>NC_083318.1:851913-2051913 GCF_963455315.2 Globicephala melas
CCCGTGGCACCTGCAGCACAGTGCCCACTAGCACACCGAAGGCCTCAGTTTATATTACTGTGAGTGAAGTGATGAAACATTAAGTCCTCCTTTTGTTTGGACACGTGACCTGCCCTGTGTCCAGCCGACCTGTGGCTCCTTCCAGCTGTGGATTCAGGATCCATCCAGGGGCCTGGGAGTCCCTGGAAGGAAGAACGGGAGCCCCTGCATAGGTGGCCAGGGAGGGGTCTCAGCAGAGGCAGGAAGCAGAGTCCTTGGATTAGGGCCTCAGCAGGGGGCACACGGATGCAGATGCCTGGCCGGCAGCCCCTCACCCCACGCCCACCCCCGCCTGGCAGCCAGTGCAGGTGCTCAGAGCCTCCTTCTGGGGTGCAGGGCAGGAGAGAAGGCTGAATAGGAGGAGAGCCAAGTAGGAGAGCAGACGCTTAAGCCCGAGGCCGTCAGTCGTCCGGGCCACGGGCGTGAGCTCAGCGCCAGGCGCTGGATGATAAATGGACGCTATTTTTAAAAGGAGACGCGGCAAAGCTCATTTCTATTTGTTTCTGTGGGGTTTAGTCTGGGCCGCTGTACCTACGTATTAATGCTACTCTCTGAGGAAGATAAACGGGAAAGCTGAGCCCTGAACCCACCCGATACCATCGAGCACCACAGGGGAAAAAATGCCGCGTAATAATCTTGTGAAGGTTTTCTAAATTAAGACCAAACAGATGACCCTCGGTGTATCGCCCGCATCAGCCACGTCCGACGCCGCACTCCCATCCGTCTCCCCAGACAGTGACAGCTCCACGAGGCAATCTTGCAGCCTGGCGACCTGTCACCCCCTCGTGGCCTGGGGTGTGTCCAGCGTGGAGGAGAGACCACACAGGTGATCCCAAGTTCACTGGAGGGAAGGGCTTCCCAAAGGTGGGGCCTGCGTGGTCCCGACCGGCCACGATTTGCTCCTTCCGGGGACTCTCGCTCCGTCGGGTGAGGGTTCCTTGGAGGGTCCCGAGGCCACTGAGAACAAGCAGCTGTGTGCCGGCCCCCCACACCCAGCGCCTACGCCCCTTGCTCTGGACTTGGCCTCGTTCCTCCCGATGCCCGGTACCCAAGTCCCCACACCCCCGGGCCCAGCTCCCACTCCCCAGACCAGGCTGGGCCGCAGGACCCTCAGTCTGGGAGACACGGGGTCAGAGGGGCAGGTGGACGCCAGCCACAAGTTGTCGGGGTGCCCAGAGTGGGGAGAGACCGGCTGCTGGAGCGATGCCCGAGGCCGGGGGACAGGACCCCCACCCTTGCCCGTGTCTGAGGTCAGGGCTGCCCTCCAGGGGCGCTGGCCACAGCGGTCAGCCCACAGGCCACGGGAGCAGGGCCTCCTGGAAAGGACCCACCTGCCTGGGTGGGGTGCGCCCTGAGGCGGGCACATACAATAAAGGCTCAGGGCCGGCGCACCTGTGCGAGGTTGGCCCTTGGGTCGGTCGCTGCTCCTGGGGGTCCAGGGGACATTCCTCCCGCTGGACATTCCTGATTGCTCTCCACTAACGGTGGCCAGCTCTGCGGGTAGAAGCCACCCCCTTAGGCCAGAACCCAGGGCTGTTGAGACCCAGGGTCCCTGACGAGGCGGCAGAAAGCACGCTGCCCACCCTGCCCCGGGCCTCCGGGAGAGATCGCTGCCTTATCCTCGGCCGGCAGCATCCTTCCCCTCCGCGCCCCACAGTGCAAGTGAGGCATAAAAGACAAGGGGGTTGGAGCAGGGGGTGGGAGCATGGCTGAGGCCTGGAAGAAGCCGCCAGCCCACCCTCCCGCTGCTCCGAGGGTCGGGCCCCTCCTCCTGGCTCTCCCCGGCCCTCGCCTGCCCCTGGCCTCGTGGAAGCAGCTATCGGGGAGGCTTTAGGGGGTCCATTCTTCCTTCCAGTGCAGCTGGGAGCGTGTGGACAGGCTCTTCCAGGGCCATTCGTCATCCCACGGGTGCCACCTTTGGGTTGGCACTGGTCCCAGGGGACCTAGGACGATCCACACGCTGTCCCCACCCCCCAGGTCCTGGAAGAGCCCAGAGGAGCACAGGGGCCTGACTGAGTCCTGAGCCCCCCCAGCTCAGAGGGCAGGACTGGGTGGGCCAGGGGCATGGATGCCCCATCCCCCCCGGGCTGCACGCAGGCTGCTGTCACGATGCTGGTGGAAGTCACTGCTGTGTCGCACAGGGCCTGCTCCGCTGGCCGGGGGCCCACCTGGACCTGGCAGTGAGGGCCGGAGTGGTGGGGACACAGGGAACCCTCCCCAGATGCCTGTGCCAGGCCTAATGGGGGGCAGAGCCGCATCAGCCCCTCCCTTGCCTCGAGGGTGGCCCAGGGCAGGCGGCACCCCCAGTCCTGGCCTTCTCACCCCTCTACCAGCTGATGGGCCCCAGCTCCGCCAGTTGGCATTGGCGCCCTTCCCGAGAATCAGAGCAGTTCGCTGCCCACCCTCTGAAGCGGCCCCCCAGCACCGTCCTGTCGCCCTGCTTCCTGATGCAAAGTCCTGACGGTCTCGGGGTGCAGACCCCACGGGTGCCCACATCTGGGCACCAAGCTGGCACACCCTGGAGGCTGGAGCAGGGGGCAGCGAGGGGAAGAGCAGGCACGGGACGGGGGCCCTTCAGCCTGGGTCAGCCCCTCCTAGCCCCCAGCGCAGAGCTCGGGGCGTCCAGGGGGTGGCCAGATACTCTGCGGCCTGCAAGCCTGAGGGTCAGAGTCGCACCTACATGCCTCCCCGTCAGCACGACCTCCTCGCCCGCACGAAGGAGGGAAGCTTGTGCCCATGGCCGAGGGCTGGCACCTGCAGCCGGGAGCCCCACGGCCCCTCCCAGAGGTGTCCGAGGTGCGTGCAAGCTCGGCCCGGGGCTGCCCCTCCGCACCTCACCCCGTACCCCAGCCTGGCCCCCTCGGTAGATCAATAGCTTCGGAAATCTGAAGAGAGCCCAAACAAAGAAGTGGGCTTGTAAGTACCCAGCTTGTATCAGCTGATAAATGGGCCCCTCTTTAGGGACTTATCTCTTCAGGGCTCGCGGGATGAGGGATGGTGTCATTTGTCCTGTTGGCTCGTCTGGACCAGCCCGGCCGGATCTATTTAAAAGATAGCGCGATACTGTCGACAGCAATAGACAGGGTAATTGCAGAGCGACTGCCGGGGTATAAATTACACGGCTCTAAGTGGTGGAGCGGCCGCGGGAGAGTGGAGAAATTCCTGACAATTTACTTGTCCCTCTGCCCCGCCGCCTGCTTATCACGGGCCAGCAGAAGAAACGCGCTCCGGGTGAAAAAATTAAGTATTGATCAAATTAACAGTTTTTACTGATCTTTTTAAGGGAGAAAAGGAGTGCAACAATTAAATTTAGAACACAAAAGACGGGCAGGATAACTCTTGACCCCAGCGTGGCAAAGTCTGTGACACCAACAAGCAGGAGATACAGTCTCGGGAGGACTGCCGTCCACCGGAAATTTACGGGCCCGAGAGCGCCCGGCGAGCGATGGCATGGCACGACCGTCGCCTCGGGGCCCAGGAGGGAGTGGCAGGGCCTGGCCGCAGGGAGGGGTGCCTCGGAGGGCCTCCCAGACCCCGAAGCACGGCAGAGCCAGGACAGCAGCACAGTAAGCGGCACCTCCACTGCCCCAGAGCCCCTCCAGGGCAGAGCCCCTCGTTCCAGAGAGTGCTGGTTAAGGAGCAGGGAGATTGGGGACTCGGCGGGGACCCTGCCTTCAGGGGCTCTCGATACAAGGCTCCAGAGGCAGGGTGGACAGACAAACACAAGAACTTACAACTCACGGCACTACCTGGAAGGCTTCCTGGAGGTGGAGGCGGGCAGGCTGGCGGGCCTGGAGGGACAGACAGATGGGGTGGGGGTGAGGGAAGGAAGGGAAGGGACCCAGCAGACCCCCCGGCTGGAGGCAACCCTGGGGGTCCCTGGGGGACTCTGGGCTCAGCGCCAACAACTCAGCTCCAGTTTCCAGTCATGAAAAAAGGCCAACCGCAGCCCGTCCTGCCAGGGCCCTGGGACAGCCGGGCTGCTACTGTGACAGCTGCTGCTGCGGCCGCTCTCGCGTCTCCTTGTCCCACCTCCCGGGCCGTGGGCCTGACACCACACTCTGAAAGGCCCTGAGGTCTCTGAGGTTCTCAGCTCCCGCTCAGTGTCCACGGCAGGGCGGGGCGGCCCTCACTGGCCGGGCAACTCCCTTCCCTTCTGCACCACTGCCCCGAGTGAGGGCACAACCCCCCGCACCCATCGGGGGTCAAAGGGCAGGACAGGCGTGCGGAGAGCCTCAGGGCCACGGAAAGGGGGACGCTGCTGAAGGCTGAGGAAGGGGTGTGGGGAAAACGGGCCCCATCCTGGGCCGGGGTGGGGACGGCAGTTCTGTCCCCCTGGTCGGTCACCCCTGGAGCTCCATCCACAGGATGCCCCATGCAGCTGCCCCTCCCCCGGGCCTTCGTGGGCACTGCCGCACCATGGAACCAGTGGTCGTCCCAAGTGGAGGCTGGGGCAGGACAGGGGCCGGGGGGTCTCTGGGAAACGGCCCCCTGGTGTAAATTAGGGGCACGAGAAGCTGATGAATATACAGCCCCTGAGCAGACCCCACCCGAGCACAGACCCTTCCTGACACCACAAGGTGGCCCAGGGCCCTGCAGTTCGCCCTGCGTCCCGGAAGGTGGTGGGCAGCTCCCAGGAGCCAGCCCGGTCCCCTCCGGGCCCAGCCGGGCTAAGAGGAGCTGAGAGGCCTGTGTGGTCCCTTCGGGCCCTTTGTCTCCTCCTCTCCCTTGACCTGTCTAAGGAGAGCCCCGTCCCAGTGGCCAGGCTGCTCCTCTGGCCCCCACAGGACTGGCTGTGTCTCGTGGGTCACTGTCAGGTCAGGCCAGGCTGAGCTTAACCGGGGACAGGAGAAGGTGTCTGCGCTGCCTCTCCTGCACTGTCCCTGTGGTGTGGTACGTAGGGTCCCTGCTCCTGAGCCAGACTCAAGGGGCACTTGGGGACAGAGGGACAAGAGAAGGGAGGACACCAGTAGCCCAGGACCACCCCCAGGCCACCCACAGAAACACCCAGGGGCACAACCCAGGAGCCACACCCTTGGGCCACTTGGTGAGGGCCGTGGCCACGCCCACAGGGGTAGGGCTGGGGGGTCACATGCTCCCCATACCCCCCTCCATCCGCGCTCCCCCCTCTAGGCTCCCCCCAGAGAGCACCGCCTTCTGTCCAGCAACAGGCGGCCTGGGCAGCATGGCCGAGCGTCTGCCCCTCACGGAAGGGCTCCGGGGTGGCTGGGTTGAGCCCCCTCCACTCCGTGCGCTCCCCTGGCCCCGGGCCGCGCTGGCCTCAACCACCGCCCTCACCCCCTCTGGGTTTCCCACGTGGCCTCTGGGAAAGGGGTCCAGGGCCCCAGTGCACATGAGGGAGGTGGGCGCCAGGGATGGAGTGGGGTGGGAGAAACCCAGAGTCCCCGCAAGGTAGTCACGGCCGTGACAGTGCCTGAGCCCCGTCAGAGCCCGCGGGCCTGTCCACACCGCGAGCACCCGAGCAGCCGACCCGGCCAGGTGCCGGGCCGCACAGGCGGGTCAGGCGTGGCCCACGCAGGGTGGGTGAGCGCCCGAGGCGGGCCCACGGGCGGGTGGGAGGAGGGGCCGGTGCGCTCCCTCTGCATCTTTCCACACTGGAATTTCTTATTACAACTGTTGTAAAACTACTTGTTTTTAGTTAAACTTTTATTTTGAGAAAGTTACAGAATCACATGAAGTTGTCAGAAACTGTAGAGAGAGATCCCACGTACCCTTTGCCCCCAGAGCAGCTGATTGCAGCCAGGATACCAGCATCGACCAACACGCAGCCGCCACCCCGGGGCCCTCGTGTCCCCCATCCCCACGCCCCCGCAGCGCACACAGCCTGCAGTTGTCGGTGGACCAGCCGGCGCTGCCCGATTCCCTGGGCGCTCCCACCGTCCGGCACCGCCGGCACCCATCACCCCTTCCCACTAGGGTGGGTGTGACCCTTCAGCCACTGGACGACATCCAGCCGCTCCCAGCTTTTCAACCACGGTGCTTCTGAAATAGCACTTCTTTTTCTTTTTTAAAATTAATTTATTTCATTTATTTATTTTTGGCGGTGTTGCATCTTCGTTGCTGCACGCTGGCTTTCTCTAGTTGCGGCGAGCAGGGGCTACTCTTCGCTGCGGTGCGCGGGCTTCTCATTGCGGTGGCTTCTCTTGTGGTGGAGCACGGCCTCTAGGCACACGGGCTCAGTAGTTGTGGCACATGGATACAATGTGCTGCAGTAGATGTGGCTTGCGGGCTCTAGGCGCGCGGGCTTCAGTAGTTGTGGCGCACAGGCTTAGTTGCTCCGTGGCATGTGGGATCCTCCCGGACCAGGGCTCGAACCCGTGTCCCCTGCTCTGGCAGGCGGATTCTTAACCACTGTGCCACCAGGGAAGCCCTAGCACTCCTTCTAAAAGGAGAGACAGACAGAGACAGACCCGTCAGCGGCCTTGGAAAGCTGGTGCTGGGAGCCTCGGTCCAGCGTCCATCAAGAGACTCGAGAGGGCAACGCAGCTCTTTGACAGCAGCCACGGGCCTGGTGCTGGGCGGGAACCTCGGCTGGACCCTGGAGCCCCAAGGCCCAGAGGCGCCCAGGCAGCCCCGTGTCCTGGCAACGCCCAGCTCCTGCGTGACCTCTGCGGGGCCGAGGCCAGGCCCGGGCTACCCAGATCCCCCGTCCCTGCTCCCTGCTCTGTCCTCCCGCCGCCCCTCCACAGGCGTCTCCCACCACTACCCCCGGTCCAGCCTCTGCTGCAGACCCCAGGTCAATGACATCCCTGAGGCCGGCCAGCGTCCCCCACCTGCCCCCCTCCTGACACTGCACCACCACTGGCCTGTCTTCCGCTAGCACAGGGCTTCTCCTCGCAGGCCGGCCGGACCCCGCAGACCCCGCGTGTGGCAGGGTCTGAGCTGGCGCTGACCATGGGGCCCCATGCGGGCATCGGCCCCCAGCCCCTCCTCGGAACTTGTGAGCAGGGCGGGCGTGGAGGAAGCAGCCGTCACCGCCCAGGGCCTGTGCTTCTGCAGAGACCCCCACAGCCCTCCAGGTCACAGGGGTCCCCCGGCAAAGCTGAGGATCTCACGCGGCTGACCGAGGGCCGCTCCTTGGCTCTGGGGCCCTCCAAGCCCTGGGGCGGTCCCCGCTGTGCCCAGGGAGACGGGAAAACAGCCCCACTTAAGGTCCGGAATGCGGGGAGCAGCACGGCCCTGGTCAGCACCAAGGCCGTTGCTCTGCCCACTGACCTTGGCCCAGAAGGGCGGCCGCATTTGAGTGTCTTTGAGAAATTTGGGGGCAGATTCCAAACCTCAGCCCTCCCGCCAGCCTCCCCAGCCCAGGGGAGTGCAGACAGGGGCTGGGACCCCCGCTCGAGTGCCCGGGCTGCCTGGATTTCATTCCTCAGGCCTGAGGCTGATGGGGGCTGACTCGACCCCCAGACGTCTAGTGAGGGTGAGAAACAAAACCGTAAAAGCCCGCAGGGAGAGGGAGGCACCGGAGGCTCCGGCAGCGTGTCCCTCACAGACGACTTTTAAGCGTGAAGAATCGTGTCGCAGGATCGTTCTGGAACGCCCCCTCCTACGTTTGATGCCTTTTCTCTGCATAGTAATGTGTCTTTAAAAAAAAGACCCCTGATATATGTTACAAGAAGTGTATCTCTTTCACCGAGACAGAACATTTTAATTCCCCGACACCTTTTAGTGATTGCTTCAATTTCCGAAGATTTTGATAAAATCATGCGGTTTAAGAGTCGCAGGCTGGAGCGCCTGACGCGGGCAGAACGTAATGAAACGCTCCTGTTTCACAGCCTCCATCTGACACAGCCCAGCTCCGGGGGCTAATAACGCCGCGTGATAAATGTTGGAGCCACGATTGTAAAAATATACTTGTAATTGGGTTAATATGCTTTAAAATACTACCCATCACTTATCTTCCTTCTCCTCTCTGCGTGTGCGGGGGTGCGTGCGGGCGAGGGGCTCCCCTGCCGCTTCCCTCTGTCCCCTCCTCGCCTGGCCGGCTCTCCATCACTGAGACCAGAGGGTCTGGAGGGCAGGGGGCAGAGGCAGCCGCCCAAACCCCCAGCAGGACACACGGGGTAGGGGTCCCTCGGGCAGGGAGCACGCTGTGCGCGGACGTCCCCAAGGACAGGTAGTAAGAGGGCGGGGGCGCCCGCGAGGCGCTGACCTGCGGGCGAGCCGGGGGGAGCGGGCGGGCCTTCCCTCCTCTGCTCTGGGGGGCGGCCCAGGCGGGGGTGGGCGCTGCGTATGCCAGGGAGGCACCCTGGAGCTGAACTGGAGCTCAGATGGGACCCCAGGAGGGACCCCAGCCCTGCCCCCGAGCTGCCCCCCACTCCCCAGTCACCTGTCCATGCAGGGGAGGTGGGCTTGTGGGGCCTGCTGTGTTCTCTGGGGTCCCCAGTGACCGGGCCATGGCCTGGCCCCCTCAGTGTCTTGTGCGTGTTAGTGGACACACCGATGGACGGATGGGTATAAGGGTGGGGGGTGGATATTTGGGTGGGGGGGTGGCAGGAGGGTGTGTGACCCACGAAGCACGTAGGGCCACCTGGAGCAGCACGTGGCGGGGAGTCTCTGTGTGAGGCGGGAGGGTTGGGGGGCCTTGATTCAGGCCAGGAGGGGCTCGCCTTCCCCCCCGGGCAGGGGCCTTCTCCCCAAGGGCTCACACCCCCTCCGGGGTCTCAGTTTTCCCCGTCCCCAGTCCCCACCCCGCTGGGAGTCGGCTCTGCAGCCTTCACTCGTAGACCACCCCCCAACTACCCAGGCTCTCGTCTTGCCCCCAGCCCCCAGGGAAGCAGATGCGTAAGATCCAGGACCAGGGATCCCGGCAGGGACAGACTGGGGCACCCAAGGGGGTTCAGGGGCTCAGGGCCGGCTGTGTGGGAAAGGGGCTCGCTGGCCAGTGGAGCAGGTGGAGAGGAGGGGCTGGTCGGGCCACACGTGGAGACGAGCGTGGGGCGGGTGAGGGTGGGAGTGGTCAGTGGAGCACACCACACCCCCAGGCCCCAGAGGGGTACTTGGAATCTTCTGGAAGCTCCAGCCCACGGGGGATGGGCCCGCCAGCTGGGAGCCCCCCTGCCTGGATTGTCCCCTGGGCTGCAGAGGGCTGCTGATGGGAACACAAGCCCATTTCACAGATGAGGAAGCCAGGCCCAGAGGGGCCAGGGCGCGGCAGGGGGCAGGGCAGCGCTCAGAACCCCGGCGGACCGCTTAGAGGCAGGCGAAGGCCTTAGCCGGCAGCAGACTGACCTCTGAGTGGAAACAACTGTGCTGATGGCGGGATATTTAAAAGGACTCCTCCAGCCTCGCCCTGGGTGACTCAGGGCTCACACCCCACTGTCCCTCCGCGAGACCAGGAGTGGCATCGCCAGCACACTCAGCTCAGCAGCCGTGCTCCTCGCACGTACACACCGGGCACTCACTAGGCACACACCAGGCTCACAAGGGCACACACCAGGCTCACACCAGGCTCACACCGGGCGCTCACCAGGCTCACACCGGGCGCACACCAGGCTCACACTGGGCACACATCGGGCACACACCAGACCCTCACCAGGTTCACACCAGACACACACCGGGTGCTCACCAGGCTCACAAGGGCACACACCAGGCTCACAAGGGCACACACCAGGCTCACACCGGGCACACATCGGGCACACACCGTGCTCACACCAGACGTTCACCGGGCGCTCACCAGGCTCACACCGGGCACACACCAGGCTCACACCGGGCGCTCACCAGGCACACACCAAGCTCACACACCTCCCCCCCGCCCTTGTTGCAGGGCCCCGGCTCCGTTCTCACCAAGCACAGCCACCTGCTCTCAGCCAGGCCTCAGCCACCTCCACATGAGGCCCCCGCCATGCCCAGGCCTCCACCTCCCCCCAAATCCCCCCACCCCAGGTGTCTTCCCCCGTGGGGACATCACATGTCTTTCGCTCCTCAGCTAACTTTTTGGACCCCATGGTTTCCTGCCATTTGCCCCAGAAGGAGAAGCTCCATGGGGGTCCCTGCAGCAGCAAGGAGCCAGGGGTGGCTGGGTGGGTGTGGGCAGAGGGAGGAGAGCCAAGCTGAGGCCTCCTGGGGACCGTGAGGCACCAGGAGGGGCCCGGCTCGGCCCCCGTGACCCCGGCCCGGGGGCTGTAAGGCTGCTCCTTCCGCCCGACCCCCCACCCCAGCCCCTCTGAGTGGCAGCCCCGTGAGGAGGGGCAGAAAGCCGCCTGTGGGGACCAGGCCAGACGAGGCCAAGGGCCGGGGGTGCGGCCCCACCCCGGGCCAGTCAGGAACGGTGGGTGGAACCCGTATCTCAGGGTGGGCTCCCCCAACTCCCCAGAACAGGTGACAGGAAAAGCTCTCGCCTGCCTCCCCAGACCGCGGGGCACTGGCAGCTGGCCTCTGAGCCCCCAGGCAGCCCAGGGGCAGAAGGCCAGGCCCAGCGACCACGATTCGTGGCCCATGTCAGTGGCCCAGCCTGGCGGCCAAGGCCGCATCGATCAGCTCCTCATTGGAGGCGAAGGGACAATCCCGCAGGTGAGGGCGGGGGGCTGGCTCCTAGCTGGGGGGCCGTGCCCGGGGAGTTGGGGCATCAGGGAGCGGGGGGGCTGGGGCATAGACGTGGAGGGAGGCCACAGGACCCCAGAAGGAGTCGGGGGAGGGGGTGGGTCCTCTGTAGGGAAGGGCTGTGGCCTGGGCGGGGCGGGCAGGGGCTGTGTGTTCACCACCCTCCCAGGAGCCCACCAAGGAGGCGGCCCCTTGTGTGGACAGGTGGGCGTGGCAGCCCGCCAAGCCAGAAGGAGCCGGAAACACCACCTGTACCGGCGGGCAGGGCCAGGACGGGAGCCCCCCCCAACACGGCCCCCAGTCCAGGAGGGCCTCGGTGAAGGATGCGGGGAGGCACTGCCGTCCCGGGGTCCCCCACTCACACACACCCCCATCCACCGCGCCTCAGGACCGGGCGGCCCTGGGATGCAAAGCCTACACCACCAGGCAGGCGCGCAGGCTGAGTCTAGCTGCCCAGCCGCTGGAGTGGCCCTGGCGGGGCATGGAGAGCAGCCTGCTGGGTTCGCTTTCCTCTCCGGCCACCGTGGCGCACGTGCTCACCACGGCCCCACTGCCCCAGTGCGCGCCCACCACTTACGTCGAACCTTCCTGTCTCGTGCTGTCCTCCTGCAGCAGGTGGGGCGTAAACAAGACAAATGGACAGAGATCTGTCAGGCTCAGGCTGTGCGGGGCTCTGCACACTGGGCACTCCAGGACCTAGCCTGCCCTTGGGGGCCCCACCCTACAGGGAGGTGGAGAGGGGGCAGGAAGCTCCCAGATGCGGGAAGAGCCCAGAGGCCTCCAGAGAACACCCAGTGCCACACCTGGGGGCAGCCGGACAAGGGCCACCCAGGCCTGGGGCTGCCTGTCCTCTGGGACGCGAGAGCCGCCCCCCCCACCCCGTCCTTGACCTGACCGTGGGGCCGTCAGCACAGCCCCGCCACAGTCGCCACGATGACGCTGGGCCTCCACTGAGTACCTCGGGAGGCTCCATGGCCCTCGAAGCCCCGGACCCCAGTCCCACCTGCGTCAGCCTCCCGTCACATCCTGGGCCCGAGGGTGGATGGCTGGTCCACGGGCAGTCTGCAGGCTCCGCCCCGGCGCCTGCCTCAGGGCAGCGGGCTGAGGGGGCTCACAGTTGGACGATTCCATCTTAAGAGCCGGCGCGGGAAGGGCCAGGCTGGGGCCCGGCCCCAGAGCTGCCTCTAAGTGAAAGCGTGTTTGGGGGAGCCCGGGGCGGGCATGGGTGCGTCCCCCCGCGTGGGGTGACGGCCTTGCTGTGCACTTGCGGGACAGGAAGGAGACAACCAGCCGGTCTGTGGCCCACACGAAGGCTGTGGCAGGTGAAATGGTGTTTGCCTGCTTATGGGAAGAGTGATGAAACTTTAAATGAATCGCTGACCTTTCTGGAATGACAGGTGACCCGAGCCGTATCTGAGGTGGGTATCGAAAATTGCTGCTGCCCGAAAATAAACAATAAGACAGCAAATGTGGTTTGGAAAAATTGACTCGCTTCAACACCGGGGGTGGGGGAGAGGGAATGGTTTCGGCCCCTCCCCTGGGGCGGCAGGAGGGAGGCTGCAGGAGGGGGCGCCTTTCAGCCCAAGTCCTCGGGGATGGCCTGGCCGTGGCCGCCCTTCTGCTGCTCCGGCCCCTCAGCCTGCTGCCTTCCAGGACCCACTGGAACCGCACAGGTGGGCTCTCAGGGCCGAGAGGAAGTCCCCTCCATCTGCAGAAGCTGAGCTCTCCAACAGGGGCTGGGGGGGCCTGGGGACGACGGGCTGGCATCCGGGGAAGGACGCGGGCGTGGGGCTTGAGCAGAAAGTGCCGGGCGACGGCGTTCCCTTGAACCCCACCTGTCGCACCCAGGGAAGAAGAATCGGCTGGACCCGGCCCCGCCTCACCCACGAGCGCCTGCCAGGCCGGCCACGCAGCCGGGGGGGGGCGCCCCTCTGCAGGGGACAAGGGGCCCCTCGGGGTCAGGGCCGCGGGCACAGCGGGCGGGAGAGCGAGCCGCCGCCGACGCCTGTGGTGGCCAGAGCCTCGGGCTCTGCCACCTGCGTGGCAGGGAGGCCGGACGGGCAGGACCCAGGGGTCCTGGGGGCGGGGCCGAGCCTGTGGCCACGCACAGCACAGCATCTTCCTCCACTGCACCTCCTGCCAGCCCTGGTCCCCTGGATCCCGGCACCCCCGGGCAGCCCCACTGTGAGGCCGGCCAGGCAGAGGCACTTCCGCGCCCCCGAGTATGGGGCAGCCCTGAGAGAGTGGTCTTGGGCCCCCCGCCCCAGGCTTGGGACAGTCTGGCTTTGCTTCGCGGGTGGGACCCACCTCCCGGCAGCAGTCCCGGTGGGAGGCTCAGGCCATCCCGCGGGGTGGGCGTCCTTTGCGCACAGGACTCTGCACACCTCTGCCGCCACGAGATGTGACCCAGAGGGCCCCTCAGAAGAAAGGGTTGAAGCAACCTTAAGAGTAAGAAGAGAAGTCACAACATGTGCCCCCCCGATGCTGGACCAAGGCCCCCCGCCCAGGGCAGAAGCCGCCAGGCCTGTGGCACCCCAGCGCTCCCGCCGCTGCCCGTATCGCCCAGCAGGTGTGTCACCCAGGCCACACGCCCTGGACCGCTCCGGGTCTAGCATCACCCCTGCTTCCACCTCCTCCGGAAGACCCCACTGTGCAGGCAGGGGAGGGCGGGGCCGGGTGGGGCTCCAGCAGGGGAGGGTCTCTCCTGGAAGGGGCCTCTGGGGCCAGGGGTGCCGCAGCCCCGAATTCACACGGAGCAGGACACGGAAGTCACTGCAGGCAGGAGGGGGTGCCCGGGGAGGCAGAGAGCTCGGCTGGTCCCGGGGTCGAGGCGAGGCCTCCAGAGGAAGAATCACCCCCAGCCTCCCAGGCCGGCACATCCCCGCTGGACCCCGGGAGGCCCCAGGAAGTGCAAGACATGCCCTAGAGTCTCCGCCTAAAGCCACATGGAGTGGGGCCTGCGTCCAACCCCACGCCTCACGCCCCTGGGCTGAGCCCGCGCCCCTCGGGCTGCACCTGCTCTCTGGGCTCCTGGGCAGGTTCTGCTTCCTCCCGCCTCCGCCTCCCTCAGCCAGACCCTCCTCCTGGTGTGCAGACACTACCCCCCAGCCCCACCTGGCCCCTAGGCACATGGGCTTCAGTAGTTGTGGCACACGGGCTTCAGTAGTTGTGGCTCGCGGGCTCTAGAGCGCAGGCTCAGTGGTTGTGGCGCACGGGCTTAGTTGCTCCGTGGCACGTGGGATCTTCCCGGACCAGGGCTCAAACCCGTGTCCCCTGCATGGGCAGGCGGATTCTTAACCACTGCGCCACCAGGGAAGTCCTCACAGAACTTGTTTCACCCTCTCATGAACACCTCTGTACTTAGCAAACGCTAACTCCACCTCCTCTCCCTCAGCCCCTGGCGCCCACAGTGCACTCTTGTCTCTATGCATTTGACTCCTCTAGATACCAGGGCAGAATGTCCTCAGGTTTATCCGTGTCATGGCAGGTGTCGGGGTTCCCTTCCTCTTGAGTGTGAATACTATTCCACCATGTGGACGGACTGCATCCATCCCTCCCTGGACACGTGGGTGGCTTCCGTGTCTTAGCTGTTGTGAACAATGCTGCCATGAAACAGGTGTACAGACATCTCTTCAAGACCCTGCTTCCAATTCTTTGGGGTATAAACCACAGAGTGGGATTGCTGGATCGTATGTTAATTCTATGTTTAATGTTTTGAGGAACCTCCGTACCGTTTTCCTCGGCGGCTGCACCGTTTACATTCCCGCCGACAGCGCCAAGGGTGTCAATTTCTCCATTTCCTCGTCAGAACTTGCTGTTCTCTGTTTTTTGGGCTTTTTCGGTTTGGGTTTTTTGGGGAGGGTGTTTGTTTGTGTTTTGGGCTGCACCACACGGCTTGCGGGATCTCAGTTCCTCGACCAGGGACTGAACCCGGGGCCACGGTAGTGAGAGCTCTGCGTCCTTACCACTGGACTGCCAGGGAATTCCCTGTTTTTGTTTTTGTTGACAGTGGCCATCCTCCTGGGCATGAGTGGTATCTCAGGGGGGTTTTGATTTGCGTTTATCTGCATTATTATGGAAATGTTAACACACACATAAAAGCAGCAAGGTCCGTATAAAGGACCCCAGGTACCCATCGCCCTTCAACAGCTATCACTTCAGGAACCTGGTCTCGTCTCTACCCTCACCCGCAGGTTATCTGAGAGTGAATTCTCCACACAAACCCTCTCATTCGGATGTGCTCCCGGTTGTGTTGCTAAAAGCCAAGGAGACTTTCAACAAAACAAAATCGCTAGAAATGACGACCGCCAATCCCTGACAGACTGGTGTCTCCCAGTACCTGGTGTGTTCACATAAGGCCGAAATTGATGGTCTCCTGATTCACACGTCGTGGGGAAATCGAGTCACCCAAGCCCCCACTGTCCCCCTCCCACTCCCCGCCTCCGCCCGGGGGCCCTGCCCCGCACGCCCTCCGCTCCGCGGGGTTGGGTGGAGGCCCTGCTTCCTGGGAACGGGGCTCGGTGAGCCGATGCTGAGTCCACCCCAGGGGCAGGGGTCTGTGGCGACACAGCAGGTGCCACGTGACCCTCTGAGAACCACAGGCCGGGAGAGAAGGAGAGTCAGACAGAACCCAGACGGGCAGACAGGGGGACAGAGAGGCCCCCAAGCCCGGCCACGGAGGCCGGCGGGACACGGAGGGCGGGCGGCACACCAGGGCAGTCGGCAGGGTTCTGGGGCACGAGGCACTTAGCGCGGCCTTTCCACCCACCCGCCCAGGTTTCCGAAAGGGGACAGAGCCCCCGGTCGGGGTCCCATGCCGAGGGTCTGGCAGTGTCACCTGCACAGCTCTGATCCCAGGCCCCTCCCAGCGCCCACCTGGCCCGGTGGGCGCACAGCGGCCTCCGTGGGGGCCGGGACGTTTATCACCGTGTCCTTCACCGGCCCCTGCGCCGCGCCTGAGGGAGAGCCATTTGGACCTGCCCAAGCTGAACAATACAATGTTCCTGTTGAGCTGTGAAGTTGATTAATAATTTGGAAATGAAATCAATACGGCTGTGCTTTTCATTCCTGGAGTATCCCTGTGCCTAGGGCCACGGGCGGGGCCGGGGCGGCCTCCGCGCATCTGCTGGCCTGACTGGTACTCACCTCGAGCTCTCCCTGGAGTATCCCCGTGCCTAGGGCCACGGGCGGGGCCGGGGTGGCCTCCACGCATCTGCTGACTGACTGGTACTCACCTCGAGCTCTCTGCGGTAGCGGGAAGATCACAGGGCTGCGGGGCCGGCGCCTGAGCGAGTGAATGGCCAGGACCTTCGCCTGGGGTCCTGGCAGGGACTGTCTGTCCCCTGCCTGGGGCCCACCCACCCCAGGACGCAGGGCCACATCTCCCTATATCCCTCGCTCTCACCGGGAGGCCCGGATCTGCACCCACCCAGGCTCCCTCGAAGCCTGGATTTCCGCTGAGGCTCAGCACGTTCACCGCGGCCTCCCTGAGCTGTGGTTACCCGTGACCCCCAGATCATGGCTGCTGAGCTCCCTGCCAGCCCGTCCGTGCCCTTCCTCGCTGCAGCACGCAGGGGCCCGCCCTTCCCCAGGACCCTCCCAGGGCCGGACCACTGCCCACCCCCAGTGAACAGAGCCCAGGGGCAACCGCGCCCGCGCAGCTCCCCCGAAGCCCGCTCCCCGCTCGGCCTGCCAGCTCTCCGCTCCTGGTCAGGGAGCGGTGGGGTTAGTCTGCAGATCCAACCCCCCAGGCCCAGAGCTGCTTGAGGGGAGGCCTGCTGGCTCATCCCAGGGCAGAGGGAGCAGGGATGAGTGTGGGCTGAGCCAGCCAGGGAAGGAACAGGTGAAGGGACGGGGGGATGAATTGGGCTCTCAGGAAGGACGTGAGAGCTGCCCAGCGTCCACGGGGGAGTGACCTGAGGACCCAGGGGAGCCCCAGTGTGGGGGACCGGAGCAGCAAGGGACACCCCAACGCTAGGCTGGGGAGGGGTCTGGAGGACACAGGGAGCAGAGGGCTGGGCAGCAGGACTCCCCAGGCGGGGTGGGGCAGGTTAGGGAAAGGGGCGCCAGGCCTGAGGACCTGCCCCCAGGGCTCACCACGTCCGGCCCTCAGCGCTCACGGTCAGCCGTCAGCGAGGGGCCACCGCCACGTCCCACCCACCCCTCAGCCATCGCAGAGCCCCACCAGGACGTGCCCTCCCAGCTGCCCACGCTGCAGCCGTCTGGGTGCTGGGCTGGCTGTCCTGCCCCGTCCTACTCAGCACACCGGCCTGCACACTGCCCACCTCTGCCCCACCCCCGGGAGCCACCCCTAACCCACGGCGGCAGCGTTCAGCAGGGCCCTCTCAGCCGCCCGGAGGTCAGAGCCCCTCGTGCCTGCGGCGTGGCTCTGAAACCTGCCTGTGACCTTGGGCAGGTCCTTGAGGCCCAGCCCCTCGCCTGGGACGTGGGGGCACAGGAAAAGGCCCCCGTGCTGTCCAGCGAGCGGTCTGGCACTCGGCCCGGCCAGGCGTGTGGAAGGGGGCACCCCCGTTTACTTGCTCAGACTGGGCCAGGGTATGGGGGCTGCGGGGTCCAGCCCCTGCGCCCCCCGAGACCCTCTTGCTGGCAGGCTCCAGTCCAGGCCACCCTAGTCTGATGCCTTGCTGCCAGCGATCCATCTACCCCACCGTCTGTCCCAGAGACCAACCCCCAGACCCAGCCAGTGGCTACGAAGGGCAGCTCTGGCCTGGCCCTAAATGCCTTTCACCAGCTCCCGGGGGGTGACCCGCTGGCCGGCACAGGTGGCCTGGGCCCGTGAGTGGGCAGCCGGCTTCCCTGGCTGTGTGCACCCCTGCTGGGCACCGAGACAGAGGGGCACCAGGGCCCAAGGGGACAGTGGCTACACCAAGCAGAGCAGGTCCACCGAGGGGGTCTCCTCAGCTCAGGGGACGGCAGGCCAGTGCGGAGCGGAGAGGGGGCCCCCGCCCACCCCAGGTGGGCGCATGGGGAGGCGGCCCCCCAGTGGGCTGGCAGTGGGCACACGCACAGAGGTGGGATGACTCAGCCGTGCCTGCCGTGGGAACAGCTCCCCGAGAGCCAGAGCTCCTTGACCCGCGCTGGGCGGGGGAGGCGTTTTCTAGGAGCCATTGACCAGTAGCATTGATCCCCGAGAATGTATCGCACAAATCATTTTGCACTAAACTGCGGAATCGATGGAGAAATCTCCCGGAAAATTTATATTAAAAGTCTCTGTTGCCCAAATGAGTTCCCTGTGCCCATATTGAATAGTTGGCTGATGAATTGAATGGGTTTAAATTTGAACATTGCGGACCCATTAAAGAATGAATTCTTAAATCAAATCCTGCCGTCTATGATTGAAATGAGATTTCCTCCGCGATGGACCAGCCGCCGTATAAATCAGCTGGGCGTTTTATACGCAACCATAAACAAGATATAATTCTTCTAAATACACAGCAGGTGCCTTAAATCTTTTGACGCATCTTGTGTTTATCTGAAGTGGGGATCGCTGCACTTACACCAGGTCACGCGGGGCGTCAGACGGCACTGCTTGTGAAGGTGAAGGTCTCTGTGCCGTGGGGTCCCACGCAAGGTCCCTCCGGAGAAGCCCACGAGGGGCCAGGTGACGCCCAGCCCGGGCGCCCACCAGTGCCCACGGCCAGGCCCCTCGACGCTCATGCACACACAGCACACGTAATCATGCTCACGTGAACACACATGCATGCGTACACACATGAAAATGTACATGGCACAAAGGTGCCTGTGCGTCTGAGCGTGCTTGAGTGACCCACGTGCACAGATGTTGGAGCAGGTGGGTACGTGTGCCTGCCTGTGCACAGGCATGAACACGCATGCACACACTAGCACATGCACACGGCACGTGCACACACAGTAGATTCGCACACGTGGACATCACCCCACACCATCACAGACGCCCACCTGTACACACAGACACATGAGCACGCAGCACCCCACATGTACGCATGCTGTCCTGCAACAAACACGCCAGGCACACACACGTGCACAACGGCACAAATCCGATAACACAGGAATGCACGCGCACACACGCACTCACCTCAAGGCTCTCCCCAGGCCCCGAGGGCTCAGGCCACGCCAGGCTCTCTCCTCGAGTCGCAGCATCTTCTCAGCGCTGTGGGCTCCACCCGACCTGGCCTGGTTCTGGGAGCGGAGAGAAGCCTCCCCGTCGCGGTTCTGAGCTCCCGGCTGCTGCCCGTGCCTGGCACCTACACGCAGGTGCCCTCTAGCCTCCTCACACCTACATGACCTCCAGGAAGAGGCAGGCCAGGCACCAGGAGCCTCTGAGTCATTACAGATGCCAGCTGGGCATCCAGGAAGGCTTCCTGGGGGAGGCGACACCAGTGCTGAGCCCAGGGGATGAGCACAGTCTTCCGCCCCTGGTTTGGGCTCCAGGCCAGCGGGCATGTCTCGCATGGACCAACCCTTCCAGAAACTCTCTCGGGGCATCTGTGCCCGGCCTCCATCCATGCCCACTGGCAAGCCCCAAGGGCTCCCGGCCCTCAGCTGACCACTTGGGCTGGAGGGGGCTTTGCTGCCCGCGAGCAGCAGTGGATTCCCAAGGAAGGGCCACAAAAAGCACCGTCACCCGGTGATGTGAGTGTCGGGAACATCAGATTGGGAGACCAAGGCTGGGGGGAGGGGTGGGGCCAGAGCTCCAGACCCTTATCCAGAGGCTGGCACCCCCCCACCGAAGACCCCGAACCCCCCAGGCCTCTCTCACTGCCTGACACAGGCTGTTCCAGAAACAGAAGAGGGCAGTTCCTACCTTGTGAACCGAGGTGATGGCCCTACACCAAAATAAGGGCACACAGACGGCTCTGAAAAGAAATCAGATGTGGAGGGGATGTGTGCAGGCATGTGTGTGTACCTGTGTGTATGTTCAGATGTGTGTACGTGTGGATGTGTGTACACGTGTGTACAGACGTATGTACGTATACAGATTTGTGTGTGCACAGGCACGTGCGTACAGGTGCGTGTATGTGTGCAGACGTGTGTACACATTGGTACAGGTGCATGTACGTATACAGATCTGTGTGTGCATGGGCAGGCACATGTGTGTACAGGTGTGTGTGCCTGTACAGACGCGTGTATGTGTGCAGATGTGTGTGCACACAGGCATACATGTATGTACCACAAGTACATTTTCATTTTAAATGAAGCTCTTCTAACCGAACCCAGTGGCGTGTCCTAAATGACACCTCGTACTTCGTGTGTCAAAGTGACTCAGCTCCATCGAGGGCCAAAGGGAGAAAAATGACACGAGCATCTCAAAGGATCAGGAAGTGTGTTTGGTAAAGTTCAACATCTATTTACTGTTTTGTTAAATCGCTTAAAAACTAGGTATGAAAGGGGATTGGATTATTATACAGAGAAGAATAGAGCTGCGTTCCCAGCTCAGGCCAGACGCAAAGATCTAGGGGCTGAGGCCACGCCAGCAAGTTTTGGAAATTGATGCGAAAAAGCTGGAGAATCCAACGGAATAACTGGGCAGACAAATGACGTAGGGGAGAGCCGGCAGGCTAAGCCGCTCACCAAGAGGTCGCCCCAGCCAGGAACCAGATAAACGCAGAATCGGACACACTCGGTGCCCTGCGGAATGGTGGGCTTCTGAGGTCAGCCCAGAGCCGACGCTGGCAGAGCCCGGCCACCGGAGCAGCTGCGCAGCAGGTCCCAGAGCCCGTGCGGATGCCGGGCCTGCAGTCCCACTCCCGGGCCCGCACCGCCAGGGTCCCGGGAGCCCCGCCACGGGCGGGCTTGACGTTTACGGAGTCGGAGCAGCCAGACGTCTGCCACCAGGGGAAGGAATGAGGGCAGTGGAAGTCGTCCCAGAACACCGGGGGTGGGGGGAACGCAGCCACAGGTGGATCGTCACCACAAAGGCTGTGGGAAAGGAGGGACGTGCCAGAGGCCACATCTGAGCCAAAGCGGCCCTCCTCGCTGCTCGTGGCCTCCTCGCTGCTCGTGGCCTCCTCGCTGCTCGTGGCCAGCGTGCTCTATCGTCCCCGGAAGCTCGGAATCTCTGGACCCGCAAGCACTCACCAGCCGCTCCCGGGAAACACCGGGATGCTTCCTGCCAGCCTCTCATCATGGCGTTTTCCCCGATGGGTCAACACAAAAGACCACTTAGTGAACAGACACCGTCGTTGGCTCGTTAAGCACTGACCCGGCCGGCAGCGCTGTCCCTCGGCCCGGACGGAGCTTCCCCGGCACACGGGTTCCTCCGCGGGGCACGTCCCGGCCTCCCGCGCTCAGGACTCTGGATGTGAAGAGCCCTCGGCGCTCAGGACTCTGGATGTGAAGAGCCCTCGGCCGGGGGCCGCGGAAGCCGCAGAATCACCCCGAAATCACAGGAGTGGAAACGCGGCCCCGGAGGGGCAGGAAGAGGGCTCGCTCACGGGTGAGCAGAAGCGAGAAGGCAGGGCCCGTCCATCCGCGGACGTACATCCGCGGACAGCCTCGAAGGCGCTGCGAGCGTTGCCGACGGTGGGACAAGCGGGTCTTCGCCAGCAGGCGGACTCGCAAAGACAGGCTCCGCGAATACCGAAGACGGCCATCTGTCCAGAACCAGCGCCTCGCCCTGCCCCTCCGAGCTGGCCACACAGCGAAGACACAGGCCAGCAGGTGCCCAGGCCGGGGAGGGGCCGGGGGCCAGCATCTGAAGGACAGAGACCAGCTGACCGCAACTCAAGGCTCGAGCTGCCAGGCTCCTGGCTCTGCCGTTCACCCTCCCTGGAGCGCTGGACCTGGGGGCGCCCCACCCAGACCCCAGGAAGGCGGGGAGACGGGCTCCAACGAGGGAAGAAGGAGAGACTGGATATCAGGGGACAGTGAGACCAAAGAGAAAAATGAGACAAAATAAAATAAAGTAAAATATAAGAGGCAGGCCTCGCACCGACTGGGAAGGAAAAGCTCCTTGCACTGCACGGGAGACTCACTCAGCTCCGCATCTGAGGCTGGAAGTGCCACGGGGTGGGGCGCGGGGCATCCGGGGCTGAGCAGGGCGCCGCAAACGCTGCAGCGCGTGAGGGGCCGGGGCGCCCGGCGGGGAGGCGCACAGGAGGGCTTCGAAGGCAGTGCGTTACTGTCCTTTTCTGTTTAAAAGATCCTCGTCAAACGCCCGAGCTCCTGAGTTTTGATGTGTAACCGTCTCAGTGTCACCATTTTCTAAACTGCCCTTAACGATGGGCTTTTGTTTCCTCTTTGAGTCGATGGATATTTAGGGAAGAAAGAAAGAGATGAGATTGTTCGATGGTGTGAGCGTGTTGAGTCGTTTCAGCTTCTGTTAGTGACTCCGAGTGTTACACTGCAGCCAGAGACTATAAACGGGGTCTCTTCTGTTTGAGGAATTTATTGAGATGGTCTTCGTGGGCCACTAGATGCCTCCTTTTAGTAAATGTTCCCTAATCGCTTAAAATGAGGGTCTTCTGAATGTAGAGTAGGAAGTTTGATGCACATATATGTGTGTCTGTTAAATTACCTCTGGATAACTTTATTCGAATCCTATGTACACGTGTGAATTTTTATGCCCTGATCTGGTCAAAGACTTTCATCACAATTGTGTCCCTATCGTGTGTTTTGTTTTTTTGTTTTTTTGCGGTACGCGGGCCTCTCACTGTTGCGGCCTCTCCCATTGCGGAGCACAGGCTCCGGACGCGCAGGCTCAGCGGCCATGGCTCACGGGCCCAGCCGCTCCGCGGCATGTGGGATCTTCCCGGACCAGGGCACGAACCCGTGTCCCCTGCATCGGCAGGCGGACTCTCAACCGCTGCGCCACCAGGGAAGCCCCCTATCGTGTTTTCTTTGCTGTTGCTATAAGGGTTCTTTAAATACTCTGATGCTATATTGCTCACCCCATAGAAGTTTATCGCTCCAGTCTCTTCATTGTGGAGTTTACCTCTGGTCAATATAAGTTTACTTTTGCTCCATTCTCATGCTTTCTACCTTTAATCATACTTGGCCTATGGACATTTGTACAGGCCTGCAGACTCTCCTGCTCCGGACAGGGTACCTACCCGCACCCCCCCCCCAGGCCGGAGGGTGGCCCGGACGTGGTGACCTGAGAGCGAAGGAGAGGGCGGCCTCCAGCCCCTGCCGAGGCCCACGTGGGCGGAAGCAGCAGGTGAGCGAGGGGCCTGGGAGACCCCACCCCGCTCAAGCCTTCGGGCGACGCAGATCCCACCCACGTGTGCCCCGCCTCGCTCCGGCCCAGCCCAGAACCACCAGCCAAGCTGCCCCCCGACCCCTGCCCCTCGGAAGCCATGAGGTAATGGCTGTTCCTCCAGCTGCTCGGTTTGGGGTGACTTGTTACACAGAAAAGGATAACGCGTCCGGCTGGGTACCGTTATCTGACCTGACCTCCCGTTGTGGCTCAGTGCTTACCCAGCATGGTTTTACTCTCCTTCATGTGTAACCTCTCCCTGAAGTTCATTGCAGGTGTAACGTCGGGATTCCAGCAGGAAGCAGATGGCGGCCCCAGCACCAAGAGAACAGCGGGAAGGAGGACGCGAGCGCAGCGCCTGGCGGCCGAGAGCGGGTCGGGGCAGGCTGCCCAGCGCGGGTTGCCCCCTGCAAAGGCTGCACTGGCAGACGGTCCCGGCGTCGGACACAGACACGGCCGTTACGTTTCCACAGGGCGCGTGACTTACGGTCACGACTTACGGTCGTGACGTGTATTTGCTCTCACATCCACAGTGTTCTGCAGGTGCTGTTTATGCTGCTTCCTGTCTCTCTGCTTCTGTCGTTTGGCTTAGGAGTTACGGCTTCTTTGCTTTTTCCTCATTCGTGACTCATAAACGGGCGTCCTGTGTTTTCATTTTCGTTTGTTTTTGTTTTATTTTTTTAACTTTTAAAAGGTTTTCATTGGAGTATAGTTGATTTACTGTGTTTTTAAATTTATATGTTGGTTATATTTGCATTAAAAACGTGAACTGGATTGGAGGCCGGGGATGGAGGCTGAGAGCCTGACTCGGGCTGACTGAGGGCACGAGGACGTGTGCCCCAAGCCCGTGCCCAGCCCCACCACCTACCTGCCCGTGGCCTCCCACCTCCCCGTGGACTGGCTGCAACCCCTGTGCGAGGGGTGTAGGACCCCGGGAGTCCCGTCGGTGTGGACATCACTGAGTGTAGGGAAGGGATGTCTCGTACATGTTTGAGGCAGAAACGCAATGGAGAGGAGGCTACAGAGTCTCCAGGACACCGGCCACACCACCCCGGAAAGGCTGAGGCCTGTCGGCCCAGGGACAGTGAGAGCAGCAGGCAGACCTGCTCCGAGACGCTCACCCAGCAGCCGAGGCCCCGGCAGGACTGCTGTCAGGACCGGGCCGTTATCCCACCGGGATGTGCCGGCCGGCCGGAAGCAGCGGGTGCCAGCCAGAGAAACGCCACAAGAGGGCGCTGTCCTCGAGCCCCTCGCATCCCATCAGAGCTGTTAAAATGAAGAGCAACGGAGCCTGAAGAAGAAACCTCCATTTCTCCATCTCTTGATTATTCCTAACTTGATTCATTTCTCAGGTGAACATCCTTCAGTAGTTTTTAAAGGAAGAAGACATAGGGGGAGGGATTTTTCTCAGGGTCCTTTCATATTTCAGAATGTGTTTCAGTATCTTTACGTTTTGGGAAACAGCTCTGCCTAGAACGATCACGTCATAATCTTGTTTCAAAACCTGACGGCTTATTCAAGGATGAAATTCCTTACGCACAACCCTACCCTGGAGGGAGCCTCCAAGGTGGCCCCCGACGCTCACACCTTCGGTGTGGGCTGGATGTGGGGACCAGAAATACGCCACTTCCGAGATCCGGCTGTAAAAGACTGGCCTCCGTTGTGGGGCGCCCCCCTTCCCCTCCGAACTGGCCCACTCACGCCGGGGGCACAGCTGCCATGCCTGGTGGCGGGGGGAGTCAGGTAAGACCACAGCCCCAGCCAGCAGCTTGGCTACAACCTTGTGAGCCCTCGAGCCAGAGGCCCCCAGTTAAGCCACACACAGACTACTGACCCTCAGAAGCCGTGAGATCATAAAAAGCTTAAAGCAAACAAGTTCTAGGGGTAATTTGTTATGCAGCAACAGGTAACTAATACATGAAGGGATCCCGAAAACAGCTCCTAGAACTGACAAATAGAGTTAGCAAGGTCACAAGGTCAATACACAAAATGCAATTGTATTTCTGCAAGCTACTAGTAAACAATTAGAAAATGAAAATTTTTAATCTATTTAAATTAGCACCAAAAATAAAATACATGAGAATAAATTTAACAAAACACGCATGTGCAAGACCTCCACATGGATAACGGAGAGAAATTAAAGGCAAGTAAATGGAGACACCGACTGTGTCTGTGGGTTGGAAAATTCAGTCCCATCAGGATGGAAATTCTCCCCAAACCGGTGTAGCTTTAGCACAAAATCCCAATCAAAGTGCCAATGGCATCTTTTGTAAAACATGTTTGAAACCTGGCCTGAAATTTTTGAAGGAAAGGGAAAGACTGATGTCAAGACTTACTGCAAAGCTGCAATGAGACAGACGGACCAACAGACAGCAGGACAGAACAGAATCCAGAAGTGGACGTGCAGAAACGTGGCGTGTTTACTTTTGACAAGACACCAATGCTTATTAATGGGAGAAGGAAAGTCTTTGGAAACAGACGGACTCCCCTCCTTCCTTGTAGCACACCCCAAATGAATGCCACACAGGTCATGGGTCTAATCCGAAAGCCAAGGCTACTGGTTTAGGAAAAGCGCAGGAGAGCTGCTCCTCGACTTCGGGGGTCGTTTACGGATTCACCTTGGTGATGTTGAGGGGGTCCCTTTCCAGAGCTTCTGGGGTGTTATTCAGACACAGGGTACCCCCAAGACGTGTGCAAGCCTTGCCCCCTTCTGTCCTCTCCTGCCCCCTTTGTGACACTGTCATCTTCACTGTTTCCTTCCCGCTCACTGGGAGCCACGTGGGCCGCGTGCAGTTTGGCTCCAACCATCACTCAGAATTCAGAGGACGCGGGAGACGGGGCCCTTCATGTTCGCCCACCTCTGCTGGGCTGTCCCCGTCGCTCCTCCTGCTGGGGTCCCGGGCTCCTCTGGTCTGTTGCGAGGATTTCCTTTGGCACATCTTCTAGGGCAGGCGGCCGGCGCAACCCCCCCTCGCTTCCCCTGCATCGTGAGGCTGACAGCGCCTTGCTCTCTGCACCTGAACAAAGGAGGACCCCTCCCGGAAGTGCACCCCTGGGAGGGGATGTGGCACCTCGGGGAAGACCCCGCAGGCTGGTGACCCCGGCATCTCCCTGACCCATGAGGAAGTGATTTCAAGACGGGAGCTCCCACATCCAAACGCGTGCGGGCGACCCACGTGGTCCTGGGAGCGGGGATGGGGCGGGGACACTGCAGAGCACAGCACTCTCAGCCAGGCTGAGCCCAGACGGGCGGGCTGGGTGGGGAGGCCGGAGCGGACCCAGTGAGGGGGGCCCTTCCTCCCCAGCTGGCTCGGGGGAAGCTCCACCTCACTTGTCCTCTCCCACCCACCGTCCTGTCTCCGCCCCCTTTTCTCTGTCCCCACGTTTCCTTACATTGTATTAAAAAACAAGTCAATGCCTCATAAAAGCCACTGTGTTTTCCAGTAATAGACCACAGCCAAGTAACCTTGACCTCAGCTGTTGGGTGAAACAGACCCTCCCACTGTAGAACGCCCCACAGGACTGGCCCTGCGAGCCTCTGCTCTGTCCCGGAACAAGCGAGGCCTCTCTAGCAGCTGCTTCCACACACGGTGGATCCTCCTTGGTTCCTGCCTCACTCAGGAATTGCGCTGGCTGCATACACCACCGAAACACCACCAGCAACCACAAAAGTGGCTTCGGTAAGTCAGGCGTTCACGTGTCTCTCATGAGACCAGAGTTGCAGGTGGCCAACCAGGGCGGTCTGGGTCTCCACAGTCATCGGAGACCCAGGCATCTCTGTCCTTCTTCTGCAGCTCCTTGCACATGGCTTTCTGTCTCAAGGTCGCCTCATGGTTCAAGCTGTTGCCAGAGCCCCAGCCATCACGCCTCTGTTCAGGAAGCAGAAAAAAAGCAACGCGAAGGACAGGGGGTGCTTTTCCCAGGCGAGTCAGCTACTTTTAAGGAGCCCCCCCAAAGCTCTGTCCAGCACTTTTACTCACATCTCCTTTGCCAGACCTTCGTTATTTGGCTGTACACAGCTGCAAGGAATATCAGGAAATGGGGTCCAGAGGGGATATCTGGCTCGGCCAGGATGGTGAAGGCCCAGAAACTTGGGATGGGGGAGCCCTGTGGGGCAAGCCTGCCCCCCAATCCAGCAGAGAGCGAGGACAGGGGCCAGGATGAGCCCCACAGAGTTCTGGCCAAGGACACAGACCAGTGCTAACTCCTCCCTGCGGGACTTGGGCGGGACTCATGCCCCCTCCCTGGTTGTCCCAAGGTCCCGCCTCCGCAACTCCGAGACCCCAGCAGGGTCTTCAGGGACCAGCAGGACCCACGGATGGGGGCAAACTTCTGATCTCTGTCACGGTGCCTGGGGCGAGGTCCAGCCAACCCTCTGCAGTCCACTGACTCAGGACACAGCTCAGCCTTGGGTCGCATTGTCCAGCCCTTGTGACGGTCCAAGCTTGGGCCTGGATGCCTGGACCAGAAGCAGATCTGTCTGGAGTGGCCCTTCAGTGGGGCTCCTTCTCAGCCCCTGCCCATGGCCTGCTCCCCGACCCAGTGGTCCCCCAGGACGGCCATGCAGATCCCACCCACGCATGCCCTGCCTCGCTCTGGCCCAGCCCAGATGCCAGCCCTCGGGGTCTCTGTGTCGGGCACCATGTTTCCAAGCTCCTCGAGAGCCCCTGGGAGCCCCTGCCTAGGCCTGGGGTCAGCAGGCAGCACCCTAGCCCTGGAGGGCCCAGGAGAGGGGCCGGTCAGGAGGTCCTACCCCCTCCCCGGCAGGTCAGCAGGAGGCGGGAGGAGAGGCCTGGAGAGGAGTCGCGCTTTGCCTGAGCCCCTCGCCCCAAGCCAAGGAGAAGGCCCCATGTCATCCCGCGGTACCGAAGAGGAAACTGAGGCACAGAGCACAGAGGTGAGCTGCCCCGGCCACGTAGCTGGACGGCCTCCCGCCGTGGCCACCAGCCCGGCATCCCTTCCCCGCCCTGAGAAGCATGGGGTAAGGCAAGTCCAGCTCTCGGGACTGGCGGTGACCAGGCCTGGGAGCCCTGGCTGCAGGACAGAGATGCACGGCTGCAGGCAGATCCCAGCCTCTATCAGCAGCTCCAGGGGGCCCGCCGAGCTCTCCGGGACCTGCTGGTCAGAGCTCTCCAGGGACGAGGCCCCCGCCCTGCCCTCCCGTGGAGGGGCAGCCTTGGTGCCAGTGAGGGCGGGCGTCTAGCTGCCCCCACCCCGCCCTCCGCGGACAGCAGGCAGAAGGCCGGCGGCCGCGCTCTCCCGAAGGCGCTCCCGTCCGCCAGTTTCGCGGAGTCCGCTTGGCCGCCCACCTTCCCCGGTGCCCAAGGCCCGCCGGCCCCTCCCGCAGCGGGTGGTGGCTGCGCCAGTGACCTTGTGGTAACCCGAGTGCCATCCGTCAGCGGCCGGCCGCCAGGCTCCGGAACGCTGCGGCAGCTCATCTGAATTCAAATTACCCTGGGAGACGCGCGCCGTGCCAGCCATAACTCAGCGCCGCTGGAGAAGCGCGGCCGCTGCAGATTGGACATTACCATACATTCCTGGGGCGTCGGACAGGGCTGCTAATGAAAATATCAATCAAAAACTCAGCTGACTTAATGGTCAATTTAAATTAATTAATTGGGGAGGAGAAAAAAGTCGAGGGGGCAGCGCTGACGGGCTCCGTCTCCGGTGGCCGCTGAGAAGCTTGGTGCCCGACTGGTACAGCCCCCGGCCCGGCAGACGGGGCATCCCCTCCCAGGGACCCCAGGACACCCGAGGACCCAGGGAAGGGGTGTGAGGCCCGGCCTCCCTGCCTCGGCAGCTCCCGGTCAGCTGCGGGCAGCCTGTCCGACTGTCCAGATCCCTGTCTGCAGGGATAGCCAGCCACCTCCTGCCGGGTCCCCCCGGTCACCAAGGAGCAGAGAAACCCCTTTGCCCGCGGGACGGGGAGCGGCTGGGGGGGCGAGGGCGGGTGAGCCACCGTCCGCTCGGGTCTATGCCTGGACGTCCGCCCACCCCCTCAGGCCTCATCTCCTTGTCCGTGAAAGGGGGTGGCGGCAACCCCCGCCCAGGGTGCTGCAGGCCGGGGCGCCCCAAGGCCCCTCGGGAGGGCCAGTGAATTGTCTTCCACATACAGAGAGAGAGGGCAGGTCCCCAGAGCGCAGCCCCGCTACAGCCAGGCAGCTGGAGTGTGAGCTGTACAGTGTCCCTCTCAGCCGTGCGGCACTGGGAAAAGCTTCCAAGGCCCCAGGTGACAGGGGAGCAGGGCTCCAGGGACACACGGGGACCCGCCACTCAGTGAGGGAATGGAGCTCGAGAGGCAGACGCCACAGCCCAGGGGCACCGGCAAACCGTTCAGCTGCCAGAGGGGGGTCTGGGGGAATCAGGATTCCGGGCAGGACCCTCAGGGAGATGCCCACCGCAGGCCCCACAGACGGGACTTTTTACATCCTCAGAAGCAATAACAGAGCCTCCAAAAAGGAGGGAGGCGACAGAGCCAGGCTGGCCTGGCCCCCCCGGCCCCGCTGCAGGGCACCGGCCGTCTGCGGACCTCTCCAAGGGAAGGCTGGCCCCGGGGCTGGGTCCCAGATGCCAGGCGGAACATTCCTTGCCATGGACTCTCACCCAGCACCTTTTCTGCAGGAACTGCTCTGGGACATCGCCCACGGCTGAGAGGAACCCGCCATCCAGGGTCTCAGCGCGTGCGGTCAGGGCCGGGGGAGCCCGAGGCGACGTGGGGATTGGAGAGGAGGTGGGAGGCTGGCGGGGGGTGGGGGGGGCAGTGAGGAGGGGTCAGGACCCTCGGAGGCAGCCAGGAGGCTGTCAGTGCCAAGTTCAAGTGATTTCACGGGGGGGGGGGGCAAGTCAGGGTGAGACGTGATGGGGAGGGCTGGGTGGGCATCTCGGGCCGGGGATTGGGGACCCGTGGGGGCTATCCCTGGGCTTCGGGTTCTGGTGGTGTTTGCGGTCAGCACTGGGGCACCACCAGGGTTCTGGGGAGACCCGGACAGTCACCCCCACCCAGCCCACCTTCAAGGGGAGGGCCCGCTGCCTCTCCCGGGTCTGGTGCAGGAGGGGGGCCTCATGTCCCCCAGCCACTTCTGCCCGTGCACTGTTAGGCCCCAAGCCCCCGAGGGTCCCCCCGACCCAGCTGTTACCTCTCGCGCCCCCAGGCCTCCTGGTCAGTGCCCGGCCGGGAAGCCCAGCCACCCAGGTCCCTGTGGGTCAAGTACCAGGGACGAAGGGCCCACCTGGCCCAGCAGGTGGAGGGGACACGAGCCCCACCTCTGACCCCAGGGCACTGCCGAGGCCACGGCAGCTGCTCAGCAGGTGCCACTGCTCCTGACTAATTCCCCCCACTGGCGACAGCTGGTGCAGGTGAAATGTCTGCAGACGCACGTTTCCCAGGAGAGGTGCGTGCCGACACCACTCCTCCAATAACTGCAGGGTCGATGGTACCAGGGGCCCCAGACCGAGGGACCCTGAGGGGCCCACCCCGCCCTCCGCCCCTCCCACCCCCCCCACCGGGCCTGGGTCCCATAGGCTACCTGCCCTCCCATCACCTGTGCCAAACTCACTGGCCAGAGAGAGCCAGGGTCTAGGCTGGGCCCAGCAGCCAAGGGCTGCAGCCAGCCGAGGCCGGGACGTGGAGAGAGGGGGTGACGGAGAGAGCCCAGAAGAAGGGGGTCCCAGGCCCTCACCTTTGGGCGCTGGTCCCTCCCAGGGTCTCCACTCAGTGGGGTGGCTGCTCCCAAGGTCACGCAGCAGGTTGGTGGGAGCCTGGGCCTTGAACCTCAATTTCCCCAGGCTCCCCCTGGCAACCCACCCACCGTGGAGTGGCCCCTGGGGGATTCGGCTGTGTGAGCTCTGTGGCCTTGGGCGAGTCCCGCACCCTCTCTGGGCTCAGAGCCCCATCTGTAAATTGCAGTGTCCAGGGACCAGCGCTGGGTTCAGTAAGCCCTGGGGCCACGCTCACAGCCACTGGGGCCACACCCATAGCCACCGGGGCCACACCACAGCTCACCCTGCCCCATCCGACCCTGGGCTCCTGCACTCCTGACATGCCTCCTGGATGGCTGGCCTCCCTGGGGAGGGGGCATCTCATCTTGTCCACACTCCACAGGGTGGCCAGCGCTCTTTGGGGAACGGCATTGATCCCCTTCCTGGACTCAGCCCTCTCTGGGAAGTAGAAGGAGCCACCTGAAGCCCTGAGGACACTGAAGTGGGGGGACTGACTGGGGGACACCATCGCCACCACACCCGGGGCCCCAGGGTCTGCGCCACCTCCACTCCCACCCCAGGTTCCAGACCGCCCTCCACCCACCCACCCCCGCAGGCTTGCCCACATGCCCGGCAGGCTGAGGTCTCAGCCACTGCCGGGGCAATCTTTGCTGCCACCCAGCGGCCGCTAGGGGCAGTGCAGGTGGCGCCTCCGGCCACCGCAGGACCGCCCAGCCACAGGGTGAGTGACCAGGGGCCCCCAGGAGCTGGCCAGTGGAAGTAGAGCCCCTCTTTGGGCCTGGACCATGCACCCCAGAGGCCCAGCCAGAGGGCAGCTGGGGACCAAGGGGGTGGGGCTGAGCTCTGGGCAGAGCAGCCACTGCCTCGGTCTAGGGCCACCGGGCCCCGCCCGCTGTGGGGAAGTGGGCATCCATCCTCCAGTTCCTGCACGAGCGTCCCGGTCGCCCCGTGAGGCCAGGACCCCTAGCCCCACACGCTGAGAGCGTCCAACGTCTGGACCCTCAGGCTTCAAGCTGAGAAACAGGCCTCGATCCAAGCCCCCCGCCCAGCTTGTGCAGCCACGGTGCGATGCCCACGCGCAGCTGCTCCCCTCGGGCCCTCGGCCCCAGCCCACACCCTCAGGAGGATGGGGAGGGAGGCGCCCCCGCCGGCCCCGACCTGTGATCCCAGCTGCTCTGGGCGCACCCGCATCCCAGTGTGAGCAGCTGGGGCATCTGCGGCAGGCCGTCTGCGGCAGAGCCCTGGCTGGGGGGGGGCCTGTATGGCTGCAGAGCCCCGGGGCAGCCCTGGCCCTCCCTGCCCTGGTCCAGAGGGCTGCGGAGGGCGGGTGGGATGGGCCGGGGAGCCTAGGCGGCAGACACTGCCTGGCAAGGTGAGGCCCAGCCTCTCCCTCCCTGACCCATGAAGGGACAAAGCCCCACAGGCCACAGGCTCCACCCCCCAGAGGCCCCTCTGTGCACTGGCCTGTCACTGTCAGGTCCACCTGCAGTCTCCCCCTGCGTGGAGAACCACCTGGGCCCGGCACAGAGCGGACCCTCGGCAGATGGGAGCCCGACGCCCAGGGCAGCCCTGCCCACACCCGGCTTTCATGGAGGGCAAGTGTCTCAGGCCCAAGCCAGCCCCCCGGGAAGGGGGAGCCAGCCCTGAGTTCCCGGTAGTCCCAGGGCTGCCGTGGCTGTCCTCACCACACAGACCCACCCGGGCCACCCAAGGCAGCTCTGAGATCAGGGCCCCCCCGTCAAAGGCCAAAACCACGACAGAGGGGCACAAACCGCGGCCGCTCAGCACCCTGCCCCGGTCAGTCCGCCTCGCCCTCACGCCCCGGGTCCATCCAGACAGAGGAGGCACCATGCCGGGAGGGGAAGCCAGGCCCTGGGCCTGGGTGAGGACCCCCTGCGCCCTGTGTCCCCAGACGGCCTCTGCGGTCCCTGCTCACCTCTGCCGCCCGATGCGCCTCGCTTCGGAAACAGCCAGGCCCGAGGGCTGCCAGGTGCTGAGCCTTGATCTCGTGGGGACACTCAGCCCAGGACCCGTCCCCCGCCTCCCGGGGCCTCTTCCTCTCCTGCACGAAGGGCCCTGATGTGGGATTCCATTTCCGTGAAATGTCCAGAATGGGTAAATCCACAGAGGCAGAGCAGGTTGGTGGGGTGGCGGCCAAGGGCAGGGGGTTTCTTTGGGGCCACGGCGTGAAACGCCTTGGAACTGGATGGACGTGGTGGCTGCACAACCCTGCCAATGTCGTAACTGCCACTTTAAGATGGTTAATTTTGTGTCATGTGAATTGCACCTCAAAGCAGGTTTCAAAAAGACAATTAGATTGGAAGGATACAGAGACGATTAGCATGGTCCCTGCGCAAGGATGACCCGCAAATTCGTGAAGCATTCCATATTTAAAAGAAAAAAGACAATGAGATAACTTGGATGTATAGTAATATATGAAATTAATACCTAAATCAATAAATCTCATACACTAACAGTAAAAAGATGTTTGCAGTTAATTGTGCAAGACCTTTAAAATAGTAACACCGGAGAGGGAAGGCTTTGGTCCTGGGGCCGCTGCATCGGCCTGGCCCCAGCCCCCCTCTAGCCCCCTCACCTGTGCCCGCCCGGGCTCCCCACAGCATCGCCCCAGGGAGCTCCTGGCTGCGCAGGTGCGGACGACATGACCCTCCTGCACGGCGGCACCCACAGCAAGCGTCTCTGTCACCCCACACGTCCCGGGTCTCGGCCTGGGAGCGGCAAGGCTGGTGTTCATCCCAGATGCCACAGCACGATCTCTCCGCTGCAGTCCGTGCAATGCTGTGGGGTCTCATTTGTCATCTGTTACTGTGGTTTCTTGTTCCTGGAGCAAGTTCCCAGCTGAAGGGGAGCTCCCTGGGGAGGGGTCCCAGCACGGGGCACATGCAAGACCCAGAGAAAGTTCCCCTGAGCTGAAAGGGCATTAATTGAGCAGAGGGCGGCCTCTGAGACACCCCATGACCCCCGCCTCCTGGGTTCACGCCACTGTGGGCCGCACCCACACTTCCATCAGGCTCCGCAGATGGTGGGTGTGCTGTGGCTAGCTGGCCCACCGAGGGAAGCCGGCTGCTTGCAAGTTTCCTTGGAGAAGCCCCGGCGGCGGGACCGAGGGTGACTCCGAGGAAACACGTGCGGTGCAAAGGGCGACGAAGAGCCACCAGGGTGGGACATATGTGGGGACACCCACAGCCACTGACAGCACGTGACAGGACTGTCAACGGCCTGGGGGCAAAACGAGGCTGCCCGTGCACAAGAAGAGAACAGAAAGCCGAAAGGGCAGGGCCGGAATTAAAGTGACCAAGGTCCTGGTGTTGGGGGGAGGCAACCTGGGTGAGCTTCAGACTTTGCGAGGTAAGGACGCTCATTATGACGGCGGGGCACCCACTTACAGAGCAGAAACAGAACTCATAACATTACGACCAGGAGAGGGAGAAGCCACAGAACCCAGTGACAGAAGACTTACAATAAGTGAAAAAACACCTAATTCTCCAGGTAAAGCTGGAGGTGGGATTAAGAAAACCACTCTGGTCTGTTCACCAAAGACCTAACATACAAGGCTACTGAAAGATTTAACACAAAAGGATGTAAAAATATACACCCAGTGACATCCGCTTCTGGTCAGAATGCAGAGGATGTTGAAACCCTCGGCTTCCGACAAGAAAACTCATCACATTAAAGCCAGGGATGCAGGAAAAGGAGCGCCTGCAGGGCAGCTTGAAGAACTGGTTGCACAGAGAGACGAGCCTTTCCTCACGGGCACCTGGGGTGGGCACATGTCTGGCACGGTGGGTCTGCCTGCAGCGGTGGGGGGTCAGCGGGCTTGGTCAACAGTCCAAACTATCAAGTGTCTAACAGGCATGGAGCTGGAGGCCCAGAGGGCAGAAGAGAGAAGACTACAGCAGAAAATCTAACAGCCCACTGAGTTCAGAAGCTGGCTGAAACAGCAGCAACTGTGCAAGATGAATACAAAGAAAAACCATTCCCAGGTGTGGCCAACTGCTGAAAACCAAAACTAAAGAGAAAATCTCAAACGCTTCCAGGAAAAAAAAAAAAGACACATCACTTACAGGGATTCAACCATAAAATCACTTCTGATCCCTCACCAAAAACTATGCAAGCCCGAAGACAATGGAATTGTTTCTTTAAAGAAGGAACGAGACAAACTAGAATTCCATGTATGGCAAAACTATCCTTCAAAAATAAAGGCGAGGGCTTCCCTGGTGGCGCAGTGGTTGAGAGTCCGCCTGCTGATGCAGGGGACGCGGGTTCATGCCCCAGTCCGGGAAAATCCCACATGCCGCGGAGCAACTGGGCCCGTGAGCCACAACTACTGAGCCTGCGCGTCTGGAGCCTGTGCTCCGCAACAAGAGAGGCCAAGACAGTGAGAGGCCCACACACCGCGATGAAGAGTGGTCCCCGCTTGACACAACTAGAGAAAGCCCTCGCACAGAAACGAAGACCCAACACAGCCAAAAATAAATAAATTAAAAGAAGGCTCAACATTTAAAAAAAAAAAACAACAGAAAACAAGTGTCAGCCAGGATGTGGAGAAACTGGAGCCCTGTGCACGGCTGGCAGAACGTGAAATGGCGCAGCTGCTGGAGAACAGTGTGGAGGTTCCTCAAAAAACTAAACAGTCACCACTGAACCTGGCAATTCCATTTCTGGTCACACGCTCAAAAGAACTGACAGCAGGGTCTCAGTGGGGTATTTGTACCCCCATGTTCATAGCAGCGTTACTCACAACAGGCAAAAGGTAGACACAACCCAAGTGTCCATTCACACAGTGGAATGTTATTCAGCCGTAAAAGGGAAGGAGATTCTGACACCTGCTACAACATGGATGAACGTTGAGGACATTATCCTCAGTGACATAAGTCAGTTAAAAAAAAAGTACTGTGTGATTCCACTTATATGAGTCCCTAGAGGAGTCAGATCCATAGAGACAGAGAGCAGATGTGGGGGCCGGGGGAGGGGGACGGAAGGTTAGTGTTTAATGGGTGCAGAGCTCAGTTTGGGAAGATGGAAAAGTTCTGGAGATGGATGGTGACGGCTGCACAGCAACGCGGATGTACTTAATGCCACTGAACTGTGCACTTAAAAACAGAAGTAGAGTCATGGATGTAGAAAACAAATTTATGGTTACCAGCAGGTAAGGGGGGGAGGGATCAATTGGGAGACTGGGATGGGCATAGACACACTACTATATATAAAATAGATAACTCATAAGGGCCTACTGTAGCGCACAGGGAACTCTACTCAGTACTCTGTAATGGCCTATATGGCCTAAAAGAGTGGATATATGTATAGGTATAACTGATTCACTTTGCTGTACACCTGAAACTAACACAACGTTGTAAATCAACTATACCCCAATAAAAAAAATGTTTTTAATGGTTAACGTGGTAAATGTTATGTTATACATATTTTACCACAATAAAAAATAAATTGGAGACACGGTCTTTAAAGAGGTGAATAATGTAAAATGAGGTCCCAAGGGTGGGCCCTGATCCAATCTGACTGGTGTCCTTATAGGAGGAGGAGATTAGGACACAGACACACACAGAGGGACGACCCTGTGAGGACACGGGGAGGAGGTGGCCGTCTGCACGCCCAGGAGAGGCCGCCTCAGGAGGACCCAGCCCCGCGCACACCCTGAAATGGGACTTGCAGCCCCCAGGACTGGGGTGAGCAAATGCCTGTTGTCTGAGGCCCCCAACGCACCCTCCCCAGTCTGTAGTATTTGCTGCAGCTGCCCTAGAAAACTCATGTACAGATTAAAGGAGAAACATCGTATGATCATCTCAACTGACGAATAAACGAAAATTCAACGTTCGTTCATGATTTTTTATCATTAGCAAACTAGGAATAAAATTGGACTTCCTGTGAATCTCCCGGGTCTTCCCCGCGTTCTACTCCTTGTCTTTGGGGTTGGAGGGAAGACCTGGGGCCACAGGACAAGCCCCACCCTCTGCCACCAGCACAAGGATCCCCAACAAGCCCTTCCCAGGCTGCCCGCCCGGGGGCCTCCAAGGTGTCTTTTCAGCCTGTTAACAAGCAGTCCTGGCCATCGAGACCCAGCAAAGGGCGCGAGATCAGGGATGTCGCCGTGAGCATCTGGGGAAGCCAGCTCCAGCGCCCAGACCTCAGCCAGAGACCCAGGACCGGCTGGACAAAACTGGAAGGTGGACGAGGCCCGAGTCCCCTCCTGGACGCCCTTGACTGGACAGCCCTCGCCCGGCCAGAAACCACATAACATTCCACACACGTGTGCATGCACACACGTGCACGTGGGCACAGCCCCACACGTGCATATACACACACGTTCCACATGTATACGGCCGTACATGGGCAGGCACACAGACCCATGCATGCACATACACACATGCGGGCCCCCAGGTGCACACATGCGGGTGCACGCAGGTTCATGTGTGGGCACGTGGGTGTGCACGCTGGCATATGTGTGCACATAGGTACACACATGCACACACATGCAAGCATGCCTCACCACATTCCAAACGGTGAAACATTTATATGCCTCATTATTTAAACCAATGCAGTGACACTCAAAATTGCTAAAAGGATCTAAAAAGGAAGCCAGATGATTTGGAAATTCAAAGCTACTCTCCTAAATAACTCCTCGGTCAGAGAGCAAATGAAAGTAGCTGTGACAGACGATTTTACAGGTGTTGGGAGAGAGACTGCACATCCCCGGGGCCAGCTTCAGGAACGGTTGTCAGAGAATTCGCAACCTTAAATGTTTTTATTACTGAGCAAGAGAGACTGAAAATAAATGAACTCAACATTCGACACAAGGAGGGAAAACAGAACAATAAAGTAAATCCGCGGGAGGCAGGAGCGAGGAGTACAGATAAAGGCGGATTAATGAATTGGAAACGAGGAAAATGGGGGAACTCAAAAGTAAATCCAAGCGCTGGTTCCTCAAAATAAATAAATAAAATAAACAAACGTCTGACCAGGCTAATCAACAGAGCGAGAGAACCCAGACGCCGTGCGGGCCCAGAAGAGGGGACCAGAGAGCCCGGATTAAAAGCGACAGGTTAGTACATGGGATATTCTTGATGAAACTGACACCGTTCTAAGACAATACAAATTACCAAAATCACTTAAATAGGTTTTTAAAAGCTATATCCACAGCTGCAGAAAAATAGGAAAAGCATGATGGGCAGTCACTTTCCCTCCCACTCGACACCAGGGCAGAGGCCCACGGTCGGGATGGGCTGCGGGCACCCCGGGAGGGGGGCCCGGCTGAGCAGTGGGGTGGGGGAGGGGGTCAAGGTCAGGGGGCCCAGGGAAAGGGAGGAGGGGCTTGGCACCTACGGGCTGGTGGCCACTGTGAAGGGACCAGGGCCCTCTCCCTGCTGTCCGGAGGCCTGGGGTGGAGGCCAGGAGACGGACCCTGCTTGCCCTCAACCCTGACCACTCTGACCTTTGACCCCGACCACCGCTGAGCTCCACCCCACCCCCACCGCCCCTCCACGCCATCATGTCAGGGCCTCCCTGGCCACACTGGATTCTCGGGGGCGTGTCTTCTCCAACTGGAATCTCCTCCATCTCGTGTATTTTGTAGGATTTGCCCAAAGTCGTCTGGGGTGGGTGTGGTCTCTGCAGGAAGATGCTCGGCCCGTTTTGTTCAGTGGTTGCAGGACTAGCCCTGGGTTCTGACTTGCAGCACCGGTTTCTGCACTATTTTCCTGGGAATTCGCCCTTTCCTCCCCGCCGCCCACCTCGCCCTCTCACCATGGTCAGGGGCCCTGCTGCCCTCAGGCTCTGTCTTCTTGTCGCCCCTGACTGTCCCTCTGGGCTCCGTCCCGCTCGCCCGTCACCTGAGTCCATCAGAGGCAAGACTCCCGTCTCCTCGCTCTGGCTCTGTCTCCTCGCTCTGGCTCTGTCCGCTTCCATCGTTTCTGCTCTTACTTTACCATCGATTCCTCCTTCTGTCTTTGACTTTATCCTTTAATTCCCCGAATTCAGGCACCAGCAAGCGACCCCTGAACGGTGACTGCCCGAGAGAGCTCAGATGGATTTTCCACTTCTGCGGGGAGAAGACTGTACGTGACCCTCCAAATCCAAGGTATTTACTATCTGGGGGCAACCAGCATGGGGGTCACAAGGCACTCACCTGGAAGAGGTCAGGAGGCCGGGAGCTGCGGAGCAGCGGTGCTCACCTGGGCTCCTAAGACGCCCCTCCGCGGCCGCCCAGACCTGCAGGCTGACCCCGAGCAGCTTGGAGTGACACAGATGTGCTCGGCCTGGAGACCCACGGCCGGTCCAGCTGGACAGGGTTGTGGGGAGCTCCCCCCTGCCCGCCCGCCACATGCCCAGGGCCCCCCGGGGCTGGGCCTGGCTGGGCTCATTCCTGCACACAGCGCTGCCCCTGCCGTCGCCGACTCTCTCCCGCGCTTCCCCGCCTGGGCCCTATAGTAGCCTTTGCCAGGCCAGAGTCCCCTCCTCCAGCCCCTGCTGAAGAGCCATCCTGGGGGCTCTCCAGCCATCCCAACACCACCAGCACCACGTCCCCTGCAGCCACCTTCCCGTCTCGCCCCCCACCCCGGCCCCCTCGGCAACTTATTTTTGTTCTTTTCTCTTTCAGCTAAACCTGGGCAGCTTCCAGGGCTTCCCTGGAGGTCCAGTGGTTGAGACTCCACGCTTCCACTGCATGGGACAAGGGTTCAATCCCTGTCAAGGAACTAAGATACCACATGCTGTGCGGCGTCGCCAAAAAAAGCCCAAAAAAGGGCTTCCCTGATGGTGCAGTGGTTGAGAGTCCGCCTGCCGATGCAGGGGACGCGGGTTCGTGCCCCGGTCCAGGAAGATCCCACATGCCGCGGAGCAGCTGGGCCCGTGAGCCATGGCCGCTGAGCCTGCACGTCCGGAGCCCGTGCTCCGCAACGGGAGAGGCCACAACAGTGAGAGGCCCGCGTACCGCAAAAAAAAAAAAAAAAAAGAAACAAAAAAAAAACCCAGGCAGCTTCCAAATCCCCGCTGTCCAGGTGACACCCCAGACGGGCCCAGCCAGTGGCAGGGGCCTCTGACTGGACACGTGGACTGTTCAGAAAAGGCAGGAGGCCCCTCTGCATCTGTCTGCGGCACAGATATCCGTCCCCCTACTTCCCCAGGAGAGCAACCAGGAGCCGAACTGTGCCTCTGAGGACAGCGGGGCCCTCAGGCTGCCGCCGAGGTTTTAAGAGAAGAAAGACCTCTTCAACACTGATGGGAAAAGAAGCCTTTACCGCCACTTCAGTTCTGCAAGTAACTGTGTCAGAACAGGTGCTGCTGAGTTTCCCAAGAGGCACGAGGTGGGTGGGTGCCCGGCAGGCGGCCGCGCAGCGCTCAAAGACCCTGCCCCCCACCTCGCAGGGCAGGGCCAATGGGGGGCCCATGGGGAAGAGCACACTTCCCAGCCTTGCCCGGCCCCCAGCTAAGCCCAAACCAGTTCAGAAGGCGCTTCCAGTTAACAACAGGGCCCCACGACCATTTTCTCAGGAAAGAAAAGCAAGAATACTTCTCCAAAGATTATAAATGTCTCCTTTGGCTATCGCAAATCCTTCCTCTTACCCAAAGTTCCTTGGATCAACGTGTTTGGTAGAAAGCCTATGATTTTATTGTTAGAATGAACAAAAAGAGACGCGAGGCCAGCCAGGCCTACGTGACCTGGGGAGGAAAGCGAGCGGCAGAAGCCACACCGCAAAGCAAATGAATGCCTTTTATTGAAGTGACAGAGCAGGGCTGCCAGGACCACGTCCTCACGGCCCGTTCCAAGTCCTCAGCGACGCGGCCCTGCTCCAAACAGCCCGGCACACGACGACCGCGTCCACAGAGGGGCCGGCCACGCGCCCGGTGTTTCCGAGCAGCTGAACCACGCGCAGTGCCCTTCACAGCAGGCGTTTCACCAAAGGAACACAAACCCACCCCAGGGTCTGTGCACAGACCCTGTTAACAGAATGCCCTCACGAAAATTCACTTCAAAATAGAGACGCTTTCTCGGAACCGTAAACGCCGTAAAAACGCAGAACACTTCTTTAGGAAAGGCTGGATCAAAGCGACACCTCGAGTTCAAAACAGCGCGTTCGCGGGGAAGAGCCGGGGCTCCCCCGCCTGCCGGTCAGTTGTTCTCGATCTGCTCCAGGTCCAGCTCGCCGCGGCCCAGGGGGAAGATGCCCTCCTCCCCAGCGCTGTCCCAGTCACTTGGGTCCCCGCCACTCCCACCCTCGCCCTCACCGGCCACCCACCCCCGCCAGACCCCCGGGCTGGGGCCGGCGTCGCCGGGGCTGGGCGCAGCGGTGCTCATGGGGCCGTGCGGGTCGCACGGGGAGGACACGGCTGTCTTCACTTGGCCGTCTTCCTCATCCTCGTCTTCATAATCGAGGGAGCAAAGGCTTTTTGAATTTTTTAACGTCTGCAACAGAAAAGACACAGGCTTGAAGCATCTCCAGGAGGCCACAGGGGAGGTGGCATCCCACCAAGAGGGGTCCCCGAGGTCACAGAAGGCGTCCTCGGTTCCCTGGGCCCCGCCACACGCCCTCCCACCCTCGGGGCCACTTTCTCAGAGCCCTGCCTGCCCGCGCCCCTGCCTTGCCCAGGGCCATGGCCCCACTGAGACCCGGCGCATGGGGGACAAGGGCCCGGGGACTCGAGGCCGGAGGTGTGTCCACGATCCCATCAAATACCTGCGGAAGGACTGGCCGGAGGTCCGGGGTCCTCGCGCAACAACGGCCCCGCTCGTCAGCCCAGCCGGCGCCCGCCTCCACAGCCTGCCTCGGGGGACCCCCGCCAGGGCCCCCAGCTCCTACCAGGCGAGCCCCACAGCCACCCCCGGTGCCCACCTTCCTCTCCCCTCAGCCCTCCCTCTTCCAATGGTTCCGCTTTCAACACCGACACGCCACAACTGTCCTCACCTTAGAACGCCTGAGACGCACACCCTACGCAGGGGGCCTCCCCTGAGCCTCCACCCCCTCCAGCCTGGCGGGAGGCCTGCGCCAGGCCGGCCGGCCCAGAGCGCCCAGCTGAGAGCCGCTCTGCCGATGGTCTGCCGCTGCCCCCGGTCCCTCCCTGAACTCCTGGTCCTGCAGCTTCGTGCAGCGCCACGTGCTGTCCACGGCGCGTCCAGGCGTCACCCCTGGGCTGCCCACCCTGCCCCGCAGACACGTCACCACGTGTTTTGGGGCTTCTCAGGGCATTAGCAGAATCCTACATGGCGACGTGTGTGGGGGTGGCGGCCACGGGGCAAGGGTGCTCGCAGGCCTCCCGCGGTCAGGCTCCTGGACACACGTCTCCCTGGAACAGGCCCCCCAGAACCACACACGCAGCTCCCTCTGGAACCAGCGCTTTCGGGGGTGCCACTCAGCTCCACCAGACCAACGGCCTTATTTCGGCTGTTGTCCTACTGGAAAGAGTGAGCCGCCAAGAAGTAACACTGAAGAGTCAAGTCCCTGAAGATCTGACAACTGGCCACAAGCCCTGGTCACAAAATGAGGACGCGTGAGATAATTTCTCCTTCATTCAAATCAAGGTGGACGCCACAGTCAAGGTCACTTTTGTACGCAGACCCCACAGCACGGCGGGCCCAGCCCTGCACCCACAGCAGCAGAAGCCGACGTGTCCTTCCTCACATCTCCACCTACAAAATTCTCCTTTTGATTCACAGCATGGAAGTCGAAGCCCTACCCAGACGGTAGTAACCTGACAGCTGGCGGGAGGACCACAGCCCACAGGTCCTCTCGGTGGCCAGGACGGAGGCCCGCCTACGACCACAACTGCGGCTCAAGCGTGAATGCGGCAGCTCTGGACACTCCCGGCTCAGGCCACGCACAGCTCGAAGCCACTGACTCTCCACACTGAAGAGCCCAAAGGGGGCGTCACAAGGCTCCAGAGGGCCTGACCTGACACGTGTGACCCTCGCTGCCGGACGGTCCTGCTCTGGTCTGACGGTGACCTGCATCTAAGCAGATGAACAGAAAATATCTTTTCAAAATCAAAGGTCAGGACTTCCCTGGTGGCACAGCGGTTAGGAAACCGCCTGCCAATGCAGAGGACACAGGTTCGATCCCTGGTCCAGGAAGATTCCACAGGCGGTGGGGCAACTAAGCCCGTGCGCCACAACTACTGAGCTCACGTGCTACAACTACTGAAGCCCGCACACCTAGAGCCCATGCTCCGCAACAAGAGAAGCCCCCGCAATGAAAAGCTGTGCACCGCAACGAAGAGTAGGGTCTGCTCGCCGCAACTAGAGAAAGCCCGCGCGCAGCAACGAAGACCCAACGCAGCTAAACATAAATAAATAAATAAATAAATTTATTTATTTTACAAAAACAATCAAAGGTCAAAACTTGGAGTTCTGAATCAGGGGCCCTCAGTTTTAGAGGGTCTTTCACCTTGTGTGCAAAACAGCCTGGGGGATGCGCCCACCACAGACCACCCAACTGACGCGGGCTCAGAGCTTGCGCTCAACCCTCCGCGGCTGGAGCGAAGAGGCCCCGTGAGACTGACACCATCCTGCCAGCAAACGGCCGGCCCGGCCCAGCCGCAGGCTCGTCAGGTCTCTTCCTGGAAGCACAGCCCTGGAGTCCATGCTCCAGACCAGAGCTGGCCCTGCCCACAGGCCACGGCCACAGCCCAGGCGGGAGCCTCCGGCTGCCCGGAGCCCCTGGAGCCCAGCACCCAGGCGCAGGTCCAGCCTGGGCTCCAGCCGAGGAGAGGAACCTGGACACGCACCGTGGCCGATCTGGCCGAGCCAAGGCCCTCCTCACCCACCACGGGCGGAGGCCGGCCCGGTGGACACCACAGGACTGGGGGGATGGGGCTGTCCACCACGAGCAGGACACATGCGGAAACGGGGGCCGCCTGAGGGTCGGCACCCCGTCTGGACTCCCAGCCTCCCCAGGCAGCACTGGAAGAGGCCTGTCCTGTGGAACTGGGGGTGAAGACTTGGGGGGTCCCAGCACCCCACAAAAAGCTCATGGCCGAAGGGCCACACCCAGGCACATGGGGCCGCCGATCGGCTTTTGGGTCCCCGGCTTAAACGCAGGCAGGCGTCCCAACGTTACCAAACACCTGGGGACAGCATCTTCTATGTAAGGCAGCAGTGAGGACAACCCAAAAGAGGAAGCAGTTTGGAGGAAACAGGCGATGCAAGACAAAGAAAACGTCCCCAGAACCAGACCCCCAACACCCAGGGATAAGATCCTCCATCTGTGAACCGGCAAAGGGAAAGAGGGGACCAGTCAGGAGGCCCACCCTCTGAGGCCGGGGGCCCCAGAAGGCAGACTGAAGAATATCACACCCCGAAATCATCTCCCCAGCAATGCGGGGGCCCCCTGCACCCGACTGACCCCCAAGGACCCGGCACAACCGACAAACACAGACACACGAGGTCTGTCCTCACGAAATGCTTGGAGGACAGAGAGGAGACTGGGGAACCAGGACCAGACGGGATGGTGCGGGGCCCGGAAGCTGAGGGCAGCGTCTGGAGTGTGAAGGGGCCGGTCCTGGGCAACGGGAGAGGACGTGCAAGGCCTCTGAATCCATGCCACCCCGCTCCTTCCTCAAGAAGCCGTGCACGAAAGAGATGGTGACAAGGAAGGCTGACCCCTGGCTCTCGGGGTTGGCGAGTCCACTCTGCAGTGGACGGCCACCTGTCTCTGGGTCTCTCTGGAGGCCCAGACACCAGCCGGGGGGTCCGTCACCAGGTGGCACAGCCAGGATGGTACCACCGCGGTGTCTCCTGCTGGGCGGCCTGCAGTGCCCGGGGACCCTCATTTCACCAGCGAGAGCCCCGTGGTGACCTCAGCGACAGGGCACGGGGGCATTACGAACACAGCCTCTCTCATGCCTCGTGCCCTGGGCCCTGAGTGTCTGGCACCTCGCCTGACCCTGGCACTGACCTTCTCAGAAGAGGGGAGAGAGCGTGGCCCCGAGGCCGCTGGGCACACCTCCACCCACAGTGCCACCCACAGCGGTCACAGCGCCCCCTCCACAAGAGAGATGGGTGTCCCCGCCACGCGCGGTTTTTACATTCATCACCTTCCACGTCCGTCTAAAGCAACACGCTCATGCGACAGTCGATCGGGAGAAGCGAACAGGTTAAAGCAGACTAGACAGAGTACATCTACCATGACACGGTCTGTTTATTCAACTTGGGGGAAACTAAAGCACGAATAAAAAGGACAAAATGAAAGGCAGACACGAGCTGCTCAGAAAACGAACTTGAAACACATGGACAGGGAACTAGCCTCACAAATACAGAAGCTGCAGGTCAACCACCACCGCCCCGGGTCTTCCCCGCCTCTGCCGGACCCTCCCATGGTGCCCTCCCCCACCCTGGGCTGGTGGACGGACGGCCAGGGCGAGGCCCCCAGCCCCACCTGCTCACCCTCTGCCCCCCTCAGTCCAGGAGGCCGTGAAAAGGCCGCGACTGCCTGACCTCTCGGTGCCGGGCCCCCCGCCCTCTCACCGGCCCAGTGACATCCACACAAGACTTGGGAGTCAGGGCCCGGCCGCCCCTGTGGCCACTGGGGAGGCACGTCAGCGCCCTGGCCTCGTGGGGGGCCCTCCCCAGGGAAAGCTCACAGCCACATTCCGGCCACAATCTCTAAGGCACTGTGCGCATGACACAAAAATAAGGACAAGAACCAAGAGGCTGCTTCTGTGAGAAAGCAGTGGGAACCAGCTGACCAACAAGCTCCCAGGCCTGGCGGCTCCGGGCAGCTGCGGGCGGCAGGCCCGGGCGGGAGCCGGCCTTCGACAGCGTGGAGCCCCAGCGCTGTGTCCAGGGGCCTGTGCACTCTGACCTCTCGGGGCTCCTCCCGCGCCCAGGAAGCCTCGTGGAAGGGAGACGGACTAAGGGACAGGAAACCTGGGGGTCTCCAGGTACAAACGGACAGAATTCGCCAGGTGTCCAGGCTGAGCGACGGGCATTTCCCCGAGGCGACGTCCTGCGCGGAGGGGACGCCTGGTGATGGCGGGTCCTCTATGCCCCAGCCGCCCGCAGAGCCCAGTGACCACCGCGGCCAGCCCAAGGGAGGGACCGGGACCAGGGACTCAAGTCACTCCTGCAGACGGTGCTTGGCCCCCCCGCTAGCAGCCCCGCAGCAAACACCCACGACACTCTCAGCTCGCTCCCCGCGCAGCGCGCCGCAGCGGGCCTGCCGCCCTACAGGCCCCACACCCCAAACGCAGGGAGGCCCGAACCTCGCCACTCGCCTCTGATGTTTGAAATAATCGCGTTTTCTAGGTACGTTGTAACATCGTGATGGAGTACGGAACATACTTGGTCTTCTTGCGGGTGCCTGGTTCAGAGCTCTAAACTCCTCGGGGTTCCCTGAGTGACGGGGGCGGGGGAGCCCCTTCCAACCACACCCGAGTTCACACCAACACGACTCGACCCCGCAGCAGCCTCAGGATGGGGGCTGGTCACCAGCGGAACGAAGCCTGGGATTCCAGGGTCGGACTTTCAGCCCACCCCACCTCCACCTCCTGGGACCCAGTTAATCACCAGTGGCCAATGGCTTAATCAATCACACCGATGCAACGAAACCTCCATAAAATCCCCTCAACGGTGGGGTTCCTAGGTGAGCTCGTCAAGGTGCTGGGAGCGTGGTGCACCTGGAGAGGGTGTGGAGGTTCTGCGCCCTCCCTATGCCTTGCCCTATGCATCCCTTCCAACTGGCAGTTCCTGTGTTGAAGCCTTTATGATAAACGGGTGTCGTAAGTAAGGTGCTCTCCCGAGTTCTGTGAGCCATTATAGCAAATGATGGACCCTGAGGAGGGGTCGTGGGAGCCCCTATTTATAGGTACAGGAGGCCCTGGACTTGGGGCTGGTGCCTGAAGTGGGGCCGTCTTGTGGGGCTGAGCCTTGACCTGCAGGGTCTGCACTAACCCCAGGTAGTTCGTCTCAGAAGTGAAGTGAGTTGTTGGACACTCGGCTGGTGTCTGCAGACAACAGCAGGTGTGTGGTGGGAAAACCCAGGCATTCAGTTTCAGAGGCGGTGTGAGTCCACACAGGTCACAGTCACGTCGTCTGGTGAGGGACGGAGGGGCTGCCGACTGGCTGCGGGGCCCGCTTGGGCACTGACCTCTGCACCCGGCCCGGAACTGACCCCACGCCTCAAAATGGGGATCTGAACTGGCACGGGGGGAAGGTTCTTCACCAGATGCTTTTCAACAGGTGGCCGTTGTGATCTGTTTGCCATGTTCCTAGCCACACACACTTCATCATTCACATTAAAGATAAAAAAGTACAGACTACAAATTTTAAAGGCCTGAGAAGTACAATGAGCAACTTTGTACCCAAAACTGAAACCTTGACTGTAACAGACAAGTCCCCAGAAATACTCAAAACAAACTGAAGAAACAGAAAACCCTACTAGATCCTGACTGGAGAAAGTGGGTGCGGCTCTGTTTAAATCCACATCCACCCCAGGCCCAGATGGCTTTCCAGCAATCCCACCAAACCTCCGCCACGTGAGGGAGCTGGGAGGTGGCTCCCCCAGCCCCAGTCCAGCCTTAGGTGCCCACAGCCCTGGCCGACAGCATGGCCGTGACCTCGGGGAGTCCCTGAGCAGAACCGGCCAGCTGAGCCGCTCCTGGGTGCCCAACCCACGAGAACATAGCACAGACGTGTGCTGTTTCCACTGCTAGATGTGGGCTGTTTGTTACGAGGCAACAGATGACTGATACACTATCTTATACTTTCATTTCAGAGATGGCTCTGCTGGGGACATCAGGGTTGAATCAGAGGCAGACACCCATGAGCACGAGAGAGGTTGCCAGGAGCCTGGGGCAGAATGGCTGGAGAAGGAAGGGGACACAGGACGAGACTGCTGGGCCCGGGAATTGCGTGGTAGGGGCGCAGGGGAGCTAGCTCTAGGACCACAGCCACGCACCCGTAACAGGAGGAGCCTCTGCCCTCCCCAAGCTTGTCCCTGTCCTGCCCACACCCCAGCTCCCGTCTCCTCTCTGCTCCCCCACCAGCCGCCCTGCACGGCAGCCTCTCCATCACAAGGCGATCGCGACCATGCTTGGCCCAGAGCTCAGCAACCCGAGAGTTGCCAGGCTGGGTCCACACACATCTGTGGTCAGTGGTCCTGACACCCTCCTCCTCACCCTATCCCTGCCCCCTCCCTGGTCTGAGGGGTTGGCACGCCCACCCAGCAGTGAGGGCTCCCCCTGCTCTGCTCCCCCTGCCTACTCTGGAGTCCCTGGTGGGAACGTCCCCACAGTCCTGCCCCCTCGGGGCCTGCAGACGCTGCAGTACTCGGAGCTGGGGGTGCGTATCGGGCTCACGGCCAGCTTTCCTCCGCGGCATGTGGCAAAGCGCGGAACACCCCCTTCCTAAACCCCAGCTCTCCGCGGAAACTTCACAGCCAGCAAGTGTGGGTTGGGAGCTCCCTCCCCACCACTGGGAAGAACCTTCCAGAAAACCCACCAGTCAGGAAAGGTAAAGCTGACAGTGAAGTCGAGAGTGGGTGTAGACGGCATCGTGCAGCCTGGATCCCACCTGGGTTCTGTGGACCACGGCGACCTCAGTCCCACCCTGCGGGCTCCTGCGCCCCCGCCAGGACCCCAGGCACAGCCGCCTCTGTGATGAGGGGGCCTGGCAGGCCGTCCTCTCCCTTTTCTCACGCCAGAGCCCCGTCCTTGCTCCTCAGCACCCCCAGAAGGTCCTGCCGTCCCCCTGCAAAGATGCACAGGTCAGACCTCTGGAAACCGGCTCTTTCCTTTAACTCTGCTCTGAACTGCCCGCGATCAGAAAACAGCATGGGAGGGGCAGGAGGTGACCCCGGACACCAGAATCTTCAAGCTGGTTCACAACCCAAACTCTGAACAACACCTTCTCCAAAGAGGCGTCATTGGTGGCGGGCTCCGCGAAGGACGGCAAGGAAAGGCTTGGTGGCGGACGGCGCCCGCTCAGCCTCGACGCCCTGACCAACGGCTCCTGTCTCCACCCTGCAAAGGGCAGCCCAGGCCCGCGTGGGGGGCGGATCCCCCCATAAGCGCCCCGCCCCATGGAGGGGGCGCCTGCACTGGACGCAAGAGGGAGCCTCACCCGCGTCATTTTCAGGAAGTCCAGGGCCGGGCGCGGCCAGCGGGCATCCTCCTCACGCCTGCGCTTCCGCTGGCCCTTCCCGCCCGCGCGCACACACGGCTGAGAGCGGCAGCGGAGCAGGCCCCGGCGGCGGCCCAGCTCGGGCGTGGACGCGGGCGTGGACGCGGGCGTGGACGCGGGCGTGCTGCCCGCTGAGGGTGGGGCCGCGTCCACTGGCAACAGGTGCTCCTGTGACAGGGACAGGCGGCGGCGCGGCGAGGGCCAGCGAGGTCCGGCGGGTTGCCGAGCCGGGCCCAGGGCCAGGAGGCCGCTGCTGGCCAAAGCCGAGGCCGGCCGGGGCGCGGGGGGTGAGGCGGAGCTGGCAGCGGGGAGGGCTCGGCCCGGCGACCAGGCGCCCCCGGCCTGCAGCGTGGCGCTCCCGCCACTGTGGCAGCGCCGCTTGGAGACAGGAGCCCAGACTCTGGAGCCACCGGGGCGCCACGGGGACCGGCAGCGCGCCAGCTCGTCGGGCTCCGACAGGGAGCGGCAGTGTCGCTTGGTGGGGGGTGCTGAGGGCGGCCCTGCGCCGTCCCTGAGGTCCCTGGCACTGACCGCACCCAGGCTGGCGCTCGGACTGCAGGGGCCAGGAGGGAAGGGGATGGCAGGGCCCGCGGCCCCCTGGCTTCCAACGGGCTGTCCTCCACCGACGACCTTCCAGGGGTGCTTGTCTTCTGGGGAAACACGAAGGAGAGACGGGTGAGGGGCGCACGCCCCCCGCACCCTCAGCCCTACCTGGCCTCAGGGTGGGCCCAGTCCTGCTCGTGGGATGCCCCTCCCCCCCGCCCCTGCCCTGCACAGTCGCAGCTCACACCACGGTGGGGACGCCTAGGGGCACGGGGAACCTGACACCACAGACCCAGCTTCCTCGTCATCAGACGGGGGCATGAGGGTCACTCGAGAGGCCGAGCGTACAGGGGTCAGCAGCTCGACACAGATGGGCTCACGCAGGCAGCATACCTGGGCACGGGGGCAGCCAGGGGAGTGGGGCCAGGGCTGGGGGAGCCCAGAGCCCTGATGACCTGGCCCGGGGGCGGCTAGCAGCCCCTCCAGCCCAGCTGCTCTGTGGTCACCCCCAGCTCAGGGGCCTTGGCATGGAGGCCAGGACCCGCCGCTGGGAGAGGCACACGCAAAGGCCCTAGGTGACCCCGGGTCACGAGGACGCACAGTCAGTCAGAAAGGACGGCAGGGCTGGCTCCGTGGCCTACGGGAAGCCCGAGGGGCTCCGAGCCAGGACTGGCCCTGTGTGGGACGGAGACGGTGCCCAGGGCCACGTGTGGGCCCGTACCACCCGAGACCCTGGTGACAGCTGCACCTGAGCAGCCTGGAGGGAGCCGAGCACAGCGTCCCCGTGGAGGTGAGCAGGGCCGCAGGGGAAGACCTGGATGCCACTTGGACTGTCCGGCCTGAAGTCGCACCACTAGCACCTCACTGCGACCACGGACACCAGCCACGGTTCGTCACAGGGGCCACGGCGCCCACACTCACACTCACGCAAACAGACTTACGCTCGGGCGGCCAAGCCTCCTAGGCCCATTCAGACCACAGGGCACACGTGGCAGGGGCGTGCGGTGCAGGGAAGGGGTCCGGCAGACCCAGGCCCTCCAGGCACGCACAACCCCGGCTCCCACCACTGGCCGGGTGTGCGCCACACCAGCGCTGCGGCACAGGCCGTGTGTACCGCCGGACCCCCGTCCTTTCCCTGGTGGCCACAAGACCCCACCGGGCGGGCCTTTCAGGTCTGCACTGCCAGGCCGCTTCCAGAAAGGAAGCTCTCCAACCCGTACCGCTGCCCAGAAGAGGGAGAGGCCAGCAGAGGAGGGGGCGCAGCAGGGGCCCCGCGCTCCGTGTCAGCCTCCCCGTCCGGCCCTGCTCACGGGGTCCTGGCCCACAGCAGCCCAGAAAGACCCGCTGGCGCTTTTAAATACTTACCGTCGGTCTCAGAAGGGAACGAGTGGCCACTTGTGTTCAGTTTCTGGGCAGAATACTGAAAGTGAAGAGAAAGAAGTTTCAGTACTGTGGGTTTACACATGCGGATTCAGAAAGAGTTCCAACTCAAGAAACAGGCCTGTGTTTTTATCCCTGCAATAAACTTGTTTGTCCCCAACACTGTCCTTCTTGGTGATTAAAAAGAAAAACGTGGGCCCCGGAATACATTTCTTTTCTTAATCAGGATTTTTAAAAGTCTCACAATTATTCAGTTAAGTAAAGGACATAGAGAGCCACAAGCAGACTTCCCTGGTGGCGCAGTGGTTAAGAATCCGCCTGCCAATGCAGGGGACACGGGTTCAATCCCTGGTCCAGAAAGATCCCACATGCCACGCAGCAACTAAGCCTGTGTGCCACAACTACTGAGCCTGCGCTCTAAAGCCCGTGAGCCACAACTACTGAAGCCCGCATGCACTAGAGCCCATGCGCCGCAACTACTGAAGCTCGTGCGCTCTAGGGCCCATGTGCCACAACTACTGAGCCTGCATGCTGCAACTACTGAAGCCTGTGAGCCTAGAGCCTGTGCACCACAACAAGAGAAGCCACCGCAATGAGAAGCCCACGCACTACAACGAAGAGCAGCCCCTGCTCGCCGCAACTAGAGAAAGCCCACGTGCAGCAATGAGACCCAACGCAGCCAAAAGTAAATAAAAGTTTTTTAAAAAAAGAAAGAAAGTGACAAGGCAAACCATGGGATAAGAGAAAGTACTGCCAAAACACACATCCAAGAAAAGACTCGTATCCAGAATATACAAAGAGTTCCTACAAACCAGTGAGAAAAATGCACACAACCCAAGAGAAAGATGAGCAAAAGGACAGCAAAAAGGACATACAGACACCCAGTAAGTACAGGAAATGGCCCTGATCTCACTGGTCATCAGGGACAGGCGGTCAGAGTCGTGAGCAGACGCCACCATTCCCGACCAGGGAGACGGCACGGCTGGGGCACTGACGGGCCTCTGGGCAGGCCTTCGCTTAACACAGTGGGAACAGACTTCCACAAGAGGCCTGCACGCGAACGCAGTCAGCGGTGTCATTCTTAACAGCCAGTCGTGGACACATCCCAAGTGCCTGGCAACAGGAGACGCGGACCATTCAACAGAGTAAAGGAACAGCTCCTGATGCGCCGTCCACACAGTGAACCCAGGGGCGCTCACTCGCCTTGAGTGGAGAAGCCAGTCTCCAGGAGTACACGCTGCATGTCGGCACTTCTGGGACAGCAAAGCCACGTGGGGCCACAGGGGACCTCCCGGGGCAGTGGAGAGGTTTGCAGTGACAGTGACAAGGTTACCGCGCACACGACTGGAAAACCCACCCAATCCACACCAAACCCCATCTGCACATTTCACTAGATGAAACGTACACCTCAATAAAAAAGTATTTTTTAAACTCAAGGCTTTAAAAGCTGAGCTCTCTGCCAACCCAACTATACCTGCACGGCCGGACGTGCTGGAGGACACACACAGCACGCTGAGGCTACGTCCACGGGGGCCAGCACACGCTGACCCTCCCTGACCTTGCACCCCCCCTCACTCCTCCACCTGGCACCCTTCCCAGGCCCCCAGCACAGCCCTGCAGCAGAGGGGGCCTGCTCCCCTGACCCGAGTCATGGCCTCTGCTCTCGCCCTGGCCCTCACTGAGAACGGACGCCAAGCACCTGTCCCCACCAGGCTCGTGTCCCCACCGGCTCCTGTCCCCACAGGGCTTGCGTCCCCACCAAGCTCTGGGGCCTGTGGGCCCTGCTACCCTCTCACTCCCGCGTCCGGCCCAGGCTCCAGCTGGCTCACCGCCCACAGCCTCTGCTCCACCAAATTCCAGCCCTGTGTCAACTCCCAACACCCCTCCTCACTCTACTTGTCCCCAGCACATCATCTGCTTCGCCTCGACCCCAGCATCGAGAACAGCTGCCCTGCTCTCTGGAGTGCCCCGAGCCCAAAATCAAACAGTGATAGAGATGACGGGGACTTTCTTGCTCAGAAAGAGACACTGAATTGTGTCTTTCGCTATGTAAATTACACTCTTATTTTCTTTCTTTTTCTGGCTGCGCAGCTAGCAGGATCTCAGTTCCCTGAACAGAGGCCCTGGGGCAGTCAAAGCGCCCAATTCCAACCACTAGGCCACCAGGGAATTCCCTCCTCTTTTTTTTTTTTAAGTGAATGTTAGAGCAGGTGCTCTAAGCCACGTCTATGCACCCACAGCACAGGAACCCCACGGACGCGTCAGCGAGCCTCACCAGGAGCTCAGTGAAACGCCCACTGGTACAGAAAGGCACTATTTCCCACACACGCGCATCCTGTACAGGAGGACGTGTGGGGAAGTCACACAAGGTGAAATGATGTGTCACAACGGGAAGAGTTCTAAGTGGGACTTTTCTTGTCATGCTCTCTCTACAGCGAAACCCACTCGCGTGCCCCCTTCCCTGCAGGACACCACCGGCGACAACAGGCCAAAGGCTGGGTGCGGGCGACACGACGGCGCTGAGCACCCGCCCGGGGAGACGCTCAGGCACGGCCCCCAGCACCAGGCAGGTGCGGACGCTCAGCCGCCTCCCTCCGGACTCCAGTTTAACCAGGCAGGGTGTGAGCTGAAGGTCATGGCAACACGGCCCCAGAAATCGGCTCCACCTCGGGCAAAGCTAAGCCACAGAGACAGAATTCAAGAGGAGCTCTCAGGAGGGGCGGCGCCCGGAGGCACGGGCAGCGTCTGGTGGGCCCGGCTGCCGACCAGGGTGGGCGTTTGCCCACTCAGCGCCCAGGACCGTACGCGTCTATGTGTAACTTAGGCTTTCCAAGTTTGTTTTTAATGAGGCTGAGGACCCACCATCACGACGCTGACGGGCTCTGGGGGCTGCGAAGGCGCCGCAGCCTCCCTGGGACACTGCCCCTCCCTCCTCACCTCCCCCCATCCTCTCCCCCAGCTGGGGCCCAGCCCAGGCAGCGGCCCCCAACACGGGCCGGGCAGCTCACCGGGCCAGCATCGTAGCTCTTGCGGGCAAGGTCATCCAGGCTCTGGTTCTGCAGCTTCTCAGTGATGAGGGTGACCATGGTCTGGGGCCCGTGCCCTCTGTCCGCGCCGACAGGCCCTGGGGTTCTGGAACATCAGGCTTCAGGAGGCCCGGGCCGCTGCTGGCTCTGAGCTAACCCTCAAGGGTACGTTTCCATTTTAAAGACGAGCGATCCATTCCCAAGGGTTCTTCAGAGGCTCGTGCCTGTTTCTGGCAAAGAGAAACAAACCATCATAAGGATTACAGGCAAAGCCATTCAGCTAATGACTCTGTCACCCGCCAGGACTGCGTGTGTGAATATTCTGATCTCGCTGCCTAACAAAGACCCTCCCGCGTGAAAACTACCACAAGAGCTCTCTCCTGGAAAATGTAATAAAAGCAGCGGTCTGGGTGAAGGATGGCAGGTGGACACGCATGAGAGCCGGCGAGGGAGGCCTCCCCACCCCTGCTCCAAACACAGGCGCCAGCCGGGAGGAGGCGTGACCGCCACGCTTCGGACTCGAGAAGCTGCTGGAAACCTAGTCCTCAGCCAGCGGCAGCGAGACCCCGGAAACGAGCTGGCCATGAACGGCTGGACCCACCTGGCCGCTGACCAGCCACTGCTGACCACTGACCGCAGCAGTTAGACACCCCTCCGCCCCACCTGGCCAGTGAGAGCCCCGCCCCCAACTGAAGCTGGGGTTCCCTCCTGGGAGGGGGGCGGGGGTGCAGAGTTGGCAGCAGACCCAGCTGGCGGCGGCCCGGGGGGGACACTCGGAGGACCCGGCTCCCCGCAGACGCTGACGGGAGAGGGCCGGCCACCCGCCCGCCATGCAGGCACCCCCTTCTCAGTGGCCCGCTGCCGCCCGTGAGCAGCTGCTGAGGGCCCCCAGCCCAGGAAGCCACAGACAGAGGCGGACAGACAGGAAGACCCCAGCAACTGGAGAAAACAGATGACACCAGAGGACGAGAGCTTCCAAGTGAGAAGGCGCTGTATCTACACAGTAAGATCGCTAAAAGTGAACATTTAGAGGAAACTCAAAGAGCTGTTGGAAATTAAACATGACAGCAGTGATGGAACCTCCATAATCTTCAGAGCCCGGCTCCTAACTGCCCCCCAGAGGCCGTGAGCTCGCCCCGACCAGAGGCCCCATCCACACCCAGGACTGGTTCTAGGCCAGGAGAGCTGCTCTCCATCCACAGCGCCCACGTCTGTGCCCCTCAGCCTGAAGCCCGTCCACGGGGTCTTCAGCACCCAGCATGCTTGGCGCTGACAGCAGCCCTGGGCTCCCCGTCCTAAGTAGAGATGGCCACCTCTTCCAGCACAGCCGGGGACCCCAAGGCCCAGACGGGAGGGTCAGGGCCAGCAGTTCCCCAGGGGGCAGCTCTGCACCGGCAGTGGCTCTGCTTCAATGCGTGCGAACCCGGGAACCGGATCAGAGCTGTGGCCACACCACACGCCCACCGCCAGCCCCCAGTCCCTGGGCAGGGCCAGCCAAGCCGCAGAACAGCTCCCCCTGCCGCTCCCCACAAAGCCACCTGGGCCCCACTCAGAAACCCCTCACAGGAGAGGGGCTTTACGAGGGCCCCTTCATCCCGACACGTGACAGACCAGCCTCCCTTGCTGCAACCCCCCGACGCCCACGGCACTGCCCTCTGACAGCCGGCAAGGGGGCAGCGTCCTCCTCTGCCCTCTGCCCCGAGCCGACCGCTCGGGGGTCTCTCAGACCCTCCTGTCAAACCCTCTTCGTGGCACACGGCACACAAAACCCTAGAAAGGGAACAGCAGCCACGGCAAAATTTGAAAAAAATAAAACAACTAGTACTTTAAAAACAGGCCCCACGGTCCTTGGAGAGATGGCTGATGTCCAGGGCTGGGGCAGGGAAACGACCAGAGGAGGCTGGGGCATCTCCAGGTGCCAGAGCATCAGGACAGGAGCAGAGAGTGGTGACAGGGCCCCCAGGGCAGCTGCGAAGCGAACGAGGCAAGTGGACTATACTCCACAGAAAAAATAAGATGCACAAATCCACGCTGAAATAAATAATTGAAAAGGTGGGCTTCCCTGGTGGCGCAGTGGTTGAGAGTCCGCCTGCCGATGCAGGGGACACGTGTTCGTGCCCCGGTCCGGGAAGATCCCACATGCCGCGGAGCGGCTGGTTCCGTGAGCCATGGCCGCTGAGCCTGCGCGTCCGGAGCCTGTGCTCCGCCACGGGAGAGGCCACAACAGTGAGAGACCCACGTACTGCAAAATAAATAAATAAATAATAATTGAAAAGGTAAGGAAATTGGGGAGGGGGAAGCTCTTCCTTTTGGTAGAATGCCAACTAAGACATGTAGATGGAAGGACGGAATGTCTTTTAAATCACCACCTGAAAAGCACCGCATAAAGTTCCAGGCAAGAATCATCGCTGAAGCTAAAGCCAGTGGGTGGAAGCACGGGGAGAGGCAGGGTATCACGGGGCCCCAAAGGGTCTCCCTGCAAGGCACTCCGTCATGAACCACACAGCACAGGAGCCTGCAGGCCTCACAAGGCCCCAAAGGGTCTCCCTGCAAGGCTCTCCGTCGTGGACCACACAGCACAGAAGCCTGGAGGCCTCACGGGGCCCCCAAGGGTCTCCCTGCAAGGCACATCATGGACCGCACAGCACAGGAGCCTGGAGGCCTCATGGGGCCCCCAAGGGTCTCCCTGCAAGGCACATCATGGACCGCACAGCACAGGAGCCTGGAGGCCTCATGGGGCCCCCAAGGGTCTCCCTGCAAGGCTCTCCGTCGTGGACCTCACAGCACAGGAGCCTGGAGGCCACCGCGAAAGCCAGAGGCCAAGGTGAGCACAGCCTGTTCCAGGGCATAGTGACAGCATGGGACACGGGATTCCTGTCAGAAACACAGAAGCTGGATTTAGCTGTGAGGAAAAGTCAGACAAACCCAAATGAGGTGAACTGTGCGAAGTGACGGGCAGCGATCAGCAGTGTCAGGGCCGGGAGAGACGCACACGAGGGAGTCCTGCCCTGCTGACGACCCTGGGAGGACACGAGGTCCTGGGTCAGAAAAAGGGCTCCAGGGGACAACGCCTGACATCTGCATCAGCACAGCGGTCAGAGCCAGCACCTCGGGTCCCGATCCGACCCTCGCGCTGCGCCACGTCCGACACGGACGCCAGGAGCCACGCGGCCCCCAGGGGGCACGGCCAGCTTCCACGTGGAATGGTCCTCCGCCACCACTGCAGACGTGCAAGAAAGACAACAAAACAGTGTCAGCGCAAACACGGCTCCCGGCTGCTGCGGGCCGGTGCGCGCAGGGCGCAGCAGCTGCGGACAAAGCGAGAGACGCCCAGTGGGGACGCCCAGCTGCCCGCCCGGGGCTGGGGGTGGGGGCTGAGCACCGGGCAGAGGAGAACGACCGTCCTGGGTAACGTTTTCATTGTCGTCTTGGGGAAGGAACGCGTGCCACTCACAGTTGTTAATATGCAGATTCAAATCCCAGCTCCCCGGAGCTGCCCCCATGAAGAACCGAAAACGGGGGGCTTAGGACAGCAGAAACCTACTTCCTCCGGGTTCTGAGACCCAAAGCCAGAAGTCGAGGTGTCGGCAGGGTTGGCTCCTCCTGGGGCCTCCAAGGGGGGATCCGCTCCCTGTCTCCCTCCCAGCCTCTGGTGGTGGCCAGCGGTCCTTGGCATCCTTGGTTGTGTCGGCATCACACCCACCTCCGCCTCCATCCTCAGGCAGCCTCTCCTGTGTGTCCTGTATCTCTGTATCTCCTCTTATCAGGACACCAGTGATTGGGTTGAGGTCCACCCTAATCCAGCATGACTACATCTTTTTTTTCTCCTTTTTTAAAAATATTTATTTATTTTTGGCCGTGTCGGGTCTTCTTTGCTGCGCTCAGGGTTTCTCTAGCTGTGGTGAGCGGGGTCTACTCTCCGTTGTGGTGCACGGGCTCTAGGTGCCCGGGCTTCAGTAGTTGTGGCTCACGGCCTCCAGAGTGCAGGCTCAGTAGTTGAGGCACATGGGCTTAGTGGCTCCGCGGCATGTGGGATCCTCCTGGACCAGGGCTCGAGCCTGGGTCCCCTGCATTGGCAGGCGGATTCTTAACCACTGCGCCACCAGGGAAGTCCCCAGTATGACTATATCTTAATTTACATCTTAATGTAAAGGTCGTGGGGTCAGGACTTGAGCAGACCTTTTGGAAGGACACACTGTGTCAACCCTCAAGGCCACGCCAGTTCCCCTTATAAGAAATCAAACGATCAGGATGGAACCTCACGGGCACAATGCATAATGCCCTGCACGTCCCTGCTCAACGGTCAGCATGATGAGCCGGGGCTGGAGCAGCTCAGGACAGCGTCCTGGCCCTGAGGGAGGCAAGCTCGCCTTGGGAACAATGCCAGCTGGTGGCAGGTGCTAGAAGGAAGCGAGCAGGACCCCATCCATGGCAGGGCGGCCTGTTGGGAGGACGATGGAGCCAACACTGAAATCTGAGCAGGAGGTACCAGGACAGAGGGACAAACCCAGGACCCTGGGGGCCCAGGTGGACGCAGACGCCAGACGTGAGAGAACTAACCGGCCCTGCCGGCCGGGCGCTGAGGGCCGGGAAACAGAGGCTCCGTCCCACAAGCCCTAGGACGACTGAGGCAGACGTGTGGCCAGGGCTCCTCGGCACCCCTGGAAGCACAGGTGACCTTTGACTCCACCCACAGCCCCAGTTCAGAAGCTCCAAGACCCCACGCACACACACTGGAGCATCCCCTGACCAGGGGACAGTCTCCTCCCGTGTCAGGCGGACCCGCCGCAGAGGAGGCCCAATTGTGGACGCCTCGCCACTTTTCCTACCGTGAGAAATTCAAAGCCGCTGTCCTCCCTCCAAAGGCGCTGGTCCTTCTTCACAAGCAAACCAGTGACCCGGCTGCCCACCTCCCAGGGCTCCTCTCCCTGCCCACCCCTGTGAGCCTGGGCAGCCGCAGCAGCAAAGCTGTCCCTTCCCGTCCACTCAGCAGCCCTCAGCTGGCAACAAGAAGTAGCCACAGGGCTCCAACCACCAGAAACACCCTGCGTGGCTGCGGGACAGAGGCCAAAATCCTCACTCTGGGCCTCCTGGCCCCTCACGTCCCCACACAGGCACTCTCCAGGCCCAGGGGTGTCACGCACACAGTAAGTGCCCAACGGGCGGCCCCGCGCGTGGCCCGACCCAGACTCTGAGGGCCTCTCGGCCGGCCGCTCTGGCCCATCTCATCCTCTGGACTCCACCCTCCACAAGGGCGCCAAAGTGGCTCTGCTTTTCTGTTCTTTTCATTTCAGTTTATTGACATAGAGTCAGACAGCATTTGTAAAGCCATATGAGTGTCTGAGGGCGGCCACACGCTGGGGGCTTAAGCAACAGACACTTACTGTCTCCCGACTCTGGAGGCTGTGCTCCCCCTGAAGGCGCCAGGGAAGAGTCTGTTCCGGGCTCTGCCCCGGCTCCTGGTAGCTCCTTGGCCTGTGGCAGCCTCACTCTCACTGTGTCTGTGTCCGAAACCCCCTTATTATAAGGACACCAGTCGTTTCGGATTAGGGGCCACCCTCCTCCAGCATGAGTTCACCTTAACTAATTACATGCAACAATCCTATTCCCAAGGCACTGGGGTTTAGGATTTCAACACAATTCAGCCTACAACAAGCCACGTCTATCATATCACGGCAACGCATAGGTTTAAAAGCCAACACTGCTGCATTTCTGTAATGCAGAGGACGGGCACCAGCAATGCCTCTGCCAGGGCACTTCCCCGCAGCTCTGCACTCGTACCCCGAGTCCATGCTGGACGGTGCATGCGCACAGCTGTCCTTGGTTGTCTCTGACTTGGGGAGCATCAGGGCTGACGTCTTGCCAGCACGTCCCCACACCAACTCCCTGCCCCCCCCCCCCCCGCCTCCCAGCCTCCCAGTGCGGCCCACCAACACTTCCGTAAGTCATCACCGACATCACTCTGTCATTGTAAACAGCATCCCCAGCTGAGCCACACAGGGAGCCCGTTTCCTCAGGTTAATAATTGCCTCCTTTTTCTCCTACCCAAAGTTTCTGCCCGATACAAACTCTTCCCTCAAACTCCCCCAAAGAATTATCAACTCGGCAAGCAAGCTTCATTTGGTCAAAGATGTCAGGACAACCGTTAGGCCGTGTGCTCCTGGACCCCCGGCCTCTGCTCAGGCCAGAGTGGCACTGGCCAGCTGGGCCCTGGGCCTCACCCTCACCTTGTGGCTTCCTGAGCAGGGTGCCTGGCAGGCGTGTGATGCCCGCGCCCCTTCTCTCCTCCCTGGATGCCTGCCGGACTTTCTGACTCTTCTGTCTCCCAGGGCCGGGAAACATACACAGGGCCTTGAGCAGGGTCTTCTTAACCAGGAACCCAAGCCACTGGGGCCTCGGAGGTTCGACAGCGTCACTGCCGAGCCCCTCCCGTCCCCCCTGCCCCTGGTCTGTTTCAGGGACAGCCGGTGCTCTGCGCTGCGCTCCTGGGCTGGCCCTCCCTGATCGTCCGTCTCTGTCTCGTTTTTGTTGCTGTCGATCTGTTTCCACAATGGCCAACACCTCATCTTCCACGCCTTCCAGTGACATGTTTATTTCTGCTCCCCTGTTTAACCCGAGGGCCCCGGCGCGCCTCTGAGCGCCGTGAGCCTCCGTGTGTGCTCATCTATGAGGCTCTGACCCAGCACAGGGCTCTCCTCCTAACAGTTTCTTCGTCCTGTCCCTGCTATAGTGTCTCGGTTCCCTCAGCCAACTCTGCTCAGCTGGACTCAGCTTCAGGCCGGAGGTGTCCCCTGTGCCCATCACCCTGCTCCCCTTTCACGCTGGGAGGGGCCTGCACGGCATCTCCATCGAGGGCCACCCGGTACTCGGGGAGGAACAGGTGGATCCGCGTGGACAGCAGGCTGCAGACGGCAGCAGCCCGGGCTGGGGGCGGGGGGACAGGGCCACTGGAAATGCAGCCTCCCTCCAGCCCTCAAGCCGGACCCAGCCCTGGCTGCACCCCAGACCCCGGGCCCGAGCCTGGGCTCTGGACAGGCTGCTCCAGCTCCCCCGCCAGCTCCTGAAGCACGAAACGGGGAGAAAAGTTTCCAGGACCTGCTCAGTCAGTGGTGCCAGAGCGCGGGGAGGCCAGAGCCAGGCCACTTTAGACCCAAAAGCATCGGTTCCGGGGTTTTCACAGAAAAGACAGCACGGAGCCCCCGGCGCCGCAGACCCAGCAGCGTGTCCCCAGCTCCAGGCGCGTCGTGCAGTCACAAGCTCGAGGCCGGCACAGCGGCACCACCTCCAGCTTCTCAGAGATTTTCTTTCATTTTCTCACCAAGAACACTCGAACAAAACTTGGAACCTGACTGGACATGAGTTATTAACTAGCACTGTTTGTGTGCTGGTCTCAGCGCCCCCCAGGAGAAGGTGGAGCTGAGGTGCCCCTCGACCGGACAGAGGCAAGGTGACCTCCGGGCGCTGCAGAGGCCTGGTGCCTTTAGGGACACACCCTGAAGGCACCACGCACGGGGCGATCACAGTGACGGAGAGGCCAGCCACCCCGCTCCCCACATCTTCCCAGCCCCGGAGCCAGGATGTCCCCCGAAGGGACGCTCAGCCCCAGCCCCCGGCCAGCCAAGCTCCTCCAAGTTCCGGGCCCTGAGACCCTGAGCAGTAATAAATGAGCGTTGCTGTTGGAAGCCACCAGTTTTGGAGTGAATTTGTTGTGCTGTCATAGTAACCAAAGCAGTGACACTTAGCAAAGCGAAGGGAGCCAAGCGTCCCCCTCGAGCTGCTGGAGCCAGTCACGGTCCCCACTCCTGCATCACATGGAGGCTGGGAAGGAAAGGGGAGTGGCCATGTCCCCACGCTGCATACAGGCCACAAGGGAAAAGTTACTGCAGCCGCCGCAAACGCCCGATGATTTTCAGTTGGCGGGGTCTGGGGTACGAGTCCACGTCAGGGGTTCGGTGCTTTCCCTAACAGGGCACATTCGGTGCCACACTCATGACCCCTGGGAAAGTCTGAGGCAAAGACAGCCCTGTGTCAGTGCCACCGAAAAACTGTGCGCAAGGCCACCAAAGTCTTTTCGAAAAGACTTCAAAACAAAACGAGAAAAGAAGACAGAAATCACCTGTCCTAACTAACCAACATCTTGCTAATATTAAAATACACAACTGGAGGGTTTAGACAACAGGAGTTTTAGTTTAAAGTTGCCCGGAAACCATGTTTGAACTGTGACCTTTGCAAGGCAACAAAGAGAAGAAACTTACATGATATCAATAAAAAGGAGACTATGACCGTTACCTCCCTGCTAGTGCGTGCAGAGTGCACCACGCTGCAGAACAGACACCACACCCAGAAAGTTCGTTCTGAGAAAGGATGTAGGGTGGGCTCTGATCGGCTGGACAGAAGACCCAGGGTCAGACCCTGGCGGGCCTGCTTCGAGCTGGGCTCTCCCAGGTCCGTGACGTCACCTCTCTGGGAAAGACCAGCCAGATCATGAGGCTGCAAGGAATCAAATTAAGGAACGCGCATGAAGGTGCTGGGTCCCCGGCACACGTGTTAAATTACGACCACTTATAACAAACGCTTAAAAGACTGTCAAAGTCCACTTGCCTTTCAAAAATATTACAGCAGAAAAAGCCAAAAGAGTTTATATAAAAATTTTAATTTGCTTTAAAAAAAAAAAAAAGTTGTTTTTGAATGTCTGCAATGCACCTGTAAAAAACACCAGACTGGGGCTTCCCTGGTGGTGCAGTGGTTGGGAGTCCGCCTGCCGATGCAGGGGACGCGGGTTCGTGCCCCGGTCCGGGAGGATCCCACATGCCGCAGAGCGGCGGGGCCCATGAGCCGTGGCCGCTGAGCCTGCACGTCCGGAGCCTGTGCTCCGCAACAGGAGAGGCCACAGCAGTGAGAGGCCCGCGTACCGCAAAAATAAACAAAAAACACCGGACTGTTGCCCTGGTTCTTTTATCTACCAGCAAACAAACAGGCCTCCTATGTGCCTGCTCCCTGTGCACCCAGGTGTGCATGAGCAAATGTCTCCATAACCAGGAAAGGTCCTGATGCACCCACTTAAAAAGGAAAAAAAAGACAATAACGTTGGCAGCCTCTCCATTACACATTCCCAGCAGCTACAAGAACGCCTCTCCTCTCCCCAAATCCAAAGTCAGTCAAAAAAATGTAGGGATCCACCCAAAGAGCAAACCCTTTACACCACACGTGCCACCCACCCGTGATCCTTAACCAAGGTCTAATGGTTCTCTGGACAGTGAACCATGGGAGGAGACCAGTTTAAAGAAAAGCCACTGTTCCTAACCAACTGCTATCTCAATTTCAACTGGGGGGTAATATTCCAGAACTTCAAAATCAAACTGTTTCCCGGCCTTCTGCCATCAGACTGCTAAGGCTGCGCTTCCCTGTCCGGACCTGCTTTGATAAGACAGTGAGATGAAGAAGCAGAACCTATAAGCTCAAGTTAAATTTCATAAGTATTGTGAAACTGAAGCCATTCTTGAAGTCAAACTAACCTATCTAGAAAAGCGCTCAATACAGAGAGGTCATCCTATACTCAATTAAGTAGTGAGTGACTGAGTTAAAAAGAATTGTAAAGTTGTGGAAGCTTAGAGTCAAGTACAGGTAGCCCGTGACCAAATGCAAACAACTGGAGTCAATTTAACACAGACATAACACTTCAGATCTGCGGCTGTACTTGGAGTAAAGGGAAAATAAAGCAGAAATAAAGAAAAACACTCTCTACCTAACGCACCTCTCTCCACTCCCAGGAAAAGTCTGAGAGACTCAACCCTCGTCTATGCAGAGAAAGCAGCTTCGGAATCCACTTCCAATCACCTTCCACAGTTCGCCGGGGAGGGTCTGGTCTCCCTCGTCGTGCGGGTCCACCTTTGGGCTCCCTTGACGCACAGTTTATCACGTCCAACTTCCTGCTTCTCTCTCGCTGCAAGATGACAGGCACATGAGTCTCGGGAACCGCTCAGGCCGCGCGTCTCGGTACCGGAACGACGACAGCTCGCAAAGGCGACACCCAAAGTCGGTTCAGCAAGTGGCAGCGCGCCCCAGGCAGGGCCCCTTACAGCCAAAGGGCGCGTAGAGTGTACGGGGTCCCGGGTGCGCAGGCTCTCGGGGCGCGCGGGGGTCCCGGGGCGCGGGGCTCTTGGGGAGCAGGGATTCCGGGGCGCAGGAGTCCCAAGGCCAGGGATTCTCGGGGCGCGCGGGGGTCCCGGGGTGCGCGGAGCTCTCGGGGCGCAGGGGGCCCGGGGCCCGGGGCTCTTGGGGCGCGCAGGGGGCCCCGAGGTGGGCAGGGTCTTGGGGTGCAGGGGGACCGGGGAGTGGGGGGCCCGGGGCCCGGGCCGGTCCGGGGGTGGTGCGCGCGGCAGGAGTCCCAACCCCAGGTCGCGAGCCCCCGGGTCCCCGCGCCCTCAGCGACCCGCCCGCCGCGCTCTCCGTGTGCAGCGGCGAAAACGCTCGGCACCGACGCGAGTGGAAAAGCATCGGGCCGCGCGGGCCGGGCTGAGCGCGCTGACAGGAGCGGGCACCCTCTGGCCCAAGTTCACGCGCGCCCCCGCGCGGGCGGGCGCACGCACGGCCCCGGGTGCGCGCACGCACGCCCCGGGTTCTCGCGGGCCACGCCGGGCCCTGCACCTGAGCTCGGCCGGGCGGGCTGAACGAGGGAGGCGCCGGCCCTCAGGCCGCGCTCCTCCCTCAAAGGACGTCGCGCCTCAGAGGCAACAGGACCGCGGCCGGCGCCCCGCCCCCACGACACAGGCACCGCCCCGCGCCACCGCCCCGCCCATCAGCTGGCCGGCACTCGCCTTCCCACAGCCGCGCCGCTCCGAGCGCATGAGAGGCGGGGCCTATGTCGTGGGGGCGGTACCTCGGTCGGCGGGTGGGCGGGGACTTACGGCGGAAGGGGCGTGCCTGGTGGGGCGGGGTTTCAGCCGAGGGGGCAGGGCCTACGCATGCCGGGGCTTGTTTCCGCGGCGGGCGGGCGAACGGCGCGTGCGCCGTGCTGGCCCCGGGGTCGGGGCCACACCCACACACGTACCTGCGCGTCTTCGGGGGGTGGGCGTGAGCCAGTGTCCAGGAAGGCGAAGGCGGGCGGCGACGGCGACCTAAGGCAGCGGGAGGGCACGCTCGGCGCAGGGGCGAGTGGCCTGCCCGGCGCGAAGGGCTCGGCCCCGCCGGCGGCCCGGCCGTTCGGGGTCCCCACTCCCCACACCGTACGGCCCGGAGCCCTGGTTCGGCCTCGCCGCCCACCGCGCCCTGCCTATGACCCGCTGTGTGACCTCGAGCAAGTCTCTTGCCTTCTCCGGTCTCCCGGCGACTCCGCCCTGTGCGACCGGCAGGGCGGCAGGGGCTCAGAGACCGTGGTTAGCGCTCCTGGCAGGAGAGAAGGGTGGGCCTTCGTCCGAGCACAGTGGCGGCTGAGACCGGACCTCTGGGGTGTCTCCCGGAGGTGAGGCTGGCGGTCAGGGGACTGGCCCTTGGAAGGGGCCCTGCCTCGCCCTCCAGCCTTCCATCCTGGTGGCCGGCTGGGGTCCTGACCCAGGCCCACTGGCCCCCGCATCAGACCCGCCCTGCCGGCCCAGCTCAGGGGGCAGCTCTGAGGCCGGGCGTCTGCGTGGGCTTGTTTCAGACGAGATGGTTCATTAAACGGGTACGGGCAGGCAAACGCTCCTCACCCGTGGGAGGGGTCACTGGGGCTGGGAGAGACCTTAGGGACCCTGTGGTCCACAGTTCCCCCACTTGAGTCTCCAGGCGCTGAGCTTTGTGCAGGTGGTGAGAAGGGGTCAGATGGGAAAGAGCCACCTGCCACCTGTGTGCTCACTCTTGGCCTGGGGGCAGGGGCATTGACGAGGGGGCTCCACGCTGACCAGGCCCTGCAGTGGGCCCTGAGGCCAGACAAATGCATGACAGGGATGGGGTGGTGGCTCTTTTAGGTGGAAAAGGGAGTGGCATTGGGAAGAAACCCGAAGGAGGTGAGAATGTAAGCCTCCTGGGCATTCCTGGGGTTGGGCGTTGGGGGAGACATCAGGGATGTGGCCCCTGAGCGCCAGGCCAGGACCTCCATGCAGTTTCTGGGCCTGGTGAGGCCTGTCCTATACAGGTTTTAGAGCCGAGCCAAGCCACCTGTCACCAGGACTGGCGGGGAAGAGTCCCCCTGCAGCCACCTGGAAGAACTGGAGTCCCCGCATAGCTGGTGCAGGGAGCAGGGCCAGCGATAGACGGGGGCGGGGGGCACGGCGATGTGGGCGCCCAGGCCGCTTCCACGGGCATCCACACCGCCATCCTTTAATCCCCTCCAAGAGTCAAGCGGTGCTGGCCAGGTTCCCCAAGGACAAGTGGCTCTGTGATCCAGGACGGAGCAGGACACAGACACCTGGGGGGCACCTGTGTGGGGGAGGGGAGCTGGGTCTTCTGCTGTAGCCCATCTGGACCCGTGATGACCACCTCAAGTCACCAAGGTCACCTTTGTGTTTGTCAGAAGCCTCCGGACTGATTACAGTGTATCCCCCTGCCGCTCAGCCCTTATTTGCATATTTACTGAAGGTTTCCAGTGGATCAAGAGAGGTAGTCTGTGCCCCATTAATGTCTCTCATTGGATTTAATGATTTCACATAAAACTGAAAAAGCATCTCAGAACCCTCCTGCAACCGGGGACAAAGTTGTGGGGATGGAGTTACAGACCAGAGGTCCTTGCCAGCTCTTGCTGGCTCCTGCCGCTGTGGCTGTCCCATCAGGAGGGCTTGGCCCACACTAGCGCCCTTTGTCAGGCCCTGCATGGATTAGCCCGAGGGAGGGAAGGTGCTAGAACCGATTCGGGAGGCTGAGGCGCAGAGCAAAGGGACTCGTCCCACCCCGGTGCTCATCCTCCCTCTGCCGGAGCCTTGTTAGGAGTGAGGACGAGCCCCCCCAGCCCGTGACCCCGCCCAGAGCGGCCAGGAACAGCAGAAGGGGCACACCGCGTGCACGGTGGCTCTTGACCTCTGCTGGGGGTGGGAGGTGCGGGGGCACCCTCCAGGAGGCGGAGCCGGAGCTGCCTTAAAGCCAGCAGCGCTTTCATGCTTTCACCAGGAGCCACAGGGCTGGGCACTGGGCACACGGGCGGACGAGGGCAGATGCTCACTCTACGCTGTGCCCTACGTAGGGGCCATGAGGCCCGGAACCTGCCACCGGCCGGAGACACCCACGCACAAAAGGTAGTAACCGGCGCCCAGCCGCGATGCACTGTGGAGTGAGCTAAGGAATACAAGGGCGGGTGGGCTGGTGGGAGAGCTCCTAATCTGGGCTAGGAAGGGCCCGGAGGAGGGGACGTCCCTTGGGGGTTTAAAGCCCAGTGGAAGTGAGAGGAGGAGCAGGCAAAAGTCAGGAGGTGAGCCCTGGAAGGAGAGTCTCCAGGAGGCCCCTCTCGGCCCCAAAGCCTGAGGGGACATTTCCACCCTCCACCCAGGGCCCCGCCCCGTCCCTCCCTGGCCTCCCTGGCCCAGGGTGCCCTTCGCTGACGCCCGGCACTCAGACTGGGCTGAGGAGAGAGCCTTTCAGACAAGCCTCTCTGGGTCCCCAGGGGCCTGGATGGCTTTCTGATGGGAGGGCAGGAGTGGAACCCCTCTTTTGACCCAGGGGCTAACCTCCAGTAGCGAGAGCCTACCCTGCGCTGCCCTGGCCTGCCGTCCACCAGTGTCCGCCTCTGGGTGCGACCATCCTGTTTCCAGAGAGTCCTGGGTCCAGTCCTTCCCTTCAGGCTCAGCTCCCACTTCTCAGATAAGAAAACCAAGACCCAGGGAGGTTGTGACATTTGTGCCAGAGATGGGTCTGGAAACCGGCCACTCAGAGCTGGGGTCCGGGTCCTCCTCCGGCCCAGCACCAGCCTTGACAGCCACCAGGGTAGTCTGGACCGAGGGGCTCAGCAAGTCAGGCAGCCCAACTCCGGGGTGCCACTCATGCACCTGAGCCGCCTGGCGGCCCCGGGGCCTCCCTCCTTCCAGAGGGGTCTGCCGGTGCCCAGGCCCCGAGGTGCTCTGGGCTTCGCGTCGGGAGAAGGGCAAGCCAGCAGCCACTGCGAGGAGGCCGCATGGGGTGGCTGAGTGTCCCTGTGGGCCGTCGGGAAGCCCCAGGGGAGCAGCTGATGGTCAGAGCGGGGCCTCACGAGCAGGGCCGAGGGCAGGGGTGGAGCCGGTCATCGGGCCAGGGCGGCAGGAGGCCAGCACGGGGGCTCTGAGGAGGTCCAAGCAGAGACCACGGGCCAGGGCTGGGCGCTGGGGGCGGCGGTGGGACCGCCCAGCCCCAAGTCAGGGGTGGGCTTCGAGGAACATCACGAGGTGAGACAGACATACAGAGACCAGAAAGGGGGTTACTGGCTGTCTAGGGCTGGGGGCCGGGGAACAGCGGAGGCGTGCAGGGTTCTTTGTGGATGTGCAACGTTGACTGTGGTGAGGAACACGCAACTCAGTGGCCCTAAAAGCCACTGAATTGTGCACTTTGTGAATTGCACAGCATGTGAACCGTTCTCAACAATGCTGCTTAAAAAAGAGAGAAATCGGGACGTAGGCAGCCTCCCCAGGGGGCTCGTCAGGGCCAGAGGCACACCCTCCCCCAGCCGGACCAGAAACGCTCCTTTCCTGGACTTTAGAAGCAGCTGACGGACCCTGGGGGCAGTGCCGAGACCCCACGGGAGCTCAGTCCTGCCCGTTTCCCTACTTGGAGTCCCTTTGGCATCTCTGATCCCAGATCCTCCATCCCGTTCTCTTCCTTTCCACCCAGTTGCAGAGCCGGGACCACTCTGCCATCCCTGGAGTGGTCCACGGTCTGCACGTGGTTGCTGCGGCCTGTGGGCAAAGCCCAGTGCCGGCTCCTTCCTCTGGGTTTCCTGCCGACCGGCAGTCAGTCCCAGGGCCTCAGTCAGACTCAGCTTCGGTAACTTTGACCAAACTACAGGTGGTGCTGGGCAAGGCTGGGGCGGCTCAAATGCCTGGCTGTGTCACTTGGAAGTCTGAGTGGCCGTCCCAGGGGAGACACTCCACTGCCTTCTTTGTCACTGATCTTCGGAGTCCTCGTGCAGACACCGTCCAGTGTGGGCCCTGCAGGGTGCAGCTTGGTCCGGTGGCCGCCGGAGAGACGCTGGGATCATCCCCTCCCGCCACCGGCTCTCACGAGTAAGGTGGCTCCCACCAGCCTCCAGGAGTGGCCCGTTTCTCTTTTTCCAAGGTATCATTCTGAACTCGTGAACTTAAACATTTTGATGGGTTTTAATCCATGGCGTTTCTTATCCCCATTGAAGATCAGGTTGTCGCAGTCTTGGCCAGTGAGGGGGTCTCTCCAGGCCACTGCCAGCTGCTTTGGACATGACGCTACTGGACCTCAACGCAGGGCCCCCGGCCTGATGCCGTGCCCAGGCTCACGGTGGACACTCCTGCCCCATGCCTCGGACAGGCCGCTTCTCCAAGAGGCCCTCATCGTGAGAAATGCTATTTCAAGACGACGATGTGGGGCTTCCCTGGTGGCGCAGTGGTTGAGAGTCCGCCTGCCGATGCAGGGGACACGGGTTCGTGCCCCGGTCCGGGAGGATCCCACATGCCACGGAGCGGCTGGGCCCGTGAGCCATGGCCGCTGAGCCTGCGTGTCCGGAGCCTGTGTTCCGCAACGGGAGTGGCCACAACAGTGAGAGGGCCGCGTACCACCAAAAAAAAAAAAAAAAAGACCACGACATGGGGGCAAGGGATGGGCACTGCCAGGTTGCTCACTGTTTCTAGACCTTCAGCACAGAGCTAGAGGGAGATAAGGATATAGATATCGGTTAATATAGGTGACGTATAGATACACAATACATACATAGGATCTCTGGCAACCACTGATCTGCTCCATTTCTGTAACTGTCTCTCCCCCAACGTTACACAGGAGGAAGCACATAGAACACAGCCTTTTAGGTTGACTGTTTCCGCTCAGCCTGACCCTCTGGAGACGTGCTCGGGGCTGCTTGTCCTAACAGTCCGTGCCTTTGTGATGTGGAGTATTGGGTGCTGGGGCCACCGAGGGTTTACCCTCACCCGACAAAGAACGCCGGGTCCTTACGGGCATGGCTGTTACAGGTGCGATGGTGCCCTCGGGGCTCCCCGTGCGGCCCAAGACCCAGAGCTGTTCCGGAAGATCTTCTCTACTTTTGACGTGTGCATTCTTCTTCAGCCCAGAGGACCACACAGGAGACACGCCGTCTGGAAGATCCATCCCACAATTACTCATTCAGTTTTCCCAACAGTATGATCGCTAAAAACATGAAGTGTTTTTGCACCTCTGCCCTCTCTCCCTACCCTCCTCCAGGCTGCTGCAGGCCCCACTCTCCCATCGCAGCCTTGCTGGCCCGGGCCCCGAAGCAGCTGTACGTGTGACACCGTCCTCGGTGCCCACGCTGACGCGTCTGATCACATCAGCTGCAGAAGATCATTTTCCCGTAGGTTCTCGGGAAGGGCTCACAGGAACAAGATCTCTGAATTCTGAGTTCTCCCACATGGATGACAACTTTTCTGTGCCCTTTGTACTTGCAAGTGAGTTTTTTGGATATAAAATCCTTGGTGTACACTTTCTTTCTTCAAATATCTGAAACATGTTACTCCATTGTGTTCTGGAATAAAGTATTGTTGTCAAAAAGTATGATAGTCTAAAATCAAAAAATAGAATTTTTTTTAAAAAGTAAAAACAAAAAATATGAACACATAAAAAAGTATGATAGTCTAATATTCTTTCCTATGTAAGTAATGTGCTTTTTTCAAGATGCCCAAAGGATTTTTTTTTCTTTTCTCTTTAAAGTCCAGTAACTTTTCTAGAATGTGTCTGTGTTGGTCATTCTGAGCCAATATATCCAGGAACATGGTGTGCCCTTTCAACATGTAATTTTGCCTCTTTTGTATTCCAGGAAAATTGTCACGAACGATCATCTCCCCCAGGATAAAGTCTTGCAAAACTCCAGTGCACTGTCAGAACCAGTGAGCGCCCGTCCACACTGGGGGTGGCCCGGGGCTTGCTTGGCCACTGCCTGTAGAAGGACATGTGGATGGTTCTCGTCTGGGGCTGTTACACACTCGACCGTTAGGAACATTCACACCCAGGTTTCTAGTGAACATCGTTTTCAGTTCTGGGATAAATGCCCAGGAGCAGTTACCGGCTCGGGTGGTAACTGTCCGAGTACCTTCCAGAGGGGCTGCGCCACCTCCCCGCCCGGTGTTCACCAGCCCTCGCTGTGTCCCCGCGCTGACGTCAGCACTGGTGGCTGGTTCTCAGCCACGTTTCCCTAACGAGCAGTCTCGCTGGACACCTTCTCACACATCCTCTGCCTGTGTCCTCTCCGTGACTTGCCTCGCTCCTCACGCCCCCTGCTCCTCCTCTAGCTGGACTGCTTTTCACTGTGACTTTGGAGAGTTCTCCTTTATCCCAGGCAAACCCCTGTCAGATACGTCCCCCGAGCCCACCGCCTGTCCTTCCGCCCTCTCAGCAGGGCCTTGCCCAGAGCAAGTCTTTGATTGTGATGAGGTCTTGTTTAACCATTTTCCCTTTTGCGGCGCATGCTTTTGGTGTCCAGTCTAAGCACTGCCTCGCCCTAGAGTCCAGTTTTCTACAAGTTTTATACTTTCGCACTTTACACTTAAGTCTGCGGTCCGTTTTAAGTTAACTTTCATGTAACAGGAGACTGAGGTGCCGGCAGACATCCAGCTGCCCAGCAGGGCCTCTCACGGCATGTCCCCAGGTGGCTCCAATGGCCCCTGTGCTTGAGGGTGGGCTGGCACCACAGCCCAAGACGGGACCCCCGCCATGCTGTGTCTGCTGGTACTCTCATCTGCTCTGGTGAAGCAAGCCCACCTGGCAAGGAGTGAGGGCGACCTCTGGCCCATGGGGCACACACTGACCACAGCAGTGGACATGGCTCCTCCCTGGTCGAGCCTTCAGATGACACCCCAGCCCCAGCCGAAGCCCTCTTTTTTTTAATATTTTATTTATTTGGCTGCGCCGGATCTTCTATATGGCACGTGGGATCTTTAGTTGTGGCAGGGGGCATCTAGTCCCCTGACCAGGGATCGAAGCCGGGCCCCCTGCACTGGGAGCATGCAGACTTAACCACTGGACCACCAGGGACGTCCCCCCCAGCCGACGCCTTGACTGCAGCCCCTTGAATGCAAGGACCCGACCGAGCCACAGAAGCTGGGGGATAAGTACCGTCTTGTAAGCCACAAGTTTGGGGTGACCTGTTCCACAGCAGCAGGTAACCAACACGGCTCGCGCCACCTGCCCACATCGGTGGCAAGGCCCTACTTGGCACTCCCGCCCAGGGAAGGGAAGGGGCTTCCTCTGCCTTCTTCCTAAGGAGCACAGCAAGTGCACCAATGGCCACCACACCTGGAAAGCCCCTCAAGATCGCACACGCCACATGCCCCTCGCAAGGCTTGGCATTCACGCAGGGGAGCGGCAAGCACTGGACTGGCTCCAGGGCCCCTCCCTGGGCAGACTGACCATCTCTAGGCCTCTGGGAAGCAGCTTCGATGCCCGTGTGCAGTGGGCGCCCACTTCCTAAGTGCCTGAGGCCCATCCCTGCCCTCCCGTCAGTGAAGGAGTTAATGGACATGTGGGTTTTGTCGGCACCTTAAATGGGGCCTTCGGGAACCTCGACTGCTGCCGTCGCCCAGCATCATTAGCTCGCGGCATTCATTCTCTCCTCTAATCCTCAGAGCCAGCCTAGGAGGTAGCTGCCACTACCCAGGTCTCATCCACGGGGACATGAAGGCCCCATCACACAGCCGGAAGAGGCAGAGCTGGCACCGCAGGGCAGGGCCGCATCCCACATGCCACACGTTGAATGCGCCTGCGATGTGCCAGGCGACAGGCTCTGGCTACACTGTAGAGTCGGTGCCTTTTGGAAGGTCAGTCATGGAGCCTCAGTGCCAGCGAGAGGCTTTGTTTCTTCCACCCTACACTGAGGGAGCATTTTTCCGGAAAACTTCATGTGCATCTTCGAAATGTGAGTTTTACAAAGTGGCTTTAATCCCATTAAAGCCTGCACGTTACAAAGCAAACGATGACAACAGAGCAACAAAACTCCAAAATAAAAAACCCTCAAGACTCCTTTGTTTTGTTTTGTTTTTTGGTCGCGCTGCGTGGCGTGCAGGATCTTCGTTCTCCAATCAGGGATCGAACCCGAGCCCCCTGCAGTGGAAGCACTGAGTCTTAACCACTGGACCGCCAGGGAAGTGCCCCCCTCAAGATGCTTAAACGTAAAATATACAGACTGACGATCGAAAAGGCACACGTCCCCCCTCCCCCCGACCCAGGTTCCAAGAAGACACATTAACTGCAAGGTACTTCCGGTTTGTCAAGGAGCGTCACATGACTCTACCTGAGCGGCTTTTCGAGTTTGCCTACACGGGCAACCACGCCCCTGTAACCCCTCCGTTAACTAGAAGAGCCACCCACACGGGTGGAAGAGCAGCCTTCTGCTTCAGGTGGGCTGCTGACTCACCTGGGAGGACCTGTCACCATCTTCCTCTCAGAGGCCGAGGGACCAGCCACCTGATGTCAGGATCCCGGCGGGCCGGCAGGAGAGGACGACATCACGGCACAGCAAGGAAGCGAGTTGGGGATGGAGGATGACAGCCCTGATAAGCTGCCCACGTCTGCACTCAGGAGACAGGAAAATGAACCTCCACTGGGAACGAGATCGCGACCAGCCTGGCACCGTGCAGAATTAATCATGCTGGACAAACGTAATGGAGTTCTGACACCTCTGGGTTCAATGTACGAGAGTCAAGAATAAAGACCCCTCAGTCCCAGCCGATGGGCTCCTTGTTACACTCACACGGAAGAACCAGCTTACACTAACAGCACTAAAGAGCAGGAACTCAAGTCTGAAGACCGATTTCCTTGGTGCTTAAGAGCATTGCAAGAATGTAGGTGTGAAGCAAAAGCCAGTAGCCGGGGTGATTCTTCTAGAACCTGAGTCAGATATCATGGCCCCTGCTCAAGAGCCCCTGGCTGCCCACCCCAGACTGCACCCGTCACTCCCTGCTCCAGCCAGCAGAGCCTCCTCGCCCACTGCTTAGGGCCACCGCAGGCCACGCTCTGGCCACACATGATCTACGGCCTTCCCAAGGCCCCCAAGTCTCATTCTGCATCAGCACCAGCCCGACGTCCCGATCCCGTCACAGGAATAGGCTCTGATGGAGGAGTCCCCCAAACACAGCTCCTGGGGTGAAGGTCCTCTCAGTCTGGAGAGAGACGACTTACGTGCACTCTGTCCCCAGGACCCGCCACACACACACCAACATACGATGGGCCAAGCCTGGGGTAACTGCTTCGGCCGCTCCTGTAGGGGCGGGGGGTACGGGGGGAGGGCTGGTCAGGTCTCAGTCCTGCTGCATCGGTGACTCTCCACGCCTCTGGGATCCACCTGTGAATCACGCTCCCTTTTCCATGAAACGCAGCCTGTGTTCGCAGCTGTGTAGTTTCTTCAACCTGCTTCCTGACACTAGAATCTTGAGGCTCCAAAGGCCTCTTTTCATTCTATACTGCCCGTCCATTTCAGTCCCAGCTGGCAGTGTTTCTGCCAATACGATTCTTTCAAAAGCTTGAGTCTCCTGTGACTCTTACTGCGGTTCGATTCATTAGACAAGAGCCACACGCACAGGTCTCCTCAAAATAAGCCCTTCTCTGCCTTGGGCTACTGGGGGACATAAGCTTCTTAGACGTCCTGTTGTCTGATACAAAGGCTCTCGAACTTCCGAGGTCCTAACCAAGCATTTGACAGCCACGGCCTCAGCTTCACTGCAGACCCATCTCCCCCGGCATCCTCTGGGTTTGATCTTTGCTCTGAAGCCGTTTCTTCATGTTCACCTTGTTTGCCACCCAGGAAGGTGGACATAACTGAGACCACAAAGGGCTCCCCCCATCCCCGCAATTAAACAGCCCTTCCCTCTGTGTTCTCGCCTCTCGGAATGAGCCGTGGGAAGTCAGAGGCAGCTCCGAGGGTCTGCCTAGAAACCCTACCGGCCCATCCAGGCCATAGGTCAGTGTTTTCCACCACCCTGTGCGCAACAGGGCTGCCAGCGGTCACTACGCAGCAGGGGTCCACTTTGCTTCGGTTCCCAGTGTTCTCACCCGTCCTGGGCAGCCTCCTCCAGGCCCCGAGGCGTCCCCTGCCCCCCCCTCACAGCGCTTGTCTTTCTCAAACAGGCTCCAGCCCACACCAGCTGCCAAGCCTCTCCCATGTCTGAGCACTGCTGGGGTTCCGTGCACCATATTCCTACCCCAGGGCCTTTGCACTTCCTGCCCTCTGGGGTGAATGCCCCTGCCCCACCCCGGCAGCACATCTCTGCTCACACACCACCTAATAGGGCATCTCCCAGCCGCCCCCTGCCCTGCTTCGCTGCCCTCCTACCCTGTAACCTGACACCATATTTGCTATCTTCTGTCCCCAAGAGCGTGAGTGCAGACTTCGGGGCACCCTGTCTCCTGTGTCCCAACATCCACGAGGCTGCCTGACATACTACGAGCTCAACACATGTGTGAAGCCAACAGGAAGGGCTTCTGGCCTTTCAAAGCACCTTGAACAAAGTGACCGATGCCCACCCCTTGCTTAAAGGGAGCTCAGCATCACTTCAAGGGGGTGTCCACAGGGCACGAGCTGCCAGGGGCCATGCGCGCCGCTGTGGGTGGGGCAGCCCCTCAGGCGGGCCATCGGCCCTGGGCTGTCTCAGGACACAGGGAAAGGCCCTGTCACCCCAGCTGCCAACCAAGCAGCAAGCTGAGGCCCCTGGCTTCCTATAAGTCTGTGGGCACACACTCCCTTTAACCAGGAAGGCACATACCGGGCCCACCGCAGTCACAGGTCTGGACCCGGCTCCAGCCCAACCAAGACCCCAGGCCAGAGCTGCAAACCTATCACAATGTAGGGCTCCTCGCCGGGCAGGGCGGGGCCACAAGCCCGGGCACAACGCTCCCACCACTGCGTGCCACCCTCCCTGGGCACAAGCCAAGGGCAGGAATCACCACAGCAGGCAGCCTATCTGGCAAGGTAGTAAGTCAGTTAAAGAAGGTCCTTTTTATTTTTGCAATGTCATTCCATACAAAAGCAACAGAAACATAATAGTCTTAACAAGAAGTTTACAATTGAATATTTGAACAGAAAATCTGTACACATTATCATTTACAGCAATTGTACACAGTAAATTAACTGACTATAAAAAAATGTTCTTTCTAAATCCTTCTGCTGTCTTAACTCTTGGAGTAGTATAGGTAGAAGGGCTACTGAGTGCTATTTACAAGTACCTAATTAAGACCGTATAACTTACATAAACCCCATTAACCTACCAGCTCAATTTAATATCTGACTATTCAGTGCTCTGTACGAGGAAAAAAACCCATCTTGACATACTGACAAACGGCCCAAACCCTAACCCTTTCCATAGATATTAAAGGTATCTGATTATGAGAACACTCGGCCAGATACCAGTAAAGAAAGCCCCATGAACATATGCTTAAACCCAAACCAGCCCTCTGACAAGCAGCAATTAACGCCTAAAAAACTTGTGGAAAACCAGTTACGGTCACTTGTCAGGTTAACTTCAAGGATGCGGAGATTAAGCAACTAAGATTGTTGCAAGATTGCCTCGAGTTCAATTTTCCTCGGATTTAGTTCCATTTACAATTTAAAACATGCAAAATGCATTCCCTATACACAAAATTAACGTTTCTTAAGAAAATAAGGCAAGAACATCAATTCACCAAGAGACTGTACACTGTGACAGAAACCCCCAGTTACAAAGGCAGGACGCATGCTTGGTGGGCCACCCCGCCCGGGGAGGCAGCGCTGCTCCCAGGGGCCTCCAGGTGGCACCGGTTAGCTCATGGCTGAGAAGTCTTTCAAGGGTTCAGTTAAACAGGCTTCCAAGTCAAACTCATCCCCCGCATGGCAGTCCACGTGCCTAACTTTCGTAGGGGTGCCACAGTACATGTCCTAGAAAACAGAAGCACGGTCACAGCCGGTCCCTCGGGCACACTGGACTTGCTGCTGGAGGTGCTGAGCAGGGGGCTGAGCGCCTCCCAGGAACGCAGGACATGCCCGGGAGAGCATCCAGCAGATACTGACTGCCAAGCTTCCCTTCAAGCATCTGTCAAACTCCCACCCCCCGCCCCCGCCCCATGAGTGACCAAGTGACCTTTAAGGCCCCTGAGCCACAGCCGCTCACACCTAACAGGAGCCACTGTGTGGACAGGACGTGCCACCGTGGCTCATGAAGCAATCACGTCATACCGCCGAGCACTTGGCGCTGGCGCTGGGCTGAGGACCGCCCCACCTCACCCCCAAAACGGGGGCCAAAGGGTTCAACCTGAATCTAATCCTCAAGGAGACAGTACGACAACTCCCAACTGAGGAACATCCTGCTTCATAAAAACGGGCCTGAACCCTTCCAAAGAGGTCAACGTCCCGGGGGAAAGGCAGGAAGACTATTCTAAACTAAAGGAAATTTAAGAGACATGGCAATTAAACGTGTAATCCTTGATTAAATTCTGGGCCAAAAAAGAGAAAAAAAGACCTGCGACAAGGACACTATTGGGACAACCGGGAAACCTGAGCGCGGCCTGGTTACGAGGTAGCCGTGTTTTACCACGGCTGCGTTTCGTGAGCACAGCAGTGATGCTGTGGTAGTGGCCGGTGCTCAGCGGCGAACGCGCTGCTCCCCGGTGCCTCGGGCTCGAGCAGTGCAGGCCCGAGCCGGGGCGCTCCGCTTCGCCACCCAGCCTTCTCTCCTGTCCCCCGAACGTCCCGCCGGCTCCCACCTCTCCTCGGCGCCCCAGGACCCCCCGCCAGGACCGCTGCCTCTGATCTTCAGGGCCTGGCCCTCGACCCGCCCGTGCAGTCGCCACCCCCTAACTTCTGTGACCACGAGCGGCACATTCAGAATCGGCTTCTTGAGCTGGGACAACGGTCACTCTTAATCCACACCAAGGATACCACCTGCTGAGATCGTCATGGGTCTTAGTCCTGCCCGTGTATAAATATCCACAAAACTGGGATCGTCCTATGGTTAAGTATCCTGTTTTTATTTATCTTGGCGATTTTCCACGTTATCAGTCTTCAAAAACAACCTGTAGTAGCTGTATTTCTTATGAATGTAATTTTGTCATTCCTCTCTCTTGGACATTAGTGTTACTTTTTTTTTTCTTTTGGCCACGTGGCTTGCAGGATCTTAGTTCCCCGATGAGGGATTGAACCCGAGCCCGCTGCAGTGGAAGCGCTGAGTCCTGACCACTGGACCTCCAGGGGAGTCCCTGTGTTACTTCTAACACCTCGAATAGTCACAGAGTATGTGGGATGCAGATGGTCCCGAAGACTGGAAGGGCACGTCCCAGGCTTATCAGGGTGACACAGATGGAAGGCAGGCAGGAAAAGGCAACTACGCACTTTCATTTTATATGTTCCTGACCTGTTCAGATACAGTACAGGTTGATCTTCTATAAAGCATGAGTTTTTCAAACAAATATTTATGAGTTCTAGTTTTTAACCTATGTTTTTACTTAATGTGCAGAATATTTCCACATGTAAGTATTGGGGCCGTCTCTTTTAAAATAACAAAGGGATCCTTTCACTGTAAACTGCTGCTGTGTATTTGGCTTGTATACATGCAGAGAAGTCTGGAAGAACGTGCACCCAACCAGTAACTAGAGAATTAGAGACGAGGCAATTCTGTACATCACTTTTCATCTTTGGAGGTTTTTTCTTCCGAAAACACGTAATTTTTTAAAATTGGCAAATGTGGGGAAACCCCTAGGCCCAAAGCATTCCTCCACTTATAACAACTAGCAGATGATTCCTATACTAGCAATTCACCAGAACAAACCAGACAGCCTAAAAATAGTGACAAAGCCTGCGAACCAGAGAAGAAAAGGCCTTTTACTTTTAAATGAAAATGGTGGTACTGATTAGTTGGATTGAACCCAAAATCTAAAATAAGGCCACTACCTACGAACTCCATCAAATCTGACACCTCAATAAAGTCAGAGAAAGGGGTAAGGAGCCCAGAATCAAATTTCAGCTTAAACTTCAGTTTTCAGAGGGGCATATGCTGTCAACAATTAACCTGTAACACTCACGCGCAGAGATAAAACAAAGGAAAGGTACTTACAAAGTTATCCTGAGAGCTCGTCCGGGACTCAGAGCTGCTCTCCGCAGATTCCGTCTCCATCTCCCCGAGGTCTACAGGACGTCTGTGCGGTCAGAACAAGCACGTCAGTCACCGCGGAACAGAGCCAGGAGAAGGCGAACGCCACCACGGCCTCGCTGCCCGTGAGCGCTGACACGCATCTCCTCTGCTCCCTGAGGGACCCACCAGCTTTCAGCGACTCCCCGTGTGCCAGACGGACCCTCTGCCCGATCACCTGGCAGAGGTAAAGCAGGCCCTGCAGGCAAACAGGTCCACCCGGCTCGGAGCGCACAACCACCTGCCCGCTCTTGCCCATGGCCCACTATCTGTACACACCCACAGGCATCCTTCTAAGTAGGAGCGTCAATGACAGAGCCCAGTTGTGGGGGGAGACAGACACTGTGACAAGCCATACTACACATCATCACTCATCTGTCCAATTTCCTACCCACAGACAGAATGGGACAACAGTGACACCGGGAAAAAAATCAGTGTGTGTCTGTGAGGCCAAACTTCTTTCTAATAAATTTCCCCAGCACAAAGCAGAAACTCCAACACTTGAATGAATAAATGTGTCTCTGAGGGCAGGAGAGTCTCAGGTCGAAGAAGCTGAGAAGAGAGGCCGCACAGACAAGTCTCTCCACCTCTGCACTCAACCGGCATCCCGACCACGTGGCAGAAACTCAGGCCTGAGACCTTTCCAACTAGACACAGTTTAAAAAGATAAAAGCCTTCCTTAGATTAAAAAAAAGACCTTTCACGTTTATAGCTCAACATAAATTACTCACATGCTTTTTAAAATGTTATCTTAAAAACAAACAAACCCCACATATCTCTAGGTTTCCGAAGATGAGTCTGTCCGAGCTACAGACAGTAAAGCCAGCCCAGGAAGCACACCCCTCCCTCCAGCCTCTCCTGGAGCCCGCCTAGCCGGCTTTATACACTCGTGCAGAGAAAAAACACACACGAAGCTGTGACCACAGGCGGACGTTATGCACGATAACCTGCCACACAGTGACAGAGCCACTGCGATCACCGCCCGAACTGCAGACACGGAGGACGAGAATGCAATAAAGACATACATTTCTTGCAAATCACATCCTTCTTCCGCTGGAGGATCCCAAAAATGCAGAGCCACCTTCCAGAGTTTGATCTGCTGGTCCCACGATCGTCGACTATACTTCTTGAATTTGTTGGGGGTTTTGGGATGAATGCCAGGCTGTCGAAGGTGCCTACCGGGACAGAGGGATTATCCTGGCACACACCATCCACATTTGCAGGTGAGCTTAAAAGCACTACCTCTCTGCCTCTGCTTTCCTTCACAATCCATGCCCCAGAATAGGACATCTGCACTTCAATCCTGCCAAGCAGCTGGTATACTCTCCAAAGCTCCCTTTGTATCCTTGCGTGCGTGGGGGGAGGGGGGATGCTGCTTACACAAAACGGGGCAAGACTCATATCTTTCTCTAATGAAATCTTTACAATCTGTAACTTGAACTTTACATTTTCCCATCATGTGTTTTAATAATCTTACATTTACAAGACAGCTATGAGTCCTGAGAAATGAAATGTCATCTAACATTCTAAATTATGAAAATGTTATTTATCTTCACGTCCTTGGTTTCTCAGTCACCAACCCATCTTCTTTATTTATGTAAGTGCCTGAAAGTCATTAATAATTAATAATACACTTCTTAGCAGAACTAGGCCCAGAATCAGATTTACCACCAAAGCAACTCTTTAGACGGCAATGCCACATGACTTGACCAGGACATGCTGGCGAAACAAGACTACCTTGGGACTTCTTTAATATAGCGATCGTAGGCAATGGTGTTCTTCCCATAGTTGATCTGCTTCTGTCTCCTCATCAGGACACTTTCATCGGTCTCTAAGTCGGCTGGCAATGCTGACATAGACTCCTTCGAATCCGAACTGAAGAAAATGAAACGCACGGCACAAGCCTCACTTACAAGATCACGACGTAGGAAAACGTCTGAACACGATACAGGAGTATCTGCGCTCTGGATTCCAAACCGTATACTAACCCCACGACAGTCCAGGATCTTTGAATATATGGGAATTTAGTACACGATAGACACACGTTTCTAATCAGTGAAGAACAGAAAAACAGTAAATGCTACTGAGACACTTAGCATCTCACGTTCAGGTTTTTTTTCATTAATAAACTACAGATCTATTAAATTAGAAAAGAAATAATTACACAGCATTTACCTTCCTGATGATGATTTTCTCTCTCTTCCAAAGTCATTTATGAGGAGTTTCCTTTTATATCTGAGAGCAAAGTAAATGTTGCTGTTTTTAAAAAGGTATAGAAATGAACACAAAACTTTTAGAGCTAAGAGAGCCACAGGGAACAAAGCCTCCCTGAGACTGCGGTCTGGTAAGTGGATTAAGTAACAGTAGGTGGCTTCTTTTATTTTCAACCTCCCTCAATCACCTTTGAGGCAAAGATAAAGGTTACGTGCCAAGATCATACAAGGTGCTTAAAACCACCAGGTTCTAAAAAAAAAAAACTACTGCCGCCAGTTAAGTAGTGAGACCCAAATGACACAGAAATTTACATCCCTCTAACCCGGAAGGCTTTAGAAAAAAATAAACATGAGTTGAGATACAAAGCTTTTATTTCTAATACCACGATTACTTATTAATGAGACGTGTGCCTGTTGGGACTACTCACCTTCTTAGAAAGACTGCACACCTTCCCCCCTCCCCCATCCCTTGTGGATTTCACCGGGCATTTGCCTTCTATCACAGCAATGACCAACACCCAACTTTGCAAAAGTACGTCACCAAAAAAGCATAGTGCAATCTAACGTGGAAACCACCTCTAGCTAGAAGCTCACGCAAGTGTCTAAAGGATGTCACGTATCATGGTGCCTCCTTCCAAATCTAAAATTCTCAACCTTCCCCAAGTTTGCTGGGGCACCCCAGTGAAGCCTGGATACCAGGAGATAATGAACCACCCCCTGAGAACTGCGAAACTAGTCCCTGAAATCATTTTCTGTAGGATTTCATTCTTTCTGGAACCCCAGTTGAAAAGACTGGCTTCAGATATGACTAAAACCCATTTTCAAATTTTCAGACCGCTGGTGTGTAGTGTGTGCTAGCCTCCTTGGCATATAGGGAGCTGAATTCTTACCTCCCCCCTTCCTGGTGGGAAGTAAGACAGACCACCATCATCAAAAGCTCACATCACTGGGGTCTTATCAAAAGCAGCAGCTTTCCATCAGAAAGGGTGTGATCCACAGAGCGGCCCCAAACAGTACTCTGGACAAGATGAGGCCTGCTTTGCAAGGTAGGACAATTTTCAGAAAGGAACAAAGAGGGGTCCACCAACAGGAAGGTCAAGACAAACAGGGGTCTCCCTGCAGCACATAAGAGCTGCAGACAGTCCCCAGCAAAAGGTGACACTGGGGGTCCAGATACACAAGGACATGATGAGAACTGTTATAACCCTTGAGCAGAACACAAAAACTGCATAGACCCAGTCAAACAGCCTACTGTTACAGCTGGGAAAAATCAAGATCTATATAAACACGAGAATTCATTCAAAACACTGAAGCCCACGGCTGTCAGCTGCAGTTCACCCTTCTACCCAGGCATCCTACTCACCCACACACATGCATTCTAATGTCTGAAAGGAATTAAGTGGTCACAACCAACCCCCACGTGTGTCCGAGCCTTTCCAAAGAAGGCAGCTCTGGGCTTCCCTGGTGGCGCAGCAGTTGAGAGTCCGCCTGCCGATGCGGGGCACACGGGTTCGTACCCCGGTCCGGGAAGATCCCACATGCCGCGGAGCAGCTGGGCCAGTGAGCCATGGCCGCTGAGCCTGCGCGTCCGGAGCCTGTGCTCCGCAACGGGAGAGGCCACAACAGTGAGAGGCCCATGTACCGCAAAAAAAAAAAAAAAAAAAAAAAACAAAGAAGGCAGCTCTAAATACCATCGACCACTGCAGAGGGGGAGGAAGCAGTCTGGCCCTGCTTCCCTGCTAACAATGAGGACATATTTTCTCATCAGAATTAAGAACAGACTCTTGGTTCAATATACTTCAATTAATTTCGAGCCACAACATTTTAACTCAACGTTCATTCCCTGGGTTGGATGGCATCTATCAAAGGGAAGAAAGGCCCCAAAACACCAGGGAGAACGTAATCCAGGGGGGTGAGCAGTGGTGAAGGATGCATCATCTGAACTGTAATGAGCTGAGGAAGAGGAAGTGGCTTGGAGTTGAACTTGAATACACAGCTCTGGGTACGACTGCAAGGGGTTCACAGACCCCAAGTCAGGGACCCGTCCCCGCATGCACTCTGGCATTTCTGAGCTGTTAGCAGCGCCACCTCCCACTTACTGCCACCCTGGAAGGACAGCCCCAAGACACCGGTTCTCAAATTTCAGTGAGCAGACTCATCTGAAGGGCTTAAGCCAGGGCTGGGCCCCACCCACCCAGTTTCCCATCCAGCAGGCCTGGGGTGGGGCCTGAAAACCTGCATTTCCAACAAGTTCCCAGGAGCTGCTGACGTGGCTGGTCTGGGGCCCACCAGACTTTTAAAAACCACCACTCTAAGATATGCCTCAAATTTAATATATAATTTAAAACACCAGAGATAACATTTCAAACTGGCCTGAAATGCATACCTTGCAATTTCTTTGTTAACTCTAGTCCTCATTTCATCTTCTTCGACTGCACTTGCCCAGTCTGAACATCTAGAACGGGGCTTAGGGCCTTCGGGAGTGGTAAAGCTGCAATAAAATGAAAACGCACATTTGAACCATGACACAACTTTCAGTTTCCTTTCAAACCGTGCATCAGGAAATGTTCTGAGGTTGTTTGGAGAGTGCCAAGAAAACGGGCTCCAGAGAAATCTCTGCTCCATGACTTACTAGCTCACCGAGTTCCGGCAATTCGTCTGAAGCCTCCTGGGCTCTGTTTGTTAAACAACTACTGTGTGCCAGTGCAGGGGAAAGGCAGACAGAGTCAACAGTTATCATCGGCACCAAGAAGTGTACCTACCTAGTACAACTTCTTTTATTTACAAAAAGAGGGGTTTTATTTTAGAATTTTAAAAAAGATTTCAGCTAATACATTTTTAGAGCTAAGCAGAGTGACCAGCACCTAATAACTGTGGCTACTAACTTACTTCTAGATGCGCACAACTAAAGGCTCAGGATCTATCACATCATAATTAAAATGGGGGGGACAAACATGTACTTCAGAGTTCTTACTGCATTGGGACTTAGTCTACAGGTAAAGGTGCCCCCTAGAGTTGGGTTAAATTTAATCTAGAAGCTCAGTTCTATCTAGAGCTCAAGGAAATCTTTAGTCAAGTTCAGGCAATTTGAACTTGATGCCAAGAACTCTGGCAGTTAGAATTGTTGCTACATCTGTTAGTTAGAGATTAGATTAGATTAGTACATTTTTACTACATTAGTACATTTTTACTTTTCCTCAACTTTCTACTGGCCATCACTGGTATATCAAAAGTGGAAACTAACTTCAACTGCATCAGTAAGCGATTTTATACATTCTAGCTGGAAACCCAATGACATGCTTTGGAAATGCAACAGCAATAACAAAAAAGTAATCCCTTTATGTAATTATCATTTCTCTCCTTATAATTACTCCACCCATAGAAACTCAAATTAGATCCGCAAAAATAAATTTGCAGTCTAAATATGGTTGGCAGGGTCTGAAATCAAGTTAATGGACAAATTAAAATGACTCAATGACTGTATGGTAGATACAGAAGAGAACCAAATGGAGGCCTGTCTAGAGTTAGACGTCAACATCCTCACTAGTGTATCAAGAGGTCCAGGTCTGGGTTTCCCGGCCGTGACAGATTCCTGAATTTCTAAAAGGTGCTTACAAACGACCTTTCACTCCATCTCATGTTTTGGTAGCTTGATAAAAACCACCTTGCGTGGAACTAAAATTCATTTCTTAGATTAGGCAAATTATATTCACCAACTCACCCTATCTTAGGACAAGAGTACTTCTGGAAAAGTGCTCAAGTAGAAAACAAAGCCTATTTTACACAATGAGCTAACGTCCCTCCAAAGGAAGCAGTTCTTGCACCCGTGACGATATAAGTGGCTCCACTCACCATGCGCCCCGTGTACTCCCCGCTGCCACCACAGGGGGTTGTGGGAATAAAAGCACATGCACAGAACAAAGAGCAGGGGCAACGTGCCTAGGACAGGGGCATTCCTGTCAGAAGGAGGCCTATGGGGTTGCTGTGAGCCAGAGGAGGACACAAAGGAATGCAAAGCAATGTAAGGACTTAACACCTTGTCTGCAGCTAAGACAGAGACCACCGCAGGGCTCAGAGACACCACTGGATCACCTGTTCTTCACATCTAGCCCTAGGGCTGAGGGCCTCTGCTCCATTCCCACCTTTTCCCAGGTAATCTCAAACCCCAAATCGGCGCCTCCCCGACCAGACTGTGAGATCCGGCCCGCGATTTCCTCAACATCTTCTCCTTACTCATCTGAAAAGCTTCTTAAGCCTAATCACCAACTCCTTCCCCAGAGCAGGTCTGCTCCGCCCCCATCCTCTTCACGGTGGCAAAAGATTCCACAAATGAGGAAGGTCTCCAGGCCAAAAAGCTAGTCACCCCCGAGCTCCTCCCAGCACCCACCCCTAAGCCATCAGTAAGCACCTGAACTTGGCAGCTGTCCCGGCACCCCTCGCCCTCCTCTCCTCGTGCTCGCACAGGCCCTGGCGGGGGGCTCTCCCAGGGACCCCCTCCCATCTCACCCCGACAGAGGCCCTCCCTGACCAGCTGCCCTCCACCGGCGCCCCTGCGCGTGCCCTTCAGCCGCTCCCGTCTCTGCCGTCCCTCCCGTGTCAGGGTGCAGGCAGAACGGAAAGGGGATCTAGGTTGACGCGGCATCCTGGCCTCCCCAACACACTGCTCAGCCTAGAAGACACCCAAGTGAGCGTGCAAACACGTAAGGGCTGCGACCAAGGCTCGCCGGAAGGGAAGCGCCTAGGGAGCGTCAGGGCGGAAAGGGGCGGGGAGCCGAAGTCCTGGTTTGCATCCTGGCGCCCACCTTCTGTGGCTCTGCTGTTGACACCCAACTTTTCTGAGCTGACTCTAGAAAGTTCCAAGTTCGTGGTGGCCCCCATGCCGGCCCTGGAACACAGGAGGGCTCGCTGACTGAGGCTGAGCCCACTTCCTGTTGACGCCCATCACTGAGACGCCTCTCGGCCGTACTGTGAGGCACAGGCGCCGGGACTAGTCAGGGCTGGTGACCAAGGGCGTCCCGACGAGTCAGGGCTGGTGAGGCAGAGGCACCCCGACTAATCGGGGTAGTGGGGCAAGGGCACCCCGACTAGTCAGGGCTGGTGACCCACAGGCATCCCCACTAGTCACGGGTAGCGAGACAAAGGCACCCTGACTAACCGGGATGGTGACCCAAGGGCGCCCCGACTAGTCGAGAGTTGTTGGTGACCCACGGCACCCCCTAGTCAGTCAGGTGCGGGGACCCCGCCGCTCCGGACCCCGACGGCCGCGCCGGGCCCACCTGTCGGGTCTGCGGTCGCCCGGCGGCCTCGAGGCGCCCTCGGCGTCCTCCGGCTTCCGGCGCCTCCCGTCAGCCGTGCGTTTGCGTCCGAGGCTCCATCTTGAGGCGGGCGGCGGGCTGGCGACGAGACACCACGTCAGGGCGGGGAGGCCCGGGACCCCCGCCCGAACCCCGCCCGCCGCTCCCCAGCCCGGGAGCCCCCCGCGCGCGGCCCGGCCTCACCTGGCGTCGCCGTCGCGGCGGCTCCCGCACCCGTGGGGACTTCGCGGCCGGCAGGCCATGGCGACGCGGCGGGCGGGATTGTGGGGGACTGGGGTCCGGCGGTGGCGGCGGCGGCGGCGACTACGGCGACTTCCCCTTCTCGCGACGCTGACTGAGCGCGCCCCGCCCCCAACAGCCTTTATGGGCCGCCGCCCCGCCCCCCGGGCTCCCGCGCGCGCCGGGCCGGTCGAGACCATCGGGCCCGCTCCGGGGGGAGCCTCTCGGAGGCGCGCGCCCCGCAGGCCGTCCAGGCCGGGCCGGGAGCCGCGAAACAGCTGCCCCGCGTGCTGCCATCCAGGAGGCGGAGGGGCGCCGCCGGGTTGACTGAGGCGAGACCCTCAAAAAAGGTTGCCCCCTCCGCCTTGGAGGCGGCCTGGCCGCCGCGACCCTCGGACGCTGATTGGCCGCGTCTTCGCGGGCGGGGATAGGGGTATTGGCGGGAGATTCGGGCGCTGGCGACGCGGGCGCGCCAAGGGAACAAGGGACGCGTCTCCGATTGGCCCGGCCCCGGTTTCGGGCGCTCTCCGATTGGTCGGTTCGGCGGGAACTGTGTCCGCGCTGGCGGGAACCCGGAACCCGGAAAGGGAGGCAGCAGAGCAACTTCGGGCTGCAGTCTTCAGGCACGTAGAAGCCTGCGGTGACTCGCTGCCCGCGACTGATGCCCGGCGCCGCGAGCCTATGTGAAGTTCCCGCCGCTGAGCTCACTTCTGCCTCTTTCAGAGCCGCCTCCTGCGCTAACCGCTCCCCCACCCCGCACACGGCCCACGGGCCCTCCGTGACCCCCACCGGGTACCCCACCCGTTGGGGCCCTGGGCCAGTCTCCACGCGTTAAGTGGTGATGCTGTGTGCAAAAGAAGTAAAGAGAAGGACTGAAGTCGAAAGAACGTCAAAGATCTCCGGGATGTAGAAAATTCGAGACTGTGTTTTGTTTGGTACGCGGGCCTCTCATTGTTGTGGCCTCTCCCGTTGCGGAGCGCAGGCTCAGCGGCCATGGCTCACGGGCCCAGCCGCTCCGCGGCACGTGGGATCTTCCCGGACCGGGGCACGAACCCGCGTCCCCTGCATCGGCAGGCGGACTCTCTACCACTGCGCCACCAGGGAAGCCCTACCTGTGTTTTTTAAATGGGTTGCATGTAACCACTTTTTAAAAACGTTTGGGGGCCAGCACCAATATAAGAGAGCAGGAAGCACGTGCCGTAGCTCCCCGACCTGAGCTGCTCTCCTGGGACACCCAGGCATCCCATGGGACACCCAGGCATCCCATGGGACATAGCGGAGAGCTCAAGGTTGGAGGCCTCGACGAGCAGGGCCCACCACCTTGGGCCACCAGTGTCCCCTGTACCTGGAGCACCTGCATGCTGACCCCCCTACAACCCCCAGGACCCTTCAACGAGGGTGCCCTGGAAATGGGCTTTCTGACCCCAGCTGGGAAACCAGAGGAAGATTCCCGCATAGTCTGCCTCCCTTCTCTTATTCTGAGCAAAACGTGCATATTAAAAGCTGCCACTTCTAAGATGGCATCTCCCCAATTGTTACCAAGGTTTGAGTATCAGGAAAAACAAAATATTCCAATCAAGAAAATATATAAACTCATAGTAACATTTTATTAAATAGTGTATCACCTCACTACAATAGACTTATCTTTATAAAACTAAGTAAGTTTCTTTTGTAGAAAAGATAGCCCCAGGCCTGGCTCTCCCTTGCCAAGGTTTGCAACTCCAGGCTGAGGCTGGGCATGGCTCCCGCCTGCCCCTCTGATGGCCTTCGTCTGTGGGCACCCCCGAGGACCACAAAGCTGGGCTTCTCGCTTCCAAATCCCTGGCTTTGGTGCAGCCTTGGGTGAGATGGGCCAGCTGAGTCCATCTCCCCTGCTTAGAATGACCAGGTTTAGGGGGCTTAGGGCCCCTCCAACAGTCCCGTTTGTCAGAGCTGTACCCAGGGACCTGGCACTTGCCTCCCTGCTCCCCTCCTGCACCAACAGGAATTGGGAAGACAGCTGCCATTGTCCTGACTGCTGGGCACTTCCCTTCCTAAGTGGGTGGACCCTGCGAGGTATGGCCAGCCCCGTGCTGAGTCCCAACAAGCCTGTCATCCGGATGTAGGACGCTGCTGTGGAGCATGGTCTTCAACTCAGTGCCCTCGCTAGCAGGAGTCTGAAACTTGGCCCTTTCCCTGGACTCGCAGGAGCAGCAGAAAGCACGTGGTTACAGGCCCCTCCAAGGGGTGGGCGGCCCCCACAAGCACGCGGCTAAGAGAACGGCAGCTGAAAGCAGCCAGCCCCTGATGGGAAGCCCAGGGTATCCCTGGGCAGGGAGCAGGCAGGGGCCACCCACCTCCCCAGGAGTGGGCTCTTGGCTGCCCACAATCACCAGCAGACCCTGGGCAGCGCTCTCACCCTCCACCAATTAGCTCTGCGCCAGGTCCTCAGAGCAGCCTCCGTCGGGGGAGTGGAGGGTGCCAATGCCACAGGGCCAGCAGCCGGCTTGGGGACAGGAGCAGGATAGACTGCAGTCTCGGGCAAATCCGAGTCTGTCGTATAACTGACGAGCAGTTAAGGTTCATGTGCCCCATACGTTTAAGGCAAGTGGCTTAAGTTAGGGCCATCTGGGGCAGACGACAGGGTCTCCCAGAACACAGCTCAGGGGGCCCCAGAATGCTCTGGAGATGGACCCAACACCACGTTCTGCGTGCCCAGCATCTACCCCCTAATTTGGAAGCACGAAGAGTCGGGGAGACAGAGGCGCTGAGAACCCATCCCGCTGCCGCAGACAGAACTTCAACAGAAAACTTCTTTTTAAAACCAAAACCCCAGCCCTACTGCAGCCTCAGCCCTTCTGCACTGGTGAGTCGCCACACAGGGATGAGCCACCCATGACAGCCCAAACCAGGGCCCAGAGGCCCAACTACTCCCCAAGGCAGTGGCGGGGTCCCTCTGGCGGGCTCAGCGCACAGCACATACATCCAGGATGCAGAAGCGCGCGCGGCAGGTGGGGCAGGGCACACGGCTGGCCAGCCAGGTGTCGGGGCGCTGCGGGTCCTGGCGGCTGGCGAACCACTTGCCCATGCAGGTGAGACACCACATGGGGCGGCAACAGCACTGCTGACACTCGCCCTCGTCCGCCTCCTGGCAGGTCTTCACCAGCCTCACGCTGGCCCGGGTCTGCATGCAGCCGATGCACGCCTCCAGGTCCTGCAGGCGGCCCAGGCGGTCAGAGGGAGCCCCACCAGGCCGCCCTGGGGGGCCCCCACCGCAGGAGACGTGGTCCATGGGGGCCCAGCTAGGGAACCCGCCACCCCTGCCCAGCCCCCCACCTGGCTGCTGGGGACCGAGTAGGCCGGGTTGACCTCCACCAGGGAGGCGAAGGTCTCCAGGAACAGGTCGCCCAAGCTCTGGTGGATGACCACGTTGGCCGCGCTGCGGATGGGCGCCCGGAGCTTCTCACACAGCTCACCATACTCCGTGGAATTCAGCCTGCACGAGGTGTTTGCTGCTGGGTGGGGACCACCGGGTGCGCCTACGGGGCAGGGCCGTGGTTCCCAGCAGGCTGGCAAGGACCCCGGGGCGGGCAGAGAGGCCAAGGCTGCGCCCCAGTGCCCAGGGCGCCCACGACCACACAGACGTGGCAGCTCAGGCGCAGCCCAGCAGCCAGCAGAGAGGGCCCTGGGGCCGGAGCCCACAGACCCAAAGCTGCCCACTGGCCCCCCACGACGTGGGAGGGCAGGAGGGCGGGAGGACTGTAGCTGAGAAACAGAGCGCCTAGCCCTCGGCAGGGTCAGGCCCAGGGCATGTCCCAGGAGGGGCAGCGCAGGCCCGCCGCAGCCTGAACTAGTCGGGAACACCTGGGCTCAGGCCCAGGCCCCAGAGCCGAGGGAGCTACCAAGCCTTTGTGCTACACGGCGGCCCCCAAACATCCCCCGCGTGCTCCCCCCAACATGCTGTGGAAGACGGCTCAGAGCAGGGTGTGCAGAAAGGGGAAGCGGAGAGTACCTGAGGGGGGCCGGGGGGATGGGGGCGCTGAGGGAGGGGCACACTGGAGGGGCGGCTGATAGGACCAGCTCCCACCATCATCACCTCCTGGAGCAACTCAAAGACCAGAACTTGGGCGCTGGCTGGCCACACCCACCCCAGCAACCCCAGCCTCACCCCCACCCCGCCGCAGGCCCGCCTACCGGATGTCGAAGGCCGGCACGGCAGGGTTGGCACTGGCCACGCGGATGGTAAGCAGCTGCACGGGCAGGTTCGAGTCTGGGGAGAGGTCGTGCTGCTGGGACTCCGTCACGGTCAGGTGCACGTCCTGCTGCTGGGCCACGCGCACACGATACGTGGTCACCTTCATCACCCACGTGTCTGTCACAATCACACGGGCACCCGGCGCCCCCGTGGCAAACTTGTCGATCCGCCGGAACTCGGTGTCCACGGAGGAAGCGACGGCCCGCCAGCCTGACTGCGGGAGGGCATAGTGGGCCAGGGTGCGGGCCAGTGGGTGGTGGGCCCACCGGTCCCGGGACCAGTAGTAGATCAGGGTGCAGGCGATGGTGGGCAGTGTCAATGCCAGCAGGAGGAAGCCCCGCCAGGTCTCCGGGGCCTGGCTGGGGGAGTAGAGCCGCTTTTCTGAGGCTGCGAAGCACATGCCCACGTAGTAGCCTAAAAGGGACAGGGCAAACCTCAGCAGAGGCTGGGACTGCCACACTCATCCTCCTCAGATGGTACCCACCAAGGTCCACAGTGCTGTTCCTGACCCTCCGGGGGCATGGGGGGGCACACTTCCTTTAGCCCCCAGGCCTGGGCACGGCCCTCTGCCCTAGTCGGCCCCCAGAGCAAGACCACAGTGCCCCAAGGCAGGTGGGCCTCGCCCGCCTCTACAGCTGACTCACCTCAGTCCTTGCCCTGTCAGCAGGAAACATTTTTATCTTACTACTTTATGTACAAATGACATATAACTACCAGAAATAAAACGAGAAAAACCTAGAAAAGCAAAAGTAAATACAAGGATCTGGCGTCACCCAATGCAGAGCTGCCCACTGGCCCTCCTGGGGCCGGATCTTGGCCTCTGGACCCCACCTGCTCTGAGGAGGCGGATCAGAGCATGGCCCACCCCAGAACTGGGATGTCCTGCACCAGACGGTAAGCAAAGAATGACAGGAGCATGTCACAAGGACACAGGAGCCAGCTCCAGGGCTCCTGCTGGCCAGATGGGGGCCAATTTTCATGTCGAAATTAATGAAGGAGACAATGACCCGCAGCACAGATTTGAGATCGCGAAAATAATGATAAATGTTGTTGATCGAGTTGATATGCTTTAGGGAACTCATCGTGTGGAAATAAATAACACATCTCTAAAGATTCAAAGGTATTTCAAAACAAATTAAAAAAAACAGACTCCTTGTTTGGCCACAAGGCCAGGCTCCACCCCATTTCCTCCTCGAGCGGCCCCCTAAGTCACTCGGCTCACCTTCCAGTTTCCCTGTCCATCACGGGATGGTGGTGGCCCAGCCCCCCACAGCCTGGTGGGAAGATGCAGTTAGAAGCTCTATAAAGCTGCAGAGATCCTTAGTTCCCAGGGCGGAAACCCAACACACGACCCTCAGGAGAACCCAAACTCCTCGTATGGGAAGCCGGCTGACAGGCATCCCTGCCTCCCTGGGGGCTCAGCAGAGCTCGCAGCTCACCACATCGGCCCTGCCTCTATGCTGGCGTGGCCTCTCCTCTGCCGCCTTCCACACAAAGCAGGCAGCCCCCACGCACAGGCCAGCCTCAGCCCAGCCCGCTCCTGGCCACTTTCCATGCCCTGCTGCCAGGTGGAAACCCTTCCCTGTGTCCACCGAGCTGCACATGCTGCTGGCCACCGCCACCGCCCTACTTCTGACCCCAAGTCCTCAAGAGAACCCCACCCAGTACCCCATCCAACCAGCCAGCCTCCCAGAAGCCAGCTATCACCTGGATCACCACCCAGCACAGCCCCTGACAACGTCTGAGCATCCCCACACACACGCCTTCCCTGGCCTCTGCACCTGTGACACTCCCAACTGGCGTCACCCTCTACCTGCCTTTCCCGCACCCACCGTCCAACGACTGGGAAGGGTCACCCCTATTTGCATCAGTTAACTCATGCCCCTCTCCCGGGAGCTACCCCCCCATGTGACAGCTCACCACCCGCCCCAGTGAGCAAAGCATCCCTTCCCCCAGGGTTGAGCCCGCCTTTCCGCCAGGTACCTGCAAGAGGCAGCTGCCGCCAGCACCGTTCTCCCCACTCCTGGGAGCACACGGGCGCTTGGCCCGCAGCCCGGGCTCTCCCGCACGGGCGCCCTCCGCCGTCCCTCCCCACTCCGGGGTCCCGGAGCTCGGTCTCGAGCGCCGCCCACGCCCGCCGAGCTCACCTAGCGGCAACAGCGAGTGGCACAGCAGCGTGGCGGCCGTGCGGCGCAGGTGGTAGGGCACGAAGGCGGCGTCCTCGCTGCCCAGCCAGCCCGACAGCAGGTTCTGCACCGTGAGCCCGGCCGAGTGGAACTCGGTGGGGGTGAACACGAAGCACACGGCGAACACCACGTAGGCCAGCGTGAAAGTGACCTCGGGGCTGTCCATTGCGCCGCCGTCGCCTCCGGAACGCCGTCCCGGCGAGACCCACTGCCCCAGCGACAACAGGCCGCGGCGTCCGGGTCCGGAAGACGCGGGGCGCTCTGGGAAATGGAGTCCCCACCCTCAGGCCACTCGCGGGGCGCTCTGGGAGACGGCGTCCTGCGGGGCACTCTGGGAAATGAAGTTCCCGGTCCCCTCGCTCGGCCAGAAGTTGTGAACTGCCGCGACAGTCCTCGCGAGGGTTTGGATGCTCCTCAGGACCCGCCTTGGTGGCGGTGCTGCACTTGGCCCCACTGCACAGCTGGGGAAACTGAGACTCGGGCGAGCGGCTCTCAGGCCCTGACCTTCCCGCGCAGCCCAGGCGCGTCCGCAGCAGAGCCCGAGATTCCCGGGCGACGGCGGGCCCCGCAGTCACTGCCCGCCCGCGTACGGCCTTTCCTCTACGCCCGCCTAGCGAGCTGCGGTTACCGAGAAATCCGGCGACCGCCGCGCCCAGCGTGCCGTCACCCCGGAAACGGAACCTCCTCGTGGGCGTGACCTGTGACTCGACCTCCCATTGGCTGGCGGCGCCCGTTCGTCCCGCCCCATCCACGCGCTGATTGGCCGCGCGCGCCAACCGTCGGTATTTGAATCGGTGGCGGGCAGAGGGGCTCCCGGACTCCTCGTCTCCCGCTTCCTTGGTTCCGTGCGGCGGCCGACAGGTAAGGTGGTGGTGGGGTCCGGGCTCGGGGCTCCGGTCCCGCCTCTGGCCTGGCCTCGGGTCTCTGCCTGCCGTGCTGGCGGCCACCCTGGACGTGGGCCTACGCCCCCTCCGGCTCGTCCCGCGGCTCCGCCCTGCCCGCCGTCTGGGCCCCTCCTCAGGGTCCTCTCTCGACTGCCTTCGTCCCGCCCGCCCGGGCGCAAACGGAAGCGGAGCCGATAGGCTCCCGCCCCTGCCTCTAGAGACGCCTGGTGGCTCCTATGTCGCCCTCCAGGAGGCCCCTCCGGCCCGCTGCGCCGGCCTCTCCTCTCCCTATCCCGGTGACCTCGTCCAGCCGCAAACCGCCCGTGGCTGTGACCTGCAGAGACACGTCTCCGCCTCTGAATACCCGCGGGCTTGCAGCTCTGCGCCAAAGGCAGGCCTCCTAGTTCCGGCCCCTCCTCTGGGCGCAGCCCCACCTGAGAGCCTTCACCGACTCCTGCAGCACCTGACTCCTGACGCACCTGCTTTGGAAACCTGGGCTCCACGCTCCCCGCCCCGCTGATTCCGGAGAACCCGCTCGCCCCCGGCCACCAGCCCTCCTCCCCGCCTGGCCCGGGTCCCTCTGCTCAGGAGCCCCCTCCGTGGCCCCATCATTATAGAAACCAAAGCCCTAAAGGCTGCTGTCATTGCTCTCCCACCTTCCCCAGGCGACGGGGGTCTTCCGACTTGATGTCTCCCTTCTGTGTCCTCCAGCCATCCAGCCCCCTTTCCCGTTTTACCCCGTTGCTCAGGCCAAACCTAACAGTGACGCTTGGCTTGGGCGTATCTTGCCCGCTTCCACGCTGCAGGTGCGGGCTGCTCTCGAGCCAGGGCAGACCACTCCACCCTGGCGCGGTGCCAGAGCTCTGGCCGCCCCCTTCCCTGTGAGCCCTCCCTGTTCACACGCAGCGCCCTTCCAGGTGGCTCGTCACCCTGACCTCCCACGCTGAGCTCACCTCTTTTCAGGACACCCTTTCTCTCCCTGCCCCAGCCACCTGGTCTCTTCCAGGCAGTCCCCAGGGCCCCCACTGCCAGCAAAGACCTGTAGTGCCCCGGGCAGGTCAATGCCCAGTGCTCTGGTGTCTCCGAAGCTGGGAACGCCACGGTGTTGGCCATTATGAGGGCTTCGGAAGGAGGAATGGGATTGTTCTAGAACCTCCTGGGCCCCACTGGAGGCCGCTGGTGCAGAAGCTCCTCGACTCCCCCCAAGTGGCTCTGCACCTGCTGCTTGTTCCTTCCTCTAGCTCCTCCTCTGAGCCTCGGCCCTCCTGACGCCCTAGTCCAGTCCTTGTTTCCCAGCCCCGTGGGTGGACAGCAAGCTGCTGTGCCCTTCTGCTTCACTTTTTTTTTAATTCTCTTTTTTCTTTCTCCTTCTCTCTCTTTTTTTATATTTTTGAAATAGCATTTTATTGCATTACTTTTTCATTTATTTACCTTGGCTGTGTCGGGTCTTAGCTGCAGCATGCAAACTCTTAGTTGCAGCTTGCATGCGGGCTCTAGTTCCCTGACCAGGTATCGAACCCAGGCCCCCTGCATTGGGAGCGCAGAGCCTTACCCACTGGACCACCAGGGAGGTCCCCCCTCCTGCTTTGTTGTCCACTAACTTGGCAGCTGCTCCACCTCTGACGCTGAGGCCTGTGGGGAGGCCCAGGCTTCCTCTGCCCCTTGCAGTTTTGCCACAGATCAGCTCCTATCTGTCTCCCAACTTTTACCCACAAAGTTCGAGTTATTTCGAGCACTTGGGTCTTCCTTCTTGCCCTGTGGGCTGAAAGCCCCTCTAGCTCTGCTCCTGGGAGGTGGCAGCTCCCCCAGAGCAGGATGGGGACGGCCTGGCAGAGGACACACTGCCTGAGGTGTGACCCACCTGTGCAGGAAGGTGGACGTCCTCCTTGCAGCACTGTGGGGTCAGCTGTCACTTTCACATATGTGCGTCCAGACAACGCGGTGTCACTGCCCTACTCCTGACACAAAACTATCTGCTTTTCAGAATGAGTCTGCACGTCTTCAGTGACGAAAATGTCACTGGTGACAAAAGTACAGAAAACTGCGACTTCCTGTTTTCACCACTGGAACTTACCGGAAGATCATCTGTTCTCCGTCTGTCACAGAAAGAAAACGTACCACCTAAGAGCACAGCCAAAGCTATGAAGGTAAGCACGTCTTGCCTCTGCGTACTATCTACCGTGCGTCACACATGAGGTCACCTGCTTTCCTGGTGACTTACTGAGCTGGCAGGGCAGGGCATGGTGCTGCCAGCGTGGTGCTTGAAGACTTGAATTATTGAACAGGTGCCCTCCTCCCTCCCCAACAGGTTACTTTTCAGACACCTCTGCGGGATCCGCAGACACACAGGATTTTAAGTCCCAGCACGGGCCGCAAGCTTGAAGCTTGCTTTGCTCTGGGCGACACCGTTGGATTAGAAAACTGTCATCAAGTCTGGACCCAGAAAGAGAGGTAAGCATTGGCACTGTTTGATGCACTGCAATTTGTAACCTCTCCGATGGACTTGGCAGGAGAAGGCTGTTTCACCCGCCACATCCGGTTGGGCTCCTCCTGGTCTCCGCTCTGGGTCTGTGTAGTGTGCGGCCCAGAGCACCGCCAAAGTCGTTTGTTGTTGGAAAAGTGAATAATAAAACAGGAAGTTTAAACTTCACATTCTGCTCCTCTGTTGTGCTCTTGCCAACAAATTGGCCTTGGTTTTGTTTCTCTAACTTCATGAAATGTCCTGGCCGAATCTCCAAGGAGGGACGCTCTGTGGTTTTGCTTCTTTTTTAGCATTCCACTGGGGTCTCCTGCTTGCAGGTCCGTCTCCTGTCCTCAGCGGCAAGCCCTGGAGAAAGCTTACAGATAGCTCTTACCGCTAAAGGCAGAGGAACCCGTGTGTTGTGTAATCTGACCAGAACACGTGTGGCCTGACGAGTCAGATTTGAAACACTTGACTTTAACCAGCAGAAGCTTCTTTGCAGCCTCGCCTGGCATTAGGTGGTTGGCTTGCGTGAGGTGGTCGACAGTGTGAATGCCAAGGCTTTTCCTGCCTCCATCTGGAGACGAGGACCCTGGCGGTGGCCCTTCACCCCCAGATGAGGCTGAATTAACCCGGCTGGCGCCCCCAGGGACCCTCTACATCCAGAGTGGGAAGGGGCCTCACTGGCACATTTCGTTCTGACTTTTGCTGACTTAAACTGTTCAAATCTTGCTTTTTCTTTTAAATGGATTTCAAATGTGCAGAGAAAGGTATAAAAGCAAAAGGTCACTAACATACCCTCCACCTCGCTCCAGTGAAATGTCCTTGTGCCGAGCATCTCCCCATGGCTAGAAACTCCTCAGACCGGAGTCTCCCCCTCTCCCCAGGTTTCCTTGCTACTTTTCAACTTCAGTTTTTTAGTTTTCATTTTGAGATTCAGCTGAGTGAGATTAGAGTGACTCAAATACTGTTCTTTTGTAACAATCGCCAGGAGGGAAGGGAAACCCAGCCGTTCAGATGCTGCCTCCTGGCCCCTGGGTCTGAGCTGCTCCAGCCACAGAGCAGGGCCATGGAGGGGCCAGGAGGACCCGGGAGCTGGGCCCTGCTCCTTGTGAAGTCAGCGTCCTTGACCTGGCCTTTCTCTCTCCAGCGGGAAGCCTGACCCTGGTGTGCCCTGACTGTCCCTGGCCGCGTAGCTGGTGGTCCCCAACCAAAAGGGGAAAATAGGCCGGCGTGGAGGACCTCAGCCTTGGGTGTTGTCAGTCAGGTTCCTCCTCTCTCTCAGTCACCTGTGTCTCTAGGTGGCCCGCCAGCACTGAGTTGTGGGAACGTACTTGTGAAGGTTAATCTTGAGGAGAGGGTTGGCCAAATGCTCTTTTTTTTTTTCCTGTGTTTAGCTAATGTTTTCACGTGGACTAAACTCTAACTGAAAACCTAACTGGTTCTTTAGTGCTAACTCCGTCTTTCTAAAAAGCCAACAGTTCACCAAGGAAACAGACACTAGAACGACCAATGGAATTCTCCAGAAACCAGCAGTGGCCGATGCCAACCCCGCTTCAGAGGACATGAGACCGGCCTCTGACGACAGGCATCGCAGCGGGCCCTCCTCGGCTCCCCAGGCCTGCCTGGATCCTGCAAGCTCTTCCCAGATGCCCGAAAGTGTTGAAACCCCAGAGGCATCTCCGGGACAAACGTCAGGCAGCCCTGAGCCCACCCAGGAAGAACACGTCCATCCTCATTCCTTAGAGAAAAGTGCTACCTCTACCTCCACAATTCTAGAAGACCCTCCCGGGATGGCATCCCAGGACAGAACAGAGGACCCGCTGAGAGCCACAGGAGAAAACTCGAGCGGGCTCCCTGCGCCCTCTGCCGGGGCCGCTTCAGCTCCTGGTACCCACCCCGGCGGAGCCCGCGGAGCAGAGCCCCTCGTGGACCTGCCTAGCGAGGCCCCAGCTGGCCCCGTGGAGGCTGGAGGTGCCACGTTCCCCAGTCCTCAGAAGGAGGAGGCCGAAGGGCAAACGGCCGACTCTTTGAGGAGTGAGCCCGTAAGGCTGGAATTTGACTTTTCTGACGGCACCATCAAAGGGCCGCCCCCACTGAGGAAACGAGGGAAGACCCTGGCTCTCAGACCTCCCTCGAGGAGACCAGAGGCGAGGCAGGAAAAGGAGGAAAAGGCCCTCGTGGAGGCGGGCGAGGGTCCCGATCCCCCTGCCTGCGGGTCCAACAGCCTGGACCGGGACAAGCTGGACGACCCAGACTGTAACCCCACCGGAGGTGACGGAGAGGCCCGGCCCCCAGAGCACCCCAAGAGCGGGCCGGCCACAGAGACCTCGTCTCCAAGCCGGTGAGCACGGGGTGGCAGTGGTGGGCACGAGACCAGAGATGCCACCTGCAGCCCTGAGCAGGGGCCCCAGGGCAGCTGCCACAGCTCTTGGGGAATAGCGGGGAGGGGGTGCCCACGCTGTCTGAGATGCGTTCCCTGTGATGCATCCGGAAGGTCTAGCAAGATACCTAGCCGAGAGCCCCAGGATTCCCGCAGCGCAGCTCGGGGGAGCCGTCTCCCGGCGTGAGCCCCGCCTCCCCGGGGACGCCGCTCAGGGGCCGAGGGTGCGCCCAGCCGTCCAGCATCGGCTGCTGTTGCAGTTTCCTGGTAAAAAGGATAAGCGGATCCTTGTGGTTTGCTTTCTCTTGAGTTGAGATGACCTCAGAGTGCCTTGTCTGCTTCTGAGGAGTGATGCTCTCGCAGGTGAGGTTGGGGGATGGCTTTGCGTGGCCACCCGGCTGGGTCTCAAGCCTGGCTCCTGGGCGGGGGGGTGCTGGTGGCAGCTCGGTGCAGGACGGGGGGAGGTGTGGGGCGCGGGCCCTGCTGACCCCGTCTCTTTAGGCAGGTGCCCTTGGCCTCGGCGGATGACACACCGGCGTTGCAGACCTCGGCAGGGACCGCAGAAGCGGCGGGCGAGGTACGGGTGTGGGCGGGCGTCCTCATGCTGTTGCCACGTCTGCGGGTCGTCATGGGGCAGAGGCAGGCCGGTGGTGCCCGGGGCTGTGGGGTGGGACACGCTGCTTCCCTTGCTCCCCCCACGCCCACTCATCTTGATGAGCCCCTGCGGTGACCCCAACCTCCCTTCCAGGAAGGGACCACAGACGCTTCGGGGGCATCGGCTCCAACCAGCAGCCCGGGCAGCGAGCCACCAACCGTGCCCACTGACCCCATACCTGCAACCCCCCGGGGGCCGGAGCCCGGCCTGGACCTGAGTGGGGAGCACTTCTGGGACCCCGCCGAGGGTACGTCATTCACCCGTCCTCGAGGCCGGGGTGCTAGAACCGTGTTCCATGGCGCCCGCAGGCGGTCATCGTGCGGGCAGCCCCGTCCCCTGACTTGAGTGATTCCCATGGAAACTTCTGGTTTATCAACTATGGGCGTTTTCAGGAGAACAGGAATAAGATCTGTGATATTAAAAATATATATATTTTAGGCCAACTTAGAAAAACAGGCAGCAGGCCTGACTGACCCAGGCGGTACAGATACAGACACAGGAGGCAGCGGGAACTCGCTGAATCAAAGTGCTGTTTAAGACGAGACCCCGTAGAGATAAAAGGAGAAGCCCTGCCCATCCACGCACCCTGGATGAGGGGGTGGAAGAGTCGCAGGTCTGAGCTGCCTTCAGTGAGGACTTCCAACTGAGGTGCTTTACAGGACAGGAGGCAGCACGCCGGGATCTCAGTTTTGGTTACTTAAAACCCCCAGGCCTAGAGAAGGCAGGAGACGAGTGTAGGGTTTCTGTGTGGCAGGGCCATTGTGGTCCCTGTGCGGGCGGGACCAGGAACCGTGGATCAGCTCCACTGGGGCAGCCTGCTCCCCGGCCAGGGACCCTAGACACGTGACTCGGGGTTTGTGTCCTGTGATGTTTCCAAGTCCCTCGTGTCACATTGTGTGAGGACTTCCTTTTATGGCTGAGTAATATCCCCCGTGTGGATAGACCGCATCTTGTTTCTTTCTTTACCAGTTGATTTCCACTCTTTGGCTCGTAGGAACGAGGCTGCTGGGAACACTTACGTACACGTTTTGTGTGAGCGTACGTTTCCCATCTCTTTGGGGCAGACGTACCCTGAAGGGGACGTGGTAACACTGTGTAACTGTTTGTTCCCTGCGGGGTCCGCACCCTCTACTCTGCCCCCGCATGGTTTGAGGGTCCGGGTCTGCACCCCACTGTCCCGGTGGGTGTGCAGTGCAGTGTCGGCGTTTCCCTGCTGACTGACATTGACCTTTCGTGTCTCCTCTGGAGGAGCATCTGCTCTGCTCCTTTGCCTGTTTCTTAATTGAGTTGTAAAGATTTCCCGTATAACCTAGGTAAGAATTCTTCTTTGGATACATGACTCACAAAAATTCTCTTTCTTTCTTCATTTGGCTCATCGGGTCTTAGTTGCGGCACTCGGGATCTTCATGAGGGCACCCGGGCTCTGTAGTTGTGGCGCGCGGGCTTAGTTGCTCCGCGGCATGTGGGATCCTAGTTCCCCAACCAGGGATCAAACCCACGTCCCCTGCAGGCAGATTCTTAACCACTGGACCACCAGGGAAGTCCCTCTCTCCACTTTCTCGATGGTGTCCTTGGAAGCACAAACGTTCACTTTGCAGCCCAATCTGTTCTGCTGCTGCTTGTGCTTTTGGGGTCAATTCTAAAAAATCACTGCCGAATCCAGTGTCATGGAGATTTGCCCTCGTGTTTCCTTCCAAGAATTTTATGGTTTTAGCTCATATATTTAGGTCTTTGATCCGTTTTGAGTTAGTTTTTGTCTATGGTGTGAGTGACCCTTAGGTTTTTTAAGCAAAGGTCATATTATCAGAAATTAAAGGACTCTTTTAGAGTGGTTTTACACAGTGGTTCTCAACCGGGGCGATTTGGACCCCAGTGGACGCTTCTGGTTGTCACGCCCCCAGGAGTGCTGTCAACACCCTGCGGGACACGGCACGGCCCCACGGAGCCGTACAGCCCCAAGCGTCCTGAGCCTGCGGACAGCAGCCCCGCTCTGTAGCAAAGGGCTGTCGGTCAGGGTGGGCGGGGAGGGTGCCGCTCCGAGCGCACAGCCGAGTGCTGGCGGTGGGATGCGGCTGGCAGCTGGCGCCTCCTTTTCAGTTCTAGGCACAGGGGCCGAGGTGGATTACCTGGAGCAGTTCGGGGCGTCCTCGGTAAGTTCCCGGCGCCTTCGCGGCGGCCTTTCCTCAAGTGCCAGTCTCAAAAGGGGCTCTTTCTAGAACAGCCTCGGGCCGCGATTCCTCAACCGCGAGCAGTATCCACCTCTGACCGGACGTGGCGGATGGCCCGGCTGCTTCCGCCGCTCTGCCCCGCAGGCCACTCGGGTCAGGGCGGCTCCCGGGCGCGACGTGGGGCGGGGCGTGGAGGCTGTCGTGTCGGGGGCCCCGGTGACCCTGCTTCCTTCCCTGCAGTTTAAGGAGTCGGCCCTGAGGAAGCAGTCCTTGTACCTTAAGTTTGACCCACTGCTGCAGGACAGCCCCCGGGGGCCGGCGCCTGTGGCCCCGGAGCCCAGCAGGTGCGCTGGGGCAGGCGGGAATCCGATCCACGCAGGCCGTGTGACGATGGGAGTGCCCTGCCGCAGGGAGGGGGGCAGAGACAGTGGCCGGGCCCCAGCTGCCCTGGCCGAGCTCGTAAACAAGTTTGTAAGCGGGTCTGTGCTCTTCTGTGCCCGTGCAGCCCCTCCGACAGCAGAGGTGGGCAGCCTGATAGGCCGCATGGCCCATGTGTCCCGAATATTGACCCCGTGGCCCTGGGGGAGAGTCTGGGCCGACCCCTACGCACGCAGACAGCATGCGTGTTCTCTTCTGGTCTCAGTGCACGGGGCACAGACGCGCATTCCTCGGGAAGCCCCCCGGAGGCGCAGCTGCTAGACCTGGACTTTGCAGGAGCCCCGGACGTTCCCGTAAGTGGTTCATCCCCTCTGTGGTGTAAAGAGACACTTGTTCTAATGGCCCGACTTTCATGTGCTGTGGATCTGAAGGCTTAAGGGGTCTGTTGGGCTGAGGGGGGCTGCACTGTGCCATCTGGGGAGCCGACGGGGCAGAGAGGAGTGCCAGGGGAGCTTGCGGCCCAGCTGGTCTCTGTCGCCTGCAGACGCTCGGCCCAGCTCCTTGTGACCTCGGACCCAGGGCTCCGCTGCTGCCCGTGGGGCCCATTGTGGACGTGCTGCAGTACAGCCAGAAGGACCTGGACACTGCGGTGAGGGCAAGGGGGGGTGAGGGGAGGTGCCCAGCGAGCGGCCCCCACCTGCTGGCTGCAGCCCTGGGCATGGCACCTGCAGGCTGCTCTGAAGAGCCTCGGGGAGCGGGGTGGCAGCTCTGCGCGCTGGCCTTTTGCTCACACCGTGCAGGCAGGGTCGCAGGCGGCCACTCACCGACCCCCGAGCCAGGCGCCCAGGCAGCTGAGTGTCCTGCGTTTCCACCCAGTGTCTCTTGCAGAACCTGTTCACAAGCGAGGGTCTGGGTGTCCGCTCTGAGCTGCCCAGGGGGTAGCGGCCCCCAAGTCCCCTTGCTGCCTTGGTGATGCCCTGGGTGGCGTCCGCTGGTCCCCTCTCAGGGCGGCCTGTGCGCCGGGCCACGCTGGGCCCAGGAGCTCCTGGCCCCTGCCAGCCGTCTTCAGGTGGTGTCCTCTCTGCCGCGGGGCTCTCCCCCGCACGCTGCTCTACCGCTCTGCCTGTGTCGGGAGGTGTCCCACCCGTGCACCCACCACACGCCGACCCCCCAGCACTGCAATGTCTGCTGAGTGGGGCGGGAGACCCCAGCACGGGAGGACACTGGCGCCAACTCAGGTGTGTGGTCTGCACAGGTTGGGGCGACACAGAAGGAGAACGAGGCGCTTAGGGTCAGGTGCACGGCGCTGCAGGAAAAGATCCTGGAGATGGGGTGAGTCTGCGTGCTGGCTGCCCAGGACCCCACGACGCACTCTCGGGGCTCATGGCATCTGCTCTCCTCCACAGGAAAATCATGGACGCGTTTGAGGGGACCGTGTACCAGGCGATGGGTGAGTCCCTGGGCTGGGGCAGCTGGCAGTCAGGGAGGCCGGGGGGTGCTGGGCCCCGGGTGCTCATCAGCCCTCAGGTTGGCCGGGCCCCGAGTTGGCATCCGGGGCTGTGGCGGCGAACAGATTGGGTCCCTCCATTGGGCGCTGCACCCGCGGTCTGACCCCTGCCCTCGGGGCCGTGCGTCCAGCTGCAGTCTCCGTGGGTGCTGGGCACCGGGTGTGTCCGGGCTGGAGGCCCTGAGTGTGGGGTAGGTGTGGCCTGGGCTCTTCAGTCAGGCCCTGGGTTCGTTGTCCGCTCCCTCGGCTTCCGGGTGGAGCTGGTGTTGAGGAAACAGCTGTTTGCAGGGCACTTGGGGCCCCCAGGTCCTGCCCTGGAAGGTCCCGAGAGCGGGGCTGGTCAGCGCCCCAGGGGGCCCTCCTAGCGCTGGTCGTCTGTGGCGCCACCTGCTGGCCGCCCGCTGATCCCGGGCGCTGGCCTTCCTTTAAGAGGAGGCTCAGAAACAGAAGGAGCTTGCCAAAGCCGAGATCCAGAAGGTTCTGAGGGACAGAGACCAGCTGACTGCAGACCTGCACTCCACGGAGAAGTCGTTCTCCGACCTCTTCAAGCGGTTTGAGAAACAGAAGGAAGTGATCGAAGGCTACCGCACGGTGGGTGCCCGGCCAGCAAGAGGCCCCGGGGACGGCGGGGTCGGCATTGTTGCCAGTGGGGCAGCGTGACAAGCAGGGACGGGGAGAGGCTGGGGGCCTTGCAGGAAGAGGGGGTGAGCTGAGCCTTGGTGTTGAGTCTGGGAAGAAAGGAGAGGCCCCCCCGGGGGTGTGGGCCCAGGCTCCAGCCCTCCTCCTACCTGCACTCTCAGCTCTCGGCTTTGTCGCCTACTGCCGGACATGCGTGCCCACGAGGCTGTCCCTGTGTGGCCTGTGCAGAGACTGCTGTGTCCCTCCTGGGGCAGCAGGAGACCCGGCCCCCAAAGCACAGGGCTGGGGGGCAGGAGGGCAGGGGCTGTTCCGTGGACCTGGGGCCCGGCCCGCTTTCCCCCGAGGTGCCTGGACATAGGGCTCTTGTGTGCCGGACAGGGTCCCCTCGGGGGCGGGGGGGTCAGGCCCCGCATCCGGAGGCCTCCTGAGCCGCGGGATGAGAGGAGGCCTGGGGCTGTGTGAGTGCTGGCGTCTCCGGAAGGAAACGGGAAGATCTCTTCCCCTGTAGCCTGGCCCACTGCTGCTCCACGAATGACCCAGAGAGCCTGGGCCCTGAGCTCAGGGCTCAGCGTCTGCTCTTCCTCCCAGAATGAAGAGTCGCTGAAGAAGTGTGTTGAGGATTACATAGGCAGGATCGAGAAGGAGGGCCAGAGGTACCAGGCGCTGAAGGCCCACGCGGAGGAGAAGCTCCAGCTGTGAGTGTCAGGCGGGAGGGTGCAGGAGGCTCCCTCGGGAGGGGTCTGGTCCCCCGTGGGCTCAGCCCAGCCCCTCTGCTGCTCCAGGGCGAACGAGGAGATCACCCAGGTCCGGAGCAAGGCCCAAGCGGAGGCCCTGGCGCTGCAGGCAGTCCTGAGGAAGGAGCAGATGCGCGTCCACTCGCTGGAGAAGGTCGTTGAGCAGAAGGTGGGCACAGGGGACCCACGGGTCCAGGCAGAGTGGGGGAAGAGCAGCCCTCCTGGTTCTAGAAGCTCTGGGCCTGCTCCCAGCTCCGAGCGCTGGGAGAGATCTAGGGATTTGATTCTCCTCCTTCAGACTAAAGAAAACGATGAACTGACCAGAATCTGTGACGACCTCATTTCCAAGATGGAGAGAATCTGATGTAGCAGCCCCGACCTGTGCCGTCCCCCCGTCTGTCTGTGTGTCTGTCTGTGTGTCTGTCTGTGTGTCTGCCTGTCTGGGTTTTTCTTCTCTGTTAACCTCAACTCGTTTTTAAACTAGGTTGCTTTAGGAAGAATAAATAAAGTTTCCCTTAAGTCTAAGCAATAGAGCTCTCCTGGTCTTCGTTAAAGGGACAGTCTCTGGCTGAACCGACCACAGCTGCTGTCCCCTCTGTGCCTTTGGCCCTTCCCTGCCCCTCACCTCACAGCTGCCCGAGGGGTAGGCGGGTGGCTGGGCGGGCAGGCAGCCCCTCCCAGGGGTCAGCCGAGTGGGCTCCGGCCCCACCCCATCTGCCTGGTCGGCTCTGTGGTCAGGGGTGGGGGCTGTGTCTCTGCCTCGGCCACAGATCAGAATCCAGACACACTCAAGTCTTCGAGGAAGAAAGCCAACCAAGGCAGCCGCGCGGCAGTTGGCTTTGTGTCACCTGGCGAGGCCGCAGCCCCTGGTAGTCGAACACTCACCGAGATGTTCAGGGTGTTTGTAGCCATGCCAGGTTCACGCCTGCCGTGGTAGCACCGACCTGTCCTCGGCGGTGTGGAGGCCTCCTCCAGCCCACAAGGGAGGAGGGGTCCGTCTCGGGACCAGCAGCTCCCGCCTGGGTTTCCAGCCTGCCCCCCAGTAGGACCCCACAGTCTCCTGAGACAGACCCGAGAAGACGGAGGGGGTGAAATGTTCGAGGGCAGATGGGTCTCCTCTGGCTGTCTCTCTGGAGAACCCTCCATGGACAGACATTCGAAGCTCCTAACAGAAGCTCTGCCTCCAAAGGCTCAGAGGTAAGAACGTCTCAAAGTGGGGGGTCTGTGCACCCCCAGCCCCAGTGGGCTGCATCTCAGCCCCTCAGGGCCTGCTCCAGAGGAGGGGCCCGCAGTACATGCTCACTGGACCCTTGGACACTGGCTGCAGCACTGTCCTTATCATGGTCCCTTGCTCACTGAGGGCAGGGGGGAACGCTTGGAGGGTGGAGGTGAGGCCCTGGCACGGGTGCAGTGGGGGCCAGACAGCCCCCGGGAGACCCTCTGAACTGGGCAGGTCCCCGCCTGCAGGGCATCAGGGGACCCTGGACACAGGCGGGCAGAGAGCTGGCCAGACTGGTCTCTGAAACTCTGAGCCCTGGAGCCATTCCTCAGTCTGCATGTCCACCCTATTCCGGGGGGCTGCTGGAGCAGGCAGAGGGCACCAGTCCCGAGGGGAACCTCCGACACAAGGGCGCTTTCCCCTCAGCGAGCCCCCACACCAACCACTGCCTCCACCCCAGCCCCATACCAGAGGCCCGCCCCCCTCATCCGCCCCACCCCCCGCATCCGCCCCCCAGCATCCCTAACCCCGCATCCGGGCCCCTCGCATACCGACCCCGCATCCCAGCATCCGGGCCCCCGCATCCGCCCCCCCTCGCATCGGCCCCCCGCGTCGGCCCCCCAGCATCCCGGCCCCTGCACATCCCGCCCCCAGCATCCCAGCGCCAGTGAGGGACGGACCCGCGGTGGGCTGCAGCGACATGCTGGCCACCACCAGGGGTCGCTGCCGGCCACGGGCTGCAGCACGGGGACAGGAACCTGAGAACAGTCCCACTGAGGAGCGCCCCCTCCGTGGGCCCCAGGGGCACCCAGCGCATTTGTCCTCAGCACGTCAGAGTGACAAAAGGCCAGGCAGGAGCCCAGGCTCCAGGCCCCCCACGGCCCCCTGTGCTCCAGCCCCACCATCTCCCCTGTCCCTGTGGCACCTCCTGTCCAGCCTCCTGGGACCCCTCTGGGTCCCCCAACTGCCCCCATTCTCAGTACAACTGCCAGAGGGTCATTTTCTAACCAGAGTCCCACGCGGTCCTCGTGTGGCTCCCAGCGTCAGGGCCAAGCCCCCGGGTGGGCCAGCAGGACCTTGCCGCAGGGCCGTCACCTCTCTGCGTAAAAGCCACTACTTGGAGGAGCATCCTTGACACCCCCGACCCAGCCAGGCGTGGCTGGGGCACTGGCTCCGGGGGGCCCCCCACCAGCCCCGCCCAGGCCAGCCCCAGGACTGGGCCCTCCGGAAAGGAGGCTGGAGGCCCTCGAGGCCTAAGTATGCGTGCTCTTCTTACGCAGCGGCCTCCCCTCAGCCTCCTGCAGGCAGGCCCGCTGCCCGTGATGACCGGCTTCTCTGCTCAGGGGTCTATGATTCCTCACCACGCTGGGCCCCCTCCCCAGAGTGACTCAGGCTCCTGCTCTCCGTGTGCCGCCCCCAAACCCTGGAGCCCCTTCCCCACTCCCACCCCATGCCACGCCTCTCTGCATAGGAACCTCCATTTCACCCCCTGCCTCAGCACAGCCCCCATCCTGCTCCCGGATAGGCACCCCCCATCTCACTTCCACCCCAGACAGAAGTGGGACACACTCCCACCCGGGGGGAGTTTAGAAGCTGAGAAGCTACCAAAGCCTGCGGAGGACGTTTCACAGATAAAGACGCTGAGCTCACAGGGACCAGTGGCCAGCAGCGGGATGCGGGTGTGGGCAGCCCCTCTTCTGCCTGGGAGGAGCCACAGGGGCCTGGGTGGGCAAGGGGCAGGATGGGGCCTGCAGCTCCCGGGCCCACCCGCCACCCCGCTGCAGCTCCCCGGCGTCCTTACGTCCCTCAGGTGTGCCTGGCCGAGAGGGCATGGTGGCCACACGGCTGCAGGGACGCACTGCTGTTTGGGGGGTCAGGGCTGCTCTGACAGGGCCTGGAGGGGCAATCTCCACACCCAGCTCAGCCTGCCTGGCCTCTCTGGCCACTCCAAGGGCCGCCCAGGGCCCCGTCCCCAGCTGGGGCCTCTGAGCCAGGCCAGGCATCTGCCCAGAGAAGGCCACAAGGGGCGGCTGGCCACGCTGAGGACACGGGCCGCCGGGCAGCGTCCTGGGCCAGGAGCCTCGTCCTGGACAAAGGGGCCTTGTGTGGCTGAATGGGTGTTTATCCTGGAGGCCGAGTCAACTTAGGGCTGCGAGGCCGGGTGGGGGCCCTGGCACTGGGCTCCCGAGGGTAAACATGACCCGAGCCGGGCACGCAGCCGCGGCCTGGGCTTCCGCACCCCTGCGCCCCTGCACATCGCCGCCGCGGGCCAAGGGGCCTCCTGCCAGGGCGGGGACGGCGGAAACGGAGCTGTCCTGGGGCCGCGGCCCAGGCCTCCTTGCTGAGCGGGAGGGAAGAATTATCAGACACAGGGTCAGCGAGCCCCTCCCCGCGGTGTGGTGGGGACCTGGAACCCCACTGTTAAGGAACAGATGTTTGTGTCCCCCCAAAATTCACGTGTGGAGGCCCTAACCCCAAGGCGATGGAATCAGGAGGTGGGGGAAGATTAGGGCTGGTCCCCGTGATGGGGCCAGTGTCCTTACGTGAAGAGGAAGAGACCAGACCTCTCCACACTCACTGTGAGGGCACAGCGAGAAGGCGGCCGTCTGCAGGCCAGGAAGCAGGGCCTCGCCCTGAAGCAAACCGGCTGCCACCCTGATCTTGAACCTCCAGCCTCCAGGACTATGAGAAAATAAACGTCTGCTGTTTCAGGCCCCCAGCGTGTGGTATTTTGTTGTGGCGGCACAGCAGACTAAGACCCCCGCCACCACTGGGGCCGCCTAGCCCGAGGCCCCCCACTGCCCGCCTGTCCTCACCGCGAGCTGGCGCCCCACCTCATGAAGAAGCCCAGGTCTGCGGGGCACCACCGCCCACCCCTACCCCCGAGAGGGTCCACCTGGGGACACCCTGGTTGGTCTCGGTCCTTTCAGTGGGCTTCGCCTGGGCCTTCTGTGGCCAGGGGCTGCCAGCCACATGGCTGAGTCCCCAGGGGGGATGGGAGCGCGGGGGACTGGCCAGAGCAGATGGACCACCGGGCTGCCCCCCGAGCCCCACCCTCCGTGCCCCCGCCTGCCGGTCCCCCGGACTCTCTCCAGCCACAGCCTCCCCCAAAGTCAGGTGACGCTTCCACTCAGTGACCCCCAGCCAGGGCTGAACCCCAAACTCCCCTCAGCCCTTCCTAGTCCTAGCAAATAGGGCTGCGGCACGGCCAGGCAAGGGTGCAGAAGGTCTTTCTCAGGCCAGCCACCCCGCCCTCTGGGAAGGACCCACGGGTGGCATCTGCGCCCATGTGTGCCCGTGTGACCCGGGCATGCAAACCCGGAGCCCCGCCCACTGGCCCCTTGGGCCGCCCTGGGTGTGCCAGGCTCATCCTACGGGAGGTCCCAGCGGGGATGGCCCAGCAGAGCCGGGGCCGCCCGGGAGGCAGAGAATGCTGGGGAGCAGCCGGGCCGCAGGGGCTGCACGAGGTCAGGGCAGGGGCACCCTGACCCGGCTGAGGCTCTCCGGGGCTGTGCTGGGCCGTGTCCGCGAGGTGGATGGCACACCTGCGGGGCTGGGCGTGTGGGGACAGGTATTCACTTCCCAGCCCTGGCTCCCGGCCCCAGATCCCAGGCCCCCTGTGCTCCCCTGGCCCGGCTCTCCTGACCCCCAGGTTCCACGACGCCCCCAAGCCCCGACCCAGGCTGTCGTGGCCGCCTGGGAGCCGTTGAGCGCAGGCGGCCTGCAGGGGGCGCTGTGGGGCCGGCCTGAGACTCCGGACTAGCATTGACCACGTCGTCAGCTCCGTCCAGCCTGGCCTCCTGAGCCCGGGTCTCCCGGACCCTCACCGAGGGGCCGCCTCCTTATTGCCCTGCCCAGCTTTTGGGGGTGCCTGTTCTCCCCTCCCCCCCTCCTCTGTCCTTCAGACCGGTGTGCCTGGCCCAGTACCCAAGTTTGTGGAGGGCAGGCCCAGCCACTACAGAGGGGCCAGCGGGCAGGGCCCCGGCCCAGGGCAGGTGGGGGGCTGGCCACCCCAGGCAGCATCACCTCTGGGGGTCTGGGCAAGCCCAGGTGGGGCTGTGAAAACGTCTACGGCAGGACCTGCCCCCGCTGCCTCCTCCCCAGCCCAGTCCCTGTCCGGTGGTTTTCTGGGCTACCCCACGGTGGGGTGGATGCCGCACCCACCATCCAGGCACATGGAGTGCTAGACTCATGGCCCTCACTTGCCTAACACTCCAGGAGTGGGCCAGACTCCACGGAGAAACTGCCCCCGCCCCAGACCTGGCACTCAGGTGCTCGTAGAGAGGACGGGCGGCTGGACGGGCACCCAGAGCCTCCCTCAGCTTCCCCGGCTCCAGGGCTCCTGCCCGCAGCGGACGGGATGACGTGACGTGTGCCTGAGGAGTGGAGGGGTGAAGGGGCGAATGAATGAGCAAGCCGGCAGGGAGGCTGTGCCTGGTGTGGGGGCAGCCAGGTCCCCACAGGTGCTGTCCTCTGAGCGCCCCGTCGTGCTGGAGGACTGTCCCTCCCCTGTCCCCCTTTCGTGCCCTGGCTCCCCTCTGTCCACCCCTGGTGTCCACTCCTGAGTGGGGGTTAGGGGCGCTGACCAGGCCCACCTGGCTCAGGGTGGAGATGGGGGCCGGGGGACTGTGTGGAGGGGCACCGTCAGGTATTCTGACGGGGGCGCGAGCATGAGACCCAGAGCCCGGGCTGGACCTGGCAGGAAGCGCCCCTGTGTGGGGCAGGGGGCTGCCTTGGGTGTCTGCGGGTGGGCGGCTGGACAGCACGTGGCCTGCTCTCTGCCCCTCACACACCCCGCTCTCCGTCTGGACCGGGCCTGCCTGAGGGCGCGTTCCGGCAGGAGCCACTGCGTGGGCAGAGTCCAGGGAGGGGTCTGAGGCAGGGAGGGTGAGGGTCCTGCAGAGCTCCGGGGTCACAGGGAGCCCGAGGCATCCCACAAGAGGGCGCCCTCTCCTGGCGTGCCGGGCCTGGCGGGGTGAAGGCCAGCGAGGACAGTGCCCCTGGCTGGGCTGCAGTGTCTTGGCCTCCCGGCTGTGATACAGCAGCAAAGGGGCCCCGGGGCTCCCACCAGGGCGCCTCGTGACCTGCCCAGAGCGAGGCCGAGGCCGTGCCCGCCCCCTCCCAGGGCCCAGGGGGAGAGGTGGGGCAGGGGCCGTCAGCTCCGGGTAGACCCCCATCCAGACCCCTACCAGCCACCAAGCCCGTCGTCGCCAACAGTTCGTGAGGGGTGGGACCCTGAGACTCCAAGGCTGCTTCCCACTCTTGGCCACTCGTTCCTTTATTCACATGACAAACATGTGCTGAGCACCTTCTCTGTTCCAAGCACTCTTCCAGGCCCTGGGGGTCAGCGGGGGACAGACTGGTCCAGTCCCTGTCCTGGTGGAGCCGACCTTCTGGCTGGGCCGGGGTGGGGGGAGCAGAGTGAAGGAACAGACAAGCAGGTAGGGAATGTGTCAGGGGAGGGGGTGACGGTGCCACGGCGGGGGGACAGAGTAGGGGGAAGGGGAGTAGCTGCATCATGGCGGCAGGGGGTTCCAGGCACCCCTGCAGCCAGTGAGGTCCAGCCGCTTCTTCACAGCGGCCCCCGCCCCGTCCCTGCACACCTCTGTCAGGCTTCCCGGCCTGGGGTGCTTGCTCTCCACGCAGGCCAGCGGGCAGAGGGTCACTGGTGTGTCCAAAGCCAGAGCAGCAGGCAGCACAGGAGAGGGGCCAGGGTGGGCTTACCTCCACCCGGGGCAGGGCGGCTGGCCAGGCTCAACCACAGGGCGCAGGCCACCCCCACCCCAGCTGGCCCAGCAGCTCCTGTGCCCTGGAGAGCGGTTGGACTGGCACGGCACTGCCCCTCACCCTCTCCACGCTGCACGGAGGTCACGGGCCAACGACCTGCAGGCTCCTTGGGCCTGGAAGGCGGCCTCACACCAGGGTCCAGCCCACCCACTGCAGCCACCGACGACCCCGCAGCACAAAGGCCCGGGAGGCGGGCTTAGGCGTTCCCTTCACTTCCCATGAGCAGAAGGCAAGGAGTGCGAAGGCTCCCTCCAGGGCGGCAGGCTCGGCGTCCAGGACCGGCCACCCCGCGCTGCCCAAGAGGCCCAGGCCGGCCACTCAGCCCTCCTCCCGGTGGGCGCCCCGCTGTGGGCCGGCCCAGTGTCTGGGGGCTTCCCCGAGGGGCGGGCGTGCCAGGCAGGGACCTGTCTCCTAAAGGCGGTATCTGACGCCCCGCCTGCCCACCGCCAAGAGGGTGGCCGTGTCCCCTGGGGAGGCCGCGCCCAGCCCGAGAGCCGCCGGGCCAGGCGGGTGCGGCCAGGTGTGCGCCCGCCCCAACGTGCCCACCGCGCCAGGTGCTGGCTCGCCCGCCGGGAGAGTGATCTCATCGCCCCCACAGGGGACGAGACTTGCCCGAGGTCGCGTGGCCATGTCCCCACCCTGCCTCATCACCCGCCTTCCTCCACTTCCTGAGGGGTCCCGAGCCCACGCGTCCTCACGCGGGGGCAGTGACAACCCAAGCAGGGCCCTGACCAAGGAGCCGAGGGCGGTGGGGCGGCTGGCGGGCACGGTGGGCGGGGGCACAGGCTCCGTGGCACCCAAGGACGCAGCGCCCCGCGGTGCCGGGGGCAGAGGCCTCGGGGGGCTGCCTTGCCTGGTCTGGACCCCGGAGGGGGGGCCACCCGAGCGCTGGGCGGAGGGAGGGCCAGGAGGGCGGGCCTTATGGTTGCCGTTGCCCTGCGTCCTGCCGAGCAGGAAGCGCCAGGGGCTCTCCCCGCGGGCTGCCGGCCAGGCCTCCTCGGCACTTCTGGGAACCCCCTCTCCACAGGCTAGGAAAGCAGGAATGTGCCCTCGCCCTGAGCCCAGGCTTGTCTGGCCCCAGGCGCCCCACCAGGCCCCGCTGACACGCCTCTCCTGGCCAGGGACAGCTGAGTGAGGGCAACTTCCTGGAGGAGGCGCCCTGGGACTTGCCAGATGCCAGGGGGAGGCTGGGGGCGAGGACTCAGTGGGGGCTGAGCTTGGGCGAAGTGGGAGGCGGAGGGCGCCGGGAACCGGGCGACGTGGCTCTGGGGCCCAGGCCGGGGCTTCTCCCTCCAGCTGTCCCCTCCTCCATGCCAGGCTCTGGACCCTCACACTGAAGTCCCCAGGCTCCTGACCTCCACCTGCGGGAGGGCTCGTGTGGTCCCTCCAGGCCAGCGGTGGTGACAGGGACAAGCACTGGGCAGGCCAGCTGTGCCTCCTGCTCCTGCCTCCAGTCCCTGCACGCAGACCCTGTGCCTGCACCCCCTCGCCGAGCCCTCACCTGCCGGGGGCTCTCAAAGGAGCCCCCCCCAGAAATGCTCAAGCACTTCCTGCTCAGGAGCCCCCGGCAGCCCGAGAAACTCCGTCCCCACTTGCCAGGGAGGCCCGGTGTGGGCTGGGCGGCCAAGACAGTGCCCTCCAGGCCCAGCCCATGGAGATGCTGGGAGGGCAGTGGGGACCCCGGCGCAAGGCCGCGGGCTCCGGCGCAGGACTGGGGGATGCGGGCTGGGAGCAAGATGGGTGCCGGTGACTGAGGGTCTCTGAGCCCGCACAACCCCGGGTCAGGGGCCGGGTGGCACGGCCGCACAGGCCGTGCGCTGCCCCACCCCAAACCTGGAGCGACGGCCCGTCCCGGCCACGTCCAGCCTGCGCTGCTTGGACGAGGTCCAGTGTGCTACCTGCCCCCGGGGCTTCTTCCCGACAGGAAGAGCCTCGGGGCAGGAGGGCAGGGGCCACAGCCGGGCCACAGCCGGTCGCCCATTCCGTGGCTGAGCAGGCAGTTACACAGCCTGGGCGCCCGCACTGGCGGTCCCGGGGCCAGGTTTCTGGGGGGCCTGGAGCTGGGCAGCCTCTCCGGCCCTTGCTCCTCCCCCGCCCCGAGGGGCTGTGATGGCAGAGGCTTTGGGCGAAGCTCTCCAGCATCCTCCGGGCCACCTCCACCCCATCCCCAGGCCAGGGGGGAGGCAGGCGGAGACTGGGCCTGTGGCTACCTTGCGCCCCTGAGGGGAGCCAGCCTGAGGGAGGGGGAGGAGCCCCCCAGGGCCCAGCCCACACCTGCCCCTCGGGCTCCACCAGCAGGGGCCACCACTACCCGAGGGTTCGTTGGGCGCTTCTCAGCCCCTGGACCCCTGGGCTGGGGGAGCAGCGGGCCTCGGCCAGGCGGGCACAGCTCTGAGGCCTCCTCTCACCCCAAATCCGCCCTGGGCCACACCAGCCTTGGGAACAAGATGACCCTCGAATCTCCCAGATGGGTCACTTCCGGGGTGGGGGGTGAAGCCTGGAGGATGAAGAAGCGGGAGGGAAGGGTGCTCCTGGGGGGGACAGGATGGAGCTGGGGTCTCACTGCCCACCGCTCAGCAGGACATCCTGTCGGCGAGGGCAGGCTCCTTGCCTGGGGCCTGGGATCAGCCGGTACAGAGGATGCCCTCACGCGGACAGGACCCCGCGGGACAAGGGGCAGGGTCACAGTGAAGCCCTGGCCTGGCGGGCCTCCGAGAACCCCCCTGTGGGCTCTGATTCAGGCACTACACAATCTGATGCTCCAGGCCCAACGTCAGAGCGATCCCGTTTCATACCCAGCCTGGATTCCTCCCCAGACAAGGAAGCAGCATAAAAACCCAATGTATTTTAATTGTATCTTTGGGGGCCACGAGCACAATCGTTTCCAGATGGGGACCCCGTTGGCAGCCGCTCTGCTCTGGGCCTGGGGTGGGGGGAGGAGGGAGGGCGGGCCAGGCCCCTCTGGGGTGATGGTGGTCCCGGTGGCACAGGGCTCACTGCCCATTCACTGCCCGGATGGATGGGAGTAGCCATCATCGGTCATGATTTCCATTCTATAGATGGGGAAACGGGGGCTTGGACCTGCTGGGTGCAAAGCCTGACACTGAGGGGTCGGTACCCTGACCTGGGGGGCCTTCCAAGCTGGGAGCTGCAGGGGTGGGCTGACCCAGAGCCTGGAGCGGGGGTGCCAGCAGGAGCCCAGCGTGTCAGGGCCGTGGGCCGTTCACCAAGGCCTGGGGTCAGGAGGGGCCTGGACCACGCTGCCCAGGAGAGGCCATCTCCTGGCTCCAGAGCGGCACGGGCCTCCCACACATCTCCAGCAGCCTTCTCGGCGGGGAGCGAGAACCGGGGCACGGGCGAGGCGCAGGCTGGCCAGGACCTGGCCGAGGGTACTGAGGGGCAGCGGGAGGCCCAGCCCCCAAGGGCAGCGCGCGCACACGGTGGGCCGTGAACGAGCAGGTCGCTGGGCACTCGGCGATGGGGCTTCGGAAGTCTACCAGCTAATAAGATTTGCCCGCTCGGCCTGCCTGGCTCTTCCTGTGGAGACGGCGGCCAGTGTCTGCCTGGAACGCCCCACTTTCTCCCGTCTGGCTGCATCTCCCACCCCAGCTCAGCCCTGCCTCAGTGGGCAGGGCAGCCACGACCCTGGCTCCTTGTGCTGTGATCAGGCGATGGGCAGGGTGGCGAGGGGCCTCAAGGGGCTGAGAGTTCATTTCTGCTTCTGTGTCCGCCTGTGCACCCCCAGCCTCACCTGCACTCGGCTGGTGGAGACCAGTGGCTCTGGGCTAGTGATGGCAGTGAGGAGGGCGGGAGGCAGACAGCCCTCACCCTCCAGGGTGTTGGTGATGACCAGGCTGGCCCACGCTGGGAGGCAACCAGCCCATCAAACCAGGGGCTCTGGAGCCGGAGCCATGGGTAGTCAGTCCCTGGCTCTACCAGTGCCCGGCCTGTAAAATGGGCACCGGGCAGAGGGTCCCTCCCAGAGTGTCCAGGAAGGTGCAGAGGGCTTGCTGTGGGACCCTGGCATTCTGGGCACCCGCCTCTGCCTCCTCTGGTCCTGCTCTGACCCCCCACCTTCTGCCACAGCCCATGCCCCTAGAGGTGACCCAGCCTGGCCCGACTCCTCACAAGCCCCCCCAGAGGCCCAGAGTGGGAGACAGGCTTGGTCTGGGGCCAGGGACTCGGGAAAACCAGGTGAGACTGCCCAAGGAAACGGTGCCCTGCCTGCTCAGTGACCTTGGGGCAACCTGAGGGAGCAGAGGCTGGCAGGGTCGAGGCGGGGACCCTGGACTGCGCCTGCTGCCAGACCCCGGGGCGCCCCCTCAGCAGACGTGACGTTATCCTTTGGCCTCGCACCCGCTGGGAGCGGCAGCGGCGGGGACATCCTCGGGGCCCACTGGGCAGGCGTGGGCGCTCCTCCGCGCTGGGCTACCCCGGGCTGACGACTCACCACCTCCCTGCCCCAACTCTGCTCCCGGCCGTGGACTCTGGCGGGGACTCTGGCCTCCTGGCCCTTCCTTCCCCGGGACCCCCGCACTCACGCCGGCGGCCGCCTCCCAGCGCAAGGCCCGCCCGGCCCAGGCAGGGGCCGCGGCCATGCTCTCCACACGCAGGATGGATCAGGCCAAGCTTGTCTTCCCCTGGGACTCTCGCACCTTCCTGACAGCTCAGAACGCCATGCGTGCTCATCCTGCAGAGACTCAACCTTCCACCTTCCGTCCACAACTGGCCCCCCCAGGTGCCCACCGGCCGCTCCCGTCTCCTCGCCTGCAGTGTGCGCTCAACCACCTGCGCCCCACGCGGCTGCACAGACCTACAGACTCACCAGCGCCCGCGTCCCACTCCTCTGGCCTCCACTCCGTCACTCTGCATCCTCCCACCCCGCCACTGGACCCGTCACCCATCGAGGATTTCCCGGTTCCATCTGTCTACTTGACACACGCTGGCTGACCGTGCCCGCAGTCCCAGGCACAGTTGGGGACCAGAGTTTCCACCCTGGTGGGGAATCCGGCAGGGGCTTCCGTGGGCAGGCAGCGCAGACGGCAGGAGTCAGGTGAGACTTGTGGGCCGAGAGCAGGGTGGGAGACCTGAGGAGGGAGTGGCGAGAGCCAGTCCTGGGACGGACGTGGTGAGTGCCTGCCGTGTACTGGGAGAGTCTGGGACCCTGAGGAAGGTGCTGAGTGAGGGCTCACCTTGGAACGGCTGGGCCTGGGGTGAGGGAAGGGGACAGTGTCCCTGTCTGCTGAGGGGCCCTGGGCAGGCCTGAGAGGACCCCTCCTGCCTGTGTCTGCCTCTGGCCCCAGCGTGGGGTGGGGGACCACACGGAAGGCCCCAGCTGGAATGAGGGCAAGCGGCACAGACCCCCGACCCAGCACCGCAGCCTCGGGTTCTGGGAAGGCCCGGGCGGGACAGGCCTGAGCAGGCGCCAGGAAGGCAGGCGCAGGCGGCAGGCTCACCCCCTCCCATCCCGCTCCACCCGCCCCCCCCCGCCCCCCGCCCCGCGAACATGAGGACTGACATCGTCATCCACCCCCCACCCTCCCCCTGCCCTGAGCCGCAGGCCTCAGGCCCTCCTCCAGCTCTGCCATCGCTCCCTGCCTGGAACCTGGTCCCCCGGCCCCGAGCTGGAGCCCATTCCCAGAGCCACCTTTCAGACCGGGCACAGAAGGAGAGATTCAGTTTGAAGGGGTCCCCCGAAAACTGGATTTCGAGGGTGCTGGCTGAGGAAAGCTTCCTCCCCTTAGGAGAGCTGAGCGGCCCGGGGGGAGGCAGTGGACACCGGGGGCCTTCCCGTGGGGTGCCCGGGAGAGCTGAGCGGCCCGGGGGGAGGCAGTGGACGCCGGGGGCCCTCCCCGTGCGGCGCCCAGGCTGGAGCTGCCAGCTCGCGTGACCACAGGGCACACGCGTGGCTGCTACGTGGACACGCGGTGGAGTTCAAGGCAGAGGTGGGGTGAGGAGGCCCTTCTCGGCCTTCCTCTGCTCCCAGGCCCACATGAGATGGAGCGGGGAAAAGAGGGTTAAACCAAGGACAACTCAGGAACACCCACTGCCTGAGCCGGGACTGGACCAAAGTCCCCAGGGGAGCAGAGGAACCCGCAAGGCCCTGAGATGGGAAGTGGGGTCCTGGCGAGACCCCAGGACCCAGCCCAAACCAGGCCCATTCTCTGCCCCTCGTGAGCACGGGGGAGGGGAGAGGGAAGCCCCCCCTCACATGTGGTCCCCCCCAGGCCACAGAGCAGCTCCCTGGGGAGAAGGGGGCCCTGGGACCCTCCTGGCCGGCTGGCCCTGCAGGGGCTCTGCAGGGGGCTGCTAGGGCCTTTGGAGGCCACCAGGCTTCTCACCCCTGGGGAGGGTTGAGGCCTGAGAAAGAAGGGCCCGTCCAGGCCCCCTGTGCCTGGCCCCAGGGCCCCACCCCAGCCAGGACACCGCTGTGCCCCTCTCCCCAGGCGGAGACACACCGTGTGACTGAGGCACAGATGAACTTCCCTGCCCAGGGCCCTGATTAACGGCAAATCCCAGGAAGTCCCCGCCCCATCCTGAAACCCCATCTGCAGCCTGGCTCGCGGGGCGGTGATCCCACCCATCCGGGGCAGGCCTGGCCCCAGAGGCCACCTCCACTGGTACGCCCAGCCGCCCTCCCCCGAGGCCCCAGCCTTCCCCACCCAGAGGGTGTCATGCCCACTTTAGGGACGAGGAGACCGCAGGGTCCGGGGGCCGACCCTTCCTCCATGGGCCTTCCCCACCCCAAGTTCGCTCTGAAACAAGCGAAAATGGCCCTGGGGCCACCTGTTCTTTGGAGACCAAAGAGGGGTCCCAGATCCTGCTGTGGCTGGGCCAGGGCCCCGCGAATGCCCAGGGAGCTACCGGGCTCCCGTGGTGAGGGCTTGGTGAGGAAGCTGACTCCTGGTTTCTTGAGACACGCCCCGTCTCAGCCTGCGGCCCCGCACCCCAAGGTCCCCACCAGGCTGGACTCATACCTTGAGGTGGTGGGGGGCTGTGCAGGGAGGTCCCGCGTGGCCCTGTAGATAGAGACTGGGGAGCCCCCTCCTCTCGGGTAGGCGCGACGGGCAGAGACCAGCCCACCAGGGAGGCCCCCAGGAGGAGCGGGAGGCCCCCAGGGGATGGCGGTGGGGGGACATCGGGACCAGCATTGGGGACAGCAAGAATGGCAGCTGGGGAGCACGTGGACCTCCCCACTTCCTTCGAGTGAGGCGGCCCACCCACCCATCCCGGCCAGCTCCTAGGGCAGCACCCCCAGCTCAGACCAAGGCTCAGGGTGTGGGGCTGGAAGAGGGTCGGGGGTTATATGGGGACAGTGCAGCCCCGGCACTGGGCTGTGGAACAGACGGGGACACTGAAGCAAAGGGGCCTCGGCTGTGGTCCCCACGGGTCAGCAGCAGAGCTGGGACGGTGCCACGACACCTGGGCAGTAGAGGCCCCACGGCAGGGTGGGATGGGCTGGGGCAGGCACCCCTGACCATGGTGGGGGACCCCGAGCCTGGCCGGGGTCAGGGGGCTGGTTGGGCTGCGGTGGCCGCAGGGTGTGGCCGGAGCAGCCCTCAGCTGGCCAGGGGACGTGCGTGGCGCCAACGGGCAGATGACTTAATCACAGGCTGGCTTTGTCCATGGGCGTCCGCCCCCCTGCCCGGGTCCTCCGCCAGCCGCACGCCCCCACCCCCGCCCAGCTCCTAGCAACCTTCAGTGGAGCGTGGGCAAATGTGAGGGGGCCAGGGGCTCTCCGCCACAGGCCTGGGAACAGCCCAGGGGTGGCCAGGGGTGCGGCCCGGGTGGATCTGTCCCAGGCCGGGCTTGGGGGACGCCTGCCCAGCCTGGCCCATGCCAGCCCCCTAGGAGGGCATCCTGGGAGTGGCTCCGGCTGGCACCCTGGCAGAGGAGGCTCCAGGGCCGGGGGCTTTGTATGCTGTACCCCCCACCCCTTCCTGGGCCCCCACCCGACCGATCCTGTCAGAGCCTTAGAAAGTGAGACAAAGGCCCGGGAGGCCCTGGGAGGGCTGGAACCCAGGCAGGAGATGGGGGTTTAATGACCCAACTATAACGGTGGGAGTGGAGACAGCTCCTTAACCCTGCCGGGCCCTGGCCCGGGGCCGCCCACACTGGCCAGGCCCCCATCACTGACCCCATGAGACTGGGAGTGAAGTAAAAAAATCTCTTCTCCAAAGATACCCGGGTCACAGATGCCGCATGCCCGGGCAACCCGTGCCCAGCCCCCTGCCAGAGGCTCTGGGTGAGACGGAGGCCCCGGACCGCACCAGACAGTAGCCAGCAACACCCCTCCGTCCTGCACTTTCAGCTTTCCTGCTGCCTGACCTCGGATGAGGGGCCGAACCCCAGCTGGGCATCACCTGCAGCGTGGGAACCGCCCTCCTCCCACGTGACACCCCCCCAGCGCACACAGGTGGAGGGAAGTGGAGCCCTTCGTGGACCAGAGCCGCGGCGTGACACAGTCGAGACGCCAGCTACCAGCTCATTCCACACCATTCAGGGGCCTCTTCGCCACCGCCGCCTCGGTTTCCCCACCTCTAAGATGGGCACATGAGCAGGGAGGAGGCTGGGTGTGGGTGGCTGTCTCCGACACTCCTTGGTGAGTGACGGGCTGGGGTCCTAGGCGACAGGGGTCCTGGGGACATCCTGACAACCCTGTTGTTGTCCTACCCAGCAGAGAGAGGCACTCAGCAGAGTGTGGCCTGCCCATGTCTCCCCGGGGCTCCGCCACTGAACAGACCATGGAGGCCAGGTGGACACAGGGCAACCGGCGAGGAGGGCCTGCGATGGCCCGGGAGAGTGTGGAGGGGGCCAGCCGGGTGCCCTGGTGGTTAGAGGGTGACCAGACTCAAAGAGGACTCGGGGTCAGGCCTGAGAGCTGGGACGGGAGCCAGGACCTGAGCTGGGCAGGGCTTGGGGTCAGGAGCTGGCTGTGACACTGTCAGGTTGCCCAGTCAAGCTGTCCACTGCAGGCCCAAGTGCAGACATGAGTAGGGGCACATCGTCTATGTCCACGTGCCTGTCTGTGTGTCCTTCTGTGCACGTACCGTGTGTGCACGCCCGGGGGCCTGTGTGTGCCGACCCAGAGCTGGGCCTGGGCCCCCAGACACCACCACGGTAGGTCTGTGTGGCAGAAGTACGTGCCCGTGGGTCAGGGGCAGCAGCCCCCTTTAAAAGGACCGGTCACAGCTCAGGTCCTCCATTGGAGCCCCTGAGTTCTGCCCACTATAGCACGCCCTGTCGCCAGGGTCCTGGGCTTCAGACTGTCTCTAGGGCCCCCCAACCCTCTCAGGGGGGGCCTGGTCCCGTATGGGCACCCTCACCCCTTCCTCCTTGGGCTGGGGGTCCTGGGATGGGCGGGGGGCCCTGCACAAACCAGCCATTCAGTGAACACACCATGAGTGAAGCCGTGTCCCGGCTGCGGGCAAGCAGGCCCTGGACCTGGACGCTTCCAAACAGGACGACGTTACCGGGACATGATCGAGTCCCTCTCCTCTGGGCAGTCCATATTCCTGGGAGGAAACTGAAGTCCGGCAGAACAGAGGAGTGATGCTGCCCTCACAGTGGCCGCCTGGGTCTGCTCACCCGTGGACGGGGCAGGCCAAGGGGTCTCGCCATCCGGGCGGTGGCCGCGGGCGCCCAGAGACACAAACAGCCTGGCTTGTTTTCACCCCAGGGTTCCGCGGGGTTTCCACACATCTCAATGGGGAAGGCGGCTGGGCGGCCGGCCGGCGGGGGGGCCGGGATAAATGGCCCCAGTCATGCAGCAGCAGCCCAGCGCTAGTGCGCAAAGTCGAAGCTATAAATTACCCAGCCGGGCCAGCGCCACCGCAGCGGGCGTGCAGGGGGGTGCGGCGCTCCGTAAATCGGCCCTTTCACCACTGGAGGCCGCGCACGAAAGGAAAACTTTGTTTTATTAAAGCAACATCAGCGTTGTGGCCGCCCGGCCAGGAGGCACCGACAGCCAGGCTGGGCACTGGGCGGGCGGGGGGCTCTGCCGCACCCCAAGCCTCAGAGAAAGGCCCCTTCAGGAGGAACCGGCTCCAGCCGGGGGTCCACGCGGCAGCTCCCCGGGCAGCTTTGCCCGCCCTCGCCCCCCAAGCCCTGAGACACGGCCCGGGGCCCCTGTGGTTCCCTGAGCCGGCCTGCGCCCAGCCAGAGGGGTCTGCGCCCAAAGCAGGAGTCCTGGGCAAGCCGCCTCTCGGGGTCCGGACCGGGCGAGGGCGGGAGGGGAGACACTGGCCCTGTGCTCGGCCCCTGGCGGGGTCAGGCCCCACTCAGAGGCGCGGCAGCACCCGCGGGGACCACGACCACAGGCCCTCGGGTGTCCCCAACCCCCGCGAGGCCTCCGTCCTCTCCTGGCTGCTCCAGCTCTGGGGCGGGGGCAGCCAGGAGGCTGTGGGAGCTGCCTGGAATAATATTTAGGCAATTTAAGTGGAAATGAATGGGAACTTGGGGCTTATCTCCATTCCCTGCACGGCCAGGAGGCACGGGGTCCCGCAGACCCTGGCATGGTGGGCAATCGGAGACCCGGGGGTTGTGAGCGGGGGCTTCTGCTATCACAGGTCACCCCTCGAAGGGGGCCCTTGGTGGCCTATGGCCCTGCCACCCCAGGTGCTTGCCCCTGCAGGGGCTCCCCCGAGTGGCGTCCTCTGCCCACCACCTACTGTGCTCCCAGGCTCCTCCGGAGCCCCCCAGAGCACCTGTAGCCCCACGAGCCACAGTGGGGACTGCAGCTTGAGGCCCAGCCTCCCCCCGCGCCCCGCCTCTCTGCACCGCTGCCGGATGACAGGGCTGATCTGCCTCTCCTGTCCCTGAGTCCCCACGCAGGACAGCGCCTGGCTTGTCCGGGGTGAGGGGTGGCAGTGTCTCTGGTGAAGGTGCCGCTGGTTTTGGTCCGTGCCCTCTGGGCTTTCCAGATACCTCGGCTGAAAACAGGGCCTGGTGGGCTTCCACGTGAGCTGAAGCCCACCTCTCTCCAGAGTCCCCATCAGGCTGCAGGGACGTCCTCCTGCTTCAGCCAGACGCCTGCGCCCTGCACCGCAGGCCTGGCCTAGGACCACCTCTGGCTTCCCTGACCCCTCTCGTCCTTGCAGCCTGCGGCCTCCTGACCCACAGCCCTGGCTCTCAGGTGAGCGCACGTTCTCAGGGGCACAGACAGCTGGATGAAGACGGGGCCCTGCAGAAGGAGGGGCTGCCAGGACCAAAACACGTGCCGGGCAGCTTCTCGTCTCCAGGAGCCCCAGAGAGGGCCGGGCAAAGCTCCAGGGACAACCCAGCGTCCCCGAGCCCACCTGCCAGGCTTGGTTCACACTGCCCCCTCCTCTCACCCTCACACCCAGCCCAGAGGAAGCCCCCCTGAATTGACCAGGCCAGAATGGGGCGCCGAGGCTCATACTGACCACAGCCCCCCCCCCGGGCCTTGTCCCCGTACCCTGCCTTCGGGGGGATGGCGGAGGGGAGGTACCTTGCCGGCAAACCCCATGGTAGGCCTGGGTGTGGTCCCCACGCTGCAGCCCCACTCTGTGCCGACCTAGGCCGGCATGGGGCAGCCCGGTACCCGGATGAGCACTCGTGTGCCTGCCTCACTCAGGCGCCTGCCTCACTCGGGCCTCACTTATTCTCTGTGGGGATTTGGAAATGGGGGGGTGGGCTCCCCAGCTGAAGAGATGGGCTCCCCAGGGGTCACACAGCCCTTTGCAGGTGCCAGCCCTATGGGGCACCAACAACTGACATCTGCCCTCCTCCTCTGGGTGGGGGTCCCAGGAATGAGACGTGGGGCCGGCTCCCCAGTGGAGACAGACCACGGCGTGTGAGTACAGCTTCAGGTAGTGATGTGAGGGCAATGAGGGGTCAGGAAGGGCACCCTGGCGAGGGCACTTTCGGGTTGAGCCCTGAATGATAAGGAGGAACCAGGCCTGAGGGGCCAGAGGTGCCGTGGGAGCTTTGGGGCACAGGGCTCCAGGGACCCTGGCCTCGTGGGCACTACAGGGACTTGGCTTTGACTCAGAGGCCCCAGGAGCCACTGCCGATGCAGAGGACAGAACCGAGGCTGGGCAGGGGTGCCAAGTCCTATCAGGGTGCCAGGGGAAGGGCCTGGGAGGTGGCCGCACCCCCGGGGACCATCCAGCCCCCAGCCTGCCATCCAGGAGACAAAAGGCCTTTGCCCGTGCAGGCCCCACAGCGTCCTTTGAAGGCTGTGGGAATGCCCCCAGGGCAGTCAGGTGCCAGGCACCGGGAGGGGGCTGCTGGTGCTGTGGCTGTGACCCAAAAGGCCTCCTGGCTGAGCCCCGCCACCCTCCCGAGGCCACACTATCATGCCCTTGTCCTGCCTGAGACGCCAGCAGGCAATGGGGCTCAGGATGTACCACCCTCCTTGACCCAGCCGCCAAGAGCAAGCCCTACGATCAGTGCCTCAGTCTCCCCATCTGGAATGCCAGGAGAGACAGAGGTTCCGGCAGCACGAGGGGCAGGGAGGCGGGGCAAGGCTGCTCGCCACACAGCCCTGCAGGGTCGGCCTCACTGACCACCGGGGCCCGGGAGGCCACTCCCTAACCTCACTCTCAGGTCCAGGGTCCAAGGACGTGTCGTAGAGCCCCCACCACCACACCACTAAGTGGTCATCAGAGACTCCAGCCAGAACTGGTGTGCTAAGCCTATTCCCTGCCCTCTCTGAGACAGCACTGTGACCCGGGAGGGGATGCCCTGCCCCGGGAGCGTGGGCAGCCTCCACCGTCACTCTGCTCTGACCCCCTGATGGCCTGACCCGGGCTGCCACCAGGGATGGGGGAAGACGCCACGGACCTGTGGGAAGGGGCGGGGCCTGTTGCTCCCCCGGGCTGGGCCGGGGCTGGAATGTTTGCATTCACTGTTTGCCTGACGGGGGTGCCTGCGGCCCCTCCTGGGGCACCCCTCCCCTCGCCTCGCCCGGGGGCCCAGGCCCAGCTGAATCTACAGCTCGGGTCAGCTGGGGAGGAGGAGGGACCCTGTGGCTCGGATGGGGAATTCCAGGCCGGCTCCGATACAAAAGGGTCCTCCTGCCTTCGGCCTGTCTCCTCGCCACCTCCAGGCCCCTTCCGTCCCGTGGACTGGGAGACCCCAGCCCAGAGAGTTGCTCAGCCGTCTCCTCCCCCCGCCCGGGGCTTCCCAGCCCGGCTCGGAGATTATGCAAATCCCCGCCGGCTCCTTAATTAAATCCCTAACGAGGCGCTGGGGCCGGGCCAGGGGCGGCGCTGAAAGCCGGGGTCACGCTCCGGAGGGGCCCGGCCCGTCTGCGACGTGAGGCCCCCGCGCCCCTCCCGGGCCTGGGAACCGCCGCGCCGCCGGAGGGGGCGGACCGGCCAGCCCTCCCCGCGCCCGGCCAGCCCCCTCTCCCCCGCCCGCCCCCGCCTCGGTCTCCCCAGCTGGTACGGGGCGGCCCGGGACGGCCCTTCTCCCCCGGGGCGCGAGGGCTCCGGGGGCGCGGACGCACCTGCGCCCCGTCTTGCGGGCTCGGGGTCCCGGGGCCGGCGGGGCGGCCGGGGCAGCGGCCCCCGCGCCCCCCTTTCAGACTCCTGTTGTTGGGCCAACAGCCGGAGCCGCGGCCGCCTGAAAGGCCAGGATTAGCGAACATTAGCGGCCCTTTGAGCGGCGCCCGGGGCGCCCCTTCCGCCGGCCCCGCCCCCGCGCAAGCCGGACCGCGGGCCGGAGAAGGGGCGGGGGGCGGGGAAGAATTGGGGGAGGGACGCGGCGAGATGGGGGAGGGGCGGAAGCGGGGGAGAGATGGGGGAGGGGCGGGGAGGGAGACGGGCGGGGCGGGAGCGGAGACGCCCCCGCCGGAGCCTAAGGGCCGCCAGCTCGCCCGCGCTCCCCCTCCCGGCGTCCGGCCTCGGTCAGGGCTCCGGCCTGGTTTGGAGCCGAGGGGCTGGCGGGGCAGGAGGTGGACCTGGGTGCCCACCCCGCGGAGCCGCCGTTCCTGCTCAGCGCTGGGGCAGGTGTCGCCGACGGGGAGGGTCCCCCCTTATCCTCCGTGGCTACCAGGAGTCGACGGGGGGAGAGCCCCAGCCATCTTCCAGTCCCAAGCAAAGCCTCTGGCTGGCGGAGGGTCCCTCAGGCCCCACGGAGCTCGGTAGAACTACCGCAGGGCCGTTCCCACGCCCACCTCCAGGCTCTTGCTTCCAGCGTACTCCCACCACCCCAAGAATTGCCTCTCCCAGCCGCCTGCCTGGATTTTCCAGGACTGAGCTCCCCGCCCCTGGGTCCCTGAAACCTTCCCCTACTGGAGTTCCTGCCTCCGCGATCACATGGCTGGGTTAGCATCCCTCCCCGGGCACCCAGCTGGGCTCTCAGCCTTTTCTCTGAAAAGAATTCTTGGGCCCTGGGGTCAGTGACTCCTGAGGGGGCCAGAGAGGAGGCTTCAGAGTAGAGAGGACACTGTCCCCAGATGGAACTCGGGGAGGACATGGTGGCTTAGTGCCGTCTACCTGCTAAACCTTATGCTGGACACCTGACTCAGGTTAAATTACAAGGAGGTGTTACTGTTATCCCCATTTTACAGATGAGGACACTGAGGTGCAGGGTGGGGAAGCAGCCCCAGGCCACACTGAGGAGTGGGCACTTGCCCCTCAGCCCCGTCACCCAGGGTCTCCTCCTCGTTCTACCCAGCCACCTGCCTGTCTGGGGCAGCTCTTGGCCCAGGGGCCTAAACATCTGCCCAGCATGACGGGGGCCTGGGGTGGGGGTCCTGCCGCCCCGGTGTGTGGCCTGGACTGGGCCTCCCCTCTCTGAGCCTCCGTTCCTGCCCATTGCTGGGGGCCAGCTCAAACCCTACCCGCTTCCTGGGACCTGAGCACTGGGACCCGCAGAGGTACGCACGCACACACGTGCACACACAGGTACACGCAGGCACATGCGGCGCGGCAAGCACCCCCGCCCTGGAAGAGTAAACATGTTCGCAGAGGAGGCAACAGGCCTGTCTCCCAAGAGAAAAAATGTGGCCAAACCAGACCCAGGCGGCCTCTAGGCCCCGCTCTCGCCACCAACCCCGAGTCGGGATGGCCCCTCAAGTCTGGCGGTAAACGCTGACGCCCTCCGCCCCCGCCCTGCGACGGGCCAAGCACCCACATGGCGGCTGTGGGGCAGGCCGTGGCGCTGGGGAGGCGGGCACGGCAGGTGCTGGGGTCCGAGCGTGCCCTGCACGTGGGCCGCTGTGAGTCCCTCCCTGACCCCACTCCTCGAGGGCTGACTCTGGGGGCCTATAGGGCCCCCAGGGCCACCCCGTCTGCTCCTGGGATCCTGCCTGAGAGAAGCCCCGGCCACCAGCATCGTGGACTTGGGGCTCCGCTGCCGTGTCTCCCTGGGCACCCCCCCCACGGGGCCCCTGGCCCCAGATGGCGCAGAACCAGCTTCGGGCAGGCGTGGGGCCTGTGAGGCTTCATGGGGCCCCCTGAGCTGCGGAGGCCCGAGACAGAAGCTCCCCGGGTCCCAGGCCCTACTGGGATGACGCTGAGTCCCGGAGGCCGGCTTTTGCTGGCTGCGGGGGTTTCTGATCGACCCTGAGCCCTTGGCCTCTGGAAAGGCAGGAGAGAGGCAGGCCCCCACCCGCCAGGCCAGGACAAGGACGGGCCTGGCCAGATCCTATGACTCTGGAGAAACCACACGGAGCCTGGGGTTTGCAGCGAGAAACCCGATCAAGTAATGACAGGGTTGGCGCGGGGGTGACCGGCTGAGGGAGCCACCGCACCGTGGGCCTGTCAGCAGCAGAGGACCCCCGGGCCCTCCTCTTCCCACGGACAGCGGACGCCAGAAGCCAGGCCCCCCGCCCCCCGCCTTTGCCCTCCTTGTGCCCTCCAGCCTCTCGGCCTGACCACCTGCCCGCCTGGGCCAGCCCATAGCAGGGTCCCCCAGGAACCTTCCGGAACTTCTGGAACAGCTCTTCCGGAGTCCACCCCGGGGGGGTTGTCCGGCAGAGGGGAAGCCGTGCCACTGCATTGTCACCTGCACCCCTCCTTGGGCCGGCGGGGCCCCTCTGTCCCAGCCTGAGCTGCCTCCAGGCCCCAAGGCTCCGAGGTAAGGGCCTGGGACAGAAGGAAACCCAGGCGAGGTCCAGGGAAACCAAGGTCATGGTGTCCTGCAGCCGCCTAGCCAGGCCTTCGGGCAGCTGCTGGGAGGCCGGGGCGGGTCCCCAGAGGGTGCTGGAGCGGCTGGCAGCTCACTCCCGGCTCAGAATCCAGATCTACTCGTGAACCTGCTCTCCCCGCCACCCTGTGAGAGACCATGTCAACCCACCTTCCAGAAGGGGACACCGAGGCAGGCCCCGGCGTGCGGCCATTCCCCAGCCCTTGGCCCTGGGCACGGGGCGCACACTACACTCTGCCGGCGGGCGGGCGGGCGGGCGGGCAGCTTTAATTACCGCTGGCTGCGCCCATTGAGCCGCGCTAATCCGGGCCGCCGCTGCGGGCGGCTCGGGCGGGCGCCCCCTCCCCCCGCGGCCCGGGCACGGGGTCCCCGGGTTCTCACGTCCTGCCGGCCCCAATTAAAGCGAGCTTGGCGGGGCTGCCGCTGTGCTAATGAGCTCCGCGGCCGCTGGGCTTCGCGCCAGGGGGGGCGCAGGGGCGGGGGGGTGGGGCGGAGCTGGCTTGGGTGGGGTGACTTGGGACCATTCCTGAGGAGAGGCCGGGGACTCCCTATCTGTGCCCACCTGCCAAGTGGAGCTCCATGACCACCCCCACGAAGGAGAAACACCTGACTGCGGGAAGGCGCCCTCCTGGTGCAAGTCCCCAAGCCCCCGACTCGCTGCCCCCGGCCCCCCCGCCCCCCACCCCCGCGCCGCCCACAGTCCACAGCCCGTGGGAAATGCCCTCAGAAGTCAGGATGCCCAAGTGCGGGGCAGGAGCCAGGCAGGGGCTGGGGTCCACAGGGATTAGTGGTGGGGTTGGTGGCCTGACCAGGTCATACTGCCCTGAGTGCTCTATCCTTCACCTGGACAGCAACCTGGGGCAGAGGTGACAGAGGTGCCCACCCAGGCAACTGGCTGGTGTCTGACACCTTGTGCGGCTTAGACTGGGGCCTGGGGGCAAGGGGCCAAAGGGTCCAAGGCCCTGGCACTCCACGCTCTGCAGCCCAGGGGAACTAGAGGGGCAGCGGCAGGACCAAAGGAATTTGCCAGAAACTTCCAAGGCCCATCTGGGGTGCACGGTTCAGACTGGGTAGGGTGGCCCTGGGAGGTCCCTGGGGGCTCTGTGGGTTTTGCAAACCTCCTCCCACCCAGGGCTTCAGGTCACTAGGGAGCGGTGGCCCAAGCACGGCCCTGGCTCAGAGCTGAGGCCCTCCCCTTGGTGATGGGGGTCCTGGTACGGCACGCGGCTGGGGGGATGGGATGGTCCCTGGCCAGACTGAGTGCCGGTGGGCTGTGAGAGACGGCTGGGGAGTCGCCACCCCGTTTGCCCCCCACCCCGGCGTGCTGTGTGACCTCAGAGGGGCGGCCTCTCTCTGGAGGCCAGGCTGGGTGTGTAGGAACCCTGAGGTCTGGGGCTGCAGGCCGGGAGCTCTCCTCCCTGCCCCCAGCCTGCCAGATAGGGGGCTTTCAGTGCTGGGGCCTCGCGGTCTGGCTCGCCGTGCGGCCCGCACTCCCACTCCCGCCCCAGCCCCAGCCAGCTGCGGACCACGGCCACAGGGCCCAGACTTTGCAGGGGGGTGAACGGAGCCTTGGCAGGCAGAGGCCTCATCTCAGCCCACAGAGGCCCAGAGAGGAGTGACAGGCAGCGCGCGGGTTGGTTAGGAGCACAGGCCTCGGCTTCCCGGCTGGCCAGCAGCACGACCCTGCTGACCCAGCCACTTAGGGTGGCCCCGGGGCCCCAGAGCCTGATCAGCAAGTCCTACCACCGGCTGCCGCTGCTCCCTCTGTGCTCACAGGCGTGCAGGCACACGGGGGTGTGCACGTGTGAGCGTGTGGCCCCTGGGCAAGCAGAGGCCCGGGGCAGAGTCGGGGCTCAGTGGAGAGTTGCGGGCAGCCGTGGAGGAGGCCGAGAGCCTGTGCAGAAGGCTCTGGAGGCCATGCGATGCCCCCGTTTGCTGGGGGAGCCAGAGCCAGGCAGAGAGCCCAGGATGGGCCCGGGCACCGGGGCGTTATCAGAGCCAGTTCTAGGCCATGCCGAGCGTGCGCACCCAGGTGCGTGTGCCAAAGGCAACGATGGGGGACCCGCAGGGAGAGGCCAGCCCGTCTCACAGGGCGGGAAACTGAGGCTGTGGGGGTGCTGCAGCCACTCAAAGAGCCCCTGCTCGCAGGGCCGAACTGGCGTCACGAGAGCCCGGGCGGTGCCCACGGGGGCCATGCTGTACCTGGGCTGGGCACCCCGAGCCTCCCCTGCCTTCCCTCTCCGGCCACTTCACTTAATCTGGGTTTGGGGCCAGTCAGGTGCAGGGGTGGTGCGTGTTCTGTAGACGAGGGGAAGCCCTTGGACCCCCTGCCCCATGCGCCTCCAGGAGGGCCCCTCCCTGCAGTCCCCTTGGGGCACTAGGATTCGGGGCTCGCCACTCGTGAACCAGAAGCGGGTTGAACCCCTGAGTGGAGGTGATGGGAAGGCGGCAGGCTTCCCATTTCCCACTGTCCCTCCCTGGGGCCCTGGCCCACTGTGTCCACCTCCCTGCCCAGCTGGATCCCGGTGCCAGCCCTTGTTCCCTGGACAGCCGGTGAGCGCTGGAGGTGCTATCTGTGACAGCGGCAGAATGGGCCCGTCGCACCCAGGGCAGGTGTCGGCGCCTGGGAGGGGGCCAACTGGAAATCCAACCCCGCCCGCCCCCCCACCTGCTGCAAACCTGGCCGGCGGTCCCTGGAGACTAGACTAGCAGGACCCTTGTCCCGGCCCCTCCCGGGTCGATCTGTCCCAGATCCAGGCGGGGGCTGGGCCCAGGGGGCCTAGAGTCAATTCCAGGGTTGGGTGTGGGCTGGGGAGAGGCAGTGGGAGGGGACGGGGCTCTCAGGTCTCGGTCCCCCATTTGCATGGAGAGGCCCCCACTCTCAGTACCCGAGTTGGGGGGGTGCAGTCTCAGATCCCAGCTCCCTTCCTGCTCAGATGGCAGCAAGATCTGGGTCAGGATGGGGGCCGGGAACAGTGGGGCACAGAGGTGTGGGCTTACTGCTCTCACGCCTGTCTCCCCCGGGCACCCCAGGCCCAGACTGTCCCCAGGGGTGACCACGACGGGCCAGCTCGTACTCTGCCTGCCAGGCCTGTGGCCAGCTGTGGCCTCCGCCTGGGGCCCTCCTCTGTCTTGTATCACCCCTGCTGCCCACCCAGGCACTGCCCCTTCGCTGACCCTACGCATCCTCACTTCTGAGACCCCGGCCCAGCTGTGGCCTGCTCTGAACCCCTGACGCCAGGCTCTGCCTCTCCGGCCCAACCTCCCGGCCCTCACTGCCCGTCATGGGGGCTCCCGGGGAAGGCAGCTCCACCTCGGGGTCCCGTGCATGGGGAGTGGGTTCTGATCCCCCGTGGCTGAGTGAGGGCCGTGGGGTGGTGGGCCCGGGGATAGAGTGAGGTGTCCCTGGCGAGGGGCCCCGGCCCATGGGGCTTGTCTTCCTGGAGCCTCCCAACCTGCCTGGGCGTCTCCATCCCCAGGGGCAGCCTCCCTGGGCCAGGCTAGAATGCCCGCAACTCACCCGGCGTCCACAGCCCTGCTGCCGGCCCCTGGGTCCAGCCACCTCCCCGGCCACCTGGATGGCACGTCAGAGTCTTCCCTGCTTCTCCACACCCGCAGCCGACGAGGGGACAGCCCTCCGTGGGGTCTTGCAGCCCCAGCTGCATCTTCTGCTCGGGGAGCCGCTCCCATGCCTCCCCTTCGTCCCCAAACGTCTCCCCCAACTTCGGCCACACGCCCAGTGGGGGCTTTAGGGACACTGCCCCCCAGGTTGACCAAAGGTCTCCCCTGGGCTCAGCTGGCTCTCCCAGACCTGCCTCCAGGACCCAGGGCAGCCCCATGCGGTGGGTCCCACTGGCTGTCAGCCATTTCTAGGCCCAGGGGACACCCGCCTACGGCCCACAGTTCAGCTCCCACACCCCCGAGAGCCCCGGCCCCCTTGGGCTCTGGGCCCGGATGCCAGTCTGAGCACATCAAAACCACCCGGCTTTGGTTCTATGAAGGCGTCTCCCGGGCCAAGTCAGGGGATGGGCCGAGGCTGTGGCTGAAGGGGGCAGGCTGGGGCTCCAGGGGCTCCGGAGGGTAGAGGTCATGGCAGGACAGGGCCACCTGGGACCCTAAGGAGGTCACCCAAGGGACGGTGCCCACACTTCCCCCATGGCCCCTGGGGTCTGAGACGGGTTTCTTGGCTACGCCGTAGCCAGCAGCCAGGCCCTGGGGTGGACGCAGGGCTGACCATTGCTGGAGGGAACAGCTGTGCACGTCAGCACACCACACGAGAGCGGATACCCTCGGAGAGAGAGCGACCGTGAGCATGCAGGTCTAGGGGACGCTGGTGCGCGAGGGGCTCACCCCCTGAGGTCCTCGGACGGGCCCATCAGCCTCAGCGTCCGCAGGGGTGCAGGGGTGCTCCAGAGGGAGCTGGCCTCTGGGACTTGATTGGGGGCTCTGGCCTCCAGCAGGGCAGCCCAGCGGGGCCTGAGTCCCAGGCTGTGCCCATGCTGAGGGCGGTCAGCACTCCCTGCGAGATGACCGCCTCTACAGGAGCAGGTCCAGCCAGGGACCTAGGGCCTCTTTCCCTGTCCTCCTCCTGCCGCCTCCATGCAGCCTGCCCACCCGGAGGACACGGTCACAGAGGCTGAGGTCGAGGCTGGAGTCCAGCCACCCTGCGCCAGCCGGGCCCAGACAACCCCCATGGACAAGATAGACAAGTGGACCCTGGACAGAGGTCCCAGGCCCACACCGCTGCCCTCACCCTCCGCCAGGCCAGCCGGGTGACGCTGATGCCGCCTGACTCCTGGCCTCCTCTGCCTGTGAATGGGTCGTGTTTGTGTCTGGGACAGGCACCGGTGGGAGCAGTGCCTGGGACAGAGGTGGCCAGTGCTGGGTCAGCATCACTGGCTGCCCCGGGGCAGGCAGGGGGCCCCTCCCACCCCTTCCCCACCCCCACTGGGCCACGGGCCCAGGCCCAGCCTGGGAGGCAACACGCCACCCACCCCAGCCTGTCAGCCGTGTTTCCCCATCCAGCCACAGACGCTTCCACCAGGAAGCTCTCCAGGACGAAGATGGCCTCAGTGTCCCAGCTTTGTCCGGCGGCCTCCAAGGCCCTCGTCCGACGTCAGCCCTGAATCTGAGCAGGCACGGTGTGTGGCGGGGTCCTGACCGAGAGACTCCATTCCACTGGGCAGCTGGAGAGGCCGGCAACGAGGGCTCAGCCAGCCGGAGCCCCTCCCTCCCCTGCTCCCAAACGTGCTCCCGTCTCTCGCCGACACCCACAGCTAAGCCAGCAGCACTCTGGGCTCTGCCTTCAAGATGTTCCAGGATCTAACAAACACCTCTCACTCTCGAGCGCCTCCTGACCCAAGATGCCTTCCCCTCCCTCTGGGACCATGCACTCACCTCCTCACTGGCCCCAGAGCCCTCTCCTCCCCACAGAGCCCCAGGGCTCCTGTCTTACCCCAGTAAAAGTCATTACAGTAACCCCCGGGCCGCCGCCTCCCTCCCTGTGCCGGCCGGGCCCCAGCCTCGGGGCCCTTGCCGTTTCCCTGCACACCGGGGTCAGGCGACTAGCGGTCAGGGACCCGGCCGAGGGCCCTTTGCTCAGTGTCTGCTCTCCCGCCCTCAGCTGGGAAGGTGAAGTCTGCGCGGCTGGCCGGCCCAGTGGGCGCAGCAGCCATGGGCACTAGGATTTGGTCTTCATTATTCTCCCCTGGGTCTGTGTCCCCCGCTAGCGGGTGTCCGCCCCGCTCAGAGGGCTGGCGGCCAGGCCTGGGGCTCTAACGCTCCGGGTCCCCCCCGCAGGCTCTGCTCTGGCCGCATGCCCCGCCCCCTGGCCCCCGGCCTGGACCACTCCCCCACAAACACACACTAGACTTTCCTCAAACACAACTTCATTTCCATTTGTGCCATTGATTGTCTGCGCGGACAAAGGCCCCTTTCAGGGACGTCAGAGGTTCAGCAAATAAATAAATGAATGAAGTCTCAGCGGAGGAAGAGGTGGTGAGAAGGGGCTGGGGGGCAAGTCAGCATCCTCCGTCAGCCGGCCCCGCCCTTGGAGGGAGCCCAGGCTGGGGACAGAGAAGATGGTCAGCAGTGCCGGGGGACATGCCCGCCCAGCCGGGGGCCTTGGGCTGCGTTTGGGAGGGCTGGGGGTACAAGAGCGAGGAATCGGGGGTGTCTCGCACAGAGGGCTCCACAAAGGCTAGGGGCTGGCTTGGTCTGGAGATTGGGGTGTCCTGTGGGGAGGACAGGATTGGAGGCCCCCGGCCCGGGTGATGAGAGTGACAGGCTCGCATGTGGTCCCCTGTGCATCCCCGCAAGCCGGGTGCTACCCTTGACTGTGTACCTTCCTGGGGTCCCAGCTTGGACCCGGAGACAACCCTTAGTGCAGAGGAGAGACTCGGCTGGCAGATCTGAGCTTCGTGATTCGGGGGCCCTCACATGCTGCCTTTCCAGGGTGGGAGACCAGAGAGGCATCCCTAATCCTGGGACTGCCCTCCTCCCCCCACCCCCACCGTAAATCTGGAGCTCAGGGGACATGTGACTGTGCACCAGGATGCTGGCCAGAAGGCGACTTGTGCACAGAAAGCTGCAACTGAGAGCGTGGCCCTGAGCCCTCTGCCCTCCTGCCCGGACCCCTGAAGCCCTTGCAGCGGGGCCCAGGAAGGGCGAGCGCTGTGTTTCACAGAGGGGCCTGGCTCAGCCAGTCTGGGAGAAAGCAGCCTGTGCGTGAGGCCCCCCGAGGCCAATAGATGCCACAGTCAGGTCCCAGCACTGGCAGGGACGCTGTAGGGGGTCCTGCTGCCCCGCACCCCAGGACAGACAGAATTGGAGCTGGGAGGCAGGCAGAGAGGGCTAGAGGGGTCCAAGAGGGCTGCCTGGAGGAGAGGGCAAGGAAAAGGGCTACAGGAGAGAAGGGGCTGGCTGGCTCAGTGGGCTGCTGCTCCAGTCCAGGCCGGGTCCAGGCCCCAGGGCAGCGCTGACTCCTGGCCATTCTGGGGACAACAATGGCCGGCATTTAAATTCCAATCGAGTCGGCCTGAGTGGCCGCGGGCGTGAGAACGGGAGCCCCTACCCCCCGTCTGAGCCCCGCCCGCCGCATTCCTGCCTCCCCGGAGATGGCCGTGGCCGGGCGTCGCCAGGGGGCCGGACCGCAGCACTCAATGGCCAGGGACAAGGGGCCATTGAGCGGTGACGGGCGGGATTGAGCCGTCAGCACCCCTCCACTCGGGACCCCCCTCCTCTGTCCCAGCCCCCTCCCAGCGCTACCAACGTCAGCTGCTGGGATGGACCCTGCTCACACCCTCCTGGGCCCAGAGCGGGAGTGGGCTGGGACCCACTGACCACAGGCCTTGGTCCTCTCACCCCCTCCCCGCCACAGTCAGAGAGCCTGCATCTTAATCGGATCATGTCACGCCCCTTCCTAGAGCCTCAGGGCTGCCCTGTGCCCCAGGGAGCAAAGGCCCACTCCTCCTGCATCCACAGGCCAGCTGCCCGCCCGCCCCCAGCCTCCGCCCCTTCGCTGCCTGGAAGCACCCAGTAGGCCTCCCCTGCCCGCCCGGCCTGTCACCTGCTCTCGTCCTGCCCTGCCATCTCCCCTGTGTGTACCGACTCGTTTCATGTCTGCCACCCCACACTGCCAGCCCCACAGGTGCTCTGCGCCCAGCACCTGTCCCCAGCCCGGCACGCGGGGTGTCCACGCGTATCTGAGGAATCCAGTTTTCAGTGCAAACGGGCTGCCGGCCACGTCCCCAGGTCCCCAGACGGGGCACAGTGCCCTCGTGCAGCCCTGCGGAGGGGAGGGCGAAGAGAGCACGCCGGCGGCCCCGTCCTGGCCCCCCTTGGGCGCTGAGGGCTGAGGCCCATCCCGTCAGGCAGCCCAAGGCCGCCATCCCCTCCTTGGATGTGCCGTCCGCCCGCGGAGGCTCAGAGGCCAGGTGCTGGCCGAGCGGTGCCCATCAGCGTCCGCCTCCAGCCAGACAGGGTCACCAGACGGGGCCCTGGTCCTCACGGTGCTCGGCGGCTGGCCACGGCCTTGCCTCCCTCCTGGCCGTGCCAGGGGCCTTGTCTCGGGCCACGGCGGGAGGATGTCAGGCAGGCTGCCAGGGAACCTGAGCCCGGGAGGGGTGGTCCCAGGGGGCGTGGGTGACCAGGAGACACAAAGCGCTGGCTGCCAGGCCCCCGCCCGGAGAGGACTTGGGAGCCGGAGAGAGGCTGGCGCGGTGCCCACGGGCAGCACGGTGCGGACGCCTCCTTCCGCCCTGCTTGGGAAGATGAGCTCACCCGCCTGTCTCCTTGGTGTGGGGGAGCTGCCGGGGGTCCAGAGAGAGTGGAGGTACCCTTGGCCAGGATGGGCGGCCTGCCAGGTCTGGCGTGTATCCCACGTGGGCACAGGGAACCCCTCCCCCAGACAGGTGTCAGGGAACCCCGGGCAAGTAAGGTGTGATGGTTCAGGGGGCAGGGTCTGGGCTTCGTGGGTGCCTCCGGGGAGATACAGAGGGGAGGTTTCCAGGCAGGCATCCCCTCAGGCCCCGGCCACACTGACCACATGGACCACCACCCCTGGGGCTCCCCAGAGTGGCCTGACCACGTCATCCTCACCCTCCAGGCCTGACCCAGGGCCGAAGGGCCGAAGACAGGATAAGGAACCCTGCTGCTGAGGACCGCTGCCTGGGCCACCACTGGCCGCCTGCACAATGCAGCCCACACCCCAAAAAAGCCCTTCCAGCCTCCAGCCTCTGCCCTTGCCCTGAGACCACCCGTCAGCCCCTCCTCAGCTCTGGACGCCCCCACGGCTGCCATCCCGCTGGAAAGAAGCCAATCCCCGGCTTCCTGGGCCCGCCACCGCCCTGCCCCTCCCCTGCCCCGCCACACCCCTTGGCCCCAGGCCCCCGGCCCTGCGTCGGTCCCCCAGCCTGGAGCTCTGCTCCCTCATCTGTGGGCATCAGCAGTCAGCACCCTGTGTCGCCCTTCCTTCCGGGCTGCGGCCAGAGCCCCACACTGCCCTGAGCACCTCAGGGCTCGTCCTGCAACCTGCCACCCACGCGACTGTCCAGCCCTGCAGGGCGGGCCTCGGTCTACGTCGCTTGTGTGAGCCCCCGGGGCCGTAAGCAGTGCTGGGCACACAGCAGGTGCTCAGGGGGTAGTTACAGAGTGAATGAACGACTCCTAATTCCCAAGTTTGGAGCTGAGGCTGAGGCAGGAAGTGTCAGGGAGTGGAACAGAGCAGGCAGCTCTCAGTGCCGCCTGTGAGTCCAGGCCTGACCCATCGCTGCCCCCTTGTCCGGGGGACACCGAGGCCTGCAGCAATCACCTCTGCCCTCACCATGCACAGGCAGCCCGGCTGTCCTCACGGGCCTCACAGGCGCAGGGACCCCTCACCAGCTCTGTGGTTGCTGTTGTTTTTAAATAAATTTATTTATTAATTTTTAAAATATTTATTTATCGTTGTCTGCGTTGGGTCTTCGTTGCTGCACGCGAGCTTTTCTCTAGGTGCGGCGAGCGGGGGCTACTCTTCATTGCGGTGCGCGGGCTTCTCACTGCAGTGGCTTCTCACTGCAGTGGCTTCTCTTGCTGTGGAGCACGGGCTCCAGGTGCGCGGGCTTCAGCAGCTGTGGCACTTGGGCTCAGTAGTTGTGGCGCACGGGCTTAGTTGCTCCGCGGCACGTGGGATCCTCCCGGACCAGGGCTCGAACCCGTGTCCGCTGCACTGGCAGGCAGATTCTTTTTTTTTTTTTTTCATTTTATTATTTTGTTTTTAATTTTTATTGGAGTGTAGTTGCTTTACGATGTTGTGTTAGTTTCTGCTGTACAGCAAAGTGAATCAGCTCTACGTATCCATACATCCCCCCTTTTCTGGATTTCCTTCCCATTTAGGTCACCACAGAGCACTGAGTAGAGCTCCCTGAGCTGAACAGTAGGTTCTCCAACGGTTCATTTTAGTTGTTAGGTTTGAGCAGGTGGACTCTTAACCACCGCGCCGCCAGGGAAGCCCCACCAGCTTTGTTTTTGCCGGGAAGCCCTGGACCAGCTGGGCCAGCAGAGTGGGGTGTGAGCCCCCAGGAGCCGCTGCCCAGGGGCCCCTGCAGGCCTCCGTCTCGCACACCTCATCGGGCGGGCGGCCGCAGGGGTGGCAGCCGGGCCTCGAGGATGGGCTGCAGGCGCTCCTCTGGCGCTGCCCGCCCTGAGGGGCCCCAGCCTGCTGGGCCTTGTCCTGGGAGCCCACGCGGCCCGAGGCCCATCGCTGCTCGGCGCCTCAGGGTTGAGCCAGGCTCCTTACTGCCGGCCTCTCACCCCTCGTCCCTTCCAGCCCTCGGGCCCACTCCACACCTCCCCCACCTCAAGCCCTGTGTCCGGGCTCGGGGGGCGGGGTTAGGGGGCTCCCTGGAGATGAGCTGTCCTCAGGGGCGCTTGCCCCGGGCTGAGATGGGACAGCAGTGGCCTCTTTCGTTGAACAGGTGGCCCTGGAAGAGCCCTGAGCGGGTGAGGTGGGCGCTGGGGAGGTGGAGGGACAGAGTGGGCAGGGCCCAAGGTGGGGCGAAGAGGCACAGATGTCCGTGACAGGTGGTGATGAGAAGACACGGTAGCCAGCAGGGCTGGACGCATCCAGGGGGCCCCGCCCCACCCACCCCCTCACGCCCAGGCCTGGGCCAGCTCCCTGAGCCCCAGACAGCCCTGCTCAGCGACCCTCAGCTCCCCCTTGCCTGGGGTGGGGTCCAGGCCCCAGCTGGTCGCGACCTCACAGTGGCTCTGCCCCTCTGTTCTCGGGTCACTGAGGTGTCTCCCCGGTCCCCTCCAGGGCACACCTGCAGGGTGGGGCCCTGGTCTCAGTCCTGGGAGGGGAAACGTGGCCACGGATGCCTAGGGACCCTTCATCTTGCCAGCCGGACTCTCCCATACTGCTTTCTTGGGCATGGAAATCCACAGCAGCATCTTCTTTCTCTCTTTGTCCTGGCTGCTGGGGAGCTCAGGATAAAGGCAATGGCTCAAGTGCAAAAACTCTCCCTCCATAGGTTCAGGAGTATTTCTCTTTTTTTGGCCTAAATAAATCCAGTGTGGGGACTTCCCTGGTGGTCCAATGGTTAAGAATCCGCCTGCCAATGCAGGGGACACAGGTTTGATCCCTGGTCCAGGAAGATCCCACATGCCGCAGGGCAACTAAGCCCGTGCACCACAACTACTGAAGCCCGTGCACTCTGGGGCCTGAGTGCCGCAACTACTGAGCCCACGTGCCACAACTACTGAAGCCCACACACCTCGAGGCTGTGCTCCGAAACAAGAGAAGCCACTGCAATGAGAATCCGAGCACCGCAACAAAGAGTAGCCCCCGCTCGCCGCACCTAGAGAAAGCCCGCGTGCAACAGCAAAGACCCAGAGCAGCCAAAAAAAAAAAAAAAAAATCCAGTGTGAAAAAGGTGTGTTTTCTCAGCAGCTTTTTTTTTTTTTTCCTGGCCGCACTGCATGGCATGTAGGATCTTAATTCCCCGACCAGGGATCGAACCTGCACCCCCTGCATTGGAAGCGCGGAGTCTTAACCCACTGGACCACCAGGGAGGTCCCTCTCAGCAGCTTAAAGCTCAAACCTGCACAGCAGACGTGCCTGGTGCCTACTCCCCCAGATGCACTTTCCTTCTGGCTCAGCCCCAAGGTCCAGATAAGGACCCAAGCTCCCCCAGCCCAGCAGGGCCACCGCGCGGTCTGGCCCTCATCCGAGCTGGGCTGGGGGCAGGGCGGCTCTGAGCCAGCCCGTGTTCTTCAAGCCCAGCCAGCCCCCAAGCCCCAGATCCTGTCCCGTCCCCACACAAGTACACAGGCCACCTGCCTGCACAGGTAAGGATCTAGGGACTTACCTGAGCCCTGAGCTGCCCCCTAGGAAGTGGCGTTCCGTGCAGCGGTGAGCTCCCTGTTCCTGAAGGCTTCGAGTCGAGGCCACCAGCATCTGAGACATCAGCAGAGCCGCAATGACGAGTGCTGGGCTCGGTGAAGTGTGGCCCTGAGGGCGGTGGCCCTGACGCCTGGCATCCCACAGGACTAGCTGAGGTCTGCCCTGCCTGGGCGCTCCTGGAGGGCAGGGCCCTGGGTTTGAGGGGGCTTGGTGGGCCCGGGGCCTGACAGGCGTCCCAGGGAAGATGGCCATGCTCAGGTCACCGTCAATGGGCCGTTGTGCTCCACTAATCCTGCCCACCTGGCAGGACAGATGTGCCCTTGCCGGCCCACTCCAGCTCCAGCTGGCAGCCGCACACGGCCAGGGCCTGGTGCGCATCCTGGGGGCTCTGGGAGCCCCGCCCAAGCAGAGAGTGAGCCCTGCACTCTGCCACCCCTGCACCCGGCCAGCTGTCCTCAAGGCCACGCTCCCAGCCATGGCAGGAGGGCAGGCGGTGGCTGACTATAGCCTCACAGCTGCTCTTGGCCTGAGCAGCCCTTGCCCTTTCCTGGGTCTGCAGGTCCTGACTCTCTAGGGCCAGAGCTCTCCTGTCCCAGCTTGAAATCCCCTCCAGCGGCCCCAGAGCACCTCCACAAATGCTGGGTTGGGCAGGGGCTCGGGAGGCTTGGCCAACCCCCGGCCCCCCAGCACCTCGGGCTCCCCACCTTGGATAAGGGGGTCCCAGTGGTCTGGGACTGAGGATAGAGCCCTGGGGGGCAGCACTAAAGACCTGGGGGTGGGGGCAGGGTGGGGTGGGTGAAGGAGGGACTGGCTGAGATCCCCGGAGCAGAACAGACCCTCTTCCAGGGCTGGTCTTGGTAGCTGAACCCACACTTGGCCACAGGTTTCCAGTCCATGGGTGGGGTCAGCCATGTGGAGAAGGCCAGGGGCCAAGACCGCAGCTATGGCAGCGTGACTGGTAATGTCTGCCAGGGAACAGGCTGGCACATAGGGGTGGCACGCATGCCACATAACTGCCCCCCCAGATCTAACCCTCTAGGGTCACAAATACGCACCCCTGAGGCCTCAAAGGCTCTGTCCCAAGGGCCCCTGCCCAGATTCTCCCTGGCCGGGGTCTCTGAGTCAGTCCACCTCATTCTGGGGGAGCCAGCTCTGGGCTGAGGGGCCTCCAGGGGACTCCGGCAGAGGACGGCATGCAGGGTCTGACCCCATGGGAGCGATCTCTCCAGGGCTGAACTGCGGGGGGTGCAGGAAGGGTCTGAGGCCAGCCCCTCCCCTGCGTGTCCGGTCACCTCGACCTATGCATCGCCCCTTTACTGTCCCCGTTTCATAAACACGCTTGAGGCCACTCACCAAGTTCCAGCAGAGCACCTCCGGGACGGGAAGGGTGGGGCTGTGGGTGACCAGAGGCGCGACGCGGGAGAGCGGCAGGTGGTCACAGGCCTGGCTCCCTGCTCCTGAGGGCCACCTCGGGGCTGCGGAGGACTGAGCGGAGAGGCCCCAGGGAGGGGGCTGACCCTGTCGAGTCTCCACCTGCCCAACCAGCCAGATTTCTGGCACTACCAGTTCTGTGAGCTCAAAGTAGCCTGGAATCCTTTAAGCAATTTACGAGGAGAACGGTGCCTGGGCCCTGTGCGTGTGTGTGAGCGCACGTGTCTGTGTGTGTGTGGGGGGGGGGAACACATCTTAGGGGAAGGAGCGCCGCTCTGAGTCCCCAGGTCCTGCAGCGCCGGGCGGCCAGGGGCCTCCCGGGAGTGGTGAGGGCGCTGCAGTCGCAGGGAGCCTGGGCAGGTCAGCCTGCGAGCCGAGCTGGACGGTGGCCCTGCCACCCGCCTGGGGTCCCTGGAGGGGCTGCCTTAGCTTGCGGGCTGGACCGGGCGAGGGCAGGGATGGGGGCAGCGGGGCAGGGATAGTTGAGGCCACACCAACTCCTGGTTTTGAAGATCTGCTGCTTTCCCTACCCTCAGCGGGACGGGTGAGGCGAGGGTGCATGGAACGGGAGGCCGGGCCAAGCACGCGGGGCTGCAGCCACCCCAGCGGGGTTTGCAGACAGCCCCCTCCCCTGGCTGGCCGTGGTGAAGTCTGTCCCCCAGCCCCATGTGGCTGTGAGGACAGAAAGTGTGGGGCCCCAAGTCAGGGAGCAGGGGCGGCACCCGGCAGGGCAGCGGCTGCAGCGCTTCTCCTGCGATCTGGGGCCCAGGACTCCTCACCCAGGTGGGGCTGGCCTCAGGGGCGGGCGCCTGGACCTCGGCCCTGGCGAGCCTGTGATGCTACACCTGCAGCCCTGGCCCCGGGGGAGAACCCTTGAGCAGCAAGGCGAGCCCCAAGGCCAAACCCCTGGGGACTTCGCCGAGGGCAAGCATTATCAGAGGGGACTTGGCCAGCGCAGGGCAGGGCAGGGAGTCTGGGAGGAGCAGGAAGTCATGGCCACAGGCACGCAGAGGAGCGGCCCTTCTGGATCTGCTGTGTGCCCCAGGGTGGGTCGCTGCCCTCTCTGAACCTAGGAGATTCCCGCTACCTGAGATCGTTCATCTCCTTAGCCCCAGAGATCCAAGGGGCCGGGGGGTCGGGGGGAGGTCTTGCCTGAACTGGCCGGGTTGGCCACCCTTTGTGGGCTAGTCTGGAGTCTAGCCCATGGGAGCGATCTCTCCAGGGCTGAACTGCAGGGGGTGCAGGAAGGGTCTGAGGCCAGCCCCTCCCCTGCGTGTCCAGTCACCTATGGATCGCATCTATGGCTGAACTGAGCTAGCCTGGAGTCTGCAGTGGCCAAAGGCTGCCCTTGGCCAGGTCAGGGGCCTGTGGGCATGGGGACGCCCAGAGCCCTGAGCAGCGGCTGTCAGCTAAAGCGGAAGACCCAGTCCATGCCCCCAGGGCACACACACGCGTGAGTGCACACATACGTGTAGACACACGTGCGCCAGGCTCGGCCTGGGTCCAGGCTGTGCTGGGATCTGAAGCCCCTGCCCTCGCTGGGTGCGTGCTCGGGCAGGTGTGGGGAGCCTGCCCAGCCTTGCTCTGATCCAGTTTCCCAGGCTTGGCCTGGCCCCCGGTGCCTGGGCAGGCAGGCGGGCGGCACCGGCAGAGGAGCTAGCTGGGCTGGTCGGCAACATAGAGGCCCGGGGCCCACGGCAGCTTGATGGGGGTACCCACTGGCTCAACGGTTTGAGGGCTCAGACCCAGGCTGCTCCCTGGGAAACCGTGCGCGCGCGCGCGCACACACACACACACGCTCGCATGCAGATGTGTGCGAGCGTCGTGTGCATGTGTGAAGAGCCCTGAAGGCTCCAGGCCACAGGGGGAGGACCTGTGTGGTAGGGGATGCTTCTGCCTCACTCAGGCCGCCTCCAGGCCCACCTGTGTCCTACCCTTGCGTCTCGACCTCCGGCTGTGGTCACCCACTGTGCTGCCCACCCGGTCTTCTACCTGGGGATGAACCGAACCGTGGTCCAAAGATCAAGCCCTGTGGCCCTCCACTACTGAGGTTGCAGGGTACTTCCTTGCCACACGCTCCTGGAGACCGGGACCCTACGGGGTCGTGGATTTGGGGCTAAGCCAGAGAGCCCCAGGGCCTTGGAAGGCCTCCAAAGATGTCCCGGAGGAGGGCGGGGGGAGGGAGGGACGGGGCGGGCAGGGAGGCGGCAGGACCACTGCGGGAGCAAACAGGCCTGGGGGGCGGGGAGGGGAGGGTGGGGAACGGTGGCTGGGAAGGGAGCCCTGACCCGATAAGCCCCCTTGATCCGCGCTGAGGCAGCACAGACCCTCGTCCTGAGATAACCTCGGCCTGGGGACCCTGGGGCTCCAGCTTCTGGAGGGCTCCCCACCCCCACCCACTCTAGCCCTGGGCTGACCCTGGCCCAGAAGGTGACTGGTCCTCAGGGCAGGGACCCTGGAGGCTGGGGCGGGGTTGGCCTGAGCCAAGAGGCCGCAGGGACCCCCCGTGGGGTGGGCCTGGCAGCGGGAGGGGCGCCTGGGCTGCTCACCTGCCCACGAGGCCACCCCCACCCTGACCTCCCGGATCCAGCCCTCTCTGGCCCCGCTTCTCGCTCAGCTCCCTCCCACTTTCACCCTGAGCCTGCTGGGTGGCCCTGTGTGACCTGGGTTACAGACCAGGGTGGGCACAGGTATGGACCCGGCGACCGCGGCCTCAGTCTCTGCAGGGCAGGCCAGATGGACACCAAAGCTGTCAGCAGCCTTGGGCGCTGGGGCCGGCACGCAGGGGAGGGGGGTTTTGGGAGGCCCCTCAAAGACGTCTCTACTGGGGGGCCACAGACCCTGCCCCGCCCGGGGCCTCCGAGAGCCTGGGGGAGTGGACCAGCGTGGGCAGAGGTGGCCCCCAGGCCCAGGGCGGACACGGGGCTCACTGGGCACCAGGGCCCCCTGTCGGCCCCTAGGAGGGCGGGCCCACCAGGCAGAGGAGCACACGGAGGCGGGGGCCTGGGTGGTGACGGGGGGTCCAGGCACCTGCTCTCCCTGCCCTGGAAGGCCTCCCTCTGAGGGGACCTCCCTCGGCACCACTCTGCCCCAGGCCCCGAGCACACCCCCGGCAGCCGGTGCTGGGACAGACCCCTCGTGAGGTGCTCCAGGACGCTGTACCTCAGTCCCCATCTGCATGACAGGGCAATGCTGACGGCTTAAATCCACATGCCGCCCCAGTGCCCACGTGCACAGGGCTTCCAGGCGTCAGGGTTTGGGGAAGCTCAGGGCCTGGGGTCCCAGAGAAGCGCCGATTTCCCGGGAGGTCAGGACGGGAGCAGCCTTCCCGCAGGAGTGCGGTCTCGGGCCATCACGATGCCCATGCTACCCGAGACCCCACGCGAACTACAGTGTCTCTCCTTAAAGCCCCCGCGGGGGAGAGCCCTGGGCTCGGGGAGAGGTCCCCAGGGAGCAGCCACCCCCATCTCTCCTTGCAGGGGCTGCAGGTGGGAGATGGGGTACCATGGGGGTCTGGGATCAGGACTGGCAGAGCCCTCCCCTCCCCCAGAGCCAAGCCCCCACTCTGGGATGCCCAGGGACCCCACGGGCCCGTATCCCCCCACGCCCTGCCCCCTCGGAGCACCTTCCCAGCACCCCTCCCTCCTCCCTGCCACCCTCGGAGCGGGCATTATTAGTGCCCCTGGACAGATGGGAGACCCAGGCCCTGGGTGAGCGGCCACTTGCCCAACACCGTAGAGCTGGGCTGCAGGGCTGCTGGGCCTGATCCAGGACTCTGCCCCAGACACCAGGCTCTGACCTTTCACCCCCAGCCCACCCCCAGGCCAAGAGCTGCTACAGCCTCCAGCCCGACTGCCCAGCGTCAGTGGTGTCCGCTGGGCCTCGGGGCAGCCTAGAGTGTCCACCGGCCGCGTTCTCCTGAGCAGAGGGCCCGACCAGTGGCGGTGGAGGGATCGTGGCTCGCGGTGGGCCTGGCTGAGGGGTGCACACGGAGAGTGGGACCCCTGACGGTGGCTGCCCGGCAAGCCAGTGGTCCCTGCCCAGTGTCAGCGAGTTCGCTCTGCAAACAGCCCCTCCTCCACGCAGCTCTGCGCAGCCTGTGGGCCGGCCTCCCTACGACTGCGGGGCACCCGCCTGAGGCTGGAGGGTCTAGCCCACTCTCCGGGTGCCCTACACACTGCAGAGAACACCCACCTTTCCCAAGCTCAGCAGAAAGCTCCCCGGGACAGGGCAGCTGCACCCACCTGGGCACAGTGTCCCTGGGCGGGCCGTGTGCCTGCGTCCCCACCTGTCGAACAGGGCTGACGACGGGGCTGGTGTGAGGATCCGGCCCCTGCGGGTTCTTTGTCGGGAGCCGCCATCACCTGAAAATTCAGTCTTTCTGTTCCCAGATCCACAGGGTGTGGGTCGCCCCAACCTGAGCCTTGGGGGGGTGCCCTGGCCCCCGCCTGGGCTGGATGGTGTCTCCAGCCTCCAGCCAGTCGGCGCTGAGGCCCCCACCATCCACTGGGCCCAGCTGGCCACTCTGACCTCGCAGGCGCTGGCTGGAAGCACGGCGGAGGTTTGTCCAGGTGCAGGTGCAGGGGCTAGCAGGGGCAAAGCGCAGGGGCTCGAGGCCCCGGGGCGGGCATCTGAGGCTCAGGGCAGAGCTCGCTGGGGTTCCTGGAGCAGGTGACGCCCGCCTGGAAGGGTCAGCAGGACCCAGAGGAAGCGGCATCCCAAGAAGGGTAAAAGGCTGCTCAGGGGCAGGGAGGAGGGCGTGACGCGGGGTTGGCCTGGTGGCCTAGGCCTGGATTCCTGATTCAGCCGGAGCCTGTGGAGTCAGCCTTGTTTATTCTTGGCAGGAAGGTTGGTGCGGAGGGGCGGGGATGGGGGGGCGGGTAAAGCCTTTTCAAAAAATAATAATCATAAAAACGCTCATTTAGCAGGCCCCCAAGATGTGCTGAACTCCAAAAGGGGCCTGGAAAAAGTGCTGAGAAGGTTGAAGTGTAAATGGACCCAAAACACCATAATTAAATTTCCCTTAAATTTACCAGAGTTTGGGGTCAAAGAAAAAATAAAACTTAGGGAAAATACACTTGAGGTTTCAGGCAAATGCCAAGTGCTTAGGAAAATAGATTTCTGAGCTGCTCAGCGGCTACCGGCCTGGCCCCCGCCAGCCCCGGGAGTGTAGAGGCCTTAACCCCTCCCTGGCCAGCGGTGGCCGCCTCTCCACTGCCCTCATTCCCAGGCCCACCCCCTTGGGGGCCTCCCCCACACCCTGGCTGGCCCTCCCCACCCAGACTCTCCCCCTACCAGCACCTCCTGCCCTTCTGCACTGGGGAGCAGCCCTCTGTGCCAGGCTCCAGGCCGGGAGGTGGGCCCCCTGCTCCCAGCCTGGGGTGGTGCGCAGGAGAAGCCTGACCTTTCATCCCCATCTCCCCCACACCACCACTCTCCTGTGTCTACAGACAGCACTGGTCTCCTTTTTTTGCTCATCTGGGAGCAACCACATTTTCCAAACCTAAAGTCAGGATTTGAGGTCTAGCAATCTGAGTGAACCAAGGGGCAAAAAGGCCAGAATGTTTGGACTGGGGCTGTCAGAGCACATCTGAGAAGACAGGCTCCCGACAGCACATGATTCATGGTCTTGCCCTTTTTGCTCAGCCTGCCGGGAAGCTCAGAGCTAAAATTAAGGATCTTGTACAGCAGTTAGTGTTGGCCAACGGACCTTGGCATATTTTCTCTTCTCCATGTTCTTTAAAATTTCTGTTATAATGAGCAGATCAATTGTGCTTTTTCTTTTAATCCTCCTCAGATTTTCTGAGAATGAATCTAAAAAGCAGAAACTACCCACAATCCACAACAGCCATGGTGTCTCTCAAATCTGCTCATTCTTCTTTGGGGGGAGGGGGCTGCCAGCTCAGCCCAGTTCAGCCGGGGGTCCTCTTCCTCCATCCCTTGGTGACCTGTCCTGGTCCCTGGGGCCCAACCCCTGGACCCTGACAGTAGTGGGGGGCTCCAGGAAGACCAAGTAGCCCCCCACTGGGGGTCCCAAGAGCCTCCTGGAGAAGTGGACTGGGCACAGGAGACCTGAAGCCCCCTTGGGGCCTGCGTCTCCCCCATCCCTGCACGGAGCCTTGTGGCAGGGCCGAGAGAAGCTCCCACCAGCAGCCCCTCCCTGGGCCAGGCACTCCATCCTGAGTCCCTGAGGGGGGCTCAGCAGGAAGTTCTGGCCAAGGCTCCCCCTGCCCCGGTTCCCAGGCCTGGCTCTGGCCTCGATGGGCACCTATCGGGCACCGTGGCAGCCGCGGCCTGCCAGGAGTGCTGAGAATGGCAGGCGGGGTGGAGACTCCAGTCCACACCAGGAACATCCCCATTGCTGAGCGCACCACCGCCGTGATCCCAGCGTCAGCCCAGGCCTGGAAGGGGAGGTAAGGAGGGGCAGATGCAGGGCTGGCTGCTGACAGCCTGCTGTGATCCCAGCGCCCAGGGCACACAGCAGCCCGCTCACCACCACAAGCCCCAACAAGCCGGGCCGCCCAGCTCTGACTCACCGACCAGGCTGGGCTGGGCTGGGCTGCCCGTCAGACCCCCACTCTTGCCTCGCCCTCAGCCTCACCTCCGCTCCCCGCGCTGCGGTCCTTGGGAGATGGGGTGGGGACTTCGCGGGGGAGTGGGGGGCGTGTCAACACCACACCTCGGGCTCCAGTGGGCCCGAGGAGTGCCTACCGCACCGGGGTGCCAGGAGGACTGAGCCAGGTCGTTCCAGAAGGGTCTTGGGGGAAGTGCTCTGTCAAGAGGGCCATGATGAAATAGTGGCTACTAACGGCTCCTCTAGAGGCGGCTTCGCCCAGCTCTGGGGAACAGGGCGCAGGCGCACTGAACGACGGCTCGCCCCGTGTCTGGGGAAGGCCCCGCGGAACAACTGGCTCCAGCTGAACGGGCTGGCTTGGAAACAATAATTGTGAACAATAAAATTATTTTGTCAAGAATAACAAAACTGCCTTCAAGCAATTCCCTCCCCTGGTGGCGAGGGTGGGACAAAATGGGCAGCGACTCCTCCGGGGTTCGCAAGAGGCAGTGCTGAGACCCTCTGGAAGCAATCGGGCAGAGTCAGCAGCCTAGAGCCGTGCAAATGCTCCTGAACTTTGACCTAAATGCCACCAGACAGTGCCACTGGAAACAGGCCGCAGCGAAGGGACCACTTCAAACTGTGGGCGGCACCAAAGAAACCAGCCACTGTGGGGTGTAAGAAGGGCAGGATGGGGGCCTCCGAAAGGGAGATCCATGTCCTGACCCCCGGAACCTGGGAATGTGACCTCATTTGGAAAAAGAATCCTTTGCGGTCATTATGTTAAGCTCTTGAGATCAGGAGATCAGCTTGGATTACCTGGGTGGCCCTACATCCGACGACAAGTGTCATTATAAAACAGAAGAGAAGCCATGTGACTATGGGGGCAGAGATCGGGGCGACGCAGCCACAAGCCAAGGGATCCAGGAACCACAAGAGGCGGGAAGAGGCGGGAAGGATCCTCCCCTAGAGCCTGGGGCGGGGCCGGGGGGTGGGGAGCAGGTGGGAGGAATGGCCCCACCCTGATTTCAGACTGCTGGCCTCAGAACGGGGAAAGACTAAATTTCAGGCAACTGGTTTGTGGAAATTTGCGACAGCAGCCCTAGGAAAGGAATCCAGGGTGTCTAGTACCCAGGGGTCAACCGAGGCCTGTCACTGGAGGAACAGGGGGGCTCACACCCACCCTTCAGGAACAGCGGAAGTGCCCATCTCCCTCTCGTGCTGCCCATTGGCCAGACCCACACAGAAGCTGATGATGCCCCTGGCCAGTCTGGGGGACATGGGTTTGACCAGAGCAGGCAACGAGGGCAGCATACAGCAGAGGCGCTCATCTGTCGGGTGGGCACAGAGGAGTGGGACCTTCCAGGGTCCTGAGGTCTAGCCTCAGAGGCTGCACCCGGAGCTGTGGGATGGCAGGAGCAGCAGTTCACACAGGGGCTTTCATTGTCCATTTCCCTGATGAGCAAACTGAGTCCAAGAAGCCACGAGCCAGGTGGGCCAGAGGCAGTTGGCTGGGGCAGCGCAGACCCAAGCCAGGTCACCCTCTCCCCTGTCTGTCTGCTGCAGGTCCCCGCCCCCCTGGGCTTGCCTGAAAGTGAGAGAAGAGCTCTCTTCCTTGCGAAGGGGGACACAGAAGCCACAGCCACACTGGGTCCTCCTGCCCTGCAGCGCCCCAGGACCCCGCACATCCCTGGCAGCTCAGGCTCTGCCACCAGCTCCCCCCTCGGCCTTCCTCCGAGCCCTAGGGTTGGCATCCCCCACCCAGGGGATGCTCTCCATTCTGATGTCTGGCGAGTACCCCATCTCCAAACTTCTTCCTCCTGGGGTAGTGAGGGTAAGTGAGCCTCTCTGGCGAGGCACTCACGCAGCTGAGCTCCAGTCGCTTAATAAAGCGTGTGCAACAGTCGCTTAATAAACGCAGGGGCGAGCCCGCAGCTTCCGGAGTCCCCTAGCGTTTCAACCCCAGGCGGGCAGGCAGAAGTGTCCTTCGCCCCCAGGCTTTCTGTGCTGCTCACGCCTCCGGGCTCAGCCTGTGCAGCTCCTTCTCAGTGAAGCCTCCCGGACACGTTTCACCCCCAGAGACCACCCTCTCTACACCGCCCCCTCCCTCCCAGCCTTCCGGGGCCTGAGCCCCTGGTGGGCGGCCGGGTGCTAACCGGGACTGCGCGCTGTGCAAATAGAAGCCTGCGCTCGGGCTCTCTGTGCGCCCGCCCCGCGCGGGGCCGCCCTCAGCGCAGGGCCCAGCGGTGCGACTGGGGGCCTCGCCGCGGAGCCGGGCTCCCACGCCCTCCGAGACCGCCGGGCGCCCCCGCCCCGCCCCGCCCCCTCTAATCCCCTCCGCGGGCAGAGGCGAGGCAAGCCGCGGCCCCGCCTCCGGACCGCCCCAGGGGAGGGGCGTGTCCCCGCGCCCGAGCGGGCCAGAGCGGGCGTGGCCGGGGCGGGGCGGGGCGGGCGCAGGCCGGCCTCCACTGGCTGCCGCGCGCCGGGCAGCCCGGGCTCAGTGCGCGGTGGCGGCGGCGGCGGCGGCGGCGCGGGCAGCTGGCGCCGCGCGGTCCAGCTCGGCCGGGCGCACGGACGCACCGCCGAGCCGACGGCCGGTGGGACGGGGCGCAGGCGCTGGGCCGGCGGGCAGCGAGCGCGAGCCAGAGCCGCGCTCAGTGAGTCGGGCGCCCGCTGCTGCCAGGTTGGTGCGTGGGGACCCGGCGGGCGCGAGGGGACCAGGCGGGCGCGCGGCAGGTCCAGAGCGCGCGGCGGGCTCGGATCCCGAGCGGTCTCTGCGGCGGGGCCCGGCCGGGGCGCGGGCTTCCAGCTCTGGAAAGTTTGCAGCCGCCGCCGCCGCCGCCCTGGGAGGGCTCTGCAGCAGCCAGGGAGGGAAGGGGGAGGGAGGGACCGCGGCGGGGAGGCGGCGGCCGGCGCCAGGCGGCCCGGGAGCCCTGGGCGGCGGCGGCGGGCGGGGCGGACGGGGATCGGAGGGGCCGGGGCGCAGGAGCCCTGCCACCGCCGCCTTCGCCCCTGCGCGCCCGAGTAACGAGTTGCCTGCCTCCTCCAACAGACTCCCGAGTGGCGCCCTCCCGCCGGTGCCAGAACCGGGCCATGGGGGGCAGCATGCTGGCGCGCGCCGCCTGAGGACGTCGTAACACCCTCCCCAGCTATGGGCGCCCCGGCTTGCGCCCTCGCGTTCTTTGTGGCCGTGGCAGTCGTGATGACCGGCGCCGTCTCCGGGTCCCCGGGCATGGAGCAGCGCGTCGTGCGGAGAGCAGCAGGTACGGAAGGACCCGACGGGTACTGGGGAGGGACACTGGGCCCGGCAGGCAGAAGCGTCGGGGCCGGGGAACGGGCGCCTGGGTGGGTGTGGGGCGCCGGAGATCAGAGTGGGCCCCAGGGCTTGCTCTGGGCTGGCATAGCGGGGCCAGCGTCCGGGTTTCTGCCGCCCTCCCTCCCCGGGGATCGGGGCCAGAGCTGGCGCGGCAGTTTGTGGGGCGCCTGGAGCCGCAGGGCTGCCACCCAAGTGCGAGGCTGCGGCGGCGAGCCGGGCACCGCGGTGGCGTCCGCAACGCCCGCCCCCAGCGGTTCCCCAGTGGGGCGCAGCCTGCTCCCGGGCGCTGTCGGGAGGGCTTGGGGACTGCGTTTCCACGATTCCCATTGTTCCGCGGGTTCTGCACTGACGGACCGTTTCTGCTGTTGGTGCCTCTCCCCCCAGCCCCCTTCGGGCCCCAGTTCGTGGCCAGCGTCAGCCAAAGCGAGAGGTTGGACTTTGGAGGGAGGGTATGAGAGTGCGTCAGCCCGGGGCCGGGCCCCAGCCCCTCAGTGGCCTGCATGACCAGGTGACACCTAGTGCCTCCGTTTCCCCCCACCCAGCTCTCATGACCTGTGAGTTAAGATGACTGCCCCCAGGGGTGTGCAGCGAACGCCAGGCGGGGGCCGGGAGGTGAGAGGGCGGATGTCCGAGCGATGTGGAGTCGCGGAACCCCGCTGGCGGTCAAGGTCCAGGGGGACGTCGAGGGTCTGCGAGGAGGGCCCGTAGAGCCTGGGCAGGGGCGGGGCGGGAGCGCGTCTTGGCACCGGGCCCTGACCCGCACACGCACAAGGCCCTCGAGGTGCAGCGCGCGCTGACCCACGCTGCGCCCGGCCGAGCGCTCCGGGTGCCCACGCCCCGCACACGCGCTGCCAGGCCCCGGCAGAGAGGGGAGGCCGTAGGGAGCCCGCCCCCTGGAGACCAACAACTCCGGGGCGCTGGCGAGGACCGGCGCGGGCGAGGGGGCTGCGCGCACCGCTGTCCCCAGCCCGGCGGCGGCGCGGAGGGAGGCCTTCGCCCGGTGAGCTCACGCCCCACCCGGGCGAGACCCGAACAGCCGCTCCTTTGTACCTCGGCGCGGCCACAGACCGCGCATTGATGGCGGCCGGGCCTCGCGGGGAGGTGTGAGTCGAGCGGCTGCGGGCGCGCAGTGCCAGGGAGGCGGCGGCCGCGGGCTGGACGGAGGCAGATGGCGGCCCGCCCCTCCCTGCGTCCCCCGCGCCCCTTCCTCCGGCGGCGGCTGCGGCCTCCCGGAACAATGTCATTTTTTTATGAATGAAAGTGGGCTCGGCGCTTGAATGTGCGTGTCATTCAGCGGCGTGACAGAGGCCGTCGGGAGGTCAGGGCGCGCTTTTAGAGCTTGCTAGGGCGGCCCCCGCTTCCAGGGGCGCAGAATAGGCGGCCGCGGGGGGAGCCCCGAATTAGCATTCGCATTCAGATAAAGATATTACTCCCTACGGCCGGGGAATGTCAAATAGCCCCGGGGGAGGGGGCGGTGGGCGGAGCTCCAGACCTCCCGGACCCCCTGCGGCGCGGAGGTGGGGCAGTGGCCCCCTCCTTCCCCGCCTCGGGAAACTGGCAGCGCCCCCACCAGATGCGGGCCTGGGGTAGAGCGTCCTGAGGACCCCCCCAGGGGCTGGGGTGCCCGCGCACCGGGGCCCCTGTCCTCGCAGTAAAGTTGGTGAAACAGGTAGTGAGTTGATAGGTCAATAAACCTAATCCGGTTCCTGAAGGAGCTGGGCCACGAGCCAGGCAGTAAAAATACAAAGGCCTCGTGAAATTTACAAAGGTCCCAGCCTGGCACTTCCCGGGGAACATAAATTACGGAGCCGGAGCTGGCAGGGGTCACGGACACTGGGGAAGGTGTCCGCCGCTGGACTGCCCTGGCCACCCCAGGCCCCGCCAGGGCGGCCTCCATCTCCGCACGAAGCCACTGGCGGGGGCCCCCGCCAGGCAGGAAGGTTGATGGGTGCCCCCCCCCCGGCCAGGAGGGGCCTCGGGGGGTGAGGGTACTTCCCAGGAAGGTGCTGGCGGCACCCTCCCCCACCTGCTCCTCCTCAGGGCTGGACTTTGAGCCCCGCGGGCCTCCGGGTGGTTCATTAACCTGCGCTGAGCCTGAGGCTGGACCTCTGGCCTCTGAGCCCCTGCACTGAGCCAAAGGTGCCCCCGCCCCCCCAGGCCCTCAAGTCCCACCTGGGGCCCTATCTGGGGCCTGGTGCGCCCCATTTTACAGTTGAACCTAGAGGGGAGCTAGGGGTCTCCTTGAGAAGGTAGGCGGGGCGTCTGCCCAGGTACCGGTTTGGGGGAGCGGGTGGCCAGGCCGGCCTGAGTGATTTACAAGTGAATGAAAGGTGAGGAGCCTCTTCAGGCTGGGGGACCGGGGGGGGGGGGGGCTCCCTGACCCCAGGCCCTGCTGGGCCCGAGGCTGCTGGCTGCCCACCCTGGTTCTGGTTGCTTTCCTGCAGCCTCAGTTTCCTCGCCTGTGCGGGATAACGGAAGGGTTGCTGGAGGATTAGGCTGGATAATCCTGTAAGCCCTCATTAGCCCGCCAGGCCTCTGGATCCCACCCCTTTCTTTTCCTCACTTTGTTACGAAACTTTTCATATTGTTTCCGGGTGGGGAGGGGACTGGGGAGGCAGGAAGGCCATGACTTCACGGTCCCTTTGGGGCGCGCCTCCCGGCTATTTAAAGCATGTACCTGGCATCAGAGACCTTCACCCACATCCAGAGCCAGAGGGCTTTGCTCTTCCTCCGTCGTCAGCTCCAGGCGCCTCCTCTGAATCGGGTCTGGATTTGATGCTTGTTCCCTGGGGTCTCCTCCAGGCCCCTCTCACGGAGGGTGGCCCGACCCCTGCACACCCCACATGCATTGAGCGGGTCTCAACTGTAGTGACCCCAAACCGGGAGCGAGTTCCGCCAGCAGGGCTCGCGGCCCTCTGGAGCAGGCTGGCACCACTCCGGCTGCGGCCTGGTGGACATCAATCCTGGGGTGTAGCCCTGGGGCAGGGGGGTCTCGCGCCCCCTATTTTCACCGGCTCCAGTGCTTTAACTGCTTGTGGTGGCCTCCCTGGCCTGCCAGTGGGGGAAACTGAGTCACAGGGCCCGTGAGTGGCAGATTCAGGAGGATTCTGGGCCTGGGAGACGTGCCCGAAGGCCCGGCTTGGCCCCTCCAGGACACAGTACCCCTTGGCGGCCCCCTCACCGAGCTCAGGCCTTTGGCGGGGGTGCAGGCTGGAACAGGTGCTGTGGGACCCACGGGGGCGGACATTCCACCTCTGCCCACCCCCGCATGGCACGTGGGCACCCACCATGGCACAGAGGACATTTGTCTTCCCACGTGTGTGGCGCCAGTGCCTGTGTGGGTGTGGACGGGCCCCCTTTTGTTGATCAAGAAAGCCTCCTTCCTGAGGCCATTGTGGTGGGAGCTGAGGAGCCCACAGCCCCTAGGCAGAGTGCCCCCTCGGGCCCTGCCTGTCACTCTGTGTCCCCCCGCCTGACACCACCGCCGCCCCCGCCTTGGCGTTGCCTGGTCTCCCCCGGGTCCTCTGTGGCGCGGAGTGGATTGGATCTGCAGGAAGTGGAGGTGCTACTGCCGTCCCTGCCCTGGTCCGGAGGTCCCCGGCCTCTACGGCCACCTAGTGGAGCAGGGTCCTGGGCAGGTCCGGGGCTGGCCCTCGGCGGAGCGCTGCGTCCTCCCAGCCCCCTGCTGGACCAGGTTGAAGCGAATACTTGTGCGGATGGCTTGACCTGCCTTTGCCGCCCAGACCAAACCGGAACAAACCACTGTTGCCCTTGGGCCAGGGCCTGGGGCTGAGGCAGCCGCAGCCAGCCTGTTCTCGGCCTTCTGGGGGGCCTCAGCCGGCTCCCGGCACTGGGTGGTCCCCACATAACACTGTGGCCGGGACTGGGGGTCTGAAAGTCAAGCCAGGAGCCCCCTGACTGTGGGGACCCTGGGAATGCAGACCCCATGGGCACTTCAGGGACCCTTCTGGTGGGCGCCGAGCTTGTGGAACCTCCTGAGGTGGGGGGCAGAACGGGGCCCGTCGGAGGAGCCAGGGACTGGCGTGGCCAGAACGGGCAGCTGGGCCCTCGAATCTAGGCCGTGCGTCGGCAGAATGACAAGTAACGGTGTGACCGACCCAGCTGGGTCTGCGTGGTGGGACCACCCAGCCCTGTCCCGGGCCCAGAGCCCAGGCTGCCTGCCTGCGCTATGCATTGCCCAGCTCTGGCAGGGAGGCCTGGGGGGGCTGGTCAGCCCCTGGGTCCCAGGCCTTGTTGGCCCCTTGGGATCTGGACAGCCACTGGTCGGGGAGGGGCGCAGGGGCCACAGTGGACATGCGCCCTCGGCAAGGACCCTCCACCCCGACTTCTCGGCACCTGCGGGGAGAGGTGGGCCGGGCCTCCTCAGCCTGGCCTGGCGGTGCCTGCTCTGGCCTCGCCGCCAGCCGAGTCTGCAGTCTTCCTCCCCTCGCCTGTGTCCATCTGTAAGATGAGGGGTCCTAGGTCCCCTCACCCCACTGGCCACAACTGGTACCACGTCTGTGTATTTCTAGCCTCCTTCTGGGTATGTGTTCTCTCTGATTTACTGCGGAGGTGTAGTCTGAGTCGGGGTTCAGGCTGTCCATGCCCCTGAGAGCCTCCACTCTGGGCTGGCCTTGCCGGCATCAGCTTGGGGCTCTTCTGGAAGGCTTGGGGGTGTTGTCTGACTGCGGCGCTCCCTTCTGGGGCTGGGCAGGTCCCGAACTGGTTTTGAAGCCAAGATGAGGGGTGGGGGGCACCAGGTGGGCACCCCCTCCTGGGATGAATTGTCTTGTCACTACCCCGCTCGTCCCCACCTCCGAGCCTCTGTTTTAGCTGAGGTCGGCCAAACACAGCACGCCCACCTCCTGCTTCGCTGCTGCCCGTGAGGTCGGAGCGGATGCTGCATTTCTAAATCACTGAAAAGAATCAAAGGAAAATTGGACGCTCTGAAACTGGAGTGTTCCGTGTCTACAGACAGTGCTGGACTGGAGCGGCCCCTCCCGCTTCCTCGCGTGTCCTCTACATAAGCGCTACCACAGCAGGGTCGTCCTCGGGACGGAGACCTGGTGGCACTACGAACAGTGCCCGCGCCCGGCCCTGTGGGACAGTCGGCAGGACCACAGGCTCTTCCGTCTCCTGGGCCCACCTCAGCCCCCACAGGCCCCAGCCTCCCCCCGGCGCGTGCGGTGCCACAGTGTGGGGTGCGGAGCCCCCTGGCGCCCCTGGTTTGGGGGGCGCCTGCCTCATGGGCCCCCATCTTGCCCGCAGAGGTCCCGGGCCCTGAGCCTGGCCAGCAGGAGCTGGTCTTTGGCAGCGGGGACACCGTGGAGCTGAGCTGCCACTGGCCCGCGGGGGCTCCCTCAGGGCCCACGGTCTGGGTGAAGGACGGCGTGGGGCTGGCGCCCTCAGATCGCATCCTGGTGGGGCCGCAGCGGCTGCAGGTGCTCAACGTCTCCCATGAGGACGCCGGGGCCTACAGCTGCCGCCAGCGCCTCACGCAGAGTGTCCTGTGCCACTTCACCGTGCGCGTGACAGGTAGGGCCTGCTGGGGCCCACGACGCTCCGGAGGGTCCTGGTGGCCTTGGGGGAGGGGAGGCCCCCGGAGGCGCCGTCGGAGTGAGGGGCCCCTGCCTGGTTGCAGGGCCACCTCCCACATTTCCCTCTCGCCTGCGCCACAGATGCTCCGTCCTCAGGAGACGATGAAGATGGGGAAGACGAAGCTGAAGACACAGGTGAGGCCGGGTTCCAGGCACGCGGGGCTGCCCAGGGCTGGGGACCGACCTCCCACTGGGGCCCTGCTCACCAGGCAGGGGAGAGACCGAGGTCTGGGGGCCACCTCCGTGGGGGCCCCTTAGTGTGGGGTGGCGGCGATGCGTGCCCAGCTCTGGGCTCCGGGTGGCAGGTGACGGGTGGGATGGGGCACCGTGCTGTGGGGAGGGGACTGGGGCCCGGGGCTCCAGGAGCAGCCGGGGGGCCGGTGTGGCCGGGGCCGGGGCAGTGAGGCCTGTGGGCGAGGTGGCCCGTCCCATGTGTGACTGAGACAGGGCAGGCGGCAGCGGACAGAGGGGTTAGGGCCGGTGGGGGGCGACTGAGACAGTGCGGGGGGGGGGGGGGTGGCGCTGAGCAGCAGGGACAGCAGGTCCCGGCATATCACTGTGAAGGGGCTGCGCAGTGCTTTCCGGTGACAGGCTGAGGTGACAGCGCCTGGAACAGTGAGCAGCAAGGGCTTTGCCCAGCGGGCGGGGGCCGGCTCAGGGAGGTGGCGTCTGGTTTTGGAGGAGCTGAGTTTGAGATGCCCCGAGATGCGGGACGGGGGTGAGGGCCCGGCGGGCGCCCCGCCGCCTCCCGCCTGTCCCCTGTGTGTCCCGCTCGCCCTGGCCGTCCCAGGCAGGGGGTTGGCGTTCTTCTTCCTGAGTGGGCTCAGGGCCACGCAGCAGGGCTGCTGGCAGAGCTGCCTTCCTGAAGGCATCGCGGTCTCCAGTCTCAGGGAACGGCCCCTCCCTGCCGGGCTCCCCGGGCCACCCTGGGGTGTCTGACACCGGCCCCCAGAGCTCTGGAGGCGCCACCCCCGGCGCCTGCCCACACTGCTCCCCACCCGGGCTTCGGCACCCTCTCGGAGGTGGCTGCACGGATGGCAGCAGGGTCGCAGGGAAAGGCTCCCTCCCTCCTGGGGACACCCACCCAGCCTCCCCGTGGTGGGAATGCAGCCTCACCCCAGCCCCAAGGGAGAAAAGCCAGTTGGGCTGTGAGGGTGGGGGTGGGACGGTCCTGGAAAACAGGATGGGGGAGCAGGGCCTCCCAGACACCCTTTCACCGCGTCCCCACCTGGCGCCCATGGTGTGGAGAGTGGCTCCTGGCCGGTCTCAAGGCTCCGGGTTCTGCGGGTGGCTGGGTCTTGCCTCCTGGTGAGCTCCCGAGGCCTGGCCCTGCCCGTGCATGCAGCCGGGCTTCCTAGCCCGCTGTGACCTGGTCCCTCTGCGGGCTGCGTCTCCCCTCTGGTGGGCCTGCCTGGGTGGGTGGGTGCTCCCCTGGGAGGACACCTTTGCGTCGTGAAGGCTCCTGGGCCGTGGTGTGGCGCCCGGGGTCCTCTCGGCTGGAGGAGGTGCTTGAGGGAAGTGGACGGGAAGGGAGGGGACCTGGCTTTTGAATGCCAGGAGGTGGCCACCTGAGGCCACCGAAGGCTCGTCCAGCCCAAGCAGGGGTCTTCAAAAGGCCGACCTTTCCTACACAGGAGGGGAGACTGAGGCTGGCGCGGGGCAGGCAGGCCTCTACTCCCACCCTGGTCACAGCCTTCCCGCGCCCTTCTGCCAGCAGGGGCCCCTTACTGGACACGGCCCGAGCGGATGGACAAGAAGCTGCTGGCGGTGCCGGCGGCCAACACGGTTCGCTTCCGCTGCCCAGCCGCCGGCAACCCCACCCCGTCCATCTCCTGGCTGAAGAATGGCAAGGAGTTCCGAGGCGAGCACCGCATCGGGGGCATCAAGGTGGGCCCGGCGGGGGGCGCTGGGGCCTCGGTGCCGGCCAGCAGGGCACAGCCCGCCGTCCGCTCACCCGTGTCCACCTGCAGCTGCGGCACCAGCAGTGGAGCCTGGTCATGGAGAGCGTGGTGCCTTCGGACCGCGGCAACTACACGTGCGTCGTGGAGAACAAGTTCGGCAGCATCCGGCAGACGTACACTCTGGACGTGCTGGGTGAGGCCCGGGCTGGCGGGTGCGGGCGGCAAGCGGGCGCGGGTCAGGCAGCCTCTGAGCGCCCCCTGTCCCGCAGAGCGCTCCCCGCACCGGCCTATCCTGCAGGCGGGGCTGCCCGCCAACCAGACGGCGGTGCTGGGCAGCGACGTGGAATTCCACTGCAAGGTGTACAGCGACGCGCAGCCCCACATCCAGTGGCTCAAGCACGTGGAGGTGAACGGCAGCAAAGTGGGGCCCGACGGCACACCCTATGTCACGGTGCTCAAGGTGGGCCCCGCCGCGCCGCTGGCTGGGTGGGGCAGGCGGGCTGGGGGCGGGGGACTCCTTGCAGGTGAGCCATCAGGCCCGGCCCCGCGGGGGCCCCTTTCGCCGGGGACAGGGAGGGCATCCCAGGCAGGAGGCCTGTCGTGTTTAAGGGACGGGGGTCGGGGCACAGGCTTTGGACCTGCGGGGAGAAGCAGCGGGGGGGTCGGCTCGGGAGGTGGGGCCCGGCCCAGCACGCCAGGACCTACAGTGAGCCCTGTGTCCTTGCGCCCTTGTGTGCCTTCAGACGGCCACCCGCCCACCTCACTGGGCCCTCAGGGCAGGACCGCCTGAGCTTTGTTCCCACGGCCCCAGGGGTGGGGGCCCCCCGAGTTGGGGTGATTGCGACACTTGCAGCCCAAAGAGAAACATCTGTTTAGAGACGAGATGGGCCTGCGGGGCGGGAGCAGGGGTCCAGACTAGCCGCGGGGCGGTGCCGGGTGCTCTCGGCCCAGCCGTGTGGCAGCCGGGGCCCCCGCGGTGGGCAGCTCCAGTGCCCTGGGAGGGCCTCTCTGAGCGCCACCAGCCAGGGCTGCGCTCCGGGCTGTTGGGGTGGATGAGAGGAAGGTGCATCCGCGGAGACGACAGCCGCCTCCAGGCAGCCTTCCTAGCTGGCACAGCCTAGTCCGCCCATCCGTTCCTTGGGGGTCTCAGAGCCTCAGAGCCTGGTCTAGACAGGCCCGCTCCTGCGCGGCCACTTCCATGCCCGGCGGGGCTTCCGCGCCTGAGCCGGGTCTCTTGTCCCTGCAGTCGTGGATCAGTGAGAGTGTGGAGGCCGACGCGCGCCTCCGCCTGGCCAATGTGTCCGAGCGCGACGGGGGCGAGTACCTCTGTCGAGCCTCCAATTTCATAGGCGTGGCTGAGAAGGCCTTTTGGCTGCGTGTTCACGGGCCCCAAGCAGGTAACAACTCTGTCCCACGCCTGCCTGGCACGCCGAGCTCCAGCTCCGACGCCCTGGCCCTGCGCCCACCCGCACGCCCCGCCGCTCGTGCCCCGTCCCCAGCTCACACTCTGCTCCTGGCGTGGCCACATCTGCGCCGCCGCCTCTCTGGCCTCCGCCGTGACCGCCTGCTTTGAGCCCCCGTGGCCTGTGCCGACCCGCCTGCACCCCCGTGCGCACTCCTCCCCCCACCCCCCTGCCCGGAGGACCTCAGCCCCGAGGCCGGGCCGGAGCCCGTCTTCCGCTGCTCTGGCTCTCGCGCTCTCCCTCCATCCCTCTCTCTGGCCCCTGCTCCCGCTGCTGCTCACTTCCTGCCCGTCTCTGTCGCCTGCCCGCCCGCCTCCCCTCCTGGTGCGCGCTAACCCCTCCTGCTGTGCAGCCGGTCGCACGCCTGGCTCACCTGGGACAGAGGACTTGCCGGTGGAGGGACTGGCTTCAGGCTCGGTGTGGACGCACGAGGCAGGGGGCCCTCGGCCGCCGTGGCCGTGGCCGTGGCCGTGGTGGTGGTGGCGGCGTTTTCCTTGCAGCCTGGCTGGATCGTCGCCGCGTGGACTCTGGCTGTGGTGCCCGCGGGAGGTGCTGGCGCTCTCCTATCGCGCTCTGTTCTTTCTTTGTAGACGGCGGGCGCTAACACCACCGACAAGGAGCTAGAGGTTCTGTCCTTGCGCAATGTCACCTTTGAGGACGCGGGGGAGTACACGTGTCTGGCGGGCAATTCTATCGGGTTTTCCCATCACTCTGCGTGGCTGGTGGTGCTGCCAGGTACCAGCTCCTGCTGCGCTCGCTCTGCGCCTGTCCTCTCGGGGCTGCAGCTCGGGACACGCCAACGCCATCGGGGACAGGCAGGGGACTGCAGAGCCCTCGAGCCAGGCCCTGTGCCCGGTATGGGGACAGAGCCCACACGGCCCTGTCTTGGCCCAGAGGGCCTCCCTCGAGCGCCCCATCCCAACGGGGTCCCCCGCAGCCGATACGGTGGCTTTGGTGTCTCCCGGGTGGCGGGTGAGGGTGCCGCTGGCTCCGCTGGGCTCTTTCTGTCCTGGGTCTGCCCCTCCTGGCCCAGGCATTTCTGGCTGCTGGACCTTCAACGAGTAGGCCCTTCAGGCCTCAGCACTCGCACCAGGGGAGCTGAGCCCCCGGCCCGGCCCAGGGCGGCCCGCGGGGGCTCCTGAGAGGCTGGGCCAGGCCCCCAACGCCCGTGTCTTTGCAGCTGAGGAGGAGCTGGTGGAGGCTGGTGAGGCTGGCAGTGTGTACGCAGGTGTCCTCAGCTACGGGGTGGGCTTCCTCCTCTTCATCCTGGTGGTGGCCGCTGTGACCCTCTGCCGCCTGCGCAGCCCCCCCAAGAAGGGCCTGGGCTCGCCCGCCGTGCACAAGGTCTCCCGCTTCCCGCTCAAGCGACAGGTAACAGAAAGTAGATACCAGGTTCCGAGCTGCCCGTGCCCCTGCCCCTGCCTCCCGGGCTCCCACGCTCAGTCCCCTTCCTAGTGTCAAGGCCTGGGGCCTGGGGCCTGCCCGGGGACAGCCCTTCTGCTGTGGGGGGTGCCAAGCCCTCAGTGGTCTCTGTGGTCACCGCACAGAGCCGGGTCACTCTGGGCACAGAACATTTTAGAAGTCTTCGCTCAGTGCTGTGCAGGAGTCAGGCAGCCATCCCAGGCCTGGCCTCGGCCTACGGTCCGAGGGGGCCGCACCCTCGCCCCCGTGCCCCGGCCGTGCGGCCCCGCAGCACCAACCTGCCCCTGCTGACCCAAGCAGGTGTCCTTGGAGTCCAGCTCGTCCATGAGCTCCAACACGCCGCTGGTGCGGATCGCCCGGCTGTCCTCGGGGGAGGGCCCCGCGCTGGCCAACGTCTCTGAGCTCGAGCTGCCCGCCGACCCCAAGTGGGAGCTGTCCCGGGCCCGGTCAGTGGTGTGCGAAGGCCTGGGGCCCTGGCCCGGGGGGGTGGGGGGCGCACACACGGTGGGGGCCGGTGGTGGGGAGGGGCCCCACTCAGACCCGGCTGCATTCAGATGGGAATCAGGTAGGCCACTGCCGGAGATGGGGCTGGGGCGTGGCGGGGAGGACCCGCCCCAGGAAGTGCTCTCACCGGCCCAGAGGCCGGGGTGGGGGGGTGGGGGCAAGGTCCTCCACCAGCACGAGCACGGTCGCCGGGGCGAGGGTGGTGGGCTTCCTGGAGGCGGTGGCACTGCACCTCAGGCTGCCTGGGACAGTGCCTCAAGCGGGCGGGCGTGCTCATCGCTTCTCTGCTTTTGCCGCCAGGCTGACTCTGGGCAAGCCTCTCGGGGAGGGCTGCTTCGGCCAGGTGGTCATGGCAGAGGCTATCGGCATCGACAAGGACCGGGCTGCCAAGCCCGTCACGGTGGCGGTGAAGATGCTGAAAGGTGAGGGAGGGACGTGGCGAGGGGAGCCTGGACAAGGCTGGGACGGCCCAGCCTGACAAAACCCCCTCCCCGCACAGATGACGCCACAGATAAGGACCTGTCGGACCTGGTGTCCGAGATGGAGATGATGAAGATGATCGGGAAACACAAGAACATCATCAACCTGCTGGGCGCCTGCACGCAGGGCGGTGGGTGCTGGGCCCGTGGCGGGCGGCGGGCAGCCCCCAGGTGCAGCCCCCTCTGAGACCCCGGTGCTCGCAGGGCCCCTGTACGTGCTGGTGGAGTACGCGGCCAAGGGCAACCTGCGGGAGTACCTGCGGGCGCGGCGGCCCCCGGGCACGGACTACTCCTTCGACACTTGCCGGCTGCCCGAGGAGCAGCTCACCTTCAAGGACCTGGTTTCCTGCGCCTACCAGGTGGCGCGGGGCATGGAGTACCTCGCCTCGCAGAAGGTGAGCACCGGCGGGGCCGGGCCGGCCGGGGGGCGGAGGGAGCAGCCGGTGGCGACCGCCTCAACCCCGGTCCTGTCCCCAGTGCATCCACAGGGACCTGGCCGCCCGCAACGTGCTGGTGACCGAGGACAACGTGATGAAGATCGCGGACTTTGGCCTGGCCCGCGACGTGCACAACCTCGACTACTACAAGAAGACCACCAATGTGAGCCCGGCCTGGGGAGGGTGGGGGACTCAAGCCGGGAAGGCGCCTGGCGGTCAACAAGCCCCGTTCCTCCTCCCAGGGCCGCCTGCCCGTGAAGTGGATGGCGCCCGAGGCCTTGTTTGACCGCGTCTACACCCACCAGAGTGACGTGTATGTGGCCCCCAGACCCGGGCGGGGGTGGGGTGGGGAGCCGGGCGGGGCACAGGCCACACCAGGGCAGGGGCCGGGGAGCTGTGGGGCAGAGCCGGCCACCATCGGTAGCCCCCTGCACCCCACTGGGGTCTGTCCTGGGGCTTCCGCATGCACGGGGGACCGCGGGCGGCAGGGTGGGCTGACGGTGCCGCGCCCTCGCCGCCCACAGCTGGTCCTTCGGTGTCCTGCTCTGGGAGATCTTCACGCTGGGGGGCTCGCCGTACCCCGGCATCCCCGTGGAGGAGCTCTTCAAGCTGCTGAAGGAAGGCCACCGCATGGACAAGCCGGCCAACTGCACACACGATCTGTGAGCGCACGCACCCGCCTGTCACCTCGGGACCCCGCTGGGCCCCCACTGAGCCCCGCCCCCGGGCAGGGGGAGGGCCGGCCTCGAGGCTGTTCCCAAGGGAGGGGGACTGGCGCGGTGTGCGGGCGCAGGGAAGGGCCCACCTGAGTGCCGCCTGCAGGTACATGATCATGCGTGAGTGCTGGCACGCCGTGCCCTCCCAGAGGCCCACCTTCAAGCAGCTGGTGGAAGACCTGGACCGCGTGCTCACTGTTACATCCACCGATGTGAGTTCGGGCCCCACTGCCGCCCCCCGCCCACCCCCCGCCCCGGGCCTGGACAGCTCGGGCGTTGGAGGTGGCGTAGCACTGACCGCAACCCCACCCCGGCCCGCCTGCAGGAGTACCTCGACCTGTCGGTGCCCTTCGAGCAGTACTCGCCGGGCGGCCAGGACACCCCCAGCTCCGGCTCCTCAGGGGACGACTCTGTGTTCGCCCATGACCTGCTGCCCCCGGCCCCGCCAGGCAGCGGGGGCTCGCGGACGTGAAGGGCCGCGGCCTGCGGGCCAAGCCCCCATCAACGTGAGAGCGGACCCCAGCCTGCCGTGCTGCCACTGGTGTGCCGTGACCAACGGGTCTCACCGGCCTGGGCTCAAGACCTGGAACAGGTGGACAGATGGACAGACAACTTCCACATGTGTGCATGTGTGCACTCGTGTGTGCTCGGGGTCCCCGGCGTGCCCGCCCTGCTGTATGGTGACCTCCTGGCCACCTGGGCCGGCAGCACCGGTGGACCGGACGTAGAATGTAAGGGGCTTCTCCCGTGGGGTCCCTCCCCAGGCTCCCCTGACCCCCGCTGCCACCCCACAGGGAGCATCGGGGTGGGCCGGGCTCCAGTGTCCAGAGTGGGCTGAGGCCCCCCCTCCAAGTGCCCAAGCTGAGCCTACAGGGAAGCCCCCGTGTGGCACCTTGCGCCTGGGGTGAGTGTTAGCGGCTCCCCACCTCCAGGCCTCCCCACTTCCCACCTTGACCCTCAGAGACTGAAATTACGGGTACTTGAAGGCGGGAGCCTTTAACTTCTATCCGAAAGGTGTATTCCAGAAATGAGTGTACATTTATATAAATAGATGCTGTGTATATGATATACACATACATATATATATAAATATCTATATGGAAGAGGCAGGCTGGTACAACTGAGGCACGGGGCCCTGAGGGTGCAGGGGCCGGGGTGCCCTAGTCGAGCGAGGCGCCCTGGGGGCTCGCTGTTGAGACGCAAAAACCAGCAGAGGTTGGAGGGGCTTTTCTGGCACCGCAGTTTTGTTTTAAAAATTGTTCCTGGACCTGTATGTTTGTAAAGCTATTTATCGACCCCCAGAGCCTGTGTCCCCGTCACTCCCCAGGCTCCTAGCGTTCAGCCAGCTGCACGGCAGAGGCTTAAGTTTTAACTTATTAACAGTGAGATGGTTTATGCTTTGTTTAGGGGCATTGCTGAGGGTGTGTCCAGCCCACACCCCAAGGCCAGAGCCAGCCCCCGGCACCCTAAAGGGTCGTTAACAGTTCGAGATGATTCCGAGGGGACATTTTATTCCCTTTGGCCTTCTTTTGCAGAAGAAGTAGATTTCTATAGGAGTTTTCTTTAGGAGATTTATGTTTTTAGACTTCAAAGCAAGCTGGTATTTTCATACAGGTTCTTCTAATTGCCACGTGTTCCAGGCAGGGAGGCAGTTTCGGGGCGGGGGGGCAGCCCTGCATGCAGGTTCAGATGTTAGATGTTACAAGTTTATATATATCTATATATATAATTTATTGAGTTTTTACAAGACGTAGATTTAACACTTCTTACGCAACGCTTCTAGACTTTTGTAGCCCGGACTGCTACCTTTCAAAGCTTGGGAGAGAAAGCCACAAATTCAGTTTTGTTACTTTTTGTACTGTTAATGGCCCTGAGTTTGGGCGGCTGTTCTCTGCTTGTCAGCGGGCTCAGGGTGGTCTCGGTTCTCAGGGCCCCCAGCCTTGTGGGGGCCAAAGGTGTTGGCCCAAACCAGCAGACGTGCTTTCCAAAAAATAAACAGACAACTGGTTCAGATCCATGCTTTCTTGTCTCCTGTCCTGGAGTCCCGGGCAGCTCCCGGGTACTCACTGCCCACCTGGGGCAAGTCCTGTCATCTGTCCCCCGAGGAGGGAGGGGTCACTAGTTGCTGCTGGAGCAACAGCTGCGGGGGTTGGGGCCCCAGACTAGACTGGCTGCCTGGGTCTTGCGCTCTCCAAGGCTTTCCAGCCCAGGTCTTTGGCTCAGAGACGATGTGTCCTGGGCAGAGCTAGGGTGAGGGTGATCCGGTGTGCCCAGCTGCACAGGGGCCTGACGCTGGCAGGGCGGAACCTCAGGGTCACCAGTGGTCTTCACTGCCTTGGTCGGGGGTCTCCAAGGGCAGGGAATGCAAGTGATGTGTTTGTGGGAGAAGGCAATGGGGAAATCCTCTGGGCCTGCCCATCCCCTATCTGCCCCCAGCTCGTGGAGTTCAGGGGCCCTGAGGGTCACATCCAGGTAACTGTTGCTGGTTCCAAGGCCTCCCTCTCCTCACCCTGCCCCTGGTGTCTGCCTACCCTGTCAGCTGGGGGAGGGGGACGTTTCTAGGTGGGTCCCCCCCATGGAGCCCCACGTAAACCAAGCCCTCACCTGGCGCCCTGAGTCAGCCGTCTGCACTCCTGGCCACACTCCTGCTCCTGGCTGGCTTCCCACCCCCTCCCGGGCCTGGCACCCGCCTTGGGCCCCACCATTGTCCCCTGCGCTCCGCCACCGCCACTCCTTCAACTTTGGGCAGGTGCTGCACGCTGATGCTCAGCTCGTTGGGGTGCTGAGGACCCAGTGACAGCATCTGGGCCCGTCTACTGCACAGTTCACAGCCTGAGGGAGAGGGAAGACCGAGCAGGGCACCCAGCCAGCAGTGGTGGGAGTAAGTCTGGGAAGGCTTCGTGGAGGAGGCAGCAGTGCCCAGGCCAACTGGGGGACTCGGGTGGATTCAGGGACAGGTGGCTATGCAGACTCACGCCCTCCCTGGGACCCAGCGCTGCCCAGGGCTGGCTGTCCCTCCCCCCCAGCCCCTGCTTTGCCACCTGGTGCCCCTCCCTCTGTCCCTCGTGCCTCATGGTCTTGGACGGTGTGAACTTTTACTGTGGCTTCTAAGAAACTCGCTCCCCTTATTGCTGTGTCCAACTCACCTTCCAACTGAGGGGGTTTCTGGGGCCTCTTTCTGGAGAGCCGGGGAGGTTGCTAGGAGCTTGGCTCTGGATAACGATGCCGCCCAATACCTGACCCAACTCGGGAAAGCGCTCCCGGCCCCCAAGCCCCTCCAGCCTGCCAGAGACCCCGTGTTTGTGTCCAACGCTCGGGAGACACGCGGCGATAGTGACGGGGATGGCAAGGAGGCCAGCGAAGGCCAGAGTCTGGAGGGAGGCCAAGGCCAGGAGGCGGGGAGGCGGCGAGGCGGGCGCAGTGCGGGCGTGGTGCGGGGCCCTCTAGCGCTGGCCGGGCCGAGCCCCAGCTCTGCCCCCGGCCTCTGTCCTGCCTGAACCCGGCTGGGCTCCGGGTGCGCGCTCTGGACACCGAGTGGATTGGCTGTGGGTGAGGCGCGGCTTTCCGGGACACCGGACGGAGACCCGGAGGGGGGGGGCGCTGGCCGGAGAGGGACGGGCCCAGGTGGGCAGGTTGGGGGGCCCGACAGGGGAGCTGCTCAATCCTCCCCGGAACCTCCCCGCCCAGCCCCGCCCCTCCTCAATACTGCCCCGCCCCCTCGCCCGCCTGGCCCCGCCCCCCACCTCGGCCCCGCCTCCACCCGCGGCCCGGCGTCTTCTCAGAGCCCCAGGGCCGGTGGGGTCCGGCCCAGGCCCGGGGGCGGGCTGCTGCGGGGCTTAGGGAGCAAGGCGCCAGCACTCCGCCCGCCCTCAGAGGGTCCGGAGCCCCCATTCTCGGACCTCTAGGTCCGGCCTTGCCCTCTGCCTTCCCCTCGCGGCCTGGGGTGACTCGCCTGGTATGTGCGTCTGCACCTCTGTCCTGGCCCCCTGGCCTCCGGAATCTTGTTCCCACCCTGCAGTGTCGCCAGGCTGGACAGCGACCTCTCGGTGTCCTCTTCCCCAGGCGGGTGCCTGAATACACTCTCGGCCCCATGGTCTTCAGGGGGCCGCATCACCACGTGTAAAAACACGTGACGCCACCGGGAACAGAACGTCCCCAGTCGCCCCCCCCACTGCAGTTGATGCAGGTTTTAAAGGTTTTAAATCAGGACCCCATCTGGCTGTCCCTCCTCCCGCTACGTGTGGCTTTTGGAGGGGGATGGCCATGGACGTGCTGGCGGCTCCTGTGGGGGGTCATGAGACTTCCCCGGCTGGGTGTCTGGGGCAGTGCCTGGGGCACACAGCCAGCGGCCCCGCACACCCAGCTCCCCACCCCCGTGACCCCAGGGTAGCCATCCGGGTGGGTTCCAGCGTTTCTCCCGTCTGTCCACCACCTGGAATTCTCCCTGAAGAGCTTCCTGGGATGGGCTCTATTTCCTCCTGAGAAAACAGGGTAGTCCCCAATTCTTTCCTGTCACCTGTTCTCGCTGTTTAAGAATCTCCATCAGCAGGGAAAGACTTTCCTGAGGATCAGCTGGGTGTGTGGATTTTTGTTTATGATCGATTTTGTCTTTTTTTGCTACTCACTCTGTCCTCGCTTTGGCCCGAAGTGTCCCTTTAGGTTGGCTGTGGTGTCCCTGGACTATATATAGCCCCCTTGCCTGCCCCCGCCCTGGGTCAGCCTTGCCAGAGCCCTTGGTGACCCTCGATGTGACCTTCTGAACCACAGAAGTGAGAAGCCTCGAATCCTGGGGCACCGGCTGGTACCTGAAGACTCGCACGGCCCCGACCCCGGCCACCTTCTCCCGGGGCCCGGCCTGAGGAGGGTCCAAGTGCAGTGGACACACTCAGTCCTCAGCATGAGGGGACTAGGTGCCTGCCGGGGGTGAGATGAACCTGGACAGAAGCCACTGAGGCCCAGCAGCCCCCTGCCCGCGCCTGCACCCCCAGGGACATCTCCCTTCCACATGGGTCACGACCCACGTGCGAGCCCGCAGAATCCCTGGGGCAGACTGTGGCCAAGGCCAGGCTCAGGGAGAGATGGGGTGCAGGTGAGGACGACCCTGGGCAAGGGGTCGGGGCTCAGCAAGGGTAGAAGGAGCCCCCACAGGACCTGGGGCCGGTGCAGGGGTGAGGCCGCCTGAGACAGGCTGGACGTCCCAGCTCACGGGGGGCGGTCTGTCCACGCTGGGAGGATGGGGAGGTAGGACCCTCTGCCTGGCGGCCCTCCCAGCTGGGCCTCAGCTCTCTGCCCAGGGTAGGGCCCCCCTGCCCCTGGAGCCCAGAGATGAGGGCCGGAGAGGCAGTGGGTGCGGGGCGGGGGGGCGCTGCGGGCTGGCCCCCGGTCCGCACACCCCGTCGGCTCTCTGGGCCCTGCCCTGGTGTCGGGGAGACCGCAGTTCCTGAGGGCCCCCTCAGACAGTGGAGGGCACAGCCCTTAGGCAGTGCTGTCCCTGATCCCAGGGGCCCTCAGTCTCTCAGAACAGAATTCCACCCCCTAGGGCTGGCCAGGGTCCCAGCCCTGCCCACCAGGGACCACCCCCCACCCCGGGGCCTCTGAGGGTCGGGGAGAGGAAAGCCTGGTCAGGCAGTGGCTGCTGCGCCGACCTGACAGACAGACCGTCACAGGGAAGACAGGCCATCACGACAGCGCTTTATTCAACCTTCTCCTTACATCAACTCGAGTGCCTAGTCACCAGCACAGTCTGAGGGGACAGGCAGGGCACGCGGTCACAGCACAAGAGGACACCAGAGGCCAGGACCAGAGCGCTGGAAGGCCCTCTCGTCACGCTCTCCTGCCGCGAGGCTGGGACCAGACGCTCAGACATCTCTGCCATTTCCCACCCTGACTGCCGGTGGGCCACACGGTTCACAAACCTGGTTTTGAGCTGTTACAGGAACACGAATTTGATATTTTAATAAAAACACTATTTCTAAAAAAGGTGTTTACACACAGCCCGAGGAGGCGGCCCTCAGGCCAAGCCGGCCCTGGGCCCCTGGCGGACACGCAGACAGAGCCGCCAGCGGCCCAGGGCCCGCCGTGAGGAGCACCGCCTAGAGGTTCTTCTCTGCAAGTTACCAGGTGCCCTTCCTTCTCAAAGTCTGGATTTGGATATTCCAAAGCGACTCTGGAAGCCACGTGCCAACTTCCTGAATCCCTAATGAAGAAACCGGTGTTTAGGTGGAGCGAAAGAAGAATTCCCATTCCGCGTCACAGATCCCGAGGACGTCACAGATCCCGAGGACACAGGCGCCCTCTTGAGAAAGCTCGGGAAGGCCGGGCACAGGCACCGGGCACTCAGTCAACAGACGGCGGCCCTGACGCCTCGCTCGTCACATAAGACTCTCGTTCCCAGAGCCGCGTTCCATACACCTGCACCCGGGCACCCCTGTCAGCGGCAATAAATAAAGTTCAGGACAGTAAAAACAAGCAACGCGAAGGGGGAAGCCTGCAGCAGACCGTGGCCCACGGTACAAACACCAGCGAAGGGTCCCACTGCACTGGGGGCGCAGACACGCACGATCCGGGAGGGCGGGGGGGTGCGGGGTGGGTGTGCGATGGCAGCGACGGGGACGCCCCGGGCGCCTGGCGAAGGCAGCGAGGTGAGGACGGAGGCGGCAAGGACGACCCCATCCGCGGCACGCCGGCTACCACGAAGTTCACGAGCAAGCACGCTTCCGCAGCGGAAAACCAGGCCGCTGAAACACGTGTGAGAGGACTCGGAAGTATCAACTAAGCGTGGGGAACGTGCCTCTTGAATAACCGAACGAGGAACCCTTTAGAACCACTGTCCCTTTACGAAGGTTTACATCCGAGAATGCAGAAGCTTATGTTGTCGAGTTTCTTCTTTAGTGGCTGGGTAGAAAGTTTCAAGTAACTTGGAAGCGATCATCTCGTCGTCGTCCTCCCTCAGCTCATCTGGCCACTCTAGGCCCACGTCTTCCGATTCCTATGTCTGTTTTCCCCCAAAGAACGTTCTTGCCGTACCTGACCCAGCCTTCGCGTGGGCAGCCGGACAGAGCTGGGGCCACAGGCCGCCCAGCACCCCCACCCCACCCCGCCACGGAGCACCGGCCTCCCCAAGCTGCCAGTTGTGGACCCATCACCGGACACGCGGTGACACCCGCTCCGAACACCCCAAATGAGGACACTTCCTAAAAGCACAACAAATGACTGCACCCGAGATGCTTCACTGTCCAGGGCTTCATTAGCACTTCTCCTGGCATAATTACGTTGGATTTACTCAGGTGGGCAGACTGTCATGTGAGGAAATTCTGTACCAGTTAAGTGGTTAGGGTTAGGTGAGAATCAAAGAGAACTCAAGAAAGAGCTCGGATACACACGTCAGAGCGAACTTCCAGGAGACCTGACATCCGCGTCAGAGAACGCGGCCCTCCAGAGGCCACGGAGATGACGGGCGTGTTGCTCACTCGCTGCAGGTGTGAGCTTGGGAGCGCGCACGAGTGGCTCCTATTCACACTGCTCTGTGCGAATCCAGGCCCACGACTCACGCAGCGTCCTCTCCAGGCCGAGGCGGCTGTGTCTGCACGACTCCAATCCCACGCCTGGGGCTCCATGGGCACGGGGAGTCCACGCGGCCGGTCCTCTCTCCTCCCGCAGCAGACACCGCCAGGGGACAAGCGGGGAGGCCCGAGCCGCCTCAGGAGCCCAGGGGGCTGTGCAGGGCCACGACCCCCGCTGCCGGCAGGCCGCACGCTTGCCTGCCACAGCTGGGACCACACCAGCACTGGGCCACCGCGTGAATCCAGAGCAGACTCCCTGGAGGGGTTCAGGGATCCAGACTGGCTGAATCTTCGTGGAATGATGGAAATTAAAAATTACCGATTATGAAGTCTCTGATTTATTCCAGACAAAATATTAGATCTGTCTCTAAGAATCACTTCAAAGCAATAACTGTCACGTTAGGACCGCCGCGGCAGACACACAAAGGGCCACCAAGGCACCTGCGAGCCGGCAGGCCCTAACTCTTCACCTCTGCGGCCTCCTTCTCGGCCTTCTCCTTGGCCTTCTCCCTCTCCTCCACCTTCTCCTCCTTCCCCAGCGTGGCCACAATCTCAGCCACCTGGCTGGTGGAGATGTGGATGTCTTCTTTGTCCACCAGCTCGATCACCTGCACACACGGGAAGGGATGAGGGCCTCAGAGGTGGCTCTGCCCCTTCACAGCATGAAATCTCCCCTCAGGACACGGAGGGCACACGGCACACGGCCACCAGGCTGGGATGGCCTTCGGCACCCATAGGCCACGCTGTCCCGCCGGGGGCCCTGGGTCCTCCATCTGCCCGGGTCTTCTGAGGGCCAGACCCCCACCCGCACGGAGCCAACAGGCTCCACAGCCCCAGCCCAGGCTATGAGCCGCCAGGGAGCGGGCCCAGGTGAGGGCGCCAACTGTGCCTCCCTCGGGTCGCAGGGCTGCAGGAAGGTGGGATGGACGACACAGCGAGGCTGCCGGGCCGGGCCCTGCTCGGGCAGAGCGCCTTGGGCACCAAGGAGGGGCCCCAGACGACGGGCCCTGCCCAGCCACTGCTGCCGCCAGGGTGATGGCGCTCGGCCCCCGAGCGGGGAAGGCCGCGCTCCCGACCAGAGTGACGTCCGCTGACATTCTAGGTAGACGTTTGAGTGGAAAGTCCCCGACGGGCCGGAGAGACCCTGGAGCCATGAGAGCTGCCGGCGAAGGCGTGCTCTCCACAGGAACGCCAGAGCCCACGGCCGTCCTGTGGAGGCGGAGCCCCGTGCAGGTCGCCTGGGCTGCCCAAGCTCCCGGCACCCTCTCAGGCCTCCGGCCACCCCCAGGGGTCCCGAGGCCCAGCCCCGAGGGCCACAGGCATCCCCTCCGGGCTGCCATGGCCCAGCCCCCCCAACACCATGCTCCGCAGACCCGGCCAGGGCTGGGCCAGGGGAGGCCAAGCAAGAGCCGGTGGCCTGCTCTGGACGGACGGCCTCACTGCCCTGACTCCACTCTGTTTGCGGCGAGGGCAAGACCAGCCCGAGGGGCCTCTCGGGTGGACGCACAGGTGGAAAAGGCTGCCAGCAAGACCCCCACGACCCACCTTGACGAGGTCGTCGATGTTGACCTTGCCGTCCTTATTTTCGTCCAGGGCCGAGGCCAAGCTGATGAGCTTGTTTTCGGGAATGTGCTTGATTTGCTTCATGGCACTGATGAGCTCAGCAACGCTGATGACGGTCTCCCTGGGGAACACAGCCCGCATGCGGCACAGCTGGCGCCCCCTACAGCCTCACTGGGGCCCCGTGGGTCAGACCTGCCCTGGACAGCCCCTCCCTCCAGAGCTCCCTCGCCCCGTCCTCTGGGAACACCCAGCCAACTTGGACACAGAAACAGAAACCACCGCCCTGTCCAGGGTCTCCTGTGTGTGCGCAGCCGCCCAGCGAGCCCGGCCTCTCCAGTGGGGACGAGGCCAGTGGGTCCCTCAGGCCTGCCTGCGCCCTGGTCAGGGTGGGAGGGGCTGAGTATGGCCACACTGCCCTCCGCCCAGGTGGAGGGCAGTGGGCCCACACAGCACAGCAGGTCAATCCAAGCGGGGACACTGGCCTCGCCCGGGGGGAAGGGCCGCTGACCTGAGGACAGCGGGGGCCCTGCAGCCAGCCCGCCTGCCTGCCCCCTGGAGACGTGGGCGCTCGTGGTGCGGTGTCTGGCCCACGGGAGCGCCGAGTGTCAGTCGCTACCACCTGGGGGGGTTTCATTTGCCCGGCAGCCACTCACACGACACTGGCCCCCGCTGGCCGCTGTCCCAGGCATGTGGGACACACCAGTGCAGAGCCGGCCCCCACGCAGGGGGTCATTATTGAGTTGCCTGTGTGTAGGGGTTCAGGAAGAGGGAGGAGGCTGGAGGAAGGGGAGAAGGGACAGGGAGAGGCTGGTGGTTCCCAAGGGAGCTGTGATCCGAAGGACACTGTGGAAGGACCGGTGACAACAGCCTGGAGAGAGCTGGGGGAGGGGCGGTGGACACAGGGAGAGCAGGCAGCCGCAGCCCAGGTCCTCCAGACGTGGGCTGACAGCGCTGCACCGTGTGTGCGTGCGCTTGTGTGTGTGAGCACACGCGCGTGCAGGGAAGACCCAACTTGGGGCCGCTTCAGTGACAGTGTCGTGGAGAAGTGGGGACACCTGGGTTCTGGCTGCAGCCGCTAGGTCAGAAGGGCGGGGCAGCTGGTCACCAAAGCTGAGAAACGCGCTCCGGTCAGAAAGGCCCTGGCCCCCCCCCCCCCCGGGCTCCAGGCCCCCGGCAACCGCGTCGCACACTCACCCTGCAGGCGAGCCCTCGGCGGCCACGCCCAGCTTGCCAGCCTTCTGATCGGCCTCCAGCTGCGTGAGCAGGTTGTCGATCTGCCCGATCATCTGCTGTACCCGCTTCGTCAGCCTCTTGCTGGCTTTAGACTCTTCCACGTAGATTTCTTTGCCAGTCTTTGAAAGTTCCTTCTTGATCTCCTGCAAGTCCTAATAAAATTGTTTGCTTGTAAAAAGACTGCCTTAAAACTAAAAAAGAAACCTTAAGTTCACCTTGCAGAAGTACTGGGTTAACCCAGACTCCATCATCAAGGTGGAAGGTCTAGGCTGTGCGCGGAGCAGCCCCATTAACTGGGGCCACGAAGCAGCAGGCTTACTGCTGTCTATCATGCAAATGGGTTCTCACTGCAAACTCAAGCACTGTTTTTGTAGCAAAGGAAATGAACTCTGTCCTGAACCCCCGACTTTCTTCCTGACGGTGAAAGAATCCAGGAATGGTGAGTGCCTTCTTAAATTCCAACTTGTGGTTTTCCCTAGGAGCAAGTGTTACAGGGAAGAACGGGAGGTGAGGTGGGGACTGGAGAACCCACACAAGAGGGCTGCCACGACAAAGTTCAGAAAATAACAGATTATTTTTACCAATCTTAAAATACATAAATAAATAAATAGTGTGTAAGAAAAAAGTCTCTTTTGGGGAATCATGAACAAAAATAAGATTTCATATACCAAGTGACCAGACTGTTCATCTGATACCTTCATGTGTTTAGAAACTAAAAAGATATATGCGTGTCATCGACAAGGGCGAATGGCCAGCATTCCAGGGGAAAGTGACAGAGTGGGATGACTAGAAAAGCTACTGAATAAGATTTACTTAAATTCAGTTTTCTCTCCAAAGACCATTTGGCCTGCTTTTCCCTTATCTGACGAGGCATCACTGAACACTCGGGGCGATGCAGCCTGGGTTTACTCTGTGTGTAGCCTCAGCCCCGCCCCGCCCCCCCCAACGCCGCACCTCGCTGTAGTCCTGGACGTCCTCCTTCAGCAGCTCCAGCTCCTCCTTCTCTTTCGTCAGAGATTTCTTCTGACCCTTCAGTTTCGAGCAGGCGTCACTGAGTATGTCAATTTCCTCCTGAGTTATTTCCTCTTCCTGGAAAGAAAATAAACAAGCAAACTGAAACCCTACATGAAGGGGAGTAACTGGCTTTCCCCCGAAGGCTTGGCCACTTTTCTATCCGTGTCCCGTGTCCACACTGCGCGTGCCAGTCTTGGGCTCTGGGCGAGGCGACAGGCACCTGCAGTCACCGTCTTCGCTCTCCGAGGGGCCTCCTGCACCCGAGCGCACCTGTGCAAATGTGTCCGGCAGACGTGCATAGCCACGGAGCGACCACCACCCGACAGAGAAGTATCGTCACCCTGAAGGTTTCCTTGTGCCCACGTCCCCACCCCCACCCGACTGGCCTGCCTTCTGCCACGACAGCCTCGTTTGCTGGAATTCTGACAAACGGTATCACATGGCTCGAGCTCCGTCACCCTGAGATTCACCCACGTGACGGTGTGTTCCTTCTGACCGCCGTGTACAATTCCATCCGCAGATACGCCAAACCTGCTTCTCTCCATCGTTGTGGCTATTCTAGGTCCTCTGAATTTCCGTATATGTTTTAGAGTAAGTCTGTCAATGTCAACAACAAAGCCTGCTGGGATTTTGATGGTGTTGAATCCATAGATCGGCTGGGGAGAATTAACATCCTACCAACACCGAGTCTTCACATCCACGAGTGCAGTGAAGCTCTCCGTTTAGTTACTGCTTTACTCTACCTCAGCAACACTTTACAGCATCCTGTACAGGTCTTCATATCTACTTTCAAACTTACCCCTAAGTAGTTCATTTTCTGGATACTACTGTGTGATATGCTTCTTAGAATTTCAGCTTGATTGTTCGTTACTAGTACAAACAAGTACAATGACCTTTTAGGTGCTCACGTCATCCGTGAATAGCTTCGCTTCTGTGCGATTTTCCTTGTTCTTCTCTAACCATCCTGGCCAGTCCCGCAGTCCGATGCTGAACCGGTGGTGACAGCAGACGCCCGTGCTACCGTTAGGGATCCTGTGGCCGCAGGGGCCACTCTGGCTGCTTTAAGTGGGGTTGAGAAGGTTCGCTCCCGCTCGTTTGCTGAGAGACCTTTTCAATTGAGAAGCGATGCTGAATTCTGCCAAGCGCTTTTTGTGCATCTGCTGAAATGATCGTACATGGGTTTTCTCTTGAGGCTGTTAATGTGCTCGTTACATTTTTGTATTCCTTGGACAAACCCCACCAGGTCACAGTGTATTATCCTTTCTACAGAACAGCTGCGTTTCACTTACTGGAAACTTGTTGAGAATTTCACACCTGTGTTCAGGACAGATGCTGGTCTGTAGCTGTCTCGTATCCACCTGGTTTTGGCATCAGGGGCAGCTCATCTCAGAATATGCTCTTCTCAACTTTCCGCCAAGAGCTTGTGTAGCACGGGAAGGGTTTATTCTTTACATGTTTGGACTCACCAGCAACTTCACCCCTGAAGCCATGTGGGTCTGGGGCTTTCCCTGTGGAGAGGTTCTTCAGCTACCAACTCAACTTCCTAGAGCTATTCAGGTCTCTGTCCGAGTAAATGGTCAATACCGGTAAGACCCAGCCTTGTGCTGCAAATAGGAAACGGCGGTGCCCCGACTCTCTGTGGCATCTTTCCAACAAACCAAGGTTCTTCAGTGTAAGTTTTTAAAGGTTTGTGCTCCTTGCTAAGAAATCCTTGGCGATCCTTAGTTCATAAGCTCTCCGGAAAGTTTAAATGTCCTTTCACATCTAAGTCTTAAATCCACTGGAAATGGAATGCATCTGTATCCATGGAGACAGCCAACCATCCTGGCCCTACTGCTGACGAGTGACCCCTAATCCCAGACCACGCTCCATGGGCCCGACCAGGCCCCGCCTCTGTTCAGCTTCCTGGCCTCAGCCCCAAACTGCCTTCAAAATGACGCTGGTACCTCGGTTCCTGACCCTTCCCAGGGTCACCCTTCAAGCCTAGGTCAGCCCAGGCTCCGGGACCCTCCTCCTCTCAGCCTCTCCTCAGTGACAAGAGCGTGTGGGTCTTCATCTGTCTCCTGGGCCATCACCAGGTGAACAGAGGCTCACCCGACTTATCCCAGGCTATGCCAGCCCCTTCCCACCACACCACACCAGCCCTGCAGCCCACAGCTCCCTTCACCAAGACCCCTGGTGTTGATGCTTTATGCTTTCTCTTCTCATACGCACAGGACTGGAGGAGACTCCTCCCTGAGGCCCTGCAGTGGGGCCCTTCCCTCCACCTCCAATGACCCCGCGGGGCCCATCAGGGGTCAGTCCCCATCCACCCGGCCCTCAGGACACGTGACGAGGCCCACCCCTCCACCCAGGTATCAACACACTCGACTTCACGCACACCCCCCACCACAGCCTCGTCCCCCCTCTGACCCCTCTGAATGCGGTGGTCCCCCACCCGCCCCACCCCGGGACCTCGCTGGGAATCCCCAGACATAAAGCTGCCGTCCTGGTTTCTGTCTCCTACTCCAGCTGCCCGACGCTGCTGCCGCCCATCTAGTAAACACCTCCTGCCCCCAACACGCCTTCAGAAGCTGCTCTGCCCATCATGCTCCGTGTGCCAGGGGCCACCTGGCGGTTCCCCCGGCAGAAGGCGTCTCATGAGGAACATGGGCTACAACCACGACGGCGAGGCTGCCGGAAGCGAGCACCCCCAGCGCGCACCGCACGTCGGGCCCCCTGCGCTGGGCAGCTGGGAAGGGGACAGCAAGGGGGACTTCCCCGCTGGGGGCCCTGCCACGCAGAGCACAGGGGCCGCAGCCAGGGCAGGGCCGCCTCACCCTCCCCGGCCTCGCTCTCCTCGCCCCTCGACCATCCACCGTCACCCTGAGAAGCCAGGCTGCGGCCTTCCGGCCCCGCTTCCTCGGGAGCCCCCACCCTGCAGGCGGGCTCGCTGGCCCTGCGGTGCGGCTCCAACACCGCTCCCTCCAGGCGGGCGCCGTTACCTTCAAGCCCTTTAGGACGGGCGCGCTGTCCGTCAGGGCCTCGGACGGCAGGGTCACATCAGGCACTTCCGGCTGCGGCTCGACCACCAGCCTCCCAGGGGCACCTTCTGCCACCACTTCAGGCTCCACTTCCTTCTGAAACGCAAAGCCGCTGCCGGCTCAGCACTACCCGTCAGACCGTGGCCTTCCCAGGCATCCACACCGGCAGACGTGCCGCTGGCCAGAGGGCCGCCAGGCGCGGGGCAAGGTCTACAGAGCCCGGCCGGCTGGCAGTGGGGTCTGCCTCCTCCCGGTTCCGCCGCAGGACCCTCCACGTGGGCGCAGCGCGTGATGAGCGCAGTCACGCAGCTTCTGCATCCACGCCCCAGCACCTACGGGCTGCCGGAGGCCTCGGTCAGGTCGCCACAGCCTCGAACCCCAGCTTCGGGGCCTCAGGGCCGGCCGCTTGCGCTGACTGGCGCCCGAGCCACAAGAGTGAGCCTGCCTCCCCGTGCCCCCACCCCGCCCACGGGCCCAGCCCTTCCACCGCCCCGCTGCCGCTCACCGCCGCCTGGGACCGCCTCTGCAGCTCTTTCTCGCGATGCTCCTGCTGGATGGCCGCCTCCTCCTGCAGCGTGGCCTCCAGCTTCGCCTTGTTGTCCACCTGCTCGCCCTCCACCTCGGCCACCTTCACCTGGGCCTCCTTTGCCTTCAGGGAGGGGACACCCGTGAGCGCACTTGGAAGCGGGGCAGGCACACCCCCACCAGAGCAGCCCACACGGCGCCCGGCCCGGGTCTCGGGGTGTCTTGGCCATCAGGGCTTGCTCTCCGAGGAGCAGGAACCCCGGCTGCTGGGAAACGCCCTGGGACCCCAAGGGTCACCTTCTGCACGCACCGCAGGGCCCTCAGCGTGCAGAGGGCAGACAAGAAAGGAGGGGGCGAGTGGTGGGTCCGGGGGCTCCCCCAGAAGGGAGAGGGCCCCCGGCAGAGTGAGCAGCAGAAGGGGGCCTTGTAACACGCACCACAATCTCCGGAAGGGTCTGCAGGGTGGACTTGAGCTGGTCGGCGGGAGAGAGGGTGTCAGGAAGGTACATGGCCCGGGACAGGATGAGCAGCGACGTCGGGATCTCCTGGTGCAGGTGCAGCTCCAGCCACTGGAAGTGGGAGGTGGAGACCCAGACTCACCTGCCGGCCTCATCCCACCCACGTTTCCTGTGACCCGGGCAAGGGCTTCTGGCCCTGGAACTTCCCTCTCTGTTCTGGTTTGCGTAGGGGAGGGGAGGAGGATGACACTGGTGGCAACAACCACAGCGGCACCTGAGTGGGCGGACCCGTACGCCCCCTCGAGCGAGTTCTCCCGGGAGAGACCCCGCAAGCTCCGAAGGGCCTATTTACCGCTGTGCTAACGCCCACTGCCCACCTCAGTCACGGGAGCAGGAGACACCCCGCAGCGAGGCCGCTGTGCTAACGCCCACTGCCCGCCTCAGTCACGTGACACCCCGCAGCGAGGCCGATGTGCTAACGCCCACTGCCCGCCGCAGTCACGGGAGCAGGAGACACCCCGCAGCGAGGCTGCAGGGCTTATAAAACACTGAGCGAGACGGCCAGGTCCCGTTCCCAAAGTTCTTCACTTAACAATGGCACAGAAACTCCAAAGGTGGCGCTGGTGAATTCATTCGGCGTTTGAGGTTTGCACAGCTACCGTGAGCTGGGCACTGTTTGAGGCTATTTTAGTGACAGACAATGTTCAAACTGACAAAAGAGACCCCGACAATGCTTGGACACAAGGTAGACACAGAACAAAAGATGGGGCGAGAAGAACTCTCAGAACGGGGAGAAAATGCCGAGCACAGGTTAAACGACGAGAGAAGGAAGACACCTGAGCCCTTGGAAACCGAAACCCCCCGAATCCTGACATCCCTCGGGCACAGTGCCCCACACTCGAGTGCCCCAGGTGTGCTCCAGCCCAGGCGGACCCAGGGCACCCCCCACAGAGGAGGGTCTGCGAGGGGACCCTGTCGGAGACAAGGGCAGTGAAGACAAGGACGAGAAGGCACCGCCCACTAAGCACCGTCTGTGTCAGCAGGGGGGGCAGCGGGTGTCAACAGATCTCTGTCTACACTGGGAAGACAACCCGAGGGGGTGCCCAGCTGGCGCCCTGCCCCTTTTGATACGAAGGCTGCGTTGCTGTGAACGTTGCCTACCCATCGTCGCATCCACTCAGACCCATGCCGGCGGGGCAGGCCTGTGGCCCTGCAGAGCCGGCCCCTGGCTTCTGCCCGAGGGCCCCCTCTGAGCGGCCGGAGAAGCAGGGTCACTCAGACCCAGGCTGCCAAGAGCAGGGGCTTCGGAGGTCGGCCTGGCCTGGGTCCTACTTCCCCAAACACCCCTGGCCTCAGTTGAGAGTCGTACTGGAATTTCAAAGGAAGCTGACCTCGTCCTCGTGAGTCCACAGAAGACGGGGCGGAGGCAAGAGCAAGCACAGCAAAGGCAACCAAGAGCTGGGGAGGGAGATGGGAGCGGCGCCCAGGAGCGGCGGGCAGCCACCGCGAGCGGAGCGCACACAGGCCCCGGCCCAGGCGGCAGCTGAGCCGGAGCACCTCCCACCCCCTGCTGGGACGGAAGGGCCCCCCACCACGCCGCAGGTACGCACCTGCTTCAGCTGGCCCCGCAGACGGTCTTCCGTGACGCCCAGGGCCCGCATGCCTCGCGCCCGACACGCCGCCTGTAGCTCCTTGACGTTGAGGCTGTCCACACCCTCCTCAGCGATCAGCTGTCAAAGGAAGCCAGCAGTTACCTCCTGAAGGGTCACTACGGGTCTGTGCTGTCTGCATTCGCACGCTTGGGAACTAAGTGTCTGATTAGAAACCACCTTCCTGGGCTTCCCTGGCGGCGCGGTGGTTGACAGCCCACCTGCCAATGAAGGGAACATGGCTTTGAGCCCCGGTCCGGGAAGATCCCACATGCCGCGGAGCGGCTGGGCCCGTGCACCACAGCTGCTGGGCCTGCGCTCTGGAGCCTGTGAGCGACAACGGCTGAGCCCGCGTGCTACAGCTGCTGAGGCCTGTGCGCCTAGAGCCCGTGCTCTGCAACCCCCCGCTCGCTGCAACTAGAGAGGGCCCGTGCGCAGCAATGAAGACCCAATGCAGCCAAAAAAAATAAATAAAATAAATACATTTATAAAAAAAAGAAAGAAACCACCTTCCTACTATGCTTTGCCAAACACAAGATAAACCCCCACTACCAAGGCCCCGATTCCAGGTTTGCAGTGATCAGACCTTCTGACAGAGGGTGGGACCTTAGGGTCAACAGCCAGGACCCACCTCGAGATGCGAAGACACCCACTCAGGGCCTGCTCTCTGCCCAGGGAGCAGCCCTGCTGCCCGAACCCCACGCTTCTCCCGTCCGGCACTGTGCAGGGACGAGGGGAGAGGAGAGGAGGAACAAAGGGCAACAGTGCCACCTGCTCCCCCCATTTAAACCCCCCAGTGACCCTGTGAGGAGGACACGACCGCTACCTGCGTCAACTGTGAGACAACCGTAGGTGGACGTGCAGCCACACGGCTCCTCCCCGTGGCTAACACCTTGCAACGTGCAATATCAAACCACCGCCGGGACGCGATGCCGAGCCAGTCCAGGCAGAAGACACCTCTGTCCCCACGAGGACCTCACAGACACTCCCACCCCGTCTTGACCCCTGGGAACCAACCACCAATCCGCTCTTCGTCCCTGTGATTCTTTCACTTGAAGAGCATTACAGGGATGGGACTGCACAGCGCAGAGCCTCTGGGGACTCCTTGAGGATCCACGTGGTTTGTGTAGTAATAACCCACTCCTTTCCTTCGTGAGTACACTGCCTGGTACAAACGTCCTGGTTTCACCGTTCGTCCGTGAAGGACACCTGGGTGGTTTGGTTCCTTTCCCCGTCTTCCCGTGGGGCACGTGGATCCCATCTGCACTTGTCTCCTGCGCTTCTGAGCACATGTCTGCGTCCATTTTCAGGGGCTGCTCTGGTATCACATGAGGCACCCACCTCATCATGGAGGGAACGTGGTGGCCTCCCCCCTTTATCCTCCCGCGCTTGTCAAGCTCATCCTAATGTCACCTACTGACACAGTGCCCCATCTTTGCCTCCACCATCGCACTTTACTTAGAAGACACACGAGCAGAAGCAAAGCCTGGTGCTTGTGTTCTTTCTTCCTGACGCCCTAAGGTTCCTCTAGGCTCTGCTGGTGGCAAACTGTTGTAGTTTTCCTTCACCTGGGAACGTCTTGATTCCTCCCTCGTTTTTATCTTTAATTTTTATTTTTGCTGAATCTAGGATTGAATTGACCGAGTTCTTTTTTTTCAGCACACGAAAAATACTTTCCAGTTCCTTCTGGCCTCCATGGTTTCTGATGAGAAATGCACTGTCATTTGAATTGTTTTTCCTGCAGGTAAGATGCCATTCTCTCTCATTGCTTTCAAAATTATTTCTTCTTTTTTTTTAAAATAAATTTATTTTTATTTTTGGCTGCATTGGGTCTTCGTTGCTGCGCGTGGGCTTTCTCTAGTTGCGGTGAGTGGGGGCTACTCTTCGTTGCGGTGCGTGGGCTTCTCACTGCAGTGGCTTCTCTTGTTGCGGAACATGGGCTCGAGGCGCGAGGGCTTCAGCAGTCGTGGTGCACGGGCTTAGCTGCTCCACGCCACGTGGGATCCTCCCGGACCAGGGACCAAACCTGTGTCCCCTGCACTGGCAGGCAGATTCTTAACCACTGGGCCACCAGGGAAGCCCCTCAAAATTCCTTCTTTGTCCTTCACGTTTGCTCATTTGACTATGGGTCTTTGTGTGGCCTTCTTTGTGTTTATCCGGTCTGAGGTTCACTCAGCGTCTTCAATCTGTGGATGCATGCCTTTTACCGAATCTGGGGAGTGGCCCACGGTCAGGACGGCGCTGGCACCCACTGCTTGTCTTCTTTTCATTCGCTTTGGGGTCCTCCTGGTTCTCAGCACGAGGAGTGGTTTTCAGCTGAAGCTGGACGTTCTGGGTATAACTCTGGGTATTGCGCTAGGCGACCCTGGCGCTCACTCCCATCTTCGGCCCTAACTGGCTTCCTCTTGACAGCGCCTGGCAGGGGGGTGCTCTACGCAGCATTCGCAGGTGGGGTAACTGACAATCTGGCATCTACTGATCCAAACCAACGGACAAAGTTGTTTACGTCTCCCCTGCTGCTTGGCTTTCCTGGGCGTGCTACAATCGTATTTCAAATCCTCCAACCACAAACTCTGACCTCTGCTTCACGTCCTGCCCAATGAAAAACGCCTCCAGCTGACCACTCCCGCTGGCCAGTGATGAAGGCTGTCTCGACTCCTCCCTCCCCTCACGTCCTGGTCCCCTCTTCTGGGGAACTGTGAGCACAGCTTCCTTCCAACAGCCCTGAGCTCTCTGTGGCATCACTCAGTCATTGTAAATTACATCCTGGAACGGATGAGATCTGGCCTCCACTGAGGCCAGGGGGAGAGGTACTTCTGAGTCTACTGGGAGGGGTGGGTGGAGTCTGGCCTCCCCACTAGGCTCTGCATGCCTCCCTGGCTGGGAGGGGCGGGAGAACCTCTTACTGGCCCCTCCTGACACCACTCCAGCAGGGAAGTATGGAGAGTGCCTTGAGACTGTCGGGTGCCGGTGGAGGCCAGGCCCCCTGCTGGTCTCTACTGACACCACAGGGGGCAGGGGGCAGGGGGCCGGGGATGAATGAGCCAGCTCCTCTCGGCCTTCCCCGATACCATCCCAGCTGCTACAGCCTGAGGGTGGCGGTCCCAGCCCCACCACCACTGTGTGTGTGTTGGGGGGGGGGGTCCAGGGAGGGTCGGGGTGGGGAGACACTGTTTCCTGTGGCGTCTGGCTGGAGCAGAGCCATCACTCTCTGAAGTCTTCTGTCCTGCTAGGTGGCCCCGTTCCTTTCCTCTGACCATAGGATGGCGATTCTGGCTTCTTCAGCCCCATGGCTGGATCTATGAGGCACAAAGACCTCCTGTGTCATTCCTGGGGTCCCAGGGGCTTCTCCCCACTTTTCAGAATCTTCTTATGTATGTTTTTTACCATTTAACGTCCACGGGAAAGTATGCCCCCTCCACCTTCTCAACAGCAGAGGTCTGGCCACCGCCCCACCTCATAGGAATCTGAAGCACTGAGGTGAGGTGACTTGTTCAATTTCACAAAGCTAGTGAGTGGCGAGGACACAACCCAGGCCTCCTGCCTTCACGCTGCCTCTCCCGAGGAGGGGCAGCCGCACGGCAAATTCTCCAGCAGAGCAGAGAGACAACTTCTCTTCATCCTTACAAAATGCAGTGATGATCTGCTTCTGGAGAACAAGAGAGACAGTTTTACCTGCAGACGGAAATCTTGGAGGATGGGTTTAAGAGTGATCAGACCAAGAAGAGAGGATAAGTAAACCACACGTACAAAAGGATGTAAAATACAGGAAGAGCATATGTGATGCAGGGACCGTGAGCGGTCTAAGGGGAACATAACCCATGTCGGGGGGGTAGGGGGGTATTTAATGAAATGATGGAAGCACCACAACCAGGAAATAGGATAAGCACAGACACAGACACGCCTAGGGACGTTACTGTATAGCTGCTAAAATCCAAACAAGATGTAACAAAATCCAAACATCTCGGATGCTGCCGGAGAAAGATGGACACCTTCAAAGGAACAATAATAGGCCTGCCAGCTGACATGCACTCAATGGCATCTTTTTTTTTTTTTTTTTTTTTTGCGGTACGCGGGCCTCTCACTGCTGTGGCCTCTCCCGCTGCGGAGCACAGGCTCCGGACGCGCAGGCTCAGCGGCCATGGCTCACGGGCCCAGCCGCTCCACGGCATGTGGGATCTTCCCGGACCGGGGCACGAACTGTGTCCCCTGCATCGGCAGGCGGACTCTCAACCACTGCGCCACCAGGGAAGCCCTCAGTGGCATCTTTAAATGTAGAAAAAAGAACTGCAAGCCTGGAGTCCTACACCCAGCAATACCCTGCAGAATGGAAGGTTAATACAGACAAATCCATACAAACGCCACTGAGGGGACTCCTCAAGCGGAGGAAACGGTCCGGGTGGAAACGCAGGAAGGAAGGAAGGGGGTCAGGAGGGTGAATACGTGGTGCACACACCAACTCAGCAGCAAAAGCGCGTGCGACGCAGAGGCGGGGCCGGCGAGTGCAGCTGGGACCTGGCGCGTGGCAGGAAAAGCACGCAGTCCCATTAGACTCCTGTGTGTCGAGGAAGCTCGTTGTAAACTCCAGAGAAACTGCTAAAACAATAAATAAGGAGCAAGCTAATGGAGAGCGGATGGAAGAGTAAACGTTTGGTTAATCCAAAAGAAGGCAAGAAAAGAGATAAAGTGGAACATGAAACACACAGGACAAACAGGAAAAGAGTATGGACTAAATACTACAACTGTAAGACAGAGGGTCGTCAGAGCAGATGAAAACAGTAACAAACACAAGGCAGAGAGGATTCAGGAAGCCTGTAGGTAACAAGAGGGAAGATCAGCCCAGAGGCAAGCTGGTGGAGCTATCAGAAGACCAGGCGCCACAGACTTCAATGCAGGCAGCGTCGTTAGGGAGAACGAGGGGCACTTCGTGACTTCCTGAGACACACACACTGCACGGGGGCAGGCAGGCGGCACAGCTCCGGAGCAATCTGGTCACGGGCCAGGACTTGCTTTTGGCCTCCTGCACTTTTTACTCAGGAGCCGCCATTCTAGGTCACTATTTTTATAGGACCTATCAAAGATCTGGGGCATAATTCACATTAATAGGTATTTATTAGAGGCTTCTTTAGGGTAGCAGATTAGCTAAAGTGACGGTTAATAAACTAGGACACGTTCATATAATGAAACATTAGGCTGCCTTTAAAATCCACCTTTTCAGCGACTACGTCCCACCACGGGAAGGTGTGCTGTCACGGCGGCTGGAAACCGTGTGATCCCAGCACTCACCCCAGGAGACACAGACGAGCCCCGAGCGGGCTGTGGGTGCTCACCTTGTCGTCGGCCTTGATGGAGCGCAGCCTCATGGTGAGCTGGAAGCGCAGGAAGTTGTTGGTGCCCATGGACTGCAGCTCCAGCAGCTTGCACAGCGCCACCAGCTGTAGGCGCGTGAGGTTGTCCAGGGTCAGCTCGTCCTCAAACAGTTTGGAAAACCGCATGATTTCCTCGTTGCTGGGTCTCTCACCCGTCTCTCGGATCTGCGGGAGCCATGGTAAGGGTCACCACGGGTGGGCCGTGTCCCCCGCACCCCCACGGCCTCGGGTCACACGCCTCAAGTCAGGAAACAAAGCAGAAGGGGCCACCCACACCCTCCCTCGGCTCCGCTCACATCTCCTACCGGGAGTGGCCCCTGCGACCCAAAGCCTTGAGCGCTGCCTGGCTGGGCTCCTGCGAGCGAGGCGTCCGCGCAGGGGATGGCATCCGGTCCCTGGCCCTTGTCTGCTACACCAGCGGAGCCGAGGCGGCTGGCCGGGAGGAGGCTGGGGCCTCTCCATGCTGGGCTGGGCTCCCGCACTGTGGGCGTGGCTATGGGGCAGTCTGCCCCCTCCTTCCCAGCCCAGCCCCCTGCTGGTCACAACTGTGGGGTCTTAGGTTCCTGCCAAACTCTACCTCCCCCAGGGCTGCTGCAAAGTCCGGAGACCCAGGCCAGGGCTTGTGAACGTAAGTTCACGTTCTCGGGGCAGCAGGCTTGACCTCCAGGAGCCCCGCCCCCATCGTGCACAGTGAAAAGGAGGGAAGAAAGGAGACAAGGCACGCTCCCCAGATAAGGCGGGCAGCCCAGAGGTGCTAACCAGCACTGGGGACCGACAGGGCAAGGCCTCAAGGGACGACGCATCACAGCACCTTCTGGAAAAACATGGCGAAGTCTTTGGTGGCGTCCCCCTTGGCTGCCTTGTTCTTCAGGGCCATCTCCTCGATGGTGTCCTGCAGAAACTTGGCCAGCTCCAACTTGACCCGCAGCTCCTTCTTCAGCCTCTCTTCCTGCGAAGTCAGAGAGGGCACTGCACTCCTGGGTTCCCGCCCCGCACGGCTTCCTGGACGGCGCCGGTCCGGCAGCTGCTTCGAGCCCCAGCACGAAGTGCATGTACACCCAACCCAGCGCCGCCACACGCCTCCTGAACAGCGCTTCCTCCACCCACGAGCTCTGTGTGACCCTCCCCCCACCCCCGCCAGAGAAGGGCCGGCGAATTCCATAAAGGGCTGGCATGTAACGCTTTCAGGCCCTGCGGGCTGAGCCGTGTGAAACGTGGAGGCCACAGACAATACACACACGACAGGCAGGCATGTCCCCAGAGGCCTTACTGACCAAAATGGCCCGTGGGCTGGAAGTCTGCCAACCCTGCCCTAGACCCGTCTCGTCCCCCACGAATGGGTCTCGACCTGTGGCTCAAGGAACACTGGTAGAGAGAAACTAGAATTTAAGACACATTTTAAAGAGAAGCAAACCTGAAACCAGCATCTATTAAATAATCACAGCACAGCATGACTGAATTATGAAGAAAACATAAAATTTAAAAACATCTAACATCTGAAATGTCAGTCATAAAACAATGCGGCCTTGTAACTGCTTTCAAACTGGGTCAAAACGGGCCGGTCACCTTGATGGACTGGGTCTCGAACGTGGACGGTAACATGTTGGGGAAGAGCTTTACGGCAACAGGAAGCAGGAACTCCATGAAGGGCACCACCACGAAGACCAGGAAGGGCACCAGGCGGAAGAGGTCGGCACAGATCCGGAGGAACTGGAAAGGGGTGGAGGGGCCAGAGGGTGACTGGGGAGCATTTCTTGCACAGTCGTCCGCAGGAGCAACAGCAGGCGCCTCGCAGGGAGCAGACGGGGCTCCGGAGGCCCCCTGAGGCCAAACCACAAGGCGACGGCCTTCAGAAAAGCTGGGTGAAGCTACCTCCCTGCGTGGAGAGGCACCCATCACTGGATGCTGCCAGTGAGCCGCCCCCCAGGGCGTCTGCCAGGTGCCCACCGGCCTGGCAGACAGCTGGACGAGACTGACAGACGGAGGACTGGCCACTGCTGGCAGCAGCGAGGGCCTCCGGGGAAGGCTGCGGCCACAGCACGCACTCCAGGCGCTCTGCGGAAAGGAGGGCCGAGTGTTGGCGGGGCACTTCTCTTGTGTTCCCCGCCACAATCGGTTAGATTTAAGACTATGTAACACAGCAATGATCAGGGAAAAAATCCAAGTGCCTCACTGATGCAAACAAACCACTGCTGGAGACATTAAAGAGACGTGCGACGTGAAATAGCCGACAGCCCCGGGAACAGCGGGCGCTGCCAGGCCTCCAGCAGCTCACCTGCCCCCGCGCCAGTGCCTGCTCACGCGTGCTCCTTCCACTCGGAGCCGCCTGCGTGCACGGCAGCCGAGACTACGCTCCCCGCATCCCCAGCTGTGTTTCCACCGTGACTGACGAGACCGTCTTTGGAGGAGTGACGTCATTTCTACTAAGGGCCTCGTTTCTGGCTGGCACCACTTTCCATGATGGTTGCCCTCCCCGGGGGTCAGGCGCCACCCACCCTGCGACAGCGGTCACTGTGATCACCTGGACAGGCTGTTCTCCCCACTTGTGAGGGAACGCCCTGAGAGCACGCAAATAAACACCCATCTCTCTCCCTAGACACACTCATCACGGTTCCTCCCAAACCAGCCTCTACTCTGATGGTCACAAAACGGCAATTTCCTAACTCAAGCCCATCTCCCCATTTATCGACCTCGCTTTGCACCTTCATTTTTCTATTTATTACCAAAATGGACTCAAGGATTCCCATGTTTTTCATTTGTTTATAATTCATTATCATCTATATTTTTATGCTCAAATGATCCCAGATATGACCCTTCAAGTTGGTGCCTATGTTTTTTAACATTCTTCCATTAAATTATTTTTAGCAGTTCTATCGAGGTTTAATTTACGTACCGTAACATTCACTCATTGTAAGTATGTAATTCAATAAATTTTGGTAAATTTATAGACTGAAACCATCTCTAAAACCCAGTTTTAGAACACTTTCATCGTGACAAAAAGTCCCACTGTGTCCATCTGCAGTTAACCTCCATTTCCACTCTGGGGTCTAGGCAAACAGGGATTTGATTTCTTTCTACAACTTTGCTTTTCCTGAAAATTTTCCATGCACAGAGCCAGCGTCCAGCTTCTGTTACCAGTGTATAAATGTCTAGGAATATCATGTCCTCTTGGCAACCTGACCCTCTCGTCACCATGAGTGACCTCTTCTGCCCTGGTAATCCTGCTCTAACGTCGACTCTGTCTGATATTAACGTTGGCTTTCCTGGACTAGTGTTAGCACCACTTACCTTTCTCCATTCTTTTACTTTTAACCTATTTGTGTCTTTACATTTAGATGTGTTCCTTGTAGAGTGCACAGAGTTCAGTCTTGCTTTTTTATTTAATCTGACAATATCAACCATTTAGTTAATAAAACTAGAAAAAGAAAACACCATACGACCATCTAAATAGACACAGAAAAGATAAACAACAAGAATGTACTGTATAGCACAGAAAACTATATTCAATATCTTATAATAACCTGTATCATGAAAAATAATCTGAAAAAAATATATACATAATTGAATCACTTTGCTGTACACTTAAAACTAACACAATATCGTAAATCAACTATACTTCAAAAAAATTAAAAATAAATAGTAAAAAAAGTAGATGCAGAAAAAGCATCTGACAAAATCCAAAATCTGTTCCTGATAAAAAGTCTGATGGAATTTACAAAAAAGATACTAGAACTAATAACTGGGTTTGGTAAGTCTGCAAGATACAAGATCAATATATAAAAATCCACTGTATTTCTATATACGAGCAATAAACAAAAGGAAAATGGAATTTTTAAAATTCTATTTACCTACAACAGACAGAATGTGGAAGCAACCCAAGTGTCCATGGATGGATGATGGATAAACGAACTGTGGTCCATACACACAACAGAGTACCATTCAGCCTTAAACAGGAAGGAAATTCTGACACCTGCTATGGCGAAGGTGAACCTTGAGGACATTCTGCTCAGTGAAACCAGCCAGTCACAAAGGACAGATCCTGTGTGATTCCACTGCTATGAGGTCCCTGAAGGGTTCAGATTAAGAGAGACAGAGAGTAGATGATGGATGCCGGGGGCTGGGGGCCAAGGGGTGGGGAGCTGTTATTTAACAGGTGCAGTGTCAGCTTAGGAAGATGACAAGAGATGAAGAGTTCTGGAGACAGATGGTGGTACCGACTTTACCCCAGTGTGAATGTACTTAATGCCACAGCCTGTATACTTAGAATGCTTAAAAAGGGTAAATTTTAGGTTGTGTATTTCACCAGTGAAAAAATTCCATTCACAATACCATAAAAAATATGAAGCCACACACTATTGCTGAGGGAAATGGAAAAAGTCCCGTCTTATTCCCCACTGGCCATCCCCAGAAGGGCCCCCGTTGTTTATTTTCCAGCCTTTTCTTATTTTCTGACACAGGTTATTCTAGTACCACTGCTGTCCCAGCCCTTGATCAGTTATGCTTCCAAACAGCCCCGGTTCCCATTCATGGGGGTGGTTAGATCCAAGGGCTGGGAGTCAAGGGTGCTCACTGCTGCTAGGTTGGGGCCCCAGACTGAAAGGGAGCAGAAGGTTTGACAGCATGAAGGATCAAGGATCTGACGAGAGCAATTTAACAAAGGCAGAAACTAAGTCACAAAACAACAGCTTCATCTGTGACAACTCAAAGAAACTGGGGGGTAACTTTCAACAATGCACTTGGCATAAAAGGATGGATTAGCAGTTTAATCATTCTAAAAGAATCACTTATATGGTGAGGGTGCCAATCCTTCAACATGCTACACCTTAAGCAAGCAAGTAAAGCTCCAAAGGAGGACTTCCCTGGAAGCGCAGTGGTTAAGAATCCGCCTGCCAATGCAGAGGACACGGGTTCGAGCCCTGGTCTGGGAAGATCCCACAGGCTGCGGAGCAACTAAGCCCGTGCGCCACAACTACTGAGCCTGCGCTCTAGAGTCTGTGAGCCACAACTACTGAGCCTGCGAGCCACAACTACTGAAGCCGACACGCCTAGAGCCGGTGCTCCGCAACAAGAGAAGCCACCACAATGAGAAGCCCGCCCGCACACCGCAACGAAGAGTAGCCCCCGCTTGCCGCAACTAGAGAAAGCCACTCGCAGCAACGGAGACCCAATGCTGCCAAAAATAAATAAATAAGTTTATTAAAAAAACAAACAAACAAAACCCCCCCACAAACTCCAAAGGAGGAGCCGTGAGCACACTTCAGGCAGAGAACAGAGCCCCGGGGAGCCCACCAACGTGGTTATGGCTGCACCTCCTCTACAGAGCTGCGTCAGCCCCAGCGGAAAATCAGGAACCCTGAGGCGTCTGAAAGAAACATTCAGCTAACTCAGGCGAGAACTAAAGCTACTGCAGGACAATCTCTTGCTGTGACTTTAGACACTTAAAGCAACTGACAGGTGACCCCAGCAGGGGCACACGCCCATTACCTGCCTGCGCTCTCGGCGGGTCAGGCTGTGGCCGTGGAGGATGCGCCAGAGCATGCGCGCGGCGATCTTGGTGTCGATCCAGAGCAGGCGGAAGCCGTGGTAGTAGTGCTTCAGCTCATCCAGGACCCGCTGCCCCAGGGGCTTTCTCACGGCCGCCTCTGCGGGGGGGCTGTACACGGGGCCTCCTTCTTCCAGCTTCTTGCTCTTGTCCTTTAGGGACCGGAGGGACTTCTCCACCACAGAGTCATCGCCCAGCGGGGGCGACGAGTGCCAGCAGCGCACAGGAAGGAGCCTCGGCCCTGCGACCACCACGCACGTGTGCTTGGGCCTCAGAGTCCAGCAGCCGAGGGGATCGCCTCGCAAGGAAAGGTACACGGGGTGGATGGGACTGCAGCCGCCAAAAAGAAGTTTCCTTGAAGAGGGAAAAAAGAAGCCAGTGGTGAGGGGCCAGCCTTGCTATGACCTCCTGGCAGCAGCACAGACCACAGCCGGATCAAAACCTCACACCCAACGTCCCAGCGTGTAGGACAGACTCCCTGCCCCTTCCTGACGCCAGAGAAATACACTCACTGTGGGGAGCCAGTCCCCACGGCCTCAAAGGAGCAGGTCAAACACAAACAACCAGCAAAGGCTTCACCTCCAGACAAGACAGACCCAACCTCTGGGTGGGTCTCCCAGGCCAGCCCTCTCCCCAGCAGGTGACTTTCTACAAAGACCTGCGGTTCCTGAGCAAGTCTGTCATGAAAACCAGGGAGGATGTTCCAATCGGGGTGACCCGGATCTGTGCATCAGCTGACCGAAGGCCTCTGGGCAAAAGGACACAAAGCCCAGGCCTCCCTCTCCTCCCCCTGCGGCTCACTCGGCTCCCGCACTGGCCTCCTTGCCCACGCGCGGCGGCAGACCCCAGGCCCAGAGCCTCTGCAGCCATGCCTGCCTGGACACCCCACAGGTGCTGGCTCCGCCCTGGGCTTCCTTGGGCCCCCCAACCTGCGGGGCTACCCTGATGCCCACCCCTCTCAAATGCTCACACGCGGGCCACCTCCCACTGGACCATGGGCTCCACGAGGCCCAGTGGGGAGCCGCCTCCACACCACAGCGGGAAGCTGCAGGGGCTTCCGGAAGTGGGCACCTCAGAGCCCTCTCCATCGGCAGCCTAGCAGGCCTACAGGGCTGCCCAGACCCCCGGCCGCCAGAGAAGGCCAGTCTGCTCTGCCGGGCCCCAGGCAGCTGTGTCCTCGGTGTCTGCCTGCAGGACAGCCGCTCGAGGAGGGCCACTCGCTGCAGCCTGAGTTTCTGCAGCCAGAACCCGGCCCTCCCCAGCTCTCGGTGCCCACTAGACCTGGCACAGCCCAAGGTCTGGGCATGACGAAGAGGTCCCCTTCCAATGGCAACACGTGATGGAAGGCCATTTACATCCCAACACTGGAACAATTTACCCACACAATTCTCCTTCCGTGTTTCACAATCTTCTCATCTCACGTGTCGCTTCAGAAACCTCTCCCTGCTCACGCACGAATCCACCACTGGGTGGCCAAAGGCCCACTCACTTGAGAGGCTGTTTATCACTGACACACCCCAGCTTCTTCCCACCTGTCCAGTCATCCCTGTGCACCTGGCCTGCTGCCAGCAGCGAGGACCCGAGCTCTGAGCAGACCATCCCAGGTCAAACTCCAGCTCCACCACTGACGGCTCCGTGACCTTGGACAAGCAACCTCTCTGCTTCAAGAGCACCCCTCGTGGATGTGTGCGGGCTAATACACAGGAAGTGCCCAGAACTGTGCCTGGGGCACGGCAAGCCCCGTTAAAGCAGTTGAGAAGCCACCAGTCAGGGCTGGAAGAAAGCTGGGACATGTCTAGTTTAGCTGCCTTTTTTTTTTTTTTTTTTTTTTTTTTGGCGGTACGCGGGCCTCTCACTGTTGTGGCTTCTCCCGTTGCGGAGCACAGGCTCCGGACGCGCAGGCTCAGCGGCCATGGCTCACGGGCCCAGCCACTCCGCGGCATGTGGGATCTTCCCGGACCAGGGCACGAACCCGCATCCCCCGCATCGGCAGGCTGACTCTCAGCCACTGCGCCGCCAGGGAAGCCCTAGCTGCTCCTTTTATGCACGGGGAACACTGAAGGACAAGCAGGGACGGCCCACCTTGGCTCTGGCCTGTACAGGCGGAGACAGCTGGCAGATGGCACCCCCCGCCGGCCTCTCTTCTGTCCCGAGCCCCTCGGCCCCGCAGTCAACACCTAAGCCAGGAAAGGCGGGTCCCTCGAGCCCGCCCTGTCCTGAGTCCTACAGGCTGGGGAACAGCCTTGCCCAGGGCACGGCAGCACCGCTGGCTCAGCCATTACTCTCTGTGCCTCAGTCTCACCTCTCAAAGCAGGAGATGATCATGCCCACACCTCCTGTCTTCATCAAGCTTAATTAACCAGTTTTCCAACCCAGTTGCCAAGGAAGCAAGTGACTTCCTCGAGGTGCGATGTCAGTCACGAGGGGCAGCCAAGAGGCAAGGACAGAGACCCATGAAAACAGACCAAGCAGAGAGACATGGGGCGCGCCCAGCGAGGGCCATCAGGGCCCCCAAACCTGGCTGTCATCTCACATGTTAGAGAGACTATTAACCGTCTAGCCAGAAAGATTCAGCTACATTCCAAAAGCACAAAATAACAAAACTAACGCGGGCACTGCTGCCTTTCCTCGGGGAGCTGGGACAGACAGCATCTTCGAGCAGGCAGCTCCTGCTCTGCCCTGGCCCACCAGAGCCCAGGCGTCAGCCTCCTGGAAGTGCCCGCTCCCCTGACTGCCAACACATGGGAACGTCCCTTTCCCAGGGGGACAGCATGCCAAGACAGCAGCCTGAGGCTGGGCCAGGGAGGACGCCGACCCTCCACGTGCCCCTCAGCTCCTCAGGGCAGGCAGGAAAGGGAAGGCGGGATGTAGCAACAGGCACCGCGACCCAGAGGGTGTTCCAGAAGTGCAGGTGCCCAGAGACAAGAGGGGACCCCACGACTGCCTGCAGGACAACATGCCCCTCAGCCGGGACCTGGAGCCCTCGGGGCCATAGGACATCCATGCGAGGGCAGCACCGTCACCAGCAGCTCAGTACGTCCGCAACGAACCTTACACGCGCTCCCGCTAAGGGAGGCTTAAAAACAGAAGCAGCTCATCAGCTCAGCTTTTCCCACTGGATGGGGTTCGGCGCCTGCGGGGGTCTCAGAACCGCCTGCTGTTTCACGGTCTGACGGCTCATTCGAGTTGTGGGTGCTTCCTCTCTGCCTTTGTTTCTATGATAAGGGAGGTGAGAGCAGCTAGACAATGTCCACGATGTTATCTTGGATCAGAAACCCCCCCACTCACCCTTCAGGGGTCTGGACTGTTTCCATTGAGACTGAGATTGCAGGGCTGCCCTGGTGGCGCAGTGGTTGAGAGTCCGCCTGCCGATGCAGGGGACACGGGTTCGATCCCTGGTCCGGGAGGATCCCACATGCTGCGGGGCAACTAAGCCCGTGCGCCACAACCACTGAGCCCATGCGCCGCAACTACTGAAGCCCGCGCACCACAACTGCTGAAGCCCGCGCGCCTAGAGCCTGTGCTCCACAAGAGAAGCCACTGCAATGAGAAGCCCGTGCACTGCAAAAGTAGCCCCTGCTCGCCGCAACTAGAGAAAGCCCCAGTGCAGCAACAAAGACCCAACGCAGCCAATACTTAAATAAATAAATTTATATATAAAAAAACCCCTGAGATTGCAAAATGACTGTTAATAAAAACTAATACAAACGAGTACCACTTACAACCACTTATCTGTGTGACTCAAGATTTCTTACGTCGTGCGATCAAAATAAACAATAAAAATTCCTGGATGCTGAGACTGACATAAGACTTCAACTCTCATCTATAATTCCTAACCTGGAGTGCGTGAGCTCAGGACGACAGCCTTACAGTTCTCCCTGTTTCACTTTCTAATCAAAGTGTTTAACTTTCTAAACACTGTGAACTTAGAAAACACTAGAGTCTCTATTTTTTGCTGTCATGATAATGCGTGAATGACTACAGCTCTCTGATAACAGAGCTGGCTACTGAGATGAAAGAAAACTGAAGCAAACGCACTGGGAAGGAAGAGACAAAAAATCACTGCTGTGCACTAGGCAGCCAATTAGAGCTAAAACAATCAACAGAGCTGTGTGAAGTGGCCGGGCACAAGAAAGCGTACCCAAATCAGTAACTTCCACGCCGCCAACAATCACTTAGAAAAGATAATGAAGAGCGAGCCCCCTCAGCCCCACCAAGTACAGCGCATCTGGGAACTGTCTTAAAGGCCATGCACGTGGCCTGCATAAGGAACACGACAGACCCTTTTCCGAAAGAGGGAAAACAACTTACAGGTAGAAAGACCACGTGTGATTTTAAAAGTTAATATTCCCCAGTGATGTTATGGGTTTAACGACATTCCAGTTACAATCCCCAAAAGACCATCCTAGAATGGAAATAATTCAAAAGTTGGTCTAGAAGGACTGTGGAGAAAGGAGGCAGGGGAGGCCTGGCCCCCAGCAAGTGACAGGTGCAGACTGTCCCCTGCAGGAGAGGCAGGCACGCCAGCCCCGCAAGCACCGGGGTCACTGACCCATGTGTGGCGCCGCCCCACCACCTGAAGAGCTAGGCCACACAGCAGAACTAACCTGCCTCAGCGCTCAGTACTTTAAAACCAGAGACTTCACACCGAGACCCAGACTTCCAGCTTCTCCTGAAAAACCCTGACAGTTGACCCTGCGGGACCACATCCTTCACGGCAACCATGACCGCACCCCCAGGTCACCGGTCACCCGTTTCCAGCCACCCACTGGGCCCCAAGCCCCTGAAACGCCAGCCGCCGATTAAAGAGTTCACTTAGAACTCTGAAATCCAGAAAGAGTAAAGATGTTCTACACTCATACGTTAATGCCTCCACATCACAAAAAGAGGTTTCGTGGCGACAAAGTCTGGTGACTATCAGAAGAGGAGCCTAGGGCTTCCCTGGTGGCGCAGTGGTTGAGAGTCCGCCTGCCGATGCAGGGGACACGGGTTCGTGCCCCGGTCCGGGAGGATCCCACATGCCGCGGAGCGGCTGGGCCCGTGAGCCATGGCTGCTGAGCCTGCGCATCCGGAGCCTGTGCTCCGCAACGGGAGAGGCCACAACAGTGAGAGGCCCGCGCACCGCAAAAAAAAAAAAAAAAAGAAGAGGAGCCTAATTAAAATCAAAGCCCAGAGCTGGCTGGGAGCGCTCCGGCAGCAGGTGGGGGCCTGCAGAGGCTGCTGCTGGGAGGGGCTTCTGAAAATACTTTGTCGTGTCCCCGCCAAACACTGCCCACGCGCCCATTCTGCTCCACGAAGACACCTGCTCATGGGTGGAAAGGCTGGGCCCGGCTACTCATTTTAGGACTGTGTAAGAGCCAGAAAACTGGAAATCCGCTTACATACGCTTTTGCTTTAACAGCAATCCAGTCTTCACGTACAGCTTGTGTACTGTTCGCTTTAGGGAATGAAATCTGTCCCAGGGAGCATCCTCCAGAAGTTTCATAGCCAAGATGAGGCAACACATCAACGATCTCAAATGAATGAGAAAACCCGAGGAGCCCACAGCTCTACGGACAAGGGGTCGTAAGGGCCCAGCACTCTCACAGAGGAAGGATCGGGCGTGTCGAGAGGCACGAGCTCCACTCCAGGTACCCGGGGCAGGTGGACATGGACCCGGTGCTGACAGCGGTCTGGGTGCCCCACCACACAGGTGAGGGCGTCAGGAGACTAAGCTCAGGGGCTGGGCAGGGATGATGACTGGCGAGGAGAGTACAGCAGCCCTGCGGGAAGCTCAAGTCCATGGGTGACAGTGGACAGGGGAGTGTGGGTGCCACTCCCTCCAGGAAGCCCTCCAGCCTCTCAGCAGTGCCACAGAGCTCCCACCACACTCCAGATATGGCCCCAGGACCATCAGGGCAGGTCCCGTGGCCAGCGGTCCATCCACATGGCCGTCTCCGAAGGACCGAGCGCGGTGCCAGGGAGGGTTTGTCTGTGTGTTCACACGAAAAGCCACTGGAAATGGCAGCTGTGTGAGTGTGGAAAAGACTCGATACTGTACGCAGACTGTGGTTACCACTGCATGTTTCAAAAAACAGATACATAAGGAAAAAAACCAGAATAAAATATACCAAAAGGCTAATAATTTCTGTAACAGGTACTGGGATTATGAGTGTTTATTTTCCAAATATTCACTAATGTATGTGGTTACGTATTTCAAGATGAAAAGATACAGGTTTAAAAGAACAAAGAGCAGGAACGTAGGCTCTACCACCTCCCCAAACCGAGAGTCGCGCGTCACTTGAGCACTTTCAAGCCCCCACCTACAAACGGGCAGAGGGTGACGTTTATCTACTTACATGCAGCTCGTCAACCCCGCGGTGCTGGCACACCTGAGGCAGGCACGATCCCCCGCACGACCTGCGATGAAACCAGAAAAAAGAAGTCAGCCTCAAACCAGGAGCTTCACACTGGCACCATCTCTTGTAGGCTAAGTCTCCGGAAGCTGAGCGAAGGCTCTGCCCCAGCTGGAACGCAGTGTCTTGGAGGCAGTCCCGGGGCGCAGGCACCATACCCTGGGGCCCAGGCCCTGGCGGCCCTTCAGGCCTCCCCAGCTGGGACCGCCCCCCACCAGCCCCGGCTGCCTCTGGCGGGCAGACGCAGGGCGCACGTGACCCCCAGCACACAGAGCAAGGCAGGGCCCCGTCCCAATGTCCCAACACGCCCCTGCCCGCACGAGCGGTGGGGGCCGTGAGAACTGCCAGGACAACCGACGCCAAGAGTGACCCAGTTCTTGCATAAACAGTACTGAGGAGTGCGCGGCACGTTTTCAGGATTTTCACACGCTTTTGATGCTTTCTCTAACGCTAGTTCTCAAGCCCTTCCTCCAGCTGAGGCGGATCCGCTTTCCTTGTTCCCCCAACAGAAGCCCCGCACCTCGAGACCTTAACTCAGAAACGGGCCCCGCGGCAACCAGACCAGCTGCCGCAGCGCCCAGAGCCCCCTGGCCTGCCTGCCCCCCGCACGCCGCCCTGCCGGCCCCTTCCCATGCCCTCCCACTCTGAAGGCCTGGAGAGCAAACCCGGGGGTGGGCTCCAGGCTCTGCCCGCCCCCCGCCCCGGCACAGAAGGTGGTGGGTGTGCCACCCCCTCCTCCCGAGGCCCTTCTGTGTCTCTTTCCCGACAACCACCCTGAACTCTGACCCCAGCTGGGTCTCCTACAACTCACTGCTACCCTAACTCCCCAGAGTTAGTCCTGGGCCCCCAGACGGCCCGCCACTTCAAACACCAGTTGCAAGTGGGGTCCCCAGGCTAACCACACTCCTGCCAACTACAAATTCGGAGTATCCATGACCCTCTCGGTTTTGATAATTTGCTAAAATGGCCCACAGAACTCAGGGAAGTACTCTATTCACTACTGCAGTTTATCATAAAGGATACAGATGAAACGCCAGACAGAAAAGTATATAGTGCAAGGTCTGGGAGAGTCCTTGAGCACAGGGGCTTCTGTCCCCACTGACTGGCACGTGCCACCAACCCCAAAGCTCCCCAAGCCTCCCTGTTCAAGAGCTCCTATCTTCACTGCCTAGACATGACTGATTACATCCTTGGCCACTGGCAGCTGAACTCCATCTCCAGACCCCCTCCCCTCCCTGGAGTTTGGGTGTGGGTCTGGAAGGTCCAATCCTCTAATCACAGGTACCTCATTAGCATAAACTCTGGGGTGTGGGAAAGGGACTCATTATGAATAACAAAAGATATTCTTATCATTCAAGAAATTCCTAGGGTTTTAGGCGCTCTGCCAGGAACCCACGATGGGGCAGAAGGGACCAAACTTATTTCTTCCTATCCCACACCATTCTTAACCTGGCTTCCAGTACACCAGGCTCTTTGGGTTCTCCTCCCTAAGCTGCTCCAGGGAGGATCCTCCCTGCCCCATCTCCAGATCCTCCCCAGGCACTCCGTACCTGAACACCTGAGGATACACGAGACCCAGAAGTCCGATGGGCACCTCGCACTCAACAGCTCCAAGAACTCCCGGCCCCCCCAGCCTGCTCCTCCCCCGTGCCCCCGTGTTTCAATAATGGCCAGACCAATAATGGCCATTCAATAATGGCCTGCTCTCACACCCAGTCCTTGGCAAATCTGGTCAGCCCACCTCTACAAGTCCCAGCCCACTCCCAAGTCCGTGCCACACATAGCAACTTCCTCCCAAAGAGTACAGTGTGCAAAGGGCAGGAAGCAACTCTGGAGAAGACACCACCTTAGCCCAGTGATTGAGGTCAGCACAGCCATGGTCTTAACACCTGCAGGCACCCTTGACAGATGTGATGAGAAGGACACACTTCACCTCTGGAGTCTTCCTCCCCAAAACCCTTAACCCCAGTCTAACCATGACAGAAACATCAGACAAATCCCAATAGATGGGCATCCTACAGTATATCTGGCCAGTCTTCCTCATAACTATCAAAGAGTCTGAGAAACTGTCACAGCCAGGAGACCAAAAAGAAATGGTGACTAAATGTAATGGGTGTCCTGGATGGGGTCCTGGGACAAAAAAAGGACATCAGAATAAAGTATATACAGAATAAGGGAAATCTGAATACACTGTGGACCTCGGTTAATAACAATGTATTAACGTTGGTTTACTGATTATGACAATGACCCAAATTGATGTAAGATGTTAATAATGGGGGAAATGTTCTCCAGAAAAGGGCTGCCACACCCAGCTGGGAGCCTCATTTCCAAGGGTTCAAGGACTGGCTCCCCACGGTCCAGCCCTGGGTCTTGCAGGCTCTGGATGCCCTGTAGGTCCTACAGAAAATCAGTCGTCTGACCAACACTCAGCCCCTTAGTGTCTGTATAAAGAACAGTGCTAACCATGGGACACACCTGTGTTCCTGGAATGATACAACCACAAAACAAATTCAGCTGATTTTTAAACTGTAAACATGCTACAGAAACCTGTGTGGAGGGACTTCCCTGGTGGTCCAATGGTTAAGAATTCGCCTGCCAATGCAGAGGACACGGGTTCGAGCCTGGTCCGGGAAGATCCCACATGCTGCGGAGCAACTAAGCCCGTGTGCCACAACTACTGAGCCTGCACTCTAGAGCCCACGAGCCACAACTACCAGCCCACGTGCCACAACTACTGAAGCCCATGCACCTAGAGCCCGCGCTCCGCAACAAGAGAAGCCACCGTAGTGAGAAGCCTGCACACAGCAACGAAGAGTAGCCCCCACTAGCTGCAACTAGAGAAAGCCCGCGCAGCAACGAAGACCCAATGCAGCCAAAAATAAATAAAATTTTAAAAAATATATATCAAAAAAAAAAGAAACGTGTGTGGCCAAAGTATTTTTTTTTTTTTTTTTTTTGCGGTACGCGGGCCTCTCACTGCTGTGGCCTCTCCCGTTGCGGAGCACAGGCTCCTGACGCGCAGGCTCAGCGGCCATGGCTCACGGGCCCAGCCGCTCAGCGGCACGTGGGATCTTCCCAGACCAGGGCACGAACCCGTGTCCCCTGCATCGGCAGGCGGACTCTCAACCACTGCGCCACCAGGGAAGCCCCCAAAGTATTTTTATCACCATACTTAAGAGGCAAGAGATATAGAGAGCCCTGACAGCAGAGGGAAGGACTAAAAGCTGGACTGGGCAACCAGACTACCGTTCACAAAGGAGTGCTTGCTGTTGCATGCCCTTCTGCCGGCTCCAAAGGTCTAAGCAGCTGATCAACCATTATTGTTAAAAAATGACAAGAAGCGTGTTTTCCAGGGTGCCTTTACAAACTGTGAACACCTTGAAACACATAATTCTATTTGACAACCTCAATCTCATAGGACAAATAACAAGCCACAAACTCAGAAAGGTTAACGTAAAAAGAGACATGGAGTGAGGGTCACTGCAGGCACCCTACATGCGAGCCCCTAAGAGCCCCGCGTTATGTGTGATCTCCGTGTCACAGCTAGGGTCACTGAGGCTCCAGGTACAGCGGGACCTGCCTGAGGCCATGCGAAAAGGCCTGGGGACCCTGCACGACGCCCGTAACACCATAAAGGTATCGGTCCCAGGAACGTCCGCCCTTCAAGCCGGCAGAGCCTGCTCGCCAGTGTGTGCCAGACCCCGCCGTGGCCCCCGCCATCTCTAGAGCCCCGAACGTGGCCCGAGGGCAAGAGTGTCCTCGCGAGTGGGCGCCAGGTCCACGGGGCTTAACCACGAGAGGAGCGCCGACACCGTCCCAGGGCTGGCTGTCAGCGCGCTCCCTTCAAAACTTTCCCAACCCCGCTCCCGAAGCAGCGGCCGGCGGCAGAGCAACTAAGGTCACGGCGCGGATGAGTCACACGCGGTCCCCGCGGGAAGTCACGGCCCGGCCGCTCCCCACCCCCCGGCGACCGGCCGGCCAGGGCGGGGCGGACGGGCAAGGCCGTGCAAGGCCCCTCGCGGCGTGACCCGGCTCCGGGCTCGGTCCGAGTGCCGCGATCCACCCAGCGGGGAGTCGCCCGGACCTGAGGGTAGCGGGGGGCCGGCCCGGAGGCCCTCCCCGGTCCGCCCAAGACGGCCCCGGCCCCGGCCCCGGCCCCGTGTCATCGGCCGAGAGCCGGCCGCTTACCCCTCGGAGCGGCGGCGCGGGGCGGCGGGAGGCGGGCGGGCCCCCGGCCGCGGCAACTCCTCAGTAAAATGGACGCCATGTGCCCTGCGCGGCGGCCGCCGGCCTTCTGATGCTGCTGCTCCTCCCCCGCGGCGGCCGCGGCGCCTCCGCCCGCCAGCGGAAGAATGAGAACGGTAGTTGGTTGCAGGTGGCGGGCGCTCAGCTCAAGGACCCGGCACCGGCGGCGGCCATGTCCCGGGGCCGACGTCCGGTGGCGCGGGGCGGGGCGGCCTGGCCGCCGCTCCCATTGGACCCTTAGGCGCCCGGCGCCGGCCAGGTGAGGGGCGGGCCCGCGCCGCCGCGGACTGCCCGTCCCGGCGTGCCCCGGGCGGCTGCCCCTGCAGCGCGCTGCATTCTGGGTCGCGGCTCGACGCTCGGCCCAGCGTGCCGGCTGCAGGGACTCGGGAAGCCGGCGGCGCATGCGTGCTGGGCCCTTCCGCGTCCGGGCGGCGGCGGCTGCGTAAGGCTTGGCGTGCGGCGGGACGGAGACCCGCACCGACTGGCGGCAGATACCTCCGGGACGTTTGGGGACCGTCCCCGCCGGGGGCTGAGGGGCGTCGGCGGCCGGGCCTCTCTGGCCGAGCCCCCGGTCGGCCTCCGCCCCGGGCCGCCGCTAGTAACGCTGAGGGCCCCGGCTTCCGGGCGGCGCCCCCAGTGCCGCTCACCGCTCGAGCGTCTGCCCCCGGGCGGGAAAGACCCGGCAGCCGTCATCTTTGGGCCCCACCTTCCCCTTCCCTAAAGGCGGTCAGTTGGTCGTGGAGGGTCGATGAGGTGATGCAGGGAAAGCACGCTGGGGGAATGTGGGGCTCGGCGGCTCCTGGGGCCCCGTAGTCGCCTCCCCAGCAGGTCACGCCCACCGGCCTGCACCTCAATCCTTCCCCGGGACTCCCCACCCTGCTTCCCCAGGGCCTTTGCCGCTCTAAGGCCCTGCTCCTCCTGGAAGTGCTTTGCAGTCCTTCTCTCGCCCTCTGCCTGTCTTGTTCGCGGATGTGACCCCAGGGCACTGCTTGGCGAGGTCCTGCAGTGCACACGCAGCGCGCATCTGTGTTGTGCGGTGCGGGAGTGTGGAACTCCTGATTGCAGCAGGCGCCCGTCTGCAGGGGCTGCTTGGATGGCAGTCTCCCTGGGAGGCTCCCGCAGCACTAAGCCCTCACTGTCTGGAGGAAGTAGCCTGCCTGCGGTGGTTTTCCTGAACCTCCCTGAGCCAGAACTGCCAGGTGCTGGACCGGGATAGGCCTAGAGTCCCCGCCTCAGGTGGCGCCAGTCAGTGCAGGGCCCTTTAAAGATGACATGAAGTGCCTGTATTGGCCCTGGGCAGTGAGCGCTCTAGACTTAGAATGCAGGGCTAGTCTAAGCTCACAGATGCCTGAAACCCACGCCCCCACTGCCAACAAACCATAAAGCCTGGCTCCTACCTGGCTTTATGAGCCTCGGAAGAGGGAGGGGAAGGGGGGGTCACAAGGAAGGACAGTCCTTGGGCTAGGCCTGAGCCAGGGCCAACAGGCGCTCAGGGTTGGACAGGACGGGACTTTTAATGTCCAAATTGTAGGAGTATGCTGGTCTTAGTACTAGTAACTGACATTAGCCCTGAGCTCCTGAGGGCTCTGTCCCAAAGCTGTCGAGGGGCAGAGAGGGAAGCCGTACAGGGGGCCCGAGGATCAAAGCTGGTCCCTGATAATGCTTCAGGGTTCCAGCTGGCCCGAGACAGGGCAGAGCAGGAGGCAGTGACCGACCAATGGGCATGAGTGTCCGTCTGTTTGCAGGACTTTGAATAGCAACACTGCTCACTGCCCTTGGGTGACTCACCCCTGCCCAGCCAGGTGGGGTGAGAAGGAGAAACCAAAAATCGGGTCTTCGTAGAGCGGTGAGGGTGCTGTGTCTGGGGCTTCTGAGCAACCTGGGCAGGGTGGAGTTTTAGAGAAATTCATTTTTCAACAATCAATAACTTTATTGGGTTTCCTGATTATCAGAAGAACATATGCTCGCTGTAGCCATTCAGGTCTATAAAAATAAATATAAAGAAACGAGTAGAAATCTGGCATCCTGCTGACTTGCATGCACACCCTTAAAGCGATGAAAGGCTGCCTTCCTGCCCTGCGTCCCTTCATGCAAGAAGAACGCAGAATCATGGCGCAGCGAGTTTGTTTTAAAATTATGAACTCTTCCTGCCTTTTTTCCCTCTCTTTTTGGGCGGCTCTCTTTTCCTCTTCTCTGTGCTCCCCACATACTGTACATAAACTTCTCTCGTCGCTCTGCATTTACACAAGTGACAGAGTCGAGAGAAACACGGTGGGATGTCCAGGCAACACAAATGCCCCAGTTAGGGAGGTTAGAGAATCAGGTTAAGGAGTCAGGTTAGAGATCACATAAGGTTAGGGATGAAATTAGGGACCCGATTAGGGGGGTCAGATTATAGATCAGCTTAGGGAATCGGGTTAGGGGTCAGGGTGCCAGAGGAGGCCTGGGCAGAGCTGTGTGCTGCGCTCCAGCCACGCCTTGGTGCAGGGCAAGCAGAGCTGGATTGGACCATGTTGGGGTTTGGCCCAGAGGTGTGATGAAGGAAGAAAGGGACAGTGGGGTCAAGGTGTGTGTGCAATAGGGTGGCTCATATAAGGCTCGATCAGGAAGCTCAGACTGGGGAGGAGGGGAAGGGGGAGAAGGTGGAGGCGGCTTGGGACAGTGGCAGGTGGCAGGTGGCAGGGTTATCGGCCTGTGGGGTTCTGCTGGGCCTGAAGGGAGTTTGGAGTGGGGTACCAGAGCAAGTGAGCTGGCCCGAGAGGGATGCTCACAACAGGGGTGGTGGGCGTGGCTTGAACCTGTGGGCTGAGGCGAGGGGTAGGGTGTGAGCCCAGAAGAGGCTGAGGTGAGGCTGGAGGGCAAGGTCCTTGAGGAGAGGGGCCAGGTGCCTTCCCCCAGCAGCCTCAGCCACGTTGGTGTACGGAGCGCCCTGATCAAGCGAGATGGTGGCTGTGGGCTGGATATGGGAGGGACATGCATTTGAGTCGAGAACCCAAGGATGGGGTCCATGGACCAAGGTTGCGCCTACTGGTTCCTCGCAGCGACACCCCCCCTATCCTTGCCTCTTCATAGCGGAACCCTGGGTTTACTGAAAAATCTTTTTGCAAACCTTTAAAATTAAAAGTTTTAATATTAAAATTAATGTTACTTCAACGTGTGTGTAGTGAAGTGGCCATGTCCCAGGTGTACAGTCTGAAGCGTTTTTCCACTGTACACACACCCACGCCGCCCTCACTCCAGTCAGAGCAGAAGGCTGCCAGCCCTCTAGCAGCCTCCCCATACCCGCCCCCGACGTCCCCCCTTCTCAGAGATAAACTCTACTATGACTTCCACCTCAAAAATCACTTCTGCCTGTTCTTTCACTCTATATAAATGGAATCAAATAGTGTGTACTTTTCTTTTAATCTGGCTGCTTTCACTTAGCATTATGTCTATGAAATTCTTCAGCGCTGTGGGTAACATAAGTTTGCTGTTTGTCATTGCTATGCAATGTCCCATTGCATGACTATACCACAGTTTATCAATGCTGTGGTTGATGGACCCTCCATTTTTGGCCCTTCTGACTAACGTTGCCATTAATATTCTCACACGTGGCTTTGCTGCACACACGTACGCCTTTGATAGTAGAACTGCGGGTCAGAGGGTGTGCTGAAGTTCAACGTTAGTAAGTACTGACAGGTGGTTTCCAGGGTGTTGCTCCCAGCTTACCCGGCCACCAGCAGAGCGGAAGCAGCGCTCCGCCCGCATCCCCGCAGACCCTGGTGCTGTGGTTACTGTGATGGTAATCACTCCCGAAGGTGGGGGCCTAGGGTGGCTTCGTTTTGCATTCCTTTCATGACTAAGAATTTGGAGGCACTTGAACATCTGGACCTCCTCTTTCCTGGAGCGCCTGTGTAAGGCTAGTTTCTTATCCCTTTCTCCATTGGGTCATCTGCATTTTTCTTTTTGATTTCTAAGAGTTCTTTGTATACCCTTAGATTATATGCATTTCAAGCGTTTTCTCCCATTCAGGATTACCTTTTAAATTCCTAATGGTGTCTTTTGATGAAGAGAAGCTCTTGATTTTAATGCTTTAATATCTTTTTTGGTGAATGCTTTTAGATTTTTGGTTTGGGGGTTCATTTATTTATTTATTTATTTATTATATGGTGAATGCTTTTTGTGATTGAAGAAGTCTTTGTTACCCCAAGGTCCTGAAGATATTTTCATGTTTTATTCTAGAAACTTAATTGTTCTCTCTTTCACATTTAGGCTTATGATAATTTGGAATGGTGTTTGTTTTGTGTGTTGTGAGGCAGGGATCAAGGATTATTTTTCCCCTGTGGTTACAGAATGGATGCAGCACCGTTTATTGAAAAGACCATCTTCCTTCCCCTTCTGTAGGCAGAATAATGGTCCTCAGAGATGTCCACATTCCATCTAATTCTGGAATTTGTGATTCTGCAGCTTTACACAGAAAAAGGGATTTCGCAGAAAAAGGGATTATATGAAGCATCTTCAGATGCAGTTTGCTCTGGTTTATCCCGCTGGGCCCAATGTAACCGTGAACGTCCTTAGGAAGGGAAGAGGGAGGAAGAAGTGAGGGGCGGAGGGAGGTCTGACCACAAGGAGGAGATCAGAGTGACACGGTATTAGGGGACTCAAGCAGCCATTGCCAGCTTTGGAGATGGAGAAGGGGCCTTGAGCCAAGGAACGCAAGCAGCCTCTAGAAGCTGCAAAACGCAAGGAAATGAATTCTCTCCTAGACCCTCCAGACAGGAATGCAGCCCTGATGACACTTTGATTTTAGCAGATTTCTGACCTACAGAACTTTATGATGATAAATTTGGGTGGTTTTAAGCCACTAAGTTTACAGGAATTTGTTACAGAAGCAAATAACTAATCTGTCCCACTGAATTACACTCTCACTTTTGTTATAAATCAGGTGGCCACGTGTGCATGGGACTCTATTCTGTGACTTTTTTTTTTTTTTTTTTGCGGTACGCAGGCCTCTCACTGTTGTGGCCTCTCCCGCTGCGGAGCACAGGCTCCGGACGCGCAGGCCCAGCAGCCATGGCTCACGGGCCCAGCCGCTCCGCGGCATGTGGGATCTTCCCGGACTGGGGCACAAACCTGTTTCCCCTGCATCGGCAGGCGGACTCTCAACCACTGCACTACCAGGGAAGCCCCTTTTTTTTTAAAATCAGATTTTTCCCCTGTCCTTTTAGCAAAATCTTCCCTGACCTAAGGTCAGAAGGGTATTCACTTATATCTCCTACCAAAAGATTTAAAGATTTTCTTTTACTATTTAATACCTTGACCCATCAAGAGTTTCCAGGAAATTTTGCATGTAGTGTGAGGTACAAGCCGAACTTCGTTTTTCTTACCCTACAGATAACGCGGCATTTTCCCAGGCCTCCTTACTGAACGGTCTCTCCTTTCCCCCAATCGGCCGTGGCCCTCTGTCACGTACCCAAGTTCTGTCTGTCCTTCTCCATCTTCTTTTTTTGGCATACGGAAATTTATTACTATCCTGCTTTCATCATCAAAACTTATGATCTTGGTCTTTCCTTCTTGCCTTTGTATAAGGCCAAAAGAGAGACATTGGCTACTCTGACAACCTTGAAAGTGGACTCCAGGAATGTCACCAACAGCATGACCTTTGCGACCAAATCCAGCAACCAGAACTTCATCATTTTCCTCAATAAAATTCAAACAACCATCATTGGGTACAAAGGCTGTTGTGTTTTTTTGCCATTCTTGATTAGCTGAACCCTGACACACTTCCTGATGGCAGAATTCGGCTGTTTGGCTTCAACCCCTACTTTTTCAAGCACAATTCCCTTGGCATGAGAATCACCTCCAAAAGGATTGGCCTTCAGGGCTGTGCCCAAATGGGCTTTCTTGTACTGTTTATCATGCCACTTCTGGTCTTGTCGGTGGCTGTGGGGCTTCCTGGCAGTACGAAGACCGTGACACTTGCCCATCCTGTAGGTGCCACGGGCCTGAGCGAAAGCTGTCCTTCTTTCATTGGTCAGCTGTTCCCTGTACCACTACGCTGCTCATGGTGGGTCCCCATCAGAGGCACAGCCACCCGGAAGCTAAGGAGGCCCCTGCATGAGACCCAGACAAGTCAGTGTATTCACACGGCTCTTTTCTTTTTGGATAAGTGGGCAGAAGAGTGATATTTGGATTGATTGCTATTGTTTAAGTCCACTGTCTCTTTTCTTCCTGCCTGTCCCTCTGGTTTGACTATGAAATGCTTACGTGTGGTTTGCATCCCAACAGGCTGAATCCTGCTTGGGGCTCACTGAGCTTCTTGGATGTGTAAGTCAATGTTTTTGTCAACTCTGGAAAACCTTTGGCCATCATTTTGGCAAATATTTTTTTTCTGTCCCATTTCTACCTTTTTCTCCTTCTCAGATTCCAACACACATATGTTAAACCCTTTAATATTGTTTGCCAAGTGCCTGAGACTGTTTATTTTCTTCAACGTTTGCCTCTCTGATCGGATAATTTCTTCTTCAGATTGGATAATTACTGGGACTCCCCTGGTGGCACAGTGGTTAAGATCCGCCTGCCAATGCAGGGGACACGGGTTCGAGCCCTGGTCTGGGAAGATCCCACATGCCGCGGAGCAACTAAGCCCGTGCACCACAACTACTGAGCCAGTGTGCCACGACTACTGAAGCCCACGTGCCACGTGCCAAAAAAAGATTGGATAATTACTATTGGTCTGTCTTTTTTAAAAAATTTATTTATTCACTTACTTATTTTTGGCTGTGTTGGGTCTTCGTTGCTGCACGCAGGCTTTTCTCTAGTTGCGGCGAGCGGGGGCTACGCTTCGTTGCGGTGCGCAGGCTTCTCATTGCGGTGGCTCCTCGTTGCAGAGCACAGGCTCTAGGCACGCGGGCTTCAGTAGTCGCGGCACATGGGCTCAGTAGTTGTGGCTCACGAGCTCTAGAGCGCAGGCTCAGTAGTTGTAGCGCACGTGCTTAGTTGCTCCGCGGCATGTGGAATCTTCCTGGACCAGGGCTCGAAGCCGTGTTCCCTGCCTTTGGCAGGTGGATTCTTAACCCCTACGCCACCAGGGAAGTCCTATTGGTGTGTGTTTAAATTCACTGACTCTTTCTTCTGTCACCTTCAATCGTCTGTCAAGCCCATTCAGTGATTTTGTCATTTTAGTTACGTACTTTTCATTTCCAGAACTTTCATTTGCTTTTTTTTAACAGCTTCCATTTTTTCTATTGAGATAGATTCCTTTTCACTCACTCACTAATTTTCTTTGAATTATTGAATATCTCAAAACAATGACTTTGAAGTCTCCATCTGTCAAATCTAATAACACTGGGCTCAGGGGTGGTTTCTATTGACCGCTCTTCCCCTTGATTTTGGCCACATTCTCTCTTTTCTTTGCCTAGAGACTTTTTATTGTATTTTGGTTGTTGTGGATGATATGTTACAGTCTCTAGACTGTTATCTTCCTCTGAAAATGAAAACATGTGCTTTCCAAGAGGCCAGACCACCAGAGACGGAAGCTTCTGCCTTCCGCCCCTCTGGATTCCTGCTCTGGGGGAGGCCAGCCCCCATGTTAGGAGGACACTCGAGCAGTCCCCGGAGCAGCCCAAGTGGGGAAGAACTGAGGCCTCCTGCCAATGACCAGCACCACCTGAGTAAAGCATCTCAGCAGCCCATCCACAGCCCCAGTGAAACCTTTATTTATTTTTTATTAAAAAAAAATTTTTGGCCTCACCACGTGGCATGCGGGATCCTAGTTCCCCAACCAGGGATCGAACCCATGGCCCCTGCAGTGGAAGCGTGGACTCCTAACCACTGGACTGCCAGGGAAGTCCCCCTAGTCAAGCCTTTAGATGATGGAAGCCCTGGGTGACATCTTGTCTGCAACCTCATGGGAGACCTTGAGCCTTGAGCCAGAACCTTCCAGCTCCCCCACTCCCAAATTCCTGACAAAGCAATTGCATCCGATAATCGGTGTTCACTGGTGTTTTGAACCACTGGGTTTTGGGGTCATGTTATATGCAGCAGTAGGTAGTGAGACAGGGTGAGACTGGAGGATGTCTTGCTCCAGGGTGCAACCCCAGTTCCCAGGGCATGGATCCTGGTGTCTCAGCGGCTCAGCCAGGGACGTACACAGGGCTTGATGAGGCCCCCACTCGGGCCAGGCCAGAGCTCCCACAGCAGTCGTTTTCTGGTCCGTCTGGGGTTCTCACCCCAGCCAAGGGCAGTGGAACATCTTAGACTCCCCTCTACACAGTGGCCTCTCCTCCAGTGTCCTCCCCACAGATTCCAGCCGCGTCACTGGCCCTCGGCTCAGTGGTACAGGCTGCCCCACTTGGACTCTGTCCCTCTGTGCCAGGAGGGGTAGAGAGCTGGGTGGGCGGGCAGGGGGCGGTCAAGGCGTGCCTCATAAAGTTCTCTTCCCTGGGGAGCGCAGTCCTGCCCTTCCCTTCCCCCACCACCTGAAAACGGTTGCCTCATCTCTTTTGTCCACGTTATGGTTGTTTACAGTGGGAGGTGCAGTCAGATCCCAGCTTCTGTTATAGCCCACAGCAGAAGTCTCAATCAGATTTGCTTTTTAAGAGAGTCTTCTACATTTGTGGGAAAACTGGTGAGCTCTGACTCAAGTCTGGGATTTAGTTAACGGTAATGACCAATTTTGGTGTCTTAGTTTTGACAAAGCTGTGGAAATGTAAGGTGTTGACACTAGGGGAAGCACCTAGTTGGCGGGGGGGACCCTATACTATATCTGCCTCTTTTCTGTAAATGTAAAATTGTTCCAGTAAAATAAATAAAGAGGACCTGTCTGGCTGGGCGGCAGGGGAAGGCGAGTGGCTCCTAGTGGCCATTCCTGCTGTTCCTGGTCAGTCCCCAACTCAGGCTGGTGAAGCCCCTCATCTGTCCAGAACAGAAGCGGTCCAAAGCGCTCCGCAAGCTGTTACCAGCGCTTATATCTCTCGCTGCAGGCCCAGGACTTAGGAAGAACTTTTATTTTCTCCTTTCTGCTGTTCTGGGTTTTAATTTCATGCAATTTTCACAATTAGAAAAAGAAGTGCTGCTTTAGCACAAAACAATGTTTCTTTAGCCAAAGCCTGAGCGAGTGGTGAGCGCTGGAGGAGGGCCTTGCCCTGGCTGGTCCTGGATCTGGGCAGTCCCGTGGAGAATCGGGGTGCAGGGGCCGCAGGCGGGGTGTTGGGCAAGGTAGAGGTCACCCGTCTTCTCACCATCGCTCTCCGTTCTCGGGTGTCCTATCCTTCTCTCCGAGAGACCCGGAACTGCAAAAACCGAGCAGCCCGGCTGGCCGCCGGGGAGAGTGCGGTCGGGGGCGGCGGGCGTGGCTTCGCGGCGCTTGGCCAATGCGGGGGCGGGACTTCGGGGGGCGGGGCCAGCGCGGAAGGAGCCCTGCAGCCGGCCCGCCGGCCCGCAGGTCCCTAACCCTGGAGCCCCAGGCGCTGCCGCGCCCAGTTCCCACTGTCCCCACCCTGCGGGTTCCGGAGGAGGGCAGCCTGGCAGGTGCGAGCTCGCGCCCTCCGGGGAGGCGGGCTCTAACCCGGCGCAGCCGTTCCTGCCTAGCAGCCTCTCCCAAAGGGGACACTGTCCTAGTAGTGTCACCATTTCACACACACACACACAGGCCTTACAACCTGCCCAAGGTCGTGCAACTAGGAAGAGAAGGGCTGTGGGTTGAACTGTGTCCTCCCAAAAGGTGTGTTCATAAACTTCCGCCCTGTGAATGTGACCTTATTTGGAAATAGGGTCTTTGCAGATGTCATCAAGTTTAGACGGGGTCATCAGGTGGGCCCTAATCCAGTCACTGGTGACCTTACAAGAAGAGAAAACAGAGACCAGTGGACACAGGGAGAAGGCTCTGTAAAGACAGATCCTGGGAGTGGAGTGATTCTGACTCAAACCAAAGAACACCAAGGACTGAGGCGTCACCAGCAGCTAGGGACAGGCAAGGAGGGATTCTTCCAGAGAGCCTCTGGAGGGAGCGTGACTGTGCATTCACCTTGGTTTCAGGTTTCTGGCGTCCAGAACTGTGAGAGAACAACTTTGTGTTGTTCTGTGGTACTTTACCAGCAGTCCTCAGGTACCAGCACAGGGGGAACCAGGACCGGAGGCCAGGCAGTCCATCCCAGGCAGCCCTGGCACCTGGAGATGAGCATGGGCTGTGTGTACCCCCAGGGGACTCAGCCAGCCTAAGGGGGGATCAGGGAAGGCTTCTGGAACAAGTAGTATCCCCGCTAAGACCTGGCATGGGGATGAGAAGGGGAGAAGTTCAATTTGGTAACTGTCCAGGGGTGGGTCCATGTGGCTGTCCAAGGGGACACATCCAGTGAGGAGTCAACTTTATTGGCCAGGAGCTCTGGAGAGAGGGCTGGGCTGGAGAGGCAGAACTGGATGGCCTCCGCATTCCTGAAAGTGGGATGCAAGTCTCACTGAGGAGTGGGATTGGTGTGAGGGGCACTGGGCAGCCATAGCAGAATTTTAAGCAGGTGGGTGACATGGCCAATTTTGTGGTTTAGAAAAATTCCCCTGGCTGGGTGCGGAGAATGAACTAAAGGGGGAGAAAGCAGGTGGGGAATCAGTGAGTCGAAAACTGCCTCTTTTTTTAAAAAAAATTTATTTATTTATTTATTGTTGGCTGCATTGGGTCTTCGTTGCTGCATGCGGGCTTTCTCTAGTCGTGACGAGCAGGGGCTACTCTTTGTTGTGGTGCGCGGGCTTCCCATTGTGGTGGCTTCCCTTGTTGCGGAGCACGGGCTCCAGTAGTTGTGGCACGTGGGCTCAGTAGTTGCGGCACATGGGCTCTAGAGCGCAGGCTCGGTAGTTGTGGCGCACGGGATTAGTTGCTCTGCGGCATGTGGGATCTTCCTGGACCAGGGCTCGAACCCACAGTCCCCTGTGTTGGCAGGCGGATTCTCAACCACTGCGCCACCAGGGAAGCCCCCGAAAACTGCCCCTTATTTCCAAGTAAGAAGCTGAACTAAGGCCCTGGTCGGGGGCGGGAGGGGGGCCGGCGGGCAGAGTGACAGGGGAGGAGAGGCTGGCTTAGAGGAGGGTTTAGGAAGTCGAATCCTGAGGAGGGGTGAGCCCTAGGCTGGCTTGGGTGCAATCTCCAGGAAGCAGCCTTTGGTGGGGGTGGGGGAGGTAGGGAAGATGGTCCTGAGGTTGCCCTCAGGACCCGACCATGATCCTGGGCTGTGGTTTGTTCCTGCAGGTGACCACCGAGACTGATGACAGACACCTCAGGCCTCTCAGGGGCTCCTGTAGGTCAGCCCCAAGGCGGATGGAGAGAGGGGTGGGCAGAGAAGGCGGGGAGGCCTACTGCTCAGGCCTCCCAGCCGGGACTTAGATGGGGGGCTTCTCAGCAGGGCTTCAGTCTCCTGGTCTATCTCCCAGCCCGACAGGGAGCCCTGCACAGGGGAGGGTTGGCCCATGTGACCCAAGGGGCCTTACAGCCTGCTGGCTCCTGTGGGCTGGCCCGGTGAACTGCAGTGGTCCTTGGGCTGGGCAGGAGCTGAGGCAATGCCGGGCCTTTAGAAAGGCAAGTTTCCAGCCTGGGGAACAGAGCGGTCTGGGCTTGGAAGGGGCTGCCGAGAAGGTCTGGGGGTGGGAGGCCCTTGCCACTGCTAGGCCTGGCTCTGGGCCTGTGCTGGGCTGAGAAGGAAGCCTCTCTCCTCCCCCCCCCTTGGAGAGAGGGGCCACCTGGGGCACGGGAGGAGGGGCAGCTTGAGACTGCTGGTTTCCACTTGGAAGCCCTCTTTATTTGGCCAGGGATGGAGAAAGGCTGGGGTCAGAGTGCATACATTCCCATGGAAACAGCGATGAGCCTGGCCCCTGGGGGACCCCGGCCCTGGTGGGGGATGCGGAGGCCAAGCCGGAGCTCGGGGGCTCCTTTGGCTAAGGGGCCTGGGTTTTGCCTTGGCAGCAGCTCTTACAGGGAGGTCTGGGCCAGGAGCTGCAGGACCTGTGTCGATGGGGAGCAGGGCGGCAGAGTGGGCTCCAGCCTGGGCCACACAGAGATCATGGAGTGGGCCGTGCCTTCTAGAGCCGTATGCCCCGTGGATGGTAACAGACGGCAGGCAGCCAGAGGTGGCGTGGCTACAGACCTTTTGGACAGGGGACTCCCAGCTCCGCTTGACCCCTTGATCTGCGGCTGCCGGGCTGGTCCTTGAGCTAGCAGGAAGGCCTGGGATACCCTGGTCCTAAATGCCTTGCCCAGTCCAGCCTTGGCCTGAGAGGCTGGGTGGGGGGCAGCAGGGGGGAGCTGCGATGGAGGGCAGCTGAACCCCGGCAGACTGCCCTTGCCCCCTGAAACGCCTTTCCTCTGTGCTCGCTACTTTATACCGGGAGTAGACTCCCAGTCCCTTGGTCTTCTGCAGTCTCTCCTCTCTGAGTGCAGAGTTTCATTTAGAGAAGTGATAAGAGCCTCAAAGAGACAGAAACAAGGTTCAGCCCCAGCTGCTGATGTCTTTGAGTGCCCCGCAGCCCTCTGGGCCCACCGAACTTGGGGCTTCCACTCCCATGGCCCTCCCCAACCTGCAAGGGGCGCAAACGTGCAGATGAGGAATCTACATGCCCAGGGCCTCCTTCAGTCCTGTGAGGGCCTCTTTTTCCTATGCACTGAGGGAGACCCAATCATCGGAAATCCACTCTCCACGGGAGGGGCCCGCAGTGTGTGCGGGACTGGGGCTGCCCAGCTGGCCGACTCGATGAAAAGGGCTTAGGACCCAACAAGACAGCAGGGCTGGGCCCAGGGAGGCCTGCCCTAGGCGGGAAAAGATCAGCCTGCTCCAAATAACTTTCTTCAAGAAAATCCAAACACACACTTTCACGTTTTGAATAAATTTACATGTTGATTGCACTATTCTAAATGCAGATTTTTTTGGTTTTGAAGAGGAGCCCTAATTCCAAATCTGTGAAATCAAATGAGATATGGTGGTATTTGTCTTGCACTGCAGGGATTTAAAGGTACTGGGGAGGTAGACAGTTTTCAGGCTTGTGCCCCAGAGGGATCCCGGGCCCAGAGAGGGCACCTGTTCTCCTCCCCACAGCCAAGAGATATGGCAAAATGCAAATGTGAATGGGCCAGCACCCAGCTAGACACCTTCCAGGGGCTCCTGGTGGCCAGAGGTGAGTCCTGGCAGTGAACGATGGGGGAAGGGCGTCTCTTCTGGTTGCTCAGGCTCCCCAGAATGCTGCAAGGGTGCAGCACACAGTAGGACCTCACCATATAGCTCTTGGATGGAAGGGTGAAAAATTCTGTAATCCCATTCAGCTGGACACGGGGGAGGGTCTCCCCCTGGCTCTAGCGTCCGCTAGGCCACCCCCTGCTCTGGTGGGAAGCAGCTGAAGCTTGCAGCTGCTGGCACTCTTGGGCCTGCCCTGTCCCTCTTCCCCACCCCAGCCTCACTAGAATGGCACAAGCCCCAGCAGTTTCAGGGCCTGGGAGTCCTGCCTCTGTCCACGGTTACCCCACTGCTCCCAGATCCAGGCCAAACCAGAGCCTGGGAGGTGAGGGGAACGGCTGAATCCTCGCCCTGCAGATATTCTGCAGAAGACGCCCCCCCCTCTGCCCGCACCGCCCCGGCCAGTCTCTCTCCGGCCTGCAATCCCCGCTCCCTGTCGTTGTTTGTGACCATCTATGCCAAGTTTGTAATGTGCGTTCCAGGAGCACAGACACGGCGGGGACCTCTGCACCCTGCTCGGCAGTCCCTGGAGCTCCCTCCACAGTGCTCCCCTGCGAGCTCCAGCTGGGCCTCGCCTGCAGGGCCAGTTCAACCTGACCTCCGCCTTCCCGGATCCCAGCTGCTCGACCAGGCCCCGCGCAGAGCGCCTCCTGACCCGGGAGCCTTCTCTCCGCCCCGAGGCAGGGGCGTGGGTGACCACTTGGGTGAGGGCCCTGCGGCCAGCGCGGGCTGACCCTGCGCGTGGTGCTACGGGCGCAGGGCCCGCGGGGCGGCCGGCAGGGAGCCGCCTCCCACTTCCCAGCTCCAGGGCCGCGCGGCCCGGGCTGCGGCCGCGATCGCGCGGGGCGGCCTCGCCGGCGGCGATTGGGCGCGCGGCCGTGACGTCACCACGCGCGCGCGCTCCTCACTCTGGCTCCAGGCTCCGGGCTTTCGGTTGTGCCGCCGCCTGGCGCGCGCCCGGCCGAGTAGCGGGAGCAGGGCGCGCGCCCGGCGCCGGTCTGAGGCGGCTTGCGGGGTCCCGCGCCCCCGGCCCCGGCCCGTGCCCTCGATCACCGGCCCCGGCCTGCGCCCCCGACTCCCAGCCTCCGGCCCACGCCCGCGCCACGGACCCACCACCACCGCCCCGCCCCGCCCCGCGCGGATTTGAAAAGCCCGGCCGCAGCCCCGCGAGCGCGGCAGCCAATCAGCGGCGCGCACTTTCCCGCGGCTTCTGCGAGGCGGCGGCGGCCCGGCGGCGGCGGCGGCGGGCGGGAGGCGCGGGGGCGGGGTCGGCGCCGCGCGCGGAGAGCCTCGGCCTGGCCGCGCTGCGCCCGCCGCCGCCGCCGCCGCCGCCGCCCCCTCCCCTCCCTCGGCCCTCCCTCCCTCCCTCCCCCGCGGCCCCGGCCCCGGCCCCCTCCCCGGCCGCCGCCGCCGGAGCCGCCGCACCGGAGAGCCGCCGCCGCCGGAGGATGCGCCGCACAACAGGTCACTGGCGCCGCCGGCCCAACCGCCGCGGGCCTGAGGGGCGGAGGGCTGAGGGGCTGAGGGGCCGGGCGGGCGGGCGGGCTAACGGGGCCGGGCGGGCGGGCGGGCGGGCGCGGCCATGTTGGGCCCGGCGGCCGGCGGCTGCACCTGTGCCGGCCCGCGGGCCGGCGGCCTTTGTTCGCTGCGGCGCCCAGCGGGCCGGGCCGGCCTTTGTGAGGCGCTGGCCGGGGCCGGGGCCGGGCGGCGGTGGGAGGGGCGGCCGGGGCCGGGGAGGCGCTTTTTGTCTGCGGAGGGTCCGGGTGACACTCGGACGTCGGCCGTTGGTCAGCGCGGGCGCCCGGAGCCCCGGGCCTTGGCAGGTGGAGGCGCGGGGACCCCGCCCGGGGCTGCCGGCCCTCGGCCCCCGCGCTTGGCCAGACGGCGGCCCCGAGGCCCCGGCCGCGCAGCGGAGCGGCCCGGCCGCACGGCCGACTCTGCCCCACTCGCCAGAAGGGCGGTTTAAAATCTCGGCGTTTAAGCGATGCTGCTGCTCTCGACTCTGGGCAGAAGGCGCAGGACCCGGTGCAGCCTTAGTTTTTTCTCCCTCTCGCCGATGCCGGGACGTGAGTGGTCACAGGTTTGACATGCGGGGGGAAACTTGGTCTCACTGGGACGTTAATCATTCTCAGGCAGGTAATTAGGGCTCCGGGGTGTGTGCGCGTGTGCGCGTGTAGCAGAACAGGGGACCCATTCGGTTAGGGTGACTTCAGAGCGAGGTTAGGGAAGTTCTTCAGGACTGACAGCCCGCGCTCAGACTTTCAAGGCCTTGACTTTTAAATGACTTAAACGCCAAGATGTGTGTTCCCTAATCACTAAACAACTTAAAAACCTCACGTTGCTACCACGCGTCGATTATACCGACTCTTACTTTATGTATTTTAAAATGAGATTATTAAGATGGAAAATAAGTTAGGAGCCATCTCATGTATGAAGCTGGGAATTTAACTCTTTTATTTTCCCAATTGTTTTAAATATCTTCGTTACATATTTAAATGTGACGAGAGCACCATTAAAGAAGCACAGCTCTAATCAGCACCACGAGGGAAACAAGTCCTGGGAGCACAGCCCTTTCCTGGCGTGGTTGGTGTGCTCCTGTACCTCACCACCGACCGTAGTTCAAATCTAAACTGCCGACTGGAAGTGAAGAGGACTCATGCCTTAAGCACGATTACTTTGAGTCATTTCCTTTCCTTTTCTTCCATTTTCTCAGACGCCCAGCAGCCTTCAATTTTGGGCCAGTGGTTGGTAAAGTGAGGACTTTCTGCAGGGTTGTGAGTTTGCGTAAGCTTTTGTGAAGAACTGTGATCTATGTAGTACAAAAATCCTCCCCTCCTGACGGCATTACTACAGATCAGGCTGGCCTGGGATTCCAGTGGTAAACATTCCAATTTAAGAGTATTAGAAAAATAACTTTCTGAGTTTCAAAAAATGATGGGCATGGGACTTCCCTGGCGGTCTAGTGGTTAAGACTCTGTGCTTCCAGTTCAGGGGGCACGGGTTCAATCCCTGGTCGGGGAACTAAGATCCCGCACGCAGTGTGGCATGTCCAAAAAAGTAAATAAATAAAAAATAAAAAGTGATGGGCAGTTTATTATTCTGTGTGCACTTTTATGATATATTGATATGTAACGTCTAAACTACCATAATTTGAAATTTGTGGAGACACAGAACAAAACAGTAAGGTAAACAGGCTACCACGTGTGGCTACTAGGCTTATGGTTTTTATTCAGCCGATTTACACAGGGCCGTTAAAATAGTACCTGCTCAAATGTGAGGAATCAGATGGGGAGAATAAGTCAGAATTGTGAGAAGTTAGGAATTAGAGACCCTGTGGCCTAGTTATGGAAGAGTGGGCCAAGCCTTCCATTTTTTCGGATGACTTCTCCTCCTACAAGTAGTACAGTTTTAAAAGGTTTACTCATATGGCAGAATGGAAGCTAATTAGTTACTTTTTTACGGTTTGATGCTTCAGTGTAAAACATGTAAAAATAGGTGGAGTTATACTTACTAAGAAGTGCTGGTGAGAGGGTAGAAAACACTAATAAAATGTGTACTATATGAGATACAGGATGGCCACTGAGCACACACATTTGAGATGGGCGTGCTAAGATGATGCTGAAGTTCCACATTTATTTTGCCCTGCCCTTTCTAAGCTACACAAGTAACCTTTCTAAGGAAACACTTTAATCAATCAGTGGGAGCTGAAGATACAAGGCTTTTCCCATGCATATTCTAGTGTGCAGTGTTTGGTTGGTTGGTTGGTGTTGTTTTGGGTTGGACTGCTTGGCTATAGAATGATGCAGGTTTGGATAAGCATCTTAGTCTTCTGAGCTTCACTCTTATCTCTGCTGGACTGCACTAAATGTGTCCTTGTTCCCCAAATATGTGGTGCCCTGTCCTGACCCAGGCCTCTGCATGGACTGTTGTTGGGTGTGGACCACTGCTTGTCCTCCCTTTTGAGCACAGAGGACCCAGCCCTTCAGTGGCCATATGTGACTTTTCTCTCCTGTTGGAGAGCTCTTGAGGTAGGACTCTTATAGCCTTGGGCAGCCTGGCCTCTGCTGGTGCCTTCTCATGGCAGGCACTCAGTGAATGCTGAATAAATAAATGGGCATATGACTTGGGATAAACAACCCATTTTAATGCCAGCATGTGGCCTGTTTGTCTCTCTTTTTTGTAAGTCATGTTGGAGCAGAAAGGGACCCTCTGGAAGAAGCTGAGTATGGAAAGTAAGGGGCTGGCCTAAGGTCACCCTACTTTAATTGGGGAGCTAAGACACTGTTTGCTAGGCAGGGCTGTTTCTTTTCCTTTTCTCATCATAGGTAACTCAAATGTTAAATCAAAATTAACTATGAAATATTGCAAACAAATAATAGAGTAGACCTGTGTCCACCACCAGGATGAATCAAGCAGTGATGTTTCTACTGTACTTATCTGTATCCCTGGGCAAAGTAAAAAGAATATAAAGTACACAAAAGCAAGAGGTGACATGGAAATTCCCAGGATTATGCTTATACTTTACAAACTGCCTTTATGTGATTTGTTAATTTCATTTTTTAGGAACTGTTATTTACATAAAACGTATTTCTTTTGGAGAGAAAAAGACTTAAATTAGTTACCCCGGGGACTCGTCAGCATTTTGCATTTGTCTGTCGGTTGCAGTATAGCTTTTGAAGGAACTGATTTGATGAGATTTGGTTTGCTACTTTAAAAATTCAGACTGTCTTGAAGTAGTTTTGTTCTTGAGTTTGTCTTCCAGAAAACAAACGGCCAAAGATGAGTTTTCAAAGCATCTTAATGTCTGTAATACCTAATAGTTTCAACAAGACATACAAGGATGGAAACTGCTAAGTAGTGGTTGAGCTGAGTGCTGGCCTGCAGCTCAAAAGCCCCAGTAGTGAGACTTCCCTAGTGGGTGTGTAGAGAAACAATGTTTTATCTTACTGGAGGAGTTGGGAGCTCAATTTTTTTTTAAGATTTATTATTTATTTATTTTATTTATTTTTGGCTGCCTCAGGTCTTAGTTGTGGCACATGGGATCCTTGCTGAGGCATGCGGGATCTTTCGTTGTGGTGCGCGGGTTTTCTCTTCTCTAGTTTTGGTGTGCAGGATCCAGGGCGTGCGGGCTCCAGAGCGCGTGGGCTCTGTAATTTGTGGCACGCGGGCTCTGTAGTTGAGGCGCGCGAGCTCAGTAGTTGTGGCACGCGGGCTCAGTTGCCCTGCGGCATGTGGGGTCTTAGTTCCCTGACCAGGGATCGAACCCACATCCCTGCATTGTAAGGTGGATTCTTTACCAATGGACCACAGGGAAGTCCTGGGAGCTCAATTTTTAAGTTGACTGGCTTGTCATAGAAAGAATTGATGATCTGGATGAAGTGTGTCATGCTGTTAAGGGTATGTTTATGTCAGCAGTTTTCACATCTTGGTGAGTTTTTCCCTTGGGCTGTGCTGCTGGTTACATAGGTGGACAGATCAGAAAGCATGTCTCTGACTCCAGTTGTGCGACCCTCGCTCAGCTCTCCACACCCTGCCTAGTCTGTCTAAAACGCACGTGTGATCATGTGAGGCCCCTTCTCCAGGAGCTCCAGTGCCCTTTGGGGTTCAAGACCAATCTCTCACTGGGTTTTCTGCCTCTCACTGTACTTCTTTTTTTTTTTTTAGATTGTTTTTTTTTTTAATTTTATTATATTTTTTATTTTTGGCTGTGTTGGGTCTTCGTTGTTGCGCGCGGGCTTTCTCTAGTTGCAGTGAGCGGGGGCTGCTCTTCATTGCGGTGCGTGGGCTTCTCATTGTGGTGGCTTCTCTTGTTGTGGAGCACAGGCTCTGGGGTGCACAGGCTTCAGTAGTTGTGGCTCGTGAGCTCTAGAGCACAGGCTCAGTAGTTGTGGTGCCTGGGCTTAGTTGCTCTGCAGCATGTGGGATCGAACCCGTGTCCCCTGCATTGGCAGGCGGATTCTTAACCACTGCACCACGAGGGAAGTCCCCTGCACTTCTTATTTTGATCTCACCTGACCTCTTCAGCCCATCTGTTGCTGCCATGCTTTTTCCTTGGGCCTTGGCATGGTCAGTTTTTGCCCCTGCTCTCCCCTGTGACCCCCATACACACACTTACACTTCAGTGCATGTGTGGGCACAGCTGGCTTTTCGTATTAATTCCTTCTCATTCAGCTCTCAGCTTGCACCTCACTCCTAGAAAACGACCCCAGACTCCCTGCCAGTCTTGGGAGCCCTTGTAGGTATGTCTTGAACACTTTGTGCTTCGCTCACCTTTGCACACTGCATTCTCACTCTGCTCCAGCCATTCTGGCCTCTGGCCTGCCTCAGGTACTGCAGCCATGCTGCTGTACCTGCTATTCCTTCTACTTGGACACCTGCCTGGCTTCCTCTCTACCTGCCTTTAGGTCTTTGCTCAAACCTCCCCTTCTCAGGCACCGTCCCTGACCACTGATTTCAGACACCCTCTTGCTGTCTGGCTCTGCCCATCTGCTGTAGCTTCTTTTCCATGACTCTTATCCTCTGACATTCTGGGTGTTTTCCTTATTTGTCTGCCTGCCTGACTGCATCAAGATGTCTATAAGGGTGGAGATTTTTCTCTTTTTGGCTCTACTTACTGTGATACCTCCAGTGCCTAGGACAGTACCCTAATGACTGTCAGACATTGAGTGACTGCTTGCATGAACAGACTCTCAGCCCCTTGTGTGCTGGCTCACGTATAAGAAGTGGTGTGGATAAAGGGGATTGGCGTAGGCGTGCTTGCCCTAGTGTGAGGTTGGCAAGGTGGAGGGCCATGGGCAGGTGAGAGAGGTCAGAGAGGAGGCTCATAGACCACTGCTAGAGAACGGTGGCCTTACCCAGGCACAGGAGGTGGGGTAGGAAGAGTGAACAGATGCAGGAGAGAGGGCTGTAGTGGCATTGATGGGCTGGGGTGCAGCATGGGGGCTCAGAATAAGAGGGGAGGGTTGGGGACTTCCTGGTGGCGCAGTGGTTAGGAGTCCTCCTGCCAATGCAGGACACATGGGTTTGAGCCCTGGTCCGGGAAGATCCCACATGCCAAGGAGCAACTAAGCCTGTGTGCCACAACTACTGAGCCTGTGCTCTAGAGCTCAAGAGCCACAACTACTGAGCCCACGTGCCACAACTACTGAAGCCCATGCGCCTAGAGCCTGTGCTCCGCAACAGGAGAAGCCACCACAGTGAGAAGCCCGTGTGCAGCAAGGAAGACCGAACACCTCCAAAAAATAAATAAATGAAATAAAATTTAAAAAGAGGCACAGGTGATCCTAATATTCACAATTTGAAAGATTGGGTGGAGAGGGCACCATTTTTATCTCCCTGTGAACTAGTGAAACTGAAGGTGGGCCTCGTTTCTGATCTACCTTGGTTCCTTCCAAAAAGAAACTGATGTCACCTACCAGCTGAAAATGTGTCTCTTGTGCCTTCCTGTTCACCCAGAAGAGGAAGCCTTAGGTCTTGAGCGTGGCATGTGGCCCCTTTGTGTTTTCTAGCATCTTTGCTCCCTGGCCCCTTGTAGCTGCTCTGAGATCTCATCGCCATGCTGCTGCCCCTCGGGGATGAGCTGTGCTCCATCTCACGGTCCTTGCATTGCTGTGGCTCCTTCCTAAGGCGTCCCAGTTGGCCTTGCTGAGCTGCTCTTACAGCTCCACCTTCATTTGTTTCCTCTAGTGTTGCCGACGCTGCGCCCATGGCACTAGGTGTGTTTGGTTTTCTGTTCCCAGGTTGGTTGTTCCTCTGAGCACCAGGCCCTGTCATGGCAGCATGTTGCACATAAGACTGTCTGTGCTGTCTCTATATAAATAGGAGGGTGGGCCAGTGTATTTTGTTAGTTAGTATGGCAGTGTACTTCTGGGGACATTTCTTCATTCACTGAGAATTAAGAAATTAGCTGTGTTCCAGTGATGAGCCAAAACACCCATGTCCTTGGTCTCATGGACTTGACAGACCTGTGAGAGGGATGAAACAGGAGAAACGGTGGACAAAAGATTGCATCTTTGAAAAATCTGTAACAGGGGACATGGGTTCGATCCCTGGTCCGGGAAGATCCCACATGCTGCAGAGCAGCTAAGCCCGTGCGCCACAAGTACTGAGCCTGTGCTCTAGAACCCGCGAGCCACAACTACTGAGCCCACACACCTAGAGCCCGTGCTCCACCAAAATGAGAAGCCTGTGCACCGCAACGAAGACTAGCCCTGCTCGCCGCAAGTGGAAAAAGCCCGCGCGCAGCAGCGAAGACCCAACACAGCCATAAATAAATAAATAAATAAATTTATTTTAAAAAATAACAAAAAGAAAAAAAGAAAAACCTGTGAAATAGTCTTGCTAAATAACTGAACCTGAAACTGATCAGGCCTTTACCTCCCACAAGCGATTAATGGGGATATGGGGGTGGGGAAAGGAACACATTACACTGTGGGATTGCCACCGGCGGAGCTCAGAACGTGGGAACCTGCAGGACCAGTGACCAGGTCTCTTCCACGAGGAAAAAGAAGGGGGATGTGGACAAGAGGCTGATTGCACTACGGAGGGCTTATGTGCATCCAGGACGGGCCAGTTAGTTAGAGATGTGACTCAACACTGTTTATGATATTTGGGACAATTAGAAATTGGAACACTGACTCAATTTGTCATTAAGGAATTCTTTTTGTTTTTTTTAGCTGCCATAGTGGTTTGGTTTTGTTTAAGAAAAGAATTTGTACCTTGTAGGCATGCATACAGAATTTATCAAAGAAATGATACACCATCTGCGATTGGCTTCACAGTTCTGTGGAAAGGGAGCCGTGAGGGTGTGGCTGGATCAGGGCTGGTGTGGGGTGATGGTGGTGCGGTCCATGGGCCCTGCTTGTTCTCTCTACCTTTATGTGTGTTCAGAATTCTCCCTGACGAAGGAGGAAAAGTCGCGAAGGAGAGGTTGGGTACATTTAGTACATCTATAAGGAGGTTATGCCTCACTGTGGGTTGGGTGTCAGGAAGGACTTCCTCACGGGACTGAGGCTGGAGCGGAGAGCAGAAGAGGCCTTGGTAGAGGGTGGGCTTGGTAAGGGTGGTGTGGCTGTTCTAGATGAGGGAGCAGGCAGTGCAGAGAGCCTGTGACGGGAGTGGACAGAAGGCTGACGAGGCTGGAGCTGAGGGTGAGGGAGCTATGTGTAGACCCAGGCTGCAGGGTGGGGCAGGGCAGGCTCTCTGAGGCTGTAGTAAGGCTTTTCATCCAGAGAGCAATGTGAGGCCCTTGAGGGTTTTAAGCGGGTGTGTGTGTGTGTGTGTGTGTGGGAGAGGGAGACGGACATGAATCTGTTTGCTTTGGGAAGTGCGTTTCTTGGAGTCCTCTCGGATTCCGGAGAGGGAAGAGGGTGCAGGAGACCGGCCTGCGCTCACTGTGTGTTCGGGTTAGAATCTTTCCAGCTGTCCCTGCTTTGGGTGCCTTGTAGGACTGAACAGCTCTGCCCCGTTGAAATTTGGCGCGGCCACGTGATTTGCTTTGGACAATGAAAAGGGACGCGTCATCTCTGACTGGGCGCTCTGAGAGTCGCGTGCTTCCATGATGTCCCTTTCTCCTTCTCACTGTGGAAGCGCATGATACGCACTATGAGCATGAGGGAAACCTCTGGGTTGAGCCAGGTTGCGGCCCCGCAACCTAGTCCAGGGGTTCTCAGTGGTCCCCAGACTGACAGCATCTGTCACCTGGGAACTTCTTAGACACGCGTATTGGGGCCCACCCTAGACCTACTGAGTCCTAAGCTCTGGGGTGGGGCCGGTGCCCTCCGATGCCCGCGGAGTGGAGCGCTGCTGCCTCGGGTCTGCTGGCTGGTCAGCCGGCTCGGGGCCTGTGGTGCTGGTGCAAGGTGGAGGTGGCCCGCCAGCAACGGGCTTCTGGCTGTGACAGGAGGAGCCAGCCTCGTCAGGTCAGCCGGGGCAAGAGCTCTGCAGGAAAAGGGCTGAGGCCTGTGGGCTGGGGGGGAGGGACGGCATAGGGAGGGTGTCGGTGACGGCCCTGAGTTTTGTCTGACGAAAGCAGACAGGTAGAAGCGCCACTCACTGTCTAGACAGTATTTTTGTAAGCGTTACGTTTACTTGGGTTTCGAGGTTCGGGAGCAAGGAAAAGCCTATTGAGGAATTTAAAAAATTTTCATTGAGTCCTTGACTCACATATCAGTTTCTCACGTTGATCGCCCCACTTGTCATCGTGCCCTTTCTGCTCTCCTGACCCCCAGTCTTGCTGTCCCCCATCTGCCCCCACTCGAGTGGAAGCTCTTGCTCCTGGCGGTGCCCCCAGGACTGCGCGGCTCCTGCCCGCGCTCCACCGCCTGGACTGGCCTGTGTGTCGGCGCCGCGGCCGCCCCTGTGCCGTGTCGGGGAGCAGGCAGCCCACTCCAGGCCTGCGTGTGACGCGGAGGGGTGTGTGGTCTGTCCTTGTGACCCGCGGGCTGGGCCCTGCCCCAGGCCCCTGGCTTCTCAGCTGCTGGATTCTTTCTGGGGCGGGGGGAGGCGGGCGCTGGCCTGAGCACGGGGAGGAGCTGGCGGGCTTCAGGCTGCTTCCTCTTCCTCAGCTGCGGAAGGAAGGCTTGTTTTGGGGGAGCGGCACCGCGCAGAAGGAGAGCTGCAGAGGAGGCATGGAGGACGGTGCATGTCAGGGTTTTCTCCCTTTTGTCCTGCATCTGAAGTTGTGTGCCTTATTTGTGGAAGATGAGTTGGGATTGAGCGTCACGTTAACAGCTTATTGGATTCTTTTTTGTTGAGTTCTGAAATCTATATAAAAAAGTATTTATTTCTTAAAATTCAACTTCTTATAACTTCTTCGAAAAAAATATTGGTAGTTCTTGTTTGTCCAACGTGGAGGCTAAGCTTGTGTGCATTTCTCAGATGCCAGTATGCTCTTGGCTGCTTTAGGGATTTCTGTGAATTAACAGTTATATCAGCAAAGGGTCAGAGCACATCATGGGTAATTACCCTCTCCGCTTCCTTTGGAGAGGGGCCCTGTTCATTTTTGTAGGTTGGTAGACCTCTGAGATAGAGGAAACCTGTGTCTTGATGGCCCACTAGGAATGAAACGTGTTTCCATAGGACCTTGCCCTGGCTTTACAGCTCTGCCTCTCGAGGACTCTAAGGTAACTCCTTGGGGCCGGGCACAGCACCCTGGGTGTTTGGGTGGAGCCTGGCCCCTGTTCTTGGCTGTGCCCTCGTTGTGGGCTTGTCTCCTAGAAGCCATTGCTGCTTCCCTGGGTCTGTACCAACTGCTTCTCTTGTTCTCTGCTATTGGCTGGAGGTCTCAGAGCTGGTCCTTCAGCTGGTGCCCAGATCCTGGCACCTTCTCACCTCTCTCCTCCCTTAGTGAGTTCCCAGCACGGGAATGATGTAGTAGAAACTGAGTTGTGAATTCCAGCCTAGAGTTTATAGAAATCTTATTTTCAAGGATGTGCAGTTTCTTGACACATCATCAAGGAAAAATAGAAAGCTTAATTATTATTAATTTTATAATCAGAAAGTACATTTTATGGAAAATCTGTAATAACTACAGTCTTACCAACCAAATGTTTAGGTGTATTTCCAGTTTACCTTTTCATTGATCAGACGGAACCAGGTGCCCTAAAGACAGTTTCCTCTGCGAGGGTCATGTCAAACGGTAACAGTCTAGGTAACTATTCCAAGGAGACAACTGCTCTGCTCTTCCAGCTGTTTCTTGTGGTATCTATCTGTACTTAAAAAAAAAAAAACTTCCTAACTTTGCTGAGCTGAGAACTTTGCGGTTTACATGTCATGTGTTAAGTTCTGTCTACAGGAGATAAGGATTTAGCTTTCTTTCCCGCTGGCCTCCCACTTCCCCTTCCCCAGCTCTTCCCAATATTGTGGTGTCTGGGTTATCTATTCCTCCCTGATAAGCTATTCCAGAACTTAGTGGCTGAAAGCACAACAACATTTATTTGTTTACAGTTTTGCAGTTTGGACGTTGTACGCCAGGGTTAGCTTGTGTCTGCTCTTGTGGTGTCAGTTTGTTTCCTGTGTCTGTGTGTTGGAATTGGCTGTTGGCCACGGTCCACCATTCTCCCCAACATAGGCCTCCCGTGAGGCTGCTTGGGCCTCCTCATAGCATGGTGGCTGGTTCCTGAAGGAGGAAGTGAAGTTGCCAGTCCTTTTATTTTTTTCTTATTTTTATTTTTTTACTTTTAGGCCGTACCATGCAGCTTGTGGGATCTCAGCTCTCCGACCAGGGATTGAACCTGGGCCATGGCAGTGAAAGCCTGGAATCCTAACCACTAGGCCATCAGGGAACTCCCTGTCTGCCAGTCCATTTTTTTTTTTTTTCTTTTTGCGGTACGCGGGCCTCTCACTGCTGTGGCCTCTCCCATTGCGGAGCACAGGCTCCGGACATGCAGGCCCAGTGGCCATGGCTCACAGGCCCAGCCACTCCGCGGCATGTGGGATCCTCCCGGACCGGGGCACGAACCTGTGTCCCTTGCATCGGCAGGCGGACTCTCAACCACTGCGCCACCAGGGAAGCCCTGCCAGTCCTTTTAAAGGCGAGGCTGGCTCTGGTCTGGCATCACTTTTGCCATATTCAGTTGGTGGGAGCAGTCACAGGCCCAGGCCAGAATCAAGAATGTGGAGAAATAGATTTTATCTCTTGGTGGGGGAATTACAATAAATTTTTGGCCATCTTTATTTTATTTTTTTAGTTTTTAGAATTTCCAGTTGCCTTTCTTCTTGCAACATCTTTTTCTTTTTTTAATATTTATTTATTTTGCTGCGTCGGGTCTTAGTTGTGGTATATGAGATCTTCTTCTTGCGGCACGTGGGCTCAGTAGTTGTGGTGCACGGGCTTAGTTGCCCTGTGACATGTGGGATCTTAGTTCCCCAACCAGGGATCGAACCCACGTCCCCTGCATTGGAAGGTGGATTGTTAACCACTAGACCACCAGGGAAGTCCCTGCTTTTAAATTCTTATCCTCATGGTAAGTTTTCCTCAGACGTCTGATGGCCTTCGACTGCAGGCCCACTGTTGAGACGGAGGTCTGGGAGCTGACGGCAGGTCCTGGGTGGAGGCTTCACTGAGGGCCAATTGGTCAGAACCCACCGTCAGTATCAGCAGGTGTTTTCCCTAGATCTTGGCAAGTGTCCTCGTGCTGGCTGTGTCTTGTAGTTCACTGCCTTGAGCGCCCCCTCCGGTGTGCCCTGTCCTTAGACTACACTCCGGTTCTTCTCCTGCTGGGGTGGGGCTGGTTGCCAGGCCGTGGCTGGGGTGGGTCAGGGACTGCGCGTTATGTGGACTTCGATCCAGTTCTTTTGACTTAGGGTTCCCAGTGTGTGCAGCACATGCCCCTGCTATGTGCAGTGACTTATCGTTATGCATTAGGCACGCGTTAGAATTAGAATAGGAAAATACATTACAGACATGTGAATGATACAACTTAATATGTTTAATACCTTTCCTATTCAACAGAAGATTTGATAGGTTACAAACTGAGATAAGATTAACCTAAAATTCATCAATTAAACTATTTTAAAGTATATAATTCGTTGGTTTTGTAGTACATTCTCAGTGGTGGTTAATGCAACCATCACCACTATCCAATTCCCGAATATTTTCGTCATTTCAGTGAGAAGCCTGGTGCCTATTGGGCAGTCACTCCCCATTTCCCCTTGTCCCCCAGCCCCTGGCAACCACCATTCTACTTTGTCTCCGGATTTGCCTATTCTAGACATTTTATATGAATAGAATCACGTAGTATGTGGCCTTTTGTGACCGGCTTTTTTCTCTCAGCACAGTGTTCTCAAGGTTCATCTGTGTTGTATCATGTCTCCATACTTCATTCATTTAAAAAAAATTTTTAATTTTTTGCTACATTGGGTCTTCGTTGCTATGCACGGGCTTTCTCTAGTTGTGGCGAGCGGGGGCTACTCTTTGTTGCGGTGCGCGGGCTTCTCATTGCGGTGTCTTCTCTTGCTGTGGAGCACGGGCTCTAGGCACGCAGGCTCAGTAGTTGTGGCTCACAGGCTCTAGAGCGCAGGCTCAGTAGCTGTGGTGCATGGGCTTAGTTGCTCCGAGGCATGTGGGATCTTCCCGGACCAGGGCTCAAACTTGTGTCCCCTGCATTGGCAGGCAGATTCTTAACCACTGTGCCACCAGGGAAGCCTACTTCATTCATTTTTATGACTGAATATCCCACTGTATGGATAGATCACACTTCTTTTTTTTCCCTGCCGCGCGGCATGTGGCATCTTAGTTCCCCCACCAGGGATTGAACCTGGGCCCCTGGCAGTAGAAGTGCAGAGTCCTAACCACTGGACTATCAGGGAAGTCCAGATCACTTCTTCTTTTATCTGTTTATCAGTTGTTGGACATTGGGTTGTTTTTTGAATAATTCTGTGAAAATTCTTGTACAAGTTTTTGTGTGAACATGTTTTCAATTCTGTCTTGGGTAGATCCTAGGAGTGGAATTGCTGGGTCACATGGCAGCTAAGGAACTTCTCGATTGTTTCCCGCTGCAGTTGCACCACTTTCCATACCCCTGGCAGTGTGTAAGGGGTCCAAAGATTTGTCATATTACACTGAGAAGATAGAGGGAACAGACAGGCATGGAGTCAGGGAAGATAGCAACTCATGCATCGTCATAAGGTTAAGGTTGGGGCCGCGGGGAGAGAGGCACACAGGTGGTGGGCCCAAGGCTGACCCTGAGCTTGTCTGTGGTTCCAAGCTTCTTTGCAGTGAAAACAAAACAAAACAAGGAATAGGTCAGTTATAAAGTCTTTACTGTCATAGGTGCATTTCTGCAGAAGAAGCAAGACTTCTGCTGTGAGTCAATTCTAAATTCCATAAAATAAAGCTTCTCAGTAGAGAGTTCTTACGGAGTAATGGAGCCGTCACTGCCCTCAGCCCCTGTTCTGTAGCAGACTCTGTACTGATCTCATTGTTCTTTACAGAGAGCTCTTTGCTGTAAGACTGGAGGTCCTGTCATCATTCAGTGAAGGTGGGACCAAGATCTATTCCAGGTAGATTAGTGTGAAATGTTGGGAACAAAGGGAATGTTAGGGAATGTGTGTGTGTGTTTTAACCACACTTGCAAACTTGACTTTTCCATCTAAGTCTCTCTTCTGCCTCCAGAAGAAGGACTGGAGCTTGGTCCCTGTCCTGGCTGGGCTCTGGGGGACGTCCTGAAGCCCTTCCTGCTGTCCAGCATTGAGACTTCTCCCTGATGCCTCTGCTCAGATTCGCAGAATGGACTCAGCGGGCTGCAGCTGGATTTCTGAGCAGCCGAGAGAGTGGGGCCTCGTGTGCCTGAGGTCGGAGCCCCGGGGAAGGGAGTTTGGGGGTTGCTCCAGTGACTCTTCCTGCCACTTTTCCATCCTCCACCCCATCTTTCTCCTTCCTCTTTCCCTAATGTTATATCTGTATTTTAAAATCTCTGTCTCTCCCCTCTGGAATATTAGCTCCACAAGAATAAGGTACACGCTTTGTTTACTGCTGTGTCTCCAAATGTTGGGACAGGGCCTGTGCTCCTTGACTAGTTTTCAGTGTTGAGTGTTGTCATTCAGGTCACCTTTCCCTTCTTTTGAGAGTGGTGCCTTTCCCTTTATGTTGGAGACCCCTCCTCTGTTCCATGTGGCCCTGCAGGGGCTGCCTAGCCCCCCCAGCCACTTACTGTGTCAGCTCATGTTGTAGGAGGCCTGTGAAATGTAAGGGATTAATTATATAGTTCTTAAAGCTTATTACAGGAAGCAGCAAGATGATGCTCGGCTCTCCCCACCCTGTTCCTGCTCCCCTTGGAAAACCACTGATAACTCTGAGCTGTTACTTTCTGTTTTAACTTCCACATTTTCATTTTTCACTTTAAGTGTGTCAGTGTTTTCTTTCCTTTGCACAATGATTGTATGTTACATTTTGTTATATTTATTTATTTTTTAAAAATCAATTAATTAATGTATTCATTTTTGGCTGCTTTGGGTCTTTGTTGCTGCACACAGGCTTTCTCTAGTCGTGGCGAGCGGGGGCTACTCTTTGTTGCTGTGTGCGGGCTTCTCATTGCGGTGGCGTCTCTTGTTGTGGAGCACGGGCTCTAGGCGCATGGGCTTCAGTAGTTGTGGCACATGGGCTCCGTAGTTGTGGCTCTCAGGGTCTAGAACGCAGGCTCAGTAGTTGTGGCGCACAGGCTTAGTTGCTCCGTGGCATGTGGGATCTCCCCGGACCAGGACTCAAACCTGCGTCCCGTGCACTGGCAGGCGGGCTCTTAACCTCTGCGCCACCAGGGAAGCCCCACCTTTAGTTTTTAAAAAATATTTATTTCTTTCTTTTTGGCTGCATTGGGTCTTTTTTAAAAAATCTATTTATTTATTTTTGGCTGTGTTGGGTCTTTGTTGCTGCGTGCGGGTTTTCTCTGGTTGCGTCAAGCGGGGGGCTACTCTTTGTTGCTGTGCGCGGGCTTCTTATTGCGGTGGCGTCTCTTGTTGCAGAGCACGGGCTCTAGGCGCATGGGCTTCAGTAGTTGTGGCACGCGGGCTCAGTAGTTGCGGCACACGGGCTCTAGAGCGCAGGCTCAGTATTTGTGGCACATGGACTTAGTTGCTCTGCGGCATGTGGGATCTTCCTGGACCAGTGCTCGAACCCGTGTTCCCTGCATTGGCAGGTGGATTCTTAACCCCTGCGCCACCAAGGAGCCCCCACCTTTTGTCATTTTAGACATTTTAAAAGAGAAAGGCTTCGTGGGCAAGAGGAGCCCCGAGCCACGGGCCTTACTCCTGCAGCAGCGTGCCTCTCGCCGAGCGACTCTTCCCCGTCAGCTTCCCCATTGTTGGCGTTTGGCGTCTCTAACTCATTCCTCTGTTGTCTTTGCCCTTGCGGGTTTACCCTTCCTTTGAAATTCCTTACTGTCATTTTAATTGGGGTTTCTGCATGGAGTGTAGGTAAATGTGAGAAAGGAGGCCTCACGTTCTTTTTAAATATAAAAATGGTTTTAGAATTACCACTCTCCCCTGTGCTCCTTCTGGGTTTATATCCTTGCTCTAGTACCTCTTTTAGCATTTCATTTGTGAAAGCGATATGTATATTAAACTCCCTTAGTTTTTGCATGTCTGAAAATACATTTTGCCTCATGTTCAGTGATAATTTAGATGAGAAATTATTTTTTCCCTTAACACATTAGAGAGGCTCCGTCATCTACTCCTATCTGTTGAGGCTGCACAAAGGTCTGTGTTTCTGGTTCTTTTCTCATGCTGAAGTCTGTGAATTAACTTATTCTTTATGGGTACTTAGGTTTTAAGGTTTTCCTTTTATCCTTCATGTTATGTGGTTTCAGAAATTATGTGTTGAGGTATTGATTTGCTTTTATTTATCTTGCTCAGAACCCTGGGTACCCTTTTAAATCTGGATACTTGAGTTTCCTTTCATCTCTGGAAAATTTCGATTATTATCCCTTTGAAAATTACCTTACCCCCATCCTCCCTCGTTTCTCCTGGAACTCCATTGGAATGTAAACTCCCTGAGGGCAGAGTATTCTTCATGTGTGTGTGTATGTGTGATAACATATACATAACGAAAAATCACCATTGTGACCATTTTTAAGTGTATAGTTCAGTGGCATTAAGTACGTTCACATTATTGTGCAGCCGTCACCACCATCCACTCCAGAATTTTTTCATCTTGTGAAACTGAAACTCCCGATTAAACACTTAACTCTTCATCCTCTCCTCCCCATTCCCTTGCAGCTACCTTTCTACTTTCTGTCTCTATGAATTTGATTACTCTTGGGATCTCATATAAGTGGAACCAGGGAGTTCTCTGGTGGTCCAGTGGTTAGGACTCCGCACTTTCACTGCCGAGGGCGTGGGTTCAACCCCTGGTCAGGGAACCAGGGTCCCGCATGCCATGTGGTGAGGCCAAAAAGAAGAAAAGTGGAATGGTACACATTTGTCCTTTTGTGACCAGATTCTTTTACTTAGCATAATGTATTCAAAGTTCATCCATGTTGTAGTATGTCTCAATACTTCATTCCTTTTTAAGGCTGAACAATATTCCATTATCTGGAGGTACCACAGTTTATCAATTCATTCATCTGCTGAAGGACAGCTTGGTTGCTTCCGGGTTTTGGCAATTATGAATGAAACTGCTATAAACCTCTGTGTGCAGGTTTTTGTGTGGACATAAGTTTTCAGCTTCCTTGGGTAAATACCAAGGAGTGGGATTGCTGAATCGTATGGTAAGAGTATGTTTAGTTTTGTGAGAAACCACCAACCTGTCTTTCCATTGTGGCTGCACCATTCGGCGTTCCCACCGGCAGTGATGAGGGTTCGCCAGCACGTGGCGCTGTCAGTGTTGTGGAGCCTGGCCGTCTGACGGGTGTGGAATGGCTGCCTTAATTACCGTGCCTTCACAGTAGGTCTTGCGGGAGGGCTCTGGGTTGTAGAACCGCCCCCTGAGCAGTTTCCCAGTTGCCTTTGCAGGGCTCTACCAGCGTCACTCATGCTAGACCCATTTTTACGTATGTTTCTTGGCTCAGGATTTGGGGCACCACAGCCTCTGAGGCAGAGTTCTCGAGGGTGATTCTGTCTCCCCAGTGGTCCCTGGTGGGTGTTTGCTGAGGCCCCAGCCCTGGGCTGGCTGGAGGTGTGGCTCAGGTGACAGCGCTGTTGCAGCTGACACTCTGGTCTGCTTTGGGTGATGCCTGTGAGCTGGAGGCTGGGTGAGAGGGTGTGGTCACTTGCCACAGCTGGAAGGTGGTAGGGCCAGATTCCAGCCCTAGAGTGGCCTCCACACTCTGCCCGGGGCCCTGCAGCTCCCCACGCCCTCCGACCGCTGCAGCTGCGCGGGAGCCCAGGCAGGCCGGGCCCTGTAAGGCTGATTGCTCTTCCCTCTTCACCTCTGGACCTGGAGATTTTGCCCTTTCCTGTTTTCAGTTAAGTGATGTAGCTAACTTTTTTTGTTAAAGAAATAATAATTTGGCTACCTTCACCAGAAATCTTCTGAAATGTGTTAAAATGGTGACGGAATGTTAATAGAGTCCCTAATGTTGAATCAGCATTTTTGGATACACCCTCTTTAGCTGTGATATCTTATTTTAATATGGTAATGACTGGGTTTGATTTATTTCTATTTTGTAATTTTTTTTTACAATCATACTCTACTGATCTTGGTCTGTAGTTCTTTTCTGTACTCATTTTTCTGGTTTTGGTATGAGAGTTATGCCAGCCTTATATAATGTTTGGGAAACTCTCCATCATTTTCCATGTTTTGGAATAATTTAAACAATAGGAATGCTGTTTTTATGTGATGAATAATACACAGCAGTCGGAAAGACTGAGCTACACTTGTTTACATCAACATGGGGGAGATCAAGCTGTGCTGATTGATGAAATCGCAGAGCACAAGTCCAGTGTGGTAGCATTGCTGCTTGGCAGGCAGCAGTTCTCTGTTCCTGGGTACCTCCCGTAGACTGGAAGGATGCGTAGTCAACTGGCGATGGGGAGAGTAAGTGGAACTTAGGGTTCCTGAAAGGCAGATGTCATCTTTGTTTTACTCATTCACCCTGAGCGAGGCTTGCGGGAGGTGGGAGCTGCAGCGGGAGCTTTGGCTTCTCGCTGTTGGACTTGGGGCTCACGGTGGGTGACGTGGGCGTGGAGAACCAGAATCCCGGGATGCTGCTGCGGGCGTGTGGTGGGCGGTGGGCGGCCTGTGGGGGTGAGCCTGGCTTCTCCCGTCTGGGAGCCCTCGGGTGCCGTGTGCCCACTGTGCCTGTCCTCGGCTCATGCATCTGCAGTTGCCGTTGTCCGGGGGTCTTCTTTTTTTCATGTCAAAAAGACATGAAGCAAATGTGGCAACATGCTGAAAACTGTCATTTTGGAGTGGTGAGTATACAAGTGTGTCCTGTTGTTCTTTGCACTTTTCTGCTTTTGAAACTTGCCCCCCCCGCTACCGAATATAAGAACGATTGGCCATTGAGGCATCATCACATGAACCTAGTGAAGCTCTCTGGGCCTTTCTTTTATGGTTATTGTGGGCTCTGTAGGTTTTCTACCTCTTGGTTAGGTTTTATATTTTTCTTGAAATGCTAGACAAAGTGAAAGATTTTCTAATTTATTGGTATAACCTTGATTGAAAAAACCAAAAACTCCTAGAGAGATCAAATTACTGGTCAGTGGCGTGCAGTGCCGTGTTGGAAGTGAAGGCGGACCCTCTCTGCGGGCCCCTGCCTTCAAGGGTTGTCCCGGGTGGAATCCTGGAAAGTAAGCAGCCCACAATCAGATTAGGAAGGGAAAAAAGACCAAACGCCCGAAGAAACAGGTACCATGAATGAAAATAAAAGCAACAGCAGGAGACACAGGCCTGCAAAGACCAGATATTTAAAACAGTTATGTTTAATATATTCAAAGATTTAAAAGAAACCTGAAAATTCCAACAGGAACAAGCAATCTTGAAAATGTGGTTCACATACACGTCATGATTACCAGGGACCTAGGCCTGGAGTTAGATCCGAACCCCATGACCCTGGGTATGTTTTAAGAGAAGCCAGAAATCTGAATTTTTGTGTAAAATGTCCCAAACTTTAATTGTTGGCAACTAAAGCGTCTTGTTTATCTGTCTACTGGCTCTACTTCTTAATATTATTTTCTTAGCTGTTGCTCTAACTAGGGCTGCGGTTTGCATCCTTAACTCATCACAGGCTACTTGGAGTTAATATGCCGCTGGGTATAAAATACAAGAATCTTGCAACTGTGTAGATTGATTCACTCCCTTCCCCGTGCTACAGCTGCCATATGTATTACATCTATTAAGTTATAACTCCAGTGTTATATATTTTGCTTTAATTATTTGAATTTTAAAGAAACTAAGAGGAACAAATAGTCTTTTATATTTGCTCATATATTCGCCATTTCTGGTGCCCTTGATTTCTTCCTAAAGATCCCAGTTTCAGTCTGGTGTCATTTCTCTTCAACCTGAAGAACTTCCTTTAGCATTTCTCCTAGTGAAGATCTGATGGCAACAATTTCTTAGTTTGTATTTCTCTTAAAATGTATTTTGTCATCACTTCTGAAGGATATTTTTTCTGGATATCAAATTCCGGTTGGACAGTTGTTTTTTCCCCATTACTCAGATCGTATCTGGCTTCTGTTTCTCCTGAGAAGTAAATAATCACCCACACCACTGTTCTGTAGGTACCGGGTCTTTTTCCCTCTGACTGCTTTCCAGGGTTTCTCTTCATCTCGGTTTCTAGGCATTTCAGCTGATGTGCACCTGGTGTAGCTTCTTTTATATACATCCTGCTTGAGATTTGCTGAGCTTCTTGAACCTGTAAATTGATGTCTCACTGAATTTGGGAAGTTTTTCTGGTTATTTTTTCCCAAATATTTTTTCTTTTTTTCTTTTAAATGACTGACTTTAAAAAGAATATTTATTTGGGGCTTCTCTTGTGGCGCAGTGGTTGAGAGTCCGCCTGCTGATGCAGGGGACACGGGTTCGTGCCCCGGTCCGGGAAGATCCCACATGCCGCGGAGCGGCTGGGCCCGTGAGCCATGGCCGCTGAGCCTGCACGTCCAGGGCCTGTGCTCCGCAACGGGAGAGGCCACAGCAGTGAGAGGCCTGCGTACCGCAAAAAAAAAAAAAAAAGGAATATTTATTTTGTTTATTTTCTATATTATTTTTGGCTGCATTGGGTCTTAGTTGTGGCGTGCGGGATCTTTTGTTGCAGCATGCAGGCTTCTCTCAGGTTGCAGCATGTGGGCTCCAGAGTGCGTGGGCTCTGTAGTTGCGGCGGGCAGACTTAGTTGCTCCGTGGCATGTGGGATCTTAGTTCCCTGACCAGGGCTTGAACCTGCACCCACTGTGTTGGCAGGCGGATTCTTAAGCACTGCACCACCTGGGAAGCGCCCCAGATATTTTTTCTGTGTCATTGTTTCTCTCCTTTCCTTCTGGGTGGGAGTGGGAACCCAGACCTTTTGTTGCTGGTCTATAGATCATTGAGGCTCAGTTTCTTTTCTTTCTTTTTATTTTTAATAATTTTTACTCTGTTTTTTAGATAATTTTTACTGATCTATTTTCAAGTTTCCTGACTCATATCTAATACGCTTTTAAGGCCATGCAATGATTTATTTTTTTTAATTTCAGATACAGAATTTCCATTTGACTCTTTTTCATAGTTTTTGTTTCTCTGTTGCTATTTCCAGTTTATTATTTTATGAGTACACTTTCCTTCATGTCCTTGAGCATGGTTATAATAGACGCTGTGAAATCCTGCTGAACTTCAGTATTTGGGCCGTCTCGGGGCTGGTTTCTGCTGCTTCTCTGTTTCATCATATATTGAGTAATTCCTGGGTAATGTGAAAGACGTGCTGTAGACACTCTTTATTCCGTTATGCTCTTAAGAGTGGTCTTCTATTTTCAGGTGTGTTAAAATACACGTAACATTTACCAGCTTAACCGTTTTTAGGTGTGAAGTTCAGTGGTATTAAGTACATGCACGCTGTTGCAGCCATCACCAGAACTCTTCGTCTTGCGAATCTGGAACGTTGCCCCCATTAAAACAACACCTCCCTGTTCTCCCCTCCCCCAGATCCTGGTGCCCCCATCCTACTTTCTGTCTTTATGGATTTGACTGCTCATAACAGTGCAGGCTTACAGTATTTTGTGAGTGGCTTATTGCACTCGCTGTAACGTCCTCAGGGTTCATCCATGTCATAGCAGGTGTCAGAATCTCCTTCGTTTTTAAGGCTGAATCGTATTCCACTGTGTGGATTCCACCTTTTGCCTGTTGTGAACATGCTGCTGTGAACATTGGGTACAGATACCTCTGTGAGTCCCTGCTTTCAGTTCTTTGGGGTGTGTATCCAGAATGGAACTGCTGGGTCCTTTTGATTCTTTGGGGAACCCCCCCCGCTATTTTCCAGCAGCCACACCATTTTACATTCCCACCCACGTGCACGAAGTTTCCAATTCCTCCACATCCTCGCCAACCCGTTTTCTGCTTTTTTTGTGTGTGTGTGGTACGCGGGCCTCTCACCGCTGTGGCCTCTCGCGTTGAGGAGCACAGGCTCTGGACGCGCGGGCTCAGCGGCCATGGCTCATGGGTCTAGCTGCTCCACGGCATGTGGGATCTTCCCGGACCGGGGCACGGACCCGTGTCCCCTGCGTCGGCAGGCGGACCCTCAGCCACTGCGCCACCAGGGCAGCCCTGTTTTCTGTTTTTGTAGTAGGTAGTCATCCTCAGGGGTGTGTGTGAGGCGGCATTTCGTTGTGGTTTTGATACTTTTTTTTTTTTTTTTTTGGCCTTGCTGTGGGGCTTGCGGGAGCTTAGTTCCTGGGCCGGGGGTTGAACCCAGGCCCGGCAGTGAGAGCGCGGAGTCCTAACCACTGGCCAGCTCTGGAAGTCTGCTGCTTATCCTCAGAGTGGTGTTGCGGTTTGTTTCTGTCTCGCTTCAGCTGTCTTGTAAGCTGGGCTGCGTGGACTCCGGGGTTCGGTGGGGAGTCTGCGGTGCGCGGGGGCCCCCCTCGAAGGCTCTCCTTTCCCTGTTCACCCGGTGCCGGGCCTGCTGGGTGCGTTCCCGAGCCGCCCCCACGCCCCCTGCTCTGGGCTCTCTCCAGTGCCTTTAGGTCATTGTCTTCTCTTTTTGTCCCGTTGGTCTGATGCAAGCGGGACTGGGAACCCACTCGGATTTACCTGAAAAAAACACCGCGTGGGGCACACCAAATGCTCTGGTGTGTGCCCGGTGCTCCAGGTGTCCGGGGCCAACCCTCCACCACTGCCTGGCTCCTGCCCCGGCCTGGCGTCCTCGGAGACTGGGCCCTTTCCACCGAGGCTCTCTTGGGAGGGTTGTCCCGGGCTGCATCCTTGGCCCCTCCCCAGGGGGTGTAGCCAGCGGCCCCCAGGCGGTGACAGTGGCTGAGCACCTACGTCCTTGGGCTCCCGGTCCAGGCGCCCCACTTCTCCCTGCTCTCTCACCGTTGGCCCCCTTGGGGCCGTGGTGCACTCTTGGGACGTCTTCCCAGCGGAGTGGGCGCCTGCCAGTACCCTGTTCCAAGCCGCCTTCGTGGGGCGTCCCCAACGAGGGACTGCGGCTGTATGGGGAGGAGACCCCTCTGCATGTGGACCTCGGGCGGCCATCCCGTGGAGGGCGCTGTGGGTGGTGCGCTATGGCCTGGCCCTGCTGCTCGACTAGCGCAGTCCCGGAGAGCTGACTCCACTTGATGTTGCTGCCCTGCTGCTTGTCACCGGCAGTTAACTTGGGCCTGGGTGGGGAGGGGCGGGGGGGCGGTAGAGGTCCAGCTCTCACCTCCCCCGGCTGTCTGGGCTGAAGCTTTGCCTACCGGTAATCGCGGGTGTGTCCCGAGCCCCTGCCTGGAGTCCTCTTCAGCTGTGTCTCAGGTGCTTCCCTTTTGTCCTTTGCCCGGGCCTGGCTTTGTGCTGGCCACCTCGGGCGCTGCCCTCGCGACAGGGGGCAGGGGGCGACCTCTGCTTCCGAGGGCTGAGGTCAAGGGGGGCACGGCCACACAGCTCATTAGTGGCGGTCCCTGCTTGACTCTCGTTAGAAACTAGTCCTGTTCCTTTCACTTTGTCACTGTGATTCCTGTCATTTTTGGGATATTAGAACTGTCTCCTGTGACCTAAGTCATTATAGGAGCCATCATAAATTGCCTCAGCGCCCCCCCCCCCAACTCTACAGACTGGTAGAGAGCTTCACTGGCGTACTCATCTTAGGTTTGAAATGTAATAGCTTTCTTTTCTTTCTCTTTTTCTAATGCTGCAGTGTTCTAAGAACGGAGGCATCTAGGCTGAATGGAATTCAGCATCAAAAAAAGTCCTCTTTCTGTTCCGAAGGTTGTAAAGTGCGTGAAGATGAAGCAGGCACCGGAGATCCTTGGCAACACGAACGGAAAGACTCCGAGCTGTGAAGTGAGTCGTGAGTGCTCCGTGTTTCTGAGCAAAGCCCAGCTCTCCGCCGGTCTGCAGGAGGGAGTTGTGCAGAAGTTCAATGGCCACGACGCTCTTCCTTTTATCCCAGCTGAGAGGCTGAAAGACCTCACCTCCCGCGTCTTTAATGGAGACCCCGGTGCTCATGATGCCAAATTGCGTTTGGAGTCCCAGGAAATGAAGGGACTTGGGACACCACCTGACACTACCCCTGTCAAAAATGGCTCTCCAGAGATCAAGCTGAAAATCACCAAAACATACATGAACGGGAAACCTCTCTTTGAGTCCTCCATATGTGGCGATGGTGCTGCCACCGTGTCCCAGTCGGAAGACGATGGACAGAGACCAGCGAGCAAAGCGCGGCGGACCAGGAAGAGGAGCGCGAAGCTGCTGCTGGGGCGGGGCCTCGCCGAGGCGGCCCTGGCGTCCCGGGCCTTGAGCCCCTCGGCCGAAAAGGTATCTGCGAGTGAGGAGTTCTGCTGACCGGGGTAGAGGGCGGCCCCAGCTCCCGGCACAGGGGGGCCCCGAAGGATGCATGGTGCACGGGGGGCGGGAGGAGGTGGGCTCAGCCCCCCGAGGCCTGCTCTGCAGCTCGGGCCCCTGGCTGTGGCAACGGCAGACACTCACAGCAGCCTGCCGAGCAGTGCTGAGGCCTAGAGATTAAGCATAAAGAGTAAACAAGGGGACTTCCCTGGTGGTCCAGTGGTCAAGACTTTGCCTTCCAATGCTGGGGGTTCGGGGTCGATCCCTGGTTGGGGAGCTAAGATCCCACATGCCTTAGGGCCGAAAAACCAAACCATAAAAAGAAGTCAGAAGCAATAGTGTAACAAATTCAATAAAGACTTCAGAAAATGGTCCACATCCAAAAACAAAAACTTTAATTAAAAAAAAAAAAAAAAGATGAAATGAGTGTCTGACCCCAGGCCTGGCCCGTTCCCAAGCCCTTGACCTTCAGGCTGTCCTGTCTTCATGGATCTCCTCTCCAGCGATGCCCTTTAGCCTGAATCTGGTTGGCAGAGGAGCATGGGGATCGAGTGGGGGCCTCCTCAGTCTGTGCTGTCCGAGGAGGGGAGCGGGCCGCGCTGTGCAGGTGTGCTCCTACCTTCCTGCCCCGCGGTTCACCGTCACTCCCAGGTCTCCTCCCCTGGTGGCCCTGCAGATGGGCCGCTGCCTTGAGGGCTGGGGCTGCGCCTCAGGCCTTCACGTTCTTGGTTCCAGGACAGAGTGCATCTCTTGAGTGCGCGTGAATGAGTGTTCACTCATCAAAGGCCGGGGTGGAGACCCCCTAACGTGGGATGACAAACGTGGTGGTTTATGCCACCAAGTCTTAAATGACACTCGGGAACCTTGACCTTGGCAGAAGGAACTGGGGAGGGCTCTGTAGCCGCCCTTGTTCACCGAGGGGCTGATGGTCTAGATTAACAGGGTCTGGAACACGTCCTGTGCTCACTGGTCAGCCAAAGCTCCTGGCCCACTTGCAGGAGTGGGGAGAGGGGACTCGAGACCAGTTTGGGTTGTATCATCACTAAGGTTGGAATAATTAGTGTAACAATATAGTTGAGGAATCTTGGTTACAATCCCACAGGTGGGAAGGGAAAGGACCAAAATTTCCCTGAAAAGTTAAAATAACGAAGAACTTTGAGGGTTTAAAAAAATGTCTTTTGACTGCTCAAGGGCTCTAATGTAAGCATAACGGTGAATTATTTAAAAGCCTAGTTGAGTGACCTGGGCTGATACAATGGTTTTTCTGAAGCACCCACGGTGTAGGGAACCTCACTCTTTTATGGGGGAAGAGGCCGGTGCAAGTTATCCCTAGCTCTCTGCCACTTGGTTTTGGTAAAACCTGGGTAAATCACCTGATTTTGACTCTTAGAGTCTCATTTGACTCTTCAGGGTGGGGACAATAATATTATACTTGTCCTGATAGGGTTGTCACGTGGCTTTGATGACACCGTCAGTGTAAAACTGGGATGTTGTGGAATAACGTGAGAGCCAGCATTTTTTCAAAAGCGTGTAAAGAGTGCTCGCTTTGGCAGCACATATATAAAAGCGTGTACTGTGACAGCTCTGTGTCAGCCCTCACCACCTGATGTGTGTAACAACCGGGGTTCTCCTCGGTTTACAGATGTGGAAACTGAGGCCCAAAGAAGTTCAGCGATTTGCTCAAGTAGGTGGCGGTCTTAGAGGGAGGCCTGGGGCCGTGCTGACTGGGCTCGTCCTCCTGGAGAGAAGGTTGTTCTTGCCAGCCTTCAGCCTCCTAATTGGCCTGGGCTCTAAGACGGAGAGACCGAGACTCCAAGAGCCCCAGGCCTTGGATGGTGGGTGGTGGGGCTGAGACTTGCTGCCAGGCCCCCGTGTCCTCGCCACCCTGGGTCCTCTCTCCAGCAGGTAACTGTCAGACGAGGGCTCAGAAGGGGCGGGAGGGTCAGGGTATGAATTCCGTGACGGTTCTTCTCCAACCTGCGAATAAGCTCCATTAACGATCACCCACCAGGCCAAGGAAATAGATTTACGTGGAGATGCTCGTAATGTTGTGCACCTGCAGTCCTTTAGCTGCGGGCATGCTGTGCACCTGCAGTGTGCTAGGCACTTGCTGACCTCTAGCTGAGGGCAAGAGACGAACGATTTTGATGAAGTGATATCAGGGCTGTTACCTGAAAAACAGTGAGGGAAAGCATGCTTCTTTTTAGGGGTGTGTGTGTGTGTGTGTGTGTGTGTGTGTGTGTGTGTGTGTGGAATCTCTTGTCTGACTAATCCTTGGTCTTCTATGGATAGGAGGCTGGATTTAGGGGTAGGTACTAGATGTATCTTTTGTTGTTATTCATTTTCAGATTCCAGCTAAGAAAGAATCCTGTCCAAATAGCAGCAGAGACAAAGACCAGCTATTGAAGTACAACGTCGGGGATTTGGTGTGGTCCAAGGTGTCCGGTTACCCCTGGTGGCCATGCATGGTCTCCGACGATCCGCTCCTGCACAGCTACACCAAACTGAAAGGTATTGCGTTCGGGGGGCTGTTTTTCCATCTTTATCTTCTGCACTTAATTGTTTTCATCTCCAAACTTCTTTATTACTCTTCCTTAAACAGCCCTACTGTGGTTCTTTTTTTCTCTTTTTTATTGTGTTAAAATACACAAACATAAAACGTACCATCTTAACCATTTTTAAGTGCACAGTTGAGTGGGATGAAATACATTCACATTGTTGTGCAGCCGTCACCACCATACATCCCCAAAGTTCTTTTCATCCTGTAAATCTGAAACTCTGTCCCTGTTAAGTAGCAGGTCCTCAGTGCCCCCTCCCCAGCCCCTGGCAGCCACTGCTCTACTTTCTATCTGCTGCTGCCTGTGGTTTCGACTTGCATTTCCCTAGTGATCAGTGATGTTGAGCATCTTTTCGTGTGCTTAGTGGCCATTCATACAACAAGGTTTGAATCGGCTTGGAGGTGGGGGTGGGGTGGGTTGTTGTTAAGTTTTTTGTGGTTCATTTTGCAACTTTGCCTAAAGTTAGTGATTCACACGTGACACATTGCCTTTTCTTTTTATATCCAAATTAGATACGTACTTTATCTGATTGAATTAGTATTAAAAGAGAAAGCAGTCTTTGCCTTTTATTGCTTTTCAGGTTTTATGATAAGTAATTTATTATTACTTAGATATACAGCCACTGCTTCAGCATGATTTTCAGAATTAGTATTTTATACTAAGTTTTAGTTTAAAAAAAAGTCCCAGTTTATTTTATTAGGCCTGTGGGAAGAAGGAAAAAAACTAGAAATGACCATCTTTTTGGTGTCATGAAACTTGGGGACGTAAATCAGTACACAGAACAGTTAAGAACATATTAAGAATGTATGTTATTGATTAGAGCAGATGCTAATTTAAATAATAATTGGACAGTTCATGAAACACATAAAAACTCATGTGTTTTTGGAGGGGAAAAAACCCTCAAATGAGGTGGTTTTGAGATTCTCCTGAAGAGTTGCTCTACAGTTTGAATTTGGTCTGAGGGAGGTGAGAGGTGGTGACACAGAGCTGGAGGTGACCACGTTGGTGCCCAAGTGACCTGTGCCCCCCAGAAGCGCGGGTGGCTGGAGCTGTGGGCTGGCCTTGCATGGCCTCAGCGTGAGTGCGTGGCCTCTCTTGGCCTCTGGATGGAGGCCTGAGCTCTCGCCGGGGCAGCGCTGCTGGGAGTGGGGTACACTGGTGGCTCCCTGGCAAACAGGCTTGAGGGGGTGCAGGTTTGGGATGAAGAGGACCTGTCCTCAGCCCCAGGCGCCAGGCCTCCCGCCCCCTGGGTGGTTGGACCCTGCCCCGAGGCCCAGGCGTGCGCATGCACTCTGCAGGAAGGCGGTGGCTGGAGAGGAGCCTGTGGGCTGGCTTTGGCTCTGACTCGGTGGAGGGCATTTAGCATCCTCAGCTTGCCAGCATCAGGGAGTCCCTGCCACCAGGCTTCAGGGGCCCCAGGGTGCACCCCTGCTCTTGTGTTCACCCTGAGGCTGAATCAGGGTGCCTTCCCAGCCTCTGCGGTCTCGAGCAGCCCCACTCTCTCAGGCTGCTCTGGTCTCGTGATCAGACTCAGGGCGCACGGCCAGGCAGGAGTTGTTGTGGGAAGGTGCCCAAACTTGGAAGGAGGGTGCAGCCCAGCAGTGCGCTTCTCTAGGCATGGTTTTGGGTTGCCGGGAGGCACAGCCTCCGTAATCACAGACCAGCCTCTGAAGGCTGGCAATGTGCATTTGCAAAGCGGCTCAGTAGGGAGAGAGCCAGGATGCAGGCCTGGCAGCTGGAGGGCATTCAGATGACCTTTGAAAAACAAAGGGTCAGAGGAACCCGTGAGAACCTGGCGGTGGCAGAAGGACACGTGCAGCCGGCGCCTGCCCAGGAGGTGGTGGCCAAGAGCTCTCCAGTGGGAAGGCACGGCCCCGCTTGTCATTGGTGAATCATCAGTGGCCGTGCTTGGGACCGGGCTCCCTGATAGCCTTACTTGCTCTGTGGTTTTAATCCTCCCTGAGGATCCATCGGCTTATTGAATGCTAGCTCTTCATTTTTACCATGCGTTTCATGGTTAAGGGGCTGGCGTTTTTCTGTGAAGGTGAACTCCCTCCTAAAAAATTACTTATGTATTACAGTCTTCACTCTTTTTAATGCTCAAATCGTCCCAGATTTGGCCGGTGGGAGCCCATGAAGTCCCTTTCAGCCGTGTCCTTCTGACACGTCTCCATCCGTCTTGGAGCACTTCCTTATGTGTCGCCCAACTAAATACACTCCGGGCTCATTTTGAACTTTCTTTGCCCCAGTCCTGGAACCAGCTGTTTCTGAGAAGAAACCTGGGTCCTTTTTTTTTTTTTTTTTTTTTTTTTTGCAGTACGTGGGCCTCTCACTGTTGTGGCCTCTCCCCCGTTGAGGAGCACAGGCTCTGGACGCGCAGGCTCAGCGCCCATGGCTCACGGGCCCAGCCGCTCAACGGCATGTGGGACCTTCCTGGACCGGGGCATGAACCTGTGTCCCCTGCATCGGCAGGCGGACTCTCAACCACTGCGCCACCAGGGAAGCCCCCTGGGTCCTTTTAGTAGAGAGTGGTGTATGGAAGCTCGGGTCTGGGCTCTGGTTGTGTCCAAGGCCATGGGAGACAGAGGGGCACTGGGGTGTGAGGCAGGTCTCCTGGCAGTGCTGAGCCCAGCTCCCTGTGCAGCACCCCGTGCTGGGCGTGCCTGAGGGGCTAGGCGTCCTTGCAGGGGAAGGGCGGGGCTGTGGCGGAGGGTCGGCTTTTGGCATGGGGCTGGCTGAGCAGGGGGTCTTGGGAAGCAGGAACTTTTTTTTCCCTGTAAGATGGAACTCCCTCACCCTACCCCTGATTCCCACCCCCGATTTTCTTTTTTTTCTTTTTGTGTGTGTGTACTTCTTTTTATTTATCATACTTGGGATTACTTGAATCTGGATCAGTAGTAATGCACTTAAGCTTTAAAAATTGAAGTATAATCTACATGCAGAAGAGAGCACAGCTCTTTGGAGAGTTCAGGTTTCCTTTGAAAATCTGATAGCATTTTCGTGCTTTGTAGCAGCAGAACTTGTCTTGGTGGCCGTCTCCCAGGGCATCTAGATGGATTAACCAGCAGCTTTGAGGCCTAACCCCTTAAGCTGGGAACAAGACAAATGTGTGGTTTGGGTATTATGCTGTGAAGAAGACTGGGTTCTTTTGCAGCTGGGAACGCCACCATCTCCCTGGTGCACCTGGGTCCTACTAGTCTTCTCTTACCAGGGTATCGAGTCGAATTATCTTCTGTTGTGGAGATTTTTGTTTTCACCTTTTCTGTGTCATGGAAAGGAACCCTCATTGCTCTCTTTCTAAATCCCAGCATTTTCTAAAAATATTGTAGGTACCCTGACTTTCTCATGTTCTGGGTTATTAGACACTGTAATAGGACTTTTTCCTCTTTGCTTGTTCTGTGGCTACGAAGAGAGGTGTGTTAAGATCTCCCACTGGGATAATGGATGTGCCTTTTTCTACTTGAAATTTTGTCAGTTTCTGCTTTACCTACTTCGGGGGCTCTGGACCCCCAGGGACTGACCCAGGAAACTCAGGCGGTGATCCTTGTTCTTTGTTTCCTGTGGAATTCTGTGGCCTTTTGTCCTTGTGATTTTGTCCCTTGCTCCAGTAGACACCTGGCCTCGTCTGCATTGTTGTGGCTTCTCTTCCTCTCTGTATCTGCAGCGCTGAGGCAGCCTTATCTCTTTGTGGGGTCCATTCTGCATGCATGAATGGCTGTTGTCAACTCAAAGGCCCCACAGAATCTGGACAGAGACTCTGGCTCAGTCTAGCCCAGGGGGTCAGGGGCCACCTTGCGTCTAATGTGCCGTGATGGGGAGGAAACGAACATAGTACAAAATTAGGTTCCTGGGCTATTGGTGGAGGCCACGTTCTCTTAGAAGGGAGAGTGGGTGGGGCATCAGTGATAAATGTTTTCATACCAACAGTGATTGATGAACATCAGAAGTCACAGGAAGGAAGGGTTACTAACAAATGGTGCTGGGACAGTTGGTTAATTACGGTGGTAAAAATGAGTGATTCACTTGTCAATTTTGGACCAAAAGAAAATTCATATGAATTAGAAAAAAAACCTTAAAAATACAAGAAAGTTGGGTTACATTTGTTACCAAATTTCCAGGCAGGAAAGAACTTCAGAAACGTTTAATTAATTTTATAAACTTAGGATCAGCCTATCATGTTCTCCTCTGCTTTTTTTTCCAGCTGACATGTAAAGAGCATTTTTTCTGTCATTAACTGTTTATTTTAAAAAATGATGTGCGTTCATATTATTTCATCATATGTACTGTAATAGATTTTCTTCATTATGCAAATGCTATGACATATATTTATATTCATTTTTATGACCAAGGGAAGTTCTTTCGAAGTATTAAAATAATTGAAGCAGACACAAATCTCTCGACATATTTTTGAACCTTAGCTGTTTTAAAATCCAATAAGTGTACACACTTATAAACAAGTCAGATTGTACTGAGAGGTTAATAGTGAAAAATAGTCCCCTTCCCTCCCCAGAAGGAATTACTTTTAACTGTAAACATTTTCTTCCAGTTTGAACTATTTTTTGATTTATCATTTAGGTGTTTTCTTTTGACTTTCTGTTATGGAAGATGAAGATTAATCTCTTCAATCATTTCCTGTTTCTTTCCCTTTCATCCTCCCCATATAATTAACTCACTGTTTTTATTACATCAAACTTAGTTGTTCACATAATTTTGACTATGTAAGTATCATTCAGTGAAAAACTGAGCTGTGTTCTTTAACTGCATTTTCTTTCTTGTACAACCTTCTGTTTTTCCTGGAGTTAATTATTGCCTTTCTTTTGAAATTGTATACTTTGCTGTCCATACAGCTTTAATTTTTTTCAAGTATTTATTTCTCTGTCCTTAAAACTCATCCTATTATGTAGTTAGTTTTTCCGATTGGGGGAAAAAATGAAAACCTTGTTTGATTCCCATTTTCCTTTTCTGCTTCTTGGATCTCTTTTTTTTTTTTTTTTGCGGTACGCGGGCCTCTCACTGTTGTAGCCTCTCCCGTTGCGGAGCACAGGCTGCGGACGCGCAGGCTCAGCGGCCATGGCTCATGGGCCCAGCCGCTCCGCGGCATGTGGGCTCTTCCCGGACCGGGGCACGAACCCGCGTCCCCTGCATCAGCAGGCAGACTTTCAACCACTGCGCCACCAGGGAAGCCCAGATCTCATTTTTTAACCTTTTTCCTTGCTGCCAAGATTTTCTTTCAGTGTGGAAGGATTCTTTCCTCTCCTCTTCTCTTCCCTTGGAGCTCTCTCCTAGAATCTCCCTTTCTCCTACCTAGCTCTATTACTGGCACTCTGTCTTTTGCAGAGTAGTAATCTTAGACTTTCTTTAAGATGCTTTACTGAGTTACATGCACTGTTTTCCATGGTGCCACATTGTGCTCTTCCGTGGTCAGTTTTCCTTTTTTGTTGGAGTACATTTTTGGCATCCTAAGGAAGTGTAAATGGTGGGTATTGATACATTTGAGTTCCTGTGGTTCGGAGGGTGCTGCTTCGCTCTCCTCACACTCAATTAATGATCTGGCTAGGTGTAGAATTTTATGTTGAAAATAATTCTTCTCGGAATTTTGAAGGTATTACTCCATTTCCTTCTAGCATCCAGAGTTGCTCTTGAAGTACCTTGCCATTCTGTTTCTCATTTCATGAACATGGAAGCTGTTCTCTTCCCCTCCCCCAATAGCTTGAATGTCACAAGGATGTGCCCTGATGTGGGTCACCCATTGGATGAGGCACTTAGGGGGGGGTTTTAGTTCTGAGACGTGCTCTTGTGTTGTTAATTCTCTGATGAGTTTCTCTGTTTCTCTCTCTAGAAGGCCAGTTATTTGGGTATCATACCTCCTGGATTGATCCTGTGGGTTTCTTATGAGAGTAGATTTTTTCATTTTAATCTTTTTCTTCTTTCTGGGAGATTTCTTAACTTTTTAAATTTTTTTGGATTTTATTTTATTCTTAACTTTCCATCCAAGCTTTCTTCTTTTTTCCAATTAATTAATTAATTAATTTTTGGCTACGCTGGGTCTTTGTTGCTGTGCGTGGGCTTTCTCTAGTTGGGGCAAGCGGGGGCTACTCTTCATTGCAGTGCACGGCCTCTAGGCACGCGGGCTTCAGTAGTTGTGGCACACGGGCTCTAGAGTGCAGGCTCAGTAGTTGTGGCACACGGCCTCAGTAGTTGTGGCTTGTGGGCTCTAGAGTGCAGGCTCAGTAACTGTGGCACATGGGCTTAGTTGCTCTGTGGCATGTGGGATCTTCCCGGACCAGGGCTTGAACCCGTGTCCCCTGCATTGGCAGGAGGATTCTTAACCACTTTGCCACCAGGGAAGCCCCAAGCTTTCTTCTTGAGTTTTATTTTCATGACTGTATTTTAAAATTTCTCGTAGCGCTTTCTTTGTCTTTGTTCTCTTCTCATAGCAAACTAGAGTTCCCCTCTGTCAGGTGTCATCTCTTCCTGGCATAGTGTCTGTGGTCCTGCAGAGCCTGTTTGTTTCTGTGTGTTTTGGAATCATTCATGTTAGAGGCTTCTCTGGGTCCTGCGGGGGCAGACCTTGGCGCTGTGCTTGTGTCTGAGAGGGCTGCACTCAGCTGCCTGCAGCCCGTGTGTAGGGAGACTGTTAGCTTATCTTACAGGGTCTGGCTGGCTGGTGGTCGCTTAGTTGGGGGAAGCTCCAACTTTTGGAGAAAAGACACAGTGGAGGGGTTTTTCCTCTGGTGCACGGCTTCTCTTGGGAGTGTCCTGTGATATTTTGTGGCCAGTGCTCTGTGTGAGGGAACAGGGACTGGCATTTCCCCAGTGGAGATCTGCCTTTCTTCCCCACCTTGGCACAGAGGTCTGACCTTTGAACCAGCTGTTTTCAACCTCACTCCACCCCAGCCGAATCTGGCACTCCTCCTTCTGGGTTTGGGGACCAGGTTCCTTCTGTCTGCACTGAGGATGTGGCTGCTTCTTCCTGCTAAGAGTAACAGCGGTGCACGTGTGAGGGGTTACTCTGTGGCCTCGTGGCTGCCCTGGGAGGTCATCAATGCCCTTATTCCCTCTCTGAGCGCCGTGAGTGAGTGGCCGGCCCAGGGCCACCCGGCTGGTATGTGGGAGGGCTGGGATTTGAACCCAGGCTGTGAACAGTAGCCTGTGTCGCCTCACTGCTGCCCGGTCCCCTTTTGCTGTTGTCCTCTCTCGTCTTACTTATTTGGAGTCTTCTTCAGTGGCTCTTGGAAGGGAGGGGATGAGGAGCGAATCTGGTCAGCGTCCTTTCCCAGTCGGTCGTGAACCTCATCCAAGTCTCGTAAATGTGCCCCCCCTTCTGGGGGGGGAGCGCGGTGGGGAGGAGGAGAGCAGGGCTTATTCTGAGGCTAGCGGGTTCCAGCAGCACCCAGTAAAGCAACTTCAAAGCAGCTCCTAACTTTGCATCAGTAATTATTAATAGATTTGCCTAATTTCATCCCAAATTCCAACTTTCAAGTTCTAACATTTTATTTTAAAAACTAGGTCAGAAAAAGAGTGCACGCCAGTATCACGTACAGTTCTTTGGTGATGCCCCAGAAAGAGCTTGGATATTTGAGAAGAGCCTTGTAGCTTTTGAAGGAGAAGGACAGTTTGCAAACTTATGCCAGGAAAGTGCCAAGCAGGCACCCACGAAAGCTGAGAAAATTAAGGTGATAGACGTTCCTTAAGTATAATTCTAGACCAAAACTTTTATTTCTATTCTTAATTATTTATCTTGTTTTGAACCTGTGGTTGGTTGAAATGTTGTAACGGCTTCTTATGTCTGTCACTGTTTACTTTTGCCAAGTGTGCTGTGTTATACAGTATGGCAGGTTTCTTTAGAGACACAGGTTGTCCTTTTTACTCCTTTGATGACTCCCAGAGATAATTGTTTTATAATTTTTGTTTTCCTTTATGTATATCTATATATAAACATGTATATAATATTATATATGAGTGTTAGTTAAATGTAATTGGAATTGATTTTTAGTTTAAAGAAACAGTAGAGTTTTACTGGTCTGAACTCTGTCAAAAACCTTCGAGTTAATGGGTTTTTGTAGTTTTTGATTTCTATATTTATCTGAAATTCTAAAAGTATTCTTCTTTAAAGTGGGTTAACTTTTATGTTTATATAATGAAACTTACAATGTCTTATGTTCTCTTTTCAGCTGTTGAAACCTATTTCAGGGAAATTGAGGGCCCAGTGGGCAATGGGCATCGTTCAGGCAGAAGCAGCTGCAAGCATGTCCGTAGAGGAGAGGAAAGCCAAGTTCACCTTCCTTTACGTGGGGGACCAGCTCCATCTCAACCCCCACGTGGCCAAGGAGGCAGGCGTTGCTGTGGAGTCTCTGGGAGAAATGGTAGGGTCCTCAGGAGTCAGGGAAGAAGCTGCTGACAGCCCGAAGTCCACGAGGGAAGAGGGCGTTCCTGTCAAGAGGAGGCGGAGAGCCCAGCTGTCCTGCTCTGCTGAGAACCAAGACAGTGACCCGGGGACAGGAAAAAACACTCCTCAAAAGATGGCAGAGGCCGAGCCCAAGCGAGGAGTGGGGTCTCCTCCAGGGAGGAAGAAGGCCATGGCCTCCACTCCGAGAAGCAGGAAGGGCGATGCGGCGTCCCAGTTTCTGGTCTTCTGTCAAAAGCACAGGGACGAGGTCGGTGTTGTGATGGCTTCTGAGTGGTTGTGTTTTCATTCTGGGGAGTTTCTGCATTTGAGGGACATCCCTTGCAGTGCAGAGTCACCTGTTTCTCAGCCTTATCAGCACAGTCTGTAGCGAGCCTTCTGTCGATTTTAGATCTAATAAGCAAGTGTTGTTAGGGAACGGCCATTTTAACTCTTGGGAGCAACGATATTTACCTTTGCACTCCGGGTTATGAAAATACTCCCACAGGGACAGCGGGAGGCAGGCTGCTCGTTGCTGGAAGCTCGGCCTTATCCTGGACGTCTGGTCCTGGGCTAGCGTCTTCTCCAGGAGGCGGTTACAGAACCGCACGCAGCCACTGGCGCCATGGCGTTTGAAGGGCAGTACCGTGTCAGTGACGAAGACATTTGACTAGCGTTCTTAATCATTTTTATAGAATAAACCGTCTCTTTGGACATGGTCCAGGCTTGATTCCATTGTAAGGAACTAAAGGGATTAGGCCGCCATCTTTGGTTCTTCACTGTTACTTGAAGTGAGTGGGTTGGTGGGACTTTTCTCAGGAATGTAAGGCAGGTGTAATGTTAGAAAATCTGTTATTGTGATTTGCTGTCGCACATTAAATGATCATCTCGGTAGGTGGAGAAAAGGCATTTGAGAAAAGCCACGCAACTTGTGGGATCTTAGTTCCGCAACCAGGGATTGAACCTGGGCCGTTGGCAGTGAGAGTGCAGAGTCCTAACCACTGGACCGCCAGGGAATTCTCCAGAAGTCATTGTTTGTTTGTTTGTTTGAATTTATTTATTTTTGGCTGCATTGGGTCTTCGTTGCTGCACGTGGGCTTTCTCTAGTTGCAGCGAGCGGGGGCTACCCTTCGTTGCGGTGCACGTGCTTCTCATTGTGGTGGCTTCTCCTGTTGCGGAGCACAGGCTCTAGAGTGCGGACTCAGTAGTTGTGGCGCACGGGCTTAGTTGCTCCGCGGCACGGGGGATCTTCCTGGACCAGGGCTCGAACCCCTGTCCCCTGCATTGGCAGGTGGATTCTTAACCAGTGCGCCACCAGGGAAGTCCCAAGTCATTGCTTTCTGATACACACACAGCAAGCCAGGATTAGAAGGGAACTTCCTTTAATCTGCTGAAGGGTGATTATCAGAAACTTTAAGCATCACACGTATTGAAGGAACTGTAGAGCATTCTCTCTCTAATCATGAACAAGGCAGGATACCCTTCTGTCACCACTGACATTAGATGTTGTAGTGAAAGTACTGGCAGTACAGTAAGAGGAGAAAAAAATAGAGAGGCCTGACTGTAAAGGAGGCGGTCCATGTGGAGACTCAAGGGAGTGTACAGGAGACCTCGAGACTCAGGAAGAGTTCCCGGCACCGGGAGAGATGAGAGCAACACACAGAGGGGAAGTGGAACGCCAAAAATGTGGTGTCTGTGATAGTAACAAAATAAGGTACCAAGGGATAAATATGACAGAATACGTCTAACTTTGGAGAAGAATGGCTGGTATTTTAGCAGACCTGAACAGAGATAAATAGGAGGCGCACGGTGTTCAGAGCGGTGTTCTGGGGTCGGCGTTGTCACCTCTCCTCTGCTAGACTGTAAATCCAGTATCATCCTGGGAGAACTCCCAAAAGGCACTTCTCTGCCTTTTTAAGTAGACGCTAGCATAGCCACGTTTGAAGAGAGCTCAGCCGGAGGACTTGCCCCACACAGAGGAAGTTCTGTTACCGAAAACTGCACAGAGCAGAACCCAGAAGCAGACTCGCAAGCGTGTGGAGGCAGATGGGAGAGGACTGCTGGCCAGCTGAGTGGGCCGCTGCTCAGGACAGGCACTGGGACCGCACCGGTGAGGTCAGAGCTCGGCCAACACGGGAGAAGAGCTTTGTCTCTGTGGGGGAGGGTTTCTTAAGGCAGACTGATCATAAAGGAGCTGCGTTAAAATGAGATGAAAGCTATATGTGCAGAGCTCAAGCGACCCTGAAGGGCAGAGTGGAAAGGCTTTGAGAAGGACAGTTTACAGAAGAACCCGGATGGCCAGTGAGTTCCCAAAGAGAGGCTGCTGAGCCCGGGAACAGCAGGGGACCTCGTGTCGCGGTCATAGTGAGGCGAGTGGGCACAAGCCCAGCGCCTCTGTGGTCAAGGAGATGAAGCCACGATGGGAGTCCCCATGCAGGGCTGGCAGAGGATCATTCCTTACACCTAGCTTCAAGAGAAATTTGGCAATAGCCAGTGAAATTGAAGATGCACATTCTCTTTGTCTTGTAACTTCACCGCAAGGTATTTACCCTTGAGGAGTTTTGCCCTCGCACCCAAGGAGGCAGCACAGTGTTCAGAACTGTAAGACGCTGTGGAAGGAATGACAGATGGTGGCATGTCCTGCCACGTAACTCTAGACTTACTGCACGTCCAGGAGGAGAGTAAGTTGCTGAAGGATGTGCAGATCCCGTCACCGAAAGTGTGAAAAGTACAACATACCCACTGTTTTGTTTGGCCTACCTGCCTACCTGCATCCACGCAGAGTCCGGGTGTAGCTCCAGGTCCGCGCCTCTGTCCAGGTGCTGACACCTGGCGGGGATCTGTGGGTGGGGACCAGCCGGAGCACGGAGCAGTGTGCACTTACCGCGCCGGGCCTGCCGTGAGTGAGGTGCGAGCTGTAAGGTCAGGCTGTGCGACACCCGTATTTGAAGCTGGACCCCCATCACGCCCGGGGAGCCGGGAGCAGGGCGTGGCCGTGACAGCTCAGCACCGCCAGCCGGCCGCACTCGGCCTCTTCCTGGTCCCTGCGTATCTCCGCGCAGTCTCCACTCGTTTGAAAGTGTGAAAGAGAATTCAGACCACTTTCCAAAGACCATCCCTTTTACTTCTGCGGAACCAACTTGCTCTCCGTCAACCCTTCCAGCACTGCGAGACGCACCAAGAAGTTTATCACTGCGGAGATTGCTCACGAGCTGTACGCCAGAGGCGGCCGCGTGGGGCTGTGCTGTGCACCCAGACCCCCTGCAGCTCACAGCACAGCCTCTCTGCCTCTGAGCATCCCTCCAGAGCCCATTCTGCACAGCTTTGCCATGGGCATCACGCTCAGTGCAAACACCAAACTGAAGGTGCACAGTTACAGTTCAGTCCTGCTGCCTCTCCCTGGTCTTTGCGGGGGGTGAGCCCCATGAGCCCTTCCCCTCCTGTCTGGGTTTGGGTGCTGGTGGGCTTTGATAATTCCATGTTGTCAGAAAAGTGATGGCTACTAGGATATTTGCCTGTTTGTGCTGGCCCTGTAATGAGTAATTCTAGACTTGAATTGAGGAAGCTGCGCCCTGATTCCATCCTGTAGAATAATCTGGGTCTTTCTAGGGGTTTCTTTTTGGAGAGTGGTGGTGCACCCAAGGATGGTTTCTGTTTGGTTGGTAATTGTTAATCAGTGGCCAGCCCTTGAGGGACAGAGCGGGCGGAGCCTCCTTCTCTGGGGTCACTAGATAGAAGACTGTGACTGTCAAGGACATTTGGTTGCCACTTGCCTCCTTTTTTTTGCTGCACATTTCCAGCTTTCTTCTTGCAAATGAAGAGCTTCTTGAAACGGGTTGAGCTCTTTGTTAACACGTTTTGATGGTCCGTCTTCGTCCAGCAGGCTTAGCTTGGACGTGCAGCTCCCTCTGCTCCTGAATGCCGCTCCAGGGGCTGGAGGTGGGGGAGAGGCGTGGGCTGGGAGACGGGTCCGTGGCCTGTGAGGAGCTGGCGAGGCCGGTGGACAGCTGCCAGCAGCCGTGCCGTGCCCGTGTGTGGTTTGCACACGAGGAGGTGAGAGTGGCTGGGTGAGGCCTCCCGCGAGGGGAGAGAGTCTACTAAGGCACCAGTGTTGGTAGCACTTTTATCAGCAGGTGTTTCTCGCCTCAGTTTCCGATTTCTGAAGCCTCTTCCCACTTTCTCTGACCCTGATCTTTACAGCTTCATTGGAGTTGCACCACTGTTTTAGGTCTCAGCTCCGCATGAACATTTGTGTTAGGTGTCTGTTGCCGCGTGACAGGTCACCGCAAAGCTTAGTGCCTTAAGAGAGCAACACCCATTGCTTGTCTTGGTGTTTCTGGGTCGGGAGTTTGGGAGCAGCTCAGCTGGGTGGTGCTGCCTCAGGGTCTCTCATGAGGTCGCAGTTAGGGTGTCAGCTGGGGCTGCAGCCTCATCTGAAGGCCAGAGTGGGCCAGAGGACCTTCCTGCAAGGTGCTGCTCTCCACTCGGAGGCCAGTCGTGCCCCCAGCAGGTGGTCACAGGGGGCAGGTGGAGGCCTTCTACGCCCTAGACTTGGAAGTCCTGTGTGGCCGTGTCTGCACCGTCCAGTGGCTCTGCCGGATGGCAGGAGGGAGGCCCGGGGACAGAGGCGAGGCTCGCGGGAGGTTCTCAGAAGACGTGTGAGGAGGCCGGGGGAGGGGCGAGTAACCTCTGAGGAGCCCACGGCGTCCCGGGTCGTGCTGGTGACATTTTAGCTGTGTGGGTTTGTGGGTATTTGGTTTTCCATATATTTTTTTTCCCAAGGAGTGGAAAGGCTTTAATGAACATTACAAAGGGACTGGGTGAGGGGGACACAAACCCCCAATCCAGCCTTTGTTGCCCATTTCAGTGGCTGAGGAGGAGGGGAGGGGCTCCACCCTGCTTAGCTGTTCCCAGGCCCAGAGGCAGCTGGAGGGCGGTCCCTGCAAGTCTCCCCTCCCCGCGAGGGGCTGAGTGCTGCCAGAGCGGGGAGGCCTGAGGCAGCCAGCCGACCTCCAAGGTCAGGGGAGGCCCAGGACCAGGCAGGGGAGTCAGAGGTTGGAAGGGTAGATGGACTGAACAGGAGGGGGCAGCTCTTGGGTCCCCAGACAGCATTGTCACAGAGGGGCCAGGGCCTGCTGGCTCCAGGGACCGAGACCCTCACAAAGGAGCAGCCCCCCCCCCCCCGATCAGCAATGGTCAGGAGAAGGTCTGAGGGACAAGAGAGGACAGGGGCCTGGGTGAGCAGAGGAGGAAGAGCCGCGGGCACGGGCAGGGTGGGACCTGCGGCTCCTGCTGGCGATGAGGTTGGCGGTGGGGCGAGTGATGCTGCCTGTCGGGGTCCAGGACTCGTCGACACGGATCCGCCCTTCGCAGTAGGGCGTTCAGCTTCTGGGCGAGCTTGTGGGCAGCCTTGCGGCCCGCCGAGCCTGTCGGCGTGTGGTCGGGCTTTTTCTGAGGCATCTTCCGGGGGCTGCCCTTGCTCTTGGCCAGGCTGTGCTTGGACACCTACTGTGGAAGTGTCCACCAGGACAACCACCGCCTCCCCCAGCCGCGCGCAGGCATCTCACCACCTCGCTCCACGCGGGGCCTGCTTCCCCCGACCCCCTCCTCCCCTGCGGGCGCCGCGCCTGGGCTCGAGGCTGCCAGGCGGCTGTGCCCGCGCCAGCCGTGATGACTGCTGCTTGTCCGTACTGTTGTGTGTCTCAAACAGTTTATCAGAAACACAGTGGTGGCCGTGGTGGTGGAGCGCTCCGCGTGTTGGAGACCTTGCCAGTACACTGTCGTGAGGAACCGTTCGGCTCTCGTGACAGCACAGCGAGCCCTGTCTCCTGGCTGAGCGCGAGGAGGTGAAGCCACCCCTCCGCAGTGAAGTGACACAGGCGGGAGGCAGACCGGGACCCGGCCCCGACTGTGCCCGCGTGCAGAGCCTGTAGCGGTTGTGCTGTGTGGCGTCCTCATGAGACTGTGCGTTGGGGTGAGCGGTCGTGGCCCTCGTGGGCCCAGCAGAGGTGAGGGTGAAAACGCCTGGGCGCTCCTAGGAGGCGGGCACCGCGGCCCGGCAGCAGCTGTGGCCAGCGCATCTCCTGTCCTGGCGGAGCACTGCTTGCATGGGTGCGAGCGGGCAGCGCCGGGCTGAGAGCTGAAAGGACGCCTGCAGCCGGCCTGCGGAGGGGGAGGTCTCCGGGCGCGTGGGCCCGTGCAGTCAGCGGGTCCAGCCTGCTGTGCGCCCAGCCTGTGGGGGGCCGTCCGGCGTGTGGCTCAGGCGCATGGGTGCGGGCTGACGGGAGTGGGTGCACCTCTGCCTGGCTGGCGCGCAGCGGCAGGAGTCCCACCCGCGGCGGCCTGGGCTGGGGGCCCTCTGGGATGGAGCGTCAGCGGTGAGCGGACAGGATGGAGAGCCAGGAAGGGTGGGCAGGCACAGGACGTGCAGGAGCGGAGCGGGCCAGCCTGGCACGGGCTTCAGGTGCGAGGGGCAGGGTGACCTCTGGGGCTTCGGAGTCCTGTTTGGGGAAGCAGCTGCGAGCACTTACATTACCCTTCATTCTGATCGGGGATGCTGTGGCCTGGGCTGGGCGACAGCCCCGCAGACGCATGTGCTGTGCTCCAGGAGTCTTGGATCTGCAGCTCTGCATGGAAGCCTTTGCCGCGAGGGTCTCAGATCTTTGATGCTGGAAGTGTTGGGGGCCGCGGGTGGGGTGGCAGGCAGGCTGGGCGGGAGGGGAGGGTGCCCCAAGTTGAGAGGAGAGAGCAGGCGTGTGTGGGGCTGGAGACACCCAGGCAGGCGCAGGATGGGAACAGGGATGCCCGGGGGAGCGTGGGAGCCGGAGCCGGGCTTTGACGTGCAGAGTTGCTGGGGTGCTGGTGTCTGGCAGGGCCAAGGTGGGCGTGTTGAGGCGCGGGGACCCTGGAGGCCGTAGGAAGCCATCTGTGGGGCGGAGTTGTGGATCGGGGCTTGCGTTTGGGGGCAGAGGCTGCCGTGTTGGCTGGGCAAGTAGTAGGTCCAGGTGGTGACAGGAACCAACCCACTGATGAAGTGTCACAGTAAGTCCGTCACAGAGGGCAGTGGAGACACACCTTCCCTTACCCAAGTTACTTCTCAGAGCTGTGGCGGACGAGCCACATTGAACCTGGGCTCTGGCTCCCAAGCCAGCAGCCAGTGCTCGGACGCAGTCGGCAAAGCTTTCTTGGAAGGGCCTGGGGCACAGAGGTCTCTGTTGCACTTCCTCCGCTCTGCTGTCGTAGCCTGCAAACAGCCGCGGAGGACTTGGGAGTTCATGCCTGCGGCCGAGTTCAGAGAAGACTTTACTGTGGGCATTGATGCTCGAATTTCCTCTAATTATCACGTGCTATGAAATATTTCTCCTCTGATTTTTTTTTTTTTTTTTTTGCCATGCCGTGTGGCTTGCGGGATCTTAGTTCCCTGACCAGGGATTGAACCCGCGCCCTCAGCAGTGAAAGCCCTGAGTCCTAACCATTGGACCATCGGGGGTTCCCCGATTTTTTTCAACATTTAAAAATGTTAACTCAATTCTTAGTCCATAGGCCGTACGAAAACAGGAAGGTGGGTCAGATCTGCTCTGTGGCTGCGGTTTACGGACCTCGCACCCTGCTGTTGGTGGTCCTCAAAGTCGGGGCACATTAGAACCCATGGGAAACCTTTAAAATAGCAGAAGCAGGTCCGCTGGGTTGGAGCGGCCTTGGCAGGGACCTGAGCACCATAGTTTTACACCCTAACCCCCTCCCCGCCCCCCGCACCGATTATCACAGTGCACGGCCCGGACCCACTCCTCACAGCCCAGTGACGGGGCTCTTCTGGAGACCTTGTGAAGATGCGCGTCCCCGGAGCGGGGCCTGAGGATCTGCATTTCCTGTGTGCTGCAGGGCCTGGGAGCTCTGTGTCCCGGCTGTGAGGAGTGGCTGTCTCAGGGTGCATCGGGGCGGGGCTCCTGAGCGCGGACCTGAAAGGAGGAGGGTTGGTGCTACAGCCAGTGAGAAAACCAGCCAAGGGCTCGCCCCTGCACCCGGAGGTGGTGTTTCCTCCTGCTGGCTACTCAAGGCTGCCTAGGAAATTGCAAGTTACCGACAGTTCAGTGATTTTGGAAAAGTTTACTTTTTCTCTTATCACTCATCATTGCCTGCATTTACACAAATGAGCTGGAATTGTTTCCACCAGCGCTGTTTTCAATGAGTTACACATCAGTTAAACACTGTTTTTGTTTGAAGCCTTTATGGGACATAGTTCCATGACGTGGGAGTGAGAGCACCACGTGCTGAGTAGCCAGGGGCCGTGCCGTGCGCATTGTGTGAGTTCGGGCGTCCAACCTTCCTATCGCACCTTTCCTGTGTCCGCAGGTTGTCGCTGAGCACCCGGACGCCTCTGCCGAGGAGATTGAAGAGCTGCTTGGATCCCAGTGGAATATGCTCAACGAGAAACAGAAAGCACGCTATCACACCAAGTTTGCCCTCGTGGCCCCGTCCCCGTCTGAAGAAGACTCTGGTAACCGTAGCTCTGTGCTCATGTCCTCTGCGTAGCCGTGGTGTGTGCCGTGTGGCGGCCTGCGCTCCGGCTCTGACCCGAGTGCAGCGGTCACAGTAAAGCAACCTCTGCTGCCTGGTCTCCTTGCTCGTTGTCGCCAGAGCTGTTCCATGGGATCCTCTGTGGCCTTGCGGGCCCCTCGTTCTCCTGCCCCTGCAGCCTGTGTGGGAGGTGTGGTGAGGGAGCAGAAGGGAGGCACGGAGTCCAGGCGCCCTCCAGGGCCGAGGCTCACGTGACGGGCCGGGGTCAGACCTCAGGCCTTTGTCCTGCAGCGAGGCTGCCGTCCCGGCTGGGGCTGCGCCTGCACCTTGTGGGGGGCTTCCCACTGTGGGCAGGCGCTCTGGCCCTGGGGCTGGCCGTTCATGGCCTGTTGGCCTGAGAGCTCACAGGGTGAGGAGGGTGACCGTGGACTGACGTTGAATGTGGGTAGCCTCTGGTTCTTTTCTTAGGCCTTCAGGGCGAAGAAACAAAAAGTGCCGCTCTGCCCTGGGCTATGGTAAGAGAAGGGAGGCTTAATGCTGTGAGCTCTGGGGAAGACAGGTCACCACGGTTGGGTGTGTCCTCCCTGCCTGTGGGAAACTGACACCTGTAATGGGAAGATAAGTGTGATGTGTTTGGGCATACGAAAGAATTCTGCATCTCTCAAGGCTCGTCATTGAAGAGTCGTGCAGAGGCCTCCAGACCCGCCTGACAGGGTGCTTCGTGGGCACGAGCTTCGTGGGCACGAGCTCGGTCAGCACCGAGGTGGCCTACATCCGTGTTGCCTTCCTGTTCTGTTCGCACGTGTTCCCATCTTGATTTTAGGGCTTTCTAGAACTCCACAGCAACCATCTAATGATATCAATAGTGAACTTCATTCAAGTTGTTCAGGGTTTGTTGCGAATACTACGATTTAGAATAGGGAGGATGTTTAGGATTTGTGTATTTTCTTTAAAAGGCAAGAAGTTTACCAGACTCTATCAGTACGCTACATCTAGAAAAGTGTCCTTTTCAGTGACTGCTGATTTAAGAATAGTCAGGTTTTACTGAAGCCAGATTCACCTTATCCTTGAAGAGTGAGTGTGACTTGATTGTGTGTCCCACTTTGTCACCATCCCGAGTACTTGGCAGACAGGAGCATGGGTGGTCCCTGCCCCCAGTGTGTGTAAGATGTGTGTTTGCCCTGCAGGCCTTGAGCCCTCCCTCTCAGGGACCCCAAGATGATGGGCCATGGTGTCAGCTGTCCCATCCTTTCAGTGTCAGGAATTCAGACAGATGCCCATCTTGCTCATCTCTGTAAGAAACGACCGCTGCCTCATCCCGACACAGGGGGAGGACCTTATGTAGAGGGCGAAGGACTACAACTTCACCTCCCCTGGGGGCTGTACCTAGTGCACACGTGCTGAGGAGGTGCTGGCAGGCCCGTGGATCCACAGCCACCGCTCCACAGGCCTCTCCTGGTGTTCCCCTGAGGCCAGCCCAGAGCTTAGTGAAGGCCACTCTCAGGCCGGCTTATGCCAGTCTGGTACTGGCAGCTGGTGAGGCCAGCGCTCCGGTTCTGCTCTTCTCTTGCAATGTTGGGCCTGGACCTGAGGCGGAGCCCCGGGCCCGTATCAGTCCAGGGCTGCTGGACGCAGGGACCTGAGCCTCCTGGCGGGTGTGCTCCGCCCCCCTCCGTAGGGTTTGAGGACAACACTGCCCTCCCAGGAGATGTTTGGTGAACAGTCCAGGAGCAAACCCTGAACCTCTGTAAAGCAGTCCTGCAAATGGAGACACTGGATTTGTGTTAAATAAACCTTGGCGTGTTCAAATTAGTCCTCTCTCTAGAATCTGCATTCTTACCTTACGTCTTGTTTTTCTGTCAGTACTGTTCGGACACCTTAAGTCTCAGATTAGGTGGTCTCCCTGAGGACACCTAACATGTGGCACAGTTAAGCAAACATGTAGAAGGCGCTTAGTCTGCAGATACACATGGATTGTTTCACTTAAGATGCTTCTTTAAGGAAATGTGTTAACGGATTTTGTAAAAATACTGGGTTATATTTAGATTTAATGCTATAGTACATTAAAGTGTAACAGATACCAATATAATAATCCCTAGATGAGATAAGGATTTTCTGCTTGCCATTTGGAAAGTGCAGAGGTTTGACCTGTGGTACTTAGGCCCTGAGGAAATGAACAGGGTTTCAGGAGGCCCATCGCTGCTGGAGCTACACGCTGAAGGCGCTGGGCAGCTGCTCGGTGCTCTAGAGGACAGCTTGTGGAGGGTTTTTCATGTAAGTTTCCCCCATCCCCATTCCAAGGTAACTTAAATGGGAAAAAAAGAAACCACACGAAGAGGACACAGGACCCTATAGAAGATGCTGAAGTTGAGGACGCTCCCAGGAAGAGACTCAGGACCGACAGGCACAGTCTTCGGAAGGTAATTACGTCCTGGGTGGGCCTGGCTGCGGGAACCAGTTCCCCCGGGCCACAGGCGGGATGCGGGGAGGCGTCCTCCGCAGGCGTCAGCTGGAGGCTGGGGCTGGCCTTCCCCTTGGAGCTTCCTCAAGAAGGCCGCTGAGGAGAGCAAGCTTTTATCTGCCGGGGAATTTAACACATCCCAACACTGAATGATTCTTGATGTTCAGATTCAACAAAATTGTGTACTTAAAATGACTCTTGAATGTAGGGCATATTATTCGGTGTATAAATAATGAGTTGACAGGAGAACATCAAAATCCACTGTATGTTATGCTTCATAAGGAGTTTAAAAATCCATTAAAGGCATTGAAATAGGTTTTATGAACCTATTTCATGGACAGGAGAGCACTCTCCCGGGGCACCTGTCAGGTGTCCAGCAATGAGCTAGGTAATGAGCTAGGTAACACTGACGTGTGCAATTACCTGGGAGCACATGTTCAGTTTCTCCTCTGGCCACCTGCCGTTGAAGTGGTCCTTTACTGGCAGTCATGCTGACACTGGTTGCTTTGAAATATTTGTATAAAGGATTTACCTAAAAAAAAAAAAAAATGTGTGTGACCCTGGACATTTGAAATACCAAAATTCACATTAAGTAGCTAGACAGAAATTTTACTAACTAGTAGCTCAGGAAATAGCAGATGATTTTTAAAGAGAGTAGTGTTGAGTTTGATTTTTATAAACCCAAGTTGATAAGCCATATCAGGTATAATTCCTAATATGCTTTGAGCACTTGGATGGGCCAGGTAGCATTCCCAGTGCTGGGCACCTGTTACTCTGTCCCCGGTCTTGTGACCCATCCCTGCTGGAGTCCGGGGCAAACTCGGCCTCCTGGGCGGCAGGGTGGCTGTGAGGCAGTGGTGCCCCAGTGCTGTCCAGACTACATTGTTTGAATTCTGAGCGCTAGACCAGTCTTCATGATAGTTTTGTGTGTGCGCTATTTTTCTGTTGTGAAATGTGCTTTCGGATGATCTTTGTCTGTGAGCTTTGTCTGGGGCTTATCTCAGGATTGGAAATGGTCCGCCTGGTGGGCTGGAGCGAACCGGGCGCACTTCTCATGGACTGGGCTCCCCTAGGGCAGAAGTGGCGCTCCCTCCGGTTCGCTGCACTCTGAACCCAGAGGACGGTTGGTAGCATGTCGAGGAGCCTCATTCCAGGTTCTCAGAGTGGCTGGTTAGGTCAGGGTTGGCCTGGCCCCTGCCCCTCCCTCCCAGCAGCTGTCAGAGTGGGGCGGGTGGGCAGGGGAGGATCGGCCCAGTGACGGAGAGGGTGTCAGCTGGGCGGCCACAGTCGCTGACTGTCTGTGCAGAGCACGCCTCCGCAGGAAGACGTTTCTGTCACACGGCTTTTCAGCAGCCTGTGTTCGTTCACATTGGAGACTTTTCCCCTTTCTTTCCTTTTTCTTTTTCTTTGTTCTCCCTTCCTTCTTTCCTCCCTTCGCCCCCCCCCCAAACCCCCCTTTTATAACAGAGAGAGACGTTCACAGACAAAACATCCCGCACAGGCTCTTGCAAGGCCATCGAGGCAGCCTCCTCGCTCAAGAGCCAGGCAGGTAATGTGGGCGGCGCTCCTTCCAGGTCCCCTGGGCTGGCGGTGGGCGGCCGGCCTGGTCCTGTCCTCGGGGAGCCCCCCTGGGGGGGGGTGGAGCCAGGGATGAGCGTGTGAGCAGGAAGCTGGGACCTAGAGGGGGCGGTGGGAGGAGGTTCTCATGCGGTTAAGGGTGAAGTGCTTTAGTGTGAAGTTGTTTTCATGGTCAGCAAGTGTCATTGAAGTCACTCTTCTGCTGACTTCTACTTGGCTGTATTGTTTTCAGTTTAAATTATATTAGAGAAGTGATTCGAATCAGAAATGTCCAGGTTTCTGACTTGATGGCACCAGTTGTTGCTGTAAATCCCACTGTTTTTAGTACCCAATTCTCCATGTATATTAGCTAAAAAGCAAAAGTAATGACTGGTTATTTCTGTTCTACATGTTGAAGAAACTAGCTTAAAATGTTTGTGAAAAATAACTGTCAGAACAATGAAGGGGGAATCAGGTCACTTTTTACCTTTTCATTAATTATCTTTTTGATGTATCTGTCTGGTAGTTCATTAAAGAAAGCTTACCATCTCCAAATCATAATAAGAAAGGAAAATAAAATTCAGAGTAAGTGAAGATTGGAAATGGCTCTGTTTCCCTTATTTTGCATAAAGAGCTGTACTGATTTTTAAAAATTAATTGAACAGACTGTTTTAAAAAAACAGACGTTTGTGAACAATTTGAACACTGAGTGGACATTTGATGATAGAAAGGGTTGTTACTTTTAAGTGTGATAGTGCTGTTGTGGCCGCATTCAGACCTTACGTGCAGAGGCGCTCTAGCTTCCCATGGGTAAAACCACATGCCTGGGATCTGCTGCAGAAGAGCCGGCAGGGGGACGCGGCGCCAGGCGTGGGTGGACTGGTGTGGCCCAGGTGGTGGGTTGGGGGCCGGGCAGGGGGCCCTGACATCAGACTTGGGTGGACTGGTGTGGCCCAGGCGGGGCTTTGGGGGCGGGGTAGGGGACGTGGCACCAGGCGTGGGTAGACTGGTGTGGCCCAGGCGTGGGTTTGGGGACCGGGCAGGGGGACGTGGGAGTTCACTGTCCAGCTCATCAGCCCTGATTTTTCCACAACAAAAAGTTAAGCCCAGAAAATCCATCTTCAGAAACTTCATTTATTAGCGGGGTACTTTTAAAGCAGGAAAGAGATTGAGGGTTTAAGGTTTCAAACTTTACTTCATAAACCAAAATTATCTTACAGCCACAAAACATCTGTCTGACGCCTGCAAACCCCTGAAGAAGCGGCACCGGGCCCCCGCAGCGGCGTCTGCGTCGCTCGCCTTCAGCAAAAGCTCCTCTCCTTCCGCGTCCTTAACTGAGAACGAGGTAAACTCATAATAATAGTGACCACCACGCACGCACACAGAGGCCGCTTAGCTCCCCACACTGGAGTGTGATAAAGGGCAGACCTAATCAGCGCGACACGGGTGTTCTCCACAGACGCAGGGAGGTTAGGTGCTCTGAGCCGTGTCTGTTTCAGAGAGCAATACACACGCACACGGTGTATGCGTAAATGTACGTGGCTGTACTTCAGTATTGATGCTTTTAATTGTGCTTGAAATCTGTCTTCAAGATGTTGGTTCTGGGATTTTTCACCCGGTCCTAACCTGACAGCGTGAGCGGGGCTGCCCGCGGGGCTGGTGTGCTCACGCAGCGGGATGGCGGGGCCCACACGCTGTGCACGTGCCTTGTGCCTTCCGTGACTTTGGGTCCACAGCTTTGGTCCTTTAAATTCTGGCGTGTTTTTAGGTCCCTGAGTGTCGAGGTGAGTCAGGACTGCCGTGATAATGTGACTTCTCTTTTCTGGACTCGGAAAGTATCCGCTAGTGAAATTGTAGCTGTTTGAGGCTCTCACACTTCACTGTATCATGACATCTAGAGCATCATCAAATCTGAAGTCTTTGCCGTTAATAAAAACAAAATGAAAAGCAGCCTCAGAATGTAGGTATGGCCCTTTTTTGTCCAGAGGGAGTCTGGGATTCCCAGCTGTAGAGACTACCCAAGGAGCTTGTTGTCGAGTCTTAATTTCTTGTTATTTTGTTCCCTGTGATTCTTCTTCTCATTGTAGACGTGAGTCCTGTTTTTAGACTATCTGTGAAGAGATGCTCACCTTGGGCTTTTTCGGAACAGGGTAGTGAGGCAGGGAGTGGGTCAGAAGGCGACACTTCTGATGTGGTCTCCACTGTGGTCCATGGTGGGGACGGGGTGTCCCCTGCTCTCTCAGCATCAGCTGCTTATGCCCATTAGAGGGGGCCGGGCCTTCGGGGGTGGGCTTCTGCTCTCGCAGGCGTGCAGGGGCCTCGGGGCGGTGTGGGGTGGCGCTCTCGGCCAGTCTTAGTGGGTGTAGGTAACTGAACATTTCTTACATTTGGGCACGGTCAAGACAACACAGGAAGAATTCGCTGAGCTCCTGGGAGCTTACTGAGACATGAAAAGGCAAATTCTATACAAAACGTTTTTCCTAGTTTTCTTGTCCAAGTTCAGATTAGTATCCTAAAAAGTTAAATAAAAGGTGGTCTGCAGTTCTAAAGAGGAATACTAGAAGTTTCAGTTCCACAGACCCTGTCACTTAAGGCAGTTTGTTCAAAACACTTTTTAATGAGTTTTTCTGGCATCATATTTTGGCCCACGTATTTGGTGGAGTTTTTACTTCCACTGCTGTCAGATACCATCAAAAGAAAAACACTGAGGCCGCTGGGATCTTGTCTGTTGTTCCTGGTCGTGAGTCGTGTGGGTTAGAGGCGTGGATCTAGAGCAGCTCACCGCGGGGCCAGGATGGCGGCTAGAGGGGGAACATGTTTGTCAGACACACCTGGCGGTCTGACATTGGTTTTGACCAGGATGCGTTTCATCTTCCTGGCTGAGACATTTGTTCTGAACTTGGGAAGACTTAGATGAAGCATTTTACAATCATTAGGCTTAATTGATGTTTAATTCTTTAGAACTTCAGAAGTAGATTATTAAATACATTTATATTAAATACATTAAAATCATACACCATTTTGCATCTTGAAGGTGGTACATAGATTCCGTAGTGTGCATTCTGTTCCTTACGTAAAAACATTTAAGTTACTAGGCTTTTTCTATCAGGCCACTTTTGTGCAGCTTATATAAATCTCACATTAGAGTTCATTTTTATTAAAAGCGCTTTAGGTGAACAAGAAGGCTTGTCTGTTTCTGTGTTAACACTACTGAACTACAGTGCACACTTACGACGTCTGCCAGGCTAAGTGCCTTTTAGCACGAGAGGCAAAGCGCAGTGTTGTAAAGAAACATTCTAGAAGCCGCTAGGTCCGGTTCTGGTGGGCACTGGGCGACCATGGGGCTGCTGTGTGCAGGGTTCAGACTGGCCCCTTATTCGGGGTGAGTCACATGCCCTTTGCATGTTTATATTCTCTCCTTTCAACACCATTGATTAAAATAAGGAATTTTCATAGGGTTGGTGTTTCAAGACATTTTAGGTCATGGTGTGGTCTAAATTCCTCTCACACAAGGTATATGTGATCAATATAACCTTACATTAGAATAGTTATTCCATAGTAGTACTGCATCCCCTAATGAGGAGGACAGATTAAAATCACACACTTGCATGACAAAGGCCTGGGAAGTAATTAATGTGATTTAAGTGTTTTGTAATTTCATTTCTTATTCCCTTAGTAGAGCAAATTCTTATTTTTTTCGCCTTTACTGGTAACAGCTTTTATGGGAGCCCACACCAGCCAAGTTGGATTTGAACTCAGCTGCTCTGTACTGCACTTAAAATGATGTAATTTTCCAAGATGTCTGCTGCAGGCGGCGTGTCATCGTGCACACTCAGTGGCATTCCTTTCACAATCAGTTATGGAAGATGTGTGATAATCTGTTTTTACTGGTATTAATAACACATACAATGAAGAAAACAGATAACAAATTTTAAGACCAAGGTAAGATACCTAATCAAGGCCATTTAACCAATCACATTCATCTCATAACAGAAACACATTCATATTCCAGTGGTCAATGTAGATTTCAAGTTGAAAGGATGCCCTCGATCAGGGGCTGTCCTGGGCGTGTGACAAGGACAGCACACTGAAGAGGTTCATCCTGTTAGAGGTCGTTTTTCTCCTCTAGTTCATAACTTAACTGAATTTTTATTGAAAAAAATGTCAGCACCTGTACCTTCAAAAATGAACAAACAGCACACATTAAAAAGAGTCCTCGTTGACTGTTCTCATTGCTAATGGAATGTATTCAATCCTGTAGATAGTGAACTAATTTCCAACATAAAAGGCAGGAAGACTTTTGATTCTGTCTTTTTTTACTGAACAGTTTTACTATGACACTAGCTATAGTAAATTTGTAGGAAAAAAATGTCATTTACAGTATCATTGTGAACCATTTAACTCTTTTGATTCAATAACCCTTATCTGGGGGGGGGTCCTATAATCAGGTTATTTACACCAACCTCTTCACTGGTTGCTTTTGTAGAACATGAGCCATTATATTAAATGTCTCAATCTTGGGTGACCACCTGGTGTGCCCCAGGGTGTCCGCATGTTTGCATGGTGAGGAAAGGCCTCCGTGCCCTTCAGGTCATAGAGGCGGGAGGGCTCTTCACGTTACCAGGCCGGTAGCACTCGGTTCATTCCGAGTGGACTCTTCAGGTGTGTTTTTCCTTTAATGAGAGTTTCTCACTAATACTTGTGTTCTAAACCATTAAGTAGTGTAACGCATGTAAAACACTTGGGGTGCCTGGCGCCTTGCAAGGACTTAGTGGTTCGCTATTGTGACAATAATGGTTATAACAATAAAAATAATAAAATCACCATCATTCCATTTTTATCCAAAAGTATACATTTTGCTTCGGCATGAAAAGCAATCCTCTTGACTGCACTGTGCGCGCGGGGATAAAGTAACCCTAGAAGCGGCACACGCCGGGCTTGACTGATGCTTCCGGGTACTGGACGGTGGCTGGGGGCGCGACTCTGCTCAGACTCCGTGGACACGGGGCCTCCAGGACGGCCTCAGTCACGCTGTCCCTAAGGGACGTGGAGGAGCTCGGGACTGATGAGGGTTCTCAGAGAACCAGTCACTAAATTTTAAAATGTGGAAGAACGGTGGTGTAAAAATGACCCTAGTTCAAGAAGCCATTACCCAAAGTAAAGACTCGAGCCTGGAAGGCCTTTGACAGTCAGGATTAAGAGACTTGTTTGAAATTATGGCATGATGGATTTTGAGTTGGTAGCCAGCCAGCGACCGACACGTGATGGGTGGGTTAGGAGCCAGCAGAGAAAGGGGCGCCTTCCTTTTTGATGGCGATGACTCGATGCTGTGTCCACAGGAGCAGCGTAGACTTAGCCTCAGCTGAGTAAATAGGGGTGAGTGCAGGAGAGGGGGAGGGGGCGACGCAGTGTGTCTCAGCGCTGGTGGGGGGGGAGCTCATCCCAAGGCAGGCGGGAAGGTGCCCAGCAGGCAGAGGCAGATGTAGTCAGCATTGTTGTGGTCTCGCTGAGGAGCGCTGGTGGGGGGCAGAGTTCCCGAGAGGGCCTGCCCACAGCTTCCCGAAGGAGGGGAGTGGAAGGGGCTCCTGCTTTGAAAGAGCTTAGGGTCAGGCAGTAGTTTGTCTGCAGGAGTACAGATTCATTACGCTGCTGTTTAGCGCGGAATGTCTTCATTTCCTAAGGTCAAAGTAACGCTGATTCACCCTGGTCTTTGGTCATTTGAGCTGACAGTTGTTGAGGTGACTGGCTATACCATGCACAGAGTCACTGCCGTGACCGCTCCTTCCACGTGCCACGCTTGGGCCTGGTGGGGAGGTGGCTGCGAGGAGGGCCTCTGGAACAAAACGGGAGGCCACAGGCGGACACTAGTCTGAGTGTACAGAAGCTGAGATGGTAGCTATTCCAGAGATGAAGGTAGCCCGCGGTACTGGAGCGGCCCCCCTGGGCCCGTGCCGTGTTGGGTAGAGCTGCTCCCACTGCCGCCCCGGACTCCTGTCTCCTTGTGCACCTTTCCCAGAGTCTTCAGCTGTGGGGGGCTTAGGTGGCTGCCTCTCAGCCCTCTCTTTAGCATCTCGCACATTTATGCCTCCCAACTGAAAGTAACCTCACCATTTTAAAGAGGATATTCCTAAAAACCGACAAGAAACCTAAGTGAAGTTTCACAAGGAAGCAGAGTTTCAGAAACGTAAGGCAAAAGGGTGGCTTTTTGCCGTGTGTGAGTGTGGGAGGGTTAGCCTGCTCCCGGGTGGTCTCTGTGAGGTCCCCGTCCCAGCGTTAGCTGTGCTTGATGCCGTGGTTTTCATGGGAAGTCCACGCAGAACCACAGGAACGTTTCAAGTGGAGTGCTCAGGGCCGGGGAGTGGGACGGCGGGGGCGGGGGGGGGGGGTTGGCCATTTCAAGAAGTTGCCGTGGTAGGGGACGGGAGCAGCTGAATACACCGGAGCAGAGGACAGCGGAAAGGCGAGGTTTGCCGCCCCTCTCGGTCTCCTGGGCCCTGGTCTGCTCCCCCAGGGTTAGGTCTGGGTTGTGTGAGCATGGCCAGACTGGGGGTGACTCTCATACCTATCGAGTCTGTCTTAGAAATGTTCTAACGAAAAGCCAGACTGTAAATTAGCATCCACTTCCGAAAACATAAAAGGTGCCCAGGTGTGGGCTTAAAATTAGGGTTCTCCACCAAAAGCCTGACGTTGGGCCCACTGTGGCAGATGAAGAGCTGAGATTTTGTTCATCATTTCAGTAGCAGTGTAAGTGTTTTATATAAAGGAGCGTCCTCTGTCCATTTGATGAGTCCAGTAGAAGGAGCAGTGCTTGCCTGGAGGGTGACTCTTGGCTGGCTTGGGCGAGGCCTCGTGCGGCCCCAGGTGGGCAAGAAGGCACCCCCCCAGCCCCGGCCCAGGAGGGACTCCTGTCTGAAAGGGGAGCTGGGGAGGACCGTCACTGTGACTTCGGCAAGTGTGCCCGATCCCTTTTCCATTTGGTGGTTTCTGACTCAGCTCCTTTCTGAAGCTCCTCTGCTCCTTTCAGGTGTTAGTTCACGTTGAAGGTTGTTCTGGTCACAGCTGGTCGTTTGTATGTGGACGTGTGAGAGCGGCCTTGACTTAGTGTGGAACTAGCATTTCTGCTTTAAAATCAATAGCTTCACCACCTCGGCTTTTAGAAACCTGTGAACAGAAGTAGTAGTTGTTGAGGACTCAGTTTTATCTTTTAGATTATGAATCTAAATTACAGTCTTCTGCTGAAAGAACCGAAATATCACTATCTTATTAGAAAAGGTTTCTCAAAATGCTCTCAAATCTATGATTGGCTTTCCTTTTTTTTTTTTTTAAGAAATATGCTGACTCCTGTATATTTTAGGATTTTTGGTCAGTGAAATTGATTTTCATCCTTTTAAGTACTGTTTTTGCTGTTTTACCTAGAATATTAGAAATTAGTGCTGATTTGCTTGCCAGTGATGGGAAGTTGGGTGGCCTTTGCAGGTAACAAACACATGCCTTGCATCCCTCCATCTTGTTGCTTGTACTGCCAGGGTCAGGGGCCACTCACTTTGGGCATTTCCACCAGCGAGGACACCCTGGGGGGCCCTCCCGCCTGCTCAGTGTCTGTTTAGGAACCAGACAGGCCTCATCTTGTGAGATGCCTTTGTAGCTACCTGGTTACCTGGTAGATCCATGGCTACAGTGTTTTCTGGCCTGAATGTAGGTGTTGGGGTTTTGCATATACTCCTTTGGCATGTGTTTCGAAGCATGTGCTAACCGTCTGGGGCATACTGCACCTTCCAGAAACGGCTGAGGCTGGGGAGGGCAGCCCGGCCCATCAGTGGGGGTGGGGTGGGTCGCTCAGCACTGGCCCCTCCCCAGCTCCCCTCTCTAGCCCACTCTCTGTGGGACAGCCCCCGCTGGGGACACAGTTGGGACAATGTTGGGTTGATAGGACATTTTAGAGACTCATTTTATCTGTGACGAGGGCTGGCCTTGCGTCTGGAACAGCAGCCCCACGGCCTGCCTGGTCACCACGTGGTTCTCACTGTCGCCTCCTGGGGCTGTCGGTTCTCACAGGAGCTGCCTGGTTAGAAGGTGGGTGTGAGGATAGTGCCAGGGTGTGTTCCCATGACTCAGACCTGGACTTTAGGGGCAGCTAGGAAGGGTCGAGCTGTGTCATCTAGAGGGGTTGCTTTAATACAAGTTCAATAACTTTTGTTTGAATTGTAGTATTTCAGGTGATGAATGACTAATTTACAAATTACTTTAATCCCACCCTAATATTTCACTGTGATATTAACTTGGAAGACCTGTTTGAGATTAGTCTTTTGACTTTAAGCTCATTAAATCTCCTGGGCACAGGATTCGTATCATTTGTCAATCCAAAATCCTATGTGAACACACTTCTAGTTATCTGTTTCTTCCTTTACAAAAGCATAACTTAAACATAAAAGTAATGTTGGTTTATAGAAATATCTGTTGTTCAAGGTCTGTAATTGTATTTTAAAAATGATGTAGTGTTCAACTTGTGAAGGGATGTGTTTTGTTAAAAGATTTGAACCTCACTGTAACTCTGTCCGAGGCGTAGGGGACTGCTCTCCAGCCCCGGCAGGGAGGGACCTGCCTGGGATGCGCACGAGTCGCTTCTCGAAGTCGGTTTAAATGTGTTCACTAGGTTACATTATGTTCGTTAATAATCATCCTGAAAAATCCCTGTAATGATCACGGAGACCGCATTCTCTGCCCGTAGAGGAATGTATTTCTGAGGCAAACGGGCAGTTCCGTGCTGTCACATACTGAGTAGAGTAGAGTATTTTCAGACTGGAGGAAACTGGAAAGTCAGGAGCTAAGCTGCTGGTCGAGCAGCTGCAGGCATGGCTCTGGCGGATTCGGGCGCGGCGGGAAGTGCCCGGCAGTCCGCGTCCGTCCACTCAGTCACTGCGTTTTTCTCTTTCCGAATGCATCCTATTGGATATGGAATAGACCGTAGAGGTCGTAGCCTGAGATTTGGGACTGTGTTGGGACCGTGCAGGTGAATGTGTCGCTTTCACAAACGCATCTCCGAGTAAGTACCGGCCCCTGGTGCACGTGGAGGTGGAGCCTGCAGCCGGAGCCAGGTGCCCGCCCGCTCTGCCCTCAGACCCCCGGCCGGCCGCGTGCTAGGGGTCCGCTGAGTCGCGGGGAAGGGGTGCGGTGGGATGGAAGCTGGACCCTCCCGCGCCCGTCACGGACTGTGCTGTTGTAAGGTCTGATGCTGTGTGTGTATCTTAGACCCATCAGGACATGCGCCTCGTGTGTGTCGTGAACATTTATACTTCCATTCAAAATATGTATTCAGTGTTTATTTCCTCAAACCAGACTTTGTTAATTTAGGAAATATCTCCAAGTGGAAACGTGCTCACTTTTTCTGTAAATCTTAAATAAAAGGTGCTGTTCCTTCCTTTGACCCAGGACTGGTCTGTGTTTTCTGTCTTTCTCTCCGTGCATTTTTTCTTTCTCTTTTTTCCTTTTTTTTTTTCTTTTTCTTTTTTTTTTCTTTTTTTTTTTTTTAGCTTTTAAATTTGTTGCAGCCACGTTGAGGGAAGAACCTGGGTTGGTGGGTCGGGCACCGGGCTCTTCCCTGGAGCCCACGTGAAGGCCCTTTCTTTGGGCCTCGGTTCTCAGGCGGCCTAGTGGGACCAGGGCCAGCGGGGCTGCTGCCCTTCCCAGTGCCCGGCTGCCCCAGCACCTGCTACAGACTCGCCTCAGGTGCTCGCCCCCATCTGTGACCCTGCATCTGACGGACACGTTGAATTGGGGTTTGAACTCAGAGCATTCTTCCAGTTTACTGCCTTCTTTCGGGTGTCAGTGTGGAGGGTTAGGAGGTGAGCCGTAGGGGAGGGCTCCACTGGGCAGCCTCGTGGCAGCGGGCTGAGACCTGTGCTTTAGTGCTGTTCACGCTGTCAAGCCTAGGAGAGCATCCAGGCTGGCACGGTGGCCCACACACCCGTCACCCTGCCACCGGTGCCAAGTCAGCCAACACATCCCTCGAAAAAGTCAGCCCACTTTAACACCAGGTTCTGAGTCAGCAAAAACCCCTTTGTTTTATCAGGGCTTTTCCTTCTGCTGCTCCCCGTAATTTCAGGGAGGTAAATCTGGGAACATTTCACTGCTGAGGCTACGGAATTGGGTCAATGGCCTGCTGGGGTTCCTTTTGTTTTTGGTGTTTTTTTTTTTTTTAAAAAACAGTGTGGCCCGATTCCATTTCTAGCTTTGTGTTCACCGGCAACCAGCAAGCCTAGATCATACTTACTGGTTGCTGTGATTACTGAGGTGTGCAGGAAATGCAGCTTATACGTTTGCTCTGTTGAAAATTTCAGTTTTCAACATTTATTTGATAAACATCAGATAAATACCAAATGTGTTTTTAGGCTTTAAACAAACCTGAATTTTATATATGAGAAAGTTTTCTGACTAAAGATTTATTGATTTCTATTTAAAGATTTGCTATTGCTGGTCAAGTGAGGGAAAAAGCCGTGTACAGTGATGAGGGGAGGCTGTAGCCCGGCCTCACTCATCGCTGGTAAATGAAGGCGAGACGGACGGAACACGGCCCGTGAGTCACCGCATTTGCTCCGAGTCCCCGTCTCTCCGCCTGTCGCGCGGACTGCCGTGGGCACAGGCGGCAGCGTGTGCCCCCTCCCCACCTGTCCCCGTGGGGGGAGGCGAACGGGCGGGCGGTCAGTTACGGGTGCGATGAGTCTGGAAGACCGGCTCCTGACCTCGGTGAGCACGCGCGTCCCGGGTCGCCGACCGTCTGACCACGGTCGGAGTGACACGATCGCGCCACCAAGGCCTGCACTTGACACAAAAGCATGTTGGAGGTTAACTTGTTTCCCTTCCCTTAAGGTAGTTGAACCTTTGGCAGATCGGGTAAGAAAAGCCAAGATTCTGGGTCCCCAAGCCCGTCTTAGGTCACTACTAGGCCAAATTGGGTTTTCATAAACGTTACTTCACTGCTAAGGGATGGGGAGAGGCTGTTAAGCCTTGTGCCCCTTGCGCACGTTGTGTACCAGACATCAAGCGGGTTGGAGCCCGTTTCCGAATTTGTACACAGCTTATCGGCAAGTGTGTTGTCACGGACACCAGTGGTGGCCGCGTGTGAGGGGAGCTGGCGGGGCTGCTGGCGGCCACTGTGAACTGTCGTCCGCCTCTTTCCTCCCAGGTCTCGGATGGCCCCGGAGACGAGCCCCCGGAGTCCCCAGACGAGAGTGCGGACGAGACCCAGACCGAAGTGTCCGTCTCGTCTAAAAGGTCTGAACGAGGAGTGACCGCCAAGAAGGAGCACGTGTGTCAGGTGAGGGGCGGGCGGCCTCTGAGCAGCCGGTCGGGGAGCCCGGCCTCGTCGGCCCTCCTCCCACCCCTCAGCCGGGGCCCCAGAGCCCTGGGGGTCCGGGGGATCGTGTGGAGTTTTGTTTCTCACACCTGGTCTCGCGCCCCTGTCGCCTGCAGCTGTGCGAGAAGCCAGGCAGCCTGGTGCTGTGCGAGGGCCCCTGCTGCGGCGCCTTCCACCTGGCCTGCCTGGGCCTCTCCCGGAGGCCGGAGGGGAGGTTCACGTGCAGCGAGTGCACCTCAGGTACGTCCTGCCCCGCCCCGCCCCGTCCCGCCCCGTCTCTCCGTGACCCGCCCCGCCCCGCCGTGTGCTCCGGCTCTCGGCTGAGGTCACTGTCCACCTCCCGTCCCCTGGCCGGACTCTTCACAACTGGTGCCGTGTCGGGAGGACACCCGGAGCCTTCCCGGGAGCCCCCGGGGCCGGCCGTGGGGCACCTCTGCAGTTGGTCTGCTGCCCTCGGAGGGAGGGTGGGAGCCTTTCTTGGGAGGAGCCCCTTCCCCAGAGCTCCTCGCTCGTTTGAGGACGCGCCCCGCCTGGGCCGCCTGGTCAGACGAGCCTGTCCCTGCGGCAGAGCCGGGGCTCAGATCCCGGCGGGGTTGAAGGAGGAGCCGGTGCTCCAGCCACGAGGAGCTGCAGCTCAGGTCCTGTTCTGTGCCCCTCTCTCCGCCCCTCCGACCCCGTCAGGGATTCACTCGTGTTTCGTGTGTAAGGAGAGCAAGACCGACGTCAAGCGCTGCGTCGTGTCACAGTGTGGGAAGTTCTACCACGAGGCCTGCGTGCGCAAGTTCCCGCTGACGGTGTTCGAGAGCCGGGGCTTCCGCTGCCCTCTGCACAGCTGCCTGAGCTGCCATGCTTCCAACCCCTCGAACCCAAGGCCGTCGAAAGGTACAGACACGAGCGAGAGCCTCCGTGCCGGTTTGACACGGTCCTAGGCGCGTAGAGGGCAGGCAGGGGCTGTCAGGCTTGTCCCCCCGGATGTGGATTTGGAGGAACGGTTGGTGGTTCTCCTGTCACTGACTCCGCACGGGGTGGGGTTAGGGTCTTTCTTGATAGTCTCCTTCCTTCCTGCCCTAAGTGTCGTCTTAAAGATCCCTGGCTTTAGGAGCGGGAGGCCTTTGAGCCATTTTGATGGATTCTGTTTGTTCTGGCTTTAATGGTCCTTCACGTGCGAGAAAAATATTTTAAAATCCAGTCACGTCTACGTTATTGTCACGTTAGGTCTGTGGGATTGGGGGTGGCGGGTTACCTCTGCTTCCTGACGCCAGCGGTTCTCAGCCGGCCCTCCAGGGGACACACGGCCGTGTCTGGAGATGCTGCGGGGTATCTGCTGGCGCCCAGCGGTTAGAGGCCGGGGTGCTGCTAAACACCGTCCCATGCACAGGACGGCCCCGCGGGCCCCCGAGAAACCCTGGTTGACCTCATTTTAGAAAACAGCGTTTTAAATGCCTAACGGTTTTCTGACATCGTTTAGAAGCACCGTCGCCTTAAGGAAATGTGTTTTCATGACGTCTAATAAATATCCTTACCCTCCCACTCTAGTTATTTTGTTCATCAACTGCTTCCAGTGTATTTCCGCAGCAGCCCTGCACACCTGTGGAGGCTTGGTTCCTTGGGGTGCTCTGCTCAGTGCCTTGGGCTCTGGGGTGTCTCCCCTTCTCCAGGTAAAATGATGCGGTGTGTCCGATGCCCGGTCGCCTACCATGGTGGGGACGCGTGTCTGGCGGCGGGATGCTCGGTGATCGCGTCCAACAGCGTCATCTGCACGAACCACTTCACTGCCCGGAAGGGCAAGAGGCATCACGCCCATGTCAACGTGAGCTGGTGCTTCGTGTGCTCCAAAGGTGAGGAGCCCCCTGCGGCCGGCCCTGCGCTCCCATCGGGTCCATCTGGACGGTCGGGGCGCTGCTCCTCCTGGCTCCCAGGGCCGAGGGTGGGCCCGGCTGCAGCGCCTTTCGGGCCTTGGCTCTCCACCCTCCTGCCGCCGCCCCGTGCTTGCACATGTAGAGTCGCATACGTGGGAGCTCTGAGTTAACTGTGACCGTTTCACAGGCTTGTGGGACATCGTTAGTGGTGAAAACAAAACGTGCTTTGTGTTAACGTGCAGGTGACTCTTTAAGCTACTGTCTGAGGGTCAGAGGGTAAGAGCTGTAGACTGGGAAGGCCGCGGGGCTGAGCCGGGCGGGGGGGGGGGGGGAGGGGCGGCTAAACGGCGCCCTCTGTGCAGGGGGAAGCCTGCTGTGCTGCGAGTCCTGCCCGGCGGCCTTCCACCCCGACTGCCTGAACATCGAGATGCCCGACGGCAGCTGGTTCTGCAACGACTGCAGGGCCGGGAAGAAGCTGCACTTCCAGGACATCATCTGGGTGAAGCTGGGGAACTACAGGTGTGGGAGGAGGCGCCTGCCCCTCTTTCCTTGTTCAAATGTCTTCTTTTACTTTACAGAACTTAACGCATTGAAATTACTGTCACTCTCTCTGAAGAGTCTGTGAATCCTGTTTTTAATATTTATAATAGATGGTGGCCGGCAGAAGTTTGCCATCCCAAAAATGTTCCCCCAAATATTCAGAAAATGAAGCACGAGATTGGAGAATTCCCTGTGTTTTTCTTTGGGTCTAAAGATTATTACTGGACGCATCAGGCGCGAGTGTTCCCGTACATGGAGGGGGACCGGGGCAGCCGCTACCAGGGGGTCAGCGGGATCGGAAGAGTCTTCAAAAACGGTACGGAGGCTGGTTCCCAGGTGGTCGGAGACAGCGCGCTCGGGTGCCCTTGCCAGTCCTCATTTCTGCTTCCAAATGTTTGACTTCTGTAGAAAACGCTGGACTCAGCATTCCGGCTGTACTTTACGTTAGAAAAAAGTAGGTCTGTAGACTGGTTTGTCGAAGCAGAGGGTAAGAGGTACTGTTTAATGACTTTTCTAACATTGGTCTGTGGTGACTTTCACTAACACGCATTAAAGCTATTTTTAAGAAATTATCTGCGTACTAATTTCCAGGAATCCCTTACCGCTTGCCTTTACGTGAGATGGCGGCGTGCAGGAAACTGGCCTGCGGTCCGGGCCTTGTGCACCGGCTTGCGGGCTCCCTTTGCCCATGAGCAGACACTCAGGTGCCCGGAGGGGCAGGTGTGGGCAGGTCAACAGGACGCCCTGCCCCCAACTCCACAGCCTGGGTGGGGACAGAGAAGACGGCACGCAGGTCTCGCTCGGTTGACCAGAGGGGACGGGACGGGCGGCAAGTGAGGACGGTGGGGAAGTGGGGCCTGTGCCCTCGCCCCCTCCGGGGAGGTGGCCGCGGGCCCTCTGCTCGCCTGGGGCCTCCGCACAGCTGACCCCTCAGCTTTCTCAAGGATTGTTACAAAAGGGAGGTCGCCGGACGTGGACGCGTGTGGGGGCTTAGGGTCGGCTGGCAGGTGCGGAGGGCGGACGCGCCGCGCTCCCTCGCCGAGAGGCCCCACCGAGCTGCCCCCGGGTTCTCTAGCCAGCAGGCGTCCCCGAGCTCCCGTCTGTGTGGATGCCGTGCGGCCCACCTCTGGTCTTAAGGAAACCGCAGACAACACTTAGCAGTGAGATGGAAGTTTAGACTAAACCGTTAAAATGCAGAGCGTAAAGGGCGGATGTGTTGATTTGCTAAAATCTTTCACTCACACATTGTTGACTTTTTAGCACTGCAAGAAGCCGAAGCTCGTTTCCGTGAAATCAAGCTTCAAAGGGAAGCCCGAGAAACGCAGGAGAGCGCGCGCAGGCCCCCACCCTACAAGCACATCAAGGTGACCATCCTGGCGGCGCTGGGGCGGGGGTGGGGGTGAGTCGCTCTCAGGCCCGCGGACTCTTCCTCCCCAGGCTGGGCTCGGCGGCCAGGAGGCTGGCCACAAGCGAGGGTCTGTGCCCAGGACAGCTGCACGAGGCGTCCTAGGCGGGGAGAAGATGCCGTCGCCACCCGGCGTGTCCTTTGCCACACGGGGGCACGGGGTGTGGGCAGGGGTCTCTGCCCAGGCGGTCTCTGCTTTGCCTCCGGGTGAGGCTCAGCCTGCTGGTCAGCGGGGGCTAGAACTACAGTCCTGGCCAGGCTGCCTGAGGCAGGAGGGGCAGAGGGACAGGCCGACCTCCCAGACCACGTACACCGTCACCAAGTGCCGCAGACAGGCTCAGAGGAGCGGTGGCCCCCCCAGGCCAGTGCGCGGCCGGAGCCCCTGATAGAGCGCCCTTCCGCCTCGGGGTGTGGGGAGCGCAGGAGGGAGGGCAGGGGCCGTGTTCCCCAGTGCGTGGGCCTGGAGCCCCGCAGCCGACCACGCTTGGCAAGCCAGTGCACCCGCACCCTGTTGCCCGGGGCCCCGCGGCCTCTTGACGCGTGCTGGCCAACTTCTGGCAGCTCAGGGGCTCGGTCTTTGCTCCTAAAATCTGGACTGCAGTCAATGTCTGTGTGAAGGAAGCATTCCCTCTACTAATGTGTGTTTAGTCTTGTCTTTGGGATGAGTTCCCAGCCATGCAATTACTGGGTCAGAGAGCATGAAACTGGGACTCCTGAGGCCTATTCCGGATTTTCCCCCAACGCGCTGGCATCACTGCAGTCTCTCCCCCAGCGGGGAAGAGGGCGTCTCTCACCACGGTTTCCCCGGAGCTGCTCATCTCTGCTTTAGTTTCTTTTCAATCCTCGCTGCTGCTTTATCGTTTGCTCTGGTTTCTTAACAAGGAGCTGTGCGTTGACGAGGGCGGGGCCGCCGTGTGCCCGCCTCCTTGGGCGCCTCTGTGCGCTGGGTGAGGGGGTCTGCGAGGGGATCAGGTCTCGTGGTGTTGGCTGGGTGCCCCGCATCACTGAGCGGTCCCACGCGGTTCTCTCTCCTCCGACCACGGCCTGGCTCTCGGATGAACGAAGAACACAGTGCTAAGATGAGCCAGCACGGGGTGTTGGGGGGACTGCCCTGCAGCCCACCTCGCGAAGCTCCCAGGGCAGGGCTGGGCCCGCCTCCGCCTGCCTCCCGGCCGCGTCCCCACTTGGCCTGAGTCTGAAAGGCCGCCGGGAGGCTTGGGTGGGTGGGGCAGGCGCGGCAGCCGGGACTCTGGAAGCACTCGGGGGCGAGTGGGCTGAGGCGCCGGCTCTCGCCTGCAGGTGAACAAGCCTTACGGGAAAGTGCAGATCCACACGGCGGACATCTCCGAGATCCCCAAGTGCAACTGCAAGCCCACCGACGAGAACCCCTGCGGCTCCGACTCGGAGTGTCTGAACCGCATGCTGATGTTCGAGTGCCACCCGCAGGTGTGCCCCGCGGGCGAGTCCTGCCAGAACCAGTGCTTCACCAAGCGCCAGTACCCCGAGACCAAGATCATCAAGACGGACGGCAAAGGCTGGGGCCTGGTGGCCAAGAGGGACATCAGGAAGGTGTGTGTGCGCGCGCGTGTCCGTCCCCAGGGCTCGCTCGCCGCTTCCTCGGACTTGGCTTTGCCCGTGGTGCTCTTGCACTCATGTGAGGACAGTATTTCGAAAACCGTTTTTGAGTTGTTACAACTGAGGATTGTAAAACATTCCATGAAAGATATCTATCAGAGTGAAACCCTTAAATTCCTTGAAACGTGCCCTCAGTCAGAACTCTGACGGCTGCCGTGGGGAAGGGAAAGGTTTGCTTAGAAGGGCAGCCAGGAGGGTCGCCAAGCAGAGCGTCGTGGACGCAGCTCCCGTGGGGGCCGTCCTGGGACAGTGTGGGACCAGGTTGTCGGAAGGTGACAGGGACCACGCACAGCCTGTCTCCGCTTGCGGGCTGGATGGCGGGATGCGTGCTTGTCGCAGCGAGCGAGCGCGGCAGCCTCAGACCCGGGACTGCGCTCGGCTGATCCCAGCAGCCCTGTTCCTGCACCTGCCTTGCCGGCTGGTTCATCCAGGCTCCGGCAGGAGAGCTTGTGGGAGTGTTTCCACGCCCGCTCTGTCTCTGCTGGGGAGGTCGAGCGGTGAGGGCGGCTTCTGTGGGAGCTGGGGGCTGACGGTTACAAGCGCCCCCAAGACACGGGAGTGCTGGGAAGCAAGGGTTAGCGTGCTGCTGCTTCCAGAAGAAGGCTCGGGTGCAGGCTTCAGTGACAGCCTCCACGAGACAGGCGTAGAGTTGCCCGACTTGGCCGTAACGTCCAGGGACCTGGCGAGCCCCCTGCCCGACGCCTGCTCCCGGCGTGGGCTCTGGGCCCCAGTGCTGAGGCGCGGCCGGGCCGTTGGTCATCAGCAGCGCACGCTTCTGGTTTCCAGGGAGAGTTTGTGAATGAGTACGTGGGGGAGCTCATCGACGAGGAGGAGTGCATGGCAAGGATCCGACGCGCACACGAGAACGACATCACCCACTTCTACATGCTCACCATAGACAAGGTAACGCGCTGCGTCCTCAGGGCCCGTGTCTGTTGCTCACCATAGACAAGGTAACGCGCTGCGTCCTCAGGGCCCGTGTCTGTCCGCACGGGGCTTCCTGCGGCGTCGGACTGCACACCAGGTGACGCTGTCACGTCGTCTGCGTAGGTGTGTTTCAGGCACCTGTGCTTGTCTCCTTAAGCGCAGTGTCTTCTGGCCACCGCCTGAGGGCCAGGGTGACCGGCTCTCGGCGTGGGACTTCCTGGAGCGTCACGTGTCCCTCTGATGCGTGACGGGTACACTGAACAGTCTTTCCCAGGGTCAGAGAAGAGCATGGTTAGGGGAATTGCACATCCTTCCAGGTACATAGTGGTCTTCTGGGCTGCTTGTTAGGTGTCTGAAGCCCAGGTTTGTGAACATTTGTCAGCGTTCTCAGCAGGTGGGTAAGACGATTTGTCAGCACGTGCGGGTGGAGAAGAATGGGCACGTCCGGGACACTGGGTGCCCAGCTGACAGGCCCCTTCTGGTCGCTCCAAGGAGACACAACCCCAGGAGGTGGCGAGTTTATGTACCCTCCGCCATCCGCCCTCATTTTTGGGTGGTGGCGGTGAGGGGGGTTATTTGATTAGCAATGGGAACCCTAGGCCTATGCCTTCCTGTGTTTAGGCGTCTAAGTTTGAACTACTTACATGTTGTGGAAAATGCCAGGTTGTCACTTAACATACAAATTAGTCCTTGAAATGATGATTCACCGAGGGCACCTGGCTGAAGCCGAGATAAATTCCACGACGCATGAGACGTTGAGACAATGCATCCCTCATCCATTTCCTGCAAGAGTAGAAGAAGCCGCACCTCCCTACACGGTACAAGCGCAACAGAGCAGGACCTCCGCGAGCAGACCTCACATAGGAGGCTCAGCGTCGGTGAGAATCTGAGGGGTGAGATCAAATCTGAAAGAAAGGATTAAATCAACACGTTACAGACGGTTAAAGCCATAAAAGGAGGTTTAGAGACACGGGAACAAGACACTGAGGGATGAATCAGGCAGATGTGAACCAACAGTTAAAACTGGGAGTTAACATATAGTCATTGAAAGTAACCCAGTGGACGGGTTAAGAAAAGTTAGACCGCAGCAGGGAAGTGACTGCAGCAGAAGGAGCTTCTGCGAATCCGTCTGGACGCGCGGCACGGGAACATGGAGCGATGAGGCTGGAGAAAGAGGCCGAGAGACGGGAAGACAGACGCTCAGTAGATGTTCCAGAAGGAAGACGGAAGGGAGACCTGGGGGAGAGGCGGGACGGAGAAAGAATTTATGGAACCTCTGTGACACGGATCATTCCATGGCTGAAGCTGAAGAAGTTTTGGGCAGGACAGATAAAAATAAACCCATACCTAGGCATGCTGTTAGAAATCCATACCTAGGCGTGCTGCTTAAACAAAACGCCTGTGAGACGCCGCACACCACAAGGATGAAGGGCAACAGAGGGACTCCCCGGGGGCCCAGTGGTTAGGACCCGGCGCCTCCACAGCTGAGGGCCCAGCTTCGATCCCTGGTCGAGGAACTGAGGTCTTACAAGTCGCACAGTGCAGCCAAAACAAAAGAAAAAGACAACCGAGAAAAAAAAGACGGAGCGTGTTCCAGGGAACGACAGTCAGATGGTCAGCCTCCTCCTAGTATGATGGAAACCAGGGACACTTCTACTCCTCAGGGAGAAAACCCCTTGGCCCTGCACCTCGCACCCTCCGGGCCGGGACCAAGCGAGCTGACCATCAGCGTCACGTGGCGGAGGAGATAGTAAAGGAGGTTCTTCAGGGGCTTCAGAAGTTACGTGTGAGGCGCGAGAAGGATGGTGGACAAGAGGTGGCACGCGTGCGGGTGTGGCTGTCACAGGTGCTGAGTGCTGGTGAATGCGGGGCAGCGGGGCCGGGATGGCGCCACAGAGGGCGTCAGAAGAGAGGCGAGGCCAGTGGGAGCTGCGTGTTTGCTGTGGATGGAGGGGAGGCTTCACTAACTCGTGCTTTGTCAGGCATACGCAGGAAATGACTGAATGAGTAGAAATGGAGAGTGTAACTTCCACCTTGTGAGAGAGTGGGAAAGTGCATGAAGAAAAGTGTCCGTCAATAGAAAGTGAGGGAGGAGGGAGGAAAAAAGGAGAAAAGATAGTAATCAGAAAACACGAGGTAGGGAGTTCCCTGGCAGTCCCATGGTTAGGACTCAGCTCTCACTGCCCAGGGCCCTGGTTCGATCCCTGGTCGAGGAACTAAGATCCCACAAGGCACTGCCAAAAAACCCCTTAATCTATAAAAATGAAATTAAAAAATCTATACGTAGGATCTTGGTAGAAGATGGCGGTGCTCAATTCCAAAGCAGCAACAAAAAGATACACCAAGTACATCTTCAGTGAAACTAAGGACCTCGTCACCCACGAGCAGACGGAAGACGCTGTCTGAGAGCAGGGGACTCGGAGGCTGAGGTGCTGCAGAGTTGACGCCTCTAGGCCCCCCCCCGCCCCCGAGGTGCCTGCTCCCAGCAGAACTGAGCGGTCCCGACTCGCCTCCTTACTGCTGACAGTCGCACAAGAGGATGAACTAGTAGACGTATATCCAGCGGTCTCAGAAGGGGGCCTCAGAGAAAGAGGGGTGGGTGGGGACCTGTGGTGACAGGCCTCGGAAGGACCGTCTTCCAAAGTACGGCAGCTTTCTGTGAGGCAGAGAGGGGGCCTAAGGCTCTAGAGCCTGGGGAGCTGTGGGCCATCAGGTGGCCACAGAGCAGGGAGCCCAGAGACAGGGCACCCAGAATGCAGCCAGCAGCTGCTCCAGGAGCCCCAGCACGTTTCGAGAGGATCTGTCAACAAAGAGCAGCAGAAGCTCCCTGCGGCCGGGGAGACACGGCCAGAGCTGGGGACATCGTGCCCCAGCAGTCGGCGTGCACTTCTGAAGCACAAGGGGTTAGAGACGGCCACTTAGCAAGCTGAGCTGGACCTCGAACCCGGAGACTGAGAGTGAAACGAGCCGCAGCCAGAGCATCTCTGAAGCTTAAACCCCTGGAGCGGCACCTGAGCAGACGCAGGATGGACACGGCACGGCGGAAAGAGAGGAAGGTTAGAAAGAAAGCGTGGCCGGGGGACAGGCCGCGGAGGGTCTCTCTGCGTGACGGGAGTCTAGGTATTGAAGGAATACCCTGTGTTTCAGGGGCAGTCCATCCAAAGTGGTCGACGTGGTAAATACCTCATTAAAGTTACTGGACATAGCAAGGAACCCTTTGGCCAGCTCGGCCAAAAAACTGAGTTCCTTGTAAGGGGAAGACAGTGAGGCCGTCTCGAGGCTTCTCGTGGCAGAATCCAGCGCCTGAGCACAGAGGAGCACTGATAAGGTTTTCAAGGAAAGAGTGAACTGGAGACTTTCTCTCCAGCCGACTGGTTCTGTAGACGTAGATGTCAGAGTGACAGGTGTGGACACGGGAGCTGAGGGCACCGGTCCTTTGGGGGAAGCTGCTGAAGGATGGGTTCTAGGCGACCCCCGCAAAGCGACTGGTGGTGGTACAGGTATCGGGAACTTGTGCCGAACTGTGACTCCCGACAGCAACAGGGGAGGCCAGAGAGTGAGGTAAACTCACCTCTGATGCTGATGCCTGAGCGTCAGCTGGTACGACAAGTAGGAGTAGCTTTCAGCATTTTTAAGTATCAAGGTAAGAATGCCGCGGAAAACTGGGTTGTAAGGATGGAGGTGGGTCAGGGGAGACCACTGCAAGAGGAGGTTGCGGGCGCCGTATGCAGGCAAAGATGCCCTCGATAAAGGACAGCCAGCAGGGAAAATAAAGTTCCCAACATAACAGGAAAATGAGTAATTAAAAAACCCCATTACTTCATAGCAAAAGGCTTAAAACCCAAATAAACAAGCAAATTAGATTGATAGAATTGTGCCCAACATGTGAGTCATATTTGTAAAAGGGAGTGGGATTAACTCATCTATTAAAAGATTTCCAGATTGGTTCATAAAGCGAAGCCTGTTTCTCTGCTGTATCTAAGAAACAGAGGGATCCTGAAAGTTGAAAATAAAATTGTGCACAAAAGTGTGTCAGGTGGAGTCAAATTAAAAAAGAATTGTTCTCAGACAAGGCAAAATTTGGGCCCCAGCGCATTCAGTGAGACAGAGGAAGGCCTTTTAACGTCAAGAGCGCCGCCAGGGACCAGGATACATCCTGCAGGGTGTGCCCCAAATAACAGCGCAGCCACCCCCCAGAGCCACAATTCAGGGAGGCACAGGAGACAGCCAAGTGAGGATCCACGTCTTGGAGCGAGAGGCCCTAGGCAGAGAATCAGCATGGACTTAGCACCAACTACAAAGAGAAGCAGCCGTGCGGAGAGCCCGTGGCCGCAGCAGTGGGACAGCGGAAACGGGAAGCAGCGGCAGGTTCATCAGTAGAGGACGGCTGGGCACCAGCATCCCGGCCCTGAGGAGCCGAGGCAGCTGCTCAGAGCAGGTTCGGCGGTTCCTTTCAGTGAGGCAGGAGCACGTGCTTCTGAGGTGTGTCCACCTTCAGAGGAGCAGCTAGCGTCCGGGTGTGAGCGTGTGGCTGAGGCCCCCGCCCGGGGCCGCCCGTCCAGGGCAGGGGGGCCTGGCAGGCGTGTCAATGCCACGCTCCTGGGGTGCCTGTGCACACGTCCTGTCCCCCGCTCACAGACCCCGTGTGGCGTTACCGCGTGGCCGTGATGCTTTCTGTGGCCTAGTTTTAAGTGCCCTCCCGCCTCCGGTACGTTTCTCCCGTCCCTTGCAGTCGCGCGGTCGATGAGAGACCCTTAGGGTGAGGAAGGCGAGGTCACCGCTCCCTGATGCCGGGCGAGTGCATCGTCTGGGTTTTGCCACAGTAGGAGTACATCTCCGTGTACACAGAGGCGCTTGCCTTTCGGGGGGTCGAGTCCCGGGAGCATGAAGGCGGGACCCTCATCGCTTTTGCCCGGGTGCGTCTCAAGACTGCTGCTGCCGCAGGGGTTGGCCCCCCTCCCATCAGCCAGCGTGGCCTCACGGCCTCAGGACGTTCTCCTTGTTTCCTCCACCGCTGGGCTGTCTCGACTTCCTGGCTGGTTTGTGTCGTAAGCGGTCAGTCCTGTCCTCTGTCAGGCTGTTGGTGTCCGGCTCCCTCACTTGCCGTCCGACGTCGGGGAGCTCGGCTCACTGTCCCCCGCTCACCAGCGCTCGGTCCCTCCGTGTGGTGTGACCTGCCTGCCCTCCGTGAGCAAGAGAAACAGGACTGGTTTGGGGGTGTCCCATCTGAGTGGACCTGGGAGACCACGGTTCTCAGTGCAACACCAGGTGTCCAGCACGACGGTGACGATTCCCTTTGAATGAGAACGTGATGGCTGAGAGTTGCCCACGTGTGTAGATGCTGCTTGAAACTTGAGTTGTGCCTTACAGGACCGTATAATCGACGCCGGCCCCAAAGGAAACTACTCCCGGTTCATGAATCACAGCTGCCAGCCCAACTGCGAGACCCTCAAGTGGACAGTGAACGGTGACACGCGCGTGGGCCTGTTTGCCGTGTGTGACATTCCTGCAGGTACCGTGCCTCCGGGGCTCCCCGTGGGGCTCCCAGCCGAGCGGGCAGGTGGAGGGCCCTTGTCCGATGCTGTGTGTGGCCGGACCGCCGGGCTCGGGGAGGGCGGGCGGCTGGCGATTTGGAAGTTGTGTTTTGTTTGGAACGTGCACCTTGCAGCGTGGAATCGAAAGCCGTGCGGGGACAGTACAGGTGCGCTGACAGGCGCAGGGCTCGTAGACCTGATGCAGGCTTCTTGGCAGGGTCGGGAGAAGGGCAGTGTCCCAGTGTGGCTTGTCTCCCTCACCCAGGGACAGAGTTGACCTTCAACTACAACCTCGACTGTCTGGGCAACGAGAAAACAGTCTGTCGGTGCGGGGCCTCCAACTGCAGCGGGTTCCTCGGGGACAGGCCCAAGGTGAGCGGTGGCGGGAGCGGAGTCTGCCGGGCGGGGCGAGGACGGCAGGGGAGGCCAGGCGCCAGACTCGGTGGCTGCCCCTGCAGAGGCCACAGCGTGCTGGGGCTTCACGGCCTGGAGCCGGGAATCCAAAGTGAGAGCCTCCGTGCGCGCCTGGCGGCACGTGGCGTTCTGCCTGCGTGTCTGTTTCCGCGTCTCCTTCCCTCTTTCACAAGGACGCCGGTTGGTTGTGCAGGGTTAGGGCCCGCTGCTTTACATCTGCAGCGACCCTACTTCCAAGCAAGGTCACATTTGAGGTTCCAGGAAGGACGTGGCTTTGGGGCGGGGTGAGGGGGGGGGACACGGCTCCACTCAGCACACTTAGCCCCTTCCCTGTGCTGGGTAAAACGCGGGCCTGAAGCCTCTGGACGGCCGCAGGCATCCAGGCCCAGAGGTGGGATGTCCACAGCGGGCCTGCCGCTTCACCTGGCTTTTCTCATCTGTTCTCAAAAGACGCGCCGCGTGGGGAAAGAGCCTGCCCTGGGCCGCATGCCCGCTGAGCGGCGCTGCGGCCGGCGGCCTGTGTTGTTTCCTACAGGCAGTAAATGGGAACAGGTCGGGCCCCTGCATTTTCCCTGTCGGCTGCAGACCCCCACTCTTCTCCTGTGAGACCATCCTCAGGGGTCCCTGGCGCTCCCGACCTTGACCTTGGCCCTGGTGACCCCTCGGGACAGCTGGCCTCAGTGTGCGCAGCTCCCTTGAGTGAACTGCATTTATTTCTTCATTCTAGACCTCAGCATCCCTTTCCTCGGAGGAAAAGGGCAAAAAGACCAAGAAAAAAACCAGGAGGCGTCGAACGAAAGGCGAAGGGAAGAAGCTGTCTGAGGACGAGTGCTTCCGCTGCGGTGACGGCGGGCAGCTGGTGCTGTGCGACCGCAAGTCCTGTACCAAGGCCTACCACCTGCCCTGCCTGGGCCTGGGCAAGCGGCCCTTCGGTGGGTCCCCAGCCCGGGCAGCCGAGGCCAGACCACCCGGCGCAGCCCTTGGGGGCCGGCAGGGGCTGGGGGAAGGTGCCGGGAGGAGCTGCTTGGGAGCGAGGGGCCCCGCACCCCTGGGTCTCAGCTGGGAAGACGGGGAGGGGCTGGGGCTGGGGCTGGAGTCTGCCCTTCAGAGAGATGATGGGCTCCGGCGTGCACAGAGCGGCCATGTCACCTCGGGAGGGAAGCCGAGAGGCCCTCACCCGGAGACGGAAGCGGCAAAGCTAGAAAAGGAGACGTCAGTTGTGTTTGACTGTGAAACAAACACTGTGTGTGGCACGAGATGATGCAGCAGGGCCAGCAGGCGGGCGGCAGAGAGGCTCACGGCGGGCGTGCCGGTCTCCCCAGACCGCGCTAAGAGCCTTTGCAGGCGGACCCCAGAGAGATCGGGGCCCCCGAAACACCCGGCCCGGCTGCACACCCGTCGCCGGACAGCAGCCGGGCGGCAGGGCCGCCGGTGCCGCTGGGCCATCTGGGCTCGGAGGTGGGGCCTGCTCGCTGCCCTCCGGCCCCAGGCCTCTGAGCACCAGCTTTAGCTTCTCTGTACCTTTCGACGCTTGCCTGGAAAGCGCTGTCTTGGTTTAGTAGTTTGTGTTCATCTGACTAGACTGAGTTTTTTTTGTTTTTTTTTTTTAGACTGAGTTTTAAAGTTAGTTTTCAACCATGGAAATGTTACAGTGTTACAAGTTGCCATTCCTCTCTTCTGTCTGGTGATACTTTGTTTCGTTGCAGGGAAGTGGGAATGTCCTTGGCATCACTGTGACGTGTGTGGGAAACCTTCCACTTCATTTTGCCACTTTTGCCCCAATTCGTTTTGCAAGGAACACCAGGACGGGGCAGCCTTCAGCTCCACCCAGGACGGGCGGCCATACTGCGGCGAGCACGACTTGCGGGCAGAGCCGGCCGAGCAGCCCTGCCCGGAACCCAAGTCCAAGGGGAGGAGGAAGAAGAGGAGGTGCTGGCGGAGGGTCACGGAGGGCAAATAGCGCCAGGCCGGGGCGGGGTGAGATCGGGGGCCCCGCGTGGCCGGCCCGCCCTGTGCGCAGAGGGCCGGAGGACGCCGCCCGCAGCCCCCGGGACGCACGCACAGGCCTCCTCGGGAGGGGGCGCCTCCCGTCACTGAGCCATCCCAGCAGCGCCCGCTGCGCCGCACTGACCGTCCAAGCCGCGTGGTTCCAGCCGCGAGGTGCGGACGCCCCAGGACAGACAAGCCTGACGACACAGCATTACAGCTACACTTGAATCTCAGAACGTCAAGGTGCCCTCCCGCTCTACTTTGCTAGGTTAAAGTTACAACGGAAAAGTAATTGGCATACGAAATGCTTTTGTCTCCCCTGAGATGTAGAGTAGTATTTTTTCGGAGGATCACTCTTACCTCTTTTAATCTTGACAACGTCACCCAGCCTGCTTCCCCGTTGCCATCACTCAGGAGAGGAGACCAGGGTGGGGCCTGGGCAAGGACTCAAGACCCCGGGTGCCCTGGGAACCATGATTCTGCTCTTATGGAACAGCTGTATGATTTCTTTTTTGTACTAATGTGAAGTTTTTCCTCAGAATGCTTCTTTTCCATCCTCGTGAGGAGCCGGCCCCAGGACGGTGACTAGCTAGTGTTGTTGTGGGATCTCCCCTGTCGTGTTTCTCTCCGTGGACTTGAGGCAAGCGCTGCTGCCACGTCGGCCTCTAAAGCACAGGCTCCCGTGGGGCAGCCTCCCCGGAGGGTCTCATCACTTGGGGGAAGAGCTTGTACATTTTTTCGGGTGGCTTTTCTTTACCAGTTTCTGGCTTTTATTCTCAATATATTTTTGCTAAACTTGTTTCACAAATTACCACCGACTGAAATGCGTGTTTACTGATGCGTGTGTGACCCGCTGAGCTGTGTGACGCGGCCACTTAGGGGAACGGTTTGTCCGGCGCTCTGCCCGGTGGCGTCTCGGGTGACGGTCGCGCAGCAGGGCACTGCTGCGTGCCCCTCCCACACACACCCCGGGACGCGGAGCTCGGGGGGGACGTTGTGCGTCCAGGCGCTCCTCCCGGGCTGAGGAAAGAGCGAGTTCAGGCGCATCGTCACCCCAAGTGACTGCACGCGTGCTGTGGGCCTGTTCCCGGGAAGCCTGAGCCGCGCTGGGCAGACGCCCTCGGCCAGGGCCCCTCGGAGGAGCGCTTGTCCTGGGACTCGGGCCGGCCTGCCGGGCGTGGGCACCCAGCCTTGGAACAGCCCGGCCGACACTGTCCCCTGGGAGATTTCCATGGACCGTTAGCCCCACGCAGGGAGAAGCTTCTGCGAAGCACAGCGTTCCCATGGACCCCGGGACGCTGGGAGCGCCCTGCCAGGAGCCCGCGTGCCTGCCTGTCTCCACTCGCGGTGGGAGGGAAGGGGGCGCTCAGCAGCAGGTGCTTTTTTCTAGCCTCTTCTTCTTAAAATAACCTGAGGAGAGCATCTCTCCTCTGCAGAAAAGTTTACACAACCGTTCTTGAAAACTGCCACGGAGGTCTCCTGTTGGTCTCTCTTACCGTTTTCGCCTCGGAGAATTGCAGGATATACCAGCACTTGGACCCAAGTTCACTACTGCTCCGGGGTCCTGCGACGGGAGCTGTGGGGGGAGGGGGCGGTCTCGGCCAGGCCGGGACCCCTGGGGAAGCACCTGCTCCAGGTGCGAGGCGCCCGGGCCTCCCCAGGCACGGATTAGGAGAGTCGGCTGACCGAGGCCGTCCTGCTGGCCCTTCTCTGGTGACCCTGGGGCAAGTGACGTAGGACCAAAGGAAAAACAAGCCGTGTCCTCAGCTGGTGCTTCCACGGGCGGCTCGGTTCTCTGGAAACGCGCCTGCTCGGTGAGACGCAGGGGCCGTGGGGTAGTTCAGTTCAGAACTCTTGTTTCTTTCAAATGGTCTTTTAAGAAAATACTGGATTGACGTAGATTCATGCTCCTTAGGCCCTGAACCTGGCGCCTGCGCGCTCTGGGGCTGGGCACGAGGGGCGCCGAGGCCTGGTGCCAGCGCAGCGGCCGCGGGCGCAGCCCCGCCCTTCAGAGCCAGGGGCCTCGGTGTGGGCTGACGTCACTCGCCCTTTCCTGCCGGTGAGGGACTTCTGCCTAAGTCAGAACATCAGAATTGGTTTTGCAGTGCACTTTGGGGAGCAGATTAACTTATTTTTGTATTTGACAGTAGTAAAAATTTTGTGTGATTTTTGAGTCACTTTGATATTACTTCCAAATTCTTTTATAACCTTTCTGAAGGAAATACTGGAAAACTTATTTTAGATATGGTTGCCCTCTTTCCAAAAACTGTTAAACTAATGAGCAAATAACACTAACTCTGAGAATCTCCAGAAAACCAGTTTATGGATCTGAGCACAAGGCATTGCAGGAGCAGTGGGGCTGCAGGGGCCCTCCCGACGGGGCCGAGGCCTTTGCTCCGAGTCTGAGGGGAGCTTGCTTCGGGGGAGTCGGTCTTTCCTGAACGTCAGCTTCAGCCCTTCGTCGTTAATGTGAAGCAGAAACACAATGAAAACCGCCCAAACACCTCAGGATTCCTCAGCATCAGGAGCTGACCAGGACCCCTCGTGTGTCGTGTCGACGCCAGCGCGGGCCTCTGGACACGGGGACGCTTCTCTCCGTTGGGGGTCGTGGGCGCATGTCCAAAGCGGGTGATTAAGCTGCGAGCACCACGGGGAGGCCGCCTGGCGCCCCCGCCCGGGTCCCGTCCTCCGAGAATGCTCGGGACCCCCTGCCTCACCCTCAGGTCTGCGCCCCGGCGCCTTCCCAGTGTTTCCCTTGACACATAAACTGCAGTGTGTGCGGCGCCATCTTCTAGAACTGCCGTATGTCCAGGAATAAGAAAAGATAAGCCTGTTTTTATGAAAGGTAACACAGACGACTGTCAGTTGCCGAACTCTCGATCCTGTGAGATGTGGAGCGTTTGATGAGTGAGTAAAGTGCTGTGTCCGCAGGCGTCGTGTCCACCGCACCCTGTTGAGATGTGAAATTAAACAGAAACCTCAACGTGCCTACTGGTGTCTCAGCGTCGCACGGAACGCGGCCAGGCTCCGCCTTTGGGGGGGTGTACCAGGTGCTACCGCCAATTTTGACAGACTTAAAAAACTTGAAATTCACTTCTGGGGGAAGATACTGAAATGTAGATTTGAGAATTGCTGGTTGCGGGGAAATAGGATTTAAGGTCGGAAGTTGTGTTTGGAAGATTGTGTATGAGTATTTTTGTATTAAAAAATTTAAAGGCTTTTTTCTTTATGTGGAATTGCATTTTGAAGTTTGGGTCTCTCTTCCATTCCCCCAGTCCCTTTTCTTTCTTTTTTTTTTTTGGTCGCGCTGTGCCGCATGCGGGATCTCAGTTCCCCGACCAGGGACGGAACCTACGCCCCCTGCAGTGGAAGCACCAGGCAAGTCCCGCTGCCAGTCACTTTGAGTCGTCACTCTGAAGCATCTGGCACAGTCCCCTGACATCTGGGGAGAGGCCAACGTGGCCTTGGACGTATAACAAGTATCGTAGATAGTGCGTGTCATTCCGATTTGGGGAAAAGGCTTTTGTTCCTGTTATAATTTGGTTCCCAAACCCCCGTTAAAGGTGACAGAGTCGGGAGAGGAAGCTGCAGACTCTTCTCAGCCCCGCAGGTGGTTGAGCCCCAGGCCCCTTTGACGTGCTCCCCACGCCCGCACCATCCAGGAGTGACCCCTGGGCTGACCCCAACGTCACCCACCCCAGAGAGGGGCTGGGGCCCCAGAGCAGAGAGGTCGAGCTGGCTGGAAACACAGCTCTGGTGCTTTTTCTTTAGAAAAGCTAAACTTTAATTAGATAGTTTTTACAATGAAAACAGGTACCCAAGGACTGGTCTTAAATGCTCACAACGGTACAAAAGACAAATACAAAACCTGTGGGTGGTGAGCGTGTCCTGGCATCCCCCATCCCTGGGCACTGGCGGCCGTCCCCGCCCCGTTCTCAGACACACCAGGCGCCACCTTTGGTCCCTCAGCCGCGTGGGCGGGGAGAGGGGCTGCACGAGCAAGAAAGGCCCTCTCTCGCGGTCAGTGGGACTGAAGAAAAAATGAGAAAAGACGGAAGTCTAACAGGCAGAGCTGGTGCCAAGATTAGGAAGTTACACCTTTCGGGGCTAAGTTTAACATTCAGAACTGTAACACTGAATGCAAAAAAGTGTCTTAAATCACACAAAAGGGACCCATATTAAAATTTAGAAAATAAGTCCAAAACACCCCAGAGAAACTGAACCCAAAGCTCAAGCGGGCTGGGCCTCGGTGGCACGGCGGCGGCCCTAGGACGCGTTGGCCATGGGCTTGTACTTCTTGAAGCGCGTCCACTGGCCCGTGGCGTAGTTCATCTCGAAGACCGTGTCCACCAGCATGGTGGTGCTGCCCTGGCCGTCCGACTTGGGCAGGTCCTCCGTGTGCTCGCTCAGCTTGATCTGGATCACGTCGCCCTGCTCCTGGCACGGGTTCTCTGAGGGGGGCAGGGGCCGCTGGGCAGAGGCCTGGGGGCGCGGGGGCGTCCCCCACCCCCGCAGGACCCAGGCCCCCCCACCCCCCAGGGCCGGCCGCAGACCCACCTCGGGAGCCAGCCATGAAGCCCAGGATGAGGGCCTTCTCGGGCCGTGTGACCTTGTTGGCCGTCTTGAACATCTCCTGCGCGGCAAACATCTGCTCTCTCTGCAGTGGAGGAGCAGGGCTGGGTGCTGGGCCCCGGCGCCCCTGCTGTGGGCGGGGCCGCACACACACACCCCGCCCCACACACCTACCGTGAGCGACAGGTTCTTCTTGGGCTGCTGCTGGGCGGGGGGCTGGGCCTGGGCCTGGGGGGCCACCATGGCCACCGGAGGCGTCTGGGTGGCGGGGGCGACGGCTGGGGGCGTGGTGGGCGTCAGGGGCGAGGTGGGCGCCGCGGGTGTGGGCGCTGCAGGGCTGAGGCCGCTGTTGTACAGGGGCGCCCTCTGCTTGAACTGTGCCGGCAGCGCGGGGCTGGGGGCGCTGGGCTCCTCGGGGGGCCGGCTGGCCTGCAGGCTGGCTTCCCGGGCAGGCGGGGCTGCAAGCAGAGCAAGGCCTGGGGGGCGGCCGGCAGGGCCAGGGACCCCGCCTCCGAGAGAAGTGCCTGGGCCCTCCTACCCGCAGCTGGGGTGCGAGCCCCGGGCGGCACCTCTGGGCACGGGGCCCACGCCCCCGAGAGCCCCAGCAGGGAGCCAGAGGGCTCAGGCCTTCTGAGACCAGCAGGGAAGACGTCCAGGCGCTAATGGGCTCCTGGGCGCTGGCGAGGGGACGGAGGGCTGCTTCCTGGAGCCCAGCAAGCCTGCCTGACCCCCAGGCCCTCTCTGGCCACCCCCTCCCCGAGGCCAAGCTCCCCCCCGGGCAGGCGACGCTGAGCCCGGGGAGCAAACGCCTCGGGGCAGAACCCACGGATCCCCCTCCACCTTTCCTTCCGCGCCTTCTTTCTCAAACTGTAGGGCTACATGAGGACCCTGAGGCACTGTAACCTCAGCAGCCCCCCTCCCGCTCACAAACTGGGCCTCACACCTGGCACCGCACAAGGGAAGGGGCGCTGCCTGTCTGGCCCCGTGAAGGGCAAAGCAGCTGAAACCCCTGGGTTTACTTCTCGAAGCTCGTGCTGGGCAGGAGGGTCTTCCGGCCCCGGCGGCACCAGCAGAGGTCCTGACACCCAAGGAAGCACCACGTGGGCGAGTCCTGGGAAGATGCTGCTCCCTGCCTGGTGGGTGCTGCCTGCTCTGGGTGCCCGCTCACCTGGCGGGGCCTCGGAGCTGGGGATGTAGGATGAGGCAGGGACCACACTGGGCGTAGCCGGCAGGTAGCTCGTGGATGGCAGCGCAGGCTCGTTGTTCAGAGACCCGAGTTTCTAGAAGACAGAGACCATGGTTCCTCTCAAAAGCAGCCCGGGGGCTCAGCGTGAGCCTCTCCCAGTCCTGGATGGGGCCGGCTCCTCTGTGGGCCTCAGCGTCCCGGCCCAGTGTGAACCCGAACCTCCAGCCCCACAGGAGGGCCCCCACCCCCGGGAGCAGGACTGGGGGCACTGCTGTCCCCAGGGATAGAGACTGCTCCAGGCCAGGGGCCCCGCGCTCAGCAGTGCTGGACCCCAAGCGTCCGGCCCTGCCGCCGCCCCCATCCTGGAGCTGCCTTGTTGGGAGGGCGCAGAGTGGGGCGAGGCTGTCCCTGTTTGGTTAGGGACCCTCCCAAACCAGCCATCTTTGAGGTAAGAAGAAATTTTTTTTTTTTTAAACCACAAAAGCATATGAGAAAAGGAAGACACTCCTTTCAATAAAGTAAGAAAACACAGCTCTGCAATGAGAAGTTTCCCACCACCCAGAAATGACAGACACAGGGCGCCTGGCTGCCCAGCCCCTCCAGGCAGGCCGCACCGGCAGCGAGGGGCCTCCCGCAAGGCCGCCCTACCACCCCTGCGGGACGGGGGACGCCGAGGAGCCCTGAGCGCGTGGCGCTGTCCAAACCTGGGCCCGCGGGCACGCCAGCGCCCCGGCGGCGCCACCTCTTCTGCGTGTGTCCACGTACATACGTGTGCATCCGCGCGTGTGCTCCCACGGAACGTGCCTCCGCGGCTAACGCTGGGAATGGGGGCATGTGCTCCGGCCGCCCGCGGCCCTGCAGCCCTTACCTGTGTGGACACCAGGCCGGCCGCGTAGTCGGGGGTGGCGTTCTCCACGACCGTCTCTTCCTTGGCTGGCTTCTCCACCGCCTCCGCGTCTGCGGGCAGAGCACAGGCCTCAGCGCCCCGGGCGGCGGCCCTCCCGGCCCGAGGCGGCGGCGACTCTGAGGACAGGTCTGCCCCGCAGGCTTGCCCCTCTCCAGCCGGAGGCGGTCTCCGTCTCGGTAGACGAGAGACCAGGGCCTCCGCGGGCGGACGGGCCCCAATACGCACCCAGGGTCTTCCTCCTCCTCTTGGCCTCCCGGCCGGCCCCGACCATATCCAGCTCGGAGATGTCGAGGAGCTGCCGACACAGACAGAAGCCCACCCTCAGCCCCACGGAAGGAGCGCGGCTGGTCCCGCGTGGGCGGGGCTGCCAGGGGACACGCCCACCTTCACGCCCCTCTCCTTCCGCAGGGGCGTCCTCGACGGCGGGATGGCAGTGCGGTTCCCCGCGGGGCTGAAGACGCTGGGGGCGGTGGGGCTTCGGAAGGGCGCCTGCTTCGGGATGCCTTTGAGCGGGGCTGCGGAGAGGACGGGCCGTCAGGGGGCCTCGCGGAGCGGCTACTCCGCCACCGCTGCGTATTCCGCTTGCCTGTCTCCGCCAGAGCCACCCCTGCTGGCCTGCCAAGTGCTCCCCCAGAAGTGCTGCGCCTCCGCGAGGGCAGGTGCCAGGGGCACCTCCCCGTGCCCAAGCACCGGGGCATCGGGTCGGCCTGCCCAGAAGAGCACGCCGTGGCAACCAGCGACACCACAGCCAAACTGACGTCTCTGCCCAAGATGCCAAACCAACAGAGACGCCACACCCAGTCCTTTATCACCACAGACAGGACTCTCAGCTTCCACTTCTTTCTTGCACCTCGGGGTTAACAGATGTGTTACAGGCTAGAGGCCCCACGCTGCAGCCAGAATCACCCTCCCTCTTCCCCTGGGCCCGGCCCCTCATCTCTCTCAAGGGGAAGGCACCTGACACATGAGGAACGGCTCCTTCTGAAGGGGGCCTGGCCCCTTCCCCAGGCATCCAGTGCCTCCCCATTCCTGCCACTGGGCCCCGCCCCAGTGCTCAGCGAGCAGACACCAGGGCTGACTCACACCAAGATCATGTACGGCGTCCCAGGCCCGGTGCACAGGTGGCCCCTTGGCACGGCCAATGGGACAGGGCAGGGAAGCAGGAAGCACCCCTGAACCGCACCGTGGGCACGCTGGGTCGGGGCGCCCGGCCGGAGTGTGGGAAGGAAGGTGAGGGGAGCTTTGTCAGGGGGACTGGCACGTGGGGGGCAGGCAGGGACATTACAGTGAGGGCCCCACCCAAGGCAACAGCCGGCCCTGAGGAGACGGGGCTGGGCCCCCCCCAACAGTGCTGAGTCGGCCGACACCAAGACGGCAGCTCCCACCTGAGTGCTGTGGGCTGTGGGCCCCGCAGGGAGGACCCCCACGAGCCCCTCAGGCTCCCGTGGCAGCCTGGCTGCTGCTCTCACCGACCCACCTGCCCTGTCCGGTCGGCCCTGGGCCTGGGCAGCGTGGGGTGGGCAGGGAGCAAGAGGTGCGCTCCGGCCCCGAGGGAGGGACGAGGGCGCAGACCCGACGACACGACGGCGGCCCGGTCAGCCTCGAGCTTGTAGAGCCCTCGCCCCACGGAGAACCTGGGGCCGGCACGGGGCCGCAGGCGGCAGGACCTGGGGCGGAGGCGGCGGCCCATGCCCTCCACGGCCATAAGGACGAGCGAGAACCGAGACTGAGCGTCTCCCTCCAATCCCGGTCTTTCCTCATCTCAGGTGGAGCCTTCCGGACCCTCCGTAAGCGGAAGAGACCCCCTCATTTCACACAACAGAGCCGGCAGCACCGCAGGGCCCGTGGCCCAGTCAGGTCAAAGTTCAACGACTGAGCTCCCGAGGAAGGGCGAGCCCTCCCCTCCGACCCCGCAGCGGCCCGGCCTTACTCGTGGTGTCCATCTTCCGCAGCAGCCCCCGGCCCTTGGCATGGAAGGGCACCCCCGCACTCCTCTTCAGCTGCTGGGCGGTCTCGGTGGCTGTAAGACAAGGTGGCCTGCGTCAGCGCCCACCGACGACAGCGCCTCCATCCGTGGGATTTACAAAGAAGGTCGAGTTGCAAGGACTGGAGCACAGACGCTCGCTCGTCTGCTTTCAAACGTTACAGCTACGCTTTCTGTGTAGGGCAGCGGTCCCCAACCCTTTTGGCACCAGGGACCGGTTTCGGTTTCGTGGAAGACAACTTTTCCTCGTACTGGGGTTGGCGGGGGATGGTTCAGGAGGTAATGCGAGCGGCGCGGAGCGGCAGACGAAGCTTCGCTCGCTCCTTTGCCCGCTGCTCACCTGCTGCTGCGCAGCCCGGTTCCTAACAGCCCGCGGTCCCGGTCCATGGCCCCGGGTTGGGGACGCCTGGTGTAGAGAACCACACTTGCAGCAAGCAGGGCTCTGGCGGCTGCACCTCCCGGGGTGGGGGGGCGGGAGGGGCCCCGATGAAGCGTCCTCACTGGTGGGTGGTCGCCTGGCACAACCTCACCCTTCCCTTCACAGAAGCATCAACGCGAGGCAGGAAACAAGCTCGGGGAGGGACGGGAGCCCCACGCCCACCCGGCACCAGGTTCTGCCATGGGGGGCTGGGGGCAGGTGCCACTGCTGACCGCACGGAGGGGCCTGGGAGCTGCCCAGGGGGCTGGGGGCCCGGGCCGCGCACTGCCAGCTCCATGAAGCCACAGCGCAGTGCTGACCCCAGGACGCTGTCCATCTGGAACCGAGAGTCACGATGGCTGCTGTGTTTTATTGGGATTCTTTGAAAACGGGGCATTTATACGGGTTATTAATACCAATACCATAACCACTTGCAATAAAAGTTCTGCTACCAGTCAAAGGAATCCATTTCCTGGCCTTTTTCCGAGCAAGTGTCTTCCATGTACATTTTAGAAACCACTACTTAAAAAAACATGAATAAAATGACCAAACATCTTTAAAGTCAAATTGAGATCATCTGCAAGAATGAGGCAGGGCTACAGGGGTTAGGACGCAGCCTCTCCAATCTCTTCCAGGCTGCCTGTCTCATCACCCGTGTGACTCAGTTGGTAGATCTCATTTTTGGAACAAAGATTACAAATACTTTAACCTGAAAATTCGGAAGTTTCTAAAGCAGATTTTTAGAACACACAGCTCAGCGTAGCAATCAACAAATTTCTAATAAAAAAAGAAAAAAACTACGTAGAACTCTGTCTTTAAAAGACAGTTAGGTACCATAAAACCTAAAAGAAATCTAAAAATAAAAACTACAGACATAGGACAAAAGCATGATTTGCTCGGCAGTCAGTTTTCCCAAATCTGCTGGACCTTCCAGGCCGGGCAAGGCAGCCCCCGCTGAGGAGGGTCCCGACGAGTCCCAGTGCGCCCTAGGCCAGGCGCACCCGCCCCACACCCGCGTGCCGACAGCGGGCACTGAGTCCCAGTGCGCCCTAGGCCAGGCGCACCCGCCCCACACCCGCGTGCCGACAGCGGGCACTGAGTCCCCGTGCGCCCTAGGCCAGGCGCACCCGCCCCACACCCGCGTGCCGACAGCGGGCACTGAGTCCCAGTGCGCCCTAGGCCAGGCGCACCCGCCCCACACCCGCGTGCCGACAGCGGGCACTGAGTCCCCGTGCGCCCTAGGCCAGGCGCACCTGCCCCACACCCGCGTGCCGACAGCGGGACTCACATTTCTGCAGGAGCTCGGCCCTCAGCGTGGCACTCTTCGGCTTCCTTTTCAACTGAAAATGTTTCACTGGGGGAGTGAGGGGCCCAGCGAGGGTCGTCAGGGCGTTTTTATTCAAGTACTGGCACTCCAGCGGCAGCATGGCCGACGCCTCACACTCGTTCACTGCTCGTTCGAGAACCAACATGTTAGGAGGTGCATTTCCCTTACGCAGGCCCGATTTTCACCGCTAACGTGAAAACGCACAGTTTCCTGTTTATAGCAGTGGAGCTTCTGCTTCGATCTCAGAACAGAAAACAAGTATCCACTGCCTGCCTGCCACAGGCCAGCAGTCAAGGCCACCAACCTGGGCCAAAGGTCAAGGGCAGGACAGGAGGGCTCAGCAGAATCCCTGTGGGGCTTTTTAAAGGCAGAAGCACCCGGCCCCACCCCAGATGTCCATCAGCTACGTTTGGAAGGGGCTCTGTGCACCCCTAGAGCAAGCGCCGTAGGAAGGGGAAGCCCGGGGCCATCCCGGGTTCCCCCTCAGTCCCCACGGCCCCCGCGGATGGTTTCTCCTGGACCCTCTGAATCCTGGCCCCCACAAGAAGCACCCAGGCACGTTCCCCAGGTCTGTGGGTTCACCAGGCAGTTAGAGCTCGGGAGAAGGCCCTGGGTGGGGAGCACAGACCAGCGCCACCGCTGTTCTTCCTGCCCCCGGGAGGCACGCCCAGAAGCCCCTGGGCAGAAGACAGAGCAGGCCCCTCCCACCAGAGAGAGGACACCCAGGAGGGCGTGGACCTGTCTGGACCCTCATCAAGCTAATCACCAGGACAGAAACATCTTGGGTTTGCGTTCCAATGCTCTGGAAGCATCCATGTAGCTTGTGGGCAGTTACAAGTCAAGCGAAAGCCTACCGAGTAAGAGCGATCATCTCACAGTTAAGAGGAGGCACTGGCAGCCACCCCTGGGGACGGCCAGGCCACCGCCCCTGCGGGACCGCAGGAGCACAGGTTCCATCTTTAAAGGGCTGCAGTTCCAATTCTCCAAACTAGGAGAGGAATTCAGGGAGGAACAGACCTTCCCATCTTTATATGTTCTAAGTGGTTTTCAGTTCGTGTTCCAGACAAGTAAACTGCTGATATTTTCAACACACAGTTATGAGCATCTACTCCGTGCCAGGGAATGTTCTAGGCTCTGAGTGGGCAGAGCCCGTGCCCTCATGGAGCTGAGTGCGGAGAGGGGTGCCTGAATGTGAAGGATAGAGCACGTACAGTGAGGAGGGAGCCTCTGGGCTGCCCTGTCAGACTGGCCAAAAGCCAGCCAGCAGCGCCCGGGGCAGGGGTGCACGGATACAGCCAGCACGACACAGCACAGCGTGCGACACTCTCGAAGTCAAACTCATGTTCCAAAAGAGGGTTTAAAGGAAGACCCATCGCCCTCCGCCCAGCGTAAAGCAAACACACCCAACCTACCCTTTTCTCTAAGTTCTCCTAAAATATCTTGAACGTTGGGATTCTGCTCTTCGAGGTCAAGGTTAAGAGATCCGGTGTCAGGAAAGGACTTCAGAATGTCGGCCACCATGAGAACCCAGGGGTCCGAGTCCAGGGTGGCGAGCTGGATGATCTCTGTGAGGGCACCCTTCATCTGCCGGGAGAGGAGAGATGGCAGTCCTTGTCGCCGACCCCACCCTGCCACCCCTGGCTCAGGTCTGTGGGGCGCACCTTTGCTCGTTCAGACACAGGAAGGAGCCCCCTTCAAGCCCGCCGGAGCTTCTGCGCGCACGGGGCGGGACCCAGTCTCTTCAGCCACCGCCCCCATGCCGGTCCCGCCCTCAGGAGAGCCCCCCCCCCCGCCCCGCCCCGCCCCGCCGCATGCCCACACCTCGCCGGCTGCCCCCGCATCTCCCCACTGCCTCCGGGTGCAGCGGCCCGGCAAACAGAAGGGCCGCCCAAGACGGGGGGCCGTTCCCGCCCCCTGCTGGGGAACCTGCCACTGGGGCGTCTGGGGTGTGGGGAGCACCGGGGTGGGCAGGCCAACGCCGCGGCTCGGCACCTGCGGCGGCTGGGAAGGGACTGGGTACGAAAGGCCGCCGGGAGAACAGGGGCAAGTCCCCGCACGCCCCATGGCCATGTGACGGGCTCACGTGACAGAGGAGAGCCCGCAGGAGGCCGGGTCCCCCCCCTCGAGGACCTGGGGGACCTGGCTCCGGGGACAGGCCGTGGCCGGCGTGTCTGCTGCGCTCGAGGTGCCGCTTCCTCCCACAGCTGCGAGTGGCCACAGCGGCCCGCGGTCACCGCTGCTTAAGGCCCAGACGCGGGCCCAAGCCTGAATACGGCCCCCCTCGCACCTGCCCTCTCCCACCCAAGCTCCTGGTCCACCTGTCACCCCTCACCTGGCAGCTCCCCCTCGCCTGCGCTGACCCATCCATCCCCTCAGGCTCTGGCTTAACCCTCATGCCCAGCTTCCCACCACCCTCAGGAATCAGGATCCCCTCACCTGCCCCGGAAGCCCCGGCCCGCCTGCCTCCAGTGGTGGTCCAGACAGAATGCCTGGCTGAGCCCCGCATCCCCCCCAGGCGCACGCGCAGCCGAGGTCGAAGCGTCAAGGCTCTGGCATTCCCGCCTGAGGCTGGGCGCCTCCCCTTGGCCAAGCACAGGGCCAGGTGCCAGCTGACCCAACTCTAAAAGGCTGTCTCTTGAAATACATAGAAATAAGTTCTTTCGACGTGTGGCAAAAATGGTAAACGCTTATTTATTTTTTAACATTTGTGCTGGGGGCTTTTTTGATGTTTTAGAAGAATGAGCCCGTCCACCACCTTCCCCCCTGTATTTAGCTGAGCTATCAACTCTTTCCTACATTAAAAACAAAAGGCCAACAGTGAGAAGCCGGTGTACCGCAAAAACAAAAACAAAAGGCACGAAATGAAAAACAATTTTATCTGTCACTTACTATGAGTTAAAGAGTGAAAACGTGTCCCTGGCAAACTAAAGTTATGTAAAAAACATAACAAAGAAGCCCCCCCCATACCTAAGTCTCAAACTAAGTGGCTCCACCCAGATGGCAGGCTGCGCCCTCGGCAGTCACCCCAAAGCGTTAGGAACGAGAGACACACACACTGCGCGTGAGGGGACGCCCAGGTGCTGGGGAGGGGGGAGCCTGCAAATGGAGCTGAGGTGGCCCAGCAGGAGGAGCTACCTCCCACGCCCGAGCCCAGAACTGCAGAGGGCCAAGGGGCAGGGCACCTGGAGCCCTCTGACGCTGCCTGGGGCAGGGCGCAGGCTGTAAGATGGTGCGGCCATTAGAGAAGCCATCTGGCGCTTCCCCAGAAAGACAAACAGGCAGCTCCCTGGTGGTCTAGTGGTTACGACTCTGTGCTGGCACAGCTGAGGCACGCGTTCAACCCCTGGTCGGGGAACTGAGATCCACAAGGCCGCACGGCCAAAATTTAAAAGAAAAATGACAAACAGATAACCACGTGAGCTAACAACTCCACTCCCAGGTACAGACCCGAAAGAACTGAAAACGTATGTCTACCCAAAAACTCACACGTGAATGGCTGGCTGTATTGGTAACAACCCAAAAGTGGAAGCAATTCCAAGGCCATCATCTGATGAATGGATGACCAAAATGTGGTTTATCTATACAACGAAACGTTATTTGGCAATAAAAAGACACACGACGTGACAATGTGATGAACCGTGAAAACAGGAAGCTCTGTGAAAGAAGCCAGACCTGAGAGAGCACACGCCGGATGGCTCTGTGCGTGTGAAACGTCCAGGACAGGTCACCCACAGGCCCGGGAGGTGGGACGGTGGTCCTGGGGCTGGAGTGGGGACAGGGAGTGGCTGCCAGTGAGCTAGGGGTTTCCTTCTCAGAGAGACGAAAACGTTCTGGTATCAGGTAGTGGCAACGACTGCACAGCACTGTGATGTACCATAACCACTGATTTGTACACTTTGAAAGAATGAATCCTATGTGAATATCTCAGTTTGAGAAACTGTATGAGGAAAAAAACAGGGGGCCATAAGGCAAGCTTAGCCAAAGCCCGCAGACGTCTCCAAAGTTGGCGTCACACCTGGGCTCCTGCCTGGAGGCAGGAGTGTCCCTGGCCCTGGCTGGGCACCATGTTCCCAGATGTCAGAAGTCCGGGTGCCCAGGAAGCACAGCTGAGCTGTCTCTGGAGGGGGCAGCCTGGCAGTGGGCCGGCAAGGACCGGCCTGTGTCCAAGGGATGGTCCCTGTCACCTGGAACACGGCTCTGGCCCTCCCTGACACGGAGCTCCTGTAAAAGCTGGGCCAGGAAGCATGTGCTTCAGTCCAGAGGAGTCACAATAGTGGAGGAACCAGCAGACAAGGAACCGAGAGTCAAACGGAAAGAGGACAGGACAGAAAACACCAATAACCGCTAGACACGCCTCTACTGAGCATACGATGTTTATGACCAGGTAGAGCGCCATGAATTTTTAAACTCTCTCAAATAAGGACATAAAGCAGAGAAATGAGTTCAAGACACAGCAAGACAACAAGAGGTAACAAAATCAATAAAAAGACCATACCTCAAAACAGACTTAAGACGTCACTAAATCTCTAAGAATGCATTACAATGACAAGGAGCCCCCCAAAATGCCTGAATGGATGACAAGGTGTATGGATGTCATCTTTATGGTGTATTGACAAGGTGTATTGTCATCTTTGTGACAATACCATAAAGACGGACACTTTCCCTCATAAGTCTAGGGTGACCCCACTCAAGTTGCAGAAATATTTTCTTCACAGAACTGGACAATCTGATTCTAAACTTCCTATGAGAAAAGCAATAAACAAAAATAAGAAAAAAAATTTTTTTAAGGTAACAAGAGAAAGATCGATTTTACCACACATTAAAATTACAAATGCCACGTGATTAAATACGTTCCCTACCTCTCACTTTATTCCCAGATAAACTTCAAATGCATCAGATTTCAATTTGAGAAATGAGGCTGTAACAGCACAGGAGAAACCACAGAAGTCTCTCTTTTGTACGACTGCTAAGGAAGAAGCCTCTGTAGTTACGATTCTAAACCAAGGAGCCACAAAAGACATGCATTTGAATTTTACTACTTAAGTATGTTTCCCATGGAAAACCACCAAAAAGCTCCAAATTCCCTAAATTAAATCAAGAGAAATGGCAAACTGGGTGAAAAAAATACTTTGCAACTCCTATCACAGGCAATTAAAAAAAAATGCACACATATATGAGTGTGTATATTTTATAGATGTCTATATATATAAAGAACAAACACACATATATAGAGATTGATCTTACATGTCAATTTTTTAAAAGTTTACCACTAGAAAAATGATTTAACACTTTAAAACATGCAAAGGATGCTCAGCCTCATTCAACATAAGAGAAATGCAAAATAAACGGAGGAGGAGATAACAATTCCCACTTCAGGGATGGGCAGGGCGGAGCCGGGTGGCCCCTGCTGGCCCGCCTGGGAGGACGGGCATGATGGCGGAGGGCTTTGTGGCACACGCTCCTGAGTCCAACCATCTCAGGCCGAACCCCGAATCTGTCAGCGCTCCCAGGACAGCCTGGGGGTGCGTTAGCAGCAGTGGCTGCAGTCATCTGGGGATTCGGCACTCGGAACAGCGTCTGGCAGGAGCGAGAACACCTCCCAGGGAGCAGGCGACCACACACTGACAAGAACTTCACTGGGCATAACCTCTACCAAGTTTATTTTATTTATTCTTTTAAATTTTTGGCCGCACGGCGCAGCTTGCAGGATCTTAGTTCCCCGACCAAGGATCGAACCCACGCCCTCGGCAGTGAAAGCATGGAGTCCTAACCACTGGACCGCCAGGGAATTCCCTCTACTAACTTTATTTTAGTGATGCTCATCACAATTTATGACGTATGTGCTTTTGCCTGAGCAATTAGCACTTCCAAGAATTTATCCTCTGGATTAGAGATCTAAGTGCAAGACGCGATACTATAAAACTCTCAGAGGAAAACATAGGCAGAACACTTTTTGACATAAATCACAGCAATATATTTTTGGATCCATCTCCTAGAGTAATGGAAACAAAAACAAAAATAAAGGAACCATGAACAAAAAGACAACCTACAAAATGGAGAAAATATTTGTAAATGATGCAACCAACAAGGGATTAATCTCCAAAATATACAAACAGCTCATAAAACTCAACATAAAAAAAACCAAATCAAAAAACAGGTAGAAGATCTAAATAGACATTTCTTCAAAGAAGACATACAAACAGCCCAAAGGCACATGAAAAGATGCTCAACATCGGTAATTATTAGAGAAATGCAAATCAGAAGTACAATGAGGTACCACCTCACGCCGGTCAGAATGGCCATCATCAAAACGTCTACAAGTAATAAATGCTGGAGAGGCTGTGGAGAAAAGGGACCCCTCTCCTACACTGTTGGTGGGGATGTAAACTGGTGCAGCCAGTTTGTGGAGGTTCCACAAAAAACTAAAACTAGAGCTACCATATGATCCTACAGTCCCACTCCTGGGCATATATAAGGAGAAAACTCTAATTCTAAAAGGTACACACACCCCAGTGTTCACCACAGCACTACTTACAACAGCCAGGACACGGAAGCAACCTAAGTGTCCATCAACAGAGGAATGGATAAAGAAGATGCGGTACATGTACACAATGGAACATTACTCAGACATAAAAACAATGAAATAATGCCATGGATGGACCCAGAGATTATTATACTAAGTGAAGTCAAAAAAAGACAAATATTATATATTATTTATTTGTGAAATCTAAGAAAAATGATACAAATGAACTTACACACAAAACAGAAATAGACCCACAGACATAGAAAACAAACTTATGGTTACCAAAGCAGGGGAGGGAGAAATAAATTAGGAGTTTGGGATTAAAATATATACACTACTATATATAAAAGAGATAACCAACAAGGACCTACTGTATAGCACAGGAAACTCTACTCAATATTTTGTAATACCCTATAAGGGAAAAGAATCTGAAAAAGAATATGTATGTATGTGTGTATGCGTAACTGAATCACTTTGCTGTACACCTGAAACACAACACTGTTAAGTCAATTATTAATACATTTCAATAAAAATAAATAAAAACTACAAAAAAAAGAAGAAGAAGAAGAATTTATCCTCTAGTTACCTTGCACACCTGAGAGAATTCACTGCAGCAAAAGACAGGAAACAGCTGCATGTCCACCAACGGGACGGGAGACCAAGTAGATAAAGTAGGTCCTGTGAGGCAGGAAAAAGAATGCAGCTACGGCGTGGGCACTGGTGTGGAAGCATCACCAAGACGGAGCTGCAATTAGCGTGAATCTCTATAACGCATCCATCCTACACACACGGGGGCCCCTCCACTGAGGGCCTGGCAAAGGGGGGCATTAGGGATACAGAGACACACAAGACACACGACCTGGTCTCAACAAGCTCACAGGTGAGCACTAAAGAAACTGAGAACTCCCTTGTGTTCACAAAAACCTACTGCTACAGGTTGCACTGTGCCCCTTCAAGATTTGCTGGAGTCCTTACCCCAAGGACCTCAGAATCTGACCTTATTTGGAGACAGGGCCTTTATGGAGGTCATCGAGTTAAAATGAGGTCATTCAAATGGGTCGTAATCCAACACAGCTAGCATCCTTATAAAAAGGGGATATCTGGACAGAGATGAACACACACAGAGGGAAGATGACGTGAAGGCTCCTGTGGAGAAGCCGGTCACGGGACTAGAGCAACGCCCCTACCAGCCAAAGAACACCTGAGGCCACGAGAAGTTCGGAGAGAGGCATGGATTTGACTCCTGGCCACTCAGAGCTGTGAGACAACACACTTGCGTTGTTCTAAGACATCTACTCTGTGGTACTTTACCGCAAACTAATACAACTACCATGAGGCAACTGGACAAGATTTTACAAAAACGTTTGAGGAGAAAAAAAGGGCGGGTTAAAGACAAAAAAGACCACTGTTATGAGCTGAATGTTTGTGTCCCCCCTCAAGTTCACATGCTGAAACCCTAATCTTTGGGAGGTGACTAGGTGTGAGGGCTGGGCCTTGATGAATGGGATTAGTGTCCTTATAACAGAGCCCCCAGGGCAGGGCTCGCTCTCTCCTGCCGCTGCTGAGCACACAGCCAGAAGGCTGCCATCTGCAAGCCAGGAAGAGGGCCCTCACAAGAAACTGAATCAGCCAGCTCAGACGAACAGTTCATCGTGGGCTTTCTTTCCGTCATCCAAAATTGTAAGAAAATAAATGTCTATTATGTAAATCACCAAGTTTATGGTATTTTTGTTATGGGAGCCTGAGCCTTTAGATGAAATAAAATCATCAGTGAGAATCCTGCCTTTAGCACTCTCGTGGTAACAAGCTTTTATGGGTCTCTGGGGGAGACAGATGCAGAGTAAGTGAGGGGCTTCCCGTTCTTGCCAAGAGGGCAGACTGGCGTGGGCTGCTGGAACACCACACACACAGACACACGTGGCACCGCAAATCCACAAGAAAAGGAGAGTTGGCTTGCATTTCAACGCATGGCTGGGAACCCTGGGCTCAGAACAGAGAAAAATAACACCTTCTCCCCATCCACCCACACCAATGAGGTGTAGTACTGAGGCATTAGACGTGGATCTCTGAACAGGAGAGCTACAAAGTGAGGAGAAACAAAAGCAGCACAGTTAATGACTTCTTAAACAAAACTTCAAAACACAAACCATGAGCCAAAAACATATTACTGTGCATTAAAGGAAAGGTGATGAGCAAATGGGAAGTCTAGCAGGCAGATGGATCTGTAATGTTCAAAACCAGCAGTGTTCCACATTAAAATATACAAAGAGGCCCCGCAAACCAACAAGAGGATAGCAACCCCAATAAAACACAGGCAGGTGTTATTAATGGGCAACCTACAAAAAGGAAATCTGAGACGGCAACGAACCCAGCCACAGATACCTCAAGTGAACTGGAAAAAAACCCAAATGAACACACCGCAGCACTTTCCAACCCCTGATTTGCAAACGCAGAAAAGTGGACAAGGCCAAGTGCTGGGGGGTGAGGGAGATCGCACAGGTGCCCACAGTGCGGGCACGCAAATACCTTCTATGACCCAACAATCCCGCCCCTGGGCATAGATTCCAAGTATGTGTTCACAGCCATCCACGGGTAAGGAGCTTTGTGTCACAGCATGACTGCTGTTGTGAGCTGGGGGCAGCCTGCTACCAGGGCTGGAGGGCGGCATGCATGGGGGTGGCAACAGTCGGGGTGCAGCTGAGCAGGTCAGGAGCTGGCACACTTTTCTGTAAAGGGCCAGAGACTGACTATTTCAGGCCCTGGGGGCTACGCAGCTCTGTCTCATCTTTTTTCACTAACCCTTTAATAATGCTCAGAACATTCTCAGTTTACAGACTGCAGAGAAAACAAGCCACAGGCCTCAGTTTGCCAACCCTAGGGTTGGATGAACGCAACACAAGTGGATGTTAAAAACACATTTTGTTTACAAACACTGAGATATGTAAGACAATAGAATTTATATCAATTAAAAATACATGCACCCCCCCACCCCAATTTGAGCAAACACTTTACCAGAGAGGCTCAACACCTTTAGTCACCATGGAAATGTAAACTGAAACCTACTAGAGTGTTTGCATTAAAAAAACCCACCATGCCCTCCACACTCCTCTGGGGATACTGAAATGATACGGGCACCCTGGAAAGCAGTCTGGCAGTCTCCTATCAGGGGGCCTGCCCGTCCTCTCCCAGGCGTCTCCTCTAGAGAAATGGCGACAGTCCACACAAGGACCTGTCCATACGTGTAAACACGTCCATTCAGAGGGACACTACTCGGCAGGAAGAGTTACGAGCTACTAACACACATAACACAAGCGTGAACTCAAGATAAGGATGCTGAGCGAAAGCCAGACAAAAACAGCACTATTAATATAACATTCTAGGAAATGCCAACCAAGCTATGGAGACAGAAAGGAGATCGCTGATTACTCAGCAAGGGAGAGGGACAGGAGGGTTACAAAGAGGCAGGAGGAGAATGCTATCTTCACTGTAATGGTTTTACAGGTGTGCACATGTCACACTACACTTTCAATATGTTTATGTCAATTATACTTCAAATGAAAAAAAGTCCCTAAAAACAATACACATCTTTAAAGAACACTCACAAAAAAACACGTAATAGAACAGAACAGGGCAAGTTGCCACCTATGGGGAAAGTGGAGTAGGATGTGGGAATAAAACAGAGAAGCTAAACAGAAGAGACTTTGAAAGGAAATCAGTAAATAAGTTTAACAACAGAATAAGAAAGAGACGGAATAAGTCCGATGCTACCCAGATCATAACAGGCAGGAAAAAAAACGGCTTGAAAACACCAAAGAGGCTGCACAGAAAACAGAGGGAAGTCTCCCACACACCTGACTGGAGATTCAGAGAGAAAGGGAACAGAAACTGGGACCAAGGCAAGGTCTATAGAGGAAACTGTTAAGAATTAACAGATGAAAGATAATCACAATTTCAAGAAGCCCAACAGACTTTGTAGGATAAAATTTAAAAAATTTTTTTCACCAAAACACATCCTAGGAAATTACAGAACTACAGAGTGAAGCCACTGTCCTGGGCCAATGGGCCCAAGGCCCTCAGGGGCAATCCTATGGCCTGACATCAAGTTACTGACTCGCTGGGACCACTGGAGTCCCACGCCAGAGGCACTATGGGCACCTGACCACAGAAAGGAAATGACTGAGGTACTTGACTCTGGGGGACAGTGGAGTTTAGGTAAAATTCCAATGAAGTGGCGAGTCTGTGTGTAAAAGGTCAGTGTCAGAACTGTCAGGTGGACCTGGTCCAGTTTCCTTAGAAACAACAACAGTGAGAGACGTGGGTGTCATGCTCACACACCCCTTATCCGAGCCTCTGCGCCTGGGCTGGAAACTGAGGCTGCTTCTTTGTGTCAAAGTGTCTTAGATCCTCCAAGCAAAAGTGGGGTGTTTCACTATTACTGATACGACTTTAAACAGCAGTTTCCGAGAGTCTGTGATCTTCATTATTTTAAATATTTATTTATTTATTTATTTTTGGCTGCGTTGGGTCTTTGTTGCTGTGCGCGGGCTTTCTCTAGTTGTGGTGAGGGGTGGCTTCTCTTGTTGCGGAGCACAGGCTCTAGGCGCATGGGCTTCAGTAGTTGTGGCACGTGGGCTCAGTAGTTGTGGCTCACGGGCTCTAGAGCGCAGGCTCAGTAGTTGTGGCACACGGGCCCAACTGCTCCGCAGCATGTGGGATCTTCCTGGACCAGGGCTCGAACCCGCGTCCCCTGCGTTGGCAGGCGGATTCTTAACCATTGCGCCACCAGGGAAGCCCAAGTCTGTGATTTTTAGACCACAGAGTATCTCAGTGAATAAGGCAGCCATAGTGATTAAAGGGCATGCTGTGACGATTCACAACTGTGACATGTCCTTGGGGAAACACTGTTTCTTATTCACTTGGCAGCTGGCCTGACCTGTTACCCCAGGTGATAAATATGTAGCTATCCCAGTCACTGATCCCTGGAATCCCTAGGCTTCCCACAGCAGTCTCATGAGTTGGATAATTTTACATACTAAAGAGTTACCTCAGGCAGCCCTAAAACTCTCCCCAAAACTTCCTTTGGTGGCAATGCTAAGGACTTGGACAAGAGGGGTCACTGGTTTTATCAGTAGCAGCATTTACAGGTTCCTCAAGGCCCTTTCAAATACAGCTAAAACATGAAGTCCGCATTTACATTTTACGACACTCTGTAGTTAGCAAAACACCTCATGTACATTGCCTCCTGACATCATTCTTACTTCCTGGACCAAATTCTAAATTCTTTGAGAGCAGGGGCCCTAAATCACTTCTGTGCCCCTCACTGAATAAACTAAAATACTGGACCATTAAAATCTCTTTTCCTCTTCCCTCCTTTTAGTTAACAACTGTTGCTGACTTAGCTTTTAAGAGAAATAGATACATCACAAAACAAGTGAACTGGTTTCGAGATTTCATTAAGAAACTCAAGTTGTAGCAGACGCTGTGTACGATGTTTACTTTTATATGTCCCAGCCAAGGGGTCAAAAGTTATTCTTGGTGTGTCTATGAGGATGTTTCTGGATGAGATTAGCATCTGAATTGCACAGACTGCCCTCCCTAATGTGGGTGTCCCTCATTAAATCAATTGAAGACCTGAACAGAACAAAAAGGCTGAGTAAGATGGAACTCCTTCTGCCTGACTGTTGAGCTGAGACTTTGGTCTTTTCCAGTCTTGGGACCTGGATGAAATACTGGCTCTTCTTGGGTCTCCGACCAGCTGGCTTTTTAGACTGGAACTACACTTTAGCTCTCCTGGGTCTCACGCTTTCTGGCTGCAGCTCCTGGGACTTTTCAGGAGGCTTTTGTGAGCCAATTCCTTTGAATAAAAACCAGCATCTCTCCCCACTCCCCCCCCCCCCATGTGTTATATATACGTATACGTAAGGTACACACGCATCCTATTTGTTCTGTTTCTCTGGAGACCCTGGCTAATACAGTGCAGAACACACGCAGCCCAGCCATCTAGTCCCCCTGTATCTATGGTCCTATGTAAAAAAGCTTCATCTTCAGAATGTTATCCCCTAAGGCATCAGACCCTAAAGAAAGATAATTAAAATAGCTAAGTGAATTGGGATGTTTTGGAAAGTTTGTTTTGTTTTGTTGTTTGACAACTGAATATATACTAAAAATGCCTTTCAGAAAACTAAATTATCCAGAATGGCCTAGTTCATTTTCAACCTAGCTAAGCAAGTTCTTCATTATAATTTCTTGTAATGCAGACAGAATCCAAGAACAAACTATGTATTTTAAAAAATCAATGAAAGAAAGCTGGTACACCTATATCAATGCTGGACAAAAGCAGACAGAACATTACCAACTACAGAGACCACTATCTAAAGACCCACGGTTCAGTTCACACGGCAACAGTAACAATTCCAAACTTGTGAGCACCTGATAACATCACCTCAAAATGCAGAAAGCAAAAGTTGATAAAACTATAAGGACGGACAAATCCATAATCACAACAGAGATAAACACATCCCCTCATTAACTGATAATTTTTTAAATCAGTAAGAATACAGTAGACCTGTACAACACGATGAAACGAATTTGACCAAATGAACATATACTGGGCAATGGATCACAAAACTTGATCATAAAAATGCTTCTGAAACTCACTTGCAATGTTTACAAAAACTGACCATCTATTTTGCCATTAAGCAAATCTTAAATTTCAAATGACTGAAATAATATAGACTATATTCGCTGACAAGCACTCAACCCAGCTAGAAATCACTAGTAAAAACATAACTAAAACCTCCCTCCCTCCAATGTATGGAGATTAAGAAACATTTCTAAATTACAAAAGGGTCAGTGAGGAAATCATCATAGAAATTACAAAATATTGTGACTTGGTAATGAAAACACTATCAAAACTCGTAGGATGCAGTGATTAGAAAATAACCAGGACTTCACTGGTGGCGCAGTGGATAAGACTCCGTGCTCCCAATGCAGGGGGCCTGGGTTTGATCCCTGGTCAGGGTTCGAACCCTGGGTTCGATCCCTGGTCAGGGTTCGAACCCTGGGTTCGATCCCTGGTCAGGGTTCGAACCCTGGGTTCGATCCCTGGTCAGGGTTCGAACCCTGGGTTCGATCCCTGGTCAGGGAACTAGATCCCACATGCATGCCGTAACTAAGAGTTCACATGCCACAACTAAGGAGCCCGAATGCTGCAACTTAACTCCCAGTGTAACCGAATAAATAAATAAAATAACCTGTGGGACCTCCCTGGTGGTCCAGTGGGTAAGACTCTGCACTCCCAATGCAGGGGGCCCAGGTTCAATCCCTGGTCAAGGAACTAGATCCCACATGCATGCCGCAACTAAGAGTCCGCAGGCCGCAACTAAGACCCAGCACAGCCAAAATAAATAAATAACCATTTTTAAAAAAATGATAAGAGAATGTTATTATCTACTTTATGCTAATACATTCGAAGTTTTAATAGGAACTGCCAAATCACTAGAAAATATATAATTATCCAGAAAAGTTTACTTACGAAGAACATAAAACCAAGCATCAACACTAAAATATGTTCCCACAAAGAAAATCCAGGCCCCCAGATGGCTTTATCACTAAGTTCTACCAAACATTTAGAAAGAAATAATTCCATTGTTAGACAAACTTTCCAAAGAAGGGGAAAATAGAAGATACATTACCACTCCTTTTATAAGGGTAGCATAACTTCAACACCAATATCTGACAAAGACAGTCTGGGAAAGTAAAATTAGAGGTTAATCTCACCCATGAACACAGATACAAGATTCCTACACAAAATACCAGAACAACATAATCCTACATATAAAATGACCAAGTTAGGGATATGCCAGGTTGGTTAACAGCTAATGCTATTCTGGGACCTCCCTGGTGGCGCAGTGGTTAAGAATCCGCCTGCCAACGCAGGGGACACGGGCTCCATCCTTGGTCTGGGAAGATCCCACGTGCCGCGGAGCACCTAAGCCCGTGCGCCACAACTACTGCGCCTGTGCTCTAGAGCCCGCGAGCCACAACTACTGAAGCCCACGTGCCTAGAGCCCGTGCTCTGCAACAAGAGAAGCCACCGCAATGAGAAGCCCGCTCACCGCAACAAGGAGTAGCCCCTGCTGGCGGCAACTAGAGAGAGCCCGCCCATCAATGAAGACCCAAGACAGCCAAAAAACAAAAACAAAAAACACAATGCTATTCTGTAAATGTGGCAAACTATATGTCAATAGACATTATAAACATTTGATAAAATTCAATATTCATTCATGTTCACATCTACTACAATTGTTACCCCCAAACCGGGTTCACCTCTTGATGAGTGTTGAGCCAAAAGACACAACCAAGCCCCAAAGAAGGAAGGATGTATTCCTTGCAGCCAGTAAGGGGAACAGCAGGATCTTTCCCAAGCCAAAAGTGAGGACGTTTTAAGCTAAGGGTACATGCATATTCATGAGGGGGCTTTGGTGGTTGACGGAAGTCACATGGCTCAATGTCAGCATTCCATCCTCCGCCTGGGTGGGGGTCTTAGTTCTTGCAGAACTCAAAAGATGTGTATCAGATTACTACTTACATCCCTGGAGGAAGAACTAGGACTCTGCTTTATCGCCGAACTACCATTTCTTAACGGCTTTTCCTTTGTTCCTGCATTCTCTCACTTCCCTTAAGATCCTTAATTACTGAGACCTGTTCAAGGGCAAGCATTGTGGCCAGGCTTCGATCCCAACACGGCTTCGGCCAAAAATGGCTTTTTCTTATTTAACGTTTTGGCCGTGAACTCAGGACAAGTATGGTTAATAAACAGGTTATGCGGGAGACAAACTTCCACCCACCCCAGGCCACGTTCTTGGAGCACTCTGCACAGGAGAAAGACTCTGTATAGGCGGAAGGCAAAACTGGACATCTCTGACAAGACAACAGGGAGTTCCCTCCCCCGGCGCCCCAGCAGGGAAGCATATCCTAAGAGTACACCTGCTTAGATACGGCTAAGAGCTTCTGTGACTCTGAAGGCTCCATGGAGAAAGCTAAATCAATCACAACTGGAAGAAATCTGCAACATACACATCCGAAAAAAGGCTGCTATTCAACATTTATTTTTTAAAAAACTCCTACAAAGCGGGAATTCCCTGGAGGTCCAGTGGTTAGGACTCCACGCTTCCACTGCTAGGGTTCAATCCCTGGTCCGGGAACTAAGATCCTGCAAGCCGCGCCGTGCAGCAATAAATAAATGTTTAAAAAATAATAATAAATAAAACTCCTACAAAGCAATGAAAAAAATACATGGGGGGAAAATTTTTTCTTGAACAATTAACAAAAAAGAACATCAAATAATGAATAAGCACATGAAAAGATGCCCAACCACAGGCATACTCAGAGAATGGAACACTATTCAGCAGTGAAAATTACACCACAGCGGGGCCGCAGGTTGGATGAATGTGTCAAGGTGTCAACAACACGAAGAGGACAGACACACCCACATCACTCACGCGAAACACACGATATGATACCGTAACATTAAGTTCAAGCCAGGCAAAACCAAACTGTACTGCTGAAAAACGCCTATACAACTGATAAATCGCAAGGAATGGCAGAGAAGTGATCACCTCCCAAAGTGAGCGAGGGGAGAGGGCAAGGGTTGTGACCCGGCACAGGTGGGGGAGGTCTCTGGACACAGCTTTATCCTGTTTCTCTTGTACACGTTATATATATAAAAAAAACTATCAACTATAATAACGGGGCAGTCACTGCGACAGTAGTTGGGGAACGTTTAAACAACTACGGCGCCTCAACATTTTGAAAAACTACTTACTTGGCGCACAAAGCGACACAATTTACCGTTAAGGAAAACAAGCAGAGAAGAAGTCGGACAGACCCACTGATGAGAACGATGCAAGAACACGAGCGTGTGGCAAGAACCCAGAGCGCAGGGTGACCGAACCGGGTGGGTACCCCGACAGGTGAAAGCAAGAAAACCGAGGTGGGCGCTGAGCCCGAGGCGGGCCCCCGACAGCCCGACCCCCCTCCCCCCGTCCGGGCACCTCGCCCGCGGCTCCGACAGGTGCAGGCGGGCGGCTAGGGCTCGCGTCCACCGCGGGGGGGCGGTGAGGAGGGGAACGGGTCCGCGGACTGCGAGGGTCCGAGGGGCGGGAGGGGGGAGGGGAGGGGGCGGGAGGGGGGAGGGGAGGGGACGGGAGCGGGGGAGGAGGGTCCGCTAGGGCCGGCGTCTCGGGTCCCGGGGAGGCGCGGCCCCGAGGGGGAGGCCGGCCCCGCGTCCGCACCGCCGCCCGCCTCACCTCGTCCACCGTGCGGCGCGGGAGGTGCAGCGTCCCTAGCAGCAGCTTGAGCTTCACGGCCGACGAGAGGCCATGGAAACAGAGGCGGATGTTGTCGATAACCGCAGCCGTGAGCAGGGACGCGATGCTGGGCGGCGCCCACAGCTCGTCCGTGGCCCCCAGCTTGTTGTGCAGCCACAGGCCCGTGTCGCTCTCCCGCATGGACGCCATCTTGAGGGGGAAAAAGCCGGCCACCGCCGAGCCGGCATCTTATGAGGACACCTACGCGCCCGCGGCGAGGACCCTCAACATGGCGGCGCCCGCAGGGCGAACGGCGGTGACGTCACCAGAGGAGGCGGGGCCTCGGAGAGACGCTTCGCGGCGGCGCGAGGACCGGCCGTCGGCCGCCGTAACGTAACATGGCGGCGCCCGTGGCCGGATCTCGAGGGCCGCGGAAGATGACGTTTGCAGAGGAGTGGGCTGGCTCGGCCGGCCTACGCCCCCTTCAGCCCTGAAGTGGACGGAATCCCGACGCGGCGGCTGGCGAGAGCCCCCGCCCCTCCACGGACGGCCGCCGGGGGGCGGCCAGGACGCCGGGGTCCCGCGCCGCTGGGAGCGAGGTTGTCGAGGTCAGAAAGACATTTAGGGAAATATTTGCCAAATAGAGTCGGGTGGGGTCCAGTTCTCGTCCGTTCCCTAGACAGCCCGCGTGCGCTGACCACCTGCGACGTGCCCGGCACAGTTCCAGTTGCTGGGGACACAGCGGTGAGCGAGTCGGGCCCAAACCTTCGCCCTTGCGGGGTCGGCGATCCAGAGGAGGCGGGCGAGGGGACCGAGTGACGGGAGTGCCGCATACCCTGCACATCAGGCCTGCAGGCTCCTGGGCGAGCTTTCTCAAGCCTGGCAACCTCTCTGGTCCCCAGTGCTTTGTCCCAAGACAGGACTGAGTGATGACGCCCGCGGCTGACCCGCGTCCTCGGGCTTAGCTGCAGGCGACCTTCTCCAGGTACCGCGGCCCCGCACCTACCGGGTCTGGGCCTGCCCTTTCCAGATGCCAGAACGGGGTGGGGGGGACACCAGCGGTCCGGCCCCCAGGGAGTCAGCCCTGCCTTGGGAGGCGGTTCTTACCAGCCACAGACCCCAGCCAGGCTTGTGCATAATCAAGGACAGCACAGAACTGGGGCTTCAGCCCACAGCGGTGCCCTCTCCCTGGAGGGAGGGAGCTCCTGCCTGGCCAACCCCTTTGTTCACCCCTTTGTTCCCCGCAGGCCGGCTTCCTTGCCTGCGCCCAGAGATCTGTGTCATAGCGCAGAATCGGGCTAGTACCTCTTGTGGATGAGGACAGCAAACTTGGAGGTGCTCCCAAGCTTGTTGGCAGACCGAGAGGGGTGGGGACTGGTGTACCAGGCGTGGCCGGGGCCCTTTTCCGAGGAGGGCACGCTGCCCCTCAAGTGAAAAGAAGTCGCATGCAGTGAGCAGGAGGAAGGGTGCCCCAGACAGGGGGCAGCTCGTGGTGCAGGGGGGGCCCCCAGCCCGGCCTCCTGGTTCCTCCCGTCCCAGCCGCTATGTTTCTTCCTCTGCTCCCTCCCGCCCACAGCTTGGACCCGAACCTCATCATCTCCGTACCTGTGTACGAGCCCCCCTTCAGATTCCCCTCTGCCAGCAGAGCCACAGCGCCCCGGCCTTTGCACTTCATCCAGACCTGTGAGGGGAGAGGGTCAGGGAGCACCCAGTGCCTCACCCGTCTTCAGGTACCTGGGCGGTGGAGAGGTCAGCAGTCCAGACCCTTCCCGTCAAGCCTGCTGTCCTCCGAGATTGGAGTGAGGCCCGACGCTGCTTTTATTCTACTTGAGTCGGTTTTTCTTCCTTCCGCCAGCAATCCCGAAGCCCAGCACTATGTGTTGAAACTGTGTCCTGATGTGTGTGTCAGACATAAAGTACTGTTACGTGTATGTTGGTGTCTTTGGTGGACAGGTGCGATTGTGCTGATCTTGTATCCACATTTTAGCTTTCCATCCCCCTAGGATGAAACCCTCACCTTGCTTCCAGTTGCCCCACCCTATGGACAGTCTACAGTGAGGACCCTCCTACAAGGCCCTCTCAGACTACATGTAAGAGTCTGGGAGGTGCATGCCCCAGAGTCGGGGTGTTGGCCAGAGGTCACCAGGTAGTGTTAAAGAGGGCTGCTAAAAGTTCTCTAGGCGGACTGTGCTGGTTCACTTCCCACAGTTGACACAGGCTTGCGAGAGCCAATTGCTAAATTTTCAGGAATTTTATAAGCTTGTCATTAAACACTGCCATTGTTAAAAATGTAACTTCAGGGCTTCCCTGGTGGTGCAGTGGTTGAGAATCCGCCTGCCAGTGCAGGGGACACGGGTTCAAGCCCTGGTCCGGGAAGATCCCACATGCCGCAGAGCAACTAAGCCCGTGTGCCACAACTACTGAGCCTGTGCTCTAGAGCCCGTGAGCCACAACTACTGAAGCCTGTGCACCTACAGCCCGTGCTCCGCAACAAGAGAAGCCACCACAGTGAGAAGCCCGTGCACCACAACGAAGAGTAGCCCCCGCTTGCCGCAACTAGAGAAAGCCCACGCGCAGCAACAAAGACCCAATGCAGCCAAAAATAAATAAATAAAATAAATTTTTTAAAAAATGTAACTTCATTGTATTGTATTCATTCACTATTACCCATTTCTGTCTGTTGTAACTGACTGGGATGGTAGAGGTCTGTATAACGTTGTACACTGCGCTTCTCATCGAACCCCACTTTCACAGATAACACACTGGCAGCTTGAACGCAGCAAAGGTGGGAGTACTTACACCACGGATATTGGCAAATGCCACAGATCAGGGCTTGATTGTCTAGACTTAAAGTGATAGAGAGAATGCTAACAATGAAGATTAAACTTAAAAGTATGTTGTGTCCGTAGTCATTACATTGTAAATAGCACACACACGATGTATAAACATATTCTGTAACCTAATTTCTTTCCTCAGTGGAGTACATGTCCAGTGAACCCAAACATCTTTAGTTTTTCTCTTAATGAAAAGCAAAAGTAGCAAAACTTAGGCTTGTTTAGCAGTTAATGTTCCAGTGTCTTATTTGGGAATGACCTGGGTACTCGAGGAATTCCTGCTGTGAATGGAAGATATTACCTATCAATATGTCATGTCAGTAAACAAAGGATGTTGTAGCCATCAGTCGCTACAGCCGCATCCCGGACGGTGAGCCACGAGGGAGCTCAGGATGGAGACAGGACGCCACCATCAAACCGTCAGCCGCTGCATCTGCCCCGCCCCACACAGGGCACCCGGAGGAAACTCAGGCTGCCAAAGCACGGGATACTGGCCCCAGATGGCTACGATGCGTAGCAAAGGAATGATGTCATTAACGGTGATCCTTTGAAGCTCCGACTACCTGGTCTTTGTTACAAAATACCCTTTGCATCCTGGCCCCTCCCTCACCTCTTCAGAGCAGTCTCTCTGCGTTATCTGAGATGCTGTGTCCTGGACTTAAGTCCTCAGTTTTGTCCACCAAATAAAACAACTCAACTTTTAGGTTGTGCTTTTTTTTTTTTTCAGTCTACACCATCTAACTTAATTTAGCAGTTCCAAGTTACTAAAAACCTGGAGGAACCATTTTAAGAAGACAGTCCTAGAACATAATTACTCCTAAAGAGTTCATCTAAAAACTCTTACCTCATATACACTTAATTTACTTAAAAGTTTTGACTTGGCCTCTGTGCACCAGTGCCAAATCAAATCTTGGAGGTAGAGTTTTGGGTGAAGTAGAAAAGAATGGCTTTATTGCTTTGCCAGGCAAAGGGGGACACAGGGGCTCATGCCCCTCAAAACTGTCCCAACCCGGCAGGATTTGGTGAGTTTTATAGCAATGGTTCAAAGGCAGGTTGCTGATAAGGATCTGAGTGTGTGCAGGGCCTGTGCTCCTTTAATCTGGCCTCAGGTGGTCTCTTGATGAGCTTCTCTGGAATGAAGAATGCTAACATCTTCCATTTGTTGGGGGTTTTAGTTCTGTAAAGAGCTCAATGATATTGTTATGTGCATCCCTTGAGGGGGAACCAGGACCCTGCCCCAAGGCTGCACCATTGTTTCTTGGCCACTCCTCCCTTATTTCTGCATCCCCTCCCTTCCCTGATTAGCAGCTGTTCAAATCTGCCCCTTGGGACTCAGGGAAGGTCATGGAGGCTGGAGTCTGATCTCTACAAACAAGAAACGGGGGACAAAGAAAGATTTGCATGCCCAGGAGTCTCACAGGGTCCCGCTCTGTTTCAGTTTTATCATATCAAGTTATTTTTCTTGCTGACAAGTTTTGTAACAGGAATAATCAGATCTTAATTTGACTTGTAGTAAAGCTAAGTACAATAAAAGTATTACACTTAATGCTGATGAGTCTAAAGACATGTCTGTATTAATTAAACCAAACTTGTTTTCATTCATTAAAAATTAATCCTAGATGATATGATCCTGAAATTCATTTAGGTTAGTCTTATATTTCTGAGTATCTACATAAGCACTTAATTTCCCTTAAGCCAATTAAATAGAGCTCTTTTACAAATTAGTTTTGGCAATACCACACATCTACAAAACACACGTGCATAGATACATACAAACAGAGACCCTGCACTTCTGAAACCAAGCAGAACCCTGTGGGGCTCCTGGGCATGAAAGCCTTTCTGTGTCCCCCATTTCTTGTTTGTAGGAAATAGACTTCAGCCTCCACCACCTTCCCTGAGTCCTAAAAGGCAGGTCCAAACAGTTGCTAATCAGGGAAGGGAGGGGATGCAGAGACAAGGGAGGAGCTGCCGAGAAACAATAGTGCAGCCTTGGGGCAGGGTCCTGCACCACAACTACTGAGCTTGTGTGCCTCAACTAAAGAGCCTTTGTGCCACAAAGTACAGAGCCCAGGTGCTCTGGAACCCGTGTGCCACAACTAGAGAGAAGCCCACCCACTGCAACGAAAGATCCTGCGTGCTGCAACCAAGACCCAATGCAGCCAAAAATAAGAAAATAAAAATAAATAAATAAGGGACTTCCCTGCTGTCCAGCGGGTGGGACTCCGCGCTCCCAATGCAGGGGGCCCGGGTTCGATCCCTGATCAGGGAACTCGATCCTGCATGCATGCAGCAACTAAGAGTTCACGTGCCGCAGCTAAATAGTCCGCATGCCGCAGCTGAAGAGCCCGTGTGCCGCAACTAAGACTGGGCACAGCCAAAATAAATAAATAAATAAATATATATTTTTAAATAATAAATAAATCTTAAAAAAATAAAATGAAATGAATAATACCGATTTCCATGTATGGTCATATGGCCTACCACTTTATTTTTTTTATTATTATTATTTTTTTTTTTTTGCGATACACGGGCCTCTCACTGTTGTGGGCTCTCCCGTTGTGGAGCACAGGCTCCGGACACGCAGGCCCAGTGGCCATGGCTCACAGGCCCAGCCGCTCCGCGGCATGTGGGATCTTCCCGGACCGGGGCACGAACCCGTGTTCCCTGCATCGGCAGGTGGACTCTCAACCACTGTGCCACCAGGGAAGCCCTGGCCTACCACTTTATTTTTAATTTTTGAAACATGACCATAAATCTTTATGAAAAATTATAACAAGGTCTTCATTTCATTTACTTTTAGCTATGTCATAAATACCAGAAGAGAAACTGGATGGTTTGTGAGGAAAGAGAAAACGTTTTCCATAAAGCAAATTTAGAAATCCTTCCCTTTTGGCTCCGTTTTCTGATCCCCCTTCACTGTGTTGAAGAGGGATCAAGTTCTTCCAGGTTTTTGCTTAGGTGGGTGGTTTCCAGACCGACCGGCCTCTCCAGGTCCAGGTGGTTCCTGCACAGCGCTTTCCGGTCACTAGATCTATGACTTGTCCCACCTTGAAAATGGTCTCAGCCTGTTCACGCTCCACGTGCTTTGTTCGCGGGACAGGTAGAGCTCTGAGGAGCACAATACCCCCACGGTGCACTGCTGGAGAGCATCGTGGGCAAAGGAGGTTTTTCGCTTATTAAGATACTGGTCCTCTGGATAAAATCCTTTTGGAGATTCAGCTCAAATGTCTTATGTAATCAAGAACGCTCTCCTTCAGCAACCTCTAATAAACAGGGATCCAGAACCAGCCTGGTCACTCTCACTTCAGCAGTTGTTTGCGTTGCTGTCCCATGACAGCACTTGGCATGGACAGATGAACGAGCTATTGACATTATGTGGCTTTGGTCACCTGGAGGGCTCCCACATGGCAGCCCATCACTTTAAATATTTAATCTAAACATACTGGACAAAATATGAAACAAAGGTTTTCAGGCAGTAGACGACAGGCACTGCAGGACAGTGATCCTTGGGAGAAGGGAAACAGCAAGGTGAGTTCCGTGGTTGGCCAGCCTGCCCCTGGAGGAACGTCCCAGGCTGCAGGACACGGAGGAAGAACCCAAATACAGCTGGCTATGCCCGTGGCTTGAAGAGACAGAGTTCAGCATCCGGGGAGCCCAAGGTGACTAGAACTTTTCGGGCAGAGTTGCAGAGGGAAAAGGCACAGCTCTGGGGCTCTGCAGTGTGTCCCCTCCAGTTCTCAGCACGTACAGAAGTGCCCCGAGGCTGGGAAAGACCCTGGAACAGGGAAAGTGGAACAATCCTCAGAGTTCACACGGGCCAGAAAGAGGTTCCCAATGGCCGCGGGGCACTGAGTAGAGCGCGCAGAAAGCTGCTGCTTAGTATTAAGGTCAAACTGGCTCAGACTAAGGGGTTTTCGGAGCCCACCTAACGAAGCCTGAAAGGAAGACCAAAAGGATCAAATTATTTCCAAGTAACTAACTGCATGCCAGAACAAAGCTCAAAACCATATAAAGAAGAAAGAAATCCCAATGACCCAACACTGTAAAAATTACAATATCTGGCATCCGATAAAATTACCATAAACATAAAGGAGCAGGAAAATACAACTCATAATAAAGGGGAAAAAAATCAATCAATTGGAACAGAACCAGAAATGAGACAGATAATAGAATCAGGAGACAAGGGCATTAAAGTTTATTATAACTATGTGAAATATCCAGGAAGGTAGGAGAAAGATTAAAAGATGTTAAGTAGGGCTATAAAAGACCTCAAATGAAAATACATGTCCAGGGACTTCCCTGGTGGCGCAGTGGTTAAGAGTCCACCTGCCAATGCAGGGGACACGGGTTTGAGCCCTGTCCGTGAAGATCCCACATGCCAAGGGGCAACCCCGTGCGCCACAACTACTGAGCCTGCGCTCCAGAGCCCGCGTGCCACAACTACTGAAGCCCACGTGCCACAACTACTGAGCCTGCGCTCTAGGGCCCGCAAGCTACAACTACTAAGCCCGAGCACCATAACTACTGAAGCCCACACGCCTAGAAACCCTGCTCCACAGCAAGAGAAGCCACTGCAATGAGAAACCCGAGCACCGCAACGAAGAGTGGCCCCCGCTCGCCACAATTAGAGAAAGCCCGCGTGCAGCGACGAAGACCCGAAGCAGCCAAAATAGAAAATACATGTCCATACAAAGACTTGTATGTGGGTACCCACAGCAGCTTTATTTGTAGTAGCCAAATACTGGAAGTTACCCAAATGTCTATCAACGAGTGAGTGCGCAACAAATTGTGGTTTTTCCACACAGTGGAGCACTACTCACCAATAAAAAGAACGCACTATCGATGCACCCAACGACATAGACAAATCTCAAAATAATTTTACTAATTTAAGGAAGACAGACAAAAAATGGAATATATTGTATGATTCCACTTACATAAAATTGTAGAAAATGCAAGCTAGCAACAGAAAGCGGATTGGTGGTTATCTTGGGGGGAGGTGCCAGTGAGAGGCAGGAGGGGAGATTGCAAAGAGAGATGAGGGTGTTTGGGTGGCAGTGGGTATGTTCCTTATCTTCATGGTGGTAATGGCATCACACGTGCATGCTGACCTTCAAAATGAAACAGTTGTTTTACCAGCAAAAATGGGTTTACTCGGGAAATAGCAGAGAATTGTGACTTGGGACAAGCATGCTATACAAAGGCCAAAGGCAAGTCTAACAAAGGAGAGGAACATTATTTTACAGAGAAAAAGGAGGATGTTGGGAGGGGTTGTTTTGAACCAAAGTCCATTGGAGAAAAGTGAGAGTTCAGAGTGGTTCTGGATTCTGGCTGAGTTTCTGGGGAAGTGGATTTCTTGTAGGAGATGCCCTGTACATCTTTTCCTGTGGGGACCTGTAATTGATGATTCTTCCTGTGACCAACTTTGAGTGGTACTGCATGAGAGCTCCCCCTTCTGGCCTCCTGACTCCATTTCAGTGAGGTTTCCCTTTATTAATTTTCACATGTATACATCAAAATCGATCTAATTGTGTATTGCATGTCAGTCACACCTGAATGAACCTATGAAAGAGTGACAAAATAAATTTAATAATACTTTCAGCCTCCTACCAGATCCTTTGGGTATTTTGTCCAGAGCACTTTAACTCTATTAACCCCTCCCTGATTTATATGTTGCCACATATTTTAATTCTATCTTTTTATTATTGTTTAGTGGAGTCATGGCCTCTTTATACTGTATTTACCCCCAGATCTTCCTCTTACTTTGCCCCCGAGTGAGTTCCAGATCTTCTGTCTAGGAGCTCTTTATCTCAGCCTGAACTACATCCTTTAGAATTTCCTTCCTAAGGACATTCTGTCTCTGAGTAAACATGTGTTTATTTTGTCTCATTCTTTGTTTAAAAATATAAGTAATCTTTTTTTTTAAGTAAATACATACAGAAATGTGCAGAAATCATAAATATACAGTTGAACTTCCACAAAGTAAGCACACTGTGTCTCCAACATCTGAAGCAAGAACCAGAGGATGACGCACGCCTTGGCATCACCCCTGCACCCCTCCCAGTACAGTCCTTTTAACGTGCTTGTATTTGTTGAGGAGTTTTGCATCGATGCTCGTGAGGACTGTTGGTCTGCAGTGCTTCTCCGGCCTTGGTATCAGGTAACGCTGGCTTTATGGAATGAGTTAGGAAATATTTCATACTCTTCAATTTTTTGGAAAAGTTGGAGAAGGATTGGTGTTAATACTTCTTTAAATGTTTGCTGGAATTCACCAGTGAAGCCATCAGATCCAGGGATTTTCTTTGTTGGGAGAGTTTTGATTATTGATTCAATCTCCTCACTAGTTATGGGTCTATTCGGAATTCCTATTTCCTCATGGTTTCATCTTAGTAGGTTTTGTGCTTCTAGGAGTTTGTCCATTTCATCTAGGTTATCCAATTTGTTGGTGTACAGTTGCTCACTCTCTTGTAATCCTTTTATTTCTGTTGAATTGGTAGTGATGCCTCCACTTTCATGTATGATTTTAGTGAACTGAGTCTCTTCTCTCTTTTTCTTAGTCCGTCTGGCTAACGGTTTGTCAATTTTGTTGGTATTTTCAAAGAACCAACTTTTTGTTTCTTTGATTTTTCTCTATTGTTTTTCTATTCTCTATTTCATTTCTCTCCACCCTAATCTACCCTTTATTTCTTTACTTCTGCTAGTTTTTTGTTTTGTTTTGTTTTGTTTTGGCTGTGCCTCGCGGCGTGTGGGATCTTATTCCCCAACTAGGGATCGAACCCGTGCCCTCGGCAGTGAAACTGCAAAGTCCTAACCACTGGACCACCAGGGAATTCCCTCCTTCTGCTAGTTTTAGGTTTAGTTTGTTCTTGTTTTTCTAGCTCCTTAAGTTGTAAAATTAGGTTGTTGATTTGAGATCTTTTTAAAAAATGTATTTATAGCTCTAATTTCCCCTTTATCGCCGCTTCCATGGTGTCCCATAAGTTTTGGTATGTTTTGTTTTTGTTTCCATTCCTCTCCAAGTAATTTCTAAGTTCCCTTTTGATGTCTTCTTTGATCCTTTGGTTCTGTAATGCTCCACTTTTCCTTCTGTTATTGATTTCCAGCATCATCCTGCTGTGGTCAGAGAATGTACTTTTTATGGTATCCAGCTTTGAAAATCTACTGAAGGGAATTCCCTGGTGGTCCAGCGGTTGGGATTCTGTGCTCTCGCTGCCGAGGGCTCGGGTTCAATATCTGTTCAGGGAACTAAAATCCCGCAGGCCACACAGTGCGGCCAAAAGAAAAAAAACTGTTGAGACTTAATCAGTGACTTAATATACGGTCTCTCCTGGAAAGCGTCCCATGTGCACCTGAGAAGGATGTGTGTACTGTTGTCACTGGGTGGAGTGTCCTGGGCATGACTGTTAGATCTGGTTGCTTTACTGTGTTGCTTAGGTCCTCTGTTTCCTTACTTATCTTCTGTCTGGTTGTTCTATCCAATATTATGAGTGGGGTATTGAAGTCTCCAATTGTTATTGTAGAACTGTGTTTCTCTCTTTAATTCCATGAGTTTTTGCTTCATGTATTTTCATGGTCTGTCATTAGGTGTGTAAACATTTATGTTTGTCATATCTTTTTGCCGTATCAAGCCTTTTATTAACGTGGAATGTCCTTCTTTGTCTCTTGTAAACTTTTTCGATTTAAAGTCTATTTTGCCTGAGAGCAGTTTAGCCACCCCTGCTCTCTTTGGGTTTTTCTTTGCAGGGAATACCCTGTTTCATCCTTTCACTTTCAATCTATCTGTGTCTTTGGATTTAAGCGAGCCTCTTGCAGGCAGCATAGAGGTAGGTCATGTGTTTCTATCCGTTCTGCTTGGGTTTTCCAAGGCTTAAGAGGAGGGTGCTTCCTGCTACAGATCATTTGAATTTTCTTCTGCCAGTTGCCACGAGAATCGTCAGGAGTCCAGAACCATTTCCAGATAGTTTCCTTGTCTCCACTTTCCTGGCGTATCCCGGAGCACCTCCGTGCCGGAGCCAGCTCTTGTGTTACAACCCTTCTTCCCTTCACCCTCAGTATCAAGACAGCCCACTGCCAGGCCTGCAGGCCAGGAGAGGAGGCCTGGGCTTACTTCTGGTGTCCCCTCCCTGCTGAACGAGTGGTGTGTGTGCATCAGACTCACTCTGGACCTAAACCGCTAACCCCGGAGCCACGAAGCTCAGACTCTCATGCCTCTTCTGCCAGCTCTGTTTGCTGGCAGGGCTTGGGCAGAGTTAACCTGATGACCTCTGCCCCTTGAACCCACCCCCGCCAGTCCCTCCCCACCTCCTCCGGGGTCATTGGCAACTCCCCTGGGCTCCACCTCCCTTGGCGAGGGAGGTAGGTGGAAGGGGGAGGTGAGGGTTGGCAGGGAAGAGGTGAGGCAACCTGACTGCTGAGCGTTGGGGGCAGTGGGCAGATCTGCTCTGGACAGGGGAGAAGGTCCCTGAGAGGCCGTCCTGGGCAGAGCCCACAGCAAGCACGAGCAGCCTCTTCCCAGTGTCTGATGAGACGCCCCTGGACCCCCACCTCTGCCCCACAGTGGTGGCGGCCGGGGAGAGTCTGGAGGGGATGAGGGCTCTGGGGCGTCAAAGGGGCTCATGCCCAGAGCGTCCTGGTGTCATTGTGCAGGCCACGTTCATGCTGACTTCTGTGCTTCAATCTCCAGCTGGACAGCGGCTCGGAACCCAGGCCCCACAAGGCATTCACCCTGCACCCTTTCACTTGCCCACCCCGAGGGCTGCTCCTTTCCCCAGCTGCCCACACGGCCCTCCTCCCACTTCCTGCCCCCTTCGTCCCATCCGGTCCAAGCCCTGGACAAGCAGCTCCTCCCAGGCCTGGGCTGCACAGCCAGCGCCTCTCTGCCTGCGTAGGCCCGTCTCCTGCTCACCTGGGCCCGCGCTCACGCAGTCACACTTCCTGCGCATCTTCTGAGCACCCGGGAGGGAGGGCCTGGCCTTCTGGCGAGAAGATACAGGCCGGGGCTCCTCAACTGCTGCTCCGTCCACAGTCTGGGCTGGATCATCCTTTGTGGGGTCGTCCTGCTTTGCAGGATGCTCAGCGGCACCCTTGACGTCTACCCAGTGGGTTCAGTAGCACCTCTCCTCCCAGCTGCAACCATCCAAAATGCCTCCAGATGCCAAGTATCCCTGAGGGCAAAACTGCCCCCCACCCCCAAGAGCTCTGGATACAAGGAAGGATCAACGTACTTAATAAATTACATAGTGAGTCAGGTGAGAGTGTAAGGAAAAGGAAAAATGTAGGATGGGGTAAGAGGCACTGGAGAGGATGGGATGTTGTTATGGACTGTTACCCCCCCCCCCCAATTAATGTGTCGAAGCCTTAATCCCCAAGGTGGCTGTATTTGGAGATGTGGCCCCTAAGGAAGAAAACAGGCTAAACGAGGTCAGTGGGGTGGGGCCCTGATCTGATAGGATTAGTGTCCTTTTAGGAAGAGACACCAGAGGCTTGCTCCCTGGATGTCTCTCCTCTGTTTTCTCTATAGTACACAGGATGGGTGGGCTGGCTCTCACAGAGAAGGAAATACTTGAGCAGAGCCTCAAGGGAGAGAGGAAGAAGGCTGTGGCATCCTTGGAAACAGGTGGGCCCAGCTCGAGGAAAGGCCCTGGGGCAGGAGCAGCAGAGTGTCCCCAGCGGCCTGGCAAGGAGGTTATGTGGCTGGCATGGCGTGGGCAGGTAAGGGGTGAGAGGGAAGGTTGGCAGGCAGACAGCCTCCCAGCCACATCAGGGCTTGGACTGTCACTGTGGTGAGACGGGATCCATGGAGGGCTGTGAGCAGAGAGGGGACAGCGTCTGATGATGATTGAAAAGGTCCCTCTGTCACAGCAGCACTATTCACAACAGCAAAAGCATGGAAGCACCCACACGTGAATGGAAACAAAATGTGGTCCATACACACAGTGGGATATTATCCAGCCTTAAAAAGGAAGGGAATGTGGTCCATACACACAGTGGAATATTATCCAGCCTTAAAAAGGAAGGGAATGTGGTCCATACACACAGTGGAATATTATCCAGCCTTAAAAAGGAAGGGAATGTGGTCCATACACACAGTGGAATATTATCCAGCCTTAAAAAGGAAGGGAATGTGGTCCATACACACAGTGGGATATTATTCAGCCTTAAAAAGGAAGGGGATGTGGTCCATACACACAGTGGAATATTATCCAGCCTTAAAAAGGAAGGGGATGTGGTCCATACACGCAGTGGAATATTATTCAGCCTTAAAAAGGAAGGGGATCTCGACACCTGCTAAAGTGTGGGTGAACCTCGAGGACATTCTGCTCAGTGAAACAAGCCAGTCACAAAAGCACAAAATACTGGGCATTTCCACTTATATGAGGTCCCTGGAGGAGTCACATACACAGAGACAGAAAGTAGATGGTGGGTGCTAGGCGCTGGGGGAGAGAGGAATTAGTGTTTAATGAGGACAGAGTTTCAGTGTGGGAAGATGAAGAAATTCTGCTCCTGGGTGGTGGTGATGGCCGCACAATATGGTGAATACCGTGAACCATACTTAATGCCACTGAACTGTACCCCTAAAAATAGTTAAGATGGTAAATTTTATGTTATATTGATTTTACCACAATTTAAAAAAGAAAATAAGAAAGGTCCCTCTGGCTGTCTCAGGGCAACTGGACCACAAGGAGGTGAGCTACACAGAGATGGTGAGAGGGCTCAAGAGTCCAGGTGAAGGGCTTCCCTGGTGGCGCAGTGGTTAAGCATCCGCCTGCCAATGCAGGGGACGCGGGTTCAAGCCCTGGTCAGGGAACTAAGATCCCACATGCCACAGGGCAACTAAGCCCGTGGGGCAACTGAAGAGCCCGCGTGCCACAACTAAAGAGCCTGCACACCACAACTGGAGAGGCTGTGCCCAGCAACTAGAGAAGCCTGCATGCCGCGACGAAGATCCCGCTTGCTGCAACTAAGACCTGATGCAGCCAAAAATAAATAAATAAAATATTAAAAAAAAATAAGAGTCCAGGTGAGGGGCAGTGTGGACCAGGGGCCTGCAGCCTGGCTCGGAGAATGATTCTGGTGGCTCTGAGAGTGGAGTGCACAGGATTTCTAAAAGGACTGCTGTGGGTTTGGTCTGAGCATCTGCCAGGATGGACTGCCCTCACCAGAGATGGGGAAGGCTGTGGGCAGTTGTTGGGCTTTATTCTGGGGGGAAGAGGGACAGCAGATTTGGACATGCTGACCTTGAGAAGTCTATTCTCCAAGTGGAGGTGTCCAGGGCAGCTGGATGGGACACCTGGAACTGCATGGCTGGTTTTTACAGCTGCAATTGGACAAGGTCACAAAGGACATGGCCCTGAGGAGGGGACATGAAGAGGTGGGGGGCGAAGATGGAGCAAGGAGGGGGGGGCCACGGGGCCACTGATGGCCAGTGGGGAGGCCTGAGGACTGGCCCTTGGATGCTTTAGGTGGGTCAGGGCAGTGCTGGCTGGACAGGTGTGGGCTCAAGAGAGAAGGGGAGAAACTGCACAGCCAGGAGAGGTGATGGGGGGGCAGGGGCTCACGAAGTTTGTCTTATTGGAATGTGAAAGAAATCACAGCCTGCTCGCTGAAGAGCCAGTGGGTAAGGAAAATCCGTACCCTTGGGGAGGGGAGAGGGAGGAGGACGCAGGCTAGGGTGAGGGATGGGGGGCGGGGCGGGGGGCGGAGAAGAAGTGTGTGGCCGGGCACTCAGGACCCGGGCAGCCCTGCGGTTCCGCCCGGCGGACCGGTGGCGCGGTCCCCTCGGTAGAGAAGCACAGTTGCGGGGAGGATGCGGCCAGGGGCTCGAGGGTGTGCGGGGCAGGGATGGTCAGGCTGGGCCGCGCTGGGGAAGCGGGAGAAGGGACACTCTGATGGATCCACGCGTCCGCAGCTGTGCCTCCCACCGCACCGCCGCCGAGGTCTCCCCGAGCCTTGCCCATGCGCGCGCAGGGACAGCGGGGCAGGAGCCGGCCGCGATCCGGAGGCACCGGGACGGGACGACAGGTAGAAAAAGCCCGTGCCGTGTGGCGCCTTCCGGCCACACGTCCCAACCCAGTGGCCCCTCGGGGCTGCTGCTCAGGCCGGCCGCCGCGTCCCGCCCCACTTGGTGGCTGCGATCTTGCGACCCGGGCACTGGGCTCCGGATGAAGGGCGCGGAAATGCGCACGTCCGGGAATGCCGCCCGCTGGCCCCCCAGCCCCTGCGCCGGGCCGGCCCGCGTTTCCGGAGGCCCCACCCCCAGGCCCGGGCTGCAGCGCGAGCCTGACCCTGAGCCCGACGGGGAGGAGAGAGTGGCGCTCACGAGCACTGCCCCCTCCCCTAGGTCAGCAAACCCTCGTCCGGTCGGGGCCTTGGTCATCCCATCCCGTGCCGGGGCGACAGCTGACCCAAGGCCCGGGGGTGGGGCAGAGGGCATCTGGCCCGGCGCTGCCCACCAGGAAGGGGGCCGGGCGCTGCCCCGCACAGCACGGGCTCCGGCACTCAGGCGGGGACGCGGGCCTGGGCGCACTCTCCGGAGGTCGCGGCCTCTGCATCAGTGCTGCGCCTCGTAGAGACCAAGTAGACGCCAAGTGGAGACCTTCCCTCTCAGAGGGACCGGGTCTCCCCCGCACGCGTGGGCCTGGCGGGGACCTGAAACCCGCGCGCATCGGGGCGCCCGCGGGGGCCACACTCGGCTCTTTACTTCCAACAACCTTGTGTGGTCACGAGGGAGCAAAGGGCATAGAGGGGCCAAGTGACCCCTCCGAGGTCATGCAGCGGGGGTGGGGGTGTGTGGCAAATAGGTGTCAGGGCGCGGAGTGGCGGAGGGGGGACCCGGCAGGCCGATGGACTTCTCACCTGTCCCTCTCCCCTGAAGCGCAGGGGCAAGCCTGGGCCCGAGTCAGGAGCGGAGAGAGCGGATCCCCACCGGCCCACGGGCCTGGGTCGCTCCTGGCCCCGATCTCCCCCGAGCAATCCGACCCGACTGGACCTCCCTGGCCCGGGAGCAGAGGCCGCGCCTTTGCATTCACTGGCCCCTAGTCCCTGGCGTGCCTCGAGCCCCTCCCTCAGGATTGGCCCAGGGACACCCCAAGCCCCGGGACCGCCGAGCTCCCGCGGCAGATTTCCCGCTTCCTTGGCTTAATTCCGGCCGGCAGTGGCTCTGGAGGAGTTATCCAGGCGCAGCCTCCTCCAAGCAGCCCTCCCCACTCCGTGGCCTGTGGGCCTGACGGCGCTCTGGGCGCAGATCCCGCCCGGGGCTGGGCACACGGAGCCCAGGAGCCACCTCAGTCCCTTTAAGCCCGCTGTTCGCGCAGTCCCGGGGTTTCCATGACGACGACGTCTGCTAGGGGACCCGGGCGGGGTCGGAGCGCATGCGCGGTGCACGCCGGACGCCGCAAGTCTTCCCGAGTCGCCGGCGCTGCTGTCGCGGCGTCCCCAACTGCGGTAAAGGCGGGGTGGGGGTTCGTTGGGCCGGGGTGGGGTGGGGAGGGAGAGGGAAGGGGTCGCTGGGCCCGGGGGGCGTGGCGGGGGTGGAGGGGCCGGGGTGGGGAGCTGCGAGACCCGGTGGGCCGGGTGGGGGGGGTTCGCTCGTCCCGGGGGGCGGGCCCTGGAGGTGGGTTCGCTGGTCCGCGGAGGTCGGGGTGGGGTAGGGGCTCGCGAGGCCGGGTTCCGGGGTGGGTGTTCGCTGGCCGGAGTTGCGGGCGCTGCTGACCCTCGGCCGCTGCAGGGCGCCCGGGCTCCCTCCGCTCGGCCATGGCCCCCTCGCCGCCGTGCAGGCCCCCTCGGTCGCCGCCGCCGCCGCTGCTGCTGCTGGTGCTGCTGAGCGTCGCGCTGCTGGGCGCCCAGGCCCGCGCGGAACCCGCCGCCGGGAGCGCCGTCCCCGCGCAGAGTAGGTGCCGCGCGCGTGTGCGGAGGGCTCCCCCTTGGCCCCGACCGCACCCGGGCGTGCGGGAGGGGCGTGGCTCGCCTTTGTTCCTAGGGTGGGCCCCGCGCCCCCTCGGGTGGGAGGTGGGGGGCGCATGGAGGCCGCTGCTCCGGTGGGTCCGGGCTGGGAGCGCGCCCCGCGTCCTGACCCGCGTCCCCCGCAGGCCGCCCGTGCGTGGACTGCCACGCTTTCGAGTTCATGCAGCGCGCCCTGCAGGACCTGCGGAAGACGGCCTGCAGCCTGGACGCACGGGTGAGCCTCCCGAGGAGAGGAGGGTGGGGAGGAGGGACGCCCCCTCAACCGCCACACTCAGTTTCTGGTGCCAGTGTGGGAGGGCGGGGCAGCCCCGTTCCCCTGCTCCCCACGGCCTCGCTGGCACTCTCCCCGGGGGTCACCCAATCCCAGTGCAGCCTGCCCCGGGGGAGTGCTGAGGCCCAGTGGGAGGGGAGAAACTGAGGCGGGGGAAGAGGTGGTCGGAAGGGGGTGCGTAGGGATTGCTGGGCACGGAACGTTAGCTTGGGCTCAGCTGTCTGGGGGGTTCCTTGCCCCCGGCCTCACCTGGGGAGGGACGGGTGCGTGCACAGGGGCCAGGGGTCAGCCCCGTCAGCTGACGGAGTTTCCATTTGTGACAGATATATGTACTCCTCCTGAGAAAGGGAGAGCATTCCTAGAAGTAGAAAGCAGGGGAGACCCCCCCCACTCCCCTTTTCTGGCCAATTCCCAAGGGCCCGGCCTGAGACCTGTGGCGCCCCCTGGGGGCCAAGGGGCCTGAGTTTCATTGAGTCTGGAGCTGGGTTCCTGAGAGGAGCAGCCCCAGCCCACCCTGGGGGTCGGGGGAGGGGTGAGAGGGGCCCCTGAGAGCCGAGCGGAAGCTGGGAAAAGTCGTCCCGGTGTGGGGCTGAGGAGGCAGGACTGGCCCAGGACCGCAGAGGCTCCGGGCCGGGCGGGGGGCGTCTGGAGGGCAGCAGAGGGTCCCCTGCCGTCAAAGTCTGCAGAACTGGGGCTGGGGGTGTCCTCCCAGAGTCCAGTTCAGGCTCGGAGAGTCTTGGGAACGGGTGGAGACAGGACTGCCAGTGGGTTTTGGGGGGAAGCCGGGAGCTGGGAGGCCCTCGGGAGCTGCTGGGGGGGGGGGGCAGCGGGCGGTGCCCTGACGGCCTCGTGTTGCTCTTCAGACAGAGACCCTCCTGCTGCAGGCCGAGCGCCGGGCCCTGTGCGCCTGCTGGCCGGCCGGCCGCTGAGGACCCTCAGCCAGACTACTTCCTCACCAATAAACACCTGGCCCGGCATGCCTGTGTCCTGTCTCCCTGCTCTGGCCACCAGAGCCCACCATCGCCGCCTCCTGGAGTCCCCAGTTGGGACTCTCTCTGGGCCTAGGTTTCTGCAGCTCTTCCGTGAGGGTTGAGGCCCTCGGGACACCTGTCCCACACCAGTGCCACAGTTGAGGGTATGCATGTCCGGCCACACTTGTGAACCTGCACCCACGGGCACGGTGGCCACGGCGAGTCCGCCTTCCAAGGACCTCTTTCCTGCCTGCCTGCACTTATTTTGAGGCGGGGGGAGGGGGGCGGTGTAGAGGCGGCCTGGTCCCTGGAGCAGCTGCCCCGGTGCCAACCCTCCCAAGGCTCTTCTGTACCGCAGTGAGGACGCCTGTGGTCAGGGTCTCCCTGGAGGTCCAGCCGGTGGATCCCACACGGCAAGGCCACTGTGACCAAGGAGCCTGAGGGTGTCGGGAGAGGGGTGATTGGGTGGCGGGGGAGGGCTCCTCTGGGAAGAGAGGGCTGGGCCCTCCCCCCAGCTTCCACCCTGCCTGCTGGGTCCCTCCTGCGCACCCCCGCCCGGCCCGTGGGCACCAGGAGCTCCTGGCTCAGACACGCATCCACACACGTGTGCTCACAGCACCGGGTGGGAGGCCTCCCTCCCTCCCTCCGTTCATTCTGGGAACGGTTTTTAAAGTAAAAATTAATACTTGTTTTTCAAAGTAACGCATGCACACTGTAAGAAACATCCAGGAACGCGGCAGGGCTGCGATTGGAAGTGACCACTATGGGACACTTGGCCTCTCAAGGGCTTTAGTTCCCTGGTTGTGGCCGCCTCGGTGCCACGTGCCCCGCCCGCTTCTGCCGTCTCGGGTTGGTGGAGCCGGACACTCCTGGTCCACTGCCTGGACGACGGCACCAGTCCCCAGCCCGGCCTGGCCTGGCCTGTCTTTGTGATCTACATGCAGGCATCTGTTCAGACCCTCTGCCCCAGGTCCTTCCCTGCCCAACGGGCTTCCCAACCCTTGACCTTGACCTCTTCTGTCCTCGGTTCTCTTCTGCGGGAACCGCCCGGCGTGCAGGGGCCGATCCAGGTGTCAGGATCACAGTGAACAAACCAGATTCCTACCTTGGCCGTGGTGGGAGGCCGAGCTCTAGGTGTCAGGTGGCGAGGAAGCCTGTGAGCTTTACATCCGGCCAGAGAACGCCCGCGGTGGGGGCTGCTGAAGCCGTGGCAGGCCTAGGCCGGCCCTCGGGCCTGGCTGTGAGCGGGGTGCAGGGGCAGGGCTCAGGATCCACCTGTCCTGGGGCCCCAGGAAGGAGCGGAGGGTGGCAGAGGCAGGTGCCTTCCCATCAGGGCGCTGCCAGACGGTGCTCATGTCCCATTGGCTGGCCTCTGTCATGTGGCCACTCCTGGCTGCCTGGCGGGCGGGCGGGATGCAGCCTGTGTTGCTGGCCTGCGGCCAGATTCACAGACACAGAGGACCAGCGAGCACTTCTCAGTATGAAAAGTACAAGTACTTCTAGTATAAGTACTTTTTAGCATACGCATGTCCCATGCAATATGGGACGTACTTAAATTAAAAATTATTGGTTTATCCAAAACTGAAGTTTAACTGGGCATCGTGTATTTTGTGGGCAGCCATGAACCCTTGCCCGGACTGGGGTTCCTGTTACCATAAATGATGGGGGCAGCCGAGGGTGGCCATAGAAAGCGTCTTAGGGGAGCTGCCCTCTGGGAGGGAGGAGGGGCACAGCCCAGGCGGACGGGTGTGGAACCACAGGCAGAAGGGCCGGGGACGCTGCTGTGTAGGGTCTGCCCAGCAGAGTCAGGCAGGAGGGCAGGGGGCAGTGTGAGGGACGGAGGCTCCCCGGAGCCCTGTGGGGTCTGGGCAAGCCCACGTCTGTTGGAACGGGACGTTCCTGGCTGCTGGTTGAAGATGGACTCTGGTCAGGGGCAGAATCAGGGCCCGTGGGGATGTGATGAAGCCATCAGAGCTGAAGAGGGCCCGGGGCTGGGCGGTGGCAGCGGGAACAGCAGTGAGAGGAGGAGCTGGGCTCCAGGTGTATCTGAAAGTAGAGCCAGTGGGAACCGCGGGTGTGTTTTTTTTGAGAGAAAGGGATGAGGGGGTGAGGGGAAGAGGGATGGAGTTACCAGAGAGGTCCAGGAGGCTACCGGACAGACACACCTGGGAAGGGGGCTGGAGAGAGAGAAGGCTGGGCCCCAAGTGCTGGCCGAGAGCCCTGCGGTGAGTGTGGACAGAGGAGCGATGTGCTGAGCGGGCAGGGGGATGGGAGACCCCCGAGGAGATGGGCTCTCATGAGACAGGAAGAGAACCGAGACTGGCCAGGGCTTAGGAAAGAAGTCAGCGTGTCTCACGCTCCCGACGTCAAGCAAGGCCCAAGGCTGGACCCCTGGGTCGGGCAGCCCTGGTCCTCGCCAGCCTTGCCAAGAGCAGGGTCGGTCGGGGGCGGGGGAGGCCTGAAGGGCGTTGTCACTAGAGAAGTAGACGGAGAGTCAGCACAGATGACTGGCAAAGCTTAGCCGTGCGTGTGGTCAGGGCCCACGGCGTTCAGGCTCTGTCCCGGAGCTGCCATACTGCTTTCTGGCTGACTGGGTCAAGAGCATCTTCCATGCTGGGAACGCATTATCCTTGGGACGGCATTTGTTTTCCCTAGAGATTGTGTCTGCCTTATTGTTCCCCTCGTCTGCTTCTGACGTTCTCTGTCAGTCAAGTCGTTCCCGTTACGTCCCCTCCCTGGCCCGTGCCCTCCCGCCCCCAGCCAGCTGGGCATTCCCACTGCCCACTGCCCACCTTGCACTCTTCTAGTTTGGAGCCACTGTTTCCTAGATTCCATGCCACCTTCTCCCTGTGGCATCCCTTCAGGTAGCTTCCTAGAAAACAGTGTGGTAAGTAACCTTTCCTGAGCTGGCCTGTCTGAAAGTACGGTATCTTCTGCTGGCACGTTCAGCTCATAGCCCCTGCCACCCCAGGGCCTTTGTACATGCTGTCCCGTCTCCTTGGGGTTCCCCCCTTGGCCTCCACCACCCACCTCACTCTTTAGCCCCTTATCCCAACTCATTTTTCTTTGTCCCAAAGGGATGCTGGAGTGTTGATCTCTGTTACTGGTGTATTTCCTGCCCCACCCCACCCCCCGGCTTGTGAAGTGCCAGGAGAACTGAGCTTCGTTCTTCTCAGGGCCCCATAGAGGTAGGCGCTCACCCAACGTGTGTTGAAGGGAAGGATGGGGGGTGGGCCTTGGGCTCCTGGTGAGGAGGTGAGCGAGCGGCCTGGGTCCAGCGGCGGCAGCTGCCCGCAGCAGGTGGGTCTCGGGAGCCTCGCTTCCTTCCTGCCCTCAGGAGGCTCTCAGCACTGCAGGGCCACTCAAGGTGCCGCACAGGTTCTAAGCAGGAGTTTCTGTCCTTCGGTTGGGGAGATAGTGTTGATAATAACCTTTATTTTCTCGTTTCCTCCCCTTCGTGTTCTCTTGGAGGAGCTCCTGTTGGCTGCCTCTGACCTGGCCCTGGTTCCTTTTCCTTCCCACCCCCTGGCCCTCTGATCCACTCCCTCCTGCACTCCCACCGCCTCTGCCGTCCTTCCCAGTCCCTCCTCCCAGGCCCCCCTCGACCTTTCTGCCCGCGGGTCCCTTTCTTCATCTGGGGTGGAGGGCTGTTTTGCTAAATGAACCGGCCAGTGCTGGGCGCCACCTCCCCGCAGGAGCAGTGGAGGCCCAGGGCGCCCTCTCCACTCTGGCCCCTGGGATCTGGGGGCGGTGGTCTCGCTGCTGCGCCAAGGACCCCTGCCACCCCTGTCAGGGACCTGCAGGGCTCTGGCAGTGGTATCAGGCCAGGGAATCTCGGGGTGGTCGGGGCAGCCAAAGCGAGAGGAGTGGGCGGAATTCGGTGGGGCGGGGGGGGGCACCCCGGCATTGGGAGGACAGACCAGACCCCTGACTTCGCCCCCCAGGTTTTCTGTAAAATGGGCTCCTGACGGCAGGACAGGGCGTGCTTCCCGGCACTCCCACTCCGCCTGGGTCCCTGAGCACGCGATGCCGCGAGGGACAGTCCCCTTCCTGGCCTCTAGGTGACTGCAGCCACCTCCCTGGGCCCCAAACTGAGGCTCATCGGCGGGGCTTGGGGCCACCCCGTTGCCTGCACCTCTTCCCACTCAGGCCGCCCCCAACTCGCAGCCCCTTAAAGTCCAGGACCAAGACCTCCCAGAGCTCCCACGTGGCCCTCCCTGGGGCCCAGCCCTGGCCCTTCCAAGCTGAGTCCGGCCCCTGCCCCCCACCTGGTGCTGGCGCTCTCCAGGACCCTCTGGACCAGGGGCTGGACCACTGCCTCAAGGCCTTGGGGGCTCTCGGGGGCTTCTGGGGGCTGAAGCGTGAGGTCAGGCCACCTGGACGGGAGGGCGCCCCACAAGGTCAGGCTGAGTGGGACCCCGGGCCGCGCGGCTGTTGGGGGTGGAGGAGGGGCAGCCTCCCGCTCAGGGCTGGGGATTAGGTGGGGTGGGTAGTAGCCGGCAGAGGCTGTGGCCCTGTAGGGACCGGGCCGCTCTGCTCTGAGGGACCCCTTCACACCTGGATTTAGGGTCAGGTTGCTGCCCAAGAGCTCCTGGACAGTGGGCCTGGCTCTCTTCCCTCCTGGCCCGCATCAGGGAGCATGACGAGTGTCCTTCTGATCCCTGGTCTGGCACTCGAGCCCAGCCTCGCCTTCTTGGAAGCCCCTTGACCCTCCAGGCCACCAGCTGCCATCACCGCCCCTCCCCCACCCCCTTCTGGGTGTTTCCTTCTTGGACCCCTTGCATGCTGTCCTCTCCGCTCGGACGTGCTTCCTGCCATCCGGCTGGCCATCCTCAGGACGCCTCAGAGCCTAGTCCCGCTGTGTCCAGTCAGTGTCACTCGGCCCCCAGGCAGCACGTGCCCAGGCAGCACGTGGAGGGTTTCTGAATGGATGGATGAGTGCCTCTGAGCTTTTCCGTGATCCCCCTTGGAAGGTCACAATCCGGGCCCAGACAAATCCTGGCATCTCCGAAGCACAGCGTGGGGGTGACTTCCCAGCTTGGCTGGCCCTCCCCCTACGACTTAGCGCTCGGGTCCGGCTTGTGGCCCAGATCAGCTCCTGGGTCCGGGGTCCTCCCTCTTCTCACTCCGCCTGGGTCTCTCAGCGCGACGCCGCGAGGGGTAGTCTCTTTCCTGTCCTCTAGGTGACCACAGCTGCCTCGCTGGGCCCCAACGGGGGCTGAGGGTCCTCAGACCTGGACCCCTAAGCCTCATCTCCACCTGCGCGGGTATGAACTCAGCTCCAGGCTGCCCTGTGGGGTCACCTGCGGAGAACTGGGGCGACGCAGGAAAGGGGATTCTGAGATGCAAGGGGCTGGGTTCGTAAAGTGCAGGGGGCGGGCCTGGGACTACCTGTCCTCCCGCTTTCACCTTCCCCCTCGCCCCCGGCCCGCAGCTTCAGCGGGGCTCGCAGGGACCCGGAGCACGCGCCGAGAGCCCCCCCTGCACCTGCACCGAGATCGTGGGGCGCATGCGCGGACCGAGGAGGGCGGGGGCCGAGCCGGGATGGGTCCTGTGGGTCCCGCATCCCCGCGCCGGCGGTGGGGATCCGGTATCCGAGTGGGGCGTACTGCGCTGCGCTGGGACGCGCTGGGCTGCGGGCGACGTGGGCATCAGACCCCTCTCTGACCGCGTCCCCGTGCCTGCAGCCCGTGCGGCGCCGGGCGCAGGTTCCCAGGGGCGCCGGCCCGGGGAAGCCGGGGCGCCCCCTCCCCAGGACCCCGGCCAGGCGCCGCGTTCAGACAAAGGGGCGGGAGATGGAGATGGAGATGCTTCCGTGACAGCGCCCGGCGGCCGAGGAGGAGGAGGACGAGGGCTGCGGGCTCCGGTGGCGCGGCCCCAGGTCCGGGCGCTCACAGGCCCGCGCTGAGCGGCGGCGGCGCGGGGACGCAGGGGCCAGGCGGGAGGCGCCCAACCCGGAGCCCGCGGAGTGCCCGTTCCGGGCCCGGACCCCGGCCGCACGCTCGCTCGTTCGTCCCCGGCCACCTCGCGGGGCTCGGCCGCTCCGTCGCGCCCCGGGCCGCCCGCGCCGCCCCCTCCCGGCCGCCGCGCAGCGCCCAAGTGTGCCATCGGGCGGGCGCGGAGGCGGCGTCTGCTCCCACCCTCGAGATCACATGGTGACCCTCGGCAGCCAATGCAGTGGACGCTAGGACCCTGCGGGACCCCGGGCGCCGCGACTGCACCGGCGCCGCTGCATTATAAATACTTCTCCAAAATGCGGCGTAGCTCCCTGCGCGCGCCCCGGCCGCCCGCCGCCTCCGCCCCGCGCTCCTGAACAGCCGCCGCCGCCGCTGCCGCCGCCGCCGCGGGTCCGAGGGCGCCGCGCCCTTGCCCTGGGCCCGGGCTGAGCCCGCTCGCAGCCCGGCCCGCGTCCCTGCGCTGCGCCGCCCGGCCGGGTGCATGCATTGTGGGCCTCCCGACATGGTCTGCGAGACGAAGATCGTGGCCGCCGAGGACCATGAGGCGCTGCCGGGGGCCAAGAAGGACGCGCTGCTCGCCGCCGCCGGCGCCATGTGGCCCCCGCTGCCCGCCGCTCCTGGGCCGGCCGCCGCCCCCGCCGCGCCCCCGCCCGCGCCGGGCCCCCAGCCCCTCGGCGGCGCGGGGGGCGCGGAGCCTCCGGAGGGGCGCGGCGTGTACATCCGCGAGATCCGTGCGGCGGAGCAGGAGGCGGCGCGCCGCATCTTCTACGACGGCATCATGGAGCGCATCCCCAACACGGCCTTCCGCGGCCTGCGGCACCACCCGCGCACGCAGCTGCTCTACGCCCTGCTGGCCGGTCAGTGCGCGGGGACCCCGCGGGGAAGGCGGGGTCGGGGCCGCGGCCGGCCGGGCGCACCCCCGCCTGCCGCAGTCTGCGCCCGCCCGGCCCTCTGGGGACGCGCGCGGGACTTCCTCCGGCCCGCTCGCCCCCGCCTCGGGCCCGGGCCTCGTCCTGGGACGGAAGCGGACCCCCGCCCCCCGCCTCGTACGCGCGCGGACACGCACCCGCGCGTTCTGCGGAGGCCCGGGGCGAGGTGGCCCCCCAGCGCTGGGGCCGGCCCGGGCTCGCGGCCAAGGCGCGCCGGGCTGGGGCGTGGGAACCAGTGCGGGCCGGGTACAGGGGCTGCGGGCGGGGAACTGGGGTCTCCACCTGCGTCCCCTTCCTGGTCATCCCGGTGGGGGCGGGGTGACGGCAGGTAGCGCCCGCTGCCGAGGCCCAGCGCCTGGCGCGTGTAACTATATATAATTCGCGGGGCGGGGGAGGCTGCCTCGGCGGCTCTGAGCGCTAATTTATGAGGGGAAGACAGCCGGCTCCCTGGGGTTCCGGGGGAGGGTGTGCGCCGAGGATGCAGAGCGAGGGGGCAGTGGGCCCTCACGGTGGGCGGCCCCGACAGGGGCCTTGGGGCTTTGCCCCTTGAGGCTCTGCCGCGGGCGGGTGGTTCTCCCCATTTCAGAGGTGAGGAGCTTGAGGCTGCGGGGTGGGACTTTCCCAAGGTCACGCAGCAGAGGCACTTTCGCTGCAGGCACGTCTGCATCCTGGTAGCCTAGGCTGGAAGCAGTTTCCCCCTGGCCCCTGTCCTCGCAGCACCCAGAGGCTGGCCCAGGGAGGGCTCTTGGCTGGGGCCCTCCTGCTGGAAGGCGGGGCCCCCACTTCCCAAGGGTGGGACGGCCTGCAGATGCCTGGCCAGGCAGCTCTTTGGCCCCCTCCGCCGCCCCGCCCCGTGTGGGCCAGGCTGTGGACAGAGCCCCTTCCCCAGCTAGCGGGCCGGGGCGATGGGCAGGGGCCACCCCTCAGTAGCCCTGTCCTGGGCTGTGCCCGCCAGCTATTGAGGGCAGCCTGCCCAGAGGCCACTGCGGTGCTCAGCGTATTAAGAAATCCTATGATGTCAGGTTATAAAGGTAACGCGTCCTATGGTGAGAAGTTTGATAATAGGGAAAAGTAGGAGGAGCAGCCGCGATGTTCTTTGCTCTTCCGGAGAAAACAGGCCTGGCGCATTTGGCATGGTCTCTCTCTGCGCATGTCCCTCACTGGCTTACTTACCAGGGGCTGGCGGGCCGCTGGTCTGCGGGGCTGTCCCCACGGGCTCTGCGCCACCGACCACTCACCGGGCGCCACCTCTCCCCGCAGCGCTCTGTTTCGCCCTGACCCGCTCGCTGCTGCTGACGTGCCTGGTGCCGGCAGGGCTGCTGGGCCTGCGTTATTACTACAGCCGGAAGGTGGTCCTCGCCTACCTGGACTGCGCGCTACACACAGACATGGCCGACATCGAGCAGTATTACATGAAGCCCCCTGGTGAGTCCCGGGGGTCTCTGGACTCCTCCTCCCCCCTCCCCCCTCCTGCCCTTCCTGCTGGCAGAGCTGCCCCCAGCGCAGCAACCTCGGGGCGGGCCTGGGGCAGGGGCTGGGCATAGGTCAGCCTGGGCTGGGGCACCCCCGTGACCCGAGGCTTCTGGGTGCCCAAGGGCTCTGGCCGCAGGCTGGCAGGCGCTGGGGTTGGCAGGACCAGGCCCTCTGCCCTGAGTATGGCCGGGCTTCCGAGGGCAGGGCTCTGAGTGGCCTGAGCTGGCCCTGGGCCATGGGGTCCTGGCCCCGCTGTTTGTGCTGCCCTGGTGCTTCATGGGGGGAAGGGGGTCTTTCTCACCTCTCTCCGGTCCCATTCGGCTGCCTTGTTGGATCCTGGGCCGGCCTGGAATGCTAGGGCCCTGTGTGGCAGAGGGCCATATGGTGGGGAGAGGGCAGAGAGCACGCTGGGGCAATGAGGACCCTAGGAGAACAGGGGTCCCACTTCTGGTCTCTGGGCCACTTAGTAAGCCCAGGGTCTCGCCCCGACCCTGGCCTTCTGTAGAGGGAGGGGCTGGGACCTGGTCTGCAGCCATTCTTTACTCTCCAGGCTGGCCTTGAGGCAGGGTGGGTCCTGGGAGGCAGGGTCCTGCTTTTCTCCATGCCTGGAGCTGGGGCATGAGGGCCTTCCAGGTGCAGGAAGGTCCCTGAGGAGAGGGACAGAGTGCGCCTGGTTGGTGAGGGTCTAGCAGCATCCTGGTGGGTGCCAGGGAAGAGCAGTGGGGACAAGAGAGGCGAGGCGTCCTGGAGCAGCGGTGACATGCTCTGGCCCGGCCAGCTCCTGCGCGCTGGTGGCTGGTCCTTTCCCCGCCCCGAGGCTGCCTGGCTGGCCTTGGGCACCTTTGGCTCTCCTTGACCCTTTCCCAAGCCCAAACAAAGCATCTTATCAGCCTCCATGGAGCTCTGGCTTCAGCCTGGCTCCCCCCAGGACGGGAGGGGACAGAAGCGTGAGACCCACCTGGCACCAAAGCCCAGGCCGCAGGAGCAGAAGAGGGGTTGGGGCCCAGCGTGGCCCTGCCCTCATTGGAGTGCAGTGTCCTTGGGTGTGAGATGGGGGGCTGGGCCCTGCTCGCCCCTCCTGAGATGTCTGGTGGGTGTGCAGGAAGATCCCGCAGGGGCAGAGAGGCTGGACAGCGGCTGGTGGGGCCGTGCTGGACTCGTGGGAGCTGCTCCCACAACGGGGGAACCAAGGCCTGGGGAGGCACGAGGCTCCCAGGACTGTGCTGACCTCTGACCTGGGCCCGGGCAGGTTGGGAGAGCCTGAAATCCCGGACAGTGGGCAGGTCAGCCAGTGGAGGGGGCGGTCAGCTCCTTCCTGAGCTCGGGCCACGTGCCCGGTCTCAGTCTTGGGGTCTGACGGTGAAGGAGACAGGAGACTGCCCGGCAGAGTTGACGGACTGCTGGGGGCCGCGTTGGCAGATGTGGTAGTGGGGGACCCCCAGGCGTAGGGCGGTGAAGAGTTCTTCCGGGCGGGGGTCCGGGGAAGGAGCGTTAGCGGGGGAGGGTTTGGCCACTGCAGGAGGGAGGCTGGGGCGGGGGCCTGGGGGGTGGCTGGCGGGAGGACACGGCAGTGGAGGCTGGCGTGGCAGTGGAGGCTGGCGTGGCCGTGGGTAGGGCGTGTGCAGGCTGGGCTCCTCGGAACAGGCACTGCCCCCTGGCCTTGCCTCCTGTAGCCCCTGGGCCCTGGGCCCCCAGAGGAGATGGCTCTCCCCGTGGCCTGTGCCCTGCAGGCCCCTCCCCTCTGGTCTTCACTCCTCTGTCCCTGTTGCTCCCTCATCTCCCTGAGGTCTTCCCCCTCCTCCTCCTGCCCTGCGTGGGGCCGCGATTGGTCTGGGCCGGGGGTGGGGACGGCTGGCCTGAGCACAGGGCTGGCTGCCCAGCCTCAGGCCCAGGGTCAGGGAGGCTCCAGGGCTGCTGCGGGCAGCAGGCAGATTGGGCCTGGCTCCCTCTGCCGGGGTGGCTGTGTCATGCAGTAGTGCCCGTGGCCCTGACCGCCCCGTTCCCCGCAGGCTCCTGCTTCTGGGTGGCCGTGTTGGATGGCAACGTGGTGGGCATCGTGGCAGCGCGGGCCCACGCGGCGGACAACACGGTGGAGCTGCTACGCATGTCGGTGGACTCACGCTTCCGTGGCAAGGGCATCGCCAAGGCGCTGGGCCGTAAGGTGCTGGAGTTCGCCCTGGTGCACAACTACTCTGCGGTAGTGTTAGGCACGACAGCCGTCAAGGTGGCCGCCCACAAGCTCTACGAGTCGCTGGGCTTCAGGCACATGGGCTCAAGTGACCGCTACGTGATGCCTGGCATGACCCTCTCGCTGGCCGAGCGCCTCTTCTTCCAGGTCCGCTACCACCGCTACCGCCTGCAGCTGCGCGAGGAGTGACCGCCACCCACCTGCCCGCTGCCCCGCCCACCGCTCCGTCCGCCTGTGCCCTCCTGCCCGCCGCCCGGGCCGCTTTCAGACGCTCACCTTGGCGTTTGTGTTGGGTTTTTCCTTTTTCGGCACCACACGGTTCTTTGGCTGGTTCTTGGGGGGGTGCGGGGCCGTTGCTCATCCGTGACACTTGGGGAGGTGGGTTGTTCCCAGCCACGCCCCTTGCCCTCCCCAGTCTGCTGGGGCCGCATCCTGAAGAGTGACAGCGTGGACCACCGCGAGCCCACGCGGCTGCCCGGCCCTGGCGCGAGGGGCCCCTTCCAGCCCACCCCCGGGGTGGGGGCGGGCCCAGCCTTGCCCACCAAGCACAGAGCCTCTGTAGTGAGGCCCCCGCCCGGCAGACCCCTGGCCGCCAGCCAGGCGGTGGCTCAGCCGTCAGTCCCTAGCAGGTGTGGCCTGCTGCACCGGCCGGCCACTGCCCCACGGGGCGCCGAGCTGGCTGCGGGCCCGCTTTGCTCTGTGCATGCTGAGGCCGTGGCCTGGCTGCAGCATGCCGCATGCCCACAGCCTCCCGCCCCCTGCCCTGCCTGGACTGGACCCAGACTGGTGAGCGCCCCCAGCCCCAGCCCAGCCTCTTGGGAGGCCTGACTGTCCACCTTGCCCCTTGCTTCACCCAGTTCAGCTTTGCTTTGACATCGGATCACCTGTCTTTCCTTTCGGTACCTGCCCCTCCTCCACCCGGGCTTTGCCGATGGGTGGCATTGCCCAGGTGTGGTTCCCATGGCAACATGTTGTACAGCCGTGGTCAGGGCCCTTCAGGAGAGCAGGGTAGGAGGCAGTCACGGGGTCATCTCTCCCCCAGTGCCAACTTGATCCCGGTGGCCTCCCCCAGACCTCCCTGAGGACCTCCTGCCTTGCGGCTGACGGGCTCTGTCCTGTGAATCTTACCGACCCAGGCTGCTGCCTGCACCACCGAGCCCGCAGCTTCTCCCAGCCTGAAGCCGACCTATTTTTTAATAAGTTATTTAGACAGAATAGCACTCTGCATGACTTTAATTCTTGGGACAAAACGGTAGTTTATACCTTCACACACACACACACACACACACACACACACACACACACACCTGTGTGGTCTAGAATGCACTATTTCTGGCCCAGTTGGGTGGGGGTGGGTGGCCGGGTGGGTGGAGGGTTTCAGTTTGGAATCTGGAGGGAGACCCTGACTTCACATAATTTCCCCCAAAGAGCATTCCTGCTTTGTGAGGAGGCTCCGGGCTACCCCTGTCGAGCTCTCGTGTTGCAGGACGGAGGGCAGGATGGGAGCAAGTTCCTGGCAGCCTCCCAGTGCAGGAGTTCACTGTGGGCTCTGGGAGACCTGTGCCTCCACCCTCTCCTTCTTGAGGTCTCAGGCAGCGGCCTTTGGGTGCGGGGGTGGCCCAGAGGGGGAGAGGAAGGCGGTGGTTGGCAGTGCCCGCACATCCAGCTGTAAGCCCGGACCTCGCCTGGTGGCAGGAGGGCAGAGATGCCCGCCAAGACCCCCTTATTTGGGGATTTGGGGGAGGGGAAGTGGCAGGCGTCCTGGGCCACTGAGCTGGGTCCCGCGCGCGGGACCGTGGAGGGAGCATTCTTAAAGAGGCGCTTTGGAAGTAAGCAGATGGACGGAACAAGCCTAGTTTCCTGAGGGGCCTTTTGTGCTGTCAGCAACTGAGGTACTTGCAGAACACTGTACAGACCCCGTGCTCCCCTGCACACTCCCCGGTGGCGCCCGGCCCCGCTCGGGGGTGGGAATTTTGTAGACTGTACAGAAATCGGTACCTATTTTCTTGCAGCTCTCAGATTTTGTTAATCCGGATTATACAGACAGACGTAAAGCGTTTAGCAAAACGGAAAACAAACAGTTGTGCCTTTTTCCTCTTTCTGTTTGCTTCGGTGTCGGCTTGGGGTGGCCTTAGTTGGCGTGGGGCAAGTTGGGGCTGCAGCTGACCTGAGGCCTGGCCGGGTGGGAAGGGCAGGCGGGGGCCCATGACGTCCGCGTGGTGGGTCGTGTCTTGTCAGGTGTCAGGCGGTGGCACTGGGACGCTGCCAGCTTCCTCTGATCCTGTGCCTTTGGGCCTCCCGTCCCTGGGGCGGGGCCCGTGGGTGGGGCCGCCGGAGCCCCCGGGCTGCCCACGTCTGCTGGCATCGACCGAAGTGCCTCTCTGGTGATGATTCTGGCAGTGGTGTGGCCCCTCCCGTCCTGCTGGTGTCTGTCGATGCTGCGTCCTCCCCGCGCCCCAGTCGGTGGCCCGGAGGCTGGTGCGTGCTGGCTGGGCTCTTGACCTTTCCTTATGCCCTCTTGCTGCTGCCAGGAGAGATGCCAGGAGGGGTGTGGCAGGGTGGCCATGTGTCCGGAACTCTGCTGTCCAGCTGCTGCCTGGCCCCTGAGGTGGGCAGAGGCACCTATGTGCCCCAGGCTGGGTGCTTGCTGAGCCCAGGTCAGGACCCTTGCCCGGCCGGCGTGCGGCTCCCGGGCTCCTGGGGAGCACGGGGGGCAGGTCTCCCGTCCTCCCCCAGCCTGGGAGCTGACTGCTCCACAAACATGCACTGAGATGTGAATTTTATACCTTTGTAGAAATTCTGATGTTACTTCTTCTACCTCTGTGAAGCGTCCTCCTGGGGTCCTGCCCAGTGATGCGTCTGAGCAGCTTCTCTGCACTGGGCGGCCCTGCGCCCCCTCCCCTCCCTGCTGGCTCCTGGGCCTTCCCAGACTGGAAAGCCAGCCCTGGGCCCGGCACCCGTGCTCAGGGGTCGGGCTTCCAGGGCTTCTGTTGTCTGTGTCTGGAGCGGAAAGCGGGAGGCAGAGCGCTCAGGATGTCTGCGTTAGATGAGCCTGGAACACAGGCCCGATGGGCACGTCCAGGCAGTGGGATCCAGGGCAGCTGAAGGCTCCAGCACCTCTGGATGGCCCAGTGCCACCAGGGTCCTGGCATGTGGCTGGCGGGCCATCCCAGGGGTAGCTCCCCCTGCCCAGGTATGGGCTCTTCAGACAGCTGGCCCCCGACGGTGGGCAGCCAGGGTGGGTGGTGTGCGTGTGTTGAGGCCAGCCAGGTGGCCCGGCCCCAGGAAGGGCCGTGGCAGCGTCTCCCACCTGGTACCTCCATCGTGTCCGGCCTGGCCTGCCCCTGCTGCCCTTGGGTGGAGCGGGGGAGGGACGGGGGGCAGAAGGCTTGGGCTGGGAGGCCACACGATCCTGGGGCGGCCCCCACCCTGCTCTGTGTGTCCTTTCTCAGGTGGCCCCTCTGGCATCGGGCAAGTGCTTGGGAGGCTCTCTGGGCCACAGGGCCTGGCTCTGGCCTCTGGGAGGCATGTTGACACTTGTGGGTGTGGGTCTTTGCCCGTCCTCGGGTGCTGGGCACACCGCTGGGGCCGCCTTCCTGTCAGTGTCTGGGGGATGGCTGGACAGTGGCCCCAGGCCTTGGGAGCCTGCTGCCTTTCCCTGGCCATGTCCTCCGTGTTCCTGCTGCTCCTGTGTCTGTTTGAAGCCGCTTCTGTGAATCATTTTGGCCACAGGCTGTGTACCTGTGCTGGTGGCCCTCTGGCCGAGGCTTTTGGGTTCGAGTTCTGGGCTGGGTGTGGGGCAGATCCTGGACTGTGTTTGCTCCATGGTGCCAAGGACAGGCTCTCAGTGATGGCGTGAGGTCCACTGACAAGTGGGCTGCCCGGGGTCAGGGAGGGGAGCCCCAAGCTAACTGTTGTTGGATGTGGTTTTTTAACAGCAATAATTAGCCGTTTTGGAGAAGGGGTGTGCCTGTGTGTGCGCATGTGTGCCTGTGGGTACGCGCACACGTGTGTGCCTCTGCGTGTGTGCGTGTGTGCGTGTGCAGGGAGGAAGCCTGGGGGCCGAGGGCCTGCTCTGGCTGGGAAGGGGCAGCCGGGAGGTGCTCGTGGTGCGGCTGGCCTGAGGCCTCGTTCGTGCTCCTTCTTCGGACCCAGCGGACCTTGAATCTAGCGCTCCTTCCTCCCTGGCCAGGGGTGCCGGACGGCCTGTGTGAAGGGGGTGACCAGGATGAGCTTTTGCCCAGCTCTCTGGCCGTGTGGGGAGGGTGGCAAGGGCAGTGACACTCAGCCAGACTGGCCGAGATCAGATCTGTTGGACCACGGCTGCCGTGGACGCGGTGTCCTTGGGCAGGCAGAGCCCAGAACGTGTCATGGTGGCTGGTTTCACTTACTGTGTTTACCGTTTGTGAGCCCAGGACTGACGCGTCTGTCCTGACATCCCAGGATGTACCAAACAGCCCCCGAGAGGGCCCGGAGGGGCCGTGCACTGCGTCCAGAGGAGACAGGCTGCAGGGCTGGGGAGAGGGTCCCAGGCTTCCTGTGCGTGTGTGAGCGACGGGAGGGGCCGGGAGCAGTGTCCCTCCGCCTGCCCAGCCCCCAATGCTGCTGTTTTTCAATAAAACCGGAGTTGATGGAACCGGGCTCCATGCTTTCTTGAAGTGTCGTCTGCGCAACGCTGGGCCAGGAAGGGCTGCTTTCCTGGAGATGCTGGGCCCCTCCTCCTGGAGGCTGGAGCAGGTGCCTGGGTGACCTGTGGGCTGAGAGGCCCCCGTTTTTGTGTCAGCAGCCCCGGCCGGGCTCTCCTGCAGGCCTGGGGGTCTGCCTGTCTGTCTGACGCCTCCTTGGAGCAGGTCGGCTCTGAGGGATGCCATGAGGTGTGGGACCCCCAGTGTCTGTAAGGAAGGGAGGGTGATGGGATGGGGGTGTCAGGCTGGAGAGCAGGGCACGGGGGTGGGGCAGGGACGTTGGGGCTCAGGGTGGACATACACCCAGCCGTGTCCAAAGGCTCCTGCAGCCCACCCAGCATGGACGGCTCTCCACAGCAGGCCTTCCCCGGCTGCGCTCTCCTGCCCTGGCCCGGCTTCTGGGTGGGAGGGAACGTCCTCGCAGGGTCCATCCACCCCCCAGCCCCGAGGGTGTCAGGCGTGTTCCCTTCTCGCGGGTCCGACTGGGACGCTCTGGGACGTGCCCACCCCACGTGGCTTCCCCCCACAAGGCACACGGCGGTCCGCGCTGGCCCAGAGATGTCAGCTCCCAAGGATGGTCGTTTGCTTGAGTGAGATGCTCCTTGTGAAGCCCGGCAGTGGTCTTGCTTCTGAGGTGACAGAGCATGAAGACAGGCTGCCACTCAGACATACGGACACACAACAGAGGCAGTGGCGTGGAGGGCCCTGGCAGCTCTCCAGGTTCTGGAATGTTCTATCACATGGCGGTGACGAGATCTTGAAGCCATGAGAAGAACGGGCCTGGGCATGATAAACTGTGACGATCCACGTCACTCAGAAAAGATGATGCCATGTCCCGTGGGCTCTAGTTGCCATTAAACAGGAGCAGAGTCCACAGCCGGTGGGGGGGTGGGGACCCGTGCCCACTCCTGGAGCTGCATCTGGGCCCTGTCAACATGCTCGCCCTGCCCTTGGGTAGGCGCTGCACCCACTTGGAGGGTGGCATGCGGAGCCTGGACCCAGACCAGGGTCTGGGAATGGGGCCCCGGGATGAGACAGGCGGCTGGGCAGTGGTGCGGGGCAGGGTCGGGGGGAGCCCAGCTGCAGTCCTGCTGGGACACCTGTCCCAGTGAGGTGACCTTCCCCTGCCTCAGTGTCCCCACCATGCCAGGGGGTGGCACCTCTGTCACAGGCTGCTGCTGTGAGGCTCCAGGGGTGCACGGGCCATGCCCTCCCTCGGCCCTGGGGGTCTGTGAGAACCAGCTCGCGTGGACACCTGGCCGGCGAGCACCTGTGCATGGGCCCCTCTGGCCCTCAGGAGGGCGGTCAGGCTGTGATCTCTGGCCAGTACGTCACTGCCCCGGCCCTGGAGGCCCTGGGAGCTAGGCTGCTGGCAGCTCCTGGGCACCCGCGAGGTGGTGAGCAGCTGTCAGCCTGGGGCAACCTAGGGCTGGGCCACTCCTGCCTGGGGTGCTTGCCCTGGCTGTGCCCAAGCGGCCGAGAGCTGCACACATGGCGTATCCCACCCAAGGGAAGAATTCACGCGGACAGGGCCGAGCACATTCACAAGAGGCGTTTACTCCGGGGGGGCACACAGCTGCCCCAGCTCCAGAGGGAAGGTGGCCCTAGCCGAGTACCAAGCGCTCGACTCTGACCTTGGGAAGGCCACACAGCGGGCTGGTGGAAACCAGTTCTCTTCCCCGCTGTTGCCTGGGGCTACAGACCAAATGAAGGCGAAAAACATGTGCACGGGGGTAGGCGCTCGGGGGCCGGCGGTGGCCGGGCGGTTGCTTGGAGACTCGGCAGGACGGTGGTGGGGTCACGGGCCGGGGCCTCCTGCAGTGGTGCCAGGTGTCCCCACGAGCGGCCGACACTCAGGCTCACCTTCAGGGGCACCTGCGGGTGGCAGCCAGAGGTGAGCGCCAGACCTTCCCAGCCACCGCCCAGACCCCCACGCGGGCAGCCACTTGCCCCAAGACACACAATTAGACACGGCCACAGCAGCTCAGCTACGGACAGACGCACACTCGCACACGCTCACACGCACACACGGCACCAGGTAAACGGGCTCACCGCACACCCACCCTGTCACGATGCCTCGACCTTGTGTGAACCCCCCTCACCAGCCAGGGCCCCTGTGCAGCAAGGAGCTTGTCGGGACTGGCCAGGCAGGGGGCTCTGGCATAGGGAGGTGTGTCCTGGGGCCACCTGGGGTCCCCCAGGGGGATCAGCTGATTTCAAGAGGTGCAGAGGAGTCTGGAGAGCCCTCCTAGGGACCTGATCCTGAGAGCACCCTTGACCACGGCTCAAGAGCTCCCTCTCGACGGGAGGGGGCCGCTCACAGCTGCAGCCCCCTGCCACTTGCAGGGCTACTAGTGGGGTGAGGTGGGGCTTCTTGGGCTCCTGGGGACCTCGGGTCCCCCACGTCTCCACCTGCCACAGGAGCAAACGCCAACCACTCCAGAACACGGGAGTTCCCGTCCTTGGCTGGGCCTGTGTGGGCGCTGCTTCATGCTGCCAAGCTGCCGCCCGCAGGGCGAGGTGAGGGGTGAAGTTAACGGTGGGATGGGTGCAGGGGCCCCAGGGGCACAGAGCATGGCTGCTTCCACGGCAGGGAGGAGGGAGCGACCATGGGACGAGGGGCAAGCCATCCTTCCCTGCAGCCTTTCCAGGAGCTCCAAGGTGCTTGTTGACCCTGTGCGGCCCATGTGCAAGACTTCAAGGACTCTCACCTCCTTGTTACTCCTCCACCTTCCCCACCACCCTGGGGGAGCTTGGACCCGAAGGTCTTCCTGGTGGGGACCTGGAGCCCCTCTGAGAGCCAACAGCCAGCAGTCTGGCTGGGACTGGCTTGGCACGTCCAGGTGCACCTGGGGCAGGTGGTGGTGGCCTGGGGGGAGGGCTGATGAATTCCTCCCTCACGCCCGGCCCTGCCCGGCCCCGCCCAGCTCCTGCCCCGCCCCCTCACCTGCAGCTGCAGCTCCACCGCCGGCACGTGCTGCAGGGCCTCCATGGTTCCCCTGACGAGGGCTGGGACAAAGGCAAGACAGAGGGGCAGCCCGAGCCTGCCTGGCAGAGCTGGCGCCAGGAGGACACCCGGGCCCCAGCCCCCAGAATCCCCGGTTCTCCCAAGTCCACAGTCATGGTCACCTGTACTGGTTGCTCTGGCAGCCACTGCGGCTCTCCCCGACTGGTCCCAACTCCCACTGGCACGTGCTTGAAGGCGCCTTAACGGGCCCCAACAGTGGGTGCCGCGAGCAGGGCCCTCGGGTCCGAAGCGTCGCTGTAGCCCCGCCCACACGCTTGTCTGCAGCTGCGGGCCCCCTGTGCCAACCCCACCCCCCCGCCCCGGGTGGCCAGGCCAGGCAATCCCGCTGGCCCGAGCAGCCCGGGCAGGACGACCTGTGCCTCCGCCGAAACCCCTGTGAAGTTTCACGTGCCCGTGACGCTGCAAGGACAACTCCATGGCACTGGGGGCTGGGCCGGGAGCAGCCCGGCGGGAGGGGCTGGCTGGCTCAGTGTTCCTCAGGGTTTGCTCTAAGTTATCTGACATTTCAGTACAAAGATCGCCAAAGGAACGCCCAAGGAATGGGCAGAGGCTGCCTTGTCCTCTGTCCTCCGCGGCCTCAGGGGTCCCTGGCTGACTCGCGGGGGCACGGGGCCTGGGGTGTCTGACGCAGGATCAGCTGCTGCCCGAAGGCCTTGCTACCCTCTCTGTGCTTGCAGAGGGACACTGGTGTGGCCGGGGAGTGGGGAGTCACTTGCTGTGGCTCCTGGGTCCGGCTGTGGGGAGGTGGGCGGGCAGCGTGGGCCCAGCCCACTCTAGGGGAGCACTGCAGAGGGCCCGGCCTCCCTGGGGAGCTGCAGGGTGTCCAGGTGCTTCTAATTGGAGGAGTCGGACCCTGACACCCCCTCACTGGGTGTGCAGACAACGCCAGGTCCTCCTGTGTATCCCCTCCGTTGTGCGACTGACTAAACGAGTGACCCCGAGTAACCACTGGGCAGAGGGGTGGTGGCAGTCGGGCAGAGCTGGCTCTCTCCCAGGCCTCTCCCTGAGGTGACCCGTGTCCCCGGCCTGCACCATATGGCCCATGAGGGCAGGGTCCCTGGGCTGGGGGCCCCAGAGCCCCATCCTGGGTCTGCCCTTTGGGCCGCCATCAGGTGTGTCCTGACCACCCAGCATTTCAGAGATGGCAGCCAGCCCCGGCCCACACCGGGTTCACCTGTCTCGTGGTCCGTGGCTGGGTCGAGACCCCAGAGCTCTCCCAGCACAGCGCCAGGTGGTGCCTCTGAGTGCTGGCCTGTGGCCGAGGCCCCTGCATCCCTCAGGGAGCCGCAGGGAGCAGAGCCTCGATGCCTGCCTGAAACAGTTAGCAGTTGCCCCCAGGATGAACGGGAACTGGACTGTTCCTAAGACGGCTCCCTCCAGATGTAGGACTTTTTCTTTCCTTTTTAACCAGCAGCTGAGCACCCGCCAATTCCATCAAATGGTTTGTTTCAGGCCCATTATTTCCAAACAGATTTCAAATGATGATGTAGGATGGGCCCCCCTGTAGAATGAGGCCCTGTGTAGGATGGGGCCCTGTGTAGGATGGGGCCCGGTGTAGGATGGGGCCTGGTGTAGGCTGAAGCCCCGTGTAGGCTGAAGCCCCGTGTAGGACAGGACCCTGTGTAGGATGGGGCCCTGCTATGGGTTGGTTTCCCAGCTGTAAGATGGAGGTGTGTGTAGGCTGGGGCGCTGAGGACAGTGGTCTCACCACTTTTCAGGGCAGGTCTCTGCAGGTGGTGGCGGAGCTGGGGGAGGGCTTGGCCAGTTGTCACTTGGGAGCTGGCTGGGAGGCTGGTACCCAGCCCTAACGCCCAGCCCTGTACTCTCTCCACCCTCGGCCACCTCCCTCACAGGCCCTGCAGGGCCTAGAAGGACCAGGGCCCTAGGGCTCCTGCTCTCACTAGAGAGGCAGAAGAGAGGCCCCCATGCCCACTGCAGTGGTAGTTGTTTAGGGGAGGACTCCTGCCCAACCTGAGGACTGAGTCGGGGACAGGTGGTCTCTAGCTTCAAAGAATCCCGGAGGGCTCACAGCGGGTGGTGCCTGTCGCGGGGCAGGGTGGGACCCAGGCTTGGAGTCTGTGCTCAGCCTGTGGGCCTCAGCCACCCCGATGCTCCAGCACTAACCCTGCTGCCGGCCCCACCGCCTGGCTCCCGCCGGCCTGGGGTCCCAATGTCGCCCCCATCCTTCCGGGGCCCCTGGGGCTGATGCAGGGCCCCCAGTAGGGCACTTACCGTTCCCCTGGCCAGGGAATGGCTGTCCAGACCTCTCAAGGGCCCCCAAACAAGGCTGGCCCTTCTGCAGGGGGCACACAGCAGGTGCAGGGAGGGGGCCTGTGAGCCCCCAGGGAGATACTGTAACTATTCGTGACACAGAAACAACCCTGGCTCCTCTGGGCTCACCTGCAAACTCAGGAATCTGTGAATCCTCCACTTCAAACAGCAGCTCGTCGTGAATCTGGGCAACCAACCTGCAAGACATGCGGTAGAGGGAGTCACCCCCGTGCGTGGGCCTTCCGTGCTCTGTCCCTGCCTGTGACAAGGGGCGCGTGGGGGGCATGTGCACGGGGGCACGTGGGGCACTGCCCGGTGCTGGCCAATCCGCCTAGGTTTTGGCACAAGGTGCCCGTGAGGATGTGGCTCGGTGGGGAGTGAGAGGACCCAGGCAGGGGCTGGTGGGCGGGGGTCACGGCACCGTCACCAGGACAGCCTGCAGAAGGAGAACACAGGTTAGAATGATGCATTGGAGGCAGAGGGCCCAGGATAAGAGGGTCCGGGCGACCCCCTGCCCCCCACAACCTAGGGAGCCTGACGAGGACACAGTGGGGCTGAGTATTTTGAGGAAGAAGAGCCCCCCTTGGACCATCGCGGGGGCAGGGGCTCTACTCGAGGCCATTCTGCAGGCACAAGACCCCAGCATGTCCCTGCTCCTGGGTCCTGGCCCACGGCCTGGGCACCTTGCTGCTGCCCTCCTGGCCACTCCCTGTCCCCGAGACACCACGCTCCCCGCCTGGGTCTGGGCCCAGGGCTGAGCTCCAGGGGAGGAGTCAGCACTCACTCCAGCCCACTCCGCTGGACAAGTCCTTGCTCGATGCCCCACTTCTCTGAGCCCCCTCAGGCACCCCCTTGAGGGGTGTCTGTCCCCACCTGCCTCTGGGTGAGGAAGAGGGGGGGGGGTGTGGACGCTGCAGTGGAAGGAGGTGTGTAGGCAACAAAAGTGCTGCTGAGGGGCAGGGCTCCTGGGAGGACGCAGACTCAAGCGCCAGGGACTGGCAGGTGCGCATGTGTGCATGGGGTGGGGATGGAGGAGGGGGACACCCCAGGGATCGGCCCTGGAAGCTGTTCCTTGGCCGCACAGAACACGGTCTGCAAGGATCTGGCCAGCATGGGCCAGGCGTGCCCCGCGCTTAGAAGGTAGGATCTGGGGGCTTCCCTGGTGGCGCAGTGGTTAAGAATCTGCCTGCCAATGCAGTGGACACGGGTTCAAGCCCTGGTCCGGGAAGATCCCACATGCCGTGGAGCAACCAAGCCTGTGCGCCACAACTACTGAGCCCGCGAGCCACAACTACTGAAGCCCATGCAGCTAGAGCCCGTGCTCTGCAACAAGAGAAGCCACCGCAATGAGAAGCCCGCTGCACCGCAATGAAGAGTAGACCCCGCTCGCCACAGCTAGAGAAAGCCTGCATGCAGCAACGAAGACCCAACGCAGCCAACAATAAATAAGTAAAATAAATAAATTGATTAAAAAAAAGAAGGTAGGATCTGGGTTGGCTTCTGACACCTACTGGGGGCTGTGACCTCAGACCCGGTGCCAGCCCCTCCTTGGGGCGGACGAAGGAGGCTCGCCCTGTGCACTCAGGGAGGGGGGAGGCGTGGTGCAGGATGGTCTTGAGGGCCTGTAGCCCTCAGGGAGGGTAAGCATGTGGGGGGTGGGGGGGCATGTGCTCTGCCCTCTGTGTGACCTGGTCTCTGCCTCTAGGACACTGCTTCCGAGGGAAGGGACCATGTCCTGTCCTTGTCACCGTACAGCCTGTGCACACTTGTCACCGTACTGCCTGTCCACGGCAGGCAGAGGCAGCGCCTGGCAGAGCTGTGGGCCCAGGGGCACCAGGGAGCTGGGGCTGCACAGGGAGGGGAGGCGAGGCCCCCGGACAGGGGTCACCACAGTGGTGAGTCCGGCCGGGCGCAGGGAGCAGTCTTCAAGCCCAGTGCAGAGACGGACTGTGCCGGCGCTTTCAGAAGCTGTGCAGGACTTTGCAACCGAGAAGCACAGAGCTCTACCCTGAACCACTCTCCCCTTTTCTCTGTTGCTGGGTCGGGGGGAGATGAGGCTGTGTCCCCAGCCGCCTGCGGTGGGTACCCCCCAGCTCCCAGGAAGGCTCTTGAAAGGGCTGGCGTGCCGGGGGACGGGGGCAGGTACCCTTTCTAACACCACTACCTTCTCCTTTTGCCTGCCATGCGCTGTGATGGCTGGAGTGGCCACCTCTATCCAGGCACCAAGAGGGAAACGGCCAGGGAGCCAGAGGAACTTCAGTCCTGCCGCCCTGAGCCTCTGAACCGAAGTCAGCAACTGGATCCCTCACGATGGGGGAAAGTCCACTTACGTCTGAGCTGCCGTGAGCAGGCACAGCCCATCCTGCTCGTGGGAGTGAATCCCCAGGGCATGCTGGGTCCAGCCCAGGCCGCAGGCTGCTGGCCGGCAGACGCCGCAGTCCCCGCAAGGAGGGGGCCTGTATTTTACGTGCAGCCTCTGGCCAAGGGCTCTCGGCTCTGTCCTCCGGGCAGCCAGGTCGGGCTGGCAGCATTGCCATTTACTTTCCTGAACTGACTTCTAGGCCTCTGGTGGGGTCTCAGGCTCCCGAGAGTTTTCATACTTTTTGAAATTACACTGTGAAATTCTGAGTTGCTGGCGTGCCAGCAACCTAAGAATAGGTTTGAATTGTTAGTCACTCACACGTCTCTCTCACAGCTGACTGCGACATTACCATATCTCCAGTTGGAAACTGGGGCACAGGAAACGCACAGGAGGCGCCCGGGTGGGGCAGGTGAACACAGGTGTCAGACCCGTTGTTTCCCAGGAAGCGAGCTGATGGCTGAGGAACTTCCCGTCCCCTTGTCCTGCGCGGACAGGCCGCACGTAACCATGCTCTCGTGGGGACGCTCCAGGAGCGCCTCGCCTCACCTCCCGGCTGTGGCCTCCTCACCTCACCTCCCTTCCAGGCGCCCTCAGCCCTGAGCACACCCTGAGGACTCATCTGAGAGCACAGGCGCACGGTGGCTGAGCCCCAGGCCTTCCCGCGGCCTGGCCACAGTCCTTGAGAGACACGGCGAGGCCCCACGCCCCTGCCGTTACGCTGTTGTCCTGACCTGGGCAGGTGACCACAGATGGCCGCTCTGGGGAGCCTGGTCTCAGTGCCCCCGCAGTCCCTCTGTGCTGTCAAGGTCAGGTTTTGTTAACGGCTCTGCGTCCTTCCTGCTGGACCAGCGTGGCGTCCTCCTGCCCCCAAAGGCCCAGCCTCCCATCCGTCCACTCTGGCCAGTGGCTGCTGTGGTCCAGGCCATGGTCCAGGGGCTTGCTGGCTGCCCCAGCCTTGCTTCCCATACATCCTCAAGGGCCCAGGTGCTGCAGAGCCCTCTCCACCTGCTGCCCTGTCACCATGCGAAGTCCAGGGCCTGCTGCCCCCATGTCCCTCAAGGCCGCTCCTCGCTGCTTGGCTGGTCCTGTCGCCTGCCCTGGGCCCCGGGCACCTTCTCCGCCCCTTCCTGAGATGGGGAGAGCAAGAGCCCACATGCCGGGCTAAGCCTGACCACAGATGCCCTCGGGTTGCTGCCAGGTGGGCAGAGGGCAGAGGGCTGCCTGTGTGGTGGGATGACCCTGCTGTCCTGTAACCATCGGCAAAGGAGCAGGGTAAGTGTCCCCTGAGGCTGCCACGCCGTCCAGTGGGGAAGCAGTGGGGCTGCGGTCCTCTGCACGAGCCCAGGGGAGGAGAGTCTGCAGCGTGCCGGGGGGCCCGGTGCTGGTCTAGTTCTGGTGATTTGGGCTGTGTTGCACCATGCTCTCGGGTTCCCTTCTCTACATGCAGGTGTTGGAATCGACAGCCTCCAAAGCTTCTTTCCAGCCCCAACATGGTCTGAAACCTGGAAGGGCCTGTCGTGGGGGTCTCACGTCGGAAGAGAGGAGGCTGCCCCCCCGCCCCCCGACAGCTCAGCACAAGGCCAAGTGAGCTCTCGGCCAACGGCAGCGCTTGGGGTCACAAGCCCCCTGGCATTCCTTCCCCAGCCCGTGGGCAGTGAGTGGAGGCCGTCCTGTGGTTCCGGCCCGCGGGGCACTTCGGGGCGACTGGACCAGGTGCCAGGAGCCCAGGGACGCGTTCCAGTCACGTTGCTTCAGGCAGATACCAGCTCACGCGTGGCCCGCATCTGTCCCCCCCACCACCCCGACCACCGACATCGTCCTAGACCTTTCCTGCCACTCCAGGGAGAACAACTCAAGTTCACACGCACAGTGTGGACGGCCGTGTTCCACACTGGCCTGCTTCGGTTTCTGAAACGACACGAAGCGGTTAACGTGTTCTGTTATGAAACGCGTTTCCTGAAGACAACACAGCGCTGGCAAAAGGGATGGCCACCGGGTTTCTGAATGCCTGGATGAGGACTGTCACCAAAAAGCCCCAGGCCCTCGTATGCCACTTCCCTTACCCATCCCACAGAAACTGGAGATGGACCAGACCTCCTAGACGTAAGATATCGCGGACGCGGAACAACCGGCGCTAGCGCAGGCCCCACACACCCTCGCGCATTTTACCCTCAGAAAAGGCACAAGTGAATAGGATGCAGGAGTCGAGCAGAAAGCCACGAGGAGCCCTGGATGGAAGAGGCGTCTGGCCTCGGCGTGTGCGTGCTGGGGACGGCCGGCAGGAGAGACCTGGCGACAGGAGAGCATCTCCCACTCAGCTCCTGCCCCCTCACCTCCCGCAGCTGCTGCAGGAACCGGAGACAGCAGCCCAGACCCTGGCGCAGCTACCGCAGGGCACCTGGGGTAGCACTTATATCCTGCCGGGTCTCAGGCTTCTCACCCTCTGTCCTTCCTCCCAGCCCTGGGGTGACAGCCGGGGTGTGGCTACTCCTTCCCAGGGGTGTAAGGTGAACCATGGACCAGAGGAAGTGCCCCGGGGCAGGGGCTGTGAAGGCGGAGGCCAACAGCGGTGGAGCCTGGGAAGGTCTTCTCCCGTCTCCTTTACTAGGACACGACCCTGCAGGCCAGGGCCTTTGCCCCGGACACACTTCTCTACAAAGTTGCTGAAACTGACAAAAGAACGTAGGCTAGAACATCAAAATGAACAGGAGGAAACATCTGAAGAAGTAAAGGCGGAAGCTTGTTAAGCAAAGATGAAAGATGTCAGGCAAGGAAAAATCCCATGCCTTGAGGATATAAAATAGTATCAGAAGCCTAGAGAAAACCGTAAGCTCACATGGAAAAGGGTGGCCACAGGCCAGCAGGCCCCGTGGCCCAGAGGTGGCGGGAGAGGGGCCAGCTGTCCTCTGTGCTGGTGACGCCCCGTAGCGCAGCGGAGTGAGCAGACGCCCCTCAGGGTGCGGCCCATGAGACCACTTAACGCTTCATAAATTTTCATCACCTAACCCGCCATGAGCTTCCTCCCCAGGTGCAGACAGGCTGACGCCCGGGAAGGGCTCCTGAGCAGGCAGGCCCCCGCTGGCCCACATGTGGAGCCTGGGAGGGCCTGCAGGGGTGGCAAACAGACATAGAGACCAAAGAGGGAGGGAGGCAGACCTCCTGGGGTCGGACATACTCACTCCTCTGGGGAGCCCAGGTGGGCCGCCAGGAGGGGATCCTGGGATTTGGGAGGAGAACCCACCCCCTCCCACCTGCACCCAGGCCAGGACCTTGGGCGGCCCGAGGGGTGGTTCTGGGCCAGCAGAGCCTGGGACGAGCACACCTGGTCACCCGGACACTCCCTCTGCTCGGGGTGTGTGCCCAGGAGAGCAACCGACGCAGACGTGGAGCCTGGTGAGAGCCTGCGGGGAGGGGACGGCAGCAGAAGCCGGGCCTCTGGCTCACTTATCAGGGGCTGGGAGCGGACGCAGTGTGGAGCCCCATGTCCTGTCTGAGGGGCCGCGGGCCCACCCAACTCTGAGGCGTGTGTACCCCTGGGGCCGTGCCCGAAGGGGTTCGGGCTCACCGAGGGGAGACACGTTTCTGCACCAGGCAACCTGGGGAGACTCAGCGTGCTCCGGGGTGAGCGGGCCCTTGGCCGCCTTGCTCAGCCCCAGCTGGGAACAAAGCGTTCTCCTGGGAGTGCTGGGAGCACCTTGGCTGAAGTGGGTCCTTCCGTGGGGGTCAGCGAGCTTGTCCGGTCCAAGCCCCGGAGGGAAGTGGCCACTGTGGCTTCGCGTCCTGGCGGCGTCTGCCCGTGGGCTAGGCGCAGAGCAGCAGGCCGCCCACCCGAGCCCTGCAGAGGGCAGGTCCGCGCCCTGGGCTGGGCCTGGGCCGGCTGGCGCTCACTCACTGACCTGGCCGTCAGGATGGGGGACGTGGCCACTGCTGTGAAGAGGTGGATCATGGCCATCTTGCAGAGGTCCGCGGCCGAGCCTGTGAGGCACAAAGGGCGCTGGTTCAGGAACAGTGTGAGGCCCGGGGCCCCGCAGCCCTGCCCACCCAGGAGGGCTGTCTGAATTTTCTACACTGCCTAATGCATGACCCCACACCCAGCAGGTGAGAGCCACAAGGATCTACCATCTCTCAGTTCTTGCACGTGTGGCTGTGCCTTTGCTCAGGGCCTCGCAGGCTGAGGTCGGTGTGGACCTGGCTGTGTCCTCATCTGGGGCTCCCCTGAGGAAGGCCCACTTTCAGATGACCTCAGGTTGCCAGCAAAATTCATTTCCTTGCAGTCCCGTGACTGGGGTTCCCGTTTCCTGGCGGCTGTGACCCTCAGGTCTGTGCCACGGCCCTCTCCCCAGCGTGTTTGCCCCTCCACGGCCAGAATCGCTGACTCTGACCCCTAAACATTCTTTCAAGGGCCCACCTGATCAGCCCAGGCCCACCTGGGATGTCCCCTTCTGATACGCTCAAGTCAGCTGACTGGGGACCCTACACCTGCCGTGTAACACGACCTGCCCCTGGGAGCAGTGTCTCAGCACGCTCACAGGTTCTGACCACACCTGGGCTGTGCCCGCTGCACCAGCCGACAGGATGACGGAGCCCGGACGGCGGCCATGGGCTCAGCCCCCGCTCCCTCAGCCCTCCCGCTGTGCAGCCCTTGAACCTGGCAGAACCTCAGCCTCCCAGTGTGTGGAGTGGGGCTATGATACGGGCTTGGGCGGGATCAATCACATGGTCAGTCAGGCACTCTGCAGGTGCTGGCCAGCGTAGGGGACACGCTTGTTCCAGCGCCAGGCAAACAGTGGGTGTCTCAACAACCGGTTCGGATCACGGGAACCAGACTGAAGTTCAGGTTTCCATTCCTGGCTTTAAGCTGCTCTAGCTGTTCAAGGCTCCTGAGGTTCACGAAGAAATAAAAGGCCCCAGTCAGTGGGCCGCCTCCCTCCACTGCAGGGCCACACTTCCCACGAGCGCAGCAGGAATGCTGGACGTGCAAGTCTGGTCTCTGCGGCTGACCTGCCGGCCGCGAGGGGTCTCAGCGCCACGGGGACCCTCTGCCGGGCCTGGGACGTCGGGAGGCTTTGCTACTTGAGGAGGAGGAGCAGAGCCAAGAGAGAGGAGGTGAGGGGGCGGGGGGAGCAGAGCGCGGGTGGGGTGGGATGCGGGAGCAGGCCTGCCGGGCCCTGTGTCTGCCCAGGTGGAGGGACAGCTCCCTGGTGGGCACCGGCGGCTCAGCTCAGCACGGGCAACGGCAGGTCACTTGTCCCGTGCTGTCCCGTGCTGGGAGATCACCTCTCCGGGGGAGCTCAAAGCGTGGCCAGGCCTCCTGGTCCCATGTGGAGAGGTCTATGTGCAGTTTTTTCTCCAAACCAGCTTCAAGGCCGCCAGGGACAGAGGCGGGTGGTCGTGAGCCAACCACGGCCTCGCGTGAGGGAGCCGGCCTGAGACGCAGGGACCTCTCAGGGTTGGAGGCTGTCGCTGTGCTCTGCTCTCGTCTGGGTGGTCACAGCAGGGCAGGACCCGGGAAGACGCTACACTGAGCCCAGAGCCGGTCCCAGCCGTCCTCCCGCAGCTGCCACCCCCTCTCCTGCTCGCCAAGGCTGAGCTTAGCTGGGCAGCGCTGCCACACCGGCCTCTGTGCAGCACTCGCTGGGGACTTGACCTTCCTGCTCCACCATCCACGCCTCGCACTCCGCGTCTGCTGGGCCCGGGCCACCCTCCTGCTGCAGAAACCCCTCGGGGGCTGGGGTCGTACCTCCAGTCTTCGTCTCTGGGCCCAGGGACCTTGGTTCTCCATCCGTGACCGCTGGGGTCACAGGTGGGGACGTTGCCCGACCCCCAGGCCCCCAAGGCCTCATCAGGACGGCGCCTAGCGCCGCCTCACACCTGCCCTCCACGCAGAGACTGTGGCTTTGGCCATTCTAAGGAAGACTGACGGATCCGTGGCGGGTGCACTAGGGTTCGGATGCCTGCCAAGGATGAGGGCTGTGGCGGAGAGACCAGGCCGAGGGTCAAGGGACTGAGCTCCAGGTCTGGCCCTGGCGCCGGCCGGATGACCTCCTGGAGCCTGTCTCCCGTCTGGCCTCGTGGGGTGCGTCGCAGTCAGGAAGGGGACCAGGTGCTGAGCACCTGCCCTGCGGCTCCCAGCAGTAACCGCCAGGAGGACGAGAGCAGGATACACCCTGGCACTCATCTCCTGGGGCTGGAAACCGAGAAGCAGAGGGGCTCTGGCACCTTGCACCACGAAGTTCACCGCCTGCCGCTCTGCTTGAGCCCGGAGCTGCGGGTCGTGCGCGCGGATCCTCGGCAGCGGCCTCCTCCTGCCCATGATGGACACCACACAGCCTGTGTCACACGGAGGAAGAGCAAGATGAGAGCAGCAGTGAGCGGGCGGCGCGGCGCCCTGCTGGACCCTCCCCTTGTGGGCACAGCTGCTCTCAGACTAGGTCCTGGGGCCCCGCGGGAACCCTCCCTGCTGCAGCCGGAGCAGCAGTGCCGGAGCTCCGCCCTGAGGCCTCTGGGTCTGTCTCTAGGGCAGGTGGGCTCTGTGGTGGGAAAGCAAGGACAGCAGCAGAGTGGCCTTTGCTTGCCCGGTGGCATGTTTTGCACACTTTCTAACTTCTAGCCGTGCTTAGATCTGATGTAGGACAGGAAGGGCGGTTTTTACACTCTAAAGGTGAAAAACCACTTGTGATTCTTGGGGACAGAAGTAATTCTGGACAGTGTGGCAGCTGGAGTTGGGGAGAAAAGCATTAATCCTTAGTTCACTCAAGGAGGGGCTGATGGTCTGCGTCAGAGACCACATCCCTACACATGAGGGCACATCCAAGCTTTGTGGGGCCCAAAGCTTCCATAATTTGGGGTCCTCTTTAAGAGAATGAATGCAGAGGTGCTGCAATGGTTATGTTCCTGACCAGTGAGAACTTTGGTTTTACTAGGTGTTGGTAAGAACTAAATCCCCAACTTACACGTTATGTGTCTGAGGATTGGAAGAATTTCTCACATACACAATAATTATAAAAATGACAGTGTGTTAAGCACCTGCTCCAATGCCAGGCAACGTATAATTAAAGTCCCCTCACTGTGACAGGCAGCGAGAACAGGGAGAGCCGTGCTTCTGACGGGCGCATTCCAGTCTCTGTCTCTGTGCGTGTCTGGTGATTTTTCCTTTTTTTAAATATTTATTTATTTATTTTTGGCTGCGTTGGGTCTTCGTTGCTGCGTGCCGGCTCACTCTAGTTGTGGCGAGCAGGAGCTACTCTTCGTTGCGGTGCACAAGCTTCTCATCGTGGTGGCTTTTCTTGTTGCGGAGCACGGGCTCTAGGTGCGTGGGCTTCAGTAGTTGTGGCACACAGCCTCAGCAGTTGTGGCACACGGACTTAGTTGCTCTGCGGCATGTGGGATCTTCCCGGACCAGGGCTTGAACCCATGTCCCCTGCATTGGCAGGTGGATTCTTAACCACTGCGCCACCAGGGAAGCCCTGTCTAGTGATTTCTGACCGGATGCTGGGTATTGTGCGTTTTATGTTGTTCAGTGATGGGGTTTGGTGTTTTCCTTTTTTTTTTTTTATTTAATCAATTAATTTATTTTTGGCTGCGTTGGGTCTTTGTTTCTGCGCGAGGGCTCCCTCTAGTCACGGTGCGCGGGCCTCTTACTATCGTGGCCTCTCTTGTTGCGGAGCACAGGCTCCAGATGCGCAGGCTCAGTAGTTGGGGCTCACGGGCCCAGCTGCTCCACGGCACGTGGGATCTTCCCAGACCAGGGCTCGAACTCGCGCCCCCTGCGTTGGCAGGCAGATTCTCAACCACTGCGCCACCAGGGAAGCCCCTGGTGTTTTCCTTTCAAGAGTGTTAGGCAGGCCTGAGGTACCTGCAGATCGCCTGATCCTTTTGAGGCCGACTTTTAAGCTTTGTTAGGGTGGGTTTAGAGCAGCTTTAATCTAGGGCTAGTTTAGACCTACTGCTGAAGTGTTACCCTTCTGGGTGAATGTCTCAGATATCCACTGAGCACCCTCCATTCCAATGGTCAGAACCCAAACATCTCCTGGCCCTGTGTGAACTCTGAGGTTGTTCAGCCTTCTGCTCCCCAGAAATGATTCTGCTTAGTCCTGTGGCGTTTCACTCTCTGCACACGTATCTCAGTATTAAGGACAGACGGGGGACTCCTCTGAAGGTTCATGGAGACTTTTTCTCTATAACTTCCTCCTCTCTGATAGTCTACCTTGCAAGATCCGGTTGCCTTTGCCTCCCAGACCCAATCCTTGTCTCCTCAACTCAGCGAGGCCACTGTAATCTGCTTGGGCTCCCCTCCTGCACTATGGTCTGTGGCCCTAGACACAGGGTGTCAGAGGGCTCCCCTCCTTTGCTTCTGTTCTATCAGAGACCAGAGTAATACACTGCCTATGATCCAGTGTCTGGAACAGTTGCTTCATACATTTTGCCCAGTTTTCTAGTTGTTTATGGTGGGAGGAAAGTCTGAACTTCTTTGCGGCCCAAAGCAGAAGCCCCTGGTTCCATACATTTCAAATCTTGTTTCCAAGGCTTGCGGTCCTGGCGATTATAGTTCCTGTTCACACTGCGAGATGACCTCTGGCCCTGCACCTTCCTGTTACTGCACTCGGGAAGTGGGAGGGCATGGAAGGAATGCTCCCGGAAGCCATCCCTGTGCCAGGATGGCTAGCACCCCTCAACCGTGCATGGAAAGAGCAACAAACCTCAGGAATACCCACACTGAGATCCGAACTAAATGAGGCACCAAGTTGACTTCCCCTTAAGCCGGATTCAAAATATAGCTGTGGCCACGGCAATGCCACATACCATGGAAAGGAGTACGGTGGAGGAGGGTGGAGGGGAAGAGACGGCGTCTTAGTCAATCGCAGTTAAAGTACCCTGCTTTTGCCAATTCTACAAAAGATGTGACCACGTGAACACACTGCAGGGCCTCTCCCGGGGCCTGGGAGGAGGGGCCCACACAAGGAGGACCCTGAACTTACAGCTTCATCAGCATCATGGTCAACCTGCCTGGCTCACCTGTCCACCCCCGGGCAGGTCAGTGAGCCTGCAGGGAGAGCGCAGGCTCACACCACCTCCTTCCCTCCTCGCCCTGCTGTCTACCTCTCACCAGTGGTCCCCCTCCATCCCACCTCCCAGGACTTCCTGAGCTAACAGCCGTGTCACTGCTCCCAGGTGCTGGCTCTGATCAGCTCCCCTCCCGACCTCTTTTCCACACTCTTGCTGGAACAATCTGCGAAAAATGAAACCCAGGCTCTTTTCGTGACCCGTGTGGTGCTGTGCAGAGTCTGGGCGCACATCTGCCTCTTCCTGGCCCCGCCCCTCCCTGCCGGCTCTCCCTGGCCTCTCACCTGGTCTTGCTCAGGTGTCACCTCTTTTTGTGTCACTGTGGCTGACCGTCCCCAGGGCTGCCCTCTGCTGCTCTCTGCCCAGTGCCCCGGGATTCTTCCACACCCAGGATCCCATCTTTCTGACACCGCCTGGATGTACTTGCTCACTGTGGGTTACGTTTCCCTGGATTGTGTCTCCAGGAGAGCCAGGAGGTCCTATCCCTGGTGCCAACACAGTGCCTGACACGGGTAGGCACCCAAAAAATGTCTGTAGCATAATTTAATGACAGTTGAGCGTCTGCCCAGAAATGTAATTGCTGCGTCAAAGGACATGCGTGCTTCACGCTGGCAAGCGTAAAGCTCCACGGCCCTTCGAGAAAGTTCAGTGCAGGGCAGGGATGCAGAGCCGTGCAGCAGAGAGGCACTGGCTGGGCCAAGCTGCCTGGTGGGTGGGTCCCGGCCTGGCACTGCCTGTTTTGTTAGCTGTGTGAACTCAGGAAGCTACTTGACCTCTCGGGGCTCATTTTCTTCACCTGTAAAGCAGGGTCACGATGTGACCCAAGCTTTTGAGTTGCAGTGAGGATGACGTAGCCAGTTGTGGGCAGCCGTGGACACCACGCCTGGCCGCGCTGTGCGGCACGAGGGCCTGCGTGTGGCTGTCCCCCCTCCTGCAGTGACCCTGGCTCCGTGCACTCAGCAGCGCTGGGTTCTATCACTGTTTTCACATTTCATAATTGATAGTATTTTAGTTTTCCCAAGCGTGGGGCCCCAGTGAGGAGGCTGTAGGCATCGACCCGGGCTGTGCAGCCTCCGTACGGCTCACCCCCAGGCCCAGGAGCCGAGGCCTGTGAGATGATCACTGGGGGATAGAAACGGTTTCCCGGCTTTCTCGAGCCCCCAGGAGGCTGCAGGAGCTGAGCGCTGACCCCGCACAGGCTGCTGTCGGGATGTGCGGCCAGGCCCAGGGGAGCCTGTGGGGCCGCCCTGCACTCACGGGCTCCCGAGAGAAAGGTCATCAGTGAGCCCCCGGGAGGATCCCGGGCCCTGCGGGATGCGCCAATCCTCCGTGATCCCAAGTGCGCTGACTCTCCGCTTGCTCTGTGGCGACCACTGCTCTCTGTTTTGCGTCTGTTTCATGAGCTTCTGCTCCTACGTTGATTTCCTTCCTTCTTGTTTCTTTAATCTACTCTGCTGCTCGTTCCCAAATGTCTTGTGTTGAATACAGTCATTTATGTTCAGAAATTTTTCTTTCTTTTAAAGCACTCTTTTAAAGAATTCCTTCATCTCTAAGTGAAGGTCCGCTTGGCCATGTCTTACGGTTTTTCACTGAGATACTTATACTGTCATTTATTGCTAAAATGCTTGTCATTGGCTTGGGACTTCTTTTTAAAATCTTAAATCATTTAGGAGTGCAAGGATTTTTCCAAATAGGCAGATGGATGGATGGCCACACATATTGATATAAACTACCTTTTTATCCCACTGTGGTCACAGAACATGCTCTGTTTGACATTCTTTGAAATCTGTGACCAAACTGTGGCGAAATGTTGTGGATACACCACATGCTTTTCCTAAGAACACAGTTCTCCATTTTTAGGTGCAGGACATCTCTCTCTGTGTATCTATCCATCTATCATTTCTAGCTCAAGCTTAGTATTGTTGCCTCCAGAAGAGCCTGGCTCTGGACCCTCCTTACGTGGAGCCTTTTGGTCCCATTTATCCAGCAGGGGCTGGATGCTCACCCAGTCCCCACCCACCCAGCCCCCAACAACCCCCCACCCTCCCATCTGTTCACCCACCCACCGGAGGAGCAGGGTCTGGGAGACCACCTGGCTACTGCAGAGAGGGCGTGGGAGAGGGAGGGGGACCTGCCGACGGCTTTGGCAGCAGCTGGCTGACCTGTCTGGTGACACTGGGCAATGGTTGCTTGGGTGAAGTCCTTGATTTTCTTGTACTTCTGCAAAAAACTCTCCAAAAACTGGGCAGCTTCCTGAACGGGAACTCCAAGGCCAGCAGCAAGTCGCTCCTTCCCTGTGTGAGTAGAAGCGTGATCAGAGGCCAGTCTCTCGCCCAGCGGGCTCCCAGGACACGAGCCACCAGGCAGTGACCACCACGCGTGGAAGTGAGCCCACAGAAGGGATCTTGGAAGACTCGCTGCGTCAAGGCCCAACTGGCACCACTGGTCTCTTCTGATTGGTCAGGATGGTGTTGGCTTTGGCTTCACAGACCAAGTGTTCGGTGCCAGCCAGTCTGGACGGGAGCCTGTTAAACATTTATTTATTCAACAATGTTGACTGAGGGCCTGGCAGGTGCTGCAGGTGAAGCCCTGGTGAAGGAGCTGTAGTCCCTGCTTGCAGCCTGTCCAGAAGGGAGCCTGTTTCCAGAACTGGGGGAGGCTGGAGAGGGCCGGCAAATAAAAGAGGAAGGGAAGTTTCCAGTGCCAAAATACGAGGAGCTCCCACCCTTGGAATGTTTTTTTGAGACAAAAACTTTTGGTCCAGACCAATATTTGGTCCCTAGAGGACGCAGGCGTTCTGGAGAAGCTTCTTACAGCAAGATCTCTGGTCAGGATGACACCCGAGTTCCAGGATGGCACCCCGAGTTCTAGATGACACCCAAGCTCTAGGATGACACCCTGAGTTCTAGGATGACACACCAAGTTCCAGGACGACATCCCGAGTTCTAGGACAACACCCAAGTTCCAGGATGACAGCCCGAGTTCCAGGACGACACCTGAGTTCTAGGATGACACCCAAGCTCTAGGCCGGCACCCCGAGTTCTAGGACAGCACCCCGAGTTCCAGGACGACGCGCGAGTTGCAATCGACTCCAGATCCCAGGAAACCACTTGTTCGCTTTCTATCAGTGCAGATTTTCTTTTCATTATTTTTTGTGGTAAAATATATATAACACAAAGTATGCCATACTGTAAATTAATTTCGTGTTCCAGAATTTCGTATGAAGGGTGTAATGAATTGTTCACTATAAATACTCCTTTGCATCTGGCTGTCTTCTTTCATTGGCCATAATGTTTTGAGTTCATCCACGTTGACAGCTGTATCAAGAGTCTGTCAGGAGTCTGTTGCTTTTTTCAGCATCGAAGTGTAGTTGATTGGTAACATTGCGTTCGTTTCAGGTGTACAGCAAAGGGACTCAGTTACACACATCTCTTTTCTTGAGCATGGACCGGGTTACCCTCTTTCTTCATACGTTTTGTATTCTGGCTATTGTATTATAAATGATATGTTGTAGACACTCTAGATTCTGTTATGTTTCTCTCAGCAGTGCTGATTTATAAAACAAAAAACAAAAAACTTCAAACTTTGTCCCGCTGCAGTCAGCAGCAGCTGAAAGCGCGCATCAGTCCTTTCAGCAGTAGCTGGGCTGTTTGAAGTCTGCCCTTTTCACACACAGTCAGGGTTCAGCCAGAGATCTGGGCAGAGCTCAAGCCCAGAATTCGGGGTTCTCCTTTGACTCTCCTCTTTCTGAGATTTCTCCCTTCACTTTCCAGATTCACTGGCTGCCCTGACCTCTTTCCTCTGCCTTTTATTTTCCCCAATTAATTAATTAATTTTTATTTTTGGCTACTTTTGGTCTTCGTTGCTGCGCGCAGGCTTTCTCTAGTTGTGGCGAGCGGGTGCGTGGTGCGTGTGGTGCGTGGGCTTCTCATTGCACTGGCTTCTCTTGTTGTACAGCATGGGCTCTAGGTGCATGGGCTTCAGTAGTTGTGGCATGTGGGCTCAGTAGTTGTGTCGCACAGGCTTAGTTGCTCCGTGGTATGTGGGATCTTCCTGGACCAGGGCTTGAACCCATGTCCCCTGCATTGTCAGGTGGATTCTTAACCACTGTGCCACCAAGGAAGCCCCTGTCCTCTGCTTCTTGAAGCCAGTAAGACCCTGGATTTCTGTCGGGGAGTTTTAGCCACACACAACACGGACAGAGGCTTGCCTTCAGGTGAAGAGCTACAAGACGGCAAATTCACCCTGTGCTATTCCTTCCTTCCAAGTGTTAACCCACCTCCAATTTCTGTCTGCTTTTGGTCACTTTTCAGTACCTTTAGGTAGTTGTTTATTATACTTTAGCATACTTTCTAGTTGATATCTGTGGGAGGGTGGTCTGATCGGAGTGCCATGGCCACTGCCGGAAGTCACATTTCTCCTTCTGTGTCTACGGCTGAGAAGGAATTCCTTTCCCTTCCTCTGTAGAGCTGTTGGGATATCCCAAGGTCTCTGTACAGGAAGAAAGCCTGCTTCCGAGAGAAGCCGGTGATGTGGCAACTCTGAGAGAAGCAGAGATGGGCTGAGCCGGAGACTGAGGGTCTGGTCACTTCTCCAGGCCCCGGTCCTTATTCCCCATGCCCTTGGGGGGTCTGTCACACTCTAAGGCCACCATGCCCCTGCCCCCCAAGTAGGACAATGTTTGGCTCTGTGAGGGCTTCTGTTCCGTGCTTCGTGTTCATGGGTCCCCACTTCCGACACAACTTCCCTTCACACTTTGATTCAGCTGATCAGGTTCCTGCTGTTTCAGTTGTGAAAATGCAGGCCTGTCTCCATAGGTGCATCCCTGGGAGCACGGATCCCCTTGGTGGGAGCACGAGGTACCCCACCTCATAGGTCCCACGTGAACATACAGTTTGGCTTTCCCCACAGAGGGCTAATTGCCTCCCGTGTGTGTGTGTGTGTGTGTGTGTGTGTGTGTGTGTGTGTGTGTGTGGTGCAATTCTAAGTTTGGGAAGGAAACCTTCACTCCCTTTCCTCCACGTGCTCTCTGCCCCATGCTGAACTAGAACAGCTTCTCACTCTTGGTTACAGCTCCAGGGCCTCGTGAGAGCTTGGCACTCGTGGGCCTCCAGGGATGCTGGCACAGGCCTGACCGGCTCCTGCACATCCTTTAAAGCTCAGCCCGGCCTGGCGAGGGGCCTCCCCTGGGCTCAGCAGTCATGCTGGATGTCGCCGATCACTCAGTGCCGTCCCCGCAGGCCTGCTCGTGTGTCTCATCGGACAAGCGTCGGCCCCTTGGAGCAGGAGGCCTGGAGCCCGGCACTCGGTGCGCACCGGTGACGGGACGTGGAGTGAGCTTAAGATGCGCAGCGAGGAGAATCAAGGGTCACGCTGACTCTAAGAGTAGCAGGAGCTCAGGGCAGGACGGGAGGAACAGGGGTTTCTGCTGCCAGCGGGCCTGGGGGGGCACAGTGCTGGGCAGGCGGCTGCATCCAGTGGGCTGAGGGCAGCGGTGAGCCCAGGGCCTGCGCTCCGCGCCGAGGCCTGCAGGCGGGCAGGCATTCCCATTTCGGGGGGGACAGGTCTCTGGTGGCAGAGGCCTGGCGGCTCCCAAGCCCTGGGGAGAGGGGCTGAGGCAGGCGTGGGGATCAGGCTGCCCGCGGGCTGGGGGTACGTCTTCTCGCTTGTCCTGGTCCTGCTCTCCCTCTACAGCCTTTTGTCATCCTCACAGTGACCATGACCCCGAAGCCAGGCCGGGGCCATGTGCCCCCAGCACCCAGAGCAGCCGCTTCCAGACTCCTCGTGTTTAGGTGAAATCGCAGCATTGCAACCCACAGGAGCCAGGCGGTTGAAGGCTTCTCTGCTGAGTTTCCAAAGGGCCCCAGCAGCCCAGGACTCCCGGCCCTTCAGGAGACGAAGGCCCCACTTCACACACGAGGCAGACGCAGCCCGACAGGTGCACAGAAGCCCGGCTGTCAGGTGGCGACGGGAGCGGCAGACACGAGGCCCGGGGTGGGAACCCTGTCAGCATTAGGGCTCAAAGCAGCGGCTAATGACTCATTGCTTATTTACAAAGTGGAGCTCTTTTCCTCCCCAGAAAATAACAAAGTGAATACTCCAGAAGGTGCCAGACCTGCAGGAACAAAGGCTGACTCTGGGTGCACCGGGTAGCGGGGGCAGCGGGGGAGGCCCGCCGCCAGAGACTGGAGCCGAAGCGCCCCTGCCCGAGCCCTGGCTGAGACCACAGCCCTGGCAGGTTTGAAGCGGGTTTCAGACTCATCATAAGCAGGTCGGTCCAGGAAGAGGCGCTTTGGAAGCAGGTCACACGGCACCGCAGTCACACTGGAGAAGCCCGAGGTGGCTCCTACCTGCAGCTGACTACACGTTTGCCCAGGGTTTTGCGCTGGCAGCTCTTCCCTGAACGGACACAGGGTTCCTATGGCAGGGAGGGACCCTATTCTCCGTGTCTTTACACAAGCCCTGCTCCTCAAAATGGAACTGATCCAGGAGGGGCCTACGCAGGCCTGGCCTCCAGGCCACAGCCTCTCCTGACCCCCTCCCTCAGCTCCCGAGGGGTGTCAGGCCCACTGATGCAGCAAGACCGAGAGGGAGAAAGAATTTAAAAAGCCCAGAGAGCCCACGGTCAGGAAGGGAGAGGAGAGGGTGGGAGAGGGGAGGGGAGCAGGTTGCTCTGCCTGGGGTCCTGGGTCTGGAAAAGGGGAGGGGAACAGGGTGACGACAAGGGCTCCTGGAGCATCTCAAAGCACAGGAGTGGCCCCCAGCAGGTGGTGTGATGTGGGGTAGGGGGAGGCTTTGGTCGGCCTTCACTTCTGCACGTCCACCCTCCGTGCAAAGGTTGCTGGGAGCCCTGAGGGTTGAGGGCGTGAGTGGTCTGACTGGTGTCTGGTGCATCACAAATACCATCAACATGTGTGTAAACAGCGGCACACAGGGATGCACAGGATGAGTTCCATGGGCTGAGAGTGATTTCTGTAAGTCACAGCCACATTTCAATGCAGGTGCACAACTAGAGCACCTCCGTCTGGCCTACAGGTGACACCAAGGCCTCAGGCCCACCCACAGCCTACCTGCTCCATAGACCACCGAGTACACCACCTTCTTGGTCTGCTCCCTGTCTGCGTGCGTCACACGCTCTGGGGAAATGTCCTTCCTACATGGAAAGATGGCACGTTGTCAGGCACGTTGGCACCTGTCTGAGGAGGTCCTCAAGGGTCCAAACCACACACATCCCCTCACACCCCAAGAACCACTTCAAGGTCAGGCCTGTAGTACGGTAGGGGAGACAGTCAGCATCTAAAGCATCTGTGTCAGCCTGGCCCCTCCGAACAGATGCCAGCCAGGTTCTGGGGTATCCACACCCCAAACCCAAAAAGTGGCTCCACCACCGGAGTGCCAGGCAGACAGGAGGAGGCCTGGGGCCTGGGGCCCGCCTGTGGGTGCTGCAGTAGGGGCTGCTTCTGGGCCTCCTGCAGGATTGGATGAGCAGCCTGTGCCTTGCCTCCTACAGAAGGAAGGGCCCTGTCCTGGCGTTCAGACAGAATAAGAACCAACTCCACACCCGGCAGCGTGCAATCGTGCCGCTCTCCAAAGATTAAAGCTGAGCCTGAGAAGCACAGGGGCCGGTGGGCACCCAGGGCCCCTCCTCCTTGCTAGGCCATCCTCGCCTAGCCGTGCGCACACCCCAAGTCTCCCTGATGGAGTGAGCACGTCAGATCAGCAGAGACAGAGAGAGAGAAAAGGAAGAAAAAGGAGCCTGTCCAACCTCTGTGGGCAGCCCTGTGCTGGGCCCTCCTGCAGGGCTGGCCTCCACTCGTGGCCATGGGGTGAAGCTTAGGATCTGTGCAGGGATTTGGGGTGTATGGGCTGCCCCGGGCCTGCACGTGGCTTCTAGATTTCCCGGTATGCACGGGGCTTTGAATGCCCTATTTCCCAAAGACCCTCTCTCCCCAGCTTTTCCTCCCAAGCTTTCAGCCTCCGTTATTTGCCTCGACTGAGGTCTCTTGTGGTTGACCTTAGGATGTTTTCCAGCAACGCGGCCACTTTTCTGACTGGAGACAGTTCCGAGATGGGGAAACAATGCCCGTGTCAGCCCCCAGACAAGTTAGAACAAACAAACACTATTCTTTGCGAATAAGGTCTGTGCCTGGAAGCAGGGACAGGGTCCCACTCTGGGCAGGAGGCTGCTGAGTCGTGGGAGTGGTGTGGGCCGAAGGAAAACACCACAGAGCCCTCCTAACTGTTTTCAGCTGCTTTTTTCTTGATTCAGAACTTGCTTGGTTGCTGTAAACTGCGGACTGGTTTTCAGCGTTCTGCCAAGTTGGTTCTAACAGTTTTTGCCTGATTTGTGGATGCTTCTGTTGGTGGACAGGCCCTCAGAGCTGCCTGCTTCACCATTTGCATTGGTGTCCTAGAGTGCATTCATTTTTCCACCTGATTTTAAAGTACTGATACATTTCTTTTTGTCCTTTTCCTTCTGTGTTAAGCTATTTTGCCCACGTTTTAAAATCCCACCCTTGAACTTGGTATTGTCAACAGCTGTATTTAGATAAGAAGCCAAACACCAAAATGCACCCAAGCCCAGAACAAACGTGTGTCAACCCCTGTGTCACCAGCCACCCTTGGTCCTCACTGAACTCCCTTTATTTTGGAAATCCCACAGGCGCTCCAAACCTGCTCAGGAAAGACATTGCTGAAAAGCTTACCTAAGACTAGCTTCCCCATGACCTGCTCAGGGCCACCTGCAGTGACGGCAGATGAGGGCTTGGCCCAAACAAATGGGTCTGGCGACACTGCAGGGAGGGGACAAGGGAGGCATTTTGGAGCAGGTGCCCCTCAACCAAACCACACTAGGGACCCCCTTCGCTCTATCCGGGGCTGGAAAGTTGTCTGAGGGAGCAGCGTTAACTCTCCTGGGACTTGCTTCTTCCCAGAACCAAAGTGTGACAGAATGAATAGATGCTAGGGACATACATCAGACATCATGTTCCAATAACAGAGAACATGCTTTCTCCTTGAGCACATGGGGCACACGCACAATAACACATCATGCACCAGGGCACACAAAAAACCTCAAAAGGCCGCACATAGTAGGAATATTAAAATAACACTCTGATGACAGTATAAGAAAACTAGAAATCAAAGACAAAAACAAAATCCCCAAAGCCCATCTAGCTAGAAATAAATCAGAAAACACTTCTATCAGTCAACTTTTGACTGAAGAGAAATATAAACAGAAATCACATAGTTTCTAATGAAAACACCCTATGTCAGAACCAATGGATTACATTAAAACAGTGAGGAAATTTCATAACCCTAAATGCCTATGTTAATAAAAATGACAGAATAAAAGTATATGAATTAAATAAACACAAGGAAAAAAAACAAGAAAATCAAAAGAATACACAAGGAGTGAAATAATAAAGCTAGAAAAAAGATGGGAGCAGAAATTAATGAGGAAAAGAAATTAAGTAGAGAACAGCAAAACAGATCATTAGTAAATAAAAATCCTGGTTCTTACAGAAAATAAATAAACCATTAGGTAGTTTAATCAAAAGGGCAAACACAGATATACAAAACAAGAAACAACGGGGGAAAGTAGCAGCAGATATGTAGGAAGTGAAAAAAAAAAACCTTAAAAATTATTTTGCACAATGCTATGCAAGTACATTTTAAAACCCAGGTGAGACGGACAATTCTTAAAGAAAACACAGTTACAAAAACTGACTCCAGTAGAGATGAAAGTTGAACAGACCAATGTCTATAGAAGAAATAGAGAAAATTATTAAGGAACTATCCCACAAAAACACCAGGCTCAGATGGTTTCAAAGGAGAATTCTGTCAAACCTTTAGAGACCAGAGAGTCCCCATGCTGTGCAAATTGTTGCAGAGTGTAGAAAATGAACAAAACCTTCCAAATTAATTTTATTAAGTATAACAGTTATACCAAAACATGATAAAGATAGCATAAAAAAGGAAAATTATAGACTTATACTGCCTATGAATATTGATTTTTTTCTTTAAAAATCTTAAAATTTATTCAAAATATAAAATTTATGAATATTGATTGATGTAATAATCTTAAATAGAATATTTGCAAACAGAGTCCAACTCCACATTAAGAAAATAGCACCTCACAGCCAAGCAGAGTTTATACCAGGAAAGCAAGGCTGGTTCAGTGTTAGGAAGTCCATTAATATAATTCACCACATGAATACGACTAAGGAGAAAACGACATGATCATCTACATTGTTGCTGAAAAAAACCCCGTGACAAATTCCAACTCCAATCCAATCCAATCCTACTCCTAGTAAAAACTCTTGAGAAAACAGGAATAGCTGGATACTTCCTTAAACTCACAAAGCAATACACCTCACTCCTAAAGCTAGCTTCTTATCATGGGAAGCTCCACGGCAAGGATGCCCACTACCTCCACTATTTAACATTGTTCTGAAAGTATAGTTGATCCTCAAAGAACACAGGTTTCAACTCTGTGGGTCCACCTATATGTATATTTTTTTCAATAAATAGATTGAAAATTTTTTTGGAGATTTGCAACAATTTGAAAAAACTCGGAGATGAACTTTGTAGCCTGAATATTGAAAAATATTAAGAAAAGGTTAGGTGTGTCATGAATGCATAAAATATATGTAGATAATAATTTAGTTTATCATTTACTACCATAAAATGGACACAAATCTATTATAAAATGTTAAAATTTATCAAAACTTAAGCACACAAACACAGAACGTACACGGTGCCGTTGACAGACAAAGTGAAGCTGCAGTATGAAATCATTCCCGTATGAATGAACTGCAGTGTACCCTGTGCTGCCGTTAACAATTTCCTAGTCTCCTCCTGTGGCTACTGTGCTGAGCTCAAGTGTTTCAAGTGTCCACTTAAAATGCCCCGTGACGCTGGTCATTTCCATGTGGGGAGTTTGTCTCTCCAGTAAATCGGGAATTGCAGTAAGAAGTGATCTTTCATGGTCCTCACACATTTTTCATCATGTTTAGTGCAATATCGTAAACCTTCAGTAACACCATGGAGCCCATACGAAGTGCCACTAGTGCTGCTGGAAGTGCTCCCAAGAAGCAGAGAAAAGTTGTGACGTTATGAGAAAAAGTTGAATTGCATGATATGTACAGTAGATCGAGGTCTGCAGCTGTGGCTGCTGCCATTTCAAGATAACTGAATTCAGCGTAAGGACCATTGTAAGAAAAGAAAAGGAAATTCGTGAAGTAGTCGCTGCAGCTATGCCAGCAGGCACAAAAACCTTGGACTTTTTGCAAAATACCTCTTTATCTTGTATTGAAAATGCACCTTTTATGTGGGTGCAGGATTGCTATAGACTCTAATATGATTCGAGAAAAAGTGAAGTCATTACAATGACAACTTAAAGCAAAAGGAAGGTGAAGGATCTAAAGCTGGAGAATTTAATGCCAGCAAAGGATGGTTTAATAATTTTAGTAAAAGGATTGGCTTTAAACACGTAAAGATAACAGGAGAAGCAGCTTCTGCTGACTAAGGGCCAGCAGACGAGGTCCTAGACGCTGCTAAGAAAATCACTGGGGAGAAAGGATATCTGCCTGAACAGGTTTGTAACGCAGATGAAAGTGCCTTATTCTGGAAAAAGGTGCCACAAAGGGCACTCACGGGTAAGGAAGAAGTGAACAGGAGGATTTAAGGCAGGAAGGGAAGGGCTGACTCCTGTTTGGTACCAGTGCAGTCAGGCTTATGGTCAGGACCGCCCTCCACCTATCAATCTGCTGACCCCCGAGCCTTAAAGGGAGACGATGAACAGCAGCTGTCAGGCTTTTGATTGGACAACAAGGCCTGGACAGTGAGAGCCCTTTTTCTGGATTGGTTCCATCAATGCTTTGTCCCTGAAGTTAGGAAGTATCTTGCCAAGAAGGGACTGCCTTTAAAGTTCTTTTGATACTGGGCAATGCCCTGCTGGCCACCCAGAACTCCATGGGTGCAGCCCCGAAGGTGTCAAAGTGGCCTACTTGCCCCCGGACACAACGTCTCTATTTAGCTTCTAGATCAGGGGCCATAAGGACCTTTGAGGCTCATTATACACGGTGCTCTACGGAAAGGATCGTCAATGCTATGGAAGGGAACCCTGATAGAGACAACATCATGACAGCCTGGAAGGGTTACACCATTGAAGATGCCATCATCATTACAGAAAAGCTGTGAAAGCCATCAAGCCCCAAACAATAAAATCCTGCTGGAGAAAACCGTGACTAGGTGTTGTGTATGACTTCACAGGATTTACGATGGAGTCCGCCAAGGAAATCATGAAAGAAATTGTGAGCTGGGCATAAAAAGGTAGGGGGCGAAGGGTTTCAACATACGGGTCTTGGAGAAATTCAAGAGCTGACAGACACCACACCAGAGAAGTGAACAGACGACAACTCCATGAAGATGAGAGCTTCCCCACCGGCGCCAGCCAAAGAGGAGGACATAGAAGAAGCAGCGCCAGGAACAAACTGACGTTAGATGACCTGGCAGAAGGGCTCTGATAGTCCAGGCTGCTTTCGACTTCTTTCGGGACGTGAACTCCTCTATGAAACTGAAGCAAATGCTGGAAGAAGGATTGGTGCTGTATAGAAACATCTTTAGAGAAATGAAAAAGCAGGAAAGTCAGGCAGAGATTACGACGTATCTCCGTGATGTTACAGCAGGTGTACCTGCCTCTCCTGCCTCCCGCCCCCCGCCCATCACTCAGCGTGAGGACAATGAGGACGGAGACCCTGTGATGATCCACCTCCATGCACTGAACAGTGAAATCATCGTCATCCACACAGTTAATCAACGTATCTGTTGTGTGTGTGTGTCTTCGTGCTCATTACATCTCCCCATTATTCTTTTAGTATCTGTAAAGATCATGCTGATGTACTTTTTTTTTTTTTTTGGCCACGCTTCACAGCTTGCGGGATCCTAGTTCCCCGACCGGGGATCAAACCCGCGCCCCCTGCAGTGGAAGCACGGAGTCGCAACCACTGGACCGCCAGGGAAGTCCCCTGATGCACCCTTTTTACTCCTGATAGTAATTTGTGGGTTTTCTCTCTTTTTCTTGATCAGTCTCTCCAGGGGTTTACCAATTTTATTCATCTTTTCGAAAATCCTGCTTCTGTGGGAAAATCCTTGATTTTCTCAACTGTTTTTCTGTTTCTATTGAATTGGTTTCCACTCCTCCTAGCTTCCTTCTACTTACTTAGGATTTAAATTCCTCTTATTTTTCTAGCTTCTTAAGGTGGACGCTTAAGACACGTAATGTCATAAATTCCTAAGTGCTTCTATAGCTGCCCCCCAAAATTTCTGACGTGTTTTCATTTTCATTTAGCTCAAAATATTTTCTAATTTCCCTTCTGACTTTTTGCTTTGACCTATGGGTTATTTAGAAATGTCTTCTTTATTTCCAAATATGTGGGGATTTTCTATACATATTTTTGTTCTTGATTCCATATTTAATTTCACTGTATTAGAGAACGTAGTCTCTACGATTTCAGTCCTTTTAAATTTACTGACACTCGTCTTATGGCCAAGCATGCGGTCTATCTTGATGAATGGTTTATTGTGCATGTAAAATGCAGCATATTCTGCAACTGTTGATAATGTTATTCAGGTCTTCCATACCTTTCTGACCTTCCTTGTACTTGTTATTATTAAGCAAGTGGTGCTGAAATCTCCAACTGGACTTGTGGATCTCTGCATGTTTCATCTCAGCTCCATCAGGTTTGCTTCATGTATTCTGAATCCGTCCTATTAGATGCACCCTATATAGAAGTGCTATGTTTTCTTGATGAACTGGCCCTTTTATGAAGTGTCCCTCTCTGTCCCTGGCAATAGTCCTTGCCCTGAAATCTAACTGTCTGGTACTAAAACAGCCATTCAAATGTTTATCTGGTGAGTCCTGATCTCCTGGCTTTTAGTCTATGTTCTGACCCACTGAACTGCACACTGTGTCTCCCGTTACCAGCTCCAGGTTTAGGGAGAGTTTGGGGGCCTTTGTGAAGTGCACGTTTCTCTGGCTCCTTGTATTGTCCTCAGACACAATGACAGGGAAAGAAGCCACCTGTATTCTCGTGGGACTGCATACCAGGAGCAAAGTATAAACTTTTCATTAATTGCATTTACCTGCTGCAGTGGCCACTACTAAGTAGATACAGAGCAGATATTCCATACACCTGGAGCTTGAAAGAATCGTTGAGAGGTTGGCATATGTATTAGTTTCCTGTGGCTGCTGTAATGAACTGCCACAAATTTGGTGGCTTAAAACAAGGGATATTTTATTCCCTCACCGTTCTGGGGGTCTGAAGTCTGAAGTCAGTACCGCTGGGCCAAAATCAAGGCGTCGGCAGGGCCTGCTCCTGCTGGATGCCCTCGGGGAAGAATCTATCCCTTGCTTCTTCCAGCCTTTGGTCACATCCCTCCAGTCTCCCTCCTGTGGTCGCAGGGCCTCCTCTCCTCTGTGTCAAGTCCCTCTCATCCGGCTCTTACAAGGGCCCTGTGACGGCATTTAGAGCCCACTCCGATAACCAGGATAACCTTCTCATCTCAGGATCATTAACTTAATCACGCTGCAAAGATCTTTTCCCATATAAGGCAACCTTCACAGGTTCCAGGGTTTAGGATGCAGATATCTTTGGGGGGCCATTATTCAGATTACCACAGCATATGAACCTTAAAATACTTAAAATGCTTACACAATGAGATCCAGGTTTTGTAAACCAAAAACAAAAAAACAAAGGAATAAGAATCAAAAGCACAGAAGTGTGTGTACGAGAGAGACAGAGGCCGAGACAGATAAAGAATGGACAGGAATGGAATCTGGCAAAGGAAGACAAAGCTGAGTGGACACAGTGACTTGGATGTGGGGTGAGGAACGAAGTGCCCCCCATACGTGGCCTTGGCCCATGAACGACAGCTGGATGCAGTCACAGTGGGTGGTCCAGAGGCCAGGGTGTGTGAGAGGTCAGAGGTTCCCCAATTCAATGAGGCCAAGCCTGGATTCCAGTTCGTTAGTGAGAAATAGAAAAATGAAATGAGATCTGTACAAAAATTATGTAAGTAAAATTCTACCTAAATCTTTGTCAAACCTATGCTCGACCTTGCAGCTATGCCAGAGGCCGCCCCTGGGCAGCTGAGAAGCAGGGGAGACACTGCAGTCAGGCCTGCGAGTGCCAGGTAGAGAGGGGGCAGGGAGTGCAGAGGGGCCGGCTTTGCACCCGCGAGCACAAGAAGCTCACAAGGGGCCCCTCAGGGGCCAGGGCAGGTAAGTCAGAATCCCACAGGGAAAAGGAGGCCAAAGCGCCTCACTGCCTGCATCAGGGCTGCTAGGACAGGCCTCCAGTGTGCACTCCACGGCATGGCCAGCAGAGGTGGTCAACAGCCCAGGCACAGAGGAAGAGCAGACCGGCTTGGAAGGAATGGGCTCCCAGGCGTCCCCTTCTAAGGTCCCACCTGGTTGTCTCCTGGGAGCAGTGGCCCGAGATGTGTGACAGGGCAGCGGCAGCTGCAGGTGGCCCCCAAGCCTACGGAAGAGCCTGACTGCTTCAGTACCATCGAGGCAGTGTCCCCGCTCCCCCAGCTCCCTGCCCCCCACCCCCCACCAGCCAGGCTGTTTGGTCAAGGCCGACCCAGCACAGACATGGCCCCCCGCCCCCACCCAGAGGCTGCAGACACGGGAGAGCCCAGGGACACGGGCTCCTTATTGCTTTTGTTTCCTCGGTGAAAGGGGATTATCCCAAAGCTAGAAAGGGCCGGGCAAACACTGTCAAGAGAGAACGTGCAGCCCTCACAACCGCAGGCAGCGGCTCTCTGTGAATTCTGTCCCTGGGGTGAGAGCAGCACCCAGTTCCTGTGCCGGCGACTGGAGAAAACAGGAGTAACAGGCTGGTTTCCAGAGGCAGACTTGCTGTTACGGCTGCGGTTGTGAACTGGGCGGCGATGCAGTGGACAGAAAGGAGTCGGAAGACCCTGTCGTGGGCTTGCCTTTGACTCTGCCAACCCGCTTTCCTATAGGCGGCCACCCTGCCTTCCTGAAACAACTCCCCTGACCAGCCAAAGAGAGAAGGGTGGGGCTGTTCCATGTTCTGGGCCTGAGGACCAGCTTAAACCACAGGAATCATCCATCCTTTGCAGGTCTGAAGGCACTGTTTGGCCTGGATGCTTTTTTCTTTTGATGTTTGTGGAACTTCAGTTCTTCCTTCTTTTTCTGTTTCCTCTGAAAAGGTTATTGGTCTTTTGGGCTTTCTGCCTTTTCTCGGATCCTTGTAGGTAATTTGTATTTTCCTAGAAAATCATTTATATTAAAACTTACACATTAGTTAGCAGAGAGCTGTACATGGTAACTTCTCTTTTTGCAAGAGATAGACCTTGGAAAAGACCTGTTAAGAAAAACTTCTAGCAAATGAAGAAAAAAAAACCCCACTAAATATTATAATGGAACACTGCCTTCAGAAATCGGAAGGAAAACCATCTCCAACATAGATTTCTATCCCCAGCCAAATTATCAACCAAATGTGAGACATTTTCAGACAGGTAAGTTCTCTAAAAATTAACCTTCCACGTACCATTTCTGAGGGAGCCAAATAAGGATATGCTCCACCAAGGCAACGGAGTAACCCAAGAAAGGGAGTCCAGTACAGCAGAGGAGCAGAGGGGCCCCGGAGGATGGTGAGAGGAAGCACAGGCTGACGGTACACGCCAGGCCAAGAGGGCAATCAGTCCAGATGGAACAGGGCAGAAGCTCCAGAAAGAACTTCTTCAGGAAACTGAACTTGATAAACACCTGACGGTTGGGAAAGTTTGCCATGCAAAGCTCCTCAGAGAAAACTTCAGAAGGAGTATTCCATAATAAAATAAACAACTTCAGGAGTTGCTATAAGAGATCTGGGAGGTAAGGGGAATACAATATTTTGGCAGATTCATTGTTGGCTTTTCTTTTTCTCAAAAAAGCTCAGATCAGGGCTTCCCTGGTGGCGCAGTGGTTGAGAGTCCTCCTGCCGATGCAGGGGACACGGGTTCGTGCCCCGGTCTGGGAAGATCCCACATGCCGCAGAGCGGCTGGGCCCGTGAGCCATGGCCGCTGAGCCTGTGCGTCTGGAGCCTGTGCTCCGCAATGGGAGAGGCCACAACAGTGAGAGGCCCACGTACCGCAAAAAAAAAAAAAAAAAAGCTCAGATCAAATGAAACAGAGAAATCTGTAACTGCAAGACAGAAACTCTAGACAATGTTAACAAAGGAGTGGCGTGGAAAGGGGATATTAAAGGGACATAAGGACATGCTAAATTATGTGTTTTATTAGAAAGAAGATGCAAATATTGATCATTTTAAGTAATCAAAGGACGAACAAAAGAACGTGAGTATTTACCTTAGCACCTAAGACAGTGATTGGAACACAGAAAATATTCAATAAGTGTTTAGTGAGTGAATGAGCTAAGAAATAAATAGGTATGATACTTAAGGGCAAAAAGCATAAGAACAAGTTTTAAATATATAACTTTTAAACAATCTGGAGCATTGTCTACTTTTGGTAGTGGCAGACTAGCATGTTGTAGATGAATTTCCATGTAGAGCAATTATAATTGCTGGAGAAAATATTAAAAAGCATCTGTTTGAAGGCATGAGAGAACAGTAAGAAACAAGCCCAAGGCAGTAAGAACTTGAAAGGCTATGGCTTCAGAGAAAGGAACATGTAGAAATGTAAGCCTGATGTTTGGGGCCACACTCTCCCTTGAGGAATTTGCTGATTTTGAAGTGATAGTTGAAAGGCTGATTTTAGCTTCCTGAAGTCTAGGGGACTAGAGAACAACTTGAGGTTCAGGGCTTATCAAAAAAAAGGGATCCAGGACTTCCCTGGTAGTCCAGTGGTAAAGAATCCGTCTTACAATGCAGGGGATGAGGGTTTGATCCCTGGTCAGGGAACTGAGATCCCACAGGCCTTGGGACACCTAAGTCCACACGCCGCAACTACTGAGCTCGTGCGCCTCAACTAGAGAGCCTGCATGCTGCAACTACAGAAAAGAAAACCCACATGCCACAACTAGAGAGAAGCCCGTGCACCGCAATGAAGATCCCGCGTGCCACAATGAAGACCTGACGCAGCCAAAAATAAAAATTAAAAATAAATAAATAAATCTTTAAAAAAAAAAGAAAGAGGATCCTTGGTACTCTAGGGGAAAATGTGATCTTGAAATTTACTAGCTTTCACAAAGACTGAAGCTCATCTTCCCAATGGATCAACCCATGATTGGACTAAGGCAATCTGCCCTCAGTCTGACTGTCTGCCAGAAGCAAGACTATACCATCTTTTGAGGAAGATAACACTATTCATAGCTGTAACCTCTCATTTTCATTCACACTATTTGATCCAAAATCACCTGGCATCCCAGGAAACAAGATCAAATGACTAAAAACCAAGAGAGAAACAATAGAAACAGATCTATGGGAGACATAGGTATTGCAGTTATCAGTTATAGACATTAGGGTGGCTGTGATTAACATGTTTCAGAGATTAGATGATGAGCTGAGAATTTAAGTAAAGAATTGAAAACTACAGAAATTAATTAATTAATTAATTAAATGGCAGCCCATGCTCTGCAACAAGAGAAGCCACTGCAATGAGAAGCCCGCACACTGCAACGAAGAGTAGCCCCCACTGGTTGCAACTAGAGAAAGCCTGTGTGTGACAATGAAGACCCAACACAGACAAAAATAAATGAATAAATAAAATAAATTAAAAAAAAACAAAACCACTGCAAGATAACATGCCCTCCAACCAAAAGAAAGCTGGTTCAGCTGTACTTACATCAGAAAAAAATAGTTGTAAGTTTATATATGCCCACTAATATAGTTTCAAAAATATGAAGCAAAAATTGACAGAACCCGAAGGAGAGACAGAGAAATCCATGATCACAATGGGAGACTGACTCGACTTTCTGATACTCATAGAACAGGCACACAATATTAGCAACAACATAAGACATGAGAATGACTCGTGTAATGAGCCTGACCTAACAGACGCGTACAGAAAGGACGACAGAGACGTTCTTATTAAAGACGTTCTTATCAAAACTGACCTTGGGCTGGTCTGTGAACCCATTTAAAACACATATCAATGGCCAACAGGCACATGAAAAGATGAACATCACTAATTATTAGAGAAATGCAAATCAAAAGTACAATGAGGTATCACCTCACTCTGGTCAGAATGGCCATCATCAAAAAGTCTACAAATAATAAATGCTGGAGAGGGTGTGGAGAAAAGAGAACCCTCCTACACTGTTGGTAAGAGTGCAAATTGGTACAGCCACTATGGAGACGAGTATGGAGGTTCCTTAAAAAACTAAAAATAGAGTTACTGTATGATCCAGCAATCCCACTCCTGGGCATACACCTGGAAAAGATGAAAAGTTTAGTTCTAAAAGATACATGCACCTCAATGTTCATAGCAGCACTATTTATAATAATAGCCAAGACATGAAAGCAACCTAAGTGTCCATCAACAGATGAATGGATAAACAAGATGTGGTATATATACACAATGGAATATTACTCAGCCATTAAAGAGAATGAAATAATGTCCAGCAACATGGATGGACCTAGAGGTTATCATACTGAGTGAAGTAAGTCAGGCAGAAAAAGACAAATATTATAAAATATCACTTATATGTGGAATCTAAAAAATAGTACAAATGAACATATTTACAAAACAGAAACAGACTCACAGACATAGAAAACAAACTTAACGGTTACCAGAGGGGGAAGGTGGGGGAAGGGAATTGGGAATATGGGATTAACAGATGCACACTACTATATATAAAACAGGTAAACAACAAGATTTACTGTATAGCCCAGGGAACTATATTCAATATCTTGTAATAAACTATAATGGAAAAGAATAGGAAAAAAAAATAAATATATACATATATAACCAAATCACTTTGCTGTACCTGAAAACTATCACAGTATTGTAAATCAACTATACTTTAAAAAGAAAAAAGAAAGACACATTTCAAAGACTGAAAATCCTACAATGTTCTTTCACCATAGTGGAATTAAACTAAAAATCACATCAGGAACAGTAACAGCAAAAACTAGAAAATTCCCATATATTTGGAAATTAAGCATTGTACTTCTAAATAAGTCTTGAGTCAAAGAAAAAACCACAATAAAAATTAGAAAATATTTTTAGCTGGATGACAGTGAAAATAGATATATCAAAATATTTGAGATGCAGCTACATAAAGTCATGCTCAGAAAGAAAATTATAGCCTTAAATCCATATTAGAAAAGAAGACTGAAAAGCAATGATCTAAATACCATAACAAACAGTTGGAAAAAGAAAGAATAACATGCTGAGTTCAAAGAAAGTAGGAAGAAGAAAATGATAAAGAGAAGACATTAATATAATAGAAAATAAATGTATAATAAAGAGATTTAACAAAGACGTGATTGGTTCTTTGAATAAATTAATAAAATTTAAAAGTCCCTTGAAAGGCTGAATAAAAATGAAAAAAGGAAGGCACAGTTATCAATGCCAAGAAAGGCAAGGGAATATCATTTCAGACCCTATATTCGTTAAGATGATAAAAAGAGAATATATGAGCAACTTCATGTCAATTAATTTGGAAATATAGACAAAATGGACAAATTCACTGTAAAACACAGTAAACCAAAACTTATACAAGAAATAGGAGAAAATCTGAGCAGCCACATAGCTATTAGTCATATAGCTGTTTTGTGTGTTGTATCCCACACATAAAACCTCCAGGTTCAGCCAATTCACTGATGATTTCCTTCAAACATTTAAGGAAGAGACAAGACCACTCTTACATAAATTCTTCCAGAGAATGAAAAAAAGAAGGAATACTTCCTAACTCAAAAACTTGACAAGGAAATTAAAAGAAAGGAAAATTATGGCCAGGCTGCTTGCATAAATTTAGATGCAAAATCTTAAACTAGCAGAAGAAAGCATGATCTAATCAATGGAAAATAGGAAAGAAAAGGAAACTCATATATGTTATGAAAATATAACATAAGAAGATAGAAAAGGCTTAATATATCAGTAATTACAAGAAATGTTCATTCACCAGTTAAGAGAAAGGGACTCATAGACTGAATATGCAAATTTCAATATAACGTACAAAAAGATACATAAAGGTTAAAATAAAAGCACAAGAAAAAAAAATACAAGTATGCTCCAAGAGAAATCTTAACATTGATCAACATTTAATTTAAACCAAGAAAAAGTCATAAAGGACAAAGAAGATTACATTCTGTTGAAAATAAAACAAGAAGATACATACATCAAAAACATATAAACACCTAACAATTCAGTCTCAAACCTCTCAAGAAAAAACCTACAAGGGGCTTCCCTGGTGGCGCAGTGGTTGAGAGTCCGCCTGCCGATGCAGGGGACACAGGGTCGTGCCCTGGTCCGGTAAGATCCCACATGCTGCGAAGCGGCTGGGCCCGTGGGCCATGGCCGCTGAGCCTGCGCATCCAGAGCCTGTGCTCCTCAGCGGGAGAGGCCACAGCAGTGAGAGGTCCGTGTACCGCAAAAAAACCCAAAAACCAAACAAAACAAAACCACAGGGAGAAACAGATAGATCAACAATTGTAAAACTGGATATTCTAGCATACTCCTCTCAGAAACTTGTAGGTCAAACAAGTGAGCAAGCAAACAAAAAGAGAAATTTAAGACCTGAACAGAGCAATTAATAAGCTCAGGTTGTGAGACATACATAGAACTCCACGACCAATAAAGTAAGGATGCATACCTGGCCAAAAATGAAGCCTCATTAACTACCAAAGGACCCATATTACACAAATTATATTCTTAACTATACTACAATACACTAATAAATTAATAATAAAAGGAAAATAATTAGTATTTTATTTTTTTTGATTTTCTTCTTGATTTTTAAAATTGCTGCCCTTTATAAATGACTTTTTTGTGTAGTTAGAAAAATTTGGACTTGTTCTTTTTCCAGATTATTGAGTTGAACACTTATGTCATTTGTTTTTACTTTCCGTTTCCTGAAAAATGTATTTAAAGTACTAAATTTCCCTCTACTGCTTTTGTGTCCCACAAGTTTTCACATATTGTATTTTTTATTATCATTAATTTCCAAACATTTCTTAATTTCCTATGATTTTTTTTAACAGCAAAGGGCCTTTCCAAGACCAAATATGATCATGTGTCATTAACTGTTGAGTATGATTATCTCAACCTTGTAAACCTGAAACTCACAAAATGGAGGCAGATCCCCTAGAAATCACCATAAGCTGAATAAATTCCATATGGATCAAACCTTTCGATTTAACAAATTAAATCACAAAGACAGAAAAATGCACTTGACTATTTATATGATTTGGGGATGGGAAATAGTATTTTAAAGATGATAACCAAAAACAAGCAATAAAAGGACTAATAGATTTTATGGTATAAAATTTTAAATGTTTGAACATTAAAAAAAATTAACATAATTGAAGGCCAATTAAAAAACACGGAGAAATGTTTATTTCATAATTGCTGAAGGGCTAATAACATTTATTACAGAAAGAGCTCCTGAAAAGTAATAAGAAAAAGAAATCCTGATATAAATGGGCAAATGATATGAACAGGCAATTCACAGAAGAAAAAGAAATGATCAATGAATAAATAAAAGTTCAGCTTCCATTAATAATTAAGCAAATGCAGGCTTCCCTGGTGGCACAGTGGTTAAGAATCCGTCTGCCAATGCAGGGGACATGGGTTCAAGCCCTGGTCCGGGAAGATCCCACATGCCGCAGAGCAACTAAGCCTGTGCACCACAACTACTGAGCCTGCGCTGTAGAGCCCACGAGCCACAGCTACTGAGCCCACGCGCCACAGCTACTGAAGCCTGTGCACCTAGAGCCTGTGCTCTGCAACAAGAGAAGCCACCACAATGAGAAGCCCATCGACACAACTAGAGAAAGCCCGCACGCAGCAACGAAGACCCAGCACAGCCAAAAACAAATAAAATAAATTCAAAAAAATAATTAAGAAAATGCAATTAAGTGAATTAATAAGAGAGTTTTTCACTTAGCAAGTTGGCAAACATTAAGCAAAACTGAAATACGTGCTGTTAGCACAGGTGCAGGTCAAAGGGCACTGCGATATACTTCTGGTGGGAGAGTAAATTATTACAACCATTTTGGAAGGCATTTGGGGAGTATACATCAAAATCCTTAAAATGAGCATATACTCTTTGACCCCAAAATTCCTTTTCTAGGAATTTATCCTAAGGAAATAGATTTGGTTTGAAGATATTTATTAAGAAGGCATTTGGGAAATTGTTTTAATTAGTGCATATCTATACAGTGAAATCCCATATAGCTATTTGACACTTTTGTAGAAGAATATTTACTGAAATGAAAATATGCTATAGAGGTCTCGGTAAACTTAAATTTATGCCAGATAGATAAGCAAGGGAGGAGGCTAGAATGACCCATGTGGTGGATTAGAGTTGGAGACAGCAGTGTGGACTCATGTGTGGCTTCACACAGACACGGATGGCTACACATAGAAACATTTATAGGTATGGGTACACACACAGGGCAGCGTACACACACATATCTCCTTGCTCTGTCAGCTGAGAGGGCCTAGAAGCAAGGACACCCCCTAGCACCCAGATCTTGGCTTCTGATACCATCTCCAGTGAAAGCAACCAGGGCTCCTTGAGAAACGGCTGATTCTACGACTGTGGCAGGAAACACACAAGATGAGCCTGGAGCATCCTGTAGTGCCAGAGAGTAAGGAAGTGATAAACACACACACACACACTGAAGAGGTTAAGTCAAAGGGACACAGGAGCCAAGTGAAAGAGCTTCCACTGGCCAAAGCCGGAATAATGTGAATAACAAAATAAACAATGTCATGCTGGATTATAACCCAAAGGATAGAATAAATGTCCATGAGTTCATACGGATATAAATAAGTGACTGAATAAATACATAAATAAGGGAGAATAGACACACTGCCCATGCAGAAGAATCCCACATAACTCACATAGATACTCGGTCCACAAGAGGACGGAGCCTAACTCCCAACTCCATAAGGGTGGGCTGCGGTTAGTGACTAGGGGGATAAAAGAGGAACTTTATAGTAGAGAAATCTGGCCAACACCACCTCGGCCAGGTGATCAAGGTCGACACCAACAGTGGTAGGTCATGTTGACAGTATGAACCTTTGTCGTGATCGAGGAGAAAGCACGCCACCTCTTTGGTCTCCCTTCCCGGAACCCGTATCCCGGGTCTAACCACGAGAGAAACATAGACAAACATCAGTTAAGAGCTATTCTACAACACACCTGACCAGCACTCCTCCAAACTGTCACGGTCATTGAAGACAAGCAAAGTCTGAGAACCTGTCACAGCCCAGAGGAGCTTAAGGGGACATGACGACTAAATGCAATATGGGATCCTGGAATAGAAAGTGGACATTATGGAAATACTGAGGAAATATGAATAATGTATGACTTTAGTTGATAATAATAATATATCAGCACTGGGTTCATTAACTGTAACGAATGTACTATATTAATCCAAGATTAATAATAGAGAGAACTAGGTGTGGGACATATGGGAACCTGTTGTACTATCTTTGCCATTTTTATGTAAATCTAAAACTGTTCTAAAATAAAAAGTTTATTTTGGAGGACTTCCCTGGTGGTCCAGTGGTAAACAATCTGCCTTCCAATGCAGGGGACGCAGGTTCCATCCCTGATCAGGGAACTAAGATCCCACATGCCTCGGGGCAACTAAGCCTGCGTGCCGCAACTACTGAGCTCGCACGCCTCAACTAGAGAGAGAAAACCCACATGTCACAACTAGAGAGAAGCCCGAGTGCTGCAACGAAAGATCCCACATGCCTCAACGAACCGACGCAGCCAAAATAAATAAAAAGTTTATTTTAAAAATAGATAACACTACTCTAGTTTACAAAATAGCATATATAGTATGATTGGTTTCTTTAATCAAAACTGTAGACAAATATGTGGGGAAAAAACAAGAGGAACTCTAGTGGGCTTATGGCTATTTGGTTCTTGTTATTTTTAACATTTGGCAATTAAACTGTTTTCTAACCAATAGTAATTCTACAGAAAAATTAGGCCATTAAAAAAAAAAATCTCACCGTAAATACAAAAGAATCAGCAACTTTCCTACCAGTACTGAGATAGAAAATATAATAAAAGGACAGCATTCACAATAGCAAAAAACCCCCCAATACCTGACAGTGAGTTTAAGAAGAAATGTGCCAGCTCTTTATGAAGGAGGGGACCTCATGGGGTGCATGGAGAGCAGGCCACGCTCCTGAAGATGAGACACTGCACTGAAAAGACACTGAAAAGACGCCGAGTCCCCATGGCAAGTTTTATCATTAGAGTATCAGTGCGACTCTAAAGTGAGAACTTTATAAAGTGATTCTAAAGTCCATCCGAAAACAATCCACGTGAGAACAGTCCTGATGATGTTACGAAGGGTGAACAAATGGTAATGGCGGTCGCGTACGACAGGGAAAGCTCAGTACTGACACTGACGGAAGACACACAGGTGAGCAGAAGAAAACGAAAAGCCCCAAACAGGCCACAGTGTACATAGAAGTAGAGTCTATGATTTGGCATTTCAAATCTCTATTGGGTTGGAATTAATTAACTACTTGGACAATTATAAAGTTAAATGCCTACTTCATATCATACACAAAAATAAGCTAGAGACAAATGAAGGTATCAAGAAAATATGAGGATAAACATGTATACATAACAGCACGGAAAGCCTAGAGGCAGGCCTGTAGCCCGTGGGCCCCGGTGCATGACAGAGGCCGGCCGTGGGTACAGCACAGATATGCCCACACATAGTGCTGGGGCGACTGACTTGCCCTGTTTGAAAAGATCAAATTAGCTCTTTGTTTTCATGTATCACAAAATCAAAAAATCCAAGTCCAGATGGATTTAAAAGCCTACACATGAAAAAAAAAAGAGCAAATTTTAAATCAAGTTAAAGAAAACAAAGGAGAATATAAGTTTCCCAAATAGAAGAGTATTGATAAAAAGACACAAACAATATAAACCATAATAAGAAATAATGATAAAGTACTCTCCATCACAATTTGAAAATCCTGTATGATAAAAAGCATCATAAGTTAAGAGAAAATTAAAAATTATACACTGGGGAAATAAGGTGATATCCAGAATATACAAAGAACCTCTACTAGTCATTAAGAAAAAGAAGCTAATAGAAAACTGGGCAAAAGATACAAACAAATAATTTCTAAAAGTAGAAATTGGAAGGGCTAACTAAGAGAACCTTATTAGTCCTGTAAAATGCAAAAACAGATCACAAGACATCCCTTTCCACAGAAGAGACTGGCAAACACAAAGTCTGCGCACACTGAGGAGAGGCCAGGACAGAGGACACAGGTTCTGGGCGCAGCGCGGGGCTCAGCTGGGGGGCGGGGAGGGACGCAGGGCAGACTCGAACCCGCCGTCCAGCTCGTGGAAGCAGACAGACACTGGCCTCCGGCCAAAGCGAACTTCCTGGGGATCTGACACTGGCCCGAGAGCCAGGCCTGAGGGCGCGCCCAGACCTCGGACAGCACCTCGCAGCTGTGCTTTCCACTGGCCAGGCCTGTCTGCACCTCCCCCGCCCTTGAGGCAGGCAGAGAACTAGTGTGACTGCAGAGAGGGGACGAGAGGCTCACAGCCGGCGGCCATCGTGGGCAGGGCGGCCAGGCAGGAGCTGTCCTCTCCAGGCCCCACTCGAGCCAGGACTTACAGACATTTGTAAGGGCCTCTGAATTTCCTCGTGTCCGAAGGCTCTCATTTACAATGGCTTGTGCGCAACTCAGGAATGGTTCCCTCGGTTGAGTCATTATGAAATATACGTAACTTAAAATTTATCATTTTAATCATGTTAACTGCACACTTTACTGGCATTGAGTATATTCACAATGTTGTGAATCACTACTATGCATTTATTTATTTGGCTTTTTGTTTTTTGGCTGTGTTGGGTCTGTTGCTGTGCGTGGGCTTTCTCTAGCTGTAGTGAGCGGGGGCTACTATTCATTGCGGTCCGCGGGCTTCTCATTGCAGTGGATTCTCTTGTTGCGGAGCACGGGTTCTAGGCGTGCAGGCTTCAGTAGTTGTGGCACATGGGCTCGTAGCTGTGGCTCACAGGCTCTAAAGTACAGGTTCAGTAGTTGTAGTGCATGGGCTTAGTTGCTCCACGGTATGTGGGATCTTCCCAGACCAGGGCTCGAACCCATGTCCTCTGCATTGGCATGCAGATTCTTAACCACTGCGCCACCAGGGAAGTCCACTACTATGTATTTATTTCCAGAACTTTTTTATCATCCCAAACTGAAACTCTGTACCCATATTTCCATTCATTTCTCACTATAATTAAAAATACTGTGAGGGGGAGGAACTGATTATTTCCACCTTTTTCTTACTATTGAGATATAATTCACATGCTGTAAAACGCATCCTTTTACAACGCACAATTCAGTGGTTTTTAGTATATTCACAATGCTCTGTCAACAATGAGTACTATCTAATTCCAGAATATCTTCATTAGTCAAAAAACAAACCCAACCCAATACCAGTAATCAGTCCTTCTCCATCCCTGTCACAGCCCAGCTGCTGGCCACCACTGCTCTGCTTTCTGTCTATACACTTGCCTGCTCTGGACATCTCATCTCATATAACGGACTCCTACACCATGTGCTCTTTTCTGACTGGCCTCTTTCATGCAGCATGCTTTCTAGGTTCATCCGTGTAGTAACGTGCATCAGTGCCTTGCTCCTTTTTATGGTTGAATAACAGTCCACCATGTGCGTGGACCACACTGTGGTTTCCATTCAGCTGTTGGTGGATATTTGGGTTGTTGCCAGCTTTCGGCTGTTGTGAATAGTGCTGTACGAACACTCAAGTACAAGTCTCTGGGTGGACATGTTTTCATTTCTCTTAGACATATGCCTAGGAGGGAATGGCAGGGTCATATGGTAACTTTACATTTGCTTTTTTTTTTTTGCGGTACACTGGTCTCTCACTGTTGTGGCCTCTCCCGCCGCGGAGCACAGGCTCCAGACGCACAGGCTCAGTGGCTATGGCTCACAGGCCCAGCCACTCCGCGGCATGTGGGATCCTCCCGGACCGGGGCACGAACCTGTGTCTCCTGCATTGGCAGGCGGACGCTCAACCACTGCGCCACCAGGGAAGCCCTACATTTGCTTTTTTTGAGGAAGTGCCAGGCTGTTTTCCACAGTGGCTACAGCATTTTACCCACCAGCCATGTATAAGAATTGACGACTGGGGCTTCCCTGGTGGCGCAGTGGTTGAGAGTCTGCCTGCCAATTCAGGGGACAAGGGTTCGAGCCCTGGTCTGGGAAGATCCCACGTGCCGCGGAGCAACTGGGCCCGTGAGCCACAACTACTGAGCCTGCGCATCCGGAGCCTGTGCTCCGCAACGAGAGGCCGCAACAGTGAGAGGCCCGCGCACCGCGATGAAGAGTGGCCCCCGCTCGCCGCAACTAGAGGAAGCCCGTGCACAGAAACGAAGACCCAATGTGGCCCCCAAAAAAAAAAAAAAAAAATCCTGATTTCCTGTAACAAATTTGAAAAAAAAAAAGAATTGATGACTTTTATCCCGGAGAAAGCAGAAGATCAGTCCTTGAGCTCTTTACTAAATTTTGCCCCAGAAAACACGCTCCTGGAGCCCTTAATGAGTGAGGCACGCTCTCCAGAGGGAGAGCTGATTGAGCAGCAGAGGCCCCTGCTGCCCTTGAGCCCAGCCGCGGGGTTACTACTGCCTCGTCAGACCACGTGAGCCGCGGCAGTCTCCTCTGTGGCCCGGGGAAGAGGCGAACCCTGATGGCAGATTATGGCCTTGGGTCATGGGTCAGGGCCTTGCACTCCTCAGCTTCCAGCCTGACTCCAAGCTCTGGCCAGAGGCGAGGCCTCACTGCCACCCCTTCCCCCCTCCCCCATGCAGCCTGCACCCCTCCGCCTGCTCACCCCCGTTTAGGTGAGGTGAGGGCCATTCAGGGGCTGCTAGGGCGACAGTGAATCAGACTGGCCCCCCTCAGATATGTGCACAAGGAGGGCACTCGTGGTCCCACAGTGACCACTTGCTGAGCGTCCACCAAGTCCCCAGGCCTCCCTCTGGGCCTCGGTCCTGGAACTTCCCTCTTGGTATTTCCACGTGGATGCTGCAGAGACGGCTCAAGTTCCCCAGGTTCAAGACCAGACTCTTGTTTCCACCAGCCACACCGGCTTCTCACCTGCCCTTCACCCACCAAGTGCTCACCCTGGACTCACCGTCCCCCTCCCCACATCCCAGGTGTGGTCAGTTCCACACCTGCTGGCTCTGCCACCTCTACCGACTTCTCCCCGACATGAGCCCAGAAGACGAAACAGCCCCTCTGCCTTTCTCCCCCCCACAAGAGCCACAGTGAAATGTAAACGCTTCCTTGCTGAAAACCAATCGATAGGGTCCTAGTTAAAGATGGCACACTAGTCAGACATGTCTACCTGCTCCCTCCTGAGATTCCACTAAAATAGAGCAAAGGAGTTGAAAGGTATAAATCTACGAGAAAGAAGAGAATGGGAGAGGGGCTTTCAGCAGGCACAGCTGCATCTTAGGACGTGCACAAGGGGTGACAGCCCAGGGGGAGCTCTGGGCCCAGCGGAGCCCAGGAAGGCTCTGCAACTGGGACCATCCATCAGGTACAGCCCCAGGCAGGAGAGAGACAAGGGGCTGAAGGCAGGAGGGGGACAGATGGTCAGGCGCCCTCTCTCTGACTCACCACCCATCGCCCCCAGCCCCACACGGTCAACATGAGTCTAGCCGGGCATCTGCTCCCCCAGAGAGATGATGATGATGAGTAAAATGAACCAGAGAACTCTCTACAGAAACTGAAGGCCCTAGAAAAGTGACCTCTGTATTTGGGTGCTTGGGGGGTCCCCAGTGTGTTGTGCCCAGGAGCCTGGTCATTCTGAAGTGAGGCCCACAGGCCAACACTCCGCTCTTGAACAGAGAGCTCTGACCAACCCTTTCATGTCACTCTGAACTATGAACGGATGAGCGCGTCACCGAGGTCTGCCTGCCACTCCTCTGAAGCTGGTTCCACACGCGCTCCCACGACCCTCGTGTGACCGAACGGGGCAGCCCCTTAGTCTGGGTGCACGTGGACGACCCTGAAGAAGACACTTAGGTGCGTAAACCCCTCCTCAGGTTCCTCCGCACTTCTTCTCACCAAGGTCATCCCTACGGGTCTGCTTTGTGCTCACGATGCTAATTAAAGAAATTCGAGTCTGGCCATAAAAGTGCAAGTTTCTACAATTTAAAAAAAAAGCATCTAAGAAAGAAATGAAGGAGATGTTCCCTCTGTGCAGCTGTGGAGGAAGAAACAGCATTCATAGATCCGATTTGAAAAGACGCTAAATGGGGAATTTCACATGAATGTCCTTCCTGGTTTTCCAAGAAGTATGAAATCCGGCATGAATCCCTCAACAGCAGCAAACGTCCCTTTTCTCTCACGAATTTCCCCCGGAAGTCTCGAAAGGCCCCCAGACTTCACAGTCTGCTGCTGGGTCCTGTGGGAATCATCTCAAAAGACTCCTGTCATTTTGATAGGTTGTTGCTTGATCATTTTTTTGCCCTGGGAATAATGCTAAAGTTGGCATGTCTGTGTTCCTAATTCGTATAAATACTTATAAATAAGACTTGGCTGTCAAATAAGAAAAGTGTTACTGGCAGTCTCTTCTTCCAATACACACAATATTGGTTAAATAAAAATCCACGGCCATCAGAGGATTATTTAACAAATCATTTGAGAGCCCATTTTTCACTTTAACATCTCCTTTATCAAGTATTAATTTATGTGTGTGTGTGTGTGTGTGCGTGTGTGTGCGCGTGTGCGTGTGCGTGTGTGTGTATGTCTATTCTGGGACTTTGTTCTTAAATTGATCTATCCCATTTTGTATCCTATAATGATGTTTTAGTAACTGTGGCTTTAATAATAAATCTTAATATCTCGTAGGACTTGGCCTTCCTTATTGTTCCTCTTAAAAATTTTTTTCATGATTATTATGGATTATTTTTGCATCATAAACTACAGATTAATTTGTCTAGTTACTAAAAAATCCTACTGGTATTTCTGGCACATTTATTAGGACATTTCTATATCTATACATTAGTGTAAATAATATCTTTATAAAAATGAGATTCCCTATCTTCTTTTCTGTGTTTCTCTATTTTTAACTTCTTTTCATCTAGATTTTGCACACTTTTGCTTAAGTTTACCATAGGTATTATGTCTTTCTCTTTGCATGCTTTTTACCATTATAGTTTCTAACTCGTTGTTGTTTATATTTGGGAAGCAATTTCTGTAGGTCCACTTGTACCTGGTCTTCTTGCGGATCCTAGGACCAACCTTTTCTTTCAGTTTGTTCTCTTAGCTTCCCAGGCAGGCCATCCCACCATTGCCCCAAATGGTCCTTTTGCCTCTTCCTTTCCGGCTGTCACGCTTCTCCTCTGTCACACCAACCAGAGCGACCGTGGAGAGTGGTGGTGAACCGCTCATCTGGGTCCTGGGTCTCGCAGGGCTGCTCTGGGGCTCGTGCCTGGCTTGCTGTGCTTTGTTGGCTTGGGGTGGGTGACAGTCATCAGCCGGGGGGGCCTAGAGGGGCCACGTGGTCTGACTGCATCTCGGAGAGATAAGGTGGAGGAAGCTGGAGGTGGATGTGGAGCAGGGCCGTCAGGAAGCTGTGTGGGCAGTAACGAGGCCTGAGCTGAGGTCGCAGACTTAAGAGGCCCAGTAAGTGGACCACGGGCCTGGCTGGAACAGGGTGTTGGGAGGGAGGAAGGGGAGAGTCAGGACGGCCCCTGCGGGGACTGGGCCCCGGTGCCGAGCTCTCTCCAGACATGTCTGAAGTGTCCTGGGACAGCCAGGGAAACCGCCGCTGAGACCCAGAGTCGCTGGCCTGGAGCTCAGGACAGAGGTGCTGTGAGGACACGCCACTGTTTTCCAAGGTCTCCACGCTCCCTGTGCCGTCAGCCACCTTCCTTCCCCACCTTCTCCTCGCTCCCGAGAGCCCAGTGCCACCTCACCTCCTCAAGGAAGGCTTCCTGACTGTGCGGCGCCCTGGACTTCGCCCGTATGGCCTCTAGACCATCACAACGAAATTTTCGGCTGCATTGTGCAATGTCCTCTGCAGGCTCTGTGGGCATGGCTGCCGTCTTCTCGCAGCTGTATCAACGCGTGATTGACATTCAGTTATTTGCTGAGCGGGCAACTGGATGATCATCCCAGGAGCTGGGCGTCCTTATTCCCAGTAGCCAAGGGCACAGGTGGACTTGCAGCCCAGATGGAACCAGGGGAGGGAAAAGGGCCCTGGATAAAGCCTTGGGAATCCCTTCACTGGGAGCAGAAGGTGCAGGCCCCACCGCCCATGTCTCCTCTCTTATCCCTGTGGGAGGGCGGCCTGGCTAACCGGCAAGTTGGCCAGGTGGCTCCAGCTCGGACGCGTTCGGGTCTGTCCTCCCATGTGGGGAGCCCTGCCCTTGCAGGGCAACTTCTGCCGTGTGGACTTGGGTCCAGTTTAGGGACCAGTCCATCTGACCACGGTGCAAGCTGTGCTTTCCCATCGGCTGCATCAGAATAAAGCTGGCAGTGTTTGGATTTCATTCCCTGGACATCCTTCTCAGTGGGGTTTCTCCCTAAATCCCTGCACTGTCTTGTGTCCTGAGGGACCGGACTCCGCAGATGGCTCTGGTGCCCTCTGGCATCACAGGTTAGGCCAGCAGGGGCACCGGCAGGTGGGAAGGTGAGAAGGAGGCGCCGAGTGTTCCTGCCCCTCACCTGGCTGCTGCTGCCCTGACAGCGTCTGTGACCTCATGTGACCTCCGGGCTCTGTCACCAGCTGCCCGGGGCCCTGCCGGCGCTCACCAGGCTCCGGGACTGCCTTTCTCCAAGCACTCCTGGCTGCTCGCCCAGCCACACCTCTGCAAATGGCCCCTCTTGAAATTGAAATCCTGGTGGAGGCTCTGACTATCACAGCTCTAGACGTAGGAGGCTGAGAAAGAGGTGTGGGGCACGGACTCCCTGAAACCCTAAGGGTTAAGAACCACGGCCCTAGAACCCACCCCGCTGGCTGTGGATCGTGCTGCTAAGGCGGCGACCCTGTGACCTCTGGCAAGTTTAACAACCTCTGTGTCAGTTTATCCAAAACGTGGGGAATAACATTGTCACAGGCATTAAGTGAGATGTGCCTGAAACAACACAAGGCATATAGTAAGAATCAGCAAGAATTCGTGTTTTGTGGTTTTTTTTACCGTGAAAGGGATAGAAAGCAGAGAAGAAAGAGGGAGAGAAACCTCCTGGGCACAGGCAGTCAGAACAAAGTGCAGATTCTGCTGCTTTTCCTTCTGAATCTCTATTACAGCTCCAAAGTAAGGTACTCATTGCATTACGTGTATTGAAGTCCTTTACAATTTGAGAAAACTCTCCAGGCGATTTTGTCCCAGTTTTTCCACCCTGAGGGGTGTAGTGAGACTCTGTCGCCCAAATGCTGAGACTCAGCTGTGCTGATCAGAGCTGCCCGGGGGACAGAGGCTGGGGGTGGCCCTATCCGAGCCACACAGCTCTCGGCACCTCGGCGGGGAATCAGCCACATGGCTATGGTCACCGGGCAGGCCAGGACTCTCTCCTCTTTGACAAGAAGAATAGTAATAACTCCGTCCCACTGAAGGTGGTGGCTCTTCGTCAACAGGCGTTGGCGATTTTGCTTTGTCTATTAACCTGTGCATGTCACTACTGTCCTGTCTGGGAGAATATGTAACCTTAGGAAGCTCTGAGAGGTGATAAAACACTAAACTGTTTTAAAATTGCCAGCACTTGTAGGAATATTGGTAGGAATTAAGTGTGCCAGAGATCTGATCTTTTTTTTTATATAGTTTTTTTAATAGTATTTTTAAATTAATTAATTTATTTTTGGTTGCGTTAGGTCTTCGTTGCTGTGCGCGGGCTTTCTCTAGTTGCATCGAGCAGGGGCTACTCATCGTTGTGGTGCATGGGCTTCTCACTGCGGTGGCTTCTCTTGTTGCAGAGCACGGGCTCTAGGCACACGGGCTTCAGTAGTTGTGGCGTGTGGGCTTAGTTGCTCTGAGGCATGTGGGATCTTCCTGGACCAGGGATGGAACCCGTGTCCCCTGCATTGGCAGGCGGATTCTTAACCACTGCACCCAGGGAAGTCCCTGATCAACTTTTTAATAGAAGAATCCGAAAGATTAAACAATACCACTAAGGAGAAAGTGACTGGATAAGAAAAAACAAAACAAAACCTCTGAAGCAGAGCTAATCAAGAGAAGAGTCCTTTGTTATAATTAATCATTATGGCAGAACTTTCTTATGGAAGCACTGCACAGGATCTAGGAAAAAAATAATAATCTGTGGTCATCAAATGTTTAACAATGCGTGTATCTTGAAATCAGTGCCATAAATTGTATCCTAAAAGAGCAATAATCCAAATGATACAACATGACATCCTAATTATGTATGGTGGCTCAGTGGTTAAGAATCTGCCTGCCAGTGCAGGGGACATGGGTTCGATCCCTGGTCTGGGAAGATCCCACAGGCTGCGGAGCAACAAAGCCTGCACGCCACAACTACCGAAGCCCGTGTGCCTAGAGCCTGTGCTCTGCAACAAGAGAAGCACTGCAATGAGAAGCCCACGCACCGCAGCGGAGTAAGCCCCGCTCACAGCAACTAGAGAAAGTCCGCGTGCAGCAATGAAGACCCAATGCAGCCAAAAATATGTAAATAAAACAAATAAATTTATAAAAAAATAAAATAAACCTCATTTGAAAATAAGTTTCCCTTCTGGGAAATGCAGTAAGACTTTTCAGTGGAGGAATGAATGAAATGTAAATTCTATTTCTCTCTTTAGTTCTGTCAATTTTTGCTTCAAGTATTGTGAAGTTCTCTTATTAGATACATTCAAATTTAGGACTGCTGTGTCTTCTTGATGAGTCAGTCTTTCATCGTTATGAAATGTTTTTATTTCTGGTCACACTCTTTGTTTTGCAGTGTTAGCATCCCATCTTGGTATTTGATTTTCATTTGCCCCATTTGCCTTTTGTTCTGTCTCTCTTTCATTGAATTCTTTTGGGTGAATCGCATATTTTTTAACATCCCATTTTATTGCCTCCATTGATTTTTTTAAAAATTTACTTTACTTTAAAATTTATTTTATTTATTTGGTTGCATCAGGTCTTAGTTGCAAGAGGCGGGGTCCTTAGTTGCAGCATGTGTGCTCCTTAGTTGCAGCAAGCGGGCTCCTTAGTTGCGGTATATGAACTCTTAGTTGCGGCATGCATGTGGGATCTAGTTCCCTGAGCAGGGATGGAACCCAGGCCCCCTGCACTGGGAGCATGGAGTCCACTGAGCCACCAGGGAAGCCCCTACCTCCACTGATTTTTTTAAGTTATACTTCTTTTGGTATTGTTTTAGAGGCTGCCCTAGAAATTACGGTATGCATCTTTAAGTCATCATAGTCTACCTTTAAATAATATTGTAATACTTCACAGTGTAAGAACCTGAAAATAGTATAATTCCATTTACTCCCTTTCCTACCCTTTGTACTTTTTAATGCCTTATATTTTAGATCTATGTTACAAACTTTTTAAAAATCTTAGTCTTTTCAAGAATTCAAACTATATATAAATTATACATAGAACTATATAAAATATATATAAAATAAACTATGTAAAATAAAGATGAAAATGTTTTTTATATTTATCCTGGTATTGACCCATTCTGGTGTTCTTCATTCCTTCCTGAAGATCCAGTTTCATGAGGTATCATTTCTCTTGAGCCTGAAGAACTTCTAGTAGCATTTCTAGTAGAGCAGGTCTACTAAGACACATTCTTTCAGATTTTGTAAATCTTAAATTGTCTCTATTTTGCCTTAATTTTTGAGAGATAATTGTCTGGATCTAAAAATCTAGATTGAATGTTTCTTTCAGCACGGTAAGGATGTTTGTTCCATCGTCTTCTGGTCTCTGTCGTTTCTGTAAAAAGTCAGCTGTATTTTGTGTTGTTCTTTGTATATAATGTCTTCTTCCCTCCGGTGGCTTTCAAGGTTCTCTTTAGAATTCTGTCACACTAGCCCATGTGCAAGTAGGGTTTAGATGGTCTCTTCTTATCCCCTCTATGGCAGATTCCTCCTCCTCCTGCCACTCCACCAGGGATGAGAGAAGCCAGGGGTTTCTTCTTTTCTGTGAAGGGCTCATCACTTTCTGGAGCTCTGTAACTCAGCTGTATCCTCAGATTTCTGGTAAGTTTAGAAAAACTAATTTTGTAGTTTATTTATCTTGGTTTGATTGTTAGGGTTAGAGCAATAGTCTTATGATTTTTTTATATCTTAACTAGAAATTCATCCTTCAATTTTCTCATAAATTACAACTTAAAAAAACTAAACTAGCTATGTTTCAGGACATATAATCCAGTACTTCATCACTGAGTTGTACAAGGCTTCATTAATCTCTGGGTAAGCAGGTTAGTGTTGAAGAGAATTATGTGAGTGCTCTGTGTACTCTAGGCTGACTTTTGGTGACCACCTGAGAGGGTCTCTGCCTGGAAGGCCAAGAACAGCTTTGGAGGGGAGCTCTTTTGGGTTGCCACTAACGGTGATGAAAAGTCTCCTTGGGACCTTGTGGTTTAGGGTCCTGGGTCACACTGCCACATGATAGTGAAACCAAGTTCATAGGCCACATGCCCTTGAACGTTAGCACGACCTCCCCTACACCTTCCTCCTGATGCACTCAGATAGGATGTGGTATTTAAGCTCATTTTTAAGAGAGACATACCCAAACACTGACAACACAAATGGTTGCACCTTTGCTGTACAGTAAGGACAGGCTAGGCTATGCTCAGAGGCTTACAAACACAAGGGCTTATTTCTTGTTCATGCAACATGTCCAACACAGGTCAGCTGAGGCTCTGCTCCATGTCATCTGCATTCTGTGATTCAGGAGCAGAGTCTAGCCTACATCTGGAACAATGATGCTTGTCATGGCAGAGGAAGAAGAAAATACGGATAACCATGTGTTGGCTCTTAAAATTTCTACCCATTGGTGACAAATGTCATTTCTGTTCACATGTCATGGGTAGCAAGTCACATGGCCAAGCCTGAGTCAACGGGCAAGGAAGTACACTCTTCCTCTAGGGAGGGATAGCAAATATGCTTGAATAATAATACATTCCACCACACTCCGCCCTTCTGACCACACATACTGGCTTTCCTCCCCCTTGACAAGAGTGACGATTCCAAGTTCCATCTGATAGGGCGTCAGGATTTTGTGATCATCTTTATATCAGGTCTTGACAGGGCTCCTCTTGATCTGGAGGCCAAGGTCAAGTCTACCTTTCACTCCACACATGTGCTATGCAACGGTGGGGCAGGGACAGGACGCCCACAATAAGCACTCCCATGTGGAAAGGGGAAGAGTGGGAGACACATGGGCGTCATTGGTCCACAGCAACTCTGAATTCTCACTGGGTAGGTGCTGAAGGGGCCCTTCTCACAAAGGACCCTTGCTCAGTCCCTTGCTCACCATGGCCATTTGCTCCACTCCTGGGACTTCTTTTTCCATTATCTTTCTTGGCTGCATGGAAGAGGGCACTGAAGGATTTTCTTTCGTTGGGGGAATGAGCGTATTTCCCGGACTGCTTCTTGGCTGTAGAATACGTGGGGCCCAGGTTTGCAATCACAGTCTCCTTTGGCCCAGACTGGAGGTTCTTTGGTAAGTACAGTGCTCAGAAACACAGTAAGTCCTATTTAACTCCAGTCAGCTCCACGTGCCAACAGACGTTCCCACAATTCGCTTAGAGATGCATCCTCTCTCCAGACTCCACCGCAGGTGCCTGGAGCTTATCAGGAACTTGGGGGAAAGCTAGCATTAGTCTCTTCGTTCAGCGCTGTGTTGTCTAACTGTAAGGATGTATGGGTGCCATCTTCTTTCAGAGATGTTAACAGTAGGCATCAAAGCCATACCTTTCATTTGTTAAAGGCAGTGTTTTAACTGGCCTTTGTTGTTCAAAGCCCTCTTCAGATTCATCTTTTACTGGTTGGAGATGAGAATCATTTCTATATTCAAATATGTAAAACTCCAATTTTCTGTAATCTTCTTATTTCTTTTCATTCCTACTTGTACACTGGCCAGTTCTTTTCCGAGTTTTTTCTTATGGTACCTTGTCACATGCAGACAACAGCAACCAAAGCATGTTCTAGCATTCTGCTGGCCCACTCTGCCCCAAACCTCAGCTCATTAGGGTATTATTTGCTTCACAAGTTATCACAGGTGACAGTCTTGCCAAATGTCATACCATTTACCAAGTGCCATCCTCCAGCCTCCAATAAACATCTCACTGCCTGCCACCTGGCCCCAAAGCCAGTGCCACGCGTTTCAGGATTCATTACAGCAGCCTCTTAGTCCTGGCACCCAGTCCTGTAGATGCTATGATAGGTCAAGTTATGCTGCCATAATAAATCACTCTGAAACCTTACTGCCTACAGCAAGAATACTTTCTCTTCTTCACCACCTTTCCATCACATTCTGGTCCACCATTTATAATGCAGGATGATCGAGCAGCCTCTGTCAATTTTGCCAAAATAGAGACAAAAGAGATCAAGAGGAACCGTGTGCAGTTGCTTAAAGCCCCAGCTTAGGCATGACCCTTGTTACTTTTGCTTATGTTTTGTTAGCCAGAACAAGTCACACGCCCAAGTCTGACATCTAACAGGTAGGGAAGCACCATCTTCCCCCAGAGAAGGAGAGAGGCCCACAAGACTATCTACCACACCTGCCTTACGAGAGAATATCTCAGCAAAGCACTCAAGAAAAGCCTTAAGCAGAAGAAAAACTAATATATTCTGCAGTGAAAAATTATTTTTTAAGTTTCAGTCTGAAAATGTTGAGTTGAACGTACAACCAGTAAGAAATGCTTTTTTATTTGCCTTGTAGAACTTTTAGGAAACCACCTAATCAGGCACATGTGTGGTGATTACTGTGAAGGAAGCCACCTCCGTGCAGAATGGTTGTGTCTTCCGAGCTCAGGTGAAAACACTGGAGCTGGAGGAGGCAGCTCTGACCCGGCTCAGACGTGCACCCGTGGGCAGGGCCCCGCTCTCTGGGTCAGACTTTCATCAGTCACATCATAGCTTTACAGATGATCTCCAAGACCTCTTCCAAGTCTCCATTTTTATACATGATCTACATATTCTTGAAGGTTTTTTTAAGAAAATTGTTATTCTTTGAAAATGTTACTAAATATTTCAGAGTACATCTAATTGCCTTTTTGCTTTTTGTGTTTCAAACAATAAGGCATTTACATGAAATAAACATTTTTAAGAGTGCATTTGCTGCTGTTTCAACCATGTGCTATTCTAGTCCTCTGTTTGGAACATAAAAATCATTTCCAAAGCAACTGATTATAGTATAAGTCACAAGTGTTGGATTACTACTGCTGGTAGGAAATTAGAAGCGACCACCATGCAAATACTAGAAGCTTCTTATTTTTGAAGTTCTCCCCAAAACCACCACAAGATAAAAAAATGCAGGAAAGACATATACAATATCCAAGGCAGAAATGAACTTCCCAAGCTGGCTTTGTGAGTGATCAGCCTAACACGAATCTGAAGAGAATTATTTTCTGCCTGGACTCTATACCTTTCCCGACAATCAGTTGTGCGTGTTTGTGTGGATCTATTTCTGGTTCTCTTTTCTGTGCCATTGGTCTATGTGTCTGTTCCTCTGCCAACACCACAGTCTCTTGATTACTCTGCACTTTCTTCTAAAGATTTTCTTGATGTGGACCATTTTTAAAATCTTTATTGAATTTGTTGCAATATTGCTTCTGTTTTATGTTTTGGATTTTTGGCCCTGAGGCATGTAAGATCTTAGCTCCCCAACCAGGGATCGAACCTGCACCCCCTGCATTGGAAGGCGAAGTCTTAACCACTGCACCGCCAGCGAAGTTCCCAATTGCTGTGTACTAAGTCTTAATATCAGGTGTGATTCCTCCCACTTTCTTCTTTGTCAAGATTGTTTTAGGTATTCTAGGGCCTGTGCCTTTTCATTTAAATTTTAGAATGAGCTTGTCTATGTCTACAGAATTTGCTTGGGCTTTAATAGGGACTGCATTAAACTCATGGATCAATTTAGGGAGAAGTGACATATTTACTACGTTGTGTCTGCCATTCCACGAACACAGTATGCCACTCCATTTATCAGATCTTCTTTGATTCCTTTCATCAGCATTTTGTAGTTTTAGACATACAGATACTATACATATTTTGTTAACTGAATACTTAAGTATTCCATTGTCTTTGGAGTGAATGTAAATGGTACTGCGTTTTTTATTTCGATTTCTGCATGTTTGTTGTTAGTTTATAGAAATGCAATTCGCTTTTGTGTATTGATACTGTGTCTTGCAACCTTGCTAAACTCACTTACTAGTTTTAGGAGTTAAAAAATGTTTTTCTTATACATGCTTTGCGACTTTCTATGTAGACGATCATATCGTCTATAAATAGAGGCAGTGTTATTCCTTCCTTTCCAATTTATACACCATTTATTCTCTTCCTGGCCTTATTTAGTGGGGGCAGAACTTCAATATTCAATATTAATAAGTTGTTACTGACCTTAGGGGGAAAGCATTTAGCCTTTTACCATTAAATATGCTGTTAGCTGTAGGTTTTTTGCTGATGTTCTTTATCAAGTTGGGGTTGCTCCCCTTTATTTCTAAATTCCTGAGAATTTTTATCATGAATGGGCGTTGGATTTTGTCAAATGCTTTGTCTAGTAGGTCAATTGATAAAATCATATTATTTTTATTCTTTAGCTTGACTACATGGTGGACTACACTGATTTTTGAGTGTTAAACCAGCCTTGCGTACCTGGGATAAATCCTACTTGGACATGGCGTATAATTATACCCATACAACATTTTAAGATGTTGTTGGATTTCGTTTGCTAATATTTTGCTGAGACTTTTTACATCTAAATTTGGGAGTGATATTGGTCTGCATGGGATTGTGTTTTATTTTGTTTTTAGTCTTTGTCTGGTTTTGGTATCAGGGTAATACTGGCTTCACAGTATGATTGGGAAGTGTTCCTTCTTCTATTTTCTGGAAGAGGTTGTATACAACTGGCGTTAATTCTTTAAATTTTGGTAAAATACTCCATGGAAGGCATCTGGCCCTGCAGATTTCCTTCTCAGGAGATTTTAAACTAAACATTCAATTTCTTTAACGTTTATAGGACTATTCAGGTTATCTATTTCATCATAGTTGGGTTTTGATACTTCGTGGTTTTCAAGAAATTGATCCATTTCTTCTAAATTGTTGAATTTTTGAGCATAAAGTTGTTCATAGTGTTCCCTTATTATCCTTCTGATGTCTGCAGAATCTGTACTAATATCCTCTGTTCTATTCCTGATATTGGTGCTTTGTGTCTTCTCTATTTTTATTTTTTTCAGTCTTGCTAGAGTTTATTAATTTTATTGATTTTTTTTTGAAGAACCAACTTTTGTTTCATTGATTTTTGCTATTGCTTTCTCTTTTCAATTTCATAGGTTTCTGCTCTTATCTTTACTATTTCCTTCCTTCTTCCTCCTTAATCATCTTTTTCAGGTTTCTTGAGACAGAAAGTTTGATGATTTATCTGAGATCTTTCCTCATTTCTGATGTAAGCACCAGTGCTGCACACTTCCCTCTTGGCACTGCTTTAGTTGCATCCTTTGCCTGATACTTTGACAAAAATATTTTTCTGTAACACTTGGTCAGCAACAGCCAGAGTAGCTTTGGGCCCATTGAACAAAAAACACGCTTAGTGATCTATGTACAAGCACTCACCTTGAATCACAGATAGATTCTTTCACACTGTCAAGGAGAATATCTATAGCACCCTTCCACCAAAGCATTAAGATGGCAACAAAGCTCATATGTGAAACAAATAAGCAAAATACTCTTCCTTCCTAGGTAGAAACAATCTTCTAAGACTTTCCACGCCTCGGGAGAGAGGGCAGGGGTATTATTAAATCTATCACATGCCTTAAAAATTCTATGTTATCTTACATCCTAACTGGACAGGAACTGAAACAGAAGAGAGACCATCTTCTGGTAGGAAGTACGCAGAGAAAGCTGGGGTGAGCAAAACACCCAGGTGCACTTGTGTAAAGGTGTAGAGGAGGGAAAGAGACAAAGACAGAGAATAAGAAGAGATGCTCAACATTGGCAGTCATCAGGGAAGTGCAAATCAAACAACAAAGCTGCCACTTCACACCCACTGGGATGGCTAGAATCAAAACGACACAGGATAAGAAGTATTGGCAAGAAGGGGGAGAAACTGGAAACCCATACACTGCTTGTGGGGTGTAAAATGGAGTAGTTATTTTGGAAACTGTTCCGGCAATTCCTCAAAAAATTCAATATAGTTGCCACTGTTGTGACGTGAATTGTACATTTTAAAATGGTTAAGATGGTAAATTTTATGTTATGTTATTTTACCACAATTTTAAAAAGTTAAACATAGAATTACCATATGACCCAAAAATCTTCTCCTAGGTATCTACCCAAGAGAAATGAAACCATATTTCCACACAAAGACTTGTACATGAATGTTCACAGCGGTATTATTCATAACAGCCAAAAGGTGGAAACAACCCAAATACCCATTAACTGATGAATGGATAAATAAATGGAATATTATTTTTTGTTTATACGGAAATACACAGAATACATTATTCCATGCAATGCAATATTATTTGGCCATGAAAAGGAATGAAGTATTGATACATGCTACAGCATGGATGAACCTTGAAAACATTATGTTCAGTGAAAGAAGACAGTCACAAAAGGCCATATGCTGTATGATCCCATTAATGTGAAATGCCCAGAATAGACAAATGTATAGAGACAAAATAGATTAGTAGTTTCCGGGCGGGAGGGAAGGCTGGGGAATGATAGCTACTGGGTGTGGGGTTTCTCTTTAGGGTAATGGAAATGTTCTGGAATTAGACAGTGATGATGGTTGCAAAACCTTGTGAATGTACTAAAACCCACTGAATTGTACACTTTGAAAGGCTGAATTTTATGGTCTGTGAATTATATCTCAGTTTTAAGAAGAATAAACAGTGCGTACCAAGGAGAAGGGAGGAGCCGCGGGAGCAGCTGGGAGTGGCTCCCTGGGAGCGGCGGGCGGGGCGAAAGCACCGGGACCTGGTGGCACCGCGTCAACCCAAGCTGAGAGCTGCTGAGCTGGGGGGCGGGCAGGGAGGGGCAGGCAGGGTCTGAGCCTGCTCTTGCTGGCTTTGGACCTCGGGACCAACTGCACCCTGAAGAAAGGCATTCATGGCCTTAGATGGGAGGAGTTCCAGGCTTCAAACCGAAAGAAGAAAAGCCTAAGTAGGCAAAATGAAAGTTTACTCAAAAAAGCAAGGATGAGGCGGCAGTGAGAAAGCATAGCATTGTGTAGACTTGTTTTGTACCCAAACAGCAAGTGAGGGCTTCAGTGGGGCTGAAGATACGACTGCCACTCAGGTTGCCAGGCACTGGGCTTTGTCTTGAGTGACACTCATCTGGAGGGCGTGCGTGCCTTTCACGTTTGATTTTTCCATATTTCTATTATATTCTTTTGCAATGGACTTCCTTTCTAGTGGTGAAGTATTCCCATTTCTTTCATAATTAGGAAACTCTTGGCATCCTTGTTACCTACTCTTCTTTTCAAAGAGATTAACTACTAGAGAAAAGTATAATTTCTTTCTTATGAAAATAGGTTTGGAACAACTTCAGGCTTTTAAAATCGTGTCAGCATTCCTGCGGATCTGATACTATTATGAGCTCATATATCTTACCACTGTGAAGTCAGGGTGGAAAATACATCATCTCTTTCAGATTCCTGGAATAACTTCAAAAGCTCTGGATCCCCAGATAAGTGTGCAAGAATGCGCAATTCAATCTGTGAAAAGTCTGTTAGATAGAGCTCTGCATTAATTCAGAATCTAGGAACAATGCCCCTCATTGTTGCTACCCACCCCCAGGGGACCCTCAATCTTCCCTCCCCACTGAGGAATCAAGGTCAGCGTGCCCACCTCTCATATGCCAGGGTCCTTAGGCCTCGGGTCTATTGGCCATCCCTGGGTCTAAAAGTCCCGAGACCTCTTCTGCAAGACTGCCCATGCCTCCAGGGTGGGCTGTATTGATTCATCAGTTCATTGGAACATCAGAATTTAAAAGGCCTGCTGTGCGCCAGGCTGTGTGCTTGGGGTATGCTAGTGAACAAAACGGGCAACAATCCCTTCCTGCGTAGAACTTACACTTGAGGGGAGGGAGGCAATTCGAATTACTCAGCGTGTTAGAAGGTGAGAGATGAAGTGGCACAGATCCATCAAGAGAAGGAGCTTCTGGAGTCAGTGTGTGTAGAGGGAGCTGCTGTAAAGTGTCATCAAGAAAGTGACCTTCCAGCAGAGGTATGAGGTGGAGGCGGGAGCGGGACCTCATCTGGGGAGGGGGGTCCATGCAGGCCCGAGGTGGAGCTGGCTGGTTGCTGGGGGACAGCACAGGGACCAGCAGGACTGCAGCAAGGGAGCAGGGCAAAGCACCACGGGTGATGGGGACAGAGAGGAGAAAGGGGGGCAGACTGAGCGGGACCAGGCAGAGGAACTTGGGATCTAGTCATGGTAAAGTGAAGGGACCCAGGAAGCAGAGCTGCTCTCACTGTGCATAAGAAATCTTTGCTTCATATAAATATTTGCCAGGACTTATTTTAAAGAATGAGTTCTGTAAGCACCTTTGGATTATTCAATTTCTAAATATTTGAACATGGGATCCAGTGACACGGTGTCTCTACCATGGCCCGCACATACCTGCTGCTAGGAAGGTGTGGCCTTCGGATGAAACAAACACGGCCCTCGGGGAGATGGTAAGGAGTTCGTCTTTACCTGAATCATATTTCAAGAGCACTTGGTGAATTTGGTCATGAGCTGACTCATAGCTATTCCTCATACAAAGTTATTTTAACATCATTCTAAAGTCAGAAGAGTCTAGATTTCTGATTTTTCTTAATATTTTTAATGTAATTTTAAAACATCATAAGACTACTGAAAGTAAACTACATTTTCTGCTGTTAAAGTCTCCTGTTCTGTGCAGAATTCTTAATGAAGAAAAGGTCAAACATTGCAGTAAGAGCCGCCGAGAGACCCTCTGGCCTCTCCGCTGAGAAGATCTCCTTTGTGGAAGCACAAATTCTAAGATTTCCCCGCTGAGTGCATTTTACAGGGGCTGGAGGAGGCGGAGCTGCTGCTCACCTCCCATGAGTTGTGTTCACGCACGATTGTGTGTACTTTAAAGAGGACTGCTCATCGCGCTTCATTGTTTGGCCCTGACCTTCCGGAAGCAGCAGTTCCCAAAGCAAAGGGGGCAGGAGTTTACTGGGAATGGGCCACAGAGCCCTACTTTGCTCAGATTTGACCTTTTTCTTCTTTAGAAATGTAACCATCAGCAGTACAGTGGAAGAGCTTAAGAGAAAGAAGAGTGTTACTATGCTTTCATAAACATTTCCAGTAATTTTCAGACTTTAATAAAAGCCAGTTCTATTGTATGTCTGTTTGTTTTTTCTTTGTTGGGAAGTTGGTGGGGGAGAGATAGTAGGAGGGGAGCTACTTCCCTTGTATAATTATCATGTATTTTAACTTATAAAGTGCTAAAGGGGAGGTACCATATCACTTTAGCTGTGTTTTATTTTCCAATGTATATTTAAATCCTGGTCATGCAAATACAGAGGAGAACTTCAGGAAAGAAAAGCAGTTAGTTACACAGAAAAACAATTACAACATCTCTAGGTTTTTAGAAAATGTTACCCAAGACTTCTGCAAAGTAGAAAGAAATGTGTTACCTTGAAAATTTTGAGGTCTAGTTATTTGAATTGGGTGCTTGGAGATGCCTTGGATATTCTGTGAATAATAAGAGGGAAATTGCTTTAGTTGAAATATCTTCTCTTAAATTAATCTGTACTATTTAACGGTATTTAAAATGTGTCACATTTTATTAAACATTAACAAAATAACTAATGCCAATGTATTATGCATAAGTGTATTGACACTTAATACAACTAATACTGAAACATAATTTTGATGGGTATAGCACTAGGTATTATCAGCAAATATGAGAACAATTCTTTTTGACTTTAGCCTGTGTGACCCTTATCATAATTATATACAGTAATTCTTTCATCAGCAGCCTGAATTATGAACTTAGTTACCTTTAAAATTCCTACCATAATATGCTAATGTAGATTTCTGTGAAATCTGTACACCGTACTTTCCTTTAAAAAGCTATTTTAAGATGAGTATTTGGGTCTCTCCACTCTAACCAAGGCTATTGCTCTTGGCACTTGGCACCAGCCTTGGTCTTAGTGCTTGCTGACTGTACCAGATCTACACGATCCCTACCAGAAAAAAAAAAAGAGGATGAAATACTTCCTAACTCATTTTATGAGGTCAATAATATCCTAATAAAACCAGACATGACATTTCAAGAAAAGAAAACTACAGACCCATATCCTGCATGAATATACAAAGATCCTAAACAAAATATCAGCAAATCAAATCCAACAATAGGACAATCCGTCATGACAAAGTGGGGTTAATCCCCCAAACCCCAGCCTTGGCTGGTTCAACATTTGAAAATCTATCAGTGTCATTCAGCATATTAATAGATTAGAGAAGAAAAGTCACATGATCATCTTGATAGATGCAGAAAAAGCATCTGACAAAATTAAATATCCATTCGTGACAAAAACTACTTTCAGCAAACTGGGAACAGAAGGGACTCCTTTAACCTGATAAGCAGAGCCTGTGACAAAACCTAAAGCTAACATCATCCTGATGGCGGAAAACTCAGTGTATTCTCCTCAAAATCAGGAGCAGGCAAGGATGTCCACTTCCCACACTTCTATTCAACATAATATAGGAGGTCCTAGCCAGCACCATAAGGAAGGAGAAAATAATGAAAAGCATACAGTACAAAGGAAGAAGTAGAATGACCCTTATTCACTAGATGTGATTTCATATGTAGAAGAACCCATGGAGACTACAAAAAAGCTTTCCAGAACTAATAAATGAGTTGACCAAAGGATCAACATAAAGTCAATATACAAAAATCGATTCTATGTCTACACAGTACCAATGAATAATTGGACACTGAAATTAAATGAACAATGCCATTTATAATAGCACCCCAAAATATTTAGGTATAAATCCGTATGTTGAAAACTACAGAATTCTGATGAAAGAAATTTTAAAAGCCCTAAATAAATGGAAAGATATACCATGTTCATGGGTTAGAATGTTCAACCTTAATACGCCAATGACTCCCAAGTTGATCTATAAATTTAATACAGTCCCAATCAAAATACTAGCAGGATTTTTCATAGCTATCAAGAAGCTGATTCTATAATTTACGGATCATAAAGGTAAAATGTAAAACTCTAAAGCTTTTAGAAGGAAACTTAAGAGAAAATCTTTGTAATCTTGGGTTAGATGAAGAGTTGCTAGATACACACCGTCAGCATGGTCCGTAAAAGAAAACAGTGAAACACTGGACTCCATCAAACTTTTTTTTGCAAATCATGTTGGATTCAAAACATATAAAGAACTCTCAAAAAATTCAGCAATGAAAGGTACTTCCAGAATGGCAGAGTGAGGAGATTGCCAACTCATTCTACGAGGTGTTATCCTGACGCTAAAGCTGGACACCAAATAGAACATCCTCCATAAATAGACACAAAGATCCTCAATAAATATTAGCAAACTGAATCTAGCAACATGTAAAAAGGGTTATGCACCACGACCAAGTGGGATTTATCTCAGAAATACAAGGTTGGTTTAAAATCCAAAAATAATTAATATAATACATCAGATTAGTAGAATAAAGGACAAAAAGCACATCACCACCACAACAGAATATTAAAAGCATTCGACAGGGCTTCCCTGGTGGCGCAGTGGTTGAGAGTCCGCCTGCCGATGCAGGGGACACGGGTTCGTGCCCCAGTCCGGGATGATCCCACATGCTGCGGAGCGGCTGGGCCCGTGAGCCATGGCCGCTGAGCCTGCGCGTCCGGAGCCTGTGCTCCGCAACGGGAGAGGCCACAACAGTGAGAGGCCCGCGTACTGCAAAAAAAAAAAAAAAAAAAAAAAAAAAAAAAAAAGCATTCGACAAAATCCAACACTCGTTCATATTAAAACAACTCAACTAGGAAAAGAAGGGACTTTTCTCAAACTCATAAGAGAACATCTATAAAATTTACTCACTTTGAGTAATGTCAGCGTCTACAGCTGTATAAAACAGAATGTGTTCTCTATCCAATAGCATGTCAAATCAGGATCAGACCAGACTGTAACTAACGTGCCCAGCTAGAAGCTCTTGGTAAGCACAGCGTGGTGTCAGGGTCGTCTGGCGTGATTCCTGAAATCATTTCCCTCCCACAGCACATAAAACATCACTTTTAATGAAAGTTCCTTTACCAATGGAAAGAGGGATAAATAAGTTTCTTACTTGTCCTGAGAAAGCAGAAATGCTAAGTTTAAATTGATTATCTTCAGAAGAATATGAAGGAAGCTTTTTAATAATTAAATGCCACTTTTTATGCTTTACAATATAACAAATAATAAAATAACAGAAACTTCACTAAATATCTAACCTATATAGCACACTTTGTTAAATATGTTCTATAATTTGAACATTAAAAAAAATATTTATTTGGCTGCGTCGGGTCTTAGTTGCGGCACGCAGGATCTTTCGTTGCAGCATGTGGGGCCTTTTTTTTTTTTTTGGCTGCGTTGGGTCTTTGTTGCTGTGCACGGGCTTTCTCTAGTTGCAGTGAGCAGGGTCTACTCTTCGATGTGGCGCGTGGGCTTCTCACTGCGGTAGCTTCTCGTTGCGGAGCACAGGCTCTAGGCACGTGGGCTTCAGTAGTTGCAGTGTGTGGGCTCAGTAGTTGTGGCATGAGGGCCCGCAGGCTCAGTAGTTGTGGTGCATGGACTTAGTTGCTCCAGGGCATGTGGGATCTTCCTGGACCAGGGCTCGAACCCGTGTCCCCTGCATTGGCAGGCGGATTCTTAACCACTGCACCACCAGGGAAGTCCTGTGGGGTCTTTTCGTTGCAGCACATGGGCTTTTCTCTAGTTGTGGTGTGCAGGCTCCAGAGTACGTGGGCTCAGTAGTTGTGGCACGTGGGCTTAGTTGCCCCACAGCATGTGGGATCTCAGTTCCCCGACAAGGGATGGAACCTGTGTCACCTGCATTGGAAGGCAGATTCTTAACCACTGGACCACCAGGGAAGACCCAATTTGAACATTTTAAGGAAAATTAAAATGTATATTTCATCCTTCGACCATACGGAAGAATGCATCCTAAGAAGGCACTTGAAGGTTTTTAGCTCTTTTTTTCTCCACCGTTGCCGATAGACATGAGCCCAATTCCCAGGCACTCACACTAGTCTCAAATGGCATCTTCTTTTCTATTATCCCACAGTGGCCATTCTGCTCACGGTGACTTGCCGAGGCATGAATGAGTGCTCTGGCATCTGACTACAGCAGAGAACCTCAACCATGAACCCTTCCTTCCTTCCTTCCTTTCCTCTCTCCCTTTCCTTCCTTCTTCCTTCCTTCCTTTCTTTCTCTCGCTCTCTTTCTTTCTTTCTGTATATGGTTTTGGTTTTTTTGTGTTTTTTTGGCCACGTTGTGCAGCTTGTGGGATCTCAGTTCCCCAACCAGGGATTGAACCTGAACCACAGCACTGAAAACCAGAATCCTAACCACTAGGCTACCAAGGAACTCTCGAACACTGTCTTTCACTGTCAAGTTGCAGGGAAAGAAGATGAACAGTAGTTCCCGTAAGCCAACCTTAAACAAGCCAATAAAAATGCTGTGCACACTGACTGGAGACTAGAGGAGCACACAGTCACCGAATAAGAAAACATACATGACTTTCAATCAGAATTGCTTTTATGAAGTGTCCCAAATATGTCTAGAGATAAACAGTTATTAAAATTAAATAACTCAGCTGATAAAAATGGAACCAGAATATTTTGATGGAGGGGACCAAAAACATCTACGGAATCTTCTATTATGTTAAATGTTTTTTTTTTAAATTAAAATAACCTTTTTATTTGAGAACAGTTTTACAGAAAAGTTAGGAAGATAGTATAGGGAGTCCCCACATGCCCCTCACCCAATTTCCCACATTGCTAGCATCTTACGTTTCTAGGGCATCCTTCACACGACTAAGAAACCAACATCAATACACTATTATCAACTAAACTCTATACTTTATTTGGATTTCACCAGTTTTCACCTAATGTCCTTTTTCTGCTCCAAGACCCCATCCAGGACACATTCAGTCATCATGTTTCCTTAGGCTCCTCTTGGCTGTGGCAGTTTCCCAGATTTTGTGTTTTACGACCTTGTTTTGAGGAGCACTGGTCAGGCAGAATATCCCTCCGTTGGGATTTGCTTGTTGTTTCTCATGGTTAGACTGGGGTTACGGGTTTGGGGAGGAAGACCCCAGAGATAAAGTGCCCCATCACGTCAACGGCACCTGCTGTCGACATGACCTATCACTGCTGATGTCGACTTTGATCTGAGGCGGTGTTTGCTAAGTTCTGCATTGAAAAGTTCCTTTTTTATTTCCCCGTTTCTATGCTGTACTCTTTGAAATCAAGTTTCTGAGCACAGCCTTCACTTAAGGGTGGGAAGTGATCACAGAAAGTATTTTTCTGCGTGCAATGACAGAGACAAAGTGAGAGGGGTGGTGTTGTGAGAAAGGTTACCATCCGGGGAGAACACTAACTGACCAAACAGCAAACTGAAGTCCATGCAGCAGTGCCAGAGGAGGGAGGGTTGATGTCAGTCGCAGCACGGACGCTGCTGGCGCGGACAGAGACAGGTGAGCTTTGCAGCAGCAAAAGGTGGATTCAGGCCAGCAAGAGGCACAGTTGGGGCTGCAACTCAAGCTGTGCAAATTCCCTACCAGGTAATCGTTCAACTACGCTGTGAAGTAAAGCCCTGAAAGGAGCTCGGCCTGCAGCACCCCTCAGATCTAGTCGGCTGTGGAACCCTTTTCACAGAGCGCCTTCTAGCATCTCACAGGGCGCCGTAGCCTCCGAAGTGATCCTGACTTGGAGCCTTTGACTAGATGGTCTTTCTTCCAGACCTTAGCAGGCCCAGCTCCTTCTCAGCTTTGAAGCCACAGCTCAAATGTCACCTACTCAGTGAAGCCTTCCTGGAACATCTGAGCCAAAGCAGCACACCCCCATCCCTCTCTATTCCCATTTCCCTGTTTATTTTCTCCTTGGCACTCATCACAATGTAAATGTGTTATGTATCTACACAGCCATGGGCCACCTGCCCCCCAGGATGAGTGAATGAATGAATGAATGAACCAGCTAACAAATGGTGCCTCCATTCCAGCCGGTTTCCCAAGTCCAACAGATGTGTCTCTAGATGCTCCAGATGCTCTTGTCCACTCTCTGCACCCTCCCCCCTGGCCCCCTCCCCGCACAGCCCAGACCTGCTTTTCCTCCTGGACGTCTGACCTTCCACATTCTCTGCCTCTTTTCCGCTGCCCGTGTCCTGGTCACACCTTACGTGGGTTCTAACAACACTCTCCCAACCACGAGTGAAGCAACTCTATCATTCCCTCTGTTAACTACTGTTTATTGGGCTCCTAGTTTATTCCAGATATTCTGCTAGGAGCTGGGAAAACAAGTGGTGGACATGGCAGGCAGAGTCCCTGCTCCCATGGAGCTCCCATCCTAGTGGGGAGAGGCAAAGAATAAATAAAACAGGACAGACATGGGTCCTGCCCTGAGGGGCTTACACTGCAGTTTAGCGAGGACAAAGAGAGAGAGAAGTCGCATCACTACAAACTGTGCCCATGCAGGACGATAACAGGGTGCTGTCATTCTGACTGGGAGGGGGAACCAAAGAGCACCCCTCAGAGCAGAGTCACCCAGGCTGGGAACGGGGTTACCACTAGGGTAAGCTTGCAAAAACACTAAACCAACCTTTTCACCCCTTGGCTTCAAATATCTCAGTGGTTTTGCACTATCCCAGAGGTAGAGTTCGTGCCCGTACGATTTGATCTTGATCACCACTGCCAACTCCATCTCTCACCACTGCCCCACAGACACGCCAGCTCCAGCCAACCCGAGCTCCCTGCAGTCTCCCCAGCGCAGCATGCTATCTGCCCCCCTTGGTGATCCTGGCTCCCCTTCCCCTCCTTTTAAAAATTTTGGTGTCATTGACATAACATATTAGTTTCAGGTATACAACATATTCAATATTTGTATATACTGCAAAATGATCACCACAAAAAGTCCATTTAATATTCATCACCACACAGTTGCAGACATTTTTTCTTGTGATGAGAACTTTCAAGATCCACTCTCTCAGCAACTTTCAAACATGCAATACAGTGTTAACTATAGTCACCATGCTGTACGTGACATCCCCATGGCTTACTCACTTTATAACTAGAAATTTGTACATTTTGACCCCTTTCTCTCATTTCACACACCTCCCACTCATCGCCTCAGGCAACCACCAGTCTGTTCTCTATATGCATGAGTTCGTTTTTTTGTTTTGTTTTGTTTTTCTTGTTTTGTTTTTTAAGATTCCACATATAAGTGAGATCATATGGTATTTATCCTTTTCTGTCCCATCTGTTTCACTTAGCATAACGCCCTCAAGGTCCATCCATGTGTCATAAATGGCAAGATTTCATTCTTTTTACAACTGAATAATATTATATTGTATATATATGCCAAATTTTCTTTACCCATTCATCCATGGATGGACCTTTATGTTGTTTTCTTGTCTTGACTATTGTAAATAATGCTGCAATGAACATGGGGATGCAGATAGCTTTTCAAATTAATTTAAAATTTTTCTTTGGATAAATACCCAGTGGAGTTGCTTGATCATATGGTAGTTCTATTTTTAATTTTTTGAGGGTGACTTCCCTGGTGGCAGAGTGGATAAGAAGCCACCTGCCAATGCAGGGGACACGGGTTCATTCCCTGGTCCGGGAAGATCCCACGTGCCATGGAGCAACTAATCCTGTGCACCACAACGACTGAGCCTGCCCGCCTAGAGCCTGTGCTCCACAACAAGAGAAGCCACTGCAATGAGAAGCCCGTGCACCGCGACAAAGAGTAGCCCCCGCTCACCGCAACTAGAGAAAGCCTGTGTGCAGCTATGAAGACCCAACACAGCCAAAAATAAATAAAATTAAATCTTAAAAAAAATTTTTTTTGAGGAACCTCCATACTACTTTCCATAGTGGCTGCATCAATCTACATTCCCACTAAAAGATGTATGAGTGTTCCCTATTCTCCACATTCTCACCAACATTTGTTATTTCTTGTCTTTGTGATAATAGCCATCATAGCAGGTGTGAGGTGATATCTCATTGTGGTTTTGATTTGCATTTCCCTAATGATTAGTGATGTTGAGCATCTTTTCATATGTCTATTGGCCATCCGTATGTCTTCTTTGGAAAACTGTCTATTCAGATCCTCTGTGCATTTTAAAAATTGAATTGTTTGTTTACTATAAAGTTGTATGAGTTCTTTATATATTTTGAATATTAACCCCTTATCACGTATATGATCTGCAAATGTTTTCTCCCATTTGGTAGGTTGTCTTTTCATTTTGTTAATGGTTCCTTTACTGTACAGAAGCTTTTTAGTTTGAAGTAGTCCCACTTGTTTATTTTTGCTTTTGTTGCTTTTGCTTTTGGTGTCAGATCTAAAAACTCATTGCCAAGACTGATGTCAGGGAGCTTACCACCTATGTCTTATTCTAGGAGTTTTATGGTTTCAGGTCTGACATTCAAGTCTTAATCCACTTTTAGTTACTTTTTGTATATGGTGTAAAATAGTGGTCCAGTTTCATCCTTATGCATGCAGCTGTATAGTTTTCCCAACACAATTTATTGAAGAGACTGTCATCCTCTCCCTACTGTATATTCTTGGCTCCTTTATCATAGATTAATTGACCATATATATATATATATGGGTTTATTTCTGGGCTCTCTATTCTGTTCCATTGATCTATATGCCAGTTTTTATGCCAGTACCATACTGTTTTAATTACTCTAGGTTTGTAAGATAGTTTGAAATCAGGGTGCTTGATGCCTCTAGCTTCATTCTTGTTTCTCAAGGTTGCTTTGGCTATTTGGGGTCTTTTGTGGTTCCATACAAATTTTAGGATTGTTTGTTTTATTTCTATGAAAAATACCATTGGAATTTTGATAAAGATTGCACTGAATCTGTAGATTGCTTTGTGTGGTATGGACATTTTAACAATATTAATTCTTCCAATCCATGAGCATGGAATATCTTTCCATTTATTTGTGCCTTCAGTTTCTTTCATCATTTTATGGTTTTCACAGACAGGTTTTTCACTTCCTTGGTTAAATTTATTCCGAGGTATCTTATTATTTTTGATGCAGTTGTAAAATGGGCTTATTTTCTTAATTTCTCATTCTGATAGTTTATTAGTGTATATAAACAACAGATTTTTTAATATTGATTTTGTATCTTACAACTTTACTGAATTCATTTATTGCTTCCAACAGTTTATGTGTGTGTATGTGTGTGTGTGTGTGTGTAGTTTTCAGGGTTTTCTATATATAACATCATAGCATCTGCAAATAGTGACAGTTTTACTTCTTCCTTCCCAATTTGGATGCCTTTTATTTCTTTTTCTTGCCTAATTGCTCTGGCTACGACTTCCAATACAATGTTAAATAAAAGTGGTGACAGTGGGCATCCTTGTCTTGTTCCTGCCCATAGAGGAAAGACCTTCAGCTTTTCACCACTCAGTATGATGTTAGCTGTCAGCTTGTCATATATGGTCTTCATTATGTTGAGATACATTCCCTCTATACTCACTTTATTGAGCTTTTATCATAAATGAATATTGACTTCCTTTTTTAAAAAATGAAATTTCAATTTTTGAATAGTTTTAGATTTAGAGATACACTGTGAAGCTAGTAGAGTGCCAATATATCCCACCCCCAGTTCTCCCTACTATTAACATCTTACATTAGTATGGTACATTGGTCACAGTTAGCGAACCCAATACTGATACATTATTATTAACTAAAGTCCATAAATTATTCATATTTCCTCAGTATTTCCCTAATGTCCACTTTCTGTTCCAGGATCCCACACTGCATTTAGTTGTCATGTCCCCTTAGGCTCCTCTGGGCTGTGACAGGTTCTCAGACTTTGCTTGTTTCTGATGACCTTGACAAAAATGAGGACTGCTGGTCGGGTAGTTTTGTAGAATATCCCTAGTTGGGGTTTGTCTGGTGCTTTTCTCATGATTAGAATGGGGATAAGGCTGGAGCGGTAAATTGTGTCTCAGCACATCGTAGTAATAAGTGTTCTTACTAGCAGTATGATTTATCACTTTTGATGCTGGCCTTGATCACTTGGCTGAGGTGTGTTTGTTCAATTTCTCCACTGTAAAGTTACCTTTTTCTCCTCTTTTCATACAATACTCTTTGGAAAGAGTCCCTATGCTTAGAGAGTGGGGAGTTATGCTCCATCTTCTTGAGGGCAAAGTATTAATACCTACACAAATTATTCTACATGGGGGATTCATCTTTTCTCCCTTATTTATGTATTTATTCAGTCACTTATTTATATCCGTATGAACTCATGGACATTTATTCTATCCTTTGGGTTATAACCCAACATAACATTGTTTATTTTGTTATTCACATTATTCCAGCTTTGGCCAGTGGAAGCTCTTTCCCTTGGCTCCTGTGTCCCTTTGACTTAACCTCTTCAGTGTGTTTGTGTGTTTATCACTTCCTTACTCTCTGGCACTATAGGATGCTCCAGGCTCATCTTGTGTGTTTCCTGCCACAATCGTAGAATCAGCCGTTTCTCAAGGAGCCCTGGTTGCTTTTACTGGAGGTGGTATCAGAAGCCAAGATCTGGGTGCTAGGGGGTGTCCTTGCTTCTAGGTCCTCTCAGCTGACAGAGCAAGGAGATATGTGCGCATATGCTGCCCTGTGTAGTCGTACCTATAAATGTTTCTAGGTATAGCCATCTGTGTCTGTGTGAAGCCACACATGAGTCCACACTGCTGTCTCCAACTCTAATCCACCACATGGGTCGTTCAAACCTCCTCTCTACTGCAACATGAGAAACCTGGCTCCACCATCAGTGATGACGTTACTCTCCCGGGTCCAAGGTGCAGTGGGCAGGACCAGGTCCATGAGTCTCTCGGACTCTCTAGAGTGAGCATCAGCGTGGGCACACAGCAATGTGACCACACGTCAGGGGGACTGTTCTGAAACTTACCCAAACTGTGGAAATTGAAAGCAAATTGTCAGCTATAACATTTTCTGCCGTTAATGTGGACACTTAAATGTATGAAAACCACTTCCAAGTCCTTTGTGTAACAAACTCAGCCAGATTCTCCAGGACGCTGAGACCCACTGCAGGAAACGCGCTGTGCTCTGCAGCAAGCCCCTTTTCTCAGCTTCTGTCAACTGCTCTGCACAGCCCAAGGCTCCGTTGGTGTCTGGAGTGACGAAGACTGGGCACACTCCTAGCATTCGTTTTCATGGTGAACTCTGGCATGTGTGAAAAAATAAGAGAACTGATCTGGAAAAATTCAATGTTAACGGCCTTCGCTTCACATTCAGCAAAAGGCAAGGTGCAGAGGTGACGTTTTAAGTCTATACTTTGGCGTCTGTTCGATTGTCAGTAGTTGTAAGTGAACATGCCAAGCAGGCAATAGTCTGAACTGCGGGGAAGGAGGTGCACCCATGGGCCCCGGCCCACAGCGTCTCTGCTCAGCATGTGTGGCCTGGGCAGAACGGCTGGTCTGGGGATCAGCCACCTTCAGTTTGGCCACAGTCTCCACGCTGGAGGCAAAACACGGAGGAGGCTGCAGACGGACAGGCACCGTGACGGCAGCCCCATCTTTTCGGTGGGTCCTCAGAGGATCCAGCGGGGCCACAGCCAGCATGCTGGCTTCCGCTGTCCTGGTTACTACGTGACAGCAGCTCCAGCATCTTCTGAGCGCTCTGTGAGACACCTTGGCCCGTCGGGAATAAATGAACAGCTGTTCCCCCCCCTGGACGCAGCCTACTCCATCAGTCCTGCTCTGACTGCCCTGGCCAACACCACCTTCCCCTGTGCTTTGGGTCCTTCCCCGACTCTGTGCTGTCCACAGTGTTTATCATCTTCCACATCATGACTAATTTAGTATGTTTGCTGTCTGGCTCGTGCCCTCCAGCCCCCCAGACTCCACAAGGGCAGAGGTTTCGGTCCATTCAGCACGAGCTCCATGAACAGCCTGGCACACACGACGTGCTCGTGAATGAATCAGTGAGTGGGGAGCAGCAGGAAATGGGCTGGAGAAGGAGGCAGGGTGTCCAGACTTCCCCCTGAGAGGCCTGGCAGCGGCTAAAGACTGAAGAAGCATCAGGCTACCACCTGAGAGGTTTTCTGGCTGCTGCACAGGCGGCTGGTGGACGGACTAGAGCGTGGAGACCTAGGAGGGGGAATGAGAAGGCAGTAGGGAGCAGAGGGGACCAGGAGGCAGACCCCCACGTACTTGGTGATCCTAGACATGCAGGTCCTGCCTGAGTTACCAGGGAGCCGAGACAGGGACTGTGACTGTTTGTTTGAGAGACCTGAAGGAGAGCTAAGTAAAGAGAGAGATGCAAGCGTCGTAAGCATGTAAGTGGGAAGCCGCTGGTGAAGGAGTGGCGTGTGCGGTGGGCTCAGAGGAGGGAGGAGCACCAGGCTGCATGAGAGCAGCAAGGAGGAGGGGGTTGGAGCAGGAAACAGGCCCCTGAGGGGCCACCCTGGAGGAGAGGGGACAGATGTGGGAGGACCAAGCCAGGCGAGGAGGAAGGACAGAACTAGGCAGCAGCCCGGCCCAGCAGCAGCAGCGGGACCGTGCAGGCGGAGCGAGAGGCCGCCAGAGAAAGGGTGAGCCTCTGCTAGCAGGGAAGGGGGCTGGGCCCAGTGCGGCCGAGAGGCAGTCGGGCAGAGTGGCTTTAGGAACAGGCACCTCTCCCTGCCGGCTCTTGGGCTCTGATGGTCCGTTTAGCTGCAGGTCACCACCAGTGCTTTGAAAGATGAAACTGAGGGACTTCCCTGGTGGTGCAGTGGATAGGACTCCATGCTCCCAATGGAGCACGGGGCCCGGGTGCCGGGGCCCGGGTTCGATTCCTGGTCGGGGAACTAGATCCCACATGCGTGCCACAACTAAGGAGCCGGTGAGCCACAACTAAGGAGCCCACCTGCTGCAACTAAGAGCCGGTGCAACTAAATAAATAAATAAATATTAAAAAAGAAGATGAAATTGAATAGGATAAAGAATCACTGTGCATTGCTCACAGTGGTACTCGCTCCTGGTACCCTCTAGCTGCTAAGGTCCCCATCAAAAGGAGATGCACGAAAAGTGCTGTGACACGGTCCGTGGACAAGGAGGGAACTACTCATTTCACTCTAAATAGAAACAGGAAAGTCATACATCACGAAAATGACAAAGGACAGAGGCTTAAAAATCTCATTTGGGTTTCCAGCAGTGACACAGATTTAGCAATAATTATTTGATTTATAAAAATCTTGCTCATAAATATTTTGATATTTAAATAATACCATGTAGGAGGGATATTCATAAGCAAAGCTGAAAAATTCACAAGCCAACGATGTAAAGAGCATGATTAGAATTTTTCCAAATTACCTACTGTAACATTATGTAGGTACTGATGAACATAGGGCTTAAATATTGTACCAGGAAAGCCAGGCCTCTACACTTGGTGGCACAGTCTGGGCCTGAAGACAAATTTCCTAAGGCTCTTTTCCAAATAACAACGTAAGGACGGCTGCACAGAGGCAGACAGAATAGAAGAACATTTGCTGCTAGAACTAGAAAGATAAGTAATAAATATCCGTTACCCTCCTTCAGTGCATTCAAAGAGATACTGGTTCAATTTATCTTACGTAGTAGGTTTAAAATGTGTAACCCTTATTTCTGCTGAGAGCATGAAAAATATCATAATCTTGCCCTTTGTTTTGGGCCTTGAAGCATGCTTTTTCTTTTTCCTTAGAAAATGGCACTCAGATTTTCACTAGGGCTCTCCCCTCTTTATGCCAGCCAGCAGAGCCCATCTTGTGGCCATGAGACTAGTTCAAGGGTGGCCTAGTTCCAGACAGAGATGCAAGGAGATGCTTGCTGAGGGCGTCTGCAAAAGATGTTTCCCCTTCCTTTCATGGAAGCTACATGGAGAGAAACTAAGCAGGTATCCCCAAGACCTGATGGGATGCTGAGGACGAGAGGCTGAGAGATGGGGGACAGAAGAGGGACCTGCCTGTATGACTTGACTGATAGATCAAACCTTGCCTGAAGCCAGCCCTTCCTTGGACTTCTAAGTCAGGTATGCTAAGAAAGACCTTAATTGTTTAGATCAATTTAGTCTGATTTTCTGTCATTTGCAGCTGAACGTATTTGAACGAATACGTGGATTAGAGGTATTTTAATCACCAGTTTAGACTCCTGGGGAAAAGCAGTCAGTCAGTGTAGGACCCACAGTCCTCAAAGCCCAGCCTTTCTTCCCTCTCAGTCATGCTCCTCCCGCCCCAGGCTGTGTCTGCGGGGAGGAGCCCACAAACCGCATGGTATCAGGAAGGGGTGGGTCCTACGTCACCAGCTTGGGGCCAGCTGCCCTTGTTGCTTCTGCTGGTGAAGCCTGTTATCACACCATGGCCAGCATCCAACGGCCCCTCCCCTGATGACCTGGTCCTGGCCTTGGCTCTGCTTGACACTGCTGATCTGCTGAAACTCAGATGCCTCCTCTGTGTGGACTTGACCTTGGACTGTCCACCTCACAGCCCCACTCTGTGGCCCAGTCAGACCCAGACAAATATGGTGGTCCTGCATTTCCACAACAGAGGACCACAGGACCAAGGGGCCACAGGAACTTTCCAGCTCTCACTCACGCCCCTTGGGGCCCATAGAGACTTGGCAGGAGAAAGCCACTTCAGGGTCCCTGCCCAATGCCCATGCCCTGTCTTGGCTTGGAACTCCCAGGCTTCTGGGCTAGAAGCCAAGCCTCATCCCCATGGGTTATAGTCTACAGGGGTCTATTCCCTCCTCTGGGCTTCTCCCCCAGGGGGCCAGGCCAGAGCCCTTTTGGAGATACTCACTAGTGCTTGTCTCCCTCTCAGCATTTCCTCCAAGCCCACAAGTCATTCTCATGCCTCCCAGTGAAGTGGACCTGCCCATATAGCATATCTTGCATACCTTACCTTATAAACTCTGAAAATACAAGTCTCTGAGTCTTGGTATTTAAAGGGAAGCTTCTGAAATTTAAAAAAAAAAAGAAAAAAAACACCCCAAACACTTTCTGATCTTCATTTCTGATACTTTCTTGTTTCTGCTGTGCTCTTTCACAAGTTCTGTGTTGAAAGCCAGAGCTGAACACAGACTTCTTTATCCTCAGCTGTATCCCCCTCTCCTTCTGAAGAAATAGAGGCCTCAGCCCCAAGGGTGGGCAGTCTCATAGGAGCAAGAGGTGCTGGGAATGAAATACACAGCAGACAGTGTTTTGAAACCATCCTTGTGCAAGCAAATCTTTTGTTCCATTAATGCTGCTAATAAGGAGACTGCACTTCCAGGAGGACGGCACGGACACTCCCCCTCTTCCCCCACTGGTACAACTAAAACCCTAGCCATTATGTGTAAAACAAACACAAGACAGCTCTGCAAGTGGAGAGAGGAAGGCAGACTGGCCAGGGACCACAGGACCAAGGATTACATGAAGTTGAGGCCCAGGGTTTCCTTTTGCTTCACAACTCTCAGACTGGGTGTTGAAGAAGCCAGTAACCTAGACATGCTGATGGCCACTGACCAAAAGCCCCAACAAAGGCCTGCACTCTCTAGCAGGATAGGAAATTTTTAGACAAGAACTGTACTATTTCAAATATCACAGGCAAAAACTGTGGCTGAGTTTAGCAAGTTTAGCAAGCAGTTTAGCAAGAATCCCCCCAACCCCTCGTACCTCACCAAGTTCTTCTTAGTAATTTTCCACCCACTGACCCCTTCCCCTCCCCATTAGCTATAAATCTCCTGCTGTCTTCACTGCATTTGGAGTAGTTCAATCTCTCTCCCTTATTGCAATAATCCTGAATAAACTCTTCCTTGCCTGTTTAACTCTGTCTGGTGCATTTTTTCTTTGACAAAATACAACATATCAAAATTTGTGGGATACAGCTAGAGCAACAGTGAGAAGGAAATTTTATAGCACTAAAAATGCATACATGAGAAAAAAGGAAAAGTCTTAAAGGAATAATCTAATATCCCACCTTAAGAACCTAGAAAAAGAAAAGCAAAATACACCCAAATCAAGTAGAAGAAAGGGAATAATGAAAAACTGAAATTGATAAAATTGAAAACAGAGAAAAACCAATGAAACAAATAGCTGCTTCATTGAAAAAGTCAATAATATTGACAAAACTCTAGCTAGATTGACAAAGAAAAAAGAGAGAAGACACAAATTACCAATGTCAGGAATGAAATAGGGAACATCACTACAGACCCTACAGACATCAAAAGGATAAGGAAGTGCTAATGGACAATTACACACACATTAATTTCACAACTCAGAAAAAAAGGACCAATTTCTCAAAAAGTACAAACAATAAAAATTCATCCAATATGAAACATAATATCAATAAGCCAATAAATATTAAGGAAATTGAGCTCATAATTTTAGAGCTCTCCAAAAATAAATCTTTGGGCCCAGATGATTTTATTGACAAATTCTACCAAATATTGAAAGAATTAACACAATTCCACATTTCCCATTTTATGAAACTAGTATTATTCTGATATCAAACCAGATAAGAACAGATCAATATCCATCACGAATAAACACATAAAAATCCTTTTGAAATATTAGCACATAAAATTCAGCATATATTTTTTAAAAATATGATTCAGCAATTGCACTCCTAGACACTTATCCCAGAGAAATGAAGACTTAAGTTTGCACAAAAATCTGTACATCAATGCTTATAGCAGCTTTATTTATTATAGCCAAAACACAGAGGGCTTCCCTGGTGGCGCAGTGGTTGAGAGTCCGCCTGCCAATGCAGGGGACACGGGTTCGTGCTCCGGTCCGGGAAGATCCCACATGCCACGGAGCGGCTGGGCCCGTGGGCCATGGCCACTGAGCCTGAGCATCTGGAGCCTGTGCTCCGCAATGGGAGAGGCCACAGTAGTGAGAGGCCCGCGTACCGCAAAAAAACAAACAAATAAACAAAACATGGAAAACCGCAGATGTCTTCAAAACTAAATTGCTGGGACTTCCCTGGTGGTACAGTGGTTAAGAATCCACCTGCCAATGCAGAGGACACGGGTTTGAGCCCTGGTCCAGGAAGATCCCACATGCCACGGAGCAACTAAGCCCATGCACCACAACTACTGAGCCTGCGCTCTAGAGCCCGCACACCACAACTGCTGAGCCCAAGTGCCACAACTACTGAAGCCCATGCGCCTAGAGCCTGTGCTTCGCAACAAGAGAAGCCACCACAGTGAGAAGCCCGTGCATCACAAGGAAGAGTAGCCCCTGCTCACCACAACTAGAGAAAAGCCCAAGCGCAGCAATGAAGACCCAACGCAGCCAAAAAACTAAAATAAAATAAATTTTAAAAAACCCAAAAACTAAATTGCCACTCGTACCTGGAGGAGGATATGCTGAGGGATCTAGGAGTGGAAAAGGTATCTAACAGAGGTAAGGAGAACAAAGGCTCAAGGCAGGGGGAAGCATGAGGGGTCAAGCAATCATCAACCATCTTGAAGTTATCACCCATAGTATGACAAAATCTTAATTTGGCTCCAACTCACATACCAAAAGGCTAGTACAAATGTGCTCATAAAATATTGGACATACATTTAGAAAAATAAAGAAAACTAAGAGGAAAAAGGACTCACAAAGGAGAGGTGGAGTCAAGATGGTGGACTAGGAGGATGTGTCTCCGCACAAGTAGGGCACCTACCAGGCACCGGTGGGGGACCACGGACACCTAAGGGGACGGAGGAACCCCCAGCGACAGGGTAGGATGTGTGGCATGAGGGGGAGTGAGGAGGGAGGAGAAGTGGAGGCAGGAGGGGGCTGGCGCCCTTGAGGGGTGGCTGGGGGAAGGGAGGGGATCCCACACCCGAAGGGGGAAATTGGGGGACCATTGGGAGGGCAGAGGGTCCAAAGGGAGTGTGGCCAGGTTTCCCCTGCCCACTTGGGCCCCCAGGAGCCTGCTGAGATCCTGGGCCTGATCCTCTGCCCACCAAGGCCCCCTCCAGCCACATGAATCCTGAGTGAGTGGGAGGGAGGGAAGGGGGAGCAAAAGTAAAGGCCGGACCTCCGGGACCGGCACCCCTGAGGGGTGGCTGGGGGAGGGAAGGAGTTCCTACACCCAGCAGGACCCACCCACGGTGAGGGGTCCAGCGGGGACGGGGAAGACCCTAGGAGGGACAGTGGGGGAGGGGCATGAAGGAACAGAAGAGAACGGGGCCCTGTGCTTTCCCTGTCCACTTAGGCACTGGGGAGCCTGTTGGGCACCCTGGACTAATCTGCCCTCGAAGCCTCCCTCCCGCGTGGAGAGCCCAAGCCCCGCCCCTACACCCCCACCCAGGGCCCTACCTCTACACTCGGAGACCCCCCTCTGAGACCCCCTAGAACGGCTGGGCCTAAACCCCACCCACACACCCTCACTCAGGGCCCTACCTCCAAACTTCGGAACTCCACACTCCAGAGGCCCTCCTTTCCACGTGCTGCCTCTCCCCTTCCCCGAGCAGGTCCTAAGGAGAGGCCCTGCCCCACGCTTGAACGTCAACCCCCACCCGCCTAGGTCCCGCCCCACCCCAAAGCCCGCCCTTGCCTAAGTTACAACCCTGCCTAAACTCCGCCCCCATCACCAAGGCTTCTTTTTTCCTCTTTTAGATTGGGGTTCTGTTTTACCTTGTTGGTTCATTGTTGTTGATTCATTTATGTATATATATTTTCTAATAAATCTTTTATTTTATTCTTTTCTTTTTTTTTTGAGGTACGCTGGCCTCTCACTGTTGTGGCCTCTCCTGTTGTGCAGGCTCAGCAGCTATGGCTCACGGGTCCAGCCGCTCTGCGGCATGTGGGATCTTCCCGGACCGGGGCACGAACCCGTGTCCCCTGCATCGGCAGGTGGACTCTCAACCACTGCGCCACCAGGGAAGCCCTTATTTTATTCTTTACACTTCGTTATTGTTCTGCTCCTTTTGGCTTGTTCCCCCCCCCCTTTTCTTTTCTTTTTTCTGTTGTGGTTTTATTTTACCTTGTTGCAGTTGTTTCAATTATATTTTAATTTTTCCTAGTATAGTTCTTATCTTTCTAATTTTATTTATTTTTGTTCTTTGTTATTGTATTGCTCCTTTTTTTTTTCTTCTTTTTCTTTTTTTGCCACACCACACGGCTTGCAGGATCTTGGTTCCCAGGCTGTAGGTAGGGCCTGAGCTCCTGTGGTGGGAGCTCCGAGTCCAAAGCACTGGACTAATAGAGAACCTCAGACCCCAGGGAATAGTAATTGGAGTGAGGCCTCCCAGAGGCCTCTATCTAACCTCTATAGGCACCAAGACCCACCTCTATCTAACTGTCTGCAAACTCCAGTGCTGGACGCCTCAGGCCAAACAACCAGTAAGACAGGAATACAGCATCACCCATCAAAACAACAACAAAAAAATGAAACGACAAAAAAATATGTTATAGACGAAGGAGCAAGGTAAAAACCTACAAGACCAAATAAATGAAGACGAAATAGGCAACCAACCTGAAAAAGAATTCAGAGTAATGATAGTAAAGATGATCCAAAATCTCGGAAACAGAATGGAGAAAATACAAGAAACATTGAACAAGGATCTAGAAGAACTAAAGAGCAAACAAACAGTGATGAACAACACAATAACTGAAATTAAAAATACTATACAAGGGCTTCCCTGATGGCACAGTGGTTGAGAGTCTGCCTGCCGATGCAGGGGGCGCGGGTTCGTGCCCCGGTCCAGGAGGATCCCACATGCTGCGGAGTGGCTAGGCCCGTGAGCCATGGCCGCTGAGCCTGCACGTCCAGAGCCTGTACTCCGCAATGGGAGAGGCCACAGCAGCGAGAGGCCCACGTACCACACACACACACACACACAAAAAATACTGTAGAAGCAATCAATAGCAGAATAACTGAGGCAGAAGAATGGATAGTAAGCTGGAAGATAAAATGGTGGACATAACTGCCAGGGAGCAGAATAAAGAAAAATGAATGAAAAGAATTGAGGACAGTCTCAGAGACCTCTGGGACAACATTAAACACACCAATATTTGAATTATAGGGGTCCCAGAAGAAGAAGAGAAAAAGAAAGGGACTGAGAAAATATTTGAAGACATTATAGTCAAAAACTTCCTTAACGTGGGAAAGGAAGTAGTCAATCAAGTCCAGGTAGTGCAGAGAGTCCCATACAGGATAAACCCAAAGAGAAACAGGACAAGACACATATCAATCAAACTATCAAAAATTAAATACAAAGAAAAAATTTTAAAAGCAGCAAGGGAAAAGCAACAAATAACGTACAAGGGAATCCCCATAAGGTTAACAGCTGATCTTTCAGCAGAAACTCTGCAAGCCAGAAGGGAGTGTCAGGACATAATCAAAGTGATGAAAGGGAAAAACCTACAACCAAGATTACTCTACCCAGCAAGGATCTCATTCAGATTCGACGGAGAAATTAAAACCTTTACAGACAAGCAAAAGCGAAGAGAATTCAGCACCACCAAACCAGCTTTACAACAAATGCTAAAGGAACTTCTCTAGGCAGGAAACACAAGAGAAGGAAAAGACCCACAAAAACAAACCCAGATATTTCGCTAGTGGCTCAGTGGATGACAGTCTGCCTGCCAATGCAGGGGACATGGGTTCAGGCCCTGGTCCGGGAGGATCCCACATGCCGTGGAGCAACTAAGCCTGTGTGCCACAACTGCTGAGCCTGTACTCTAGAGCCTGCCAGCCACAACTGCTGAGGCCCATGTGCCTGGAGCCTGTGCTCCACAATGGGAAAGGCCACTGCAGGGAGGAGTGGCCCCCACTTGCTGCAACTAGGGAGAGCGCACATGCAGCAGCGAAGACCCAACACAGCCAAAAATAATAAATAAATAAATAAATTTATTTTTTAAAAAAACCCAAATCAATTCAGAAAATGGTAATAAGAACATACATATCGATAATCACCTTGAATGTAAATGGATTAAATGCTCCAACCAAAAGACACAGACTGGCTGAATGATACAAAAACAAGACCCTTATATATGCTGTCTACAAGAAACCCACTTCAGACCTAGGGACATATACAGACTGAAAGTGAAGTGATGGAAAAAGATATCCCATGCAAATGGAAATCACAGGAAAGCTGGAGTAGCAATACTCATATCAGATAGAATACACTTTAAAATAAAGACTGTTACAAGAGATAAGGAAGGACACCACAACACTATGAGATTAGAAATCAATTACAGGAAAAAAAACAGTAAAAAACACATATACATGGAGGCTAAATAACCAAGAGATGACTGAAGAAATCAAAGAGGAAATCAAAAAATACCCAGAAACAAATGAAAACGAAAACATGACGATCCAAAACCTATGGGATGCAGCAAAAGCAGTTCTAATAAGGAAGTTCATAGCAATTCAAGCTCACCTCAAGAAACAAGAAAAATCTCAATCAACAAAAATCAATAAACAATCTAACATTACACCTAAAACAACTAGAAAAAGAAGGACAAAGAAAACCCAAAATTAGTAGAAGGAAAGAAATCATAAAGATCAGTGCAAAAATAAATGAAACAGAAACAAAGAAAACAATAGCAAAGATCAATAAAACTAAAAGCTGGTTCTTTGAGAAGATAAACAAAATCGATAAACCTTTAGCCAGACTCATCAAGAAAAAAAGGGAGAGGACTCAAATAAATAAAATTACAAATGAAAAGGAGAGATTACAACTGACACCACAGAAATACAAAAGACCATAAGAAACTACTACAAGCAACTATATGCCAATAAAAGGGACAACCTGAAAGAAATGGACAAATTCTTGGAAAAGTACAACCTTCCAAGACCGAACCAGGAAGAATTAGAAAATATAAATAGACCAATCACAGGTAATGAAATTGAAACTGTAATTAAAAATCTTCCAACAAACAAAAGTCTAGTACTGATGGCTTCACAGGAGAATTCTATTAAACATTTAGAGAAGAGTTAACACCTATCCTTCTCAAACTCTTCAAAAAAATTGCAGAGGGAGGGACATTCCCAAACTCTTTCTAAGAGGCCACCATCACCCTGATACCCAAACCAAACAAAGATATCACAAAAAAAGAAAATTACAGACCAATATCACTGATGAACATAGACACAAAAATCCTCAACAAAATACTAGTAAACAGAATCCAACAACACATTAAAAGGATCATACACCATCATCAAGTGGGATTTATCCCAGGGATGCAAGGATTCTTCAATATACATAAAACAATCAATGTGATACACCATATTAACAAATTAAAGAATAAAAACCATATGATCATCTCAAAAGATGCAGAAAAAGCTTTTGACAAGATTCAACACCCATTTATGATAAAAACGCTCCAGAAAGTGTGCATAGAGAGAACCTACCTCAACATAATAAAAGCCATATACAACAAACCCACAATAAACATCATGCTCAATGGTGAAAAACTGAAAAGCATTTCAGGTTAAGATCAGGAATAATACAAGGATGTCCACTCTCACCACTCTTATTCAACATAGTATTGGAAGTGCTAGCCACAGCTATCAGAGAAGAAAAAGAAATAAAAGGAATACAACTCGGAAAAGAAGAAGTAAGACTGTCACTGTTTGCCGATAACATGATACTATACATAGAAAATCCTAAAGATGCCACCAGAAAATTACTAGAACTAATCAATGAATTTGGTAAGGTTTCAGGATACAAAATTAATGCATAGAAATCTCTTGCATTCCTATACAATAACAACGAAAGATCAGAAAGCGAAACTAAGGAAACAATCCCACTTACCATCGCAACAAAAAGAATAAAAAAAAATAAAATACCTAGGAATAAACCTACCTAAGGATGCAAAAGACCTGTACTCAGAAAACTATAAAACACTGATGAAAGAAATCAAAGATAACATAAACAGATGGAGACATATGCCATGCCCCTGGATTGGAAGAATCAATATTGTGAAAATGACTATACTACCCAAAGCAATCTACAGATTCAATGCAATCCCTATCAAATTACCAATGGCATTTTTCATAGCAGTAGAACAAAAAATTTTACAATTTGTATGGAAACACAAAAGACCCTTAATAGCCAAAGCAATCTTGAGAAAGAAAAACGGAACTGGAAGAATCAGGCTCCCTGACTTCAGACTATACTACAAAGCTACAGTACTCAAGACAGTATGGTACTGGCACAAAAACAGAAATACAGATCAATGGAACAGGATAGAAAGCCCAGAGATAAACCCATGCACATATGGTCACCTTATCTTTGACAAAGGAGGCAAGAATATACAATGGAGAAAAGACAGCCTCTTCAATAAGTGGTGCTGGGAAAACTGGACAGCTACATGTAAAAGAATGAAATTAGAACACACCCTAATACCATACACAAAAATAAATTCAAAATGGATTAAAGACCTAAATGTAAGGCCAGACACTATCAAACTCTTAGAGGAAAACATAGGCAGAACACTCTATGACATAAATCACAGCAAGATCCTTTTTGACCCACCTCCTAGAGAAATGGAAATAAAAACAAAAATAAACAAATGGGATCTAATGAAACTTCAAAGCTCTTGCACAGCAAAGGAGACCATAAACAAGGTGAAAAGACAACCCTCAGAATGGGAGAAAATATTTGCAAATGAAACAACTGACAAAGGATTAACCTCCAAAATATACAAGCAGCTCATGCAGCTCAATAGCAAAAAAACAAACAACCCAATCCAAAAATGGGTGGAAGACCTAAATAGACATTTCTCCAAAGAAGATATACAGATTGCCAACAAATGCATGAAAAGATGCTCAACATCACTAATCATTAGAGAAATGCAAATCAAAACCACAATGAGGTATTACCTCATACCGGTCAGAATGGCCATCATCAAAAAATCTACAAACAATAAGTGCTGGAGAGGGTGTGGAGAAAAGGGAACCCTCTTGCACTGTTGGTGGGAATGTACATTGATACAGCCACTATGGAGAACAGTATGGAGGTTCCTTAAAAACCTAAAAATAGAGCTACCATATGACCCAGCAATCCCACTACTGGGCATATACCCTGAGAAAACCATAATTCAAAAAGAGACATGTACCACAATGTTCATTGCAGTACTATTTACAATAGCCAGGACATGGAAGCAACCTAAGTGTCCATCAACAGATGAATGGATAAAGAAGATGTGCCACATATATACAATGGAATATTACTCATGAGTAAAAAGAAATGAAATTGAGTTATTTGTAGTGAGGTGGATGGACCTAGAGTCTCTCATACAGAGTGAGGTGAGTCAGAAAGAGAAAAACAAATACCGTATGCTAACACACATATATGGAATTTAAAAAAGCGGTACTGATGAACTTAGTGGCAGGGCAGGAATAAAGATGCAGATGTAGAGAACAGACTTGAGGGCACACGGGGGAAGGGGAAGCTGGGACAAAGTGAGAGAGTAGCACTGACATATACACACTACCAAATGTAAAGTGGATGGCTAGTGGGAAGCAGCTGCACAGCACACGGAGATCAGCTCGGTGCTCTGCAACCACTTAGAGGGGTGGGATAGGGAGGGAGGGAGGGAGACGCAGGAGGGAGGGGATATGGGGATATAGGTATATGTGCAGCTGATTCACTTTGTTATACAGCAGAAACCAACACACTACTGTAAAGCATTTATACTCCAAAAAAGATGTGAAAAAAAAAAGATTCACAAAGGAACTAAAGCAAAAATCCAGCTAAACAATGGCTGGATTTTAACATTTCCAATCAATACATTTTTAAAACTGTAACATTAAAAAAATTTTTTTAAACACTAACTAGAAGAAGAATGAGGACTCTGGATACTAGAGAATTCATAAAAATACAATGTGAAAGGTCAGATATTTTGAATTACAAAATGTTGATAAATTCTGAGCCAGTACCGCGAATGGCACTGCAGTGAAATGCAGGCATTGACAAAAACTGGCCTTGTCGACGTGGAAACATTAGAAGGGACATCTAAAGCCATGCCTGATAAGGAGGTATTAGATGATGAAGAGATGGTAAGAATGCGGCTCCTGGCAGGTGCTCGGCACCTTCCCAGGAGAAGGTCTTGTAAAAACACAGTAGGCATGAGAGGGACGCACAAAACAGACTGACAGGCGTGACCCCTGAAGTATCAGAGTCAGGGGAAGAGGGGAATCTAGACCAACGGGAGACCAATGACCAACTCAGGCCAGGGACGAAGGCGTGATGGTCCAGCACGGAGAAGGGTTTGGTCCCCATCGTCAACACGTTGCCATCTCGATGATGTCCTGAACCAGGTGACCCTGAGACACTGGAAGACGACTTGAGAGTGGATCACACGTCCAGTTTTTCATTCAATCAAAACTTGGCGCCTACCGTGTTCCAGGTACAGAGCCAGGCCTGGAAATAGTCAGTGAAGCAGGCGGGAAAGGTCCCTGTTCTCATGAAATTTACAATCCAGTGAGGTACACAGAAGTAAACAGGCAGTTAAACCACAATGTAATAAGCATCACGAAGGAGGAGTTCAGGGACTACCTCAGAGGGACACAAGACTGAGGTTCTGATAAAACAAATACTGATTAATGTACTCTCCGAGGCGAAGAGGACAGAAAGAATGCAGGGTTTTAGGTGGATTAAAAATTATTAGATGGGAGCTTCTACTTCCACCTGGGAAGTATACAATTGAAAAGCACCCTAATAATTAGAAAAGACAGATAATCTATAAAATCATCATTTTCTTGAGCCCAGCAGAGAGCTGAGTATCCAACAGAGAACTGATAGTGCACGCCTGTGAGCAAACTACCAAAGGCTAGGAAAAAGCCATCTAAAGGGGTTGGAAACTGTGTACAACACTCACACAGGGACAGGAAAGTCTCCTGTTCCCACCAGCCTTTTTTTTTTTTAAGCTCTTTTATTTATTTATTTATTTATACTTTGGCTGCACCAGGTCTTAGTTGTGGCATGCGGGATCTTTTAATTGAGACATACAGGCTTCTTAGTTGTGGCATGTGGACTTCTTAGCTGCAGCATGCAGACTCTTTAGTTGCAGCATGCAAACTCTTAGTTACGGCATGCATGCAGGATCTAGTTCCCCAACCAGGGATTGAATCCTGGCGCCCCGCATTGGGAGAGTGGAGTCTTACCCACTGGACCACCAGGGAAGTCCCCCATCAGCCATTCTTAGAAAACTCATAATCTATAGACAATAGGTAGAATACTCAGAAGGTCTTTCCTCAGGGATGGGGAATAATTAGTTTTATAAGAAGCACTTCTCTGGGCCTGCCCAACAAATCATAAAACCAAGACCAGAAAGGAAAAAACTGTTTCCAAGTAACCTAACCCAGAGCAAAGCTCAGGATATTTACAGTAATGCATAAAGTTCCATCACCCAATAATGTAAAATCCACAGTGTCTGGTATCCAAACAAAGATGACCACGCACACAAGGAAGCAGGAAAATGGAGTCCTAACTAGAGTAATCATCTACTGAATGGACACATCATCTATAATGGACACAGATGCTGAAATTACAGACAAAGACACTGAAACAGTTACTACAACTGTATCTAATATATTAAAGATGAAGTAGAGACATGGATGGCATAAAAAAGATCCAAAGTAAATTTCTATAAATGAAAACTGTAACATATAATTAACGTGGAAAAGATACTCAATGGGATTAACAACAGATTTGACATGACAAAATAAAAGATTAGTGAACTATAGGATATAACAATAGAAACTATACGAATTGAAACAGGAAAAATATCCAAGGAAAAGAGGAAAAATGAGTTTCAGTGAGCTATGAGACAAATACAAGTGACCTACTATATGTAATTATAAGTGGAGTTCCCAGAGGAGAGGAGAAAGAAGGAACACAAAAAGTACGTGAATAAATAATTGCCAATCATTTTACAAATTTGATTAAAACTATAAACCCACAGATCCAAGAAACTGAAACATAGAAACATGAAAAAATTACACCAAGGTACATCATAATCAAATTTCTCAAAAGTAGTGATTAAGAGAAAATGTTAAAAACAGCCAGAAAAAAAAGACACATTACAGATGGAGAAACGAAGATAATGATGACAGACTTCTCAGCAGAAACAATGAGAGAAGAGAGTGAAGTAACATCTTCAAAGTGTTGAAAGAAAAAACTTTCAACTGAGAATTTGAGAATTTTATACCTCACAAAAGTAACTTTTAAAAACAAAGGTGAAATAAAGATATTTTCAGACCTACAAATGCTGAAAGAATTCATCAACAGCAAACCCACAGTATAAGAAATGTTAAAGGGTATCCTTTAGGCAGAAGGAAAATGATACCAAGTAGAAATCTGGATGTACACAAGGAAATGAGCACTGAAAATTTACATGGGCAAATATTCAAGATTTTTCTTATTATTTAAATCTACTTAAGAGATATGGACTATTCAAACAAAAATAAAATATATTGTGGAATTTATAACTTAGGTATAAAGTAAAATAAAAGACAATCATAGCACAAAGGCCAGGAGGAGAAATGGGACTGTACTAGTGTAGGGTTCTTATACAATACTATATGTGGGATGACATAACTACTTGAAGATAGACTGTGGTAAGTTAAAGTTGTAGGCTGTGAACCCTAAATTAACCACTAAAATAACAAAACAAAGAGTTACAGCTAATACATCAAAAAAGATAAAAGAGAATCATTAAAAAACTTTAATGAATTTAAACTTTAAAAATTTTTAATCATTAAAAATCAAAAAATCATTAAAAAACTCAATCCAAATCCAGAAAAAGAGGAAAAGGGGGACAAAGAACAATTGGGATAAATATAAAACACAAAGCAAGATAACAGACTTAAATCTAATCCTATGAATAATCACAATAAATGTAAATGGACTGATAAGAACCTGCTGTATAAAAAAATAAATAAAATAAAATTCAAAAATTCAAAAAAAATGTAAATGGACTGAACATCCTAATCAAAAGGCAGATATTGTCAAAAGGGATAAAAAAGCAAGACCAACTACATACTTCCTACAATAAATGTACTTTATATATAATGAGATAGTTTAAAAGTAAAAGGATGGAAAATGCCCTGCTAACGCTGGTCAAAAGAAAACTGCAGTGGCTATTTTAACATTAATATTAAATTACATTTTTATTAATTTTATTATTTCTAAAATTATCTTTGATGTATTTTGTTAATTATTTTTAAATTAATATTTTAATATTAGACAAAATATATTTCAGATCAAATAAATATTACCAGGTATAAAAAGGGCATTTCATAGAAATAAAGGGGTAAATTCATCAGGCGGACAAAATTCTTAATGTTTCTGCTCCTTATAAAAGAGCAAAAACTACAAGGATATAGAAGAGGTAGAACTGTAAGGAGAAAAAGAAAATTCCACAGTTGTGCTGCAGACTTCAATACCCTTCTCTCAACAATGGACTGAACAATCAGACAAAATCAGCAGGGATATAGTAGACTCGGACAGCACCGTCAACCAACTTGATCTAATTGGTATTTACAAATCATTCCACCCACATTAACAGAATGAACATTCTTTTCAAGTGCACATGGAACAGTTACCAAGATAGACCATTTTCTGGGCAAGAAAACAAGTCTGAATGAATTTAAAAGGATTCAAGCCATGCAGAGTATATCCTTTGACCACAGTGAAATTACATTAGAAATCAGTAACAGTTAGATAACTGGAAAATCACCAATTACTTGGAAACTAAGTAACAAACTTCTAAATAGCCCATGGGTCAAAGAAGACATACTAGAAAAGATTCTGAACTAAATGAAAGTGAAATACAACATACCAGAATTTACTGAATGCCAGAAAGCAGTACCTGGGATTAAATTTATATCACTGAATGCCTATATCAGGCGATGGAAGAAATTTTCACATATTGAGGTTTGGAGAAGTCATCCTGGCTTACACATGATTTGGCTTGAACTTTATGCTAACTAGCACAGCCTCTCTTATGGCCTGTCAAATAGGCATTGTACATCTGCTTTAACCAGTACAGAAAAGAATGCATTTAGAAATCAAAATGGGGCAACTGTGGTTCAGGCATCCAGGATGAAGTTGGGTGGCCAGTGTGGATGTGGTTTCAGACACATTCCTACATCACTGAGAATGTGAATTTCCTGAACTGTATAAAGCTCCAGGACACCGCCAGCCATTCTCAAAACCATATCTGCTAGCAGCTGCCAGCTACAACCTTATGGTCTCAAGGTCCCCCCCCACCCCCGCTTGTAACTATGCAACCATCTCAGACCCCAACTAATCCATGCTTAACAAGCACCCTTACTTCTTGCCACATCCAATTATAATTCCCTATAGACAACTCATGCAACTAACTGTAACCTTGAGTATTTTGCCTTCATACACCTCCCCCATTTTGTAGTCTGACAGAACACAACTCAAGTGCTTCTTGAATCTGTGTCTCCTGGGCTACAGTCCTCAGTTTGGGTCAAATAAAACTCTTTTCTGTCTTATTTTAGATTGTTAATTAATTATTTCCATTGACATCAGGAAAGAAGAAAGATGGTCCCAACTCCAAAAGGGACATGGAGAAACAGGGCATTTATTTTAAAATAACTCACAGGGATGTAATGTGCAGCACAGGAAATACAGTCAAAGATATTGTGATAACGCTGTATGGCGTGTAACGTTAAAATATCAAATCACTATGTAGTACACCTAAAACTAATATAATATTGCAAGTTAACTATACTTCAATTTTTAAAAAAGGTGGAACAGGACCCTGTCAGAGGAACTGCAGGGATTCCACGAGCTGTTGCTGAGAGAGAAAAGCGAGAGGCAGAAAAATAGAATTCTAATTCTGTAAAATAAGAATGACAAAGTCATTTTGTGTCTCTGTGTGTATATATATATACATATATATATATATATATGTATGTATGTATAGATACATATGGGTCTGTATAAGATTTTATTATAAATCTGGAGGAAAATATGGATGTACACTCTATAGGCTGCTAACATGAGCTTCCAATGGCACTGGGCCTGAGGGTGAGGGGCTGAGATATGGGTGTGGTGAGGGAGTGTCTGCAATAAAAAACATGTATGATATAATCCCAGTCATGTAAATGTATGCGCAGTGTGAGTGCACGCACACACGTGTGTGCATAAAGAAATAGAGTATGGTCACTAAAATGTTAATGATGTGGCATTTCAGGTGACTTTTACTTTGTTATTTATATTTTTATCTATTGTTTGAAGTCTTTAGAATTATATATTATTTGTATAATGAAAAAGCCATTTTAAGTATAGCAAACATTATATATTTTAAAAATTAAGGGGCAAAAGACAAACGGAGAAAAAGAACTCAGTATTTTACAAAGGGTTGATCTTTATTATATAAAGAGCTTTTCCATACCTATAGAAAAAAATATACATCCTCCAGAGACATGTGCAAAATGACATGAACAGACAACTCACAGAAGAATAACTTTTATATAGTCAACCTCACTTAATGTTTAAAGGAACAGATATTTAAAGATCAAGCCATGAACTAGTAATCAAAATGAAGACTCCCTGTACTGGCAAGGATGTAGGGAACCAAACACTTTACAAATTGACTGGGAACGTAAAACTCTTTTTTCTCTGGAGGACAATTTGGCAATGCAAAGCCTTAAAAATACACAAACACTTTGACTCAGAAGTTCCACCTCCAGGAATTTATGCTATGGAAATCAACAGAAAAACATACCAAAAATATTCGTACAAGTAAGTTTATGGCACATACAAAATAATTAAAACTGAAAACGATCTAAATGACCCTCAGTAGGGACAGCCACTAAGTAGAGTACAATGCAGCTGTTAAAATGATGATGTACACTTTGAGTCAAAGGTGGGGGCCAAATGCACACATGATGTTTATCTCCTTTTTCAAAAAATTCAGTTGAAATAACAGAAAAATAAATAAGTAAAACTACAGCATCCCAGAAAACCTGGGAGGAGTGCTACCCGCAAGCCCGAGACGTGAGAAATTTCTGGAAGGGAATAAAGCTCAGCAAGAGATAACCTGGAGAGGACACAGGTTCGAGCCCTGGTCTGGGAAGATCCCACATGCCACAGAGCAACTAAGCCCGTGAGCTGCAACTACTGAGCCCGTGTTCTACAACTACTGAAGCCTATGCACCTAGAGCCCGTGCTCTGCAACAAGAGAAGCCACTGCAATGAGAAGCCTGCACACCACAATGAAGAGTGGCCCCCGCTCGCCACAACTAGAGAAAGCCCGCGCGGCAACAAAGACCCAACACAGCCAAAAAAAAAGAGAGAGAATCTGGGGAAGCCACCTGTCCAGTACAAATCTGAAAATGAAGAATGGGGTGGGAAGAGGTGTCTGTCCCTCCTGCCCTCAGCACCAGAGTGCGTGACTCTCTGGATGTGAAGACCCCCCCACTAACTCAACACTTCACACGTGTAGTGTCCTGATCCCCCACTAAGTGCCCAAAACATAGTGTGTGCTACTAGAGAATGGACTTGAGGACACGGGGAGAGGGAAGGGTAAGCTGGGACAAAGTGAGAGAGTGACATGGACGTCTATACACTACCATAAAAATTTTTTTAAAAAACCACAAAAAAACCCATAGTATGTGCTAAATGAACATTGGCTGAATTAATAAACAGAAAAAACTCCACAGCCTATCAGTATGGGGTCTCCTCTAACAAACAAAAAGTGCACAGACAAACACACATCTAGGCAAAACTGCAGTCCCGACATAGAAACAGGCATTTAACAAGAGCTAACTTACAGGATGCTTGGCTGACAGCCTTCCGGTCACGGTTCCAGTCTGGTTCCACGTGGAGGAAACGGAGCCCTTTATCAGTTGGAAAGAATCAGCTTATGCTCTGACAGTGCCGTGCGAAGTCACAAACACGCTGGCCCCTTCAGCACACAACGCTCACTGCTCTGTCCAGAGAACCAGGAGCCACGGGCCCTACACTCCCAACCCAATGTCCGTGGGGTTACAAATTCCTGCATGTGATCAGGGTGAAGGAGATTCTCCCTCAGGCTATGCAGAAGCTGCAGTAGGACACATGGGCTGACGTGCCATGGGGGTCACAGCGTGGACTCAAGGTGGGGCTGTGCACCCCAGACCGGGGCTGTCACTTGCTGTGTGGCCGCAGACAAGTCACAGAACACCTCTGACTGCAGACTCCTCATGCATGAACTAAAACAACATGTCCCTCAAATGACTATGGAAAAGAGATGCAGTAACAGATGTGAAAGCACGTGGTCAGCAGTAGAGCTTCCACATGAATATGAGATTTTAAGGTATAATGTCAACTTATGCTATAGACCTAAATGATAACAAAATCATGGTTCATAGTTTCAAGAATGTTAGATTATTTAAAGAAATTCTACATGTATCTGAACCCATGTGTAAGCCATATTCCCAATCATGATATCTTTTTTCTTAGCTTTAGTTACCTTTTTCATGCAAGCTAGTAATCCATCTACAAAGGTTGACTTGATCTTGTGAACCTAGATTACAAGACAAAAGTAATCACTTTGTGTTTAAGTGTTTAAATTAGGAACAAGTGTCAAAGCAGTGTCTCACAGAGTGCTGGGCATGTGTCACTGATGTCACCTCAGGTGACTCCAGGAGGCCCTGAAATGGCCTTATGTGGTGCCCAGAATTAAATAACAATGACCAACAGAGAAAGACGTCACCCTACCCCTTTTAAAATAAACTTTGTCCTGGAATAATTCCTTTTACAGAAAAGTTGCAAAGATATAGGGAGAGTTCCCGAGTCCCAGCACCCAGTGTCCCCCGTGGGGCCTCTTTCAGTTCAGGTGCTACCATTTACTCACCACCACCACCCCCAACCCCACGCACACACAGCTGCCCAGCCCTAACAAGGACAGCAGTAAATAACGATGGTCCGAGCGGCAGCAAGTCATACCTGTGAACAGATGGCAGGTATGTGAACGGGGAAAAGAGGAGGAGCTAGAAGGGTAGCTAGAGAGAGGGGCATGTCCGTAAGTCAGTAAGTGTCAATGCGAGATGATAAAACACCACCAGGCCGGGAGAGGGAGGAGGCTTGTGTGACAGGCCTCTGAACTCGGCGCTGATGGAAGCCGAAGTCACACTGTGGCCACACGAGGATGACACACCAAATACTTCCTTCAGAATTTTTGTTTGTCCTCTTCCCTTTACGACTCCTCTGATTCACAGCAGGGCTGTTTGTAGCCCTGAGGAATATCATGTCTGGGTACAAGAAGCAGTGCTAATATGAGGTCCACGTGAACAAACTGCATTCCCTTTAGGACACTGTCAGGGCTACTTCAGCGATGATGGATTTTGTGAACAGAGACGGTGCCATGTGGGCCCCCTTCATTACCAACTTACTGACAAAAAAAAAAAATCTAACTTACCTGCCTATATTCCAAAATAATTTTGGGTAATGGATGAAGGTCTTGCAGAGCATTTAACTAAAAAATAAGAATAAATATCACCAATATAATTCCTTCATTTAATTTTAACATTCCAAACACTTATTTTCAGCTGGAAAAGTCCTAATAATAAATGGTCTATCTTGAGCATATTTTCCAAAATGAAGACTCATAATAAACTCAGTTTATCAAGTGTCTTAATTTTAATCCCTTATAGAATCATTATTGTACACTTGGGAGCTAAAGGCACTTCACATGAGCTCGGAAGTAAGATTCCTCTTGAGATTTAAATTCCTGAAATAAATCCAGGGCATGTAAAGCACCATGTAGGACAGTAAACTAGGAAAATGCCTCCAAATGTGTAACTCAATAGTTTAGGAACCCCAACATCTGCATCACAGTTATCGAGCACAAAGTCAGGGAGGTAACACTGGAATATGACTATGGGTTTTAAATTTAATTTTAAAAAGTCAAAATACAACGTACATAAAGCACAAGATCATGTAAACACGGTTTGTTAAATTATCACAAAATGAACACACCTGGGTACTGCCCCCCAGAGGGAACATCCCAGGTTCCCAGGCAGGCCTCTGGCCCTCCCCCAGAGGTAACCAGCCCCCTGGCCTCCACCAGCAAGACCACTTATTCCAGTTTTTTGTTTGTTTGTTTTGCGGTACGCGGGCCTCTCACTGTTGTGGCCTCTCCCGTTGCGGAGCACAGGCTCCGGACACGCGGGCTCAGCAGCCATGGCTCACGGGCCCAGCCGCTCTGCGGCACGTGGGATCCTCCCGGACCAGGGCACGAACCCGTGTCTCCTGCATCGGCAGGCGGACTCTCAACCACTGCGCCACCAGGGAAGCCCTTCTTCCAGTTTTTGAGCTTTGTATCAATGGAATAGGATAGATACTCTTTGTGTGTGGGTTCTTTCGTTCAACATTCTGGTTTTAAGGTTGGTCCTTGTTGTATGATTTACTTGCACTGCTGTATGAATTATTTGAATGCAGGACAATTATTTACCCATTCCACCCCCGATGGGCACGTGTGCTGTTTCCACTGCAGGGCTATTACAAAGAGTGCTGCTGTGAACATTCTGGTACACAGATTTTGGTTAACACACGTCCACGGTTCTGTTGAACATGTACGTAAAGAGGAGAGAGGCGCTGGGTCACCTGTAGCAGAGCTGATACCAGCCAGTTCTCCAAGGTAAACACAATGGTTTTTGTCCCCATCAGCAGCACATGAAAGTTCTCCTTGTTCCACATCTTCGCCAACACATGTTCTCCTAGGTCTTAATTTTAGCCATTCTGGCAAATGTGAAGTGACATTTCAATGTAGTTTTAGTGTGTATTTCCCTGACTAATAAAGTCAGACATGATTCAAATGTTTATTGACCAATTGTATATCTCCTTTCATTAAACCCTGTTCATGTTTTTGTCATTTAAAACGTTGGTTTGTATGTCTTTTTCTTCTTGATGTGTAGGAATTCATTTTTCTGGACAGGGTTTTCTTTAGTTGGCTATATTTAGTGGAAATATCTTCTACCCCTCTGTGGCTTGTTCTTTTATTTGTTTAATAGTGTCTTTTTTATCTATTTATTTTTTAAAATTTTATTTACTTTTGGCTGCATTGGGTCTTTGTTGCTGCACAAAGGCTTTCTCTAGTTGGGGCGAGCGGGGGCTACTCTTTGTTGCAGGTGTGCGGGCTTCTCATTGCGGTGGCTTTTCTTGTTGTGGAGCATGGGCTCTAGGCACTCAGGCTTCAGCAGTTGTGGCGCACAGGCTCAGTAGTTGTGGCTCATGGGCTGTAGCGCGCAGGCTCAGTAGTTGTGGTGCACAGGTTTAGTTGCTCTGCGGAATGTGGGATCTTCCCGGACCAGGGATTGAACCCGTGTTCCCTGCATTGGCAGGCAGATTCATAACCACTGCGCTACCAGGGAAGTCCAATAGTGTCTTTTCATAAATGGAAATTCTTAATTTTACTATTGCCCAATTGATCAATCTCTTCCTTTATGGCTGATGCATCTTGTGTCCTGTTTAAGGATGTTTAACTACCTCAAGGCCTTGAAGATATTCTCTTATGGTATCTTCTACAATCTTTGTTTTACTTTTTATATTCAGATATACAATTCATTTGAAATTTATTTTTGTATATGGTGTGAAACAGGGGTCAAGATGCACTGGCCCCTTATGTAATGAGCCCTCCCTCTCAGAGAACATGCACTTTATACACACATGTGCAGGTCTGTTTGTAGATTCCCTATCCTGGACCATTTGTCTATTTGCTTATCCTTGAATTGACACTACTTCGTACTGATTAATTAATTCCTCATAATTTCTATTGCTTCATGATTAGTCTTGATATCCAACAGACTAAGTCCTTCAATAGTGCTTTTTCCCAAGACTATCTTGGCTCTTCTTAGTTGTTTGCATTTCCCTACAAATTTGGGATTCAGCTTGCCAATTTCTACCAAAAGTTCCTGCTAGGGTATTAGTTAGGATCATTCTGAATCTAAAAATCAACTTGGGGGAGAACTGATGACATAACTTTAATGTACTAGCATGAGCCACGGAACTGCATCACTCTCTATTTAATAGACTGAGGTCTTGGCCAGCCATAGAACATAAACAGGAGGGCCAACACTGGTGTCCTCAGAGCAGGGCTCTACCCAGGGGGAGGACTCCTGCCTCGGTGTAATCCAGAACTGCAGTTTCTCAGAAAAGCTATCCCTAGCGGGATGAAAGTGCATGAAAATCTTAGCCAAGAAAACTGCTTAAGATCAACTAACTCTCTTTATCCTGATACCTTACTCACAAAATAACTTTCTAACCACAGTCTCCCTGTATATCTCGAATCGAGCTGTCTGAGAACACTTGAAAAGGATGAAGTGTTTGATCTCATAACGCTTTGGATAAAGCCCTGCCGCGCTGGTTCATGATCAGAGGCGGAGTGCCGTGGCCGTTGCCACTCTACAAGCTTTATCAAACGCTCCCTCTGTTGGCTCCTGACCCCACATTCTTCTCAGCTCCCTTCTCTCTCTGTGGTCGTTCCATAGCCTCTGCTTGGCACCTCTTCTCTCTCTGACCCCTAAATGTCAGTTTCTCAGAGTTCAGTTCTGTGGTTATCAGTGCTGGCTGCTTCTAGAATCAGCGGGGGAGCTTCAAAAACATGTCTGGGGCTTCCCTGGTGGCGCAGTGGTTAAGAATCCGCCTGCCAATGCAGGGAACACAGGTTCGAGCCCTGGTCCCGGAAGATCCCACATGCCACAGAGCAACTAAGCCCGTGTGCCACAACTACTGAGCCTGTGCTCTAGAGCCCACGAGGCACAACTGCTGAAGCCCTCGCGCGCCATAACTGCCGAAGGCCACACGCCTAGAGCCCGTGCTCTGCAACAAGAGAAGCCACCAAGATGACAAGCCCACGCACCACAACGAAGAGTAGCCCCCGCTCGCCGCAACTAGAGAAAGCCCACGTGCAGCAACAAAGACCCAACTCAGCAATAAATAAATAAATAGATAGATAGATAGATAAATAAGACATTATTAAGCAAGACTAATCCATAAAAAAAAAAAAAAGTCCGGACTGGGCCACGCAGCCCACAGACTCTGATTTTGTGGATCAGTTGTGGGCCTGGGCATGAGTGTTTTTCCAAAGCTCCTGCCAGGGTAGAGGACGACCATCCCAGGGCCAACTACTTCCAGGTATGCATCTCTAGCACAGGACTTCTCCTCACAGACCCAACTGCTCTGTATCGATGTTTTGTGCACACATCTGTCTTCACATGTCCAAGGCTGAACACTTGACCCCCAGCCCCCGTAAACTGTTCCTCTCTTGGTTTTCTCTGGGCAGCGGCCATCACTATCTGCTCAGGTGCACAACTAAGGAAACCAGGAATTACTCTGCATTCACACTCATGTGAACTCACACTCAGAGAAGCTCGTTTCTGTTCTCAAAATGCTCTGAGCATGTGTTTGCTCTGCTCCATCCTCACTGCCATCGCCTGGACACTGAGCCAGCAGTGCCCACACTGCAGCGACAGCCTATTAATGGGACTCCTCCATTCTCCAACCAGTGACGAGAGTGGTCTTTTTAAAACATAGCTAACGCCTGTCAGAACGGCCACAATCCAGGACACCGACACCACCATGTGCTGGCGAGGGTGTGGAGTGACAGGAACCCTCGTCACTGCCGGTGGGAACCAGAATGGTGCAGCCACACTGGAGGACAGTTTGGTGGTTTCTTACAAAACTAAATATACTTTTACCATACAATCCAGAAATCAGGCTATTTATTTACTCAAATAAGATGGAAACTTATGTCCACGTGAAAACCTGAACACAAATGTTTTACAGCAGTTTTATTCATAGCTGCTAAAACTTGGAAGCACCCAGGATGTCCTTCAATAGGTGAATAGATAAATAAAACTGTGGTTCGTCCAGACAATGGAATATGATTCTGTGCTAGAAAGAAATGAGCTGTGGAAAGATGTGGAAGAAACTTAAGTGCATATTGCTAGCTGAATCAAATCTGAAAAGGCTACATAATGTATAATTCCTATATGACATTTTGGAAAAGACAAAACTATGGAAACAGTAAAAACAGTGGATGCCAGGGGTTGAGGGGAGAGATGAATAGGGAGAACAGAGGCTTTTTAGGGCAGTGAAACCACTCTGTTCGATACTCTAATGGTGGATACGTGTCATTACACATTTGTCCAAACCCATAGCCTGTATAACACCAAGAAGGAACCCTAATGCAAACTACAGACTTTGGGCAATGATGATGTGTCAGTGTGGGTTCATCAGCTGTAACAAATGTAGCCCCTGGTGGGGCATGTTGATGGTGGAGGAGGCTGTGTGTGTTTGGGCTGGGGAGGGGGTATATGAGACTTCTCCGTACCATCTGCTCAATTTTGCAGTGAACCTGAAACTACTCTAAAAAACAAAGTCTAATAAAAGCATATCTAAGCTCACAGTTGCGCCCTTACTTGAATTGTTGCAGGCTGCCCATCTCACCAGAAGACCACATCCCTTCCCACGGGGAGGGGAACAGGGAGGGTGAAGGGAAGTGGGAAGAAGGAGGCCTAATTTTGAACTGAGAACCATGTGCACATGTCGCCTAGCGCAGGTTCATCTTTTTAAACGTACAGAGTAGTGTGACTTGTTCAGCTAAGTAAGAGATTAAAGCTAATATGATACGATTCATGTTGATTATGTCTTTGTGAAGAAAAATTCAGGGCACTGTCTGATTCTGTGCACAGTGAAGCACCTCGACACCAGAGGAGAATCACATTTCCTCTCTTCTGTTGTTGGTTGTCTGGGAGAGCTAAGGAGTAGCAAAGGGAAGGGCAACACTGCCAGCTGGTGCCCAGATGGAGAATAAATCAGGCCAAGACCCCCAGCTCAGGTGCAGTCCGAGTGGAAACGTGTGCTTTCCCAGGTTCTGCCACCCCTGGGACTTGAGGGCACACTGCCATGTGGCGTTGAAACCCACTCCAGAGTCTCTCCAGCAAGGTGGGTCCTGCCCCTTGCCCTCGCTGTGCTCTGTGAACACACAGCCGACAGTTCAGCCCCAGCAGGTGCTAGTTCTAGGCCATTTGGTTCTGGGGATGTAGTGAACAAGTCAGATGAAGTCTTTGATCTGTGCAACCTACATCCTACTGGAACAAGCAAACAAGTGACTAGGTAACTTTATTTTTTAAAATTTTATTGGAGTATAGTTGACTTACAATGTTGCATTAGTTTCAGGTGTACAGCAAAGTAATTCGGTTATACATATATATATATTCCTTCTTTTTTAGATTCTTTTCTCATATAGGTTATCACAGGTTACTGAGTAGAGTTCCCTGTGCTATACAGTAGGTCCTTGTTGGTTTTCTATCTTATATATAGTAGTGTGTGTATGTTCATCCCAAGCTCCTGATTTATCCCTCCCCCCAACGTTTCCCCTTTGGTAATCATAAGTTTGTTTTCAATATCTGTAAGTCTGTTTCTGTTTTGTAAATTAAGTTCATTTAAATCATTTTTTTAAAATTAGATTCCACATATGAGTGATATCATGTGATATATACCTTTCTCTGTCTGACTTACTTCACTTATTATGATAGTCTCTAGGTCTATCCATGTTGCTGCAAATGGCATTATTTTTTTATGGGTGAGTAGTATTCCATTGTATATATGTACCACAGCTTCTTTATCCATTTCTCTGTTGATGGACTTTTAGGTTGCTTCCATGTCCTGCCTATTGTGAACAGTGCTGCTGTGAGCGCTGGGATGCATGCACCTTTTCTAACCATCGTTTTCTCTGGATAGATGCCCAGCAGTGGGACTGCTGGATCATACAGTAGTTCTCTTTTTAGTTTTTAAAGGACCCTCTATACTGTTCTCCACAGTGGCTGTACCAACTTACCTTCCCACCAGCAGTGTAGGAGGGGTCCCTTTTCTCCACGCCCTCTCCAGCATTTTGGCAAGTTGTGTGCAGAAAACAAATCGAGGTGAAGGAATAGGTTGTGGCTGGGGGTCTTACTGTCACCTGTGACCAGAGGAGGACTTTCTGGAAGCAGTACTTAAGCTGACAATCAGAAGACAGCTGAGCACACTCCATGGGAAGTTTCCAGACTGAGGAAGGAGCCTGTGAGAAGTGTCGTCAGTGGGGTGCTGGGAGTGAGGAGTGAGGGAGGTCAAAGAAGGGCCAAGTCCAGACCCAGGGCCTGGGCGAGGCACACTCGAGAGCTTGGATGTGATTCTAAGTGGCATGGAAAGCCACTGGGGGACTTCCCTGGTGGCACAGTGGTTGGGAATCTGCCTGCCAATGCAGGGGACATGGGTTCGAGCCCTGGTCCAGGAAGATCTCACATGCCGCCGAGCAACAAAGCCCGTGCGCCACAACTACTGAGCCTGCACTCTAGAGCCCGCAAGCCACAACTACTGAGCCTGTGTGCCACAACTACTGAAGCCCGTGAGCCTCGAGTCCACGCTCCACAACAAGAGAAGCCACCGCAATGAGAAGCCCATGCACTGCAACCAAGAGTAGCCCCCACTCGCCCCAACTACAGAAAGCCCACGTGCAGCCACGAAGACCCAGCACAGCCAAACAAAAAAAAGAAAAAAAGGAAGCCATTGAAGTTGAAGGCAGGGGATAGACATGACTTTTCTAACACTTTTAAAAGATCGTTCTGCCTGGATGTGACGAGTCCCAGCAGGGGTAAGCTCACTGCTGGCTCCCAAGGACCAGGAGGGGGACACTGACCAGGGTGGGGAAGACTTGGGGAAGAGGGAAGATGCGAGGCCCTCTCGGGAGCAGCGTTCCCCAGGGGTGGGCGTTCACTCGGTGACTGATGCCTGGGCCCCGAGGGCCAGGTGTGGGGACAGTTGGCAAGCGTGGTGCCCCGCCAGGGCTGAGACGAGCAGGAAGTGCGGGGCTGGAAGGGCGATGTGCACAGAGGAGTCTGGAGGGAAGCGTTCCTCGGCTGCAAAATCCAACGCTGAGCAAGGCACAGAAAGGATAAGCTGGAGCCTCCACAGCCGGCCCTCAGCAGAGCAACACGTGTCCTCTCGCCCACTGGCCAAGCTCCTCGCTGCAGGCTTCCAGCGGTATCATTATACTCACGGGGTTCTGAATATCTATTCACACTCTGCCATTTGATTAAAGCAGCATCTCACTACACCCTGTCTTTTAAAAAATGCATTCCTCTCAAGGGAAGGGCAGCTAAATTTTTCTAAAACAAACTTGGGGAAAGGAGAAGACTGATGACTTTTCCCATTTCCAGTCTCTTATGAGGGCATGAAGCAAAGAAGTCATGACTACATTGTCAAGAATTTGGTTTCCAGAACAAAGTTCCATCAAATTATCCTCTGCAGGAAATCAAGGCAATTTATCGCCTCTGGAAAACTGTACCATAAGCCTCTTTGTCCTCCCTTCATAACTGAAGGGCAACCTTGGGGTGGGGGCACCTCTCCTGCCGCTGAAAGGAAGTGATGGAACAGAACTGCTCCGTGGTGGTTGCTGCCGGCTTGTGCCACCACAAGGAGCACGGGGCTCTGCAAGGGACTCGCACGTGGTGGGAGGTGCTATTGTCTCGGAGAGTGAGGGGACACTTGTCGACCCTTACCACGGCTTCTGATGTGGACGGGTGTCTCCGGAGCCCAGTTTTGGGAAGAGTCTCCTGTGGACGCAGCAGGTGCAGCTGCAGCTTGCCAAACAGGATCTGCAACAAAAGCCATTTCACGTGATGAGCGGGTCCCAGATTTGAGAGGACCTGAACATCACTATAACAGAGTTAAAGCAACCAGCCAGAGGGGACACACCTGACTAGGTGTGACAAAATGCTTAGATTCTGATTCAGTACTTTCCTTAGATGTAAAGGCTTTGAAGTAATGAATCTCACTGTGAAAGACATGAACAAGTTACATACTTTTCAGATGATCACATAAAATAATGTTTATAAAATCAGAATAAATCTCCCTCTAACCCCTGAACAGGAAGTATATTTAATAAAAGAACTGAAATTTAGCTTTACCTCTCGAAGCTGATTACTGCTTGTTATAAGAAACTGTTCTCCTGCAACAAAATGGGCTTCTTGCTCCAGTTCCTTGAGACGAGACTATGAATGTGACAGACACAATGTTATTAATAGTTTTCACAACTTAAGATTATTTTTCTCAACATGAGATCTTGCAAGAATAAAAAATAATCTAAAATTTACCAAAATGGACATTACAAAATACATATTTTGACTCATGATGCAATACTCAGGCTCAGAATCACTCTCTTAAGTGCAGTGGACCCAAGGAAACAAACTTAAAGAAGTAAAAATAGTAAATAACACACCAAAATGAAGGAGGGAAAGAAGAAGGAATTCTCCAGCAACATTATGACAAGTAAACGGATCCAGCATCAAACCATAAACCTCAAAACTTCCAAAGTATCCCAAGGCAGAAGAGCTAGGACCAAACTGCATGGTGACCACAGTGATCATGATGCAGGACATTCCCTCCCAACAGAGGAGCAGCTGCAGCGGAAACAAGCAACAACGCTCTGAACAACCACACAAACTGGGGCACAGCTCAGGGCGAAGGGTGGGCGGCATGCAAGGCCCAGGTGGGAAAACAGCTGATAAATACGGTGCTGAGCAGAGCAGTAGGACATGCTGAATTTATGAACCCCTCACCCCCTCACCATTTTGGTCAGAAGAAAAGGAGAACATGACCAGGACTTTTAAAAAATTATTATAGGGACTTCCCTGGTGGCGCAGTGGTTAAGAACCCACCTGCCAATGCAGGGGACATGGGTTTGAGCCCTGGTCTGGGAAGATCCCACATGCCGTGGAGCAACTAAGCCCATGAGCCACAACTACTGAGCCCACGAACCACAACTACTGAAGCCCACGCACCTAGAACCCGTGCTCCAAAACAAGAGAAGCCACAGCAATGAGAAGCCCGTGCACCACAACAAACAGTAGCCCCTGCTCACTGCAACTAGAGAAAGCCAGCGCGCAGCAACGAAGACCCAAGGCAGCCAAAAATAAACACATAGATTTACATATTTAAAAAATTATTATTAAAAAAAAATTATTATAAAAGAAAAGAGAGAGCAGAGTGTAAATCAACCAACTCTGAGGAAATATCATCTGCACTCTACCTTTATCAGACAAGAACTGCCTTTCGGCTGAAATACTGAAAGACGTTTACAAATAGGAGCAGGACAAGTACAATACAAAAAACTAGCACTAGGCAAAAAGAAGAACCCACAGACAATGGCCTCAGTTAAGGTAAGCCAGAATTCTATAGTCAAGGGAACAAATGATGAAAAGAAGAACAAGGAACAAAGCATGAAAAAACAGATAATGGGGACTTCCCTGGTGGTCCAGTGGCTAAGAGTCCACACTCCCAATGCAGGGTGCATGGGTCTGATCCCTGGTCAGGGAACTAGATCCCACGTGCCGCAACTAAGAATTCGCATGCTGCAACTAAGGAGCCCACCTGCCGCAACTAAGACCTGGCACAACCAAATAAATAAATAAAATATTTTTTAAATGTGTTAAGTGGCTTTTTCTTATTGACAGGAGTTATCTATAGAGTCTGCATATGAGTCTTTTATCACACGCATTGAAAGTACAATCAAAATCCCAGCTGGTTTTTAAAAAGTAGATCAGAGAATTTTATATGGAAATGTGAAGAACCTGGATTGATAAATACCATGTGGAAGAACAAAGATGGAAGACTGTAGGATATCAAGACATATTATAAGCCTACAGTAACTAAGCCAGGGAAGTATTAGCACAGGGACAGACACACAAAACAAAAAAACAGAAAAGAGTCCAGAAAAAACCCCACACATACACAGTGACCTGATTTATGACAAAGACACTACTGTAATTCGTAGTGCAGGAAACAGTGGCACTTTTAATAAATTGTGCTTAAATGAATGGAAATCCATCTGGGAAAAATCTTAACTGTACTTTATACCATGCAGAAAAATTAATTTGAAGTGGAGGATAGGCTTAAAATAATACAGCTTATACAAGAAAACACAGGAGAATATCTTTACTAGAGGTCAGACAAAGAGTACTTAGCACACAAAAATTCTCAAACATTTAAGAAATGGTTCATTGGACTTCATGAAAATGAAGAAATTCTGTTCATCAAAGGACATAGCTACTGAGAGAGTAAAAAGACAAGCTGTAGACAAAGACAGGGCCAGACAGTAAATACTTCAGACTCTATGGGTCACATATGGTCTCTGTCACATATTCTTCTCTACTTCTGTTTGTTTTTTAAAAATTGTAACAACCACTCTTAATTTCAGGCCATATGAAAACAGGCCACAGGATGGATTTGGCCTATAGACCACTGTTTGTCAAACCCTGGACTGGGAGAAAGTACTTTCAATATATCTTACAAAGGACCCACATACAGAATATATAAACAATTCCTATAAGTAAATAAGAAAAAGCTGACATAAACTTTTAAATAGGCAAATTCTTTGAAAAATTGGATCACAGAAAGAATATATCCAAAATACCATCAAGCGTATGAAAAGGTGCTCACTATTATTACTTACCAGGGAAATGCAAATTAACTCCACAGTGAAATGCGACTACAGACCCCCCAGGACAGCTAAAGTGAAAAAGACTGACAGTACTGTGCTGGTGAGGATGTAGCAAATGGGACTAGAAAATGTTACAACCAATCTGAAGGGCTATGTGGAAGCACCTACTATCGCTAAATATACGCATACCCTGTAACCCAGCAATTCCACTTCTGGATGGAAAACCAAGAGCTCTCTTATCCACCACAGGTTACAGTTACACCACATGGACAGTCGCAGCCACTGCGATCACAGTGCCCAACAGTGGGAGAGGGTGTAAGGAAATTATGGCACCTTCTTACAATAGGTGCTACAAGCAGTTTTCATTGGCATGCACTTCTGCTACATTCAACCAAACTGGTGAATCCCACAGACAGAATGTGAGCAAAAGGAGCCAGAACCAAAGAGCCCATGCTGTGTGGTTTACATGAAGCTCAGAATCACCAAGGACAGGGTCAGATGAATGGCTATCTGGGGGTACAGACTGGGAGGGGACAGGAAGGAGACTTCCGGGTGCTGGAAATATTCTATACCTTGATCTGGGTGGAGGTTACATGGATGTGTACGTATATAAAAATACGTCAAGCTGTACACTTAAGATTTGTACCAAGCAGATTCAGGGAAGATGGCAGAGTAGGAGGCACCTGTGAGGTGAGACTTCATCTCCCACCTGGACAGCAACTGCAGGGGAAGAACCCTCTGATGTAATCGTCTGGGAACTCTGGAGTCTGCTGATGGCTTCCAGGGGAAGCCTTGGATGGTAAACCGCAGTTCATTTTGGTCAGTTTCAGCTCTTGGTACCATAGAAGCTATCCACCCCACCTCCCCCAGACAGGAGGCCCGAGGCCAGGAGGCCATGCACCTGTTTCTGGAGCAGCCTGCCCACAGCCTGCAGGAACTGGTGGGGCAAAAAAGACCCTGTACAGATATTGGGGGCCTCTACTCTGATCACTGATTGCTGCTTCTGATCACAGAGGTGCAGATGAACAGGCCATTGTTGTTGCACTTCCCCCATTATTGCAAGACCCTCTCCCTCCAGCTTAAGTGACTTCCAGGGGACTTAAAGGGCTAGTGCCTTTTTTAACCCCTCTGCATTTTTTGCTTTTTCTCCTTTGAAGCCAGATATTAAAGACAAGGACATTCAAAAATAACTTCACATACATGGGGAAAATTAGAAGGTGACCGTGCATGCCAAGGAAAAGGCTCAGAAAAGAACTGTGAAGACCTTAGGTTTATACTTTAGGTTGATCCTCAACACAGAGACAACCTGCAGCAAATTAAAAAACCCAAGACAATAAACAGAAACAATAACACACAGAAAGAGCAAACTGTGGGAAAGGAGAGAATCTGATTTCCAGAGTTACCACATTATTAGATCCAAATGTCCAATGTTCAACAAAAATATCACAAGACAAACACAGAAACAGGAAAATATGGTGTATTCAAAGGAAAAAAAAAAACCCAGAAACTATCACTGAAAAAAAAGACCTAATGGCAGATATATACCACACACCTTTAAAACAACCATCTTAAAGATGCTCAAAGAACTAAAGAAAGTTGTGAAGAAAGTCAAGAAAACAATGTGTGAACAAAATAGAAATATTAATAAAGAGACAGAAAATGTAAAAAGAAACTAAAAAAGAATTTTTTGGAGCTTAAAAGTATGATAATTGAAATTAAAAAGTCACTTGAGGGTTCAAAGGGAGATTTGAGCAGGCAGAAGAAAGAATCAGTGAAGAGAGAATAATGAAAATTATTGAGGCTGAGGAGCAGAAAGAAAAAAATATTGAAGAAAAGTGAACAGAGCTTAAGGGTCCTGTGGGATACCATCAAGCAGACCAATACACACACTGTGGGAACCCCAGAAGGAGAAGAGAAAGAAAAGGATAGCAAGAATATTTGAAGATATAATAGCTGAAAACCCCTCAAAAATTTTTTTACATCTTTATTGGAGTATAACTGCTTTACAATGTTCTGTTAGTTTCTGCTGTATAACGAAGTGAATCAGCTATATGTATCCATATATCCCCCATGCCCTCCTTCTTTTTTTAAATAAATTTATTTGTTTGTTTGTTTATTTATTTTTGGCTGTGTGGGGTCTTTGTTGCTGTGCGCAGGCTTTCTCTAGTTGTGCGAGTGGGGGCTACTCTTTGTTGTGGTGAACAGGATTCTAATCATGGTGGCTTCTCTTGTTGCAGAGCACGGGCTCTAGGTGCACAGGCTTCAGTAGTTGTGGCTCACGGGCTCTAAAGTGCAGGCTCAGTAGTTGTGGTGCATGGGCTTAGTTGCTCTGTGGCATGTGGGATCTTCTCATACCAGGGCTTGAACCCGTGTCCCCTGCATTGGCAGGCGGATTCTTAACTACTGCGCCACCAGGGAAGTGCCCTCCCTCTTGAGCCTCCCTCCCACCCTTCCTATCCCACCCTTCTAGGTGGTCACAAAGCACCAAGCTGACCTCCCTGTGCTATGCAGCTCCTTCCCACTAGCTACCTATTTCTTGCTGTGATTTATGTCATAGAGTGTTCTGCCTATGTTTTCCTCTAAGACTTTGATAGTGTCTGGCCTTAATCCATTTTGAATTTATTTTTGTGTATGGTATTAGGGAGTGTTCTAATTTCATTCTTTTACATGTAGCTGTTCAGTTTTCCCTGCACCACTTATTGAAGAGGCTCTCTTTTCCCCACTGTATATTCTTGCCTCCTTTGTCAAAGATAAGGTGACCATATGTGTGTGGGTTTATCTCTGGGCTTTCTATCCTGTTCCATTGATCTATATTTCTGTTTTTGTGCTAGTACCATACTGTCTTGATTACTGTAGCTTTGTAGTATAGTCTGAAGTCAGGGAGCCTGATTCTTCCAGCTCCGTTTTTCTTTCTCAAGATTGCTTTGGCTATTTGGGGTCTTCTGTGTTTCCTTACAAATTGTAAAATTTTTTGTTCTAATTCTGTGAAAAATGCCCTTGGTAGTTTGATAGGGATTGCATTGAATCTGTAGATTGCTTTGGGTAGTAGAGTCATTTTCACAATGTTGATTCTTCCAATCCAAGAACATGTTATATCTCTCCATCTGTTTGTGTCATCTTTGATTTCTTTCATCAGTGTCTTATAGTTTTCTGCATACAGGTCTGTTGTCTCCTTAGGTAGGTTTATTCCTAGGTATTTTATTCTTTTTGTTGCAATGGTAAATGGGAGTGTTTCCTTAATTTCTCTTTCAGAATTTTCATCATTAGTGTATAGGAATGCAAGAGATTTCTGTGCATTAATTTTTTATCCTGCTACTTTACAAAATCCATTGATTAGCTCTAGTAGTTTTCTGGTAGAATCTTTTGAAAACTCCTCAAATTTGATGAAATACATGAATGCAAACATCAAAGAAGCTCAAAAACTTCAAGTAAGATGAACTCAAAGAGATGAACATGAAGACATAGTATAATCAAGCTTTCAAAAGACAACGACAAAAGAGAATTTTGAAAGCAACGAGAGAAAAGTGTCATCACATACAAGGGATCCTCAATAAGATTATCCTCAGATTTCTCATCAGAGACATTGGAGGCCAGAAGACAGTAGGTTAATATATTCAAAGTGCTAAAAGAAAAAACTGTAAACCCAAAATCCTTATCTGGCAAAGCTGTCCTCCAAGAGTGAGAGAGAAATTAAGACATTTCCAGATAAACAAAAGCTGAGGGAGATGTGAACACTACACCTGCCCTGGGAGAAATGCTCAAAGAAGTCCTGCAAGGTGAAATGAAAGGACACTATACAGTAACCTAAAGCCAAATGAAGAAATAATGATCTCAATAAAGGTAAATACGTGAATTATAAAAGCCAGTATTATAACAATTTGTAACTATGCTTTTTGTTTTCTATATGATTTAAGAAAAAGCAATTATGAGTATAAAAGCTAGTAGTACTGTAACTTTAGTTTGTGACTCCAAATCTTCCTTTCTACATAATTTTAAAAAATTATTAGTTTATATTTTGGGACCCACAATGTATAAAGATGTAATTTTGTGACCTCAATAACTGGAAGTGGGGGGACAGAGCTGTAAAAGAGCACAGTTTTTGTATGTCATTGAAGTTAAGCTCATATAAATTCAAATTAGAGTGTTATAACTTTAGGGTGTTAGATGTCATCCCCATGGTAACCACAAAGAAAAAACTATAGAATATATACAAAAGGAAATGAGAAAGGAATTTAAACATTTCTACAAGAAATCAACTAAACACAAAGGAAGACAGTAATGCAGGAAATGAAGGACAAAAAAGCTGTAAGGCATATAGAAAACAAATAGCAAAATGATAGAAGTCCTTCCTTATCAGTAATTAATTAAATGTAAATGGATTAACTCTCCAATTGAAAGGCAGAGATTGGCAGAATGGATAAAAAACCATGGTCCAACTATATGCTGTCTGCAAGAGACTCACTTTAAATTCAAAGAGACAAACAGGTTGAAATTGAAAGGATGGAAAAAGATATTCCATCCAAATATTAATGAAAACAGAGCAGGGATGGCTGTATTAATATCATACAAAATAGAACTTAAATAAAAACTGGTTACAAGAGACAAAGGATGACATTATATTTTCAGTACAGCAAGAAGATATAATATAAGCATTTACATACCTAATGACAGACCATTAAAATATATGAAGAAAAACTAACAGAAATGAAGGGAGAAATGGATAGTTCTACAGCAATAGTTGGGGACTTGAATACCTCACTCATGATAATGGATAGAACAACCAAACAGAAGGTAAGTAAGGAAATAAGAACTTAAGCAATGATAAACCAACTAGAGCTAACAGACATGTACATAACACTCTACCCAACAATAACATGCGCATGGGATATTCTTCTTAAGTGAACATGGGATGTTTTCCAAAATAGACTACATGTTAGGCCACTAATTAAGTCTCAAGAGATTTTAAAAGACAGATATCATAGAAAGTATCTTCTCTGACCACAGCAAGTTGAAGTTAGAAATCAATAACAAAAGGAAAACTAGAAAATTCACAAAATTGTATAAATTAAACAACACACTTTTAAACAACCAAAATATCAAAGAAGAAATCAAAAGCAAACTTAGAAATTATTTAGAGATGAATGAAAACAAAACCACAACATACCTGCATATGGGATGCAGCAAAAGCAGTGCTAAGGAGGAAATTTATAGCTATAAATGCTTATATTAAAAAACAAGAAAAATCTGAACTCAATAACCTCACTTCACAACTTAAGGAACTAGAAAAAGAACAGACTAAACCCAAAGATAGCAGAGGAAGGAAATAATAAACATGAGAGCAGAGTTAAATGAAATCGAGAATATAAAAACAATAAAAGAAAATGAATGAAACCAAAATTTGGTTCTTTGAAAAGATCAACAAAATTGACAAACCTTTAGCTAGCTAGACTAAGGAAAAAAGAAAAGGCTCAAATTACAAAAATCAGAAATTTAAGTGAAAAATATTATTATCAGGGAATTTCCTGGCAGTCCAGTGTTTAGGGCTCCGCACTTTCACTGCCAAGGGCCTGGGTTCAATCCCTGGTCAGGGAACTAATCCCACAAGCCTCACAGTGAGGCCAAAAAAAAAAAAAAAAAAGAAATTACTATCAATTTTACAGAAATAAAAAGGATTATCAGAGAGAACTATGAACAACTGTACACCAGCAGAATGGATAACCTAGATGAAATAGACAAATTCGTAGAAACATAAAACCTACCAAGACTAAATCATGGAGAAACAAAAAAAACTGAATAGACCTGTAACTAGCAAGGAGACTGAATCAGTAATCAAAAATCTCCCAACAAAGAAAAGCCCTGGATGCAATGGCTTCACTGGTGAATTCCAGCAAACATTTAAAGAAAGAAGTAGTCCAATCTTTCTGAAAATTTTTCAGAAAAACTGAAGAGAAGGAAACACTTCCCAACTCACTTTATAAGGCCAGCATTACCCTGACACCAAAGCCAGACAAACACACTACAAGACTACCTATCAGTATCCCTTATGAACACTGATGCAAAATTCCTCAACAAAATGCTAGCAAGCAGAATTCAGCAGTATATTTAAAGGATTATACACCATGACCAAGTGGAATTTGTTCCTGGAATGCAAGGATGGTTCAACGTACGAAAATTAATCAATGTAATATGCCACATCAACAGAATGGATGGGGGAAAATACATGATCACCTCAAATGATGCAGAAAAAGCATTTGACAATATATAACACCCTTTATGATAAAAACACTCAGAAAAACTAGAAATGGAACAAAACTACCTCCATATAGCAAAAGTCATTAATAAAAAACCCAGAGCAAGCATCACACTCAGTAGTAAAAGACTGAAAGCGTTTCCTCTAAGGCAAGGATGTTTGCTTTCACCACTTCTATTCAACGTGGTATGGAAGTTCTAGCCAGAGCAATTAGGTAAGACAGAGAAATAAAAGGCATCCAAATTGGAAAGGAAGGAATAAAATTATCCCTGTTTGCAGATGACATGATTTTATATGTACAAAACTCTAAAAATTCCACAAAAAAAAACTGTTAGAACTTTCTGAACTCAGCAAAATAGCAGGATACAACATCAACACACAAAAATCAGTTTCATTTCTACACATGAACAATCTGAAATGGAAATTGCAAAAACAATTCCATTCACAATAGTATCAAAAAGAGTAAAATACTTAGGAATTAACTTAACCGAGGAGGTGAAAGACTTATATGATGAAAACTATAAAACATTGCTGAAAGAAATTCAAAAAGACATAAATAAATGGAAACACATCTCATGCTCATGGATTGGAAGGCAATATATTAAGATGTCAGTACTAGTCAAAGTGACCTACAGATTCAATGCTATCCCTATCAAAATCCTAAAGACATTTTTTTTTCAGAAATAAAAAAATCCATCCTAAAATTCATATGGAATCTTAAGGGACACCAAGTAGCCAAAACAATCTTGAAAAAGAAGAACGAAACTGCAGGACCCACACTTCCTGCTTTCAAAAATTACTACAAAACTACATAATAAAAAATAGTGTGGTATTGGCATTAAGACAGACATACAGACCAAGGGAATAAAATACTGAGCCCAGAAATAAACCCTTGCATATATAGTCAAATGATTCTGATAAGGGTGCCAAGACCATTCAGCGGAGAAAGGACAGTCTTTTCAATAAATGGTGCTGGGAAAACTGGATGTCCACATGCAGAAAAATGAAGCTGGACTCTTACCTAACACCATATACAAAAATTAACTCAAAATTCATCAAGGACCTAAATGTAAGATCTAAAATAATAAAACTCTTAGAAGAAGAGAGGAAAAACACGTCACAGCATTGGATTTGGCAATGACCTCTTGGATACACCACCAAAGGCACAGGTAATAAAAGAAAAAAATTTTAAATTGGACTTTATGAAAATTAAAAATTTTTGTGCCTCAAAAGACAGTATCAACAGAGTAAAAAGGCAACCCATAGCATGGGAGAAAATATTTGAAATCATATTATCTTCATAAGGGATTAATATTCAAAATACAGAGAGAACTCCTAAAACTCAACAGTAAGAAAAACCACCCAATTCAAAAATGGGCAAAGGACTTGAATAGACATTTTTTCCAAAGAAGACATAAAAATGGCCAATAAACACATTAAAAGATTCTCAGCGTCACTAATCATTAGTGAAATGCAAATCGAAACTACGATGAGATACCACCTCATACACATTAGGATGGCTACTATCAGAAAACAGAAAACAGTAAGTGTTAGCAAGGATATAGAAAAAATTGGAACCCTTGTGCACTGTTGGTGGGAATGTAAAATGGTACAGGGGCTGTGGAAAAAGTATGGTAGTTCCTCAAAAAATTACAAACAGAATTACCACAAGATTTAGCAATTTACTTCAGGTTATATGCTCAAAAGGACTGAAAGCAGGATATCAAAGAGATATTTGTATACCCATTTTCATAGCCCGTATTCACAATAGCTAAAATACGGAAGCAACCTAGGTTGCATCCAACAACAGATGAACAGATAATCAAAATGTGGTATATACATACAATGGAGTATTTTTTTAAAAAAATATTTATTTCTTTGGCTGCATCGGGTCTTCGCTGCAGCGCACGGGCTTCTCGCTAGCCGTGGCATGGGGTTTTTCTCTCTTTAGTTGTGGCTCGGCTTCCAGAGTCCATGGGCTCTGTAGTTTGCAGCGTGCAGGCTCTCTCATTGAGGCGCGCAAGCTCAGTAGTTGTGGCGCGCAGGTTTAGTTGCCCCGTGGCACGTGGGATCTTAGTTCTCTGACCAGGGATGAAACCCACGTCCCCTGCATTGGAGGGCGGATTCTTTACCACTGGCCCGCCGGGGAAGTCCCTACAATGAAGTATTATTCAGCCTCAAAAGGGAAGGAAATTCTGCAATGCTACAACATGGATGAACCTTGAGGACACGATGCTAAGTGAAATGAGCTGGTCACAAAAAGACAAATACTGTCTGATTCCACTTATATGAAGCACTTAGAGTAGTCAGAATCATAGAGACAGAAAGAAGAGTGGTGCTTGCCAGAAGCTGCGGGGGTATGGGGGGGAGAATGGGGAGTTATTGTTTAATAGGTATAGAGTCTTAGTTTTATGAGATGAAAACATTTATGGAGATGGATGGTGGTGATGGCTGCACAACAACATCAATGTACTTAATACCACTGAACTGTGTAGTTACAAATCGTTATGATGATAAATTTTATGTGAAGTGTACTTTATCACAATAAATTTTAAAAGATTTGCACTATTAATTGTGTATAATTTCTTTCTCAATAAAAAATTACATAAAAAGAAAAAATCAGTTGCAGGTTTATAAACCTAAGTGTGAAGGCTAATGAAAATAGCTTCAAACATAACACATGAGAGTATTTCATGAGCTTGAAGTAAGGAAAGCTTTCTTAAACAAGATGCAAAAAGCACTAACCATAAAGAAAAAGACTGATAAATTGTGCACTACATTAAAAATTAAGAACTTCTGTTGGTCAAAAGACCCCATTAGGAGAATAAAAAGGTAAGACAGAGAGGGCAAAGGTATATGTAACCGGCTTGTAACCAGAATATATATCAAGATGTCCTAAAAATCAGAAAGCGATAGACAAAAACCTCAATATAAAAATGGGTAAAGGGCTTCCCTGGTGGTGCACTGGTTGAGAGTCCGCCTCCCGATGCAGGGGACACGGGTTCGTGCCCCGGTCCGGGAAGATCCCACATGCCGCGGAGCGGCTGGGCCCGTGGGCCATGGCCGCTGAGCCTGCGCGTCCGAAGCCTGTGCTCCGCAACGGGAGAGGCCACAACAGTGAGAGGCCTGTGTACCGCAAAAAAAAAAAAAAAAGGTAAAAATTTTGAGCAGATCCTTTACCAAAGAGAAACTCCTAATAGCCAACGATGAAGTAAAAGCTATTCAACCTCCTCAGTAATCAGGACAATAGAAACCAACATCATAACAAGATACCATTACGTCCTCACCAAAATGGCTCTACTAAGAGGCCAGTGGACCCGTGCGAGGGAGGATGCGCAAAGACAGAACCCCGCGTGCAATTCTGGCAGCTGTGACTTTGGAAAGCAATTCGGTGTTGTCTGATAAAGCTGCACCAGCAGCCCACCCTGCCTTGTACCCTAAGAAGCATGTGCCCACGGGCCCAGGAGATGTGCTCAGGGGTGCAGCACAGTTTGTAATGCCTGCAAACTGGAAATGACCCTGATGCCATCAACAGTGGGATGGAGTCCTTCAACGGAGGACAAGGCACCAAAGGACATGGACTAGAAGCTGAGACACAGGGGCTGAGTGAGAGAGGTCAGACACCACCGCTAACTTACAGTTCCTTCAAAAGGAGAGATGACTATATCACTTAGGTTTTGAAGTGGAAAACTGTAAAGAAACCCAACAACTAACGACTATAAAAGTCAGGACGGCGGTTGCTTTTGGCAGCAGGAAGAGGGTTCTGATAGGGCAGGGCAAGCAGGGCTTCTGGAAATTCTCTGCTTTGACCTAAGTGATGGTTATACTGGAGTTTCCTTTAAAATAACTTAAGTGGAACTTAATGCATCTTTTTTATGCATCTTTATGCATCGCTCTGTATTTTTTATTTTTCACAGTTAGAAAACTTTGATTTTGCTTCTTTAAAGAATCCAAGAAACGTCACTAACTACAAGGGGCAATGTCCTTGCAAGAACCTAAGTTTGGAGAAGGTCAGTGGGTATCCATTAAACCATGCACACATCCACATGGAGAGTACCCAGATGTGACGCTTGTTTCAATCCTTTCAAAGCGTGGTACTCCCCTGCAGGAGTCAGAGATAGGAGGAACAGTGCCAACATCAGTCTGGGACAAACAAGGAAGGGAAGAAAAGGAAAGTCACCCGAGAACTGCCAAGGGGACCAACTCATCAGACAGGAGAGAGCTAACACATGCAAACAGTCTGACAGAAGAATGTACCCCAAGAAGTGCTGAAGTCCTCTTCATCTCTTCCTTGTTCACCTGAATGCTGTGGCTTTCCATCACTGTGATTCAAAACCAAAGCAGATAAAAATCTGTACTGCAGCAACAAATCATTTCTGAGAAAGACTGCAGTGCCAGGAGCAAGCCTCATCCCCCGATGAGGACCAAGATGACAGTGTGAGCTCGGCAGCGTCCATGAGGGTCAGTACTGGAGCCCAGCAATGGTGGCAGTGGGCATGGGGACACTGGATGGAGAGTCACCCCCGGCTGCTCAGCTGCCATGCTGGGCGAGGCTCTGCTCTCCCAGGTGCCCAGCAGGACAGGGCGGGTCAGGGGCTAAGAGCAAAGGCAGAGCAGAGCCTGCAACAGTGCTTGCAGGGGGTTCTCACGAAGCAGAAGGGTCCAGCAGAAGGGTCCAGGACCAGGACAAGTGCTGACCTGGAAAACATCCAGACAGGACTCCTCCCCCCACCACTGCTCTCAGGGCTGTGGGAGTCCGGCAGGACACCTGCAGAACAGGCAGTACAGAAGCGATACCACGTGACCCAGATGTTAGAACCTTAGAGTCCTTCTAGCCCAAGAGGTGATGCGGTCCAATCCCTCTTGTTAGAGAAAGGGAAAGTTAAGGGCTCACTACCTCTTTGGTGCCCATATGATGCACTGCCCACCCCAAACTAAGTCAAGAGAAAACAGTCTTCCCAAAAGGTACAAAGAACTCTCTAGAAGGATGATTGGGCATCATCTTTAGGGTACCTTACCTGCCAAAATTGGTATCAGAGGAAGCTCCAAAGTACAAAACAGTTGCCATAAACCGTAAACCTGTTTCATAGGAAGAAATGACGTCAGTGTTACTTTGAAACTATTATTCCTACCTGCGTTTGCTGAACAGCCTACTTAATCTCACTGAGCAACTCCTCTGGTGGGCATGGTTGGTTCCCCTATCCTCCTTCCTAATAAAATCCCTATTTTTGTCAAGTACCTGTTTTATTGCCAAGCCCCAGTAGAGATATTCAGAGATACCTGGCAGGACAAGTCCCACTCCCACTTTTCTCTAATCTTTCTTATTTTTAAGTGTGATTTAGGTATTTGTGGACTTTTAGTCTCCCATTTTAATTTCAAAATAGTTTTCTGAATTCCCAAAAATTTAACTCGAATTTTCCTCGATTTTGCACAGACTTTATAAATTAACGTGGGGAGACGTGCACCACCTTCATCTACTCGGATCACCTCCCACGCTCTTTATCAGGGATTCCATCTGAGAGCCCTCTGCCTCGTCTGTCCTTCTGCTGTGCCCTCACCTTCTCGGCTGCCCCTAGGACCCATCCTCTGTCCTGCTCTTGGCCCTGGAAGAAGGGTAGATACCCTCCAGGCCACATCAGCTGGGCTCCTTCTCTGCCCTCAGGCTGGTTCTGCCCATTCAGGGGCAGGAGGAGAGGGAAGCGGGTTTCCCCTGCGCCAGCCCATGGTGCACTTCTGGCCCCAGTCCTTGGCCTGCAGCCACCACTTCTGGCACCCAGCTCCTGGCCAGCAGCCCCCTGCATGGCCACTGCTTTCCCAGGGTCCCTGTAACAGCCCGCCCTTTGAGCCCAGGGGTGGAAAGCTTCCAGCCAGTGCCTGCCCTGCAGACTTCTCCGTCCCTTCTGGCCCCCTGACTCCTGCCCTTGCTGTGGTTCACAGCGCCTTCACTCAACCCTTCCTGACAGGTCCTTCAAATGACCTCTGCTTCCCAATGAGACTGAGTGGAGCTGTGTCCATCACTACTAACTGAAATAAACTCTTAGCTTTTACGTTAACTGCAGAGTTAGAAACATTCCAATTGAATTGAGTCTTTAAAAAAATGTTACAATTGTTGTCAACCTATAGAAAACATTTAAACATTTTCAGGTCTTATCATCTGGACTGCCCTTCTGTGAGTGATGCGCAGGTTCACTTGGCCTCAGAACCCCGTTTCCTGCACAAAGACACTGAGGGTACTGTTTCCTGTGAGCATGGTTGCGAATGAAAGACAGCCCTTGGACAGTGAAGTTACAATGAAATGCCTTGCCTTGAGCTGGGAACAAAGGCCCATCGTAAGTCTGTAGAGCACCCTCAGGTTCGCATGTACATTCTGATTCTTTAAAAGATCAAAAGAATTCAACATTAGGCACATTTGGCAGCAACGTTCATCACAATCTAGGAAGCGGCAGTGTTTCCTCGGCAGAGAGCACATGTCTGGTGCCGCCACCCATCGCCTCAAGCAGAGCAGGTCCCACACTTCGGAAGATACTTTTCAGGCAAATTCAAGCTACCTATTGCTTTCTTACTTTCTCCCCAACCCAGTTTTCCTCATTTTACAGGAAATGACCCACAAAGGAGCTAAGTGCAAAGATCGCATGGTGGTAGAGACAGACCTGGCCCCTCGGCTTGCCCCTCTACCCACCGTGGGCGTCTGGGAGCCAGTGCCTCGTCCACACTCACCGCCGGTCCCCGTCCCAGACACACACAGAGACCCTGGGAGGTGGGCCAACAGGGTCTGTGTCCAGCTGACCAAGAGGGCGGTGGTGAGCCGCGGCCCCGACAGTCGAATTCTGCCCCCCTGCGCAGAGCCCTGTGTCCCCACTGTACCCCTCCTGCTGCCACACGACCCCCCAGACTCCAGGTGCCTGGCCTCAGTTTAGAGACACACACACCGCCACCCCCACCACGATGATCGGCGGCTGGCTGTGCACCCCGAGTTTGTCTTGCCGCCATCCCGGGTCTTGACTCTCCCGGGAACCACTAGCTGGGAGGCACCGCGAACACGTCCGCGTGAACGCGTCAGCTGTGACCGGCAGACGGCCACCGCCCTGCTGCCTGAACGCGCCTCCCCGACGGCAGCGCTGAGCAGCGAGGCTTCCCCGGGACGGCTCGCGCTCGGTGACGGAGCTCGTCATCTTCCTTCTCGCCATCCGAGGTCTCCCGCCTCCCCGACAGGAGCCACACTCTCATGAGTCCTCACTGCTTCCCTGCTGCTCCTTGACCCGGACCGCGCTTTCCTTTCCCCTCCTTTCGTACCACTGCTCCAGGGCAGCAGGAGACCCTGCGGAGCAGCGGGACGCCTTCCACCTCCAGCAGACGCATTGCTGCCCTGTTTAACAAGATACGAGCGGAAGTTCATCCCAGGCAGCCTCCTTCCCGCCCGGTGTGTGGAGGAGGGCCTCGGGCGAAGCCTCCCGGTGGGACCATAAGGCAACGGCGCGCGGGGAGCGACTGAGTCGCACAGCTCTGGGAGCAGCTGCTCGGCCTGGGTGAGGGGCTCCAACTTCTCGCCAGGGAGAAAACACACCCGCTGGAGCTGGTGCTTTGTTCCGCGCAGCCACTCCCATCCCTAACTTGCACGTGTGTATACTGGAAAGAAACTATACTTTAGAGTCAGAAATTCAAACTCTGAACTGAACCGTGACCTTGGGCAAGGTGCGTGTACATGAACCCTTCTGCACCTGGGTTCTCCTCTGTAAACCTGGGCTAACACAGAGGCGGACAGCTCCCTCCTTCAGCAATGATATCTCGGCTTGTGTCTGGGGAAGTTCCCACTCCAGCAGCATGGATCTGGGGAGACTGCCAATCTCCACACCCTGCCTGCCCTGCCGAGGGGCGGACATGTGACACAGTCGTGGAAAGGAGACTCTAAGTGCTAAAACTTTGAATCTTGGACAAAAGTGACGTGTAGAGAAAATGATCACAGCTCATTGCTGACCCCCGGCCCGTGAGCTCCTGCTGCCTGGGTCCCCAGACCCACCTGACGCCTGTCTTCCCAAAGCCTGGTTCTGCTTTTCCTCTGAGGCTCTGAGCTACCCCACATTCCTCTGACAAATCTCTTTTTAAATTAAGGGAGACTGAGTTTCTGTATTTCCAACCCCAAGCCTCTATCTGACACAGATCCCTCCTCAACTGCGGGTCTGTAGGATCAAGCACCCCAAGCAGCGACCAGCCCCAGCTCAGCCCCGGCACGCAGGGCAGGCTCACGTGGCCTCCTGCGTGGCCTTCTAGTCGTGCTTTTAACATGTGCCTGTTAACTTACACCCGGGAAGTCTGAACAGAGTGGCCTGATGGTGGCCGGCGCTGCTCCCGCTGGGACGCCTCCTCTGGCCCTGTTGTGCGGCCATGTCAAGTGTCCCTGTTGCTGGGCTCCGGGCAGGTTCCAGAGCTGCAAGCACCCGTGCTTCTCCAGACAGTGGTTCCTAACAACTGGGTGCATCTTGAAAGAGGGGGTCAGAGAGACAGACCTGGGCAGTCTTACAGTTCCCCCCGCTGGGACTGAGGAGAGGCCTTCCCAGGCCTCGGCCACAGCAGCTGTGTCACCAGCATGAAGAATTTATAAACAAGCAGCTCTCTGCTCACAGAGCTGGCGACTCTCTGACACAAAGAATCCATTTAGAAGAACCACTCTTCGGACGGCACCTCCCAGGAACAGTTGACAGAGATCACCCATCTTTATTCAGTATCCTCTACCAGAAATGTCAGGGTAAACAGCATTTCTGCTGAATAAGTAAAAATGAATGTCAGCAATGTTTTTTTTACTACTGGACTATTTATGAAGTAGAAGAAGTTCCTAGAGGAAAATTTGGGTTGTATTAAGGTTGATAAACCTTATCTTAAAACAACTCACCACAGTCGTTCTTGAGGAATTTCCATATGTGCTGTTCACCTTAACTGTGACGGAGTTTCCAAAGTATTTTGCCACTAAATCTTCAAAAGAGGGTGCAGCATCAGTAGGATCTATAAGCCATGCAGCAATTCTGGGATCTAGCCCTACAAAATCAGCAACTACAGAGAAAAAGATCATTTAATCATTCTAAGAAAAATGAATAGTTACACTTTTCCCTGCTTTAACAAGGTTCTCAAGGTTCAAATTAATAATTATGGTACTACCATCCCCTCAAATCACAGACCTAAGTACCAAAGTGATGCTCCCTCACTCCTAAAGAATGTTGAGCCTTTGATAAGAGTGGCCCCCACAAACCGGGTCCCACACAGCCAATCTCCATGGGGAATCCATCCCAAAGTAACTCTCTCAAAAATGCTGAAAGAGACAGAAGTCAGAATCCTCAGCCACACCCTTGCCCTCTCCTCCCAACTCTTCTCCCTGCTCTGGAGCCTCTCTGCCCCACACACCTCTTTTCAACCACACATGTCCCCGCGTCCACTCTTTCCAACCCTCCCCTCCTCCACCCTCCTGCTGGGCTGCCTCCCAGGCCACCCCTAACCCTGCATCGGGGTGTCAGGAAAAAAGTCTCTCGAGTGAAGGAGGAGCGGTGGAGCCGCCTGAGCACATGGTGGCCGGTGGGCAGTGTACGCGAGGATGAAGATACCGGACATTCTGTTCAGTCACCCTGAGGTGAGGAAACCCTGTGAGCCAGCTCGTGTGCTGCACCGTGATGTGTGAAAAGAGTGGTGGTAGAAGGCTGCCTGTGAGCCTGGGAGGCCACGTCACCCCTTAAGTGTAGTTTTCTTGTCTGAAAACTGGGAGAAAAGTCACTGTAAGTATCCATGGGACACATATGAAGGTGCTTTTCAAAAAATAAAAGTGATGGGGACTTCCTGTTGGCACAGTGGATAAGACTCCATGCTCCCAATGCAGTGGGCCCGGGTTCAATCCCTGGTCAGGGATCTAGATCCCACATGCATGCCGCAACTAAGAAGCCCATGAGCCGCAACTAAGGAGCTGGCAAGCTGCAACTAAGGAGCCCGCCTGCTGCAACTGAGCCCACAAGCCATAACTAAGGAGCCCGCTGCTGCAACTAAGACCTGGTGCAACCAAATTAAAAAAAAAAAAAGAGCCCTATAAGAGTATGTCCTACTATTATTAAAAAAATAAAATAAAGTGGTATTTGCTAAATACATTCTAGTACCAGAGTATTTTAGACATGGAGAGGAGTTATAAAAGGATGGGGAGACTGATAAATTAGGACGTAAGTCTGAATCCTAAGTGACAGCTTTCTGAAGTTACTTTAACATTTTGAAGTGTGATTTACAAAAACAAGGACTCTGCCTTTAAATAAAACTGTAATCTTAGATTACATCACACTAAATATATTTTCTGGCACCTTTAAATCATAGTAGTCTAAGAGATTTATATTTACCAAAGCAGCCAGTATCATCCCTTTTTTGTCTGATGCGTGGGACGTCTCCTATGTTGGCAGATATGGAACTTGGGTTGACAGGAAGCCTGTAGGCACTCTGGCTACTTGCCGCCCAAGTCAGCCGTCATGACTTCATGTAACCATGTCTGCCGACACTGACCGAGCCAGATTATTTCATTCTACTTGCCTTTTCAAAGCTGTCATGTTCCAAAATTAAGGGCTCTTATCAACATTTTTTTAATTACAATTTACTTTTTTAAAAACTTTTTTTTTTTTTTTTGTGGTACGTGGGCCTCTCACTGTTGTGGCCTCTCCTGTTGTGGAGCACAGGCTCCGGACATGCAGGCTCAGTGGCCATGCTCACGGGCCTAGCTGCTCCATGGCATGTGGGATCTTCCCGGCCCAGGGCACGAACCCGTGTCCCCTGCACAGGCAAGCGTACTCTCAACCACTGCGCCACCAGGGAAGCCCTAAAAACATTTTTATTGGAGTATAATTACTTTACATTGTTGTGTTAGTCGCTGCTGTATAACAAAGTGAATCAGCTATACATATAGATATATTCCCATATCCCCTCCCTCTTGCGTCTCCCTCCCACCCTCCCTATCTCACCCCTCTAGGTGGTCACAGAGCACCAGCTGATCTCCCTGTGCTGTGTGGCTGCTTCCCACTAGCTAGCTATTTTACATCTGGTAGTGTATATATGTCAATGCCACTCTCTCACTTTGTCCCAGCTTACTCTTCCCCCTCCCTGTATCCTCAAGTCCATTCTCTAATTCTGCGTCTTTATTCCTGTCTGCCCCTTGGTTCTTCAAAACCTTTTTAAAAAAATTATTCCATATATGTGTTAGCATATGGTATTTGTTTTCTCTTTCTGACTTACTTCATTCTGTATGACAGACTCAAGGTCCATCCACCTCACTACAAATAACTCAATTTCATTTCTTTTTTTTTTTTTTTTTTTTTTCAGTACGCGGGCCCCTCACTGTTGTGGCCTCTCCCGTTGCGGAGCACAGGCTCCGGACGCGCAGGCTCAGTGGCCATGGCTCACGGGCCCAGCCACTCTGCGGCATGTGGGATCTTCCCAGACCGGGGCATGAACCTGTGCCCCCTGCATCAGCAGGCGGACTCTCAACCACTGCGCCACCAGGGAAGCCCAATTTCATTTCTTTTTATGGCTGAGTAATATTCCATTGTATATATGTGCCAATCTTCTTTATCCATTCATCTGTCGATGGACACCTAAGTTGCTTCCATGTCCTGGCTATCGTAAATAGTGCTGCAGTGAACATTGTGGTACATGACTCTTTTTGAATTATGGTTTTCTCAGGGTATATGCCCAGTAGTGAGACTGCTGGGTCATATGGTAGTTCTATTTTTACTTTTATAAGGAACCTCCGTACTGTTCTCCGTAGTGGCTGTATCAATTTACATTCCCACCAACAATGCAGGAGGGTTCCCTTTTCTCCACATCCTCTCCAGCATTTACTGTTTGTAGATTTTTTGCTAATGGCCATTCTGACTGGTGTGAGATGGTATCTCATTCAAGTTTTGATTTGCATTTCTCTAATGATTAATGACATTGAGCATTCTTTCGTGCATTTGTTGGCAATCTGTATATCTTCTTTGGAGAAATGTCTATTTAGGTCTTCTGCCCATTTTTGGATTGGGTTGTTTGTTTTTTTGCTATTGAGCTGCATGAGCTGCTTGTATATTTTGGAGATTAATCCTTTGTCAGTTGCTTCATTTGCAAATATTTTCTCCCATTCTGAGGGTTGTCTTTTCACCTTGTTTATGGTTTCCTTTGCTGTGCAAAAGCTTTGAAGTTTCGTTAGGTCCCATTTGTTTATTTTTGTTTTTATTTCCATTTCTCTAGGAGGTGGGTCAAAAAGGATCTTGCTGTGATTTATGTCATAGAGTGTTCTGCCTATGTTTTCCTCTAAGAGTTTGATAGTGTCTGGCCTTACATTTAGGTCTTTAATCCATTTTGAATTTATCTTTCTGTATGGTGTTAGGGAGTGTTCTAATTTCATTCTTTTACATGTAGCTGTCCAGTTTCCCCAGCACCACTTATTGAAGAGGCTGTCTTTTCTCCATTGTATATCCTTGCCTCCTTTATCAAAGATAAAGTGACCATATGTTTGTGGGTTTATCTCTGGGCTTTCTATCCTGTTCCATTGATCTATATTTCTGTTTTTGTGCCAGTACCATACTGTCTTGATTACTGTACCTTTGTACTGTAGTCTGAAGTCAGGGAGCCTGATTCTTCCAGCTCCGTTTTTCTTTCTCAAGATTGCTTGGGCTATTTGGGGTCTTTTGTGTTTCCTTACAAATTGTCAAATTTTTTGTTCTAATTCTGTGAAAAATGCCCTTGGTAGTTCGATAGGGATTGCACTGAATCTGTAGATTGCTTTGGGTAGTAGAGTCATTTTCACAATGTTGATTCTTCCAATCCAAGAACATAGTATATCTCTCCATCTGTTTGGATCATCTTTGATTTCTTTCATCAGTGTCTTATAGTTTTCTGCATACAGGTCTGTTGTCTCTTTAGGTAAGTTTGTTCCTAGGTATTTTATTCTTTTTGTTGCAGTGGTAAATGGGAGTGTTTCCTTTATTTCACTTTCATATTTTTCATCATTAGTGTATAGGAATGCAAGAGATTTCTGTGCATTAATTTTGTATCCTGCTACTTTACCAAATTCATTGATTAGCTCTAGTAGTTTTCTGGTGGCATCTTTAGGATTCTTTATGTATAGTATCATGTCATCTGCAAACAGTGACAGTCTTACTTCTTCTTTTCCCATTTGTATTCCTTTTATTTCTTTTTCTTCTCTGACTGCCGTGGCTTGGACTTCCAAAACTATGTTGAATAATAGTGGTGAGAATGGGCAACCTTGTCTTGTTCCTGATCTTAGTGGAAATGGTTTCAGTTTTTAACCACTGAGAACAATGTTGGCTGTAGGTTTGTCATATATGGCCTTTATTATGTCGAGGTAAGTTCCCTCTATGCTTACTTTCTGGAGAGTTTTTATCATTAATGGGTGTTGAATTTTGTCGAAAGCTTTTTCTGCATCTATTGAGATTATCATATGGTTTTTATCCTTCAATTTGTTAATATGGTATATCACATGGATTGATTTTCATATATTGAAGAATTCTTGCATTCCTGGGATAAACCCCACTTGATCACGGTGTATGATCCTTTTAATGTGCTGCTGGATTCTGTTTGCTAGTATTATGTTCAGTGATATTGGCCTGTAGTTTTCTTTTTTTGTAATTCTGTTGATTTGAGTCTTCTCCCTTTTTTTCTTGATGAGTCTGGCTAATGGTTTATTAATTTTGTTTATCTTTGGAAAGAACCAGCTTTTAGTTTTATTGACCTTTGCTATTATTTCCTTCATTTCTTTTTCTTTTACTTCTGATCTGATCTTTATGAATTCTTTCCTTCTGCTAACTTTGGGGATTTTTTGTTCTTTCTCTAATTGCCTTAGGTGTAAGGTTAGGTTGTTTATTTGAGATTTTTCTTGTTACTTGCGGTTGGATTGTACTGATAAACTTCCCTCTTAGAACTGCTTTTGCTGCATCCCATAGGTTTTGAGCCATTGTGTTTTCATTTTCATTTGTTTCTAGGTATTTTTTTAATTTCCTCTCTGATTTCTTCAGTCATCTCTTGGTTATTTAGTAGCATATTGTTTAGCCTCCATGTGTTTGTATTTTTTACAGTTTTTTTTCCCTGTAATTGATATCTAGTCTTATAGCATTGGGGTCAGAAAAGATACTTGATATGATTTCAATTTTCTTAAATTTACCAAGGCTTGATTTGTGACCCAAGATATGATCTATCCTGGAGAATGTTTCCTGAGCACTTGAGTAGAAAGTGTATTGTCGTTTTTGGATGTAATGTCCTATAAATATCAACTAAGTCCATCCTGTTTAAAGTATCATTTAAAGCTTGTGTTTTCTTATTTATTTTCATTTTGGTTGATCTCTCCATTGGTGAAAGTAGGGTATTAAAGTCCCCTACTATTATTGTGTTACTGTTGATTTCCCCTTTTATGGCTGTTAGCATTTGCCTTATGTATTGAGGGCCCCTATGTTGGGTGCCTAGATATTTACAATTGTTATATCTTCTTGGATTGATCCCTTGATCATTATGTAGTGTCCTTCTTTGTCTCTTGTAATAATCTTTATTTTAAACTCTATTTTGTTTGATATGAGAATTGCTACTCCAGCTTTCTTTTGATTTCCATTTGCATGGAATATCTTTTTCTATCCCCTCACTTTCAGTCTGTCTGTGTCCCTAGGTCTGAAGTGGGTCTCTTGTAGACAGTATATATATATGAGTCTAGTTTTTGTATCTATTCAGCCAGTCTGTGTCTTTTGGTTGGAGCATTTAATCCACTTACATTTAAGGTAATTATCAATAAGTATGTTCCTATTACCATTTTCTTAATTGTTTTGTGTTTGTTATGGTAGGTCTTTTCCTTCTCTTGTGTTTCCTGCCTAGAGAAGTTCCTTTAGCATTTGTTGTAAAGCTGGTTTGGTGGTGCTGAATTCTCTTCGCTTTTGCTTGTCTGTAAAGGTTTTAATTTCTCCGTCGAATCTGAATGAGATCCTTGCTGGCTAGAGTAATCTTGGTTGTAGGTTTTTACCTTTCATCACTTTAAATATGTCCTGCCACTCCCTTCTGGCTTGCAGAGCTTCTGCTGACAGATCAGCTGTTAACGTTATGGGGATTCCCTTGTATGTTATTTGTTGCTTTTCCCTTGCTGCTTTTAATATGTTTTCTTTGTATTTAATTTTTGATAGTTTGATTAATATGTGCCTTGGCATGTTTCTCCTTGGATTTATCCTGTATGGGACTCTCTGTGCTTCCTGGACTTGTTTAACTATTTCCTTTCCCATATCAGGGAAGTTTTCAACTATAATCTCTTCAAATATTTTCTCAGTCCCTTTCTTTTTCTCTTCTTCTTCTGGGACCCCTATAATTCGAATACTGGTGCATTTAATGTTGTCCCAGAGGTCTCTCAGACTGTCCTCAATTCTTTTCATTCTTTTTTCTTTATTCTGCTCTGTGGTAGTTATTTCCGCTATTTTATCTTCCAGGTCACTTTTCCATTCTTCTGCCTCAGTTATTCTGCTATTGATTCCTTCTAGAGAATTTTTAATTTCATTTATTGTGTTGTCCATCATTGTTTGTTTGCTCTTTAGTTCTTCTAGGTCCTTGTTAAACGTTTCTTGTATTTTCTCCATTCTATTTCCGAGATTTTGGATCATCTTTACTATCATTACTCTGAATTCTTTTTCAGGTAGACTGCCTATTTCCTCTTCATTTGTTTGGTCTGGTGGGTTTTTACCTTGCTCCTTCATCTGCTGCATATTTCTCTGTCTTCTCATTTTGCTTAACTTACTGTGTTTGGGGTTTTCTTTTCGCAGGCTGCAGGTTCGTAGTTCCCGTTGTTTTTGGTGTCTGCCCCCACTGGGTAAGGTTGGTTCAGTGGGTTGTATAGGATTCCTGGTGGAGGGGACTGGTGCCTGTGTTCTGGTGGATGAAGCTGGATCTTGTCTTTCTGGTGGGCAGGACCGTGTCCAGTGGTGTGTTTTGGGGTTTCCGTGAACTTAGTATGAGTTTAGGCAGCCTCTCTGCTAATGGGTGGGGCTGTGTTCCTGTCTTCCTAGTTGTTTGGCATAGGGTATCCAGCATTGGAGCTTGCTGGTTGTTGAGTGGAACCGGGTCTTAGCTTTGAGATGGAGCTCTCTGGGAGAGCTCTCGCCAATTGATATTACCTGGAGCCAGGAGGTCTCTGGTGGTCCAATGTCCTAAACTCGGCTCTCCTACCTCAGAGGCTCAGGCCTGACACCCAGCTGGAGCACCAAGACCCTGTCAGCCACATGGCATCTTGATCCCCAAGAAAGCTGCTCCCTGGATGCACCACCACAGTGGGGATCCAAGGGGCTCGCTGGGAACACGAAATGATGCCACTGCTCAGCCTCAGGCACCTGAGGGGTGACCTGGATGCTCCAGGGGCACCGTCCAGGGCAGGGCGAGAAGAACTCCTGCTCAACATATATTTTTGAAAAATCCGTGGGGAATTTCTGACAGCACTGGAGTGGTCTGGGGGCTGGTCCCTATAAACTCTTATAACTAATAAACTAAAGCCACCAGGACAAGCCTCACACTGGGGAGAATGGCAGTAACTGAAAAATAAATGCCAACAAAACAGATTTTAAATGAGCTAAGAAAAATTAAGAGAATGATAGAAGTTATGAAAAACAAAGAACTCAGAATTAGAAATACTTAGAGATTAGGTGACTTAGTAAAAGAAAAGCTTAATGAAGAAATGAAAGAATTCAGGAAAGCAAAGTAAAACAAAACAAAACAAAATTTCTGAAATAAAAACTAAACTGGCAATACACAAAAGCAAATAAGTGCAATAGATAATGCCGTAAGTATTTTTATATTTAAAAAAAGTTTTTTGTTTTTTTTTTTTTTTGTGGTAAGCGGACCCCTCACTGCTGTGGCCTCTCCCGTCGCGGAGCACAGGCTCCGGACGCGCAGGCTCAGCGGCCATGGCTCATGGGCCCAGCCGCTCCACGGCATGTGGGATCCTCCCGGACCGGGCCACGAACCCATGTCCCCTGCATCGGCAGGCGGACTCTCAACCACTGTGCCACCAGGGAAGCCCTAAAAAAAGTTTTTTTAAACTTTTTCCTTTTTTAAAAAAATCTATTTATTTATTTATTTATTTTTGGCTGCTTTGGGTCTTCGTTGCTGCGTGTGGGCTTTCTCTAGCTGTGGCAAGTGGGGGCTACTCTTCATTGTGGTGTGCGGGCTTCTCATTGTGGTGGCTTTTCTTGTTGAGGAGCACAGGCTCTAGGCACGCAGACTTCAGTAGCTGTGGCACACGGGCTCAGTAGTTGTGGCACACGGGCTTAGTTGCTCCATGGCATGTGGGATCTTCCCAGACCAGGGTTTGAATCCATGTCCCTTGCATTGGCAGGTGGATTATTAACCACTGTGCCACCAGGGAAGTTCCTAAATTTATTTTCATTTTTTAAAATTTTTGGCCACACCATGTGGCTTGTAGGATTTCAGTTCCCTGACCAGGGAATGAACCTAGGCCATGGCAGTGAGAGTGCCGAATCCTAACCACTAGAGCATCATGGAACTCCCTTAAGTTTTCTTAAAATGAAGATGGGAAAGAGGAAATTTTTTTAAATTAAAAAATGAAGAGACTGAAACTGGATTCTAGGTAAAGTGATAAATAAGAAAGATGGAGAAGATTCAACATATGAAGTCACAATAACAATTTGAACATCACAAAAAAGATAAACAACCAGACATTATGTATTTCCTGACAGAAGGACACAGCACCACTCGGAGTTAGGGTCAGGACTATGTAGCAGTCTTGCACTCCCAAAATCTAGCCTGAATCTGATGAAGCCACTGAATCTCATTACCAATTTACAAGAAAGAGAAGAGAGAGAACATGCTAAATGCCAAGAAAGGGAAATCCTACAGGACAAAAGCCTGGTCTGTTAAAAACGACGAAATAATTGCAAGAAAATACAACAGACGGAGAGAATATACAGAGTAAAAGAAACACCAAACCCAAGTATAGGATAACACTAACCCTTGTTTGGATCCCAGTTCAAACTGTGAACAACAAAAACAAACAAACAAAAATATTTAAAGACAACTGGGGAAGTACAAACACTGACTGGATAGCTAATAATATGAAAAGATTATGGCTAATTTTGTGGGGAGATGATGACGGCATCATCTGAAAAATGAAATCCTCATATTTTACTCATCTAATTGAAGTATTTACAGGTCAATAATATGACGCTTGGGATTTGCTACAAGATAACCCAGGGGATGGAGATTTGGAAATGTGGGAAGTTATAGGGGAGAGAAGACTGGACATAGTCAATAGCTGTTGAAATTGGGTATTGTGTACTCTGTTGCGTTTTCCCCACCACACACTTGCTGTTCTCTGCACACGCCAGCCAGTGTCCAACAACTCAATTCAATTCTGACACAAACTACCTGGGGTTAGTGCAGACCCTGCAGGTCAAGGCTCAGCCCCACAAGATGGCGCCACTTCAGGCACCAGCCCCAAGTCCAGGGCCTCCTGTACCTATAAATAGGGGCTCCCACGACCCCTCCTCAGGGTCCATCATTTGCTATAATGGCTCACAGAACTCGGGAAAGCACCTTATTTACGACACCCGTTTATCATAAAGGCTTCAACACAGGAACTGCCAGTTGGAAGGGATGCGTAGGGCAAGGCATAGGGAGGGCGCAGAACCTCCACACCCTCTCCAGGTGCACCACGCTCCCAGCACCTTGACGAGCTCACCTAGGAACCCCACCGTTGAGGGGATTTTATGGAGGTTTTGTTACATCAGTATGATTGATTAAGTCACTGGCCACTGGTGATTAACTTGCTCTCCAGCCCTGCTCCCCTTCCTGAGCACCACTCCTCTAATGGTGCCTCTTCTTCCTGTTGACCACGCCCACCCTAAAGCCATGGGGGCCTCCAGGCACCAGTCCTCCATCAGCATACAAAAGACACTCCTCACTCTGGAGACCATATGGGTTTTGGGAGCTGAGTGCTGGGAACCAGGGACAAAGACCAAATATACATTTCTTGTCGTATCACAGGCACTTTTGTACGTGTTGGAAATTTTGTACAATAAAAAGTTTTCCAGTATCTTGTTATGAATATTTTCAAACATTCAACTTGAAAAGAATTGTACAGTCAACACTCATATATCTACTACCTAGAATCTACAATGAACATTCTTTCAATATTTGCTTTATTACATATCTGTGCATCTAATAAAAAAAGGTTTTAAAAATTCTTATTTACAATTTTAAATGAAAGATAAAAAACGTGTTTCATATTGTTTTGATGTTAATTACTCTGGACTTTAGTTTAATTCTTAGAAAGTTTATATATAAGCTATTTGTGGTAACAACAAATCCCATCTGCCCATGCTGCATAATTTACTTCTTTCCTGTTTTAAATTACAAAAGTAACATATACTTGAAAAAATTCAAATAATCTAAAACACAGAGGGAAAGTGCCTCTCACGCTCAGGGCACATGGCCACACAGGTAGTGCATCGCAGCTGTGCGACCTCCCTTCCACCCCCAACCCACGAGTTGTGAAACACAGCAGCCCTTGTGGTGCTCCCATTCCCAGGAGGAATCACTGTTGGAAAGTTAAGTTTAGGAGATTATAAAAACTAAAACATACCACACTTCCAAATGCCATCATCACCAAAAAACTGCATCACTGTTCTCAGAAAATCCTTGGCGTTAAAACAAATAACAGGACATTTACATTTCAGTGTTTGAAGCAGCACCTTCCTAGAAGATGAAAAGACATTCACTGATTGACACAGTAATTTGGAGCTTTTCACCTTGGGAAAGTATTATTACTACTCCACTAACAGCTGTCACTTATGCAGTTCTATGGGCAGACATTCTTCTGCAAGCTTTCCACAGATTAACTCAAATCCTAAGAGGTGTGGAAGGAAAATCGAAACAGGGACGGTATTGCTCAGTCCCCAGAACGGAGCCAGGAGGCCTCTGAGGAAGTGGGACTCGTGTGTCTCAGCCTGGATGGAATCTGACCTTTCAACCTGGTGAGGGTATCCAGAACCTCTGCCAGAAACCCGGGACACCCTATCTACTTGTCAGACCCCTACCCTGCAACAATTTGTGATTCCTTAAGGACAAATGTTTTCTGACTTGTATCAGAGTCAATCCCCAATTCTTGCCAGGCAACTTTTGACAATCTTGTGGCTTTTTGTTTTTATAAGTCCCTGACTCTTTCTCTTCCCCAGAACACTCTTTCGGGGGTTCCTGAATCTTTGTCTCCTGAACTGCAATTCTTAAGACCCCAAATAAACTTCTTATATGCAGTCTCCTGCGTTATTTTTTGTAGGTGTTACTTATTATCTGCAATTTACAGATGATGAAGCCAAGACACAAAGAGGCTAGTAATGAACTCAAGTTCACACAACTGTTCAGAGCCAATCCCTGGGTGCAGCACAATGACCTACAGACTCAGCCTCCAGCTCCTGAGCAGAGCTGATGCACCCTGGACTCCTCCCAGCTGGCCCCAGCCTGCGCTCCCAACACACCCCCAGTCTACCCTCTGCCCACACTGGATTCTCCTTCTTCCATCACCAGACTGTGCACGTCCTCTCACACTCCAGGGCCACAGGCACATGCTGTATTCCTGCCTAAAATTTCCCTCCCACAATTTCTACAAACTGCTCAGGTGCCTGATTCCCTGGGCAGGGAGTTGCCCGGTTCCTTTAGTACTCCTGGCCACACACCTGCTACAGCGGGGACCACATCTGCGATACCGTAATTTACCTTGGCCCATTAAATCACGAGCTCCTTGAATATGGGATTCATAATAGTTGACGTTTATCAAACACTTACCATGTGCGAATACCACACTAAACACTTCACGAGGATTGTTGTGTTGAAACCTCATCATAATCCCATTAGGCAGGCACTAGATCCATTTTACAGATGAGGAAACTGAGGCTCGGAGGGGTGAAACAATTTTCCCAGCCTTACACAACTGAGAAATGGCAAAGCTGAGGTCTGAGACCCGATCTTGCTGCTGCCAGGGCCCAAGGTATTAATCCCCCTTTACGGTAACTGCTTATTAACACATCAGTGAGGGTCTTCAGAAGGCTGAGGAAGAAGGAAACCTGGGGTCCGATTAGCTCTGCTTGCTCCGCAGGCAGACGTTTTCAGGCTTTTTCCATTTTTCTGTGTGCTTTCACTTTGGTTTTCCTTGAAGAGGGCCACTGCTGACAGCACAGCTTCAGGTCTTGCCTCTGCTGGACCTGGAGAGGTGTGTAGGAGTGGGGGCAGCTTATGAGGGAGTTAAGCTGGGACTGCTGGAGCGTCCTCCCACTTTGATGCTCTTGTAGCTGGAAACCCAGAAGTTCTCAATAAGGCCATCTAACAACTATGATCTCTCCCACTAAGAGACAAACCCTAGCTGATTTCTAGCTTAAGAAAGGACAAGCGACACAAAGAATATCTTGTAAGACAAAGTGGCTAAAACACAGTGTATTTTCTAAGTCAGTTACAGAAGTCAATTATGCCACATCTGCTAAACAAAAGGCACAGGGAGGATCGGAGCTGAAGTGACCATCAGATGTCCAAGTGGAGAATGTCGAGTAGAATATATAAATCCAGAATTCAGAAAGCGCTGTCCAAATATTAGGACCCTATTCTCACAGAGGTCTTCCGTAGAAAAAGCCTGCCCAATTGTTCTTTCAAAAGAAAATTATGGGAAAAAAGGGTTACGGGTTCTTGGGAGCAGAGTGCTCTATTGTCAAACATCATCCCATGTACACACTGTGGTGTACATGCCTGACATCACACTTTGATTGCCAAGGCATCCATTTCAAAGACATCCATCCTGAATAGACATGTTGCCAGCTATGTAACACAGCTGCTGGCAAAACAACCAGAGAAGGAACCAGATGAAGCTCCCTCTTCCAGAAAGCCCTGGGTAACCCAGATAACTGACTGTGTGATGACATGGCTTCTCAACCTTCCTGTGCCCTAATTCCTGCTCTTATGCTTTAAATTAGCCAGTAAAGAGTGAATCCGTGAAAACCTAGACACCCCACCTTCAAACCCTAATAAAGGCAGAGGCCCAGGTCCATGCACTCTCTCTCTCTCTCTCTCTCTCTCTACCCATAACCTCTCTGTGTACTCTCCAGAACTTGTGAATGATAAATCTTGTTCCTCAAATTCCCTAATGGTTTTTGCTGAAGCGTGTCCTGTGATCATAAGAACCACAAGGGCTGGTCCAGCTACAGCGTTGGCCCCTATGGAGGAAATGTCTGTGGGGGCTTGGTGTGAGGAATACAGGCGGAACCAGTGCCTCAGGCACTCCCAGCCTAGAGAGCATCACTATCTGTAGGCTGGAACCGACACAACAACTACCTAAAACCCACCCAGAGCCCAGCGAGAATGTATTAGGAAGGAAGGGCCAGGACCAGGCCCCCACCTTCTCACCCTCTTCAGGGCAGTGGCTTCAAGGAGCTCCTTCCAGGCACCTAACTGACTTGAGTGCAGAGGGCTGGGCAAACAGGAAGTGGATGTCCCCACCCAAAGCAGAAGTGAGTCAGGCTGACAACGTGAGCAAAGAAACAGTGATGAGGGGCACAGGCTCCAACCCACGACGAGACTTCTCAGGATTGAGAAGGGGCAGCAGAAGCATCCCTGCCTGTTCCGAAACTCTAAGATTCTAGGAAGGCAAATACAAGTGAGACATTTCTTCTCTATTTTCACAGAATGAAGCTTTGAAATTAGTAATATCTTGGTGGTATTGAGGACTATTTGCCCTTTGAAGGCAGTGTTAACTTCATTTTCTAAGGCCGTGAGTGAGAGAACAAGTGTAATGAGGAAATCAGCCAGGGCTCCAGCAGCAACAGTGGGTTTTCACGCCTTAAGATGATGCTTTTCTCACCAACCTCTCATTGCGATGTTGACTCAAATCCCGGAGCAGGCTCCCATGGATGGACCCTCTATTCCAGAAGCTCTTTGAGGGAGAGAGGGTGTTTGTAGTGGTTTCTGTCATTTAGATCCATTTTATTTTCGTGTGCTCATACAAAACTTCTGAAAGTTTAAATAACTAAACCTGGAGCTTGGGAAACTCTAAATTAGGATAAAGCAGGTGAATAAGTAGGATTTAAGGTAATTAGTGAAGATTTCTTACCTGGCAAATTGATGATGTGCCTCTTGTTCTTGGTCCCAAATGGAAGAGGGCTCAGTTTTTATGTAGATACACTGATCACTGGGCATGAAGCCTTCCTCCAGAACACTGTCAGAGGCTGGGGCAGCCAGAGGACCACTGCCTTTCTCTGCATGGCTCCTTGGTAACATCACAATGCCTTCAACAGAGGAAACCAGAGCCTGTGAATACACAATAAAATAAAGTTCCAAAATCAAACATAAACAATGCATTTATTCAAGAAAGATCTGTCAAGTTTTTTAATTAAGCAGAAAGAAAAGGCCTAAAATTAAAATTTGTAAATGAACACCTCTTTTAATGACAATCAAGGTCAAAAGCCAAACCCATGATCTCACTCTCCAAATCTGGTCTCCTCCCTATTCAACATCATAATGGAAGTCTTAGCCAATGAAATACAGCAGGAAAAAGAAATAAAAGGCATATAAATTAGAAAGGAAGAACTATACTGTCCCTATTTACAGATAACATAAATGTCTGTGTAGAAAACCCAGAGGAATCTACAAAACAAAACACCTCCTGGAACTAATATGTGAGTTTAGCAAAGTTGCAGGATACAAGATCAAAATACAAAAATCAATTATATTTCCATACACTAACAATGAACATGTACAAATAAACTTTTTAAAAAAGAAATTACCATTTATAATAACTATTCCACCAAATTAAATACTTAGATAGAAATCAATACAACATGTATGGGATCTGTATACTGAAAACTATAAAATACTCATGAAAGAAATCAGAGAAGACCTCCATAACAGAGACACATACATGTTTAAGAACTACAAAACTCAAAATAATAATGTCAATTCTCCCAAGCTGAGCTGTAGAACCAAGAAGATTAATAAACTCCAAGTACAAGAAACATGAAAAACATTACACCAAGTTAGATCATAATCAAATTGCTTGAAAGCAGTGATAAAGAGAAAACCTTAAAAGAAGCCGGGGGGGGGGGGATGGGACACATTGCCTAGAAAGAAACAAAGATAAGGGTGATAGTAGATTTCTTATGAGAAACAAAGCAAGTTAGAAGACAGCAGCATAACATCTTTAAACTACTGAAAGAAAAAAACTATCAACTTATAATTCTTTACCGCATAAAAATGCCTTTCAAAAGTGAAAGGTAGGACTTCCCTGGTGGAGCAGTGGTTGAGAGTCCACCTGCCGATGCAGGGGACACGGGTTCGTGCCCCAGTCCGGGAAGATCCCACATGCCACGGAGCGGCTGGGCCCGTGAGCCACGGCCGCTAAGCCTGCGCATCCAGAGCCTATGCTCCACAACGGGAGAGGCCACAACAGTGAGAGGCCCGTGTACCGCAAAAAAAAAAAAAGTGAAAGGTAAAGCAAGATTTATACACTACACTGAAAATTACAAAACATTGCTAAAAGAAATTGAAGTTTTAAATAAATGAAAGGGCACCCCCTGTTCATGGATCAGAAAATTCAATACTGCTAAGATGGCAAAACTGAGCCAGGGGCTTCCCTGGCGGCGCAGTGGTTGAGAGTCCACCTGCCGATGCAGGGGACACGGGTTCGTGCCCCGGTCTGGGAGGATCCCACATGCCGCGGAACGGCTGGGCCCGTGAGCCACGGCCACTGAGCCTGCGCGTCCGGAGCCTGTGCTCCGCCACGGGAGAGGCCCCAGCAGTGAGAGGCCCGTGTACCGCAAAAAAAAAAAAAAAAAAAAAAACTGAGCCAGGCTGGGACTTGGGATCCTCTACCAGAGTGCTTGCACCTGGACAAACGTCTCCGTGAGCAATAGGATACAAAGAAACTACAAGTGACTAAAAATAACGGCATGCATGGGCAAGCTGGGACAATAATAAGCAATAGGATACAAAAAGGCCACAAACAAACTGCCATTTCTGAGGTGCTGGGAACAAAAGCAGGGCACGGTGCATCATCTCTGCACATGGCACCAAGGGGGTGGGCAGACCCCAACGCACAGACCCACCCCCATTTTTATCCCATTTAAGGACCCAAGCAGGTCCTCTCAGGGGGCAGGCAAGGGAACCTGTCTCTTGTTCTTGCTCCCTTGTGCTGTAGCACGAGCCCCAATGAAGCCTTGCCTGAAATTCTCATCTGGTCTCTTGTCGATTTCTATTGATTAAAGAGTCCAAGGGCCCAGGTTGGTAACACTTTTTGGCAACTCTGCTGGGACCTGTGGGGCCTTCTTTTTTTCCTTGCCCCTCTGAGAGAGGATCTGGGCCCATCTGGTATAGCTGATTGCAGCTTCCTTGCAGCTGACACGTGGCCACCTGAATCTTTGCTTCAGTGCTGCAGGGATTGGTAAGTCTGCCTTCGGTTGCCCCAGGGGTGTCACTATCCTCATTCAGGCAGCTTTCCCCTTCCATTTTCCCTTTGTCCATTTTCCCTCTCCTGATCTCTTTCTCTCTCTCTACAACTCCTTGCTCTGTCCTCTCCTACTTCTCTGTCGCATCCTTCTGAGAAGTGAGTGTTGGGCACCTACAGCCTAACTCCTTAGCTGGTGAGGCCATGCTCCCTCTGGCTGGCGCCGGCTCACCCTGACAGGTGACAGAGGTGGGAGAGGCTTGCCTCACACCGTGCAGATCTTGGTCCGGTGGGCTTTCCTTGAGGGGAGATTTCTGAGAGTGACAGAGGTTCAATCCTCATACTGTGCAGTGGCTGGAAGCCCAGTCGTCACAAACTTCTCAACTTCTTTTTCCTGGGTTAAAGTCCCAGGTGTGGGTTAGAGTCCCACCAGCACTGGTTTCTGGGTCTGATCACCCTGGTGGGTGGTGGACGGAGTGCCTCCCTCCACTGGCCCTTGTGGAAGAGCACGGCAGACTGGAACTGCCTGAATAGACACACGCAGAGGGGCAGGCTGAAACAGCAGGCTTTCTCTCTTTCTCCTATTTCTTTTTCCTTACTTCATACATCTAAACCCCCAGCCCCCGAGGCCCCTGTTGAGGTGAACTTTACACAACCCCCCAATATTTCTCTGTCCTTTGTGCTCAACTGTGGGGAAGGGAGTTCTGAGCTCTCCTTTGTCATCTCACCCTTTGGTTTTGTTATGCCGGGTCTTGAGGACTCCATCCAGCTGCAGGATCTCAGTTTGTTAGCCGCCAGATTTATATGTAAACATGGGAAATGCCCCCAAAGATTAAAACTCTTAAAAATTCGGGACAGTTTAAATTAGATGGTTTAAAAGCCATCTTCTTTTGCAACACAGCCTAGCCCCAATATGCCTTGGGTGACCGGAAGAACTGGCCACAGAATGGATCCCTTAACTTTAGCACCATTTTACAACTGGACCAAAATATTGTAAGCAGTCCCCAAAATGGGGGGAGGTCCCTTACGTGCAGGCCTTTATGAAACTTTATCAAGACCCCAGTTTGAGGGATTCCTGTTGTGTGTGTGGCCTCTATTTCTGTTTTGTCCCCAGAAGATTTAGAGCCACACTTTCTCACAGATCCCCTTTCAACCGCCAACTAGTCATTGGCACATGGGGCCTCTTTCTCATTGGGCTTCTTCCCCTTCAACATCACCTTCAGTCCCTCGACCCCCACCTTACCCCATTTAGCCAGGAGCCCTGAAACCAGAGCCCCCAGTGCTGTCCCCAATGGGGCCCTGATCAGGTTCAAAATTAGCCCCCACTTTCACACCACAGGGCCTTTACCCCCTCTGGGAAGCAGCTGATGGGAATAGGGAATTACTAGAGTGCATGTCTCCTTCTTGATGAGAGACTTAGGAATCCGTAAGGAGGGGGTTGGCAGGTTCTCATAGAACCCTGACAAGTTTAGGGACAAATTTACCATGCTGGGGTTAATGTTTTCCCTGACATGGCAAGAATTACAGTTATTCTGAACCACTGTTGCCCCCTGGACAAGAAGGAATGTATACTAAGAAAGGCCAGGGAACACACAGACAGCCGAGTGGCCACCAACCCACAGCACCAGATTAATTGAACTGGTGACGCAATCCCACAACAGGACCCCAACTGGGATTGTGAGGATCATGTAGGCCAAGCCAGGATGAGACGTTATATTACTTGTTTATCAGAAGGAATGAAAAGGCATATGGTGAAGCCTGTAAATTATGATAAGGTCCAAGAGATTACACAGGAAAAAGATAAAAACCCAGCAGTCTTCCTGAGTCGGGTGACAGAGGCATTCAGGAAGTACACCAATACAGACCCTGAGTCTGCACAAGGGAGGTCACTATTGGCCATGCATTTTATCACCCAGTCCTCTCCTCATATCAGGAGGAAATTACAAAAGCTTGAAGCTGGGCCCCAAACCCCATTGTCTATATATATAATATTTATTTATTTGGCTGCATCAGGTCTTAGTTGTGGCGTTCAGGATCTTCACTGCAGTGCACAGGCTCTAGAGCCTGTGGGCTTAGCTGTCCCGCAGCATGTGGAATCTTAGTTCCCCGACCAGGGATAGAACCCATGTCTCCTGCATTGGAAGGTGGATTCTTAACCACTGCACCACAGGGAAGTCCCTCAATACCTGTTCTGCCTTTGAACGGAGGGACCCTGACCCTCTGGAGGCTACTCAATACACTTGGACAGTGCTTCCGCAGGGTTTTCAGGATAGTCCCCATTTGTTTGGAAACTCGTTAGCAAAAGAATTGAGGGAACTAAGCCTGAAAAATGGAACTCTATTACAATATATTGATGATCTGCTAATAAGTAGTGAGACAAAGCAAGTTTCAGCTCAGAATACTGCTAAGGTCCTAATTTTCTGAGAAAGGCTCAGATTTCACAACAGTGTTCAGTATTTAGGATTTATTTTGACCCCCAGGAGCGCAAGTCCTGGCCATGGATTGAAAGACAGCAATTAGCGCACTACCATCTCCAACCACGAAGAGACAACTCCAAGGCTTTCTCAGGATGGCTGGGTTCTATTGTATCTGGACTCCAAATTATGGCCTTACAGCAAAACCCCTATATGAGGCTCAGAAGGGGGAAGAAAGGGAATAGGGGCCACCAGTAGGCCTTTGAGACTCTAAAGACTGAGTTGAGTAGGACACCAGCATGGGGGCTTCCAACGTCAGACAAACCCCTCACCCTATACTCCATGAGAAGTCAGGGATAGCGCTCGGAGTTCTGACCTGAAAGCTGGGGCCAGATCAAAGACTGGTGGCTTACTTTTCAAAACAACTGGACTCGGTGCCCCTGGGATGGCCAAACTCCCTGTGAGCAGTAGCAGCCATGGCTCTATTGGTTAATGAGGCTTCCAAGCTCACCCTAGGACAACACTTAGATGTGTTAACCCCTCATCAGGTACAATCTGTGCTAGAAGTCAAATGACATCATTAGTTGACTGGAGGAAGGTTAACAAGATATCAGGCCCTCCTAATGGAACCCCCGACATTCCCTTAAAGGTGTGTCAAACCCTGAACCCAGCAACTCTGTTTCCAGCGGCCGAGAATGGAGACTTAGTGCATCAGTGTATAGAGACCAGAGAGCAAACTTACTCCAGCAGGCCTGATCTTCTAGATGAGCCTCTTGACAGCCCTGAGGTTGAGTGGTTTACTGATGGGAGCAGTTTTCTAGAAATGGAAACCCGGAAGGTGGGGTATGCCATAGTTAGTCTAGTTGCAGCACGCGGGATCTTCGTTGAGGCATACAGGATCTTTTGCTGTGGCGCACAGGCTTCTCTCTAGTTGTGGCGTGTGGGTTTTTTTTTTTTTTCTTCTCTAGTTGTGGCGCACAGGCTCCAGGGCACGTGGGCTCTGTAGTTGTGGTGCACGGGCTCCAGAGTGCATGGGCTCTGTAGTTTGCGGCACGTGGGCTCTAGTTGAGGCACACAAGCTCAGTAGTTGTGGTGCGCGGGCTCAGTTGCCCCGCAGCAAGTGGAATCTTAGTTCCCTGACCAGGGATCGAACCCACGTCCCCTGCATTGTACGGCAGATTCTTTACCACTGGACCACCAAGGAAGTCCCGGGTCACAGGTTTAAATGTAAGAGCTCAGACTATAAACTGTTAGAAGAAAATACAGTAAATCTTCATGACCTGGTATAGGCAAAGCATTCTTTTTTTAAAAGCAATATTTATTTATTTATTTGGCTGTGCCAGGGCTTAGTTGCAGCATGCAGGATCTTCCTTGAGGCGTGTGGGATCTTCGTTGCGGCATGCAGGATCTTTAGTTGCAGGATGCGAACTCTTAGTTGCAGTATGTGGGATCTAGTTCCCTGATCAGGGATCAAACCCAGGCCCCCTGCATTGGGAGTGCGGAGTCTTAGCCACTGGACCACCAGGGAAGTCCCAAAGCATTCTTAAATTTAACAACAAAAGCAGAAGCAATAAAAAAGTACTTGGTAAACTGGAGTTCATCAAATTAAAAAATTCTGTGCTTCAAAAGACACCATCAGGAAATGGATAAAAACAAGCCACAGATTTGGAGAACTGCAAATCATATATCTGACGAGACTGGTATTAAAATATATAAAGAACCCTTACAGATCCAAAATAAAACACAAATAACCCAATTTAAAAATGAGCAAAAGACTTGAATTTCAAGACGTTTCACCAAAGAAGATACACAAATGGCCAGTAAGCATATGAGGAGATGCTTAATGTCACCAGTTATTAGGGAAATACAATTTAAAACCACAGTGAAATACCACTTCACACACAGCAGAATGGTTAAAATAAAAAAGACAAGTATTGACAAGGAGGTGGAGAATTTGGAAACTCACACTTTGCTGGTGGAATAGAAAATGGAAACCATTCAGCAGTTTCTTAACAACCTCATGAGAACTATGCAGTGTCAGTCACTCACCCCTGGGGGAAAGGGGAAGGCTTAAAATCTTACTTCTTGCTCTCCTATCAAAATCAGACACTAAGAAAATGGGTTTCTTTCATGGTGCCAACAAAACAGAACAAACAAACAAAAACCAACACCGTTTACTAACCTGGTCTGCTCTCAGCTGAGTTGAGCCATCCTTATATATCAGAGTCACCACCAGAGCTACTGCCTGTTTGAGCATTTCAATCAGCTGGCTTTTCTCCAAAGCATCCAAATACCTAATATCACAAAAATTGTTTGTGAATGCTTTTGAGTTCCTAGAATTTAGGTAGGTTTCAACCTCATCAGCATCTTCTTCCAATGCCATAAGTTTACTTGTTTTCTCTGATGAATTATTACATGTGATATGTTTTCTTTTCAGACTCATGCTTTCTTCATTGTTTTCATTATTTATGCTTTCCTTTGGTACGTGTTTTCTCTTATGTTCCATTCTCTGTAGAACTGAAGCCTCTTGGTCACACTGTGGAATTAAACACCGGGAAGAAGCCAATGAGCCGATATTCTTCTGGTTTTGGTCAGTAGACACTTGATCTGTGAGTCTGATACTGGAGGACTGAGACGAGAACTCGATGGAAACTCTTGATGTCTGGCTCGTAAGAGAATTAAGATTCTATAGAAAAATGGAAAATATTTCACTAGAATATGGATTCATAAGACAGGTCTAAACCAAAGTAAAATCTGATAAAACTCATCTAAGGTAAAGTGGGAACACAGCTTCACATTAACTATGACCCAACTTTCTAATGAACTATGGAGTGTCTTCCAGAGCAGTGGTTTTTCTCAACCAGGTAGGAGTGCATATCTGCATCCTGGGCTGGAATAGGCAGGAGTTAGTTTAGAAAGTCTCCCACAGCCCTGCGCTGGCACCATGCGTGTAACAGGAGATGCTGTGGAGGGGAGTGTGCTGCACATGTGCGTAAGAGTGAGGATGAATCACTGACAACTTCCAACCAAAGGCCATTTATAGAGAAAATTAAATCACCACAACTAGTCGATAATATGTTAATCTACCTACTAAAATTTCTTTAAAAATACAGCTCGGCAGCAATCCTCTTCCTGTTTCGATCTAGCAATGTGCAATATTCATTCATCAGTTCACAGACTGAGGGGGAAAAAGCATCTCTCCGTTTCATTGTAGGATTCATTTACAATAAAATTTTATTTTTTATGTTTATTTTTCAGATTTTATGATATATTTATGCTATTCTGAACAAACGTATACCAATAATACTTTAAAAATAATTTTGAAAGAAAATGTTTTAACACAGTCACGTGATCACAGAAAATTTAAACTTATAGTCATTTTTATTGCAGAGAAATATTATATGCTTTTTAAGAAAAGACTTCCAAACATAAAATTATATCAAAATAAAAATTCTGTGGAGAAGTATACAAGAAAAGGAGTCAAGAAGGAAAAGGAAAATATAAAAATTCAGATTGTTGAAGAATATCCTGCTCATGTATTTTTTAAAGGAATGATTGTAGATATCAAGTTATCAGAGTATAGTATTTAGATATTAGTGGACATATTTTAAACTGTGATATAAGTTTTTTAAATGTCAACATTATTAACCCACCAGAAATCATGTCCTATGAAACTTTTTAAACTTGTGATAAATATTTTAAACGTCAACTTAAAAATATGTCAGGAGATACATGGCTTTTCAAAAGGCTTTTGTGAGAAAGGGAGCAAGACGATTTGAAGACCTCTGCCTTAGGGATCGAAGGAGCACAGTTTGAACACCTTTGGGAGAGAGAATTTCCATTCACTTTCAAAGGGCTGCACAGTCCCTTTTCTGTCAAAGATGCCGCTCCTTCCACTTCAGGGGCAAATAACCATCCCATCAATCCAGGGATTTACTAAGGGAGCTTACATTAGACTAAGTTAGATTTGGATTTGGACACAGGTAGTTTGCTCCAGAGCCCACTCTCTTAACTATTACGCCACCTCCACCACTGCTTCCTAATAACATGACCTCTTCTCATCTCTCTCCCAAGCCCAAACCACGTAACTCACCCATTGCAAATTTTATACCCCTTGCTTTCTGAACTTCTCTTTATTTCCACTACCCCAAAGTTCCAAGCTCTCTTCCCCTAACCTAAAAACTTTTCCCAAAGTCCTTCCCCCACTCTCTAAAGGTGAGGCTCTTTAGACTGACCATTTCTTGGTCATCGTTTACACCTCAAGTCAGAGTGTTCATACTTCAGACAAACGTCCCAGATTCCTCTCCCCACCTCCCAGAAAGAGCGGAACGAAACAGCACAAAAACTGGGTTAGCCATCTCCCCTATCGTTCCCAAAGCACTTGGCCCTGTCTCCTATAGTGACACTAATTCACCGCGTCATAGAGAAATATTGTGCTTCTCTGTCTTCCTAGTCCCCTCATACAAATTAAACTATCAGCTCCTGGAGAAGAACTCCTTTCGTTTTTTTTAACCGTTGCATCCACAGTGCCTAGCATATAGTAGACACTTGGTAAGTATTTATTGAATGAATGAAAGTTATCTGTTTAGAATTAGTCATACTTGCAAGGTTTCACCTTTTTTTCCAGTGACTGATTCTTCCCATCTTCAGGTAGTACTGAATACCTAACACTGGATTTGTCCACCACTTCTGCAGCTTTAAAAGACACAGAAAGGAAGCATGAGGGAATAAAGAAATTAAAATCATATAATTAGCTAAACATTGAAAATAGCCTCTATAATCATTTACTCATTATTTACTTAATTAAAACAATGTAGTAAAATTTACAACCAAAATGCATACTACCATTGTAATAAAATTTATGCAAAGTATCTTCAAATTAACTGGAGACAGATCTATGTAATCATGCAGTGTTTATTAAAAAGTAGTACCTGGTATTTGCATTTGAATACTTGATTCTGAAAACCCAAGTTCACCATTTTACAGAAAGCTTGTAAGTATTAAAGGTGAAGAAATTCTTAGACTGAAAAATATTGTAATGGAACAATTACAACTTCAGTAAAATATCATTAATACAAACTTCTCATTTAGATTTTGTTTTAATTTTAATAAGTTTGGGCTGGACAGGAAGTGATGGAACCTGGGTTCAACCCCAGGCAACATGACTAAAGTTTCGGCTCGTAACCTCTGGGATGTACGTTCTCTCTATAGCAACGATAACAACGATGAAATGCAAATGGGGGAAATCTTTCACTTACGATAGAGGAAAGTTATACTCAGGATTAATTTAACAAGAAAAGCACAAGGCACTCAATGATGGAAACTTAAAATCTTATAAAATGGCATAAAGCATGATCTATACAAATGCAAATACATAGCACTGAGATATGAACAAAATATTTAATTCTCCTAAATATAAATTTAATGCAGAGACTTGCCTGGTGGTCCAGTGGCTAAGACTCCACGCTCCCAATGCAGGGGGCTGGGTGCGATCCCTGGTCAGGGAACTAAATCCCACATGCCGCAACTAAGAGTTCGCGTGTCTCAACTAAAGACCCCGCATATCACAACTAAAAGATCCTGCACGCAGCAATGAAGATCCCGTGTGCCACAACTAAGACCCGGCACAGCCAAATAAATATATATATATATATATCTTTTTTAATTAATGTAATTCTCATCAGAGACCCTACAGGGTTCTTTTAATTGAAAGAAATAATAATTTCAAAGTACATATGAAATATTAAATGTCTGAAAATAGAGAAGAAAGGTAAGGGGGTTTTTTGGCTGCACCGTGCAGCATGCGGGATCTTAGTTCCCTGACCAGGGATCGAACCTGTGACCCCTGCATTGGAAATGTGGAGTCTTAGCCACTGGACCACCAGGCAGGACCCAGAAAGGTAAGTTTTTTTAAAAAAATAAAAGAAGACTTGCCTTGCCATATTATCAGAACATACTATAAAGGCACTGTAATCAAATCCACAAGGTATTTGAATAGGAATAGACAAAAAGATCTCTAAACCGAGTAGACAATCCAGAAACTGACCCCAGGACTTATGAGAATTTAATATACAACGAAGATGGTATTTTAATGCAGTAGAGAAGGATAGATTAATGAATAGGGATAGTACAACTAGCACCACTTCTGAAAGAAAATAATACATTGGGAAAACTGGGACAAAAAAGACAAAGGGTTAATATTTTTATTATACAAGTTACACTGACCAAAAAAGAAACAATTCAATGGAAAAGTGAGCAAAAGACAGGGAGAGGCAACACACAAAATAGCAAATCCAAAAAGCAAACAAACATTATGTAATACTCAAACTCACTAGTAGTCAGGGAAACACAAATTAAATATAGTTGGAGATAGAGGAGAAGAGGTAGTCTCACTCATTGCTGGTGAAAATGTGAATGGTTAGGATCTTTTTGGAAAGCACAGTGTCAACACTTACTAAAATTAAAAATACGCACATCACTCTCAGGAGTCGGGAAGCAAAGAACGAACCCAAAGGGAGGAAAGATGGGCCTCTGAGATGCTACCAATGTTCTGTTTCTTGATCTGGGTGAAGGTGATACGGGTGTTCAGTCTGTGAAATTTTGAACTATAATCTTAGGATAGTTGTGCTCTGTGTGTGTGTGTTGTAACCTCAATAAAAACAAAGAGGTATAAATCATCTAACCAAACCACCTCACTCCCGGCTATCCGTTTCACAGAAATATGTGCAACAGGAAATAGGTTTAAAGCAAAACATTTATGACAGTATTGCTTTACGGCAAAGGACTGAAAACAAAGGAGATACCAATCATGAGGGCAGTCGATGGATAAATTATGTAACATCCACACCATGAAGCACAGAGCCATTGAAAAGAATGAGCTGTATTAGTTGACTTGAAGATGCAGAGATCTGTGAAAATATGATCCCATTTTTTAAAACAATGACCAAATCTCCCCATTTATGTACATGAGTATGTTATACCCATACACTGGCACAGGTCTGGTCCCTGGGAGGCTGACCCTGAGATGAAGGCTTGCATTCAGAAAGGTTTTGGGGTAGCGCTCTCAGGATCAACGTCTGTAGGGGAGTGAAGGAGGGAGGACTGGTCCAAGATGCGGCCGCTACAAAGGCCTGCTCTGGACCTGGCATGGTCCTGTATAGTTGTCCCCCACAGGGTCAAGGGAGCTGAGCCTTTATTCCCCAGCACCCACCAGTCATTACCTGGTTGCTCCTGGGAAAATGGTGTGCCCTTGGGCAAAGAAGCTCTTTGCAGCTGAGGCAACCACCGGGAGGGGCTGTGTGGTGAGCAGCAGCTGGGGTGATGAATGGGGGGCTCGGGGCATCCACAGTGTTCACTACAGTCCTGCCTACGGTTCACTACACTGCGCAGCTCAGATATGTTCTGGGAGCAGCTCCTTCGGGACTCTGCTGGGCCTCTTCCTGAGGGAACTTAAAAGGAAGGTTAATGGGGTGAACTGCCTGTCCTTGTCCTGCAGCTGGTCTCAAAGCTGCAAATGCTATTCACCTCCCTCTCCTACCCATTCTGAGGTTCCCCTCACCCTGGCTTGGCACCTCTGCTGGTCTAGGTAGCTTGCCTGATCGTGACCCAAACCCTCATCCCTGAGGGGTGTAAGTCCCTGGTCACCATACCCTTCTCAGGCCACGGCCACTGCATTTACCAGCAAATTTGGTCAGAGGACCAAGAGGTGGCCAATCACATCACTTGGGTGCCACGTAGATGCTTTCCTGCCCCATTATGTAACGGCAGCCCTGACCTCTGGTGAACAGGAGGTCACCCCTAGCAGGATGGAGAGTACCTCACTTGCTTGCCAGTCTATTGGAGTACAGAACTTGAACGACTGTGCAGCAGCTATAGCTTGAAATCGAACAGTACTCTTCCTTTGTCCCTGGTGGGTTTCCCCTGGGGAGTCAAGACTAAACCTGCAGAACCCAGAGGTATCTGGAGAGAGAAACACAAATTTATTGGGAGGGGCATTGGGAGTGATGGTAAGCAGGGCCACTCCCACTGCCACCTTTTGGCTACCAGAGCCCTTAATTATCTATACTGGGGACACTGCATCCTGCAATGGTCACTGATGTACAGTGTATACTGCAGCCTGGAGGTCACCTGAGCTCAGCCTGCTACCCACCACTCTACCACTCTGTTGGGCTGGCATTTCTGGGTGTGTGGCTGTGACGGAACCTGTGGGTCCCACGATCATGTATGTGCCCACTGCAGCTCCTTTGCTGTAAAGTGGGTCCCTATATCCAGGGCAATGCTATGCAGGATTCTGTGTCAGTGGGTCAAAGGCTCTGTGAGCCTTGTATTACGGAGCTCACTGAGGCCCTGCGTATGGGAAAGGCAAACCCGTGCCTGGAATACGTGTGGATTCGAGTCAAGACGAATAACGGCACCTTTGGGGGCACAAGGGGTCCAGTATTGCCAACTAGCCCCCAAGTGACTGTTCTCAAAGTTCAGTACTACTGGGGACCCAGAGTTCAGTGTGTCATTGGAAATTCAACAGAGGCAACGGCGAGATCGGCCCTGGGGAGTGGGAGCGCCATGCTGTTGGGCACATGCATAGCCTCTGCCCCAGCCCCATGATCACTCCAGTAAAGAGCCCAAGTTGCCCATACAGGGACAATAGATGACAGAGGCTGGTGGACGTCACCTGGCCAGGTCATTCCAGTTTTGTTCCTTCCTTCAACACTGCCGCAGGTAGATGCTCCCTGCGTCTGCTATTATTGTAATCCTCAGTTTTCTTTACTTCTTGTCAGCTAATCCCATTACTAGTTAATAATGCTTTAAACTTTCCCTGTTCCAATGACTATAGGGTTTCTGTTCCCTGACCAGCCCGTCTCATCCACTCCCTTAACAGGCCCTGGTACCTCTTGGCCAGGTTATGTAGTGACTTAATGGCCAAAAGAGGAGGTGGCATTTCCTGAGGGAGGATGTGTTATTTCTCAAGATAGAACCCTCTTGCACTGTCTTTAAGCTGGGGAACTGGCGGGTAGAGAGAGAAGGGGGCTGGCCTTTAACAGAGAGGAGTAGCTACTTCTGCAGGTCCCAGAGGTACCTGGGATTCAAACTTGAATGCACCAATCGAGACGTCCCCATCCTGCATCTCAGGGTCAGGTCCCTCTTCCTGGTCAAGGCCCTGACCTTGAGGTAGAACACCCGCCAGGGCTGAGCATCCAACGTCCTCTGGAGCTCTACCAGCCATACTAGGCTGGGGCGGGGGAGGGGGGGCGGGGTGGGGGTGGGGGGGGGCTGTGACTGCAGGTGGTCTCTTCACAGGCTAGCAGGTGAGCCCTCTGGCTATCACGTTTACCCTTTAATTGCTAATTAACCACGCTTGGCCTTTGTCTTTTTCCTAAGGATCCAGCCACAGCCACCAATGCCATTCTCTTCCATGGTCCTATTCTTTTCAAATACATAGTACTGCCCAGCAGCTTGCACAGCTGCTTGCACTGGTATGCCAGACCAGCCACCCCTAGTAAAAGTTTTAACTGCACCGCTGCCATCCGTATTTCACCTACAACTTGTGATGAAGTCATCAGTGCCAGCCCACCTAAGGGTGACCAAATTCCAAAATGCCATGTCTGCTTTCTCAGACCACTACTGGCACCCACTGCATAGATCAAGTTCCCTGGGGACCAGACTGAGCTTTTCCTGCAAACGTTTACTTGGGGATGCTCTTGGGGAGCAGGACTGAGGGAGTGCAAGCTCAAATGTGATACAGTTGCAACAAAGCCCTCAGCCAATCTCATCCAAGGAGGCGGAGGTCTGGGTGGCACAACACAGCTACACACACACAAGCTATAATTACTATCATGAAAACAAAAACATAAAAGGCATACGCTAAGTTGTTAACACAGGGAAGCAATAAGGGGAGATGTTTCAACAAAGAAAAAGCCTGAACTAAGAAAACAATGTACATATAAACCCTTTCACTGTGTGTGTGAAAAAAATAAATGTAAAAAAAAAAAAAATTTTTTTTTAAATAAATTTATTTATTTTTGGCTGCTTTGGATCTCCATTGCTGCATGTGGGCTTTCTCTAGTTGCAGCGAGTGGGGGCTACTCTTTGTTGCAGTGCAGCGAGTGGGGGCTACTCTTTGTTGCAGTGCACGGGCTTCTCACTGTGGTGGCTTCTCTTGTTGTGGAGCACAGGCTCCAGGCATGCGGGCTTCAGTAGTTGTGGCACGCGGGCTCAGTAGTTGTGGCTCGCGGGCTCTAGAGCGCAGGATCAGTAGTTGCAGCACACGGGTTTAGTTGCTCTGCGGCATATGGGATCTTCCCAGACCAGGGTTTGAACCCATGTCCCCTGCATTGGCAGGTGGATTCTTAACCACTGCGCCACCAGAGAAGTCCCCCACCCCCAATTTTTTTTTAATGTGGGATTATGGACTTTATTTTTCTGTTTAAAAAAAAAAAAAAACTTTTTCTGAAGTAGTACAAACAAAAACAGACCCCCCAAAATGTTGAGGAAAATACAACATAAATAATGAAATAGTAAAGTCCTTCCTATATATTTTACATGTCTGTATGAAGCTCTTACAAATCGGTAAGAGCTGAATTCACAGATCAACCCACCTGTGGCAGCATCAAAGATGAGACCACCTTTGCCTGCCTTCAAAAAGCTCAAAACATACCAAGAGTTAAAGCATTATGCAAATAACCCAAAACTACATCACAGGAAATTCTCTAAACTGAGTTGCCAATGAATCAAATGCAGTTTACTTCCAATAAGGCATTCTGGTAATGAAGCATCATTTGAGCAGAAATTTGTAAAATGCTATGATTTCACCACTCGGAGTCATGTACGAAGGAGAGAAAGAAAAGGTAAGCAGAGGATGAAGTCAGGAAATGACGCGTGTTTGGAAGTTAAGAGTCAAATCTGAACGGGAACTAATCCCTTATCGGTCGCATCATTTGCAAACATTTTCTCCCATTCTGTGGGTTGTCTTTTTGTTTTGTTTGTGGCTTCCTTTGCTGTGCAAAAGCTCCTGAGTTTAATTAGGTCCCATTTGTTTATTTTTGTTTTTATTTCCATTACTCTGGGAGAAGGATCAGAAAAGATATTGCCGTAGTTTATGTCAAAGAGTGCCCTGCCTATGTTTTCCTCTAAGTTTTATAGTATCTAGTCTTACATTTAGGTCTTTATTCCACTTTGAGTTTATTTTTGTGTATGGTGTTAAAGAATATTCTAGTTCCATCCTTTTACATGTAGCTGTCCAGTTTTCCCAGCACCATCTACTGAAGAGACTATCTTTCCTCCATTGTATAGTCTTGCCTCCTCTGTCATAGATTAATTGACCACAGGCGCATGGGTTTATTTCTGGGCCTTCTATCCTGTTCCTTTCATCTATATTTCTGTGTTTGTGCCAGTACCATACTGTTTTGATGATTGTAGCTCTGTAGCATAGTCTGAATTCAGGGAGCCTGATTCCTCCAGCTGAGTTTTTCTTTCTCAAGATTGCTTTGGCTATTCAGGGTCTTTTGTGTCTCCATACAAATGTTAAGATTTTTTTATCTAGTTCTGTGAAAAATGCCATTGGTAATTTGACAGGGATTGCACTGAGTCTGTAGATTGCCTTGGGTACCGGGGGGAAGGGTGGTGGGGGGAAAAATAGATTGGGAGTTTGGGATTGACATGTACACACTGCTGTATTTAAAATAGATAACCAAAAAGGACCTGCTGTTAAATTAATTAATTAAAAAAAAATCTGAATGGGGCATAAAGAGAAGGAAATTGATGGGACATTAAGACTTAAAGGGCAGGCAAGGGCCAGGCTGCACTGTAGGAACACATGGGGATGTTTCTACAGATAAATTCTGCAGAGAGCAAGGACAAGAGCTGAGCTAATCCCAGCAACAGTGCAAAGGCAGGAGCAAAGTGGCAATAAATTGACGGCAAACGGCAATTAGGAAACTTCTGCAAATTTTCAAGTGAGAAGGAACGAAGGCTTGAATTAGAGCAGTGGGAATTGGAATCTAACACCTGGCAGGGCTTGCTAAGTGACTGGACATAAGGATTTTATGTTTATTTGATAGAAATAAAAACGTTTATCCACATTATTCTTGACCAGAATGAATATAATAAAAATAAATCTACTTTGTCATTTAGCTTTATGTTATCCGTCCTTGAAATTGCAAAGATTTCCACTACATGGTGGGACTAAAGACACACTTCACATTAATGAATTGGATTTTGACAAGTATTTACCTTGAGGAGCCTTACACCCGTATTAATTTGTAATGCCTGGGCTTCCCTGGTGGCGCAGTGGTTAAGAATCTGCCTGCCAATGCAGGGGACACGGGTTTGAGCCCTGGTCTGGGAAGATCCCACATGCTGTGGAGCAACTAAGCCCGTGCGCCACGACTACTGAGCCTGCGCTCTAGAGCCCACGGGCCACAACTACTGAGCCCACATGCCACAACTACTGAAGCCCATGTGCCTAGAGCCCATGCTCCACAACAAGAGAAGCCCCTGCTCGCCACAACTAGAGAAAGGCTACGTGCGGCAACAAAGACCCAACGCAGCCAAAAACTAAATAAATTAATTAAATAAAATGGCCCTTTAAAGAAAAATATGTAATGTCTATAAAACTATTCTTATCTTACTAGAAAAAACCCATATTCACCCCTAAGCTCTATTAAGTTAAAAACAATTTTGGATAAATGTGTACTAGAAAACGTTATTTGATTTCTATAGGTACTTAGAGAAAATACAGAGATGTAGTCTAATAAACATGTGCTTAATCAAATGCATGTTATACATAGCACCAGGCCAGCTGACAACCTTGAAATCACCCTGAAAAATCTTCCTCCCCTAGTATTTCCCAAAGACTTTCAGTGGCATTACTAAACACTAAAATGACAATGTAGGGCTTCCCTGGTGGCACAGTGGTTGAGAGTCCGCCTGCCGATGCAGGGGACACGGGTTCGTGCCCCGGTCCGGGAAGATCCCACATGCCGCGGAGCAGCTGGGCCCGTGAGCCATCACCGCTGAGCCTGCACGTCCGGGGCCTGTGCTCCGCCACGGGAGAGGCCACAACAGTGAGAGGCCCGCGTACCGCAAAAAAAAAACAACAAAAAAACTGGCAATGTAAATTCAAGTCAGACAAACCCAATTCTGAATCTAGTTTAAAGGTGTAAGAGTTAAGGTAAAAAGCTAAGCCATAGTCACAAAAGACCCACCCATACAATGGTTTAAACCACAGAAGTTTATTTCTCTCTTGTTCTGAGGTGAGTGGTCTCAGCTGGTGGAGCAGCTGTTTCATGAAGTCACTCTGGACCCGGGGTCCCTCCAGCACGTTGGTCCACAGTCCTCTAGGACACTGTTATCATTTGCAGGTTGGAAAGGCGTCGTTCCAGATTCCAACTGGATGGAAGGAAAAAGGCCAGCTGGGAAGCAAGTCAGGTGTCTTCAGGACTGCCCTGGCAACAGCACACCCTGCTGACAGGAACCTGCCACTTGGCCACACCTGGCTGCAGGGACACTCAGCCACGTCACCGGCTGGCATGCCTCCGAGGAGGATGGATGGACTCCGGTGTGGCGGACAAGTAATCTCTGCCAGAAAGGCCTTTGGAGCAATGTAAAACTCCCTCATATGATTAGGAAGTGGGAAGTGGCTGCCATAAAAGTCAGCATAACGGTTACCTTTGAGCAGGAAAAGAAGGAAATTTTGAGATATTGGCAATGCATGAGGTAGTTACATGATGTCCTCTTTATATTAATTCATTAAGCTGTATTTTAAGTTTTTGCATCTTTTTTTCACAGCAAAGGGTTTTTAAAGACCAATCTTGCTTCAAGAAGATACACACTGTTCAATTCTTACTGGGTGTGTATACCTCAGTCAGTCTAGCAGATCAGAAAATTATATCCCAAAATGACATATAACATTGTTTGGTTTTAGTTAATACATTTTTGTAAAAGCAAATATTTGTCGTTTATTTCCATTGATTTCTGAGTTCAATTTCGCTATTTATCTGGTATGAAACGGGCTTTTAGAAATGAAATGCTGATTTACGATTTTATTTATAAGAGAGAAGGATTTGACATAACAGCTCAGCATGTGACAAGAGTCCGGGAATCAATTCAGGTTCAGCATCATTCATTCACCAACAACCCACGAGCAATCCAACTTTAACTCAGATTTATATGAAATAAGAATAAAACTGGTGGGACCGTGTGGCAGACAGACTCTAAGGTGGTCCCACGTCTCCTGCCTTCTAGTATTCATGCCCTTGTGTAACCCCTTGAGTGTGGGTGGGACTTACTTCTAACCAAAAGTATACAGCAACAGTGACAGAATGTGATTACCTTACATAGGAATGTAACGTCAGTCTTGCCAGGGACACTCTCTTGCCGGCTTTGAAAAAGCTGCAATAACGTAAAGCTGCTTATGGAGAGAATCACGTGGAAACGAACTGAGGGTGGCTTCTAGCCAACCATCACCAAGAACTGAGACCCTCAGTCCAAGAGCCTACAAGGGGCTGAACTCTGCCCACAACCGTGTGAGCTTACAAGCAAATGCTTCCCATTTCGAGCCGCAGATGAGACCCCAGCCCTGACTGGTACCTGCACTGCAGCCCTGCAGAGGACCCAGCTAAGCTGTGCCCAGGCTCCTGACCCACAGCAACTATGAGGTAACAAATGTGTGTTGTTTTAACTAAGTTCACAGTAAGAGTGTGACACAGGAACAAATATAATCTTTGTGAAAATTCCACTCTTTTTCCAAATCCAAGAACACTTGACAGAAAATACCTTATCTTCTCAATAAATTTACGAAAACTAGGATTTTAACAGGGTATTTTAAGAGCATGACAAGACAGCTCATGACAGGGGCTGACTGCCATTAATTTTTCTCAACAGAGACTCACATTACTGCTTCAAGAGGCATTTTATTATTTTATCATTTTTTTTTGTTTTTTTTTTTTTTTGCGGTACGCGGGCCTCTCACTGTTGTGGCCTCTCCCGTTGCGGAGCACAGGCTCCGGACGCGCAGGCTCAGCGGCCATGGCTCACGGGCCTAGCCGCTCCGCGGCATGTGGGATCTTCCCGGACCGGGGCATGACCCCGTGTACCCTGCATCGGCAGGCGGACTCTCAACCACTGCACCACCAGGGAAGCCCCTATTTTCTCAGTTTTTGAAGGTAAGTATATTTTGAACTCTGTCAAGTACACACTGCTCTTTTATTTTGGAAAGCAAGTATACAGAATAAAGGAGAAGGCTCTTTGATATTTTTTTAATTAATTAATTTATTTACTTATTTTTGGCTGTGTTGGGTCTTCGTTGCTGCACGCGGGCTTTCTCTAGTTGTGGCGAGCAGGGGCTACTCTTCGTTGCGGTGCGCGGGCTTCTCATTGCAGTGGCTTCTCTTGTTGCAAAGCACAAGCTCTAGGCACGTGTGCTTCAGCAGTTGTGGCACGTGTGCTCAGCAGTTGTGGAACATGGGCTTAGTTGCTCTGCGGCATGTGGGATCTTCCCAGACCAGGAATCGAACCCATGTCCCCTGTATTGGCAGGCGGATTCTTCACCACTGTGCCACTAGGGAAGTCCCGGCTCTTTGTTGTTTGATGTTAACTTTCTTTACTACTTCCCCCAGCACCAACATTCCCCCTAAAACACTATCAATTGCTAGGTATGTAGTCCATACCCCAAAATTCTTACTCTTCATTATTGACTCCCATAACAAGGGCAACAGATGTCTGAATATGAATAGACTGAAACGTTAAGCGTTACTGTATCTTAATCGACAAACTGCATTTATAACAGCTTTTGCACTATGTGTTAATATTTCTCAATTATTTCATCTCAATATAATTAATTGTATCTCACTCACTTATAACCTACTCTGTAGAAGAGAAAAACAAATTATCGGTCCAGACTTACAATTTAAAATAAAAACTGCTTTGCTAGTAAAAAAAAAAAAACAACAACAACAACAACAACAAAAAACACACCTGGTATTCCAACCATTTCAGTCACACTTGTGAGCATATGTCACTGCTTTTACTATTATATCATATGTCATAAACATATGTACACAGATCCACTGATCTGTCACGTAACAGTTTATACATTTCTACGGCGGTATAATACACATACTGTCAAGAACACTTCTCTTGTCTACCACAAATAAGCAAATACAGGTTCAATGACCTGAGAGCTAAGGGTTTAGAAATGGACACTATGAAAGAGCCCATCTCTTTGAAGTTACTTAAACAGCTGATCCAGATTCTAAGGGAATGTTTGGCAGAAATGCCTGAAACAACGAAGAGAGTGTCACATTTTCAAAGCAGTAAGGGCTAAGAGAATATAAAATTTAGTGAGCAGAAGCTCAGTCATCACTGAATGAGACTAAAACAAGGGGAAGCTGGACTGTTTGTAGGCAGGAACTTCCCTACACAATAAAAAGTTCTATAGAAAAACTCTGCTACATTTCGTTTTGTGAAAATTAATAAGAAGGCTCACTAAAATGGAGTTGGCAGACCAGAAGGGGGAGCTCTCATGCAGTACCACGCAAAGTCAGCAGGAGGAAGAATCAACAGGAAAGAATCATCAATTACAGGTCCCCACAGGAAAAGATGTACAGGGCATCTCCTACAAGAAATCCACTTCCCCAGCAACTCAGCCGGAAACCACCAGCACTTTGAACTCTCACTTTTCTCCAATGGACTTTGATTCAAAACAACCCCTGCCAACATCCACCTTTTTCTCTATAAAATAATGTTCCTCTCCTTTGTCAGACTTGCCTTTGGCCTTTGTATAGCATGCTTGTCCCAAATTGCAATTCTCTGCTATTCTCGAGTAAACCCACTTTTGCTGGTAAAATAACTCTTTCATTTTTAAGGTCAATGATTTTCAAAACTTAGTCTTAAGAATAATTAAGACTCAAGGTAACAAAAAATATGAAGGTTCATGAAAATTACTCACTCTTTTCACTCTCTGTCCAATTCTTAGACTCCACTAAATCACCTGAATGCATAGCAGACATAATCTTCTGAGCAACACTGGAGAGTGGTATCTTACAGAGGTCAAAGCCTACAAATGCCTCGTAACCTTCCATTTTCATAAAATCCTAAACGTAAGATAAACATAATACCCATATATTAATTTTGAGACTTCAAAATAAGAAACAAGTCATGTAAAAATTTTTACATAGAGACATTCATAAAAATTACTATATTCACCACTACAGGAAATAGGTATTAATTGTCTCCATAATACAGATAAGATAGTAAGAAGAAAGTGAAACATTTAGAGGCTCAACTGGGTATTATGGTAAATAGACAACAAAGTAAAGAATGTATCTCCAATCTTGAAGCAAGCAATCTACTCAAATATTTCCTACTTCCTGAGGTTTGAAACAAACGGCTATTATAATCTTCAAACATACAGATCTAGTAACATAAAAATTATTTTTAACTGACTTGGGTTATTATGACAGACACATAACCTAACATCCTTTCACTCGCACTGCTGGGCTGTACTGGTCCCCTGGGCTGAGCAGGTGAAGGTCTAGAAGGGACAGTACAAATCATCGAGTAGCTGGTAATACATCTAATGTATTTGGCACTAATCTAAACAGAATTTGTTGTTTCATGAACCAGAAAACCAGGTGACATTTTCCCACATTACTGGAGAGGAGAAAAATTTCAAGTAAATTCTCAATTCCAAGGTAGGGCAGAGGGAAAAACAGGAACAAACAAAGGTCACCTGTGAGGAGTTAATAACAAAATCTTAGGCAAAACTTATTGCTACAAATTTTTCAAGCATATTAAGATCTACTTAACAAATACAAAATTTGAAAAATGTACAAATACAATAATTAGCAAATTCAAAATTGTCAAGGCCCATATGTCATCTAAGCATACCCATTTTCTGATGGTTATAGCTAAAAAACTCCATAAACATCACCTAAAATGTGAAGTCTTTAGACAGGCATTCCACATTACAAGCAGGTAATACATTTTTGGAGCAGTAATATTTCTTGAAAGTAGTGTCTAAATCTTCTCTTTTCTCCATAAAGCTTACTTAGTATGTAACAGAGGTCACATATAAACTAGGCACTCAAGAATCATTTGATGTAATAACTGATAAATAAGCTACTTCAAATTATTTTACCTCAACTCTTAAAATAATTTCTAATTGTCCAAATACTACACTTGTATCCCAACCAATAGAATCCAACCCTTAGGTATTTTCACTCTTAAGAAATTGATTAAAATAGTGTTATACATCATCTGAGCAACCACTTCCATGGAATTTTGAAATTTCATTTTGAAAGACATTCATTATATGTAAGTCAGACTGAAGTCAAAGCACTGCTGAGATCTGTCCTGAAGATATGTTGAATCCCTAGGACCCAACCGCTAAAATGAGCAATGGCCAATGGAGACTTGACATTCTTTGTGGTACAAGCAGGAACATTAAAATTTAAGTCTCGAAGTCTACAGCAGGGAATTATGGGTGAATACAGTTTGAGTGGCAGAATTTTACTTCATAGACAAATATGAGGGGACTTAACTATTCCATTTATTAAGGTCTACAGCTTTAACAATGCTGATTCAAAGTCCTACAAATTTTTAAAATATTTAACAGCAGAAATTTCTATCTCTAAAAAAAAAAAAAAAAAAGAGATACAATTAACTCTGTAAAAAATATCTGCATTATATAATAATGCTTTTTCCCTGTAACTTAAAAATTACCAGGACTAAGTACCACCAAGCAAATGTTCAAGTCATAAAAAGCACTGGGACTTTGAACAAACATATAATAAACCAAATTGATATAATACTTGAATTCATTAAATGAAACGTTCCATTGACCTCGAATTTAAAATTTTCAGTGTTTATTAGCTATATTCTCCTCCTAATATATAAAATATTAAAACACAGCACGTGCAGTAAAGATTTCATTTTCAATCTTCAAGACCAACAGCCTTAATCTTTGACCGGTTTTCTAAATTCTCCACAATATCTTTCAGATAATCTTCATCTTTAAAAAAATATACATATAATTCTCTTTCCATTTGATGCAGTTTATTAGATGCCAAAATTTTTCTTTTTGTCTTCACATCAGCAAGAATATCAGTAAGAAGATGATTTAGCTTATTTAGCTGAGATTCAACTTGATGAAACTGCTCCATTAACTCCTAAAAGGAAAACAGTAATGTTTTTAATTCAAGAGCTCTATTCATACTACCAATTATAAATTTAAAATGTAATTTACATAAGAAGAATCTAAATGATATAATGATTATTCCCACAATCTCAACAATAAATGAACCTCAATTAAAAATCCATAGCAGGGGGTACTTCCCTGGTTGTCCAGTGGTTAAGACCCCGAGCTTCCACTGCAGCGGGTGGGGGGGGGGGGGTTCCATCCCTGGTCGGGGAATTAAGATCCCACAGGCCACGGGCCCCGGGCAAAAAAAAAAATCCATAGCAGGATTAATAAAAAGTCTATGTATTGATAAGACCCACTGCAACCACTTCCTATAGGCAATTTTAAGTGATTCAAAGCAAACTCCTACTCCCTGAAGAGTACTTGATATGTAAACTGTTCTGCATATTCATACATTCAAATATTACTGAATGCCCACGCACCAAGCACTGTTTTAGAGTCTACAAATAGAAGAATGAGCACCATTTCCTTCCTGGAACTTACATTCTGCTTAAGTAATCAAACCTTGTTTTAGCCTAAGCTGTTTACTCTAGACATCACAGGTTCTGAGAAAACCTTGAAATGAAGCAATTACCAATATAAAAGAATTACCTTAACAAAAATCTCATTTTTCTTTTTCCACATTGTTACAGAAGATGGAACTATATGTGACATTCAACAATCCTGACTTACCGTGTAATTCTTCTCAAAAACCTAGACATGCTGGACCCTTCACAGTTAATAATTGAAATTCTTCACTTCTTAACATTAAAAGCAGTTTATTAACAAGTTTCCATGGCCTTCTAGTCATGTATTCTACTCCTATGATTTTTCAGCCAGTATTACCAAAGAGGTTCTCAGAAAATCTGTAGCTGTAACTACACCTCAACCTCCCACAGCCTCTCAGCATGGTCCACAGCATGGTAATCACCTGGGGGAGTTTGTTAAGAATAGTTTCCTGCACCTCATTCTACACTAAATCACTCTGCAACAGGGCCAGAAGCTACATTTCAACAGGCTCCTTGGTGATTCTAACGTACAAGTTCATGAATAACAGCTTCACACCTGTCATAAATGTCAGTTCCAGAGAGTATTTCTTAAACTAACTACATTAAAAAAAAAAAAATCAAGTAATATCCACATTAATTGGTCTCTCTTTGAGGAAAAACTCTGTAAACTTGAATACAATCAGAAACATCTAACCTTTAGTTTCAATACTAAAGATCTTAACAGTTACTAAAATAATACTCCTACAAATACTGAAAAATATTCAACTTCATTAATAAAAATGCAAGTTAAAATTCATATGGATGACACTTTATACCTCACTGGGATAGGGAAAAACATTAAATAATGATACCCAATGACATTATAGTGAAATCACCATATTTTAGTGATTCTAGGATGGAATCTTTCACATTTTAATATAACTGAAATCAACATGCACTGTACAATCAAGAGCATCATGTAACTGTTATTGACCAGACACTCATTAGAAGCACTTTATCACCAATATTTTATTTTTTGCCATGCCACAAGGCTTGCAGGATCTTAGTTCTCCCAACCAGGGACTGAACCTGCGCCGCCTGAAGTGGAAGCGCCGAGTCCTAACCACTGGACCGCCAAGGAATTCCCTCACCAATATATATATATATTTTTATTATGGTAAGAACACATAACATGAGATCTCCCCTCTTAAATTCAGGAGTACAATACGGTATTGTTAACTACAGGCACAATGTTGTATAGCAGATGGCTAGAACTTGTTCATTTTGCATAACCGAAACTTTAGACCTGTTGATCAACAACTTCCCATCTGGCAACCACCATTCTACTCTGTGCTTCTAATAAATCTACTTTAGATGCTCATATAAGTGGAATCATGCACTATTTCTTCGTGACTGGCTTATTTCACTTAGCATAATCTCCTCAAGGTTCACCCTTGTTGTGGCATTTTGCAGTTCTCTTTTTCTAAGGCTGAATGATATTCCATTGTATGTGTATACTATATTTTCTTTATCCATTCCTCCACTGATGGACTTTTAGGTTGTTTCCACAGCTTAGCTATTATGAGTAAGTGCTGCGATGAATATGTGAGTGCAGACATCTCTTTAATATCCTGTTTTCATTTCCTTTGGATATATACCCAGAAGTAGGATTACAGGATTATAACAGTAGTTCTATTTTAAAAACTTTTGAGGAAATTCCATACTGTTTTCCACAGCAGCTGCACCATTTTGTATGCCCACCAAAAATGTACAAGGGTTCCAATTTCCCCACATCCTCACCAATCCTAGTCTTTTGATTTTTGATAACAGTCATCCTAACAGGCATAAGGTGTTATCTCACTGTGGTTCTGATTTGCATTTCCCTGATAATTAGATAATCGAACATCTACTCATAAACCTGTTGGCCATCTGTATTTCTTCTTTAAGGAAATGTCTATTCCAGTCCTTAGCCCATTTTAAAATCAGGTTATTAAGTTTTCTGCTATCACCAACATTCTTGATGTATAATGTGGAAAAATATTAAAAGTACTTTGAGTCAAGATATAACATAGAAGTGGACACTAAATGTGAAGCTTTAGAAACACCTTAACCATTTTAATTGGCTTTTTCCCTTTTAATGTATATTCAACAGTGATATGATAAAAACCCACACCTAAAAGGTATCTTCTAATAGGCATGAAATAAAAATTCTAAATAAGGAAATACTGTGTCAGTTTAACTGAACAAGTTTTTTCTTTCTTAGAAATTCATGAAATTATGGTGTATCATATGATAAGTGGTGTCTAGCAGACATTTAATAGTGCTGGTGACATTGTAAGTAGGTACAACTCCTTTGAAAAGCAATATGGCAGTATCAAAGGCCAAAAAATAATGTGTATACCCAAGAAATCCAATAATTCTACTTCTAAGAGTTCATCCAAATGAATGTATCAAAAAAAAAAAAAGAAAGTATCCAACAACAAAAAGCTATATACACAAGATATACATGATCTCATTCAAGAGCAAACAAAAGAAAAAAACGAAGACTATCAAAATACTCCAAGATGGTGGACTGGTTACACAAATTATGACACAGTAATTAAATCAAGAGTATTATAAACTTTAAAAATTAAAATCGTTTAGCACGGAAATGTTTATTTCATAAGGCTAAGTATAAAGGAAGAACATGAAAGATATATTAAGTAAAGGAAAAAAGCATCCACCTTGCAAATACTAACCAAAAGAAAGATAGCATAGGAATATTAATATCAGACAAGAGAATATTAAGACAAAAAGCACAACACAAGGTCATTATATAATGCTCAATGGTTCAATCCACTGCAATTTAAGTCTACCAGAATATTTCACTGCGATTTTAAATTTGGATGTAACTTATAAAATAAACTCAAATATAAAGAAAAAACTGACAGAACTACAAGGAGAAATTTTCAAATCCACCATCATGGGATTTTCACATAATTGTTTAAAAGATCAAGAAGATAAAAATCACTAATAGGAGACTTTAAAGAACTAATCACAAATATCACTTCACATCCATTAGGATGACTGTTACATATGTTTTAAAAAGGGAAAATAACAAGTGTAGGCGAGGACATGGAGAAACTGGAACCCTGGTGCAGGTGCTGTGGAAATGTTCGGCAGTTCCTCAGAAAGTTAAACAGAGACTTACCACATGACTCAGCATCCACTCCTAGGTATATACCCAAAAGGAATGAAAACAGGGACTCAAGTGCTTGTACAACAATGTTCACAGCAGCATTCTTCAAAACAGCCAAAAGGTGTAAACAACCCAAGTGTCTATTAAACAGATGAACAGATAAAATGTGATGTATACACACAATGGAATACTCAGCCGCAAAAAGGGATAAAATTCTCACACCTCATGCAATATGGATGATACTTAAGGACATTATGCTAAAATAAGCCAAACACAAAAGGACAAATATTATACAATTCTACTTACATGAAGTACCTAGAGTAGGCAAATTCATAGAGACAGAAACTGGAACAGAGTTACCAGGGATGGGGGAAAGGAGGAATGGGGAGTTAATATTTAACAGGCACAGAGATTGGCCCATTTGGGATGAGGAGAAAGTTCTGGAAATGTATGGTGTCATGGTTGCACGACACTGTGAATGTATTTAATGTCACTGAATTGCACACTTTAAAGTGGTTAAAATTGTAAATTTTACACTTTATTTTACCACAGTAAAAAAATTATTTAAAAAAACTAATCATAAGCCGCCTTATTTCAAGAGAAGTAAGCTAGTTACTCAGATCAATTCTTCTATAGGAAAAAATGTGAAAGGTGAAATGAAGTACTTAGTCAAACAAAACAAAAGCAACAAAGAGGTAACAAGACATTAAAAGAAACTACAAGACCATAAAACAATGCAGGTTGGTAAGGAAGCCCAGGAGGTGCTTATTCAATTGCCAATCTTGGAAAATCAGAATCCATGATTCCTGGGAGAAAAATCAAAGTCCAAGGTCCACAGAAGGTGGGAAGTCAAACAGGAGACTCTTCATAATAAACTAAGGACTCCAAGGACACCAACAATCTTAAGATCAGGATGGCCAGAGGTGGAAGAGCCCTTGGTTAGAATTACAGCCCAGATAGGAGTCACCTGGGTCCTCCGAAAACAGAGTCTGAACCCAGTTTATGGTTCAGAAGTGGTGGTGCCCAAAATATCTAACAAAACATACATGAAGGCAGAAGGCATTTAAGGATCCTTTTGTTATCTCATAATGTAAGGGGGTCCCTTCACCAGAAAGATACTGATTTTAAATTTGTATGCCTCAATAAATGGTGATGGGACAATCTGGTTATTCATAGGGAAAAAATAAAATGAGAACTCTACCTCTCATGTCATACATAAAAATAAACTCCTGGTGGATTAAAGAACTGAACTTGAACAGCATAACTTTAAGATAAAGTAAAGGGGACTATCATTATGATATTATGGGCAAACCTGAACAAGATATAAAAAAGGGCAAACTTTAAGAGTGATTAAATGACATGACATTAAAACATCAAAAAAAAAAAGCCAAAAATAAACTAACAGGAAACAGTAAAAAAGAAAAAAACAAGCCACAAATAGGGAGCAAATATACATAACACACATCACTGACAAAGGACTGGTATTTGAAATACATAAATAACTCCTACTGAAAGGGGGTTCAACCTCCCTAACCATCAGAGAAATGCAAATTACAATCTCAACGGGACGCTATTTTACATCTCTACAGAGTGAGAGAAAATTATAAATCAGACAGTGCTACGTGATGAACAGGATATGGATACATAGCATCTCTTAAACATCGCTGGTACAATATGATACAACCCCTTTAGAAACCAGTTTGATGTACACTGTAAAACTGAACCTGTTATCTAGCAATTCCACGCCTGTGTGAGGGGACAGCGAGTGATGTGTGAGTGTGAGAGTGTGTGTGCGTGCGTGTGTGTGTGTGTGTGTGTGTGTAGGCATGCATCTACAAGACATGCAACAAGACTATACATAGCTGTATGATCTACAACGGCAAAAACTGGAAATAATCTAAATGTCTGTCAACAGAACAGATAATTGTGGAATTTCACATAAGAGAATACTAACTATACAAAAGAGAGAACTATAAATGAGCTATAGCTTTACAAATATCAACGTGGATGAATCTCAAAATCATATTAAGAAACAAGCAAGTTACTAAAGAATACATTAATACAATCTATATAAAATTCAGAAACATACAAAACTAAATAACACATGGTCTGTATTATAAACAAAAGAAAGCGAATGACAAAATTAAGCGTAGTAGTTACTCCTTGAAGAAGAGAGGGGAATGGTATTAGGAGGAGCACGCTATTACTAAGTGTACAGAGGATTTGAGAGATGTAAGGGCAATCCTCTATTTACTAAGATAGGTGAAAAGAATACAGGGGTGGTTTTATTTTTCTTAATTCTTAGCATAAACATTATATATCCTTCTACATCTGAAATATTTCATAAATTTTTAAAATTCTGTGTGCACTGATCAAAACGATCTGAAAAATATATTTATGTTTTTATATGAATAAAAATGAGGTATGAAAATGTTATTAGGGCAATGAGATATGGAGTAATATTTTCCTCATGTTAACATTTTCTTTAGCATCTTTTACAATGAACACTTTTTTTTTTTTTTTTGCAGTACACGGGCCCCTCACCGCTGTGGCCTCTCCTGCGCGGAGCACAGGCTCCGGACGCGCATGCTCAGCAGCCATGGCCCACGGGCCCAGCCGCTCTGCGGCACGCGGGATCCTCCCGGACTGGGAGACAAACCCATGTCCCCTGCATCAGCAGGCAGACTCTCAACCACTGCGCCACCAGGGAAGCCCTGAACACTATTTTTTTAAGTATTTTTAATTACTATAGCAAACACCCACCTGATCACTAAGCAAAAGCTGATTTCCTCCTTGATACAAAGCATCACAAAGCATGTCCACATCATTATTTAGTTTGGACAGAAAGAAAGAATGCTCTTGAGCAGATACTGCTAACTGCTCTTGTACCAAAGAAACGTCCTGTTTTAATTTCTCAGCCACTTCTTCCAGGTTTCCATGGGTTATAAACAATTCTTTTTTCTTATTCTCTCCTTCTAAAAGTTGATAAAGCCTAAAATGTAAGATTAAAAATTACAGAAAAAAATTCTCAAGTCAGTACAGTTTTCAAAATTATAATCCACTATATATTGGGGCATCTTTGGGGAAAGCTAACAACCTATAAATATTAATCAAACAACTAAAAACATTCCAACTAAAATACTACCTCATTACAGAAATATGTATTCTAATTACTGTATCTGAATCCCCAGTTTTCCCATCTTCCAAGTTTTAGACAAAAAATTTTTTGACTTAAACTGCCATTAACCTACCTCAAACAAACGTTTCAGAGGTACCTCCCTAGAAAACAATTCTTTCACAGAACACAACTATGATGTAGTAGAAACAGCAATGAACTTGAAACAGAAGACCTAGATCTGAGTTCTGGCTGCCATGTAAGACCTAAGTCAAGTCAACCTCTGAGACTTAATTTTCACATCGTAATACCTACCTAATTTTAAAGGACTGTGGTAAACTTAAAAGAGAAAAAATGAAAATATAAACAACGTAAAATGTTTAAAAAAGTGAACAGTAAAGAGCCACGTAAATAGTAAACTTGCTACTCCAGTCATGTCCATATTTGCTTGACAAATTAAATTCCTAATGAACCATGAGGTCACTTTAACACTTCAAACGTTAATGGCAGAAATATCCTACAAGACTAATGGAAAAATGTGAGGCAGCACTTTCTACATATTTATGACAAAAAGTGCCTGCTCTTTTCCTCAGAATTTTTCTTAAATGTATTATTTTAACAAGTTGCAACAGGTTTCCTAAAATAGGTTCAAGCCTAAGGCTAATTCTGCTCTTGTGGAATGTCACTACACAGTTCCAGGGGGCACCATTTACACAGAATCATGAGGTCAATGCCACCTCTGAAAGTGTGCAGTGAGGCAGCCCTATCCCTGCCCTTCATTTCATTAATAAGAACACAAAGTATTAGATGATTTTCTTCTAGCCTAGAGAAAAATCAGGAGTAGGATCGAGATTTTTGAGTCCTTTGACTACTTTAGCCCTCCAATTTCAGTATCCCCATACCATCAATTGCTTAGACATCCAGAAAAGACTGGAAGCTAGCATTCATTCTTGCTGATTCACCTTGACTAGACGCAAAAATGAAGTCTTCTCTCCTCTCTACTGCTGCCTTCTCCACATGAAGTCAATTCTCTGCTCTGCAATACTTGCTATTCACCCAGCTGTATTCAAACTTCCTGCTGTAAGTTAAACTCCTGCCCCAAATCTAAAAACATCTATCAATAAATAGTGCCTAAACATGAATAAAGACCTTGTATTGTATATTTTCAATCCTCCAACCCATCCACTTCACCTCTAAACCAGCTATTTCCAGATTTAACATAAATGAAAAAGAGAGCAAGAATTAAAAAGGAAAACGAAACATATAAGAATATAACAGAAAGGTGGAAGAACAGAATACAAAGGCCAAAAACGGAGTGCAAAGAATTCTTTAAACGTCCACAATTTTAGTTCAAACTCTAGTATTTTACAAAAACGAATGGAAAAATAATTACTCACTAAAGAAACAATGAAGCCTACCTATGAGTAGAATAATCCTTGGTATCAATGGTATTCCTTGGATTTATCTGCTGAGATACAGATGGGTCTGTCAGCATTTCTAATTGGTGGTGGAGCATCAAATTACTTTGACTAAGTTCTTGAACCAAGTTTTCAAGCTGACGATATAGGTCCAAATGCCTTCTCAATTCAATTTCATAAGATAATTGTACAAGTTCAAATGATGCCTTTTGCTTTATCAACTGATTTAAAACTAACTCTTGTCTTGCTGTGTAATAGTCTTGTTTAGCAATCTGCAGGTCGAAATCTCCCTTTACAACTGGCATATTCAATAACTGGGCATTCTCTCTTACCACAGCAGGCAAAATTTTGTCTTTTATATGAGTGATTTGTTCTTCAAGTTTCAGAATCTCACTGTTCAAGCTAGAAATTTTAGCATCCAAAATATCTTTGCCAAGAACCTACACAAAGAAAACAATTACATTTCAAACTGTAAGTATAAAGTTGAAATAGTTTTTAAATTATTTTCACTTTCCATTTTAGGTTATCAGATAACATACTCACTAACACTTATTTCATATTAGCAGAAGCCAAAATCACAGTTTAAAGAAGCAAAGTGTAGACTAAGCCAAGGGTAAAGCCATTATGAATTGCTAACTTTTAATGCTATTACTACCATGTAAAATACTAGACACAGTAATGGACATCTTGTCATGTTTGTCTTAATAAAAATCACACTACTCACCGAATGCTAATGTATACTATTTAAGTTTTTCTTAAAATTAAAATAATCTCAGTAGCTATTCTCCCAGCCTGCCTGTTGATTTCAGCACTTCTACAGAATAACAGGACTTCACACATCATTCCAAAGTTTGTGTCAGTTATAGGTATTCAGCTTCAGAAAAGCTGTTATTTTTACTCAACTATCTAGTGGTTACATTACCAAGAAAGCAAGCTTCCCAAGAGTGCAGATGGCTAACTATAATACATCTATACATTCTTAGAAAAGAATCAGGGTTTCAATCCACTGAACCGGATCTCTAACTTCATTAGCACCATCCTCTGGTCAGCGCAAACAAGGCAGAAAACCCGTAACACAGCAATAAGGCTCTTTACCCATTCATCATAAAAAAGGAAATGTCAGGGTCATCTGTATCTGAACCAACACAGAATGCAAAAGTACTTTTGTTTAAAATGAACTAGATAACGTGGTCCGGTTATAATTACTATTTCTGCCCTCGGCTAATATGAAGATCTATTTGTACGAAACAATGACACAGATCACAACTAAACACTGAACAAACAGAAAATAAGAGACTGTGATTCCTTATTATATCCCCATTTCTAAAGACTTTACTATCAGTATTACTCCATTATCAACAACAATTTCAATATGAATCCAGTCCCATTTCTCATGTTTACCTTGCTAGTGAGGCTATGAAGATTCTCCTCTGCCCATTTTATACTTGACTTCAGGCTCAAATTTCTTGCTTTCAAGTGAATTAACTGATGTTGAGCACAAATATATGCCAGCTGCAGCCTAGCCATCTCTAGCCGTCTCTCCTCAAGAACTTCTTGATTATCACAAATAGAGGACGCTTGTATATCTAAAAGTTGAAAATTTTCTTCGTTTGAACTTTCAACTACTTCATGTACACCTTGAAAGAACTGTTTTTTGGTATATAAGGTTAATGCTGCTGTGCTTTGCTCTTCTTGGCTTAGATATTTTTCCAATGAAAATTGAGATAAAAACACCAGTGGATCTGTCCCTTGACCCAAATTCGAATGTCTGAAGAACACCAGTAATTTTGCAACTCCATCAGTAAGAGCGTGAAGCTCATTACTGATCTTAGTATTGGTAGCATTTAGAATTCGCTGACTCTGCTTCAGCTTCTTATTGGCTGCTCCTTCTTTAGCATTTAACCTCAGAGACTTGTGGCTAGTTACTGAAGCCATCAACTGGCATTTATTACGTCGCTGAATTTTCAGGTTCTTTAATTTCTGCAGAGTTTGAACCTCATCCTCTAATTTCTCCAGCTCTTTGTCATTCAGGGTAGGTGTCTTCAAATCAGAAGTTTTACAGGTATTAAGAACTTCATCCAACGCTGCTCCTTCTAGGATGGGCTTGCCTGATTTCTGAAGAATGCTAAAAGCTTCCAATTCCTCTTCAGATAATACGTTCCGTTCACTCACATTCCCACAAAACCACTTCAAAAATGATTCATTTTCAACAGTCTCAAACAACCAGTCAAAATCTTCCCCATTAAGAATATCAGCTTTGGGATAATCAATTTTTTTTAACGTTTCCACAAACTCCTTTCCACAACTCATGGTTTAACTACCCAAATTTTTTGTAACTGATAAGGTTTTATAGTGTTGATATTTAGAAAATGAATCCAAATACATACAAAACTAATTTTATGTTAAGTCCACAGAGAAGGGGGAAATATATTTTTAGACTCTATAATAATTTCTCCTGGGGGGGGAAAAAAAACAAGTGTTAGACCACAAATAGGGCGACTATATCTTTGAAAGGATGATACAGCTAAACATCACAAGATACAGTTGTAGCTGGAAAGTCTGATGAAGATAAACAATTAGGGTATTACTTAGAACAATGCAACAGTAATGAAAACCTAATTAACAAGGAAATCCTATTTTTTCCAAAGATAACACGGTTTAAAATACGCTGTATTTTAGAAAGCAGCAGTTCAGTTTTTAATTCAAAATACATGGATGTAAATATATCCAAGCCATCACGCGGCTAAGCAGCCTCCTTTCCCTGTCCTTCCTGAGAAAACAGAAATAAATATGGTAAGTTTTTTACGAGAGTCAACTAAATATTTACCTGAATAACTCAGTCAGCATCCGCATTCACGCAAGAACCAGTCAGATACGACGAACCTAGTGCAGAGAAAATCAGGCTTAAGGTTTAAGAACCACCCCCGACTCGAGAAGAGCCAAAGGACTGAGCAGTCGTTCAATAAAGGTACTTCAGGCATTTATTATTTTCAGCACAGGGACCACCTGTCCACGCTGCGAACTCCAAGGACGTAAACAGGAGGCACAGAGGAGGGCCCCAGTAACACATCTGCGGCACTCGGTGATTTGGGGTGATGCATTCAGCGATGACTGGGACGCGCGTCAATAAACTACTCGTCCACAGAGGCCGCCGAATCGGCGCCAAGACAAACTGCACAAACCTCAGGCGGGTGCCCGGCCGGCCTGCGGGGCTCAGGTACGCCACCCCGCGTCCTAGCAGCGCCTCAGGGTCGGGCCTGGACGGGCGGGGCCCCGGGCGCCCCCGCCCCGCCCACACTGGAGCCCCCCGTTTCCGGCCGCGCCCCTCGCCCCTCACTCGCGCCCCCGGCACCCCCCCCCGCACCGGAGGGAGCCCCCAGTGTCCCGCCGCTCTCCTCAACCCTCCGGGCGCCGCCCCCCGACCGCACTGGAGCCGCCAAGCTCCGGACGCTCCCCTCACCCACCCGGCCCCCACTCGCACCCCCGGGCCCTCGCCCTGCGGACAGCGACTGCGCCGCGCGGGCAAGTACCTGCGCGCCCGAAGGACGTCCCCAGGGACGCCCGGAAGAAAGACGCAGCCCACTGACCCGCGCCGCTCCCACAGCCCCACCTCCCGCCTGATAGAACGGCGAGGCGGCCGCCACATACCTCAGAAAGCTCGGCTTGTGCCCCTCAACAGCCCGCCGCCACGCCTCGCACGGCCTCACGGGAACGCCGCCCCCCGCGCGCGCGCAGAAGACCGAGCCCGGGTCGCGGGGCGACCTTCTGCACAGGCGCAGGGTCGGAAGAGGCGGGGCTGGATGGGGCGGGCCCCCGGCCTGACGTCTACCAGCAGGGAGCGAGCTGATTGACTCCCTGCCTCAGGGGCGGGGCCGGGGCGCGCGAGGGGGAGGGGTGGGGTGAGGTCTGGGGGTCGCCTAGGCGGGAGGTCCGGCCTCGCACAGTCGCTGCGCCTGCACGCAGTACCCCGTTTGCACCCTCTGAGGAGCCGGCTTTCAGCCGCAGCCTCGTTGGGTCGGGAGCGCGCACCGGAGCCAGCCCCGCCCTGCCCTGCCCTGCCGGCCGCCCTGTGACCGGGCAGCCTCGGCCCCGTGGCCTCTGTGTCCCGTCCTCCCCGGCCGCGGGGCCGCGCTCCACTCCGGAGTGCGCGTGGACGAGCTCGCGGAGCGGACTTACTCGCCTCACAGCCTTTTACGATGAACGCTGTTTTGCAGGAGCGCTTAGTTACCAAGCCCTCACCTGACAATCCCATTTTCCACATACGACTTTTAAATAAAAGTTGAAACTATAACTCATATAGACATACAGTGGATATGTGTCGGGATGGAGACGGTTTCCAAGGAGGATGCCGGAAACGGAAGATGTGTGGTCAGCGAAAGGAGCAGTGCTCAAATAAGATTGCCGAGTTTGATGCAAATCTGGTTGACGCCCCACCGTCCAATGAAACCAGACTTTTGGGGGTTATCATTTGTATTGGGCAGAATTCATTTGCATCTCTACCAGACACAAATCATTTGTAAGTTACCAATCTTCTACAAATTAACATCTAAATGTGCAAGGTTGGGGCCCTGGTCATTACTACATAGTCAATACCCCCCCACCCACCCCCAGCATCAAATGGCCCTAAGGTGGCTTGTTAGACAATGTCCTTGTCTAGTGCGACGTCGTAAGGGCAAAAGTCTTTCCGGGTAATTTTCCTTAGTATTTTTAAGAAGAGAAAGAATAATGTTCTGGGGCAGATGCCATGAAATAATCTTGACTTGCACATACTTATTAATTCGTTTTACTTTTTTAATCCTCCTCTTCCGAAAGACGATAAAGCCTAAAATGATCGGAAAAATAAACATTACAGGAGAAAAAATCCACAGAGCAGTGCCCGGCCCGAAAGCAGGGCCCTGGCCCCGGGCGGGCGGGGAACGGTCCTGTTGGTGTGAGGTGGGAGGCTGGGTTAGAGCCCCGGGCCCGGGAAGACTCACTCCTTTGCCCAGCCGTGGGGATGGGGATGGGATGGGGGCGAGCTGCGGGGAGAGGAACCGAGCAGCTTTCTGCGGAGGAAGGGCAGGCTGTGGAGGCAGCGCCTTCAAGAAATTCTGCTGAGGAGGCAAAGACTGAGGGAGAGAGAAAACAGCAGGACGACAGGAGATGAGGGGGTGGGAATGCAGAGCTGGGGGGAGGGCTTGGGTTTTGTTTTGTTTTAAGATGGGAGGAACTTGGGGATATTTATAGACTGTGAGGAGGAACTCAGAGGAGACAGAAGTAAGGATGCAGAAAGAAAAGGGCTGCTTTCATGAAAGATCCCTGGGACGTGGGAGGGTGAGACCCCAGCACACGGAGGCTGAACTATCAGCCCACTTTTCCTAGTGACTCCTGCGTCGTTTCCTGGGCCCACAAAATTCCGCGTATGACTTTGAAATGCTGACCGCAGTTATTTGCCTGAAAGATGTTCGTGGAGTCAAAAAAAAAAAAAGCCCTAAAAATATAAAAAGTAAAAATCACAACGGTGTTAGCCTCCAGGGTACAAATGACAAATACTAGAGGGTTAACTACCCAGACTCAGAAAGTTCTCCTTGAGAACTGGAGTTATTAGGGTACTTCTCTACTTGAGGCTGCATTCGGAATTTAAGAAAGCAAGCGTGTTACACGTACTCCCAGGACAAGCTTTCTTTCCTCCAATCAAAATCATTTGGGCTTTTAGTGGAGAACCTAGGGAGTCAAAAGGTAAAGGGAACCGGTATGATTCTTCCCTGCGAAAGCCCGTGAGACTCAGTTGGACTAAACAGACCAAAATGTGAGTGTGTTTGTTATTTCCATTCTTCCTGTGGAAATCTTTTTTCCCCTATTGATATTAAAAAGAATTTTAGGTTTTGGACGATTTCTTTTCAGATACGTTAAACTGCAGTCTGATGTTGAAGATCTTTTGTTTTCAGATGTGTGGATAGTTTTCAGTGACGGTGGTGGGAGTCCATCCTTCAGGTGGGGGAGTGACACTCTCACACAGTGTTAGAAGCTCGATTCTGCAGTCACGAAAGTGACCATCGGTGGCAAGAGACAGATGCTGGGAGCATCCTGTGCACTGGCGGGGGTTGGGGGTGAAGATGGGTGGGTAGGGCAGAGAGCAGCCTGGAGGGCAGACGCCTGGGGCCTGATGGCCAGGGAGAGCCAGAGTCTGCATGACTGTCCGTGTGCAGCTGAGTAAGAAGTGGCTCTGGTTCCTTTTCTCCCTCCTGGTCCTTCCCCTTCAGAAGAACACCACTGTGTACCTTACACTGTAGGGCTGGAGGAGGGTGGGAGGAGAGCGCGTTTGTCCTCCATCACGTTGACAATCATGTGCGAAGGTGAAAACTGAGTCCTCAAACTCCTGAGTGGCTGGGGGTGAGGAGCTGCCCGCGACGACCCGGCGGGGGTGGGAGCAGCGAGGCACCTGGAGGGGGTTGGCAGCTCCTAAGGATCACCGGGACAGGCTGAGGAGCCGGCAGGCAATGAGGACGGAGGGGTTGAGAGCGACCGCAAACTAGACGGGTAAGAAGATAATCCCAGTGACATTCTGGAAAGATCCCTCTGAGGCTAGTGTGCCCTGAGGCTTGGCCTGGCGAGGAGCTGGGAAAGGAGGGAAGGAACCAGCCTGAAAAGGGCCTGGCCGCTGAGTAGCCAGCTTACCCCAGCACCGATCTGGGCGGCCATAACCCCAGCAAAAGTGCGATAGGAAGACCCACTTCCCAGAGGAGTTGGGAACCGGGAGCTGGGAGCCGAGGGGTTGGTGAGTGTGGAGGGACGGGGGAGGGAGCCGGGGTGGGCTTGGGCTGAGCTGAAGGCACAGGAGTGGGTGGGGAGAGGGCAGGGCACCTGGCTTTGATCCTGGAGGCGATGGGGGCAACAGGACCACCAGAAGCCATCTGGCTGCCAAGGAGAGCGTGGGCGGGAGGGTTGAGACTGAGGCAGGTGTCCTCCCGCTTGGGGCGTGGGTGGTGCTTGCTATAATCCAGGCTTGACACTCAGAGATGGCACTGGGCTGTGGAAGGGCTTCCCAGAGGGCTAGGTCGGGTCCCAGGGCCACCACCTTCCGGCGGGCGACCTAAGGCAGGCACCTTCCCTGAGACTCAGCTACCTGTGAGACAGGCCCAGGGTGAGGACCTCAGGTGCTAACTACCTCAAGTGTTTAGCCCTGACGCCCTCAATAAAAAGTGATGGTGATTTAAAGTCATAGTAATATTTAGATTCAAATACTCCCACTTACATTCATGCCCGAGTCCTGGCGGCTCAAGGCCCCAGCTGCATCCCAAGTAGGATTCCCTTCTTTTCTAGAGGTGCCCCCAGGGGACTCACACAGGTTCAAGAGGCCAGAATACTGCTTCCTGCTGGGGGAGGGAGGACAAGTCAGATGCCCCAGCGTCCCTCTAGGTCCTCTCCCACAGACGCGCACCAAACCCGCGGGCAGGTCTCGTGGAGCCGCCTGTGCGCGCCGTGCCTGAGCCCAGCATGGCAGCCCCGGTCCCCGGGAAAGTCCCATCCTGGCTGCCCGACTCTGGGTGGGCACTTCCTCCCCAGGCTGCGCTCCCTGGGGCCACACCGCTTCACACCCCTACCCTGCACAACAGGACGTCCTGGGGACAAGGAGGGTTTCTCGAGCTGCAGCCCTTAGAGCCAGCAGCCGCTGTGCAGAAAGGGCACAGACACGCGCGGGTGGGCTGCGGGCATCAGCAGAGGACACCTGGCTGGCACGGAGCACCCTGAGGGCCTAGCTGTCCTCACGGGGCAGTGCCCCAGCCCCAGAGGCAAAGTCTGAGGCCGGCAAGAGCTCCTGCTTGGCAAACAGGCCAAGGCTGGGGGGGGCGGGGCTTCCACCTTGACCCCCACCTTCATCTCCAGGTGACTGTCCAGAGAGGCAGCTGTGATGGTGGGGTCTTGGTGGCCGACTAGTAGGTCTCCTGGGACCCGACCTAGCCCTCTGGGAAGCCCGTGGTCTCCTGGGACTCCCAGAAAGCCAAGGCTATGGGCAGGGTGCTAAGGACCACCAAGCCCGCCAGTGGGCTCAGGCTCCCTATGGAGGCCGAGGGGAGGGGAGCCCAACATGGTGATGGAAAGAACCGGAAGCCAGAGAGGTGAGGTATAAAAATCTGTATTTATGTTACAAAGACAGAACGGTACAGCACAGTCCCTCCCGGTGAACAGGCGGGTGGGCGGCCCATCTCTGTCCAGCGTGGCTCTTGTAACATGCCCACCTGGCCAGCACCAGGCCCCCTGGGCGGCCCCAGACTCTGGCGCAGAACCTGCCCTACCGCCCAAGACGTGGCTGCGTGTGGTCAGAGTCCTTTGTGCACGGCCGTGGCGGGGACCCGGTTAGCTGGCCCAGAGAGACGGGGTGGAGAGTGCAGGAGCCTTCCCACCCAGCAGGTGGGGACTGTCTGGGGCAGACACGAGGGCGGGGGCCCTCGGGGCCATAGCTCCATCCGCCCGAGGAAGTGAGCTTGGGCGCCGTGTTTCTGAGACCCGCTCTGCCCGGGCAGAGTCACAGAGTCAGGGCCCACGGTGGGGTGGGGTGGGGTGGGGGGAGAGCCTTCCTGCAGCCGCCCCAGCCGGCTGGGCCTGCACTGAGGCTTGAGGGCCGCCTCACAGTGAGGGCGCGGACCCAAACCTGAGCCTGGGCTTCCAAGCTCTCGTCCACCGAGGCCCAGGTGGGCGTGGGAGGGCACACGCAGAGAGGGCACAGGACGCCCGGGGCCCTGTTCTGGTCCCGCTGGCTCTCTACGGGCCCCACAACACTCAGGTTTGCTCTTAACAACCCCGTGGGTCCCCCTGGCCAGCAGCAGGGACTGTGCCGAGGGCCGGGGAAGGGGGGTGTGGGTACGTGAGTAGCTCTAGCACCAGACCCTCACTGGTGTCTGCTGGTGGCGAGGAGTGGCATCTGGGACCCCAGCACCTCTGGATGGCCAATGAGGCCAACTCCCCGGTCCACATGGGAACCGAGGCCTGAAAAGCCATGGGCTGAGCTGCCCGGAAGGTCGGCTGAGGGCCACAGCTAGTCACCTGGGTAGGATTCTGCCGGCCAGAGAGGGGAGCAGGACCTCCCCCACGTGTCGGGGCTGGCTAGAGAATGGATGCTTTAAGAATTCAGAACACGGGCCATCCCGGGGACCTGGAGCTGTATCTCCTGAAGAAGGCTCTTAGACATGGGTGTTCCTGCCCCGCTCAGGTGGTGCGGGGTCCTCGCAAGGAGCGCTCAGTGGGCGTGCTCTGGCAGACGGCGGAAGCCCCTCCCGGGCACGCTGGACCCCAGGGGACCCCGAGGGCGCCGGGGGGAGGTGCCAACACAGCGCTTTGCCTTGCAACCACCGGCAAAACGTTCAGATGGTCTCCCCGGCCGCGTGCACCGCCCCCCCGACAAGCCTGCTCTCCACCGCCATCCCCGGCCCGTGGAGGGCAGGTTCTGTGCCAGAGCTGTTTCCAGGGATCCCTTTCTGCTTCAGCAGGCCACCCACCTGGGGTGTCCGTCAGCGTGACAAAGATAAACACAAATCTTGCCCCTGCGATCTGGAAATCGTCTGCAGTGCACCGGACAGGGAGGCCGACGCTGTGAGTCAGCCCAACAGCCCTCCACCTGAACGCTGCTGTGTGGTCCCCGGGGACAAAGACCCAGGGACAAAAGGCCAGGAGAAGCCTCCTAATGCCCAGGCCGGACCGCCCAGGGTGAACAGCTGTCCTCAGCAGTTGCCAACGCCTGACACCCGGAGCCCTTGCTCAGGTCGGGAGGAGGCAGGCTTCAAGCTAGGTGCAGGGAGGAACCTACTTCTCTGGTAGCGGCCGCACCCACACCCCACACACACCGCCCCGGCCCCAAGGAGGCCAGGCTGCACAGGTCACGGCCCCTCCCACCAGGTGACAGAGCGCCGCCCTGCTGCTGCACAGCCGCCGACCTGACCTGGCTGCCAGGAGGGGCGCCCCACGGGGAGGAGGCCAGGAGGGCACCTGGGGGCGTCCCGTGAGCCACGCGGGAGATGCTGGTGGTGGCGGTCGGGTGGAGCCAGACACGGGACACAAGGCACGCTTGGACAACGGTGACAGACAGACGAGTCCCTGAGACGCTGGGTCGCTCCCACCCCTCAGCAAACAAGGACGCGATAACGGCTAGGAAAATAGAGTAGAAAAATCTCGTACAGGAAGTAGGCGGCACACACCGGCACCACGGCCTCTTTCTCTTTTTAAAAATGTTTCTCCTTGGTTTTTGGGAAAAGCTTCTCTCCCGGGAGCCTCGTTCTGGGCTTCTGGGCAGTGCAGCAACTTTTTGTTTTGTTTTTGTCTTTTAAAGGGAAACAAACAAGCCCTCTGAGGACCCAGTGGTTTCAACTCATAGCCCCCAGCACTCCTCAGCCCCTGCTGGGAGGAGAGGTCCCTTGCCTTGGCCAGACTGGGCAGGGGAGCCGGGGGGGTGGGGTGGGGGGGTGGGAGGGGGAGCCAGGCACAGGCCACGGGCCAGCATTTGCCCAACTGACCCTTGAAGGCCCCAGGACATGCGCCCTCTGGCTCCCAAGGACCTCTGGGTCCAGTGACCACGTGTGTCTGCATGCGTGCACGTGTGTGCGGGCAGGCGTGTGTGCCTAGGTGCATATGCGTGTGTACATCTGAGGGATCTAACAACAGAGCAGAAGCTGCCCAGATCAGAGTGGGGTAGCCTGGCAGCCCCCAGAAGCCCAGCCCTGGCTCCTGACACCTGGGGGTGCCAAGGACCCCGTCCGCCCACCTGCCCCAGGGTGCTCACCCGAGTCCCGCCCTTCATGGATCCCTCTGTCCACGCCTCAGGAGCCTACGTGGACCGACAGATAGACGGACGGATGGACGGAGAGCCGCGCCTTCCTTCCTTCCTCGGTCCGCTCCTTTCTCCTGGGGGCCGGGGTTGGGGTCTGAGCTCCCCGAGGTGGTCATTAAGCCCCTCACACGGCGCCCGCCGAGGTTTGCAGCAATGATGTTTAATACTTCTGGAATGATTAGGAATCTGAGAACAGACCGTGGGCGGCTATGCTGGGCTCCGGGCCCTGGGAGCTGGGCCCCGCCTCCCCATAGGGGTCCCTGCTTGGGTGGGAGGAGTGGGCGGCGCGGCAGGCCCTGACCGGCAGGCAGGTGGAGGCGGGCAGCCCAGGCGGCAGCCGGAGCTTCCAGAATGGCACAGCAGTGGGCCCGTGGAGAGACTTCAAGGACCGGAGGGTTGACACGCTCGGCTGGGCGGGCGGGCGGGCAGGCGGGCCGAGGAGCAGAGGGCAGGGCCTACGAGAGGCCGGGGCGGCCAGGCCGCCTGCAGGGGGGCCCGTAGCTGCCGTGGCTGCAGCCGCCACGCAGGCTGTAGTGGTCGTCCACGTCACTGCCGCTGCCAACACTGTCCAGCTCGCCGGTGCCGAACCCCACACCCTCTACATCCACTTCTGCAGAGAACAGACGGGGTGGGGTCAGACGCCGTGCCAGTGCCAGCCAGGCCTCCCGAGGCACGCTGCCGGGCCCGAGCCTAGCTCTGGCCCTCACGTGGGCAGGTCACCAGGCCTCCACGCCTCACCTTCCTCATCCCGTCCCCTCTGCCACCTCACACAGGGGCCCTGACGTGCCTCTGACATGCCGGGGACTTTCGACCCATCCTCCCCCGGGGCCTCCACCAGGCCGGCCCCACCCTCCCAGCTTCCCACCCAGGGCTGCACGACATCCATGCCCAAAGTCCCTGCAGGCGGCCTCCACGTCCCCACCTTGCTCCGAGTCATCGGTGGAGACGGCGGAGCCTGTGCTGTCCGTGCGCACGCGCTCCAGGCTCTGCACCGACAGCTGCTCCAGGCGCCGCTTCAGGAAGCGGTGCTCCCGCTGCAGCTGCTCCTTGATGCTCAGCGCCCGGCGGTCCTGCTCCTCCAGTTTCTGGGGGCACGGGAGCTGTGAGCCCGGGGCGGGGCACCCCCGGCCACCGGGACGCGCCAGGGCACAAGGGCCAGGGCAGGTTCCCATCCCCCACTCGGCCTGGGCCCCAAAGGCCTGATGCACCCCCTCCTCGCGCCCACCAGGAGTTTATGTAGGTGCCGCCTCCCAGCCCCGTGCTCTGCATCTGCTGACCAGCTCCAGAAGGCCTACAGCCACCAGCCAGCTTGGCCAAACCGAGTCACGTGTGGGCCTGAAGCCCTGGGACAGCGCCGCCCAGCCGTGGCCTGGCACCCGTCCCAGACAACAGCCCTGCCCACAGGGGCTCTTCCCTGCTCAATCCGGCCGCCCTGCCCGCCCAACTGCTCCACACCTTCCCAGGCACTGAGCCGCGGCCTCTCCGTCGGGGGCGGCCTCTCCGTCGGGGGCCTGAGGGAGCCCACACCTGCGCAGGCTCGGGAGGGGCCGGCGGGAGGAATGAGACCTTCCCTGGTTGGCCCAAGTGTCCCTAGACCCCCAACCCAGTAGGTCTCAGTCTTAAGACTTAGGGGGCCAGCCCCAGGCAGCGTCTCACTCAGTCTACACCCCACCGCCAGCCCCTAGAGAGCAACCCCTACCCCTCGCCCCAGAAACTCCGCACACGCCGGGGCCGTCTGCTTCCCACCGGCCTCCAACGGTGGCATCGGCATGGAAGGAGCCAGCCTTCCTTCCAGCTGCTGCCACTTCACACCCCAGGGCCCGGGGGGCGACGTGCAGCCCACCCCCGCCTCCCACCCCCACCCCACAAAACCCAGCCTGCGCCTGCCGCTACCTCGACCCTCAGCGGCTCCCACTGCCGTGCCCCCCACGCTGGCCCGCTGCGCACCTGCAGGGCGGGCTCCCCACCCCACCCTCAGGCCCTCTGACCACTCCCCCGGGTGCACGGGGGCGGCCCTGCTCACCTTGATGTGCATCTTGGCACGCTTCAGGAGGCTCAGCGTGGTGTGGCGGGTGCTGTCGGGGCCCAGGGGCACCAGCTGCTTGAGCTGCTCCAGGTAGAGCCGGAGTTTGGCTCGTCTGAAAGAACCAGAGACGGAACGGTCAGGCGGGGGCGGCACAGCCTGGCACGGTGGCCGTGCGGCACAGCAGCCCAAGAGCTTTGGAGGGCGGGGGGAGGGGGTAGGGGGCGGTCAGCCGGAAGCCTGCACGGACCTGCTGAGGGTCCCTCCCCGGGCTCCCCTCCCAGCCCGGAGGGCAGCGCCTCCAGCCCCCTGGAGCAGCCTGGCACCCACGGCCCTCCAGAAGCCCCAGTAAAAGGGCGGGGCCTGTGGCTGGGCCCGTGTGGCCAGCCAGCCCATCATGGCCCCCAGAGCCTCCGAGTGCTACAGCCAGGCTCCCAGAGCCCCAGCTCACCCTGTTGTCCCACCCTCTCCAGTGGGGTCCGGAAGGTGGTGGGGGGAAACTTGGAGGGGGAGAGGCACGGGGTGCTGGTCACGCTGTCCCAGGCGGAGATCAGGGACGCCCCCTACAAGCCTTCCGTCCCCCACCTCGCCAAGTGCAGGGAGCTCTCTGGTCACTGTCGTCACCACAGAAACATGAGTCCGTCCAAGTCAGGGAAGGCCAAGGACAGACCCCTCCTACTCGAGTCTGGGACCCCTTTGGAAACTGCTTCGTTCTAGATTTTGTCCCCGTGTCCACGCAGATGAATGCAGTTTTCCCACGGAACTGGAACCGTAAGAGTCAACAGCATTTGCTCACATACAGGGCGAGGAGCTGTGACCTAGATGTGCCCTTCTTCCCTGGCTCATCTGGTCTGCGGAGGGTGGGTGGCAGAGGCCACGGGGGCGTGGGGGCACAGGGCGGCCAAGGTTCACCCCCAAAGCACGCTGATGGCACGTGACCCACCGGAGCCCCTGCAGGCTGCCCAGGTGGTTTCCAAACAAAGATGCCCTGCTTAGGCGAAGCTCTTATGAGAGGATCGCAAGGGCACACGGCAGGCTTCCCCGCGAGGCTCTGACGAACCGCTGCCCCCCATCACCACTGTCGGCGCGCTCCTTCCTGCAAGGACGCCAACCCTGGCGGCGCCCCTGTCATCCCCCATGTTCCAAAGCCCTGGCAAATCCAGTCTCCCTTAGACTCTGGAAGGAAATCGGGCAGCAATGGCCATGTCCCTAGAACAGAGGGGGCCCCCCGAAGCGTAGGGAGGGAGTGGGCAGCTCAGTGCAGGGCAGCAGCCCATCTGCAGAGCTGCGATAACAGCCCCACCCGACGGGAGGAGGGCCCTACGTCTGCCACCCACGTCCACACGGCACCCTCCTGCTGACGAAGCTCCTCCCCACCCGGCACCCCAGCCCCTGGCACCCGGGGCCTAGAGTTTTCCTGGTGAACCTGAGTTTGACCTTAGAAAGAACTTCTAGAACACGAGACTGAGGCTGCACTCGGCCACCAGGCCAGGCAGAGCAGCGGCCTGAAGCCTGAACACCAGGGATCTGCGTTCCGAGCAGGCCCCAGGGTCCACCTCAAGGCTGGAGGATCTTCAGAGAGGAGCCCTGCCCCACGCTCACACAGGGCTGCGGAAGGGGGCACACCAGGGGGCTCACTGCCGCGTGGCCCCCAGGGCCTGGCAGCCTCAGCCTCCCCGCCTCCAAGGTGCTGGGACTGTGGGGCAGGAGGCGCAAAGCCCCCCCAGCCAATGGTGCTATGTGCTCAAGCACAGCTCACAATCAGAGACCCCCGACCCACCACATGCACCAAGTTCACAAGCGGGGGTCCCCTGTCCACTCATCTATGAGTGGCGATTCTTACAATCTACCATTCGAGTACGTACACGGTACGTGACCTTTGTGGAAAATTGGAAGATGCAAATCAAAAGAAAAAAATAAATGAAAACTACCCCCCCAATTCTACCACCCAGAGGCAAGTATGTCATCGTTTCAGTATATTCCACGTTTTCACATCACGAACAGAAGTGAAAACATCAGAACACAAAACCACCTATGTGACAACTGACCCAAGATAGGGTCAAAAAATAAAGCAACAGACGCACACGAGAGACTCCACGGGACACAATGAAGAGCAGGAAGCACGCGTCTCCACGTGACGTGGTTGGCAACGTTTATTTCTTCGGCTTTGTGCGTTTTTTGTACTTTCCAGATTTTCTATGCTAAAAAATCCACATAACACTTTTACAATCAGAAAAGGACATATTTGTACATGAAAGAAAAAACACAGGTAAACGACAAGTAACAGCAAAAAAACATCTGCAAATACACGTAGAAGACAAGCGGTTAGTATTCATGCCATTTGGAGTTCATACGCACCAAAATGAAAAAGAGGAGGATCTTAACGTGAAAACAGGCAAAGGACACAGACAGGCAGGTTGCAGAACACAAACAGCTAACCTAACACAAAACCAACTCCATCTGGCAGCGATCTAGAACAGGAAAGCTTACCGAGGAGAGATGGTAATTTGGGCTGAAATGAAAAGGTGCGACTAGCTGTCGAGCTGGCCAGCGGGCAGTTCCAGCTTCCCTGGTGGGAGGGAAGTTCAGAAGGGCCACCAAGGCGACTCAAGCCCTCAACCGGCATGTCTAGGTCTAGGATTTCGGCCCCACAAATCTACCCCCCGGCTCCAGACCCAGCAGACTGCAGCACCGTCTGTGTTTACTGGAGAGCCATCACTCAGAACCCTGCGGTACAGCTGCATGTCCTGTGCGGGCACCCGGCCTAGGGGACGAGGAGAATGCACGGACACAGGTGCACGGGGCCCGCGGGGTGTCTGGGGAAAGGTCAAGTTAGGAAATAGCAGGTAACGAAGTTCTGTTCTTATCCCTCAGTACCCGCACGGAGGAGGAGAATGCAGGCTTGGCCACCCCACTGCCTAGGATGCTGTCTCTGGGGTGGGGCGCAGGGGGGTCCTCGCACGTCCATGAACACACCGCGTTAGAAATCATAAAGCAGAGGCTTCTCGAGAGACAAAGAGAGGCCGTTGGCTGCAGCCGTGCCATGTTCAACACCGGACCACACGCCAAGCCAACTCCCGGAGAGCGTCCAGCGGGGCTGCAAGGCTGGGAAGCAGCTCCAGTGGGGCCCCAGGCAGGCCCCCAACCATCTGAGCCTCAGGGTCCCACCCCTGTGGGGAGTGGGCATCGCCACCACCTCCCTGGCGCTGGAGGGGGTGCCAAGGACCCGGGCTACACTAGGCTTGCGCTCGGCCCTCGTCTGAAGCAGCTACAGTGCCCCAGCCCTGCGCCAGTGCCCCTCAGCTGCGCCCAGCATTCCTGGGAGCTTTGAAAACCCGCCACTTCCTGAAGGCACCCTGTGCAGACCTGCATCGCTGTGAACGGCAGCTCCTGCCCGTGCGTCTGGCCACAGCCCAGCCCTGACGCAGGCCTACCCAGCTTCTCACCGAGAGCCCCCTGCTCCTCAGAAGAGGACCAGAGCTCCCACATCAGGTCCCCCAGCCGCCGGGCAAAGCCAGGCTCTGAACCTCCCCAAGCCTGGCTTCGGGGAAGAGGCGACAAGGACACCCACCCGTGGTTCCTCAGCGGGTGGGACGGGGAGTGAGGTAGCCCGGTCGTCCCTGTCCCCCTGTATTTCCTAGCTGTTGTGAGGTCTTGCATGGCTGCATCAGGCAGACGGGGCAGCTGCACAGGAGGCCTCCCTCGGAAGGACCCACCCAGGACCCGAATAACCATCTCCATGCTGGGGAGAGGTGGGCAGCTCCACTGAGGGCCCTGGGCTGGCCTTTGTGATGGGTCCTGCCCCGCCAGGGGGATGCTGATGGCCCCCTCCCCCCTACAAAAGCTAAAGCCTGGAGCTGAGCCTGGGCGGGAACACATGGCCGTCACAAACCCGTCCCCGGGGTCAGGAGCCAAGCACTGGCCTGAGCAGACCAGCTGGAGCTGCTCTCTGAGCGGAAGGGGAGGGAGGGGAGGAGGAACAGGGCAGGCTAGAGTGGGCCTAGGGTGGGCCACTGGCTCCCAGCGAGCTCCCAGCACCGGCAAGGGGAAGTCCCGCAGGCCCAACGTGGCATGCCTCCCAGGGAAGGCGACATCGAGGGCCAACCTCCCTGAGGCCAGCCGGGTGACCCAGCCAGGTGCTTCCTTCCTTCCTTGGGACGGCACACGGCCTTCCTGTGGCCAGCGACCAGGAGCGTCCGGCGTCAGCATCAGGCAGCCGCAGGTACAGCCGTGACCGAGGGCCCCAACAGGGTCCCAAGCCCCAGGTCTGTGGGCTCCTCAGGGCGGACCACACCTGCTTATGGGCCAGCCAGGAACAGAGGCCCCTGCACCTGCCCCACCTCCATGGTCTCTCAGGAACCCCCCAAACGCACAGGAACAGTCCAGGAAGTGCGGCTCCTCCAGAGAACAGAGCGTTCTGTCCCCGCTCAGCGCCGCCCAGCAGAGGCCCTGGTCCCAGGGGAGAAGCAGTTGGCGCTGCCGTGGGTGCAGACGTGGGGGTGGGGACACAGGGCTGGCCGAGCTCCACGGCAGCCTGGGAGAGTTCATCTTGTGTGCAGATCCCCACTCCCCACCCCATCCCAAGCCAAGAAAGGAGGAAAGAACTGGCCCATTCCGGAGATGGGAGCAAAGGTCCGGAGAAAGCTACCGTGAGCATCTCTCTGGGAGTCACCCCTGGGTCTGGCTTCAGGGCTCCTGCACGCACACACAGCCTGGCTGCGATCGGCCATGAGGACACCTGTCCACCGCACCTCGTCCCCACTGCAGAGGGAGGCCCGGAGCTAGAGCAGCGGGCTGAGCCAGCCAGGGAGAGAGGACGGCAGTCACAAGCACAGGGCCCTGGGCGGACTAGGGCTGGGGGGCAGAGGCTCTTCGGGAAGCCACGCTGCCCCTCCTCCTTCTCACTGCAAGCCCCCCAACTCCTCAGAGGAGGACAAGAATGGACCCATCCCCGAGGCCGATGGGTGGGCATGAAGTGGACTCCCCTGGATCCTGCCCTGGGCCAGAGCTTCCCACCAGGCCCACGTGGCCAGGCACTGGCTGCCCATCCCACTGCCCGTGGACAAGACTCTACTGGGAACTCCTTGGAAGGCAGGCCCCAGAGCACAAGAGATCCCAGTCCAAGAGGGCTGAACCTTCCTGGTGGCAGGCCAGCATCCTAAGGGCTAAGGACCTGCTCCCAAAAGGGCTCAGACACCCCAAAACAGATAGAGCTCCTCTTCCAGGGAGCCGGCCCTGAATGACACACAGCACAAGGGGCCCTGCCCCAAGTCGCTGACCCCCACCTGGCTCCGGACCCCAGGCTGAGCTCCCAAGAGCAGGGGCTGGCCCCCCACCCCTGCCTGCTCGCATGGGAATGCCTGAGAGCAGAGCCTGGCCTCTTCCGTCAAGAAGGCCCCTTCCCAAGACGGTGGCACAGCCCGGCAGCGTGCTGAGCCACAGCCAGGACACAGAGGCAGGGAGAGGGGGTGGCGGCTGGCCACAGCACCCCCGCAGCAGAAGGGCGGGTGGGATGTACCAGGCGGCTCATGTGGCGGAGCGTGCGGAACAGGAGATCACTTACCTGTGCTTTTCTAGTTCATTGTGTGAAGACCTGTTTAGAGAGACACAAAGACAGAGCTCACTTCACTGCCCACCATCAGAGCACAGGATGAGGGCCCTACTCAGGGGCCCGGGGACCTGCAGACAGTGTGGAGAGCGTCTGGGCCCCAGGATGGCCCAAGACAGGCAGCGCTGGGGCAGGTGAGTAGCTACTGACCAAAAGCTGGAAGACCTCACACCCAATGACAAACATGAGAGAGACAGAGGTGCAGCCGTGTCCAGGGTGCCCGGCTGGCAGGAGGGTCCAGGTCCCTTTCAGAAGGGGTGGGCCGGGCCCGAGGAGCCGCAGTAGCCGGTCCTGGGGCTGAGCCACCCAGCGCATCCAAGGCTGCCTGGGCACTGAGCCACCTGCCTTCTCAGCTCCCCAGTCCCCGAGGCTAGTGGTGTCCTGGGAGCCACCTGGGCTGGCACACAAGGCCAAGGGCAGGTGACCACAGAGGCCAGGACTTGGACACGGGCGTCCTGGCCCAGTATCACCAGACAGAGCACCATCCCCACCCCATCCGGCTCATACACCTGCATGATCACAGCCCACCATGCCAACGGGGACACCTGGCAACAGAGGGATCAGCCCCTAAGGGGGCCTCTGGGATAGGGATGCTTCTGGGCCAGTGGGGAGACTGAGGCTGGCCCCTCTGCTTCCCTGAGGGGCCAGGGCCTGGCAGGACTGGCCTCTCTGGGGGCGGCAGCCCCACCTGCTGCCCAAGCCCTGCCCGCCTGCAGACAGGAGCACAGAGTCTGAGTGCCACAGAGAGCAGGAGCACGGTGACAGGGAGGCAGCACAGGCCAGCTCCCACTTCCAGGTCACCCTCCTCGTCCAGGCAGGAATCCTGTGGGCCAGCCAGGGCTCCGAGGCTTCCCAGGCTGCCTCACACGGGACAGAGGACCCAGGTCCCCTTGGAGCACACCCAGAGCAGGCCCTGCAACCCCTACCCCGCACTCCTTCCCAGAGACTCTGCCGCCTCTGCCTACCTGCCCTCACTCCCTCCTGCCCCAGGAGCTCAGGAGTAGGTGTCTCCCATCCCTACCTCCAGCTTGCCCATCCTGCCTGCCTGTGCACCTGCCACGGTTCACGGTCCCACCACAGCCAAGTGGGGCCCAGCAGGGCGGCCGGCTCCCGGGTTGCCCTGTGCAGCCTCAGAACCTCCAGACCCAGGTTCCAGGGCCTCGAGGGCCTTGCTGGTCACATAGGCTGGGCAAGGAGCCTCCGAACCTCTGCCAGGGCTGGCTGGGGCCAGGAGGGGGCACAGCCGTCAGGCTCCTCGCTGGCCTGAACCACAGCCCGGCGCTGTGGATCTGTGGGTCTGCTCACTTGTCAGGGATGTGAGGGGCAGCGAGTGCCCCTCAGTGCAGAGAAGCCTGCCAGCCTGCCCCTCACGGCTGGGCTGGACCCCATCCTGGACGGACGGGGCGCTGCTTGGGCAACCGGGGGACGCAGAGGGGCCAAAGCCCTCTTGAAGCCTTCCCCTGGTCCAGACACTCGTAGAGCCTTGTGGGGAGATGGTCACTCAGGTCCCAGGAGCACAGTGGCCTGGGGAGGGGAGGGACTCCCTGGCCAGGGCCGTGCTAAGTGGGTTCCCAGCTTCACCGTTCACTCATGCCTTCAACCCCTCGAAGTAGGCACCCTTCTGCCCACTTCACTGCAGGACCTGATCCCTGGCAGGCTGGCTCCAGCCCCCTCCTGCTGAACCACTGCCCCCGAAAAGCCCTCGCTGAAGCCCTGGCTGAAGCCCTGGCAACCGTGGAGGCTGCCGTCTCCTCCAACACAGGTTGCCCTTCTGCCCCATGACTCACGCCTCATGCTGGTCCTTGCTGCGCCCATTCCTTCCCCTCACCTCAGGGGACACAGAGCCTTAGAGGTGTGGAGCTGCCCTGCCAAGTCAGGGCTCTGCATCCTCTGGACCCTGGGCTGGGCTGGCTGAGGCCCCGCTAGGCCAGGACAGCCGCGCAGGGCCGCCTGTGAGCCGTGGGGTGCCTGAAGCACTGGGGGAGCCGGGCTCCACCCAGAGGAGCAGCAGGGAGGTGCACCCTGGCTTGGGAGACCCTCTCGGTCCCTCCGCGGTGCCCTCAAGGTCTCCATCCCAGCAGAATGTAGGAGGCCAGGATCCCACCTCAGAACAGGAGCCCTAGAGATGGGAAGGTGGCCCTAGCGAGTAGTTGAATCTCCCTGAGCCTCAGCCCTAAAGTAGAGACAAAAATAACATCTCCTTCAGGTGGTGGGGTGACTACTAACTAGCACGCGTGTGAGAACCTCAGCTATGATTCTGGTTATCAGCTCTGGCTACCCTATACCACGGAAGTAAAGGGTCACAGCCCAAAGTTTTCCACGGGTGGCAGGGCACTTGGGACCAACAAGTGAGAAACAACAGCAGGGGCCCAGCTCGCTCACTAAGGACGCCTGAGGCAGTGGTGTCCCCCCACCCATGCATGTCCTTTCCCAAACTGTCCCCAGCAGGGCACCAAGGGCTGGGACTCAGAGGCATGTCCAGCCAGAGCAGATGGAGACTAAACCAATTCCTTGCCAGGCCCAGGGCGCCAGGACGTCACAGGAGATGGGTTCTTGTGCCAGCCTTTCTGTTTCCCAAGAACAAGTAGGCCACAGGAATGAGCCACACCCTCTGCCAAGGGGCCCCAAAGCCCCTGGAAGTATGGCTCCCAGCCTGGTGACATGGTCCAGGGCCGAAGTGGGCCCCTGTGCCGTGCCAGGTGTGCTGTGGTCCCCACGGCAGCCAGGAGAGTGGAATCCCATGGGAGCCCTAGCTGAGGGTCCTCTCTCCCACCCAGGGACGTGCACGCCGGCTTTCGGGATTCCACAGCTTGGGTACAAGGCCAGAGGAAGGGGTGGATTACTGGCACCAGGAGAGGCTGCTGCACAGCAGCCTGCAGCCTCTTCCGGTCCCTTAGAAAAGGCCTTCTGACCCAAGAAGGGTGCCCCTACCCTGATCGCTGGAGTTTCACTTGTGTCAGGAGGCTGGGTGGGGGCGGTGGGCACCATGCGAGGGGTGGGGGCCCAGGGCAGGGCCTCCACGCTCCTTCTTGCCTTCTTCGTGCAAACCCCTGGGGGTGGGTGGACTCAGCCCAGTAGCGGGGCTCGGCCCTCGGAGACAGTCGGAGAGATGCAGCCCACCCGCCCGCGGCGAGCAGAGGTCAGGGCGGGCAGCTCCATGCTGCTATGCGCCGAGCCTCAGTCTCCCCAGACCCACGGGGCACCGGCCAGCGGCCCTGACAACACTTTTCCTGCCCGGAAAAGTCCAGAACAACTTGGGGGCGGGGAGCTGCTACGGGAGGAGACCCCGGGCGGCGGGCGCTGTACGCGTGGCACTGTTTACGCGAGAGGCCGAGGAGGCGCGGCCCGCAGGAAGATGGCGACGGCGCGGGCGGGGCCGGCCGGGCGGGGCTGCCGCGGCCCGGACGCGCCTCCTCCTCCAGGCTGGCCGCCGGGGCGCGCGGCGGCAGCCGGGCTACAGGCTGGGGTCTGGGCTGGGGAGGGCGCTCCGGGGGCGTAAGGCCCTGGTGTCGGGCCGGGGCGGGGGAAGCCGCGCGGGGGGCGGTACCTGTTGTTCGGGGCCTTGCGCACCAGGCCGGCCGCCTTTGTTTTCTTCCTGGCGAAATCGCCGTCGAAGGGCAGCACCGAGGCGTAGCCGTGCTCGGCCTCTGCGGACAGACGGCGCGGTCAGCGGGCCCCCGCCCCGACCCCGGCCCCGCCGCCGCCCGCCCGCCCGCCCGCCCGCGGCCCGGCGCACAAAGGGGCGCGGGCGCTACCTCGGTCCCTGCGCTCCAGGTACTCGGCCGCCTCCAGCAGGATCAGCAGGGAGTTCAGCTCCATCCTCCCGCCCACCAGCCCGACCGCGCGCACGCGCGCGCTCCGGGACGGCGGCGGCCGCTGCACGGCCCGCTCCGGCCGGCTCCGCTCGCCGACCGCCCCGCGCGCCCGGCGGCCCCACTTCCCCGACTCCCGCGGACTAGCTGTGCGCTCGGCCGCCACCCTCCGCCTCAGGCTCTCAAATTGACACATAAGGGCGAGCGACGGCCGATGCAGCCAATGGAAGCCGGCACTGCGGATTCGGGGGCGGGCGCTCGGCTGGGCCGGGGCCAATGGGAGCCGGCCGAACGCCTCGGGCCGGGCCGAGAATGTTGACAGATGCGAAGCTCGGTTCCGATAGGCCCGCCGCGATAGTAACAATTTAGAAGCGCAAGCTTAGCAACAGCACGTGGTGGCCCAGCCCCCGCGCTCGCTGACTGGCGGCCGGCGTGCATGTTAAGTAGGCGACGCGCGCCGATTGGCCCAGAGCGGTCTATGTAAAGTAGGTACGGCGGGCCAATGGCCGGTCGCGGGGCGCGCGGCCAATGAGGGCTCCGCGACCGGACTCGTTGCCGAGAGGAAGCGGAGCGCGGTGGGACAGCCAGCCGCCGGGCCCCGTGCGAGGGCCCGTTAGGGCGCTGGGAGAGTCCCGGACACCCTCGTCGGTCTGCCGGGTCTGCACCCTCTACGCAGGAACCTGTTGCCCCGGGCCTGCTGCCACACTGGCTTCGCGGAAGCTCGGGGTCTCCCGTGGGGCTGCAAAACTACAACCCTCCCCGCCGGACACAGCGCGACCCCAGGAAAGGCTGGGGCTTGGAGAAGGGGCGTAGACGGTCTGAGCCTAAGAGCCAGGCCTCCTTGAGGATCTCAGTGGGGAAACTGAGGCCCAGAGCAGGAGGGATGCCTCAGTGCTGCCCAGTGGAAGGAAGGGTCTGAGAAGAGAAGGGGACAGAGATCTGCCGCCACAGTCCAAGAAGGGCTCCCGTGAGTGGAGGACTTCGTGCTCACGTCTGGCCCAAAGGGTGGGGACATTCCAAGAGCCTAGCACTTGTCCCCTCTGGCCACGGAAGCGCTTTCTAGGGAAGAGAATTGCCCTTCCTGGGAGGGGAGAGAGCTCCTCATCAAGCTCCCAGCTGGCTGGCTGGCCGATGGCCCTGGTGACTCCTGACCCTAAGCTGGCCCATAGGAGCAGGACTGGCAGCCTGGGGGCAAACCCGGATTGGCCTCAGTCCCCCTTGATGTCCCCTCTCACAGGTGGTTGAGATTGATGGCCTGGGGGCTTCTGCGGAGGGGACCTTCAGGCTGGAGAGTGTGGGGTATAAGTGACTGTACCCACCCACCACACCCCACCCGCACTGCTGCTGCCAACAAAACAGAACGAAAACTAAAAATCAAACACTTTCAGTCCTAGGACCTATTGACTGCTCTATATGGGTTTCCTTGGGTTTCCACACCCTCAATTTACAGACAAGAAGCTGGGAATCCTGAGGTTTAGGGACTCACCAGGGTCTCCCAGCAGTCCCAGCGGAATGGAGATTAGGGCTGTCATACACGTGACCCAGGACTGGTGACACAGGAGCGTGGAGACCAAATCACTTCCTGGACCAGCACAACCTGATCTGAGAAATGGGCTTAGGAATGTGTGCCCCCCTAGGGTGTCAGGGCCCAGTGAGGAACTTGGAAACTGGCATTAGACAGCTCTGTGTGGACATTAAAACAACACCTGAAGGGAATTCCCTAGCGGTCCAGGGGTTAGGACTCTGCGCTTTCACTGCAGAGGGCCCTGGTTCAATCCCTGTTCGGGGAATGAAGATCCCGCATGCCGCGCGCAGCCAAAAAACACCCCAAAAACAAAACCAGGGCTTCCCTGGTGGCGCAGTGGTTAAGAATCCGGATGCCTGCCAATGCAGGGGACACGGGTTACAGCCCTGGTCCGGGAAGATCCCACATGTCGCGTAGCAACAAAGCCTGTGCACCACAGCTACTGAGCCCGTGTGCCACAACTACTGAACCCGTGTGCCACAACTACTGAAGCCCGTGTGCCTAGAGTCCGTGCTCTGCAACAAGAGAAGCCACAGCAATGAGAAGCCCGTGCACCGCAACGAAGAGTAGCCCCCACTCGCTGCAACTAGAGAATGCCCGCGCACAGCAACGAAGACCCAACGCAGCCAAAAATAAATAAATGAAATAAATAAATTTTTAAAATAAATAAAAATAACAAAACCCAAACCAAAAACCTCGACGTTAACCCTGGCCCTTTCTGCCCCTGCTCCACAATCACCCCAGGGCCAGGGCAGAGCCCTATCACAGGCTGGGTGCTGCGCCCCTCCAGCTTACTCTGGAGGGCTGCTCAGGGCTGTGCGGGTAAACGGAGGGCGCCCAGCTCTGGGGAGGGCTGGGTGCATTCTGGGCTCTGGGTGTGGGCGACAGGACCCCTGGCTCACCACTTGGTGTTTGCAAGGTCACTCCATCCCTGCTTATGTGAGGGGTGGGTTGCTGGCCCCAGTCCTAAAGCCTGCACTTATGCCGGTGTGAGTGCACCTGCTGGACGCCCACCGTCCTTCCTGCCGCGGGGCGTGAGGTGCGCTTTGTGCCACAGCGGACAGCACAGGTGCTGGTGCCGAGGTGTAACTGCAGGGGAGGGGCGTGGTCCCCACCTTGCCTCCGACTACATCTAGGCCTTTTGGGGGACCCCTCCCCCAGCCATACCCGAGACGGGCCACCTCCCGGTGCCCGCGGGGTCCACACTGCCTGTGAGTGTGGGCACCACCGCGCCGCGAGGAGTGCGGGGAGAAGTGGGCGGGGCCGACGAAGTGAGTGAAACGTCGGGGTCCCAGGCCGAGGGGAGCCCTGCGGCGCCGCGTGGGCCGGACGGCGGATGGGGGGAGGAGAGAGGCCAGGGGAGCAGCGGGCGTGTCCTCGAGCTGGACCTCGCTCCGGCCCGACGCGCAGCTGTGCGCGAGTCCAGAGCTCCCCGGGGAGATTCCGGAGGACGATGAACCGCGGGTTGGGGTGCTGGGACGGGGGAGGATATATGGGGTGATGGCCTTGCCCAGGACCCGTCAAGTCTCCACACGCGGAGCCTCAGTGAGCCCCTGCCCCCAGGTGGGAGGGGCGGTGTGGGCGCCGCTGGCGGCCCTGGGTCGGCGCTGGCTGGTCTAGGCCCGAGGAAAGCGCGAGGGGCCGCCCCTAGGACCTGTTCCATAGGGCAGGTCTCCAACAGGGCCGAATCACCTCCTCCAGGAAGACTTCTCGGAGCCCAGGCTGGGCCTGCTGCCTCCTCGCCTAACCCCTCACCTACCCAGCTCTTACTGCACCTTCTCCTGTGCGGGGACTTTCCGAGTGGGAACCGGCAAAGGCCATGCCGGGGAGGGAGGAGACGGGCATCTCAGGCCTCCTCCCTCTGGGAGCCCAGGACCCCACCCTTACCTTCCTTTAGAGCCGAAGACAGAGCCTGGGCCGCTCCTGCCCTCAGCCCTGAATCCCCTCTCCTGCACCCAGGCTCCTAGGGCCCCCCCTGCAGTGCATCCCTCCTGGACCAGCCCGCATTCCCCTTACTGGCCCATCCTCCCGACTGTTCTTCCTCACTGCCCTTTGGGGAAGCCCAGCTCGTCCCTGTCCCTGAGCTCCCAGCCAGGGGCTCTGGGAGAAGGGGTGGGGCCTGAATCCAGAAGGGACTTAGGGATTTGGGGGAAGGCGGGGTCTGCTCCCAGCGTTTCCTCCACCTTCCCACCCCAGCCTCAGCTTCCCTGGCCCTCAAATGAGAACGGCTGTGCCCAGCTCCAGGCACTGGGGGAAGGATTCTGGTGAGAAGCTTGGGAAAGGCTGGCTTGCTCCCCCTGCCCCCACCCCGGGAGCCTGCCAGGGGTCCCTCTGAGGAGGCCCAAGGGAAGGAGACCTCTGGGAGACTACTTCCTAGCCTCCCCCATGCTGACTGGGCCTGGGCTCCCCTTCTCCGGGCCCCGTATCCCATCCTGCCCGCCCACCTGGCCACCACACACACTGATTTGGGGACACGCCCGTGGCTCTCCGCGGCATCAGGAAGCACCCCCACCGCTACCCAGGTTGAGGAGGTGTGTGAGGCCCTTCTTCCTCCAGAACGCCCCTCACACCTCCAGGATGACCTGGCCTTGACCCTGCCTCCTCTCTTGCCCCATCGTCGGTCACTGGGGTGGATTCCAGCTGCCACCAGAGTCCCCAGGCCCAGCATTCGGGGCAGGAGGCTGGGAGTGAGGGTCAGGGCTGGAATCCTCCCCCAGCCAGACGCTGCCGCTCCTCAGACCCCGGGCAGTGGCAGGTTCAGACAGCTCCCTTCCGGCAGTTTCTGGGTCTGTGAGGCCTGGGGACAGATGACTTCTAGGGTGATCAGGTGCTGGAGGGCCAGGCCTAGCCCAGCTTTGCGACCGGCATCCCAGAAGCCTTGGCTCCCCTGCACTGAGATGGCCTGGTGTGTGCCAGGACCAGGGGTAGTTCTGGGGGTCTCTGTCACTGGGTCCCTCCCCCAAAGCCGCCCTGGATTCTAGTCTGGCCACAAGACCTTGGCCAAGTCCCTTAAACCTCTCTGAGCCTCCGTTTCCCCAGCTATAAAACGGAGTTGGCAGTAGCGACCTTTTAGGGTGGTTGTGGGGTGTGATGAAGGATGTGCATTAAGCCCTGGGGAGCAGTGGGCTCTGGGTGGGGGCAGGAAGTGGCAGGGATATTAACATCAGCCCCAAATCAGCAAGTGCTTCTAACCCGGGGCCCTCCACAAGGGGAAGTGGGGCAGGGCCTGTCCAGTCACCATCGGTCAGTATCAGAGTCACATCAATGCCAAGGGCATTGGGGGCCTTCTAAAAAGTTTATCACTCAGAAAAAACTGTCTCCAGAATACAAGAAGACAGCAAAATCAAGATGCATGAAGATGTAATAGACGTCAGCATAGTCAACATAATGTCAACACCATTTTTAAATTTAAAATAAGAAGAAAGTTCATTATACTTGTGAACAATGTGTAGGGTAGATTTTTTTCTCACCTTACAAGATTTTCCCACTCTACTCAATGACCCTGGAACAATTTAGACAATTTAGACAAATTGAATTAATTTCTTGTAGCCAAAAATATCCAAAAGCAAGACAATGAAATTTTCTTTTAAAAATTTTTTACAGGAAAAGAAGGTTATGGAGGAGGGATGTAACGCAGATTCAGGCACTTGCTGTGGTGTCAGGTGTGGCCTCCAAAAATGAGAGGGTCTGGACCTCTGACAGCTCAGGGCCTCCTCCAGTCCCAGGGGCTGGACCCAGGCTCAGGTGGGGCAGGACAAGGGGCCCGGCTTGGCCCCGCTGCTGCTCCAGGGGCCCTAATGGCTGTTCCTAAGCGCCCTTTCTTCCCCGAGGCCTGGGGAGGATGAACCTGGAGTAACCGGCAGATCTCCCTTCCTTGAGCAATAGGTGCTTCGGGACTCACCCCAACACCTCTCTCCCAGTCCCACCATCTAGGATTCTCTGGCCTAGGCCTTCCTGGCCTGCTTCCCTACCTCTTCCAGGAAGCCTTCCGGGCCTTCCAGGCCATGCCCAGGTGGCCTTCACTTGGCCCTGGCTGCCACACACAATCATAAGATGGAGACCTCCTAGTCTCAGGCTGGATGCCCTGAGGGCCTGAGTCCGGGAAACCCACCCCTGCCCCCCACGCTGAGGCCCCCCGTCAGTCATCCAGCTGCTTCTAGACCCAGAGGGCAGCAGATCAGGCTCTGGTGAGTGTGCCCTGAGCTGCCTCCGTCGGAGGGTGAAGAGGCCTCTCAGATCATAGCCCAACAGGGTCCTGAGTGATGGGGGCGGGGGACATGGCAAGGTCAGAGCAGTGACCCTGGCTGAGCCGTGTTACTGCCTCTGATGGAGCAGTGGGGTCCTGGCTTCGGCCCCACCAACTCCTCCTCCTTCCGAGGGGCCCAAACCACAAATCTGCCCATGTCCTCCCCTGCTCAGCAAAAGCCCAGGATTGGTGCCTGTGGGGACCCAGTCCTGCTCCCCATCTGCGCTCCACCCTCACCTCTCCAATGGGATCATCACCATTTCTAAGTAGCTCTGGTACCCCATTTTCCACTGACATCCTGCCCGTCCGCCAAGGCCCAGTCAGCTCAGCCAGCTTGCATCGCTCCCAGACCTGCAGCCCCCCAGGGTTAGGATTAGGGCAGGTCTAGAGGGTCTGGGTGCTCATCTTTGCCCAGTTCAGGTGCAGGATCCAGCCCTGAGCTGTCCTGAACTCCTGGAAGCAAATGAGCACACCAGCAGAACCCAAGCCACATGTTAAGTCTCTGGGGTGAGGTTAAGTTTGAGCTTGTGCTGGCCTGGAATCCGCCCCTCCCCAGTCTCAGAGGCAGGAGAGGCTCTGAGAGGTTCGCTGACTCCTGCAAAGGGTCCCAGACTCTGCTCCGAAAATGTGTGTGAGGGTGGGGGCTGGGTGGTGCCCCTGTCTGGGAAGGCTGCCTGGAGGAGGTGGCTCTGGGTGGGCCTAAGAGGAGACAAGAGCCGCCAGGGTCTGGGTCAGGTCATGGCGGTGGCCTAGGGTGGGTGCTTTGGGTCCTGCTCACCTTCCCCCAGTTTCCACTGCAGACTCCAGAGAACAGGAAGAGCTGGGAATGGCCGGGAAGCCAACCCCCCCGCCGTGGGGTGTCAGCCCCCACCCCCAGCCCTGGTGGTCTGAAATGCCCAGCCCAGACCAGGACCCGTCTTCCCCACTCCCCCAGCCATTTGGGGCGAGGTCTGCCCTGCCTGTGGTCCTTTCTGGGACAGGACGCTCTCTGGAGCACTAGGGCCTGGCCGCCGGGTGCGTCTGTGCGGGGGGCCCTGCTTGGACCTGGAGTGCCCACCCACAGTGGGGCAGCTCCTGCAGGCAGCGCTCCAGCTGCCCCAACGCCTTGGCCGCCGGGCCACAGTGGGAGAGGAGGTGTTGGGCGGGGCGCCCCCTGGTGGCCATTAGGGGCTGCAGCAGGGACCTCGGAGGAGCCCACCTGGTGCCCCGGTGGGGAAAGGGTAGTGTCCCCCAGCCCTGCCCCACCCACCCGCCTCCGGGGTGATAGTGCCCCACCAGCATCATCAGCCTCCAGGGCACTGACAGTCTTTCTCCTCTCCTTCCCGCGCCCCCGCCCCGTGTGGGTGTCCACCTGCCTGCCTGCCTGCCTGCCTGCCTGGGGGGGTGGGCCGGGCCTGGGGGCAGGCTGCCGTATGCGGGCATATTTGTGGGGCAGATGAGTCACGGGTGGGGGCCGGCAGCAGGGGCACCTCCAGAGGCCAGGGTGTGTGGGAGTGGCCTGAGCCGAGCCTGCGGTGGAAGGGGCAGGACGGGGACGGGAGAGGAGGCGGCCTTCTCCCCACCTCCCCGGGGACCAGGCTCAGGGACTCTTCCTGTCCCAGAGCCTCCCCGACCGCTGGGACACAGAGAGCTCTGGGTGCTCCCACCTTACACCCTCCCTCCTTCGACTTGGTGGCCTGCCCTGCGGGGATGCTGCAGCCTGCGTCTGGGTCCAGAGAGCCTGTGGGGGACCCACCCCCCCCGCCCCCCTCCTGTCGCCGGAAGCTCGTGGGGGGAGGTGCTGGAGTGCTCCCGTGGCTTTCTCCCCAGGCCTGTGTGTTGCCCCGAAAGGTGGTGGGGCGGGGTCCTGGCAGCTCCCCAGCCCCTCTCCAGCCACCAAACCACGGCGTGCCATGGGCGCTGTGTGTCCAAGCTGCCCTCCCTGGAGGTGGCCCTCCAGGCACAGCCAGCTGGGCCGGTTCCTCCCAGCATCCCCAGGTCACAGGGCTCCCTTCTGCCTCTCGCGTGACCCTTCTAAAGGCCCGTGGCCCGGATGGGCTGCCTGCTAACTTCTGTGAGTCTCGGTTCCCCATCTATGACATGGGATCCTGCCCCCTCAAGGGAGTGTCACTCGAAGGACTGTCATGGGGAGTGGAGGGGACGGCCCTCAGGAAACAGAAGCAGGGACGAGGACAACGACGGTGACGACGGGGAAGCTGAGGCTCCGGAAGGGCACCTGCTCGAGGTCCAAGGCTGGCTCCCGAGGGCTAATTCCAAACCCCTGCCCCCACCAGTCCCGAGCCCCTGCTGTAGGGGGGCAGCAGTTCATTCCTTCTAGATCCTTCCTGAGCGGGAAACTCTGCCTTGGACCAACCCCTCCCCACTCCCAGGTCCTGGCTCTACCCTTGGGGTGGGGACAGCCCTGTAGAAGGGCAGAGTGACCACACGTCCCCCACTTAGCGTGGAAAATCCCAATTTCTGGGCAGATGGGACGGCTACTGACCCTCGTTGGGCGCTCCCGTGGCCACAGGCCTTCCTGCAGGACAGCTGGGGTGTGGGCTGCCGCCCCCTCCCACTGTGCAAAAGCGGCCCAAGGCTGGCTTGGAGACCACCCTTCTGTCCGCTGGGGTCTAGGTCGTCCCTCTGGAGGGCAGCTGTGTCTGGGCCGAGGGTGAGCATCGGGGCAGACCCTCCTTCCTGGGTCTCCACTCCCTCTCCCACCCCGACCTGGTGAGTGAGGACCACCACGTCCCAGGTCTGGAAGGTGACAACTGCGGGTACCTAGAGTAGAGGGAGGGGGACCCCCCGAGTGTAGCTTCACGGGGGCTTCCTGCAGGGGGCTGACTTCCTGAAGGCACTGCTGTCCAGCCAGTGACACAGGCACCGCCATCCACAGGAGTGGGAGGGACTCCGTCCAGGTGGGCAGGCCTGGTCTTGGGCAGCTAAGGACACAGGTCTCCCTGGATGCCGCTCCTCTTCTGCTCCCAAAGGACTCAGCGCTGCTCAGAGGAGCCCCCGGGCTCTGAAACACTTTCTCACCTACCAGAAAATGGGTGTGGTGGCCACTGGGGCCTCTTGCAGCCACGCCCCCATTCTCTGGCCTCCCAACGCCCACCTCAGAGGGACGGGACACCCAAGTCCCAAGGGAAGGCCCCATCGCCTTGGCAACCCCAGCGTTTGGTCTGCCCTCCTGCATTCTCTCCAGGGCCCCAGGTGGGGTGTCCAAGAGCACTGCCCACCCCAATGCACACAGACGTCAGGGGTCTGAGCTGAAGACACACGAGGAGAGGAGCTGGGCAGGGTGGGCGGGCAGTGGGGAGGCTGGAGCCGTCGCAGGCAGTGGGAGCTGGGGGTGGGGGGCGGCCACCCCTCTCCTGGGGGCTGGTGGGAAGTCAAGTCCTGCCCTTTGACTGTCCCAGGAGTCCAGAAGCCCCCAGCTTCCTAGAGGACAATGAACTTTAGCAAGAGCCCCGTCACCTGCCAGTTGGAGAAAAAGAAGTCCATCCATGTTCACATGAGGAATAAGAGTGTCTGCAATCCTTAAATAGATTTATGGAAATGGTTTTGAATTACAGCATTTAGAAAATAAAAATAATCTGCATACATAATATACCCTCCATTATATGCTTTTCTTCTCCCACAGAAGCTGTTTTTGTGCGTGTGTATTCCAGTGTCAAATAGTAATTGGATTTTATCCTATAAAAGAAGCAGTAGGTATGTCATCTCTCTAAAAATAAAACTGCAATCGTCATTGCAATGTGAAGCCTGAGATTTAAGCCTGAGGAGGTGTCTGTGCTGGGGCCCGGGGCCACTCTGGGGTCTGAGGAGGTGGGCCAGGGTCCCAGGGGTGCAGAGGGAAGGGGAAGTGGCAGCCAAGCGGGCAACATCCGGGGGTCCTCAGCCCCCTGGAGAGCCCTGGCCTCGGAAGCTGGGAAACCTCTGCCCGCCGCCTGACCCCGCCATCGGCTGGTGGACCAGGGTAGGCAGACCGCAGCAGGGGCGCGCCTGCTTGCCCAGAGGACCACCAGGCCTGCTTCTGCATGTCCCCTCTCCGACAAGCAATGAGACTCATGTTGCTGAGACAAGGTCCTGAGGGGAGCAGGGGGCAGGCAGCTGTGGGCTCAGGGCCCTGGAGAGAGAAAAGCCTAGTCTTTCTGGTTTGGCCAGCGTGTGGCGAAGCCCGGCAGTGCCCCAGGCCCCCCCACCCCGCTGGCCCCCAGAGGTGTCCACCATCTCCCCAGACTCAGCCCCAGGGGCCGAGGCTGCCCTGAGCTCAGACACCATCCCTACTTTCCCCTTGCAGGGCGGACCTTCTGCTACGGTCCAGCCTCAAGGCCGCATCTCAGCAGGGCAGGGGGGCAGGCGGATGGGCGGGAGGAAAGCCCACCCTGCCCAGGCAGCCGCCTGGCACCCCCAGGTCCCCCCACTGGCTGAAGCTGACCTCCTGTTGGCCCCTGCGGCTGGCCTGGGGTCCCCACGGGTGCGGAGGCCAGGGCGGGTGGGGCGGAGGCCCTGGACGTTCTGGAAGTCAGGGCGGCCTGCAGCCCTGGCAGCGGTGATGGCGGCAGCTGGATGAAATGCGGTGAAGACCCTCCCGTGGCCGGAGGCCTCCTCCTCGGCACCTCCTCCCTGGCGTCCTTTGGGGCCCTCGCGGGCTTGGGGCACCGTGTCAGATGCCCGCCTTGTCGCTGTAGAAGGGCGTGACGTGGAACATGTAGCAGTGCGTGCACACGCGGACGGGCTTCACCTGCCCGTAGCGGGGCAGCGGTGCCGAGTGCGAAGAGCAGCGGGAGCAGAAGATCTGGAAGGCGAAGGGCGGGAGGCGGGGCCAGTGGGCTGGGCAGGGCTCCCAGCAGCCCCTGCGCCTCACCCCTTCCTGACCTTGGCCTCTCAGGGGCGCGCAGCAAGGACGGGGTCGGAGCCCCGGGTGCCGCCGGCCTTCCTGCCCTTCCTCCCACCCAGAGCATCCCGGGCGTGCGCGGGTGGGTGTCTCCCGGCACCCCCCCCGTGGGGCTGGAAGCTTCAGGAAAACCTGGCGCAGGTCTTGGCCAGGAGGCCGCGCCGACGGAGGGGGTCCTGGCCCCATACCCAGGCTGCCGCAGGCTCCTACTCAGACCCTCCATCCCCTCCCCGTCCTCAGGTCTGAAGTGGCCAGGACTGGGCACTGCACCATCACACCCAGTGGGCGGAGTGCCTGGAGTCCACACCCTGTGCCAAGGCAGAGCAGGGCCCAGGGCTCAGGCGTGTCTGCACAAGGACCCCGGGGCATCGGTCCGGACTTCCGGACCTCGGCGCCACGTCTGTGACAGCCCCTGGGATGCCCGCAGCGACAGCCCGAGGGGCCGCGGGACGACCTCGGCCGCCCCACCCACCTTCCCACAGCTCCGGCAGTGGTGCTTCCTGCGGATGACGGTGAAGGGGGCCTTGCACGCGGTGCAGAAGCCGCAGGCCTCGTCCGGGACCCACTCAGGCGGGTCTATGACAACACAGGGAGGGGACACGTCAGCCAGAGGGACCCGTGCGGTGGCGGCAGTGGGGACCGGTGACTGGGGTGGGGGTCGGAGGCTGGCGCTGTGCAGGAGCCTCCGGTGGGGCAGCCTGCCCCCCACTCCCCCCCTCCGGTCCTCCCTGAGGCTCGGTACCGGCTGCGGTTTCAGGAAACTGACAGTGTCCCATGGACGGGTCAGTCTTTGCAGCTGTCGGCCGTGCTCATCGATCGGACCCCAGCTGCGGCCTGCACCTCGCCCCAGGACTCGGGGCACGGGCAGGGAGCGTCCACCCGGACAACCCTCTCCCGGCCGGCACCCAGCCTGGCAGGGCCCTTGGGCAAAAATGGGGGCTGGGAAATGAAGAAATCAGTCCCCTCTGTGGACCCCTCCGTCAATCAGCCCCGCCCACCCCAGCTCCAGGGCTGTTCTCAGGTTCTTGAGGAGAGGCGCCGAGGCTGGCCCTGGCCTCTCCCGACACCTGTGCAGCCTGGCAGCTGCCTGTGGGCCTGTCCCATGTCACTTCTCCAGGCGATCACGGGGGAAGCCTCTGGGCCTCTGCTCTGGAATTTGGGTGGGAGGGTGTGTGTCGGCGCTGGGAGAAGCCATCTTGCACGGGGGGACATGCCTTTCCTCCCACCCCAGACATAAGATGCCCACTGCGTACCAACTCCAAGACCAGTACCGCCGCCCAGAGGGAGAACGAACACCTGGATGGCTCCCTGGGGCCACAGTGTGGGCTCAGGGGTCTCCCGTCCACTCTCACACAACCCCCAAGGGAACTCAGCAAGGCCGCCTGCCCACCAGAGACCGGGGTCTCCTCGCCTCCCTCTCGCCCCCTCTCCTCACCAACCTGCACCAGAGGACCTGCCCCTCCCCCCCTGCGCACAGAACCGCCCCTCCCCCCGACCCCTCCCACCCAGCTCTCCCGCTTCTGCTCCGGACCCCATCAGCTCACCCCCGACTGCAGGGAGATGGCTTCTCATTTGCCACCCTCCCCCGCCCCCATGTGAAATCCTTGGCCGGCCCCAGTGACGCCCTTGACGGCGCCCGGCAGCTCCGGGGCCACGCCGGGCCACGAGGCCAGCTCCAACACACAAGTCGAGACCCCCGCCCGAGGAGGATGGTGAGGGTCCTGAGGACTTGCTGGGTCCAGGCCCTGCCCTGCGAGCCACTCCCAGGAGGGGGCTGGACTGGCGGCCCACGGGGGGACATGGCCCTGGCAGTGGGCCGGGCCCCTCCAGACCTCGCAGTCCACCACCTGCACGATCCTCGAGCAGGGGGTTCCGAGTTTCCGGCGGGCGTTCTAGTTATGGCACTGTGTGCGATTTTCACAGGAGGGTAGAGAAGACCAGGGCTCAGGGCGTTTAGGAAGCAGGGAAGCTTGTGCGGCCGCCCCCAGGGGATCCCGGCCAAGGCAGCCCCACTGCACACCTGGGTCACCAGGCAGTGCGAGGGAGGCCCTGAGCCGGGACCAGCCAGGCACACCGGGGCCAGCCGCCTCCTTCTCAGCTCCAGTCGCATTCGACACTCGCTCAGGCCCGTCTGCCGCTGCCCGTCTGAGCACCTCTCCAGGCCTCCGGCCCCTTCCAAAGGCCTTGGGCAGCCCCCTCCCCACAGATGTGTTGCCAGTGCCCCCAGCCCACCCTGAACGCTCCTTCCCTGACTGCCAAGCCACCGGGCCTGCAGCCGGCCGACCTCCAGGCTAACGGGGGAGCAGGCCGCTAGGGGAGGCCTTTCCTGCGGGGCAGGTGAACGCTGGGGGGTCGGCAGTGTGCCTGTGGCCTGGGACCAGCCACTTACAGCTGCGGCCAACGGCCTGGACCCCGGCATCTCAGTGCTCCTCACGCCCTCCCTCTGCCCCCCAGACTGAGATGTTCAGTAATGGGCCTGAGGTTAGGTGGCGGCAGCTCAGAGGACCTGTGCCCACCCTGGGAGCCCAGGAGGGAAGCTGGAGTAAGAGGCTGCACCCCCTGGGAAGCGGCACGTCTAGGTGTCTGGGGAGGGGCCCCCGCTGGAGGAGCGCTGCCCGCCCCAAGCCTGCAGTCCAGGGCAGAGCGGTGGAAACATCCAGACAGGGCTCCTGCTCCCCGCTCGGCACGCAGTGCACTGGCCCCCGGCTCCCGGGCCCTCACGCACCTTCCAAGTCTCCATCTCGGGTCTTGGCTGCGAGTTCAGAGGATGACAGGGTCTCCTGGCACAGAGCACAGTCCTCCAAGGCCGCGCTCCGCAGGGTCTGGGTGACTAGAAGAGAGAGGGTGGCCGCTCGGGTCAGTGGGCCACCACCTGTCCCTGGGAGGTGCCGCCAGCGGGGAGTAGCCCCCGAACAACCCCCAGTCCCGCGTGTGGAGTGGGTCACCGCAGCCCTCACCCACCGTCCCCGCAGGCTGGGTGCTGACCCTGCAGGGGGCCTTCCCATCGAGTGCCCTCAGGTGTGCAGCTGGTCCTGCCTGTGGGCCCCCGGCCCCAGGGCCCACCGTCCTTGCTTGGAGAGCAAGAAGCCAGCCCCAGAAGGCAGCCCCGCCCAGAATCCCCTGACAGGTGGGGGCAGTGTGGTCCAGTGGTGTGGACCCTGGGGGGCACAGCTGGGTCGGCACACAGGACAGACTTCTCCTTCCTGTGGGCGAGGACGTGCCCTCCAGGGCTGGGCCGGCTGCCCCGTGTGTCCAGACGTTCTTGAGCAGAAGCCCCTATGATGAGAGGCCGCTCGCCCAGAATGGGAGCCTCAGCCCAGCAGAGGGTGGGCAAGCAGGGGTCGGGCCCCTTCCCCACGCTCGGACCCTGCCACCTCCTTCCAGGGAGCGAGGGGCCAAGCTCCCTGTGCCTTAGCATTCCCTGCCTGACACCTGCTCCCTCACCAAGTAACTCTGTTCTGCGTGCGTGTGTGTGTGCACGCGTGTGTGAGTATGTGAGGCATCTCACAGACGGCCACTCCCCCGAGCAGGGGACCCACGTCCCCTCCTTGGCTGTGGGCTGGCCCCTGGCTGCTCCGACAGACGGAGTTTGGTAGAAGTGACAGTGTACCGTTTCCGGGTCCCGTCTCCAGGCCCGTCAGCTGTCGCAAGTGGGGTGGCCTGGCTGGGGCGTGGGCACGTGGGGCTGTGACCCCCATGCGTCCCCAAGCCCACCTCTCGGGGTACCCAGGGCCTGTGTCCCTCTGCCCACAAAAGCCGGGTGGCGGTGCCGGGCCAGGTCTGGGGGTGCAGGTTTCCGCAGGCCCCCCACATCCGGGGCGGGGTGGGCACGACGGTCAGCCTAGGCCTCAGAGCCTGTCCCGAGCTGGCACTCACCCTTCTTTAGCTTTTCCTTGTCGTCCGTTTCCGGCTTGGTGGCCATGACCTGGAAGAGGGTCTTGAGAATACTTCTGAGGTCGCTGGCGTAGTTGGTCTGCAGCTGGTCGGCCACGCCTGGGGGAGGACGCCCGAGGAGGGGGCGTTAGGTCCTGGCAGCTGGTGAACCCAGCCGGGGCTCGTGGTCAGAGACCAACGTGTCCTCGGGTGAGTGGGCGCGAGAAGAGGCTGCCCCGCCCCCGTGACAGCTCCCTTGGCAGAAGCAAAAGCTCAGGAGTCAAGGGGAGGTGGCGGAGGGGGGCAGAGTACCCAGCAGCCCTCCCCCGGGGGCCAGTTATTCGCCTTCGTGCTCTTATCCTGGCCTCTCACTGAGGGACAACCCCAGAGCCCCCAGCTGTGCCCACCGGCGTGGCAGCACCTTCTCCTCACGGCCACCTCGACTGCGGGGATGCGGTGAGGTTCCACGTGGCTGGGGGGCCGAGGGTGGACCCTGCCCAGACATGGGGCCCAGCGCCGGCTCCTCGGCACCCCCCGCCAGCCGGCCCCCGCTGCCTGGCCGGACAAGGCTTCTCCCACCCTCACCTGCAGAGGTTTCCTCTGTCTCTCAATTAGGTGGACTCGGCCCTTCTCAGTGAAGAGCGCTGCTAGCTCTTCAGGGGCACAAGGGGCTGCCATTAACAGCAAAGCCAGGGAGTGACCGTGCACATCCCAGCAGCACATGGGCGCCCCGGGACCCATCACTGCGCTGATACCGTGGCCGGCGCTTCCGGGGGCTTCCTTGCGTGCCAGCAGCCGTGTTGAGTACCAGCTGGCATGACGTTCCCCAGACCTCTAAACAAACCCGTGTAGTGGATTCCGGCAGATGTCTGAACCGCAGCTCAGAGTCACCCCGAGGTCCTCGTGCCCCCACCTGGCCTGGCCGGGGGCAGTGCCGAGTGACCCCGGGGGATCATGATCCTGACCTGCAGTGTCCGCCAGTCCACAGGCTGCCCCGCGGCTGCCCCTCCACCCGGGGGCCCGGGCGTGCCGCGGACACTCCAGGCGAGGGGAGCTGGGCTGCAGGACGGGCACTGTGTGAACCCAGCTGCCCCGGGGAGGTGTCGGGGAAGGGCAGGCAGGAGGCCAGGAGGGTGGACTTCACTGCACACTTGTCATACTTTTAAACCATGAGAAAGCGGCAGCTATTCAGAACACACAAATCTAGGGAAAGCGCTGCTACGAAGACACCGCTTGTGCTCACTCCCCTCACTGAACTCCCCAGGGAGACAACAGTCATCGTCCTGTTGTCTGCCACCCCAAGAGAGGAAACATCAGTTGGGACAGGACGCACAATGAACTCTGACCCACACATTGAACAGAGCCTCCCTGTGTGAGCAGTGAGGGGCCACTGGGACCAGAATGGGGTCCTCCACCCCCCACGGGAGGGCCCGGCAAAGCACGACGCCCGCCTCTTTACCGGGCCGGGCTCATGGCGGGGCTCGCGGGTGAAGGATGAAGTGATGTGGTGAGGAAGGCCCAAGGCAGGGCTGACACCCGAGCAGCCCAGCATCAGCGGGGAACCTCCCGCACCTGGGCCAGCCGCTCCGCTAAAGCACGCCCCCCCCACCCCTGTGTGTCCCCAAGCCCACGCCCCGCCCCAGGCCCAGAAGTGGCACCTGAAATGCAGACAAACAGGCGGTGGATCAGGTCGTGGCTGCCGTGGAACCGGGACCGGATCTTCTCTCTGATGGCCACGGGGCCTGCGTCCGGCCCCATCTCGTCTGAGGGGCAGGAGCCGGCCGTGAAGCCGCTGTGCAGAGAAGGAAACACAGGAGCGCAGGTGGAGGGACGAGGGAAGGCAAAATCTCTGCCCGGAGGCCCCCCCCCGTCGCGGGAGCCCACTGGGGCTAACGCCACGTGCTGAGCTCCTCCCGTGGGAGAGTCACCGCCCCTACTCACACCCTCTGCAGGGGGCTGATGGGCTCCCAGAAGATGTGTCCACACCCTAACCCCTGCACCTGCCAGCAGGACCCGTTTGGAAGAAAAGGCTTTGCGGCTGCAGTCAAGGTAAGGATCTTGAGAGGAGACATCATGGATTACCTGGTGGCCCTAATCTAAGGACAAGTGTCTTTGTGGGAGACGGGAGAGGAGACACAGACACACGGGGGAGGGGAGGAGGTGAAGTGGCCACGATACAGAGATCAGGGTGATGTGGCCACAAGCCTGGGGGTGCCCGGAGCCACCAGAAGCTGGAAGACGCAGGAAGGACCCTCCCTGAGAGCCTCCGGAGCGGGGACAGCCCTGTCAGATTTCAGATTTCTGGCCTCCCGCCTGCGAGAGAAGAGATTTCTGTTATTTTAAGCCCCCAGGTCGTGGTGCTGTTTTACTAAGACTGTCCTTCGTCCCCACCATGCACTTCCCTTCCCACGGCCCAGGGGTCCTGCTGCAGGTGCTGCGAGCTCTGCTGTTCAGGGGTCGCCCTGCGGCCCTAAGTAGTGGCCGCAGTTGAGCCTACACTGTTAGGGCGTCCACTGACCGTCCTGTTCTTAAATCATTTATCTCCCATCTTCTATTTCTGCCGTTTTGTCCCACTTTCTGGGAAATTTCCTCTTTTTTCCTCCGACTTTCCCCTCGACATTTTTGCTACCAGGTTTTTAATTTCCTGCTCTCTCTGTTGTTTCATGGATGTGAAATATTTTATCTATCTAGAAACATTAATTATATATTTTTTCTGATTTTCTTTTTCTTTTTTTTTTGGCTGTGCCGCGAGGCATGCGGGATCTTAGTTCCCCGACCAGGGATTGAACCTGTGCCCCCTGCAGTGGAAGCGTGGAGTCTTAACCACTGGACCATCAGGGAAGTCCGTCATTATAATTTTTTAGAAGTTGCCTTTGGTGGCCTGCACTATCTCTGTTTCTGCTTTTCTGTGGGGGAGTTGGTTTTTTCATGCCTGCCTCAAATGCAGAGACCCCTGTCAGAGAGAGGCCCTGGCGTGGCCTCCTGGCATGGCGGAATAGCGGCCGCCCTCGCATCACTGGTGGGAGTGTAAACTGGTGGATGACTTTGGGGAGGTGCTCTGGCATCACCTCAGAGAAGCTGGCACACTCCTCAGCCCAGGGGCCGTGGTTGGCACACACCCAAGACCCTGCCCTGTGCAACTGCAGACGTGGCAGAACCTTCAGGGCCGTTCTGGAAGTTCCAGTAAAATCCACCAGTGATGGAGGGGGAGAATCCACTGTCATCCTGTCATGCTGTGGCCCGCCTGATTGTAGCGGGTGAGCAGCCCTGGCCCCTTGTGGACGTGGACGACCCTCGCCGACACGGCAGAGAGACACGCACAGCCGCCCGATATCTCACTTAGGGGCACGTCCCTTGGTGTCAAACCATCAGGAAGCTCGGAGATGTGACGCGCCTGAGAATTCAGTGCAGGGGGCGCTGGGGCTGGAAAGGGCCCCAGACTGGCTTCATGGGCTCCCCCTGCTCAGACGAGTGCGCGTCCGACTGGCACACTCTAGCGACGTGAACATTGGTTTGTAAGTAATATTTCTTTTAAAAAAGTGTATTTATTTTATTTATTTATCTCTGGCTGCATTGGGTCTTCGTTGCTGCACGCGGGCCCCTCACCGCGGTGGCCTCTCTTGTTGCGGAGCACAAGCTCCAGGCGCACAGGCCCCAGCAGCTGTGGCATGCGGGCTCAGCAGTTGTGGCTCGCAGGTCCCAGAGCGCAGGCTCAGCAGCCGTGGCGCACGGGCCCAGCTGCTCCGCGCCATGTGGGATCCTCCCGGACCAGGGCTCGAACCCGTGTCCCCTGCCTTGGCACGCAGATTCCCAGCCACTGCGCCACCAGGGAAGTGCCCTTATCAGTACTATTTCACCAGAACGTGGAGGAGCGGTGGGAGGCTGAGGGCGAGGCTGGGACCCTTGTGATGATCTACAGCTCTGCCCTCCCAGACCCCCTGCCAGGTTTCCAGAGACGAAGCCCTTGACTTTCTGCCTGGGGGGTGTGGACTTGGCGGCCCCTGTCCTGGGAGCTGAGTAAAGAAGGGGGATGCAACATCACTGTCCGGGGTGTCAGCTTCCATCAACGCCCCCAGTCTCAGTTCACAGCCTCACCCAAAAGACTGGGAAGCAGGAGCCCAAGCAAATATTTACACACACTATTTGCAGCAGCGTTATTCACAAGAGCCCAAGGGGAAACAACCCAAGTGCCCGTCAACAGATGATGGATACACAAAACGTGGTCCCTCCATACGATGGAATATTATCCAGCCTTAACACGGAAGAAAATTCTGACACCAGCTACCATATGGACGCACCTGTAGGACATTAGGCCCAGTGACAGAAGCCGGTCACAAAAGGACAAACACCGTGTGACTCCGCTTACGTGAGGTCCCTGGAGGAGTCACATTCACAGAGACAGAAAGCAGATGGTGGGTGCCGGCTGCTGGGGAAGGGGGCTTGAGTGGGGACAGAGTTTCAGTCTGGGATGATGAAAAGTTCTGGAAATAAAGAGTGGTGGCAGTTATACCACATTGTGAATGTGTACAATGCCACCGAATTGTACACTTAAATATGGTTAAAAGAGTAAAATTTATGTTAGATGTATTTTGCCAAAATTAAAAAGTAGGGGAAAAAAAAGATTTAGGACAGGGGAGGGCAGAGGAAAGGGGACTGGAAAGGTTAAGTAGCGAAGAGAGCTGATGGATTTGGCATCAATACAACAGGTTAAGAGTGAATACATGCTAAAAACCATTAAATTATACACTTGTATAGTACATATTTTTAATAATTAAAAAATTGAAGTATAGTTGATTTACAATGTTGTGTTAGTTTCGGGCGTACAGCAAAAATTATACACTTTTAAAGGGTGAACTGAATGGTCTATATACTATATACCAATAAAGCAGTTACTGTTGAAGACCCAATTATATTAAGATAGAGTAGCAATAAACAAACTGAAAATGAAATTAAGAAACAACCCTATCTGCAATAGCATCCAAAAGATTTAAATATTTGTAATAAACTTAACAAAAAAGTGCAAGAGTGACACACGGAAAACTACAAAACGTCACTGAAATAAATTAGACCTAAATAAATGGAAAGACACCCTATGTTCATGGTTGAGGACTTAATATTGTTAAGATGGCAATACTCCCCAAATTGGTCAATAAGTTCAATGCAATCTGTGTCAAGATAGCCGCCTTTTCTTTTTCCATGCAGAAGTTGACCAGCTGATCCTAAAATTCGTACGGAAACGCAAGGACTCAGAACAGCCAAAACAATCTTGAAAAAGAAACAAGCTGGAGGACTCACACTCATGACGTGGACTTTAGCATGAAACGCCAGTAAATACGACTGAGGCACTGGCATAGGACACGTGACGACGGAAGAGAATTGCAAGTCCAGAAATAAACCCACACGTTTGTGGGCAACTGATTTTCCAAAGGGGTGCCAAGATCATCCAACGAGGAAAGAACGCTCTTTTCAAAAGATGGTGCTGAGATAGAGAAAGACCGTCTCTCCAATAAGTGCTGCTGGGAAAACTGGAAGCTGCACGTAAAGGGATGAAATTAGAACGTTTTTTCACACCACATATAAAAATAAACTCAAAATGAATTAAAGACCTAAATGGAAGCCTGGAAACTATAAAACTCCTAGAAGAAGACACCGGCAGAACACTCTCTGACATGAGCCATAGCAATATTTTTTTTGGATCTGTCTCCCAAGGCAAAGGAAACAAAAGCAAAAATAAACAAATGGGACCTAATTAAACTTAAAAGCTCTTGCAACAGCAAAGGAAACCATCGACCAAATGAAAAGATAACCTACTACATGGGAGAAAATATTTGAAAAAGATATGACCAATAAGGGGTTAATATCCAAAATATATAAACAGCTCATACAACTCAATAAAAAAAATAAAAAAATAAACCAGATTAAAAAATGGGCAGAAGACCTGAATAGACATTTTTCCAAAGAATACATACAGATGAAAAGCACATGAAAAGATGCTCAACTTCGCTAATCATCAGAGAAATGCAAATCGAAACCATGAGATATCACCTCCCACCCATCAAATGACCATCATCAAAAAGACCAAAAATAACAAGTGTTGCTGAGGATGTCGACAAAAGGGAACCCTCCCACACTGTTGGTGGGAATGTAAATTGGTGCAGCCACTTTGGAAAACAGTATGGAAGGTCTCTCAAAAAACTAAGAATAGAATTACCATATGATCCAGCAATTCCACTCCTGGGTATATATCTAAAGAAAATGAAAACAGAAAAGATACGTGCACCCCAATGTCCATAGTAGCATTATTCACAATAGCCAAGACATGGAAGCAACCTAAATGTCAATCAACAGATGAATGGATAAAGAAGATGTGGTGTATACATACAATGGAATATTACTTAGCCATAAAAAAGAATGAAAATTTGTCAATTCCAACAACATGGATGGACGTGGACGGTATTATGCTAAGTGAAATTCGTCAGACAGAGAAAGACAAATACTATATGTTATCACTCACATGTAGAAATCTAAAAAATAAAACAAACAAATGAATATAACAAAACAGAAGGAGACTCACGGATATAGAAAACACACTAGTGGTCACCACTGGGGAGAGGGAAGGAGGGAGGGGCATGATAGGGGTAGGGGATTAAGAGGTACAAACTATTAAGTACAAAATAAATAAGCTACAAGGACATATTGTAACAGCACAGCGAATACAGCCAGTATTTTAGAATAACTTTAAATGGAGTATAATCTATAAAAATATTGGATTTCTATGTCATGCAACCTGAAACTAATACAATATTGTAAATCAATTATACTTCAATAAAAAATTTTTTTTCTGGGAGAACTGCATTTCCACACACAAAAGAATGAAGTTAGACCTTACCTTATACCATATACAAAAACTGACTCAAATAGATCAAAGGTCTGTATCTATTCTAAAATTCTTAAACTTAGAAAGAATTTTAAATTCTTTAAAAGAATTCTTAAAAATTCTTAGAAAAGAACAGGAATCTTTGTGGTCCTGGATTAGGAAACAGTTTCTTAGGTGTGAAACCAAAAACACAGCAACCAAAACCAAATATCTCATTCAGCAGTTCCTCAGACAGTATGACACAGCAACTCCACCCTGAGGTATCTACCCAAGAGAACTGAAACACACATTCACACAAAAATTAAAAACTTCTGTGCTTCAAAAGATACCTTCAAGAAAGTGAAAAACCCCACAGAATGTGAGAAAATTTTTGCAAATCATGTATCTGTCAAGGGTATAGTATCTGGAATACAGAAAACTCTTGCAACTCAACAATAAAAAAATAAATAACCCAACTAAAGAATGGACAATGGATTTGAAAAGACATTTTTCCAAAGAAGATATACAAATGGCCAGTAAACACATGAAAAGATGCCATCATTAGTCATTTAGGAAATGCAAAGTAAAATGATAATGTGCTATTTTATATCCATTACGAGAACTGTAAGAGTTTAAAAAGGAAACAGAAAATAACAAGTGTGGGTGAAGATACGGAGAAATTGGAACCTTGTACATCCCTGGTGAGAATCTGAAGTGCTACCGGAACTGTGGGAAACAGTTCAGCAGCTCCTCGTGCCGTATGACCCAGCAATTCCACCTCAAGGTATCTACCCAAGAGAACTGAAACATAGATTCACACAAAAGTTTGTACGTGAATGTTCATACCTACTAGCCAAACATGGAAGCAACCCAAACGTCAGTCAACTGACAAATGGATAAACAAAATGTGGTCTAGCCACACCATGGGATTAATTTTTGGCCATAGAAAGTGTGGACAGGTGCTACAGTGTGGATGAACCTCGAAAACATCAGGCTATTTGACAGAATCCAGCTACAAAGGTCACTTATTGTATGATTCCGTTTCTTTGAAAAGTCTAGAAAAGTCTAGGCAAACCCAAGAGACAGAAAGTAGATTAATGGTTGCCAGTGGCAGAAGGGAGGGGAGGATGTTTGGGGTTTCTTTATGGGGTGATGAAAATGTTGAGATTAGATACCGGTGGCAGTTGCACAACTCTGTGAATATGCTGAAGACCACTGAATTGTACACTTTAAAAAGAATAAAAGGATGTTTTCCTTGTAATCATCTAGCGACTCATATTCAAGAAAGAGCTCAAGCTAAATGCCCATCAATAGTGGGTTGATTCAGTAAATTAGCTCATACAGTTTCCACAAAGGACAGTTAATGATGCTGGAAATTCCAAAATGTTAAATAAAAAGGTAGCATTTTAAAAATTAGAGCTATCATATGTACATAAATGAGATTGGGGACACACAGTCAAGGCAAAGCATCAACATTACATTTATTTGCATAGTAGGACTACGGATTCTTTTCTGAGCATCTTCTAAGATTCAGTATTACTTCTATGACCAGAAGAATAACTGTTAGGCTGAGGAGAGGCAGCGCCTACAGCAGGAGCCACTGCAGCCCTCCTGAGGCACAGAGTTTGTTTCTTAGTGGAGGGAAGGCATGCTCTGGGGCTCAGCCCCGCAGCCCCCGCCCCTCAGATAAAGCCCTGGAAGTGGGGCAGCCTTTCTGGACAAGGCGCTGAGGCTGGCAGGCAGCTCGCCTGCGAGAAACCAGAGGAAGGGCCCTGACTGTCAGCTGAGCGTTGAGAGCTACGAAGCCAGCGGTTCATGTTGTGCCTTAAAAGAGCAATGAACCCTCCCAGAAGACTGAGACCGAGGCTGGCCCACAGGTGGTGGGTGGGTCAGATGGCAACCATGGTCTCAACCCCAAGCCCTCAAGCCCTCTCCTGCTGCTCCGCAGAGTGGGGCGTGTGTGTGTGTGTGTGTCTGTGTGTGTGTGTGTGTGTGTCTGTGTGTTGGGGGGGGGTGTGGATGGAAAGAGAGCCAGAGGCTCCATGAAGAGCCTGGTCCTCGGCAGAAGAACCAACAAGGTGCTGCCCACGGGCAACCCAGCTGGGCTTGGAAGGGCCACCGGGAACAAAAGAACAGAACACTGGGAGTGGGGCCTGGGACGTCACCTGGGGCCTGAGCTTGGGGCCCGGCTGGGTCAGCCCAGTCCTAGGGGCCACATAGATGGGCATTGTTTGGGCACCAGGGGCCCCAGGAACACTGCCCAGGGCCACCCTTTTGGAAGGGCGCTGGTCCTCCATGGGCAGCTGCTACGCAGCAGGCTGGGAGCACGGAAGAGGGTTCCAAGGATGAATCAGACCCTGTGTGTGGCCCCCAACAGCCCAGTCTAGTCGGGGAGCCACACGCTTTAACAAGACAGAGCTGAGAGGCTGGCTGGCGCCCAGTGGTCCAGGTCTATGGTGAGGGCAGGAACAGTGAGGGTGAGACATGGCCGGAAGTTGAGACGCAGAGGAAAAGTGGGCGAGAGAGGCTAGGGTGAAGGCGTGAGGGGCACCCACCTGCCAAGGGCTTCCTCTGCCTCCCCAAGCAGTCTGAGCTCCTGTCACCAGCCGTATCTACCCAGGCACTCAACTTCAAATCTGCACGGTCACCTGGATGTCGAAAAATCCAGCACCTTCTGTGACCGATGCCCAGCTGGATTCTGTTTCCTGCCACTCTCTTTTATTGAAGGCAGCACATATTCCCCGTAACAATTCCACTTAGGTTTGAATTACTAGGAAGTGTCAATTCTCTAGTAGCAAAAGACAGTGCAATTCTAAAGTTACATTCATACCGAAGGTTTTGTCCAGCCTGTGTCTTTGGCCACGGTCCATAGTGGCAAACTTTCCAAAGGGCACCCTTGAAAGGCACACATGGAGAAGTATCTGATTCCACGGTCAGAGTAGAAAAAATGGCCTTTTGACAGGAAAAGGACTTTGTCATTTTGAAGTTCTAGGGGTCTGTGAAATAAGAGATAGTACAACTTGGAAAAACTAATAGCAGCACAAGGTGTTTCTGGCTATGACATCCCATGGATGAATCTGAGCCTCTGAAACCCTTTGTAAAGGCCTCAGTAAGAGAAAAACAAGGAGGAGCAAGACGGACTGATGGAATCCAGAAGGAAGGTTTATGCTTGGATGTGGGGACATGGAAAGTCTGGACATCTGCGCAGCCACATACCAATTCTAATGAGCCAGCTCGGGCCCTGCTAGCTCCTCCTTACAAAATCCATCCATCCATCTATCCATCCACCCATCCAACCATCTACCCAATCATCCACATATCCATCTGTCCATCCATCCATCTGTCCATCCATCAATCCATCCATCCATCCATCCAACCATCTACCCAATCATCCACGTATCCATCTGTCCATCCATTGATTCATCCATCCATCCAACCATCTACCCAATCATCCATGTATCCATCTGTCCATCCATCCATCCATCCATCCATCCATCCATCCATCCTAGTATGGTGAGGATTTAGCAGGGAGGTATGTGTGTGCTGATATGGGTCGAACTGTGTCTCCCCAAATTCATATGTTGAAGTGCTAACCCCCAGTACCTCAGAACGTGGCTTTATCGGGATATAGAGTCACTGCAGATGTAATTAGTTAAGATGAGGTCATTAGGGTGGGTCCTAATCCAATATGACTGGTGTTCTTCAAAAAATGAGAAATTTGGACACAGGTGCACACAGAGGGAGAATGACATGTAAAGAAAAGGCAGAGATCAGAGCTTAGCATCTACAAGCCAAGGGGCCCCAAGAATTGCCAGTATCCATCAGAAGTGAGAGGGCAGAGGCCTGGACAGATCCTCCCTCATGGCCTCAAAAGGAACCACCCTGCTGACACCCTGATCCAGGACTTCTGGCCTCCAGAACTGAGACAATCCATTTTTATGGTTGACCCTGCAGTTTGTAGTACTTCGTTACAGCAACCCTACAAACGAACACAAACGTGATGGCACAAAGCTGACAGGCCCAGGCTGCCCAGGGGGCGTCAGCACAAATATCTTTGGGGCAGCAACTATGCTAATTTATTGTGAACAGACCAGATCTCCCTGCTTCCTCTACTCTCCAGCCACTTGCAAAGTCTTTCTTCTAGTGGTTTTAATGAGTGACTCTGCGTTTGGAAGGAAGACAACTTACTCCAGTGCAACAACCCCTTGGGGTGAGCACAGGCTGGGAGGGAGGGGGAGGAAGGATAAACCCCTCTCGCCAAGGAGACCACAGCACACGGCTCAGGTCCACAGAGGGAACAAGAGAACAAGAAATGACTGGGACCGGGAGGGCTGGCGCCGACCCAGGAAACAACCCAAAGGAGCTGTTTCAGTCTCTTCTCACCAAGGGATGGCCAACGGAAACACCAACAACTCTAGATGGGAACGCAGCCTGGCCGACGCCTGGCCAGTGAGACTCTGAGCCGAGAACCCATCTCGCCACACCAGACACCTGTCCCACCAACACTGTGAGATGATGAACGGCTGCTGTCAGAAGCCACTAAGTGTGTGGTAATTTGTTACGCAGCATGGCTGACTAATACAACTGGGCAGATGTTGTAACTGAGTGACCAAGTGGAGGCCGGCACCCTGAGTCAGGACTGAAAGCAAAATGAAACCGCTTTGGTGCAGAGAAGACTGACCTGGCGGGTACGTCCAGTAACAGCTCCTGTCTTGGGAGGCTCGGGGCATCCCCGGGGCTCACCTGAGTCTGTGCAGGTCGCCACACCAGAGCCCAGGTCCTGTGGAGCAGCAGGAGGAAGTGTGGCCGCCACCCAGCACCTGTGCCTGACGCTCTTGCTCAGCTTGAGGCTCCACAGGAGCCTGTGCAAGTGGACAGTAAGTGAGGGGTCCCCCACGGCAGGCGCAGCCACATACACTGCCCAGGGACAGACACCCTCTCAGCGCACTGCAGGCTGGTGCTGGGGGACAGGGGCTGGTCTCAGAGCCACCCCCACTGCTGACCAACGGCAGGCACAGGACTCTAGTGGCCACCACGCAAGCTAAACACAGAGGGGCGCTCACACCTACAGGGAGACGCCCGGTCTCCACACGCGACACCATCTGCCGGGGCCTGTCCCCACCCCCGCCGAGGCAGGAGGCTGATGAGGGCTGCTGGGGGTCCAGGCAGCCTGGGGACTCTGGGGGTTGTGGGCGTGTTCACTTCTGAGCAGGGCCTGAGGGTGGGGAAGGCCCAGGCAGCCTGGGGCTTTGCTTCTGACCACAGACCTGGACTGAATGCCAGAGTGGGGAGCTGTTCAGAGGCCAGGCCTCAGGGCTGCTACAGAGCCCCTCCCAGTGCGGTGTGCACACAGGGCGGCCCCTGGCGGGGAGCCCAGCACCCAGAACCCGCCAGGCACAACTCCCCTGACCCTGTCAGGGGCTGCCACAGGAACTGCAGCTCCTACCAAGACCCCGCAGGCCCCGGATAGAAAACTTTCTCAACCAAAATTCAGACCATATCCCTCCTCTGCAGACACGTCTCACTCCCTGCTTCCCAGGTCACTTGGAGTAAAAGCCAGAAAGCCTTCCTGAGGCTTGAGGGGCCCGGCGTGCTCTGGACCCCTCTCTGTCAACCTCCTCTCCCACTCTATGCTTGTAGGCGCCTCCCAGCCGTGCCCCTTGCTGTCACAGACAAGACAAGCGCGCTACGGCCATAGGGCATGGACATTACTAGGCCCAGAATGCATTTGTCTGGACACCCCCAGAGGCCCCCATTCTTTTGGTATCCATCCCAGCACCCTCTAACAGAGACGCTTTCCTTGGCCATCAACAGAACCTCCATTTCCTTCCCCCACCCTGCGTTACTGCTCCTGGGGTGCTTGTCCCCCTGACGCAGCACGCGTGTGCCGACTAGCAGTCTCACTGCGGAGAACGCGGGGCCGGCCACGCAGCGACTTCCGTCTGTCTGTTCACCGCTCTGCGCCCAGCATCAAAGACATTCCACCCCCCGCCCCGCGAGCCTCCCAATCTGTGTCCACTGAACACACGGCACAAATTCATTAGACACAGAGGAAGACTAGGTGTGGGCTGTCTGTGGGAATAAAGGCTTTCTCCTGGGATCGAGTGCTAAACGGATTCAGGAAAAAATCAACCCGCAGCGCCTCCTGAAACCTCACAGCTTTGGAGGTTCCTGTCTCTGCGTCCTCTTCCTCTTCTGCTGCAACCAGAAAATGTGTCTGACGGAACGACTCCTCGCGAGGGCCCCCCCTCCCCCCAAAAGATATGTCGACATCCAATCCCCACGACCTGTGACCGTGACCTTATTTGGAAAAAAGACCTTTGCAGATGTAAGTAAATTAAGGATCCTGACATGAGATCATCCCGAATTATCTGGGTGGCCCTAAACCCAATGACAAGCGTCCTGACAAGGGAAAGGGGAGAAGACAGAATCAGGGAGACTGCTGCGTGAGGAGGACGAAGAGACTGGGGTGACGCAGCCACGAGCCCAGGAGCCGCCGGAGACGCCAGGAGCCGGAAGAGGTGACGAAGGACCATCCCCTAGAGCTTCCAGCAGGGCTGCAGCCCAGCCCGCAGCTCGACCTCTGGGCCCCAGGACTGTGGGACTATACATCTCTGCTGTTGAAGCTGCCCAGTCTGTAGTGCCCCGTATGGGACCACAGGACACCAGTCCAGAGGGGAGGCTGTGGTCCAGTCCCGAGTCCATCTCTCACCCGTCGGGCGACCCAGGGGGTGACGTGGCCCAGACCCTGCTGCTCAGGCCCAGAACGGGCAGTAAAATCATCGCGGGTGGGCGCAGTGAGAACAAGGGCGACCACGTCTGAAGGCGGGCGCATGGCGGACGCCCCGGTGCCCGAGCGCTGGTGGGGCAGCGTGAGGCCACAGCGAGCGGGCCCGAGTGACGGAAGTGTCCAAAGAAGCGGGCACACCGACGTAAGTCACAGACGGGGCACCTTCAGGGTTCTCTGGGAGTGAGACGGCCCTTCCCCTGGGTCTCCCCTCAGCCGGTGGGCCCCGAACTAGCAAGGGGGTGGGGGCCGCTCAGACCCGTGATGACAGCCGCCCAGAAGATCACAGCTGCATCTTCCCCAAAGTTCCGAGCAGAGACCACAGGGCTCACGAGGACAACCCCGAGGGCTCACCCCCCCTATGAGCGACCCGACACGTATTCTGCCCAGACAAGCCCTGACTTCCATCTCATTTGAGGACCGGCTGCAACCTCGAGTTCACATATTCCAGTCCTGCCTACCTGTGACCAGACCTGGTTCTACGGCGGTTCTCAAACCCATTTCTAGAACACGTTGCGCTAGAGCTCATATTTTTAGAAGATATAATTTATTTGCATATTATCTGTGCATCCCTTTAAAAATGAATCCTGTCATGTTTTAAAAGTGAAGAGGTTTTTTCTGGCGGGGGGTGCCCACTCTGTGTGGCTTGCGGGATCTTAGTTCCCTGACCAGGGATCGAACCTGCGCCCCCTGCCATGGAAGTGCGGAGTCTTAACCACTGGACCGCCAGGGAAGTACCAAAAAGGACTTTAAATGAAATCCCAGGTGTGTTACATGCTAAAGAGAGACCGTCGTTATGGGAAAACATTGTAGCTTGTCAGGCTGGACCCATCCACTTACTGTGCCCTCAGCCATCTCCTCCCCGCGGGCCAGCGCCATTTGTCCTGGGGAGGGCAGGGCAGCCAGGGGCCTGCACCACTGGGGTCCCCCACCAGCCCCCTGGGAGGCCCAGGGAAGGAGCCTGGCCCTCACTGGTCAGTCCCTGTGGCCACGGGGTGGGGGCCAGGACAGCGACATGCACACAGAGAGAGAGTGGGCAGGCCCCTAAGGGTGGAGGCCTGCACAGCCGTCGGGGCACGTGTGGGTGTGGGGACGAGTGTGACATGAGAGCACACACGCTCAGGCTCCTGTGACCACGGGAACAGCAGCGGTCTCCACGTGCCGCACTCGTGCCCACCGGGGTCTCATTCACACGCTGTCCCTCGAGGGATGGTTTCGGGCCTCATCATTTTCTTCTATAAAATGGGAATAATTACACCCACGTGGCAAGGACTAGGGACAGTGCGTTGAAAGCGGACGTGCCTGGCCTAAGACAAATGCTCCGGAAGCTGCAGTACTTTCCCACTGGATTCCCACAAGACTGGAGATTAAGGAAATAGAGCATTGAGTCCACAGTCAAAACAACACAGGGTTTTAACAAGGCACCGTCACACACAGATCCGCACTGTGGGATCCCGTGGCGCTCGGGGTGCAGTCCACCCCCCTGCCTCCCCTCCCTGGGGCCCTCACGGCTGCTGTTCCCATTCCACGAGGTCAGCAGGACCTCTGAGGGCCCCCAGGGAGATCACTGAAGGACAGCAAAGACTGCAGTTTGGTTCCAAATACTAAATGTAAACAAGACACTGAAAACCAGCTCATTTCCCGTTTCCTCTAGTTAAGCAGCACGACCACTGATGTCCCGTGAGATGAGCCGGTTGGAGGGAACAAGCATCCTTTGTGCTCTCCAGACTGTCCCCTGCCCACCTCTGTCTGAGCCCACAGGCTCCTGTCCTGCCCAGGCCCATCAGGGCTCCCATCTGGGGAGACAGAAGCAAGTATCCTGTCATCAGAATCCCACCAGCGCCTATGCCAGATGGGGACAGTCACCAGGCAGCAGGGAGGGCTTCCTGGGGGAGGAAGCACGGCCTGGCAAGAGGCGTGACTCTACCGTCTGTAAGTCCACGAAGACCCCAGCCGGGGGCCGCATGCGGGGCCCATAGCGCCCGAGGACTCCGCCTCCCCAGCCTTGGGCAGTCCCACCCAGCGCCTGCCACCTGTAAGTTCCGACCTGGTTCTGCTGCCTGCTACCCCTGCAGAACCGGAACCCTCACGGCTCCCCGCCTCCCCACCTCCCCACCACCTTCCTGGCACACTGCTTGTCCACTGCACACACGCCCCGTAGCCCTGCCTGTACCCGGGTGGGGCATTTCTTGCAGATTCTGGCCTCAGGGCCCACTTCCCCACAGAGCTGCTGATCACAGCATCTGAGAAGTACCGGCCTCCCTCCCCAGGGGCAAGGGCTTCTGCCCCCATCCCAGCCCCAGGGCCAGCGCCCAGGAAAACCAACCGGGAGCCTGGAAGAGGGCCTGGCTCTAAGGAGGTTAGGCCCCTGTCTGTGAAGTCAGGTGAGCACCTGCTACGGGGTTGGGGGTGGGGGCACATGAGGCCCTAGCTGGGTGCACCTTCCCTCGATGGGCCCTGGGCTGGTGGCACGGAGGGGAGGCCCTGCCGTGGGGAGGGCTCCCAGGGTGCGGCTGGGAAGTTAGGAGAGGTCAGACAGCTCAGGCTGAGGGCCTTCGGGCATCACTCCCCTGCTGTCTAGGCAAGAGGATGTAACCTCCCAGAACCTCAGTTTACTTGTCTGTAAAATGGGAAAACAGTAACCACCACCCACGGTCCTCTGGAGAAGGACTCACAGTGGGGGTGGGACGGTGGGTGCGCGAGTCTGCCTCGTGCTGTGTGGCCCTGGGTCTGTAACACGGGGCTCATCACAGCCTCTGCAAAGGGCCGGGGGTGCCAGCTGTGAGGCTGGGGGTGGGGGAGTGGCCTCAGGGCCACAGGCTCCCTCCACCACCGTGGTCCAGGAGGCCAGCCCCAGAAGGTCATGCAGGAGCTGGGCATCAAGCAGGGCCCAGTCCAGGAGTGCCCGAGGTCTGCCCCAGGCTGGTCTGTGGGCACACGTCCCACTGTGACCACCTGGAGTCTCTGGTCATCACTATGGTGATCCAGAAGGAACGTTCCCTGCGACACCTGTGGGGAACAGCCAGGGAGCCGCAGCCAACCCCTCGTCACCAGGGACACTCTGCAGAGCCCTGAGGGGCTGTGGAAGTTCTGGGAACCTGCGGCTTCCCCAGACAGGGAGGACAGACAGCAGACACGCTGCCTGATGCCTGCTGTCTTCACTGAGCCATCCTGGCCTGGCAACTGACTGATGGCATGGCCTCAGCCAGCAGGGTGGACCTGGGCTCCGTCAGAGCCACTTCCCCCGTCACAGGCCACAGGCTGTGCTCAGAGGAGGAAGGCCACCCAGGCTGGTCCCCCTGGAGTCCAGAGGCAGGGACAGCCAGCAGCTCCCAGGCCCATCTCATCCGCCGGCCACCCCCCCCCCAGAGGTGGGTCTGTGGAACAAGGGGCAGCTCCTCCTCCAGAGCTGGGGAGGGCCTGACGCAACGGTGCCGTGTGAGGGGGGGTGGCGGCCCCCGCAGGTGGCCTCCTGTGTTGCTATGGTGACCCCTCCATGGATCCCACAGCTGCCCTGGCAGGTCCTACGCGTTCACCAGTCCCTGGCACATCTGCCTCTTCCAGCTTTGTTCACTCATGAGGTTACAGTGTTGCCGGGGCTCAAGGGGGTGGGGGGTATAGCAGAGCTGGGCAGGGCCCCAAAGCAGCTGCTGACACCCACCACCTACATCTAGTAAAGAAATTGAACTTGTAGCTAAAAGCCTTTCCATAAAGAAAACTCCAGGCCCAGATGGCTTCACTGATGAATTCTAACTAATATTTAAGTCAGAAATACTACCACTTATACAAAAAATCTTCTGGAAAATTGAATAAGCGGGAATGTTCCCCAACTCATTTGAGGATCTCAGCATTACTCTGATACCCAAACCTTAAAAGGACATTACAAAGAAAGAAAAGTACTGCCCAACATTCCTCACAATCAGATGCAAAGTCCTTAACAAAATTTTAGCAAATTGAAGCCAACAATACATGAAAAGGATAATACCTAGTGACCAAGTCAGGTTCATCCCAGGAATGCAATGGCTTAACATCTGAGTATCAATCAATGTAATTTATCACATTGACAGACTAAAAAATTAAAACTATACGACGACCCCAAAAGATGCAGAAAAAGTACTTGAGAAAAGTCCAGCAAACCAGGAATAGAAGGACTTCCTAAACCTGAAAAACGGCATCTATGCACATCCTACGGCCAACATCACACTTAATGGTAGATACTGAATGCCTTCCCTCTGAGAACAGGAACAGAGCAAAAATGTCCTGTGTCAACTCTTCTGTTCAACGTTGTACTTGGAGGTCCCCCCCAGTGCAAAAATGCAAGAAAAGAAGTAAAAGACATCTAATTAGAAAGGAGACATAAAACTGGCTTTATTCACAGATGACAACATCTGTGTAGAAAATCTGATGAAATCTTCATAAAAACTACCATATCTAATAAAGTGAGTTTAGCAAGGTTGCAGGAGATAAGATCAATATACAAGAATCAAGTATCTCTATAGCAATGAACAACTGGAAACTGAAATTATAAAGCAATACCATTTACAACAGCATCAAAAATATAAAATACTTAGGGATAAATCTGGCAAAAGATGTGCAAGACCTCAACAACACAAACTATAAAACTTTGCTGAGAGAAATTAAAGACCTAAATAAATGGAGAAATATACTGTGTTCATGAATTTGAAGATTCAGTATTACTAAAGTGTTAATTTTCCCCTAGTTGATCTATAGATTAAACACAATTCCAAGCAAAGTCCTAGCAGGCCTGTTTTTTTTTGATTTTTTATTTTTTTGGTAGAAATTGACAACCTGGTTCTAAAATTCATGTGAAATACAAAGGACCCAGAAGAGCCAAAACAACTTTGAAAAAACGGAACTAAGTTGTAGATTTATACTACCTGACTTTAAGGCTCATTTTAAAGCTACCATAATCAAGACAGTGTGATGTTGGTGTCCATATAGACAAACAGATCAATGGAGCAGACTAGAAAATCCAGAAATATATGGTCAACTGATTTTTGACCAAGGTGCAAAGGCAATTCAGTGGAGAAAGGGTTGTCTTCAACAAATGATACTGGAATAATTGGCTATCCTTATGCAAAAACAAAATAAAACTTTGATCCATACCTCACACCATATACAAAATTAACTCATAATGGATCATAGACCTAAAAGTATAAAACTTTTAGAACAGAAGAAAAATCTTTGTGACTTTAGGTTATGAAAATAACCCTTAGATATGACTTCAAAATCACAATCCATGAAAGAAAAATGGATACATTGGACTTCCTCAAAATCAGGAAATTTTCCTCTTCAAAAGATACTCTTAGAATGAAAAGACAAGCCATAGACTGGGAGAAACGATCTGCAAATTATATATCTGATAAAGGACTTGTATACAGTATAAATAAAGAACTCTCAAAACTCAATCAGGACACAACACAATGAAAAGAAACAGCAAAAGATCTGAATAGACACTTCACCAACGAGTATAGGCCGATGGCAGGTGAACACATGAAAAGGTGCTCAATGTCACGAGTCCTTAAGGAAATGCACATGAAAACTGCAATGAGACACTACTCACACCACTGGAACAGCTAAAGGTAAGAAGCCTGACCATGCTGAGGGCTGGCAAGGCTGTGGAGGAACCGGAACTCTCATACGCTGCAGTCCATCGTACGACAGTTATATTTCCATAAAGCTGTTTAAAACAACTTTAAAATACCAGACTGTGTTCTCACTGTGCTTACATGCTACCGCCTCGGATGCCGGACCTTCCTCCCAGAAAAACATCACCTGCCCTGCTGCCCTCCAGAGCTCTCTGGGGTTCCCCACCCCTACCTCCTCTTGCCCCCTCTGCTCCTCTGGCACCTGGGCCCCTCTATTCAGGTCTCAGTGAAGTCACTGCCAGGGCAGGTGCTCGCTGAAGGAGCCACCCTGCACCCAGCCAGCACTCTGCGTCTTAGGAGTCAAGTTTATCTTCTCCGGGACCAGGGGCCTTGAAGGCCGGCACTGGGTGGGATCGTGAGGTGGGGCGGGGGGCAGCCGGGCCAGGAGCTGTCCTGGGTGCTGGGCTCAGCGCCCCTGCACCTGCCTCTCCCGCCCAAAACAGTGGCTGCTGCCCAGGCCAAGCCGTCCTCCCGGCCCAGAACACAGCAGCTCAACACCCAGCTGTGAGTTAGTTAGAAAGACTCCAGACGCTGGGGAGGCCCATCTAGGAGGAGGGCAGCACCCCTCCCAGGACCCCCAGACCCAGCCCTGCCCTCTGACCCCAAGCCGGTACTCAGCCTGGCTTCTCTCTCACCCCGCGGGAGCCCCATCATCTGATGACAGTCATTAGGCCTAATCTGTTTTTCAAGCGTCTCATTAATTCCAAGTTCTTCTCTATTTTTAAACCGCTCAGTCATTCTCGTTTTTCCTTCCTGGGGTAGGAGGTGGGTGGGAGACCCCGGGGCTCCGCGTGGCAGCCGGGACACCTGCCACGGGACAACGGCTTGCGCCCACTGCCCGGCCCCAGAGAGGCTCTGGCGACACAGCCGCGACGTGTCCACCCCGACACCGGGTGGGGGCGGGGGTGGGGCAGGAGCTGGTGCCCAGGGTCACACAGCCACCAGGAAGGGGTTAGGGTTAGATCCAGCCCCACCCTGTCCCCGCATCCCGGAGGTGGTCCCCTGCGGAGCCCCCAGCGGCCCCCAGCAGCGGGGCAGTCCTGAGTCTCGGCTCACTGAGCAGTCAGTCAGTCCAGGCAGTGCTCTGTCCCTGTCACTCCCATGCCTTGGTTCACACCCCGTTTCCCTTGGGGGTGCCAGCTCAGGACCCGCGCCCCAGGACACCCCACACAGTCCTGACGGCCAGCACCAGAGGTTGTGGGTGTTGATCGTACACTGGAAAAGGATGCACATCCTTCCAGGCCATGGAGGCTGGTGGACAGCACCGGCCCTGGGACAGGGCAGGGGCTGACCGGTCCCTGACTCCATCTGCTGGAGGGAAAGTCGATTCAGCGAAGTGCGGACAGAGCAGGTCAGAAGTGCAGCCCTGGGCCTCTGGGAACGTTTCCCAGTGACAGAGACTCGCTCACCACATGCTGCTCGAGGAAGCTCAGCCGTGCCAGTGCATCCGGCCTCCCCCCGGCTGGGCGGCAAGGCCGGGCTGAGGCCCACAGGCACTCGTGGTGCAGCCTGCAGGGACCCAGGAGGATCCCAGCAGCCCCTCCGTACAGGGAAGCAGGCAGTGGCCTTGGGGGGCCGGAGCCCTGCTCCAAGGAACAGAGGATGTGGCCTCCTCTCTGTAGCCCCAGCTGCTCAGGGCTGGACCCAGGGTATCCCCAGGTCCCTGGGGTCCCCACCCCGGCAAAGCACAGTGGAGCCTGCGTGGAAGCACCGGAGGGCCGCGGCTAGCAGGAAGGCGGGGCGTCCACCGGAGTCGGAGCCAGGCGGAAAAAGAGCAAAGTCGGCGAAGCACAGAGCTGTCGGCCCAGGACTAAGCGACGCTGCAACGTCTGCGACCACCCTGTCCAGCTGCCACCCCACCCGTGGGGAGTGAGAAATCGAGGTGAGGCCAGGAAGCAGTGAGACCGGTGATGGGGCAGCGAGGCGGCTCAGGACTGGTAGCGGCGAAGGCTGAGGCAAGTCCCAGCCCCGAACAGCAGTGGTGAGTAAGGGCCAGGGTGGGGGAGACGCGGAGGAGCCACAAGGCACGGAGGCACGCGCTAGCAAGAGGCCCTTGGCCCTCCTCAAGTGGCCGCCAGCCCACGGGCGCCCTTCCTCCCCTGGACCCCCTCCCGCTGCGTTCGCGCCGCAGGAACACACGCTCCACTGCCACCCCCCAGGCAGGCGAGGAAGCACCGCGCGTCGGAAAGGCCCCTCGAGGAGATGTCCCCAAGGTCCACCCTTTGCCATTACCACCACGCTCAGCAAGGAAGGAGCGCGTGGTCGGGGCACAGGTCACCAGTTTAAGGGCAGAAGCTCAGAGGCCTGTGCCCTTCCAGGTTCTTTTCATTCTAACCAAAACGACAGCCAGGGAGGCCCACCGAGTGGGGAGGCAAAGGCACCGCCAGCCGCGGAGCTGAGTAACACAGAGCAGGCCGAGCCCATCGCTGGCACAAGTGGTGACGGTTCCTGAGCCCTGAGCCAGGGCCCGGGGTGGGCCTGCCCATGCGTCACGATGGCCCTCGGACCCGGCCCCCTGGCCCCCTCCAGTGGCCGGAGACAGCCTCAGAAGGCAAGCCGGCCCGGGCCTCTCACTACGCACCAGGGCAGAGCAGAGTTAATGGCAAAGAAGGAGACCCTGGGACACCAGGAGGCAGTGAGCGGAATGTCCCCCGGCACCGCAGACCCACTGGAGGGAAAGACAGGCAGAGGACCCGAGTCTCTAGAATGCTCAGGAATTTGATTACACAGAACATAACTGAAGACACGGCAACAAAGGAGACCAAAGGGCAAATAACAATAACTGAAGACACGTCAACAAATGAGACCAAAGGGCAAATAACAACCTGGGGAAAGCGACCTGCAACAGACACCAGGCAGAAGGAACATTGCCAAGGCAGCAAGAAAGACACGAAAACCCAACTGGAAAACAGGCAAGAGACAGGCAGGGTCAATTTGCAGAAGAATCAGGAGGAAATGCTCAGGGACACCATCACCAGAGAAACACAAAGCAAAGCAGGGAACTCCACCTTACTTCCCAGGTGAGTCAGTGCTGACAGTGCTGCCGGGGAGGGGGGGGATGTGGGGGTGTGGGTGTGGGTGTGGGTGTGGGGTGTGGGGGTGTGGGGTGTGGTGTGGGTGTGGGTGTGGGGTGTGGGGGGTGGGGGGTGTGGTGTGGGGTGTGGGGGTGTGGTGTGGGGTGTGGGGGTGTGGGTGTGGGGGTGTGGGGTGTGGGTGTGAGTGTGGGTGTGGGGTGTGGGGGTGTGGGGTGTGGTGTGGGTGTGGGTGTGGGGTGTGGGGGGTGGGGGTGTGTGGTGTGGGGGTGTGGGGGTGTGGGTGTGGGGGGTGGGGGGTGTGGTGTGGGGGTGTGGGTGTGGGGCTGGGTGTGGGGTGTGGGGGTGTGGGGTGTGGTGTGGGTGTGGGTGTGGGGGTGTGGGGGGTGGGGGGTGTGGTGTGGGGGTGTGGTGTGGGGGTGTGGGGGTGTGGGGTGTGGTGTGGGGGTGTGGTGTGGGGTGTGGGGTGTGGGGGTGTGGGGGTGTGGTGTGGGGGTGTGGGGGGTGTGGGGTGGGGTGTGGGTGTGGGGTGTGGGGGTGTGTGGGGTGTGTGGGGTGTGTGGGTGTGGGGGTGTGGGGTGTGGTGTGGGTGTGGGATGTGGGGGTGTGTGGGTGTGGGGTGTGGGGGTGTGGTGGGGGTGTGGGTGTGGGCTGTGGGGGTGTGGGTGTGGGGTGTGGGTGTGTGGGTGTGGGGGGTGTGTGGGGGTGGGGGGTGGGGGGCGGTTTACTGCTGAGGAAGGGAGTGTGACGGCAAGGGTCATGCCTTTGTTGGGGCGACTCTACTCCTAAGGGTGGATTCCCAGAGACAGACACAAAGCCGTAAGGAGAGGGACCACAAGGCTAATCGACAAAATACAGAAATGGGAAAACGTACAGCAAGTTAGCGTTAAGTCCTACGAATACTGTGTTTTAATGAATTTTGCAGATAAATGATCATTAAATAATATTCAGTGAAAAAAATAATAAAAGTGAAAAAAATAACAAAACTGCTCACCAGATTTGGAATGGTTTTTATTTCCTTCTTTTACTCTTCTTTATGTTTTCATAAGTTTCTACAACGAGTGGGGACCACAATTGTAATTAGAAAAAAGCAAGAGTCAGTGTTATTTTTTCAAGAAGGTTGGAAACTCACTTTAGTAAAAGACCCAAGAGGGTGCGAGTTTCCGTCCTCTAGACAAGTGAGCGCTCCTGCCAGCCTCGAGAGTGTGGACAGTTCTGACTGATGAGGTGAGTCTAGGCAAAAAACAAGAAGCTTTTAAAAATGCTAAGTTTTCCCCCCAAAAGGTTAATCTTCAAGCACGGAAAAGGTAAGAAAGAAAAGATCTGAAGGACACTGGGTTCTGAAACATTCTGCCCACGACTGTGCTGGGGCGACGTCCCCTACCCCGGGCAACAGCACGGCTGGAACCGGCCTGCGTGCAGCCGCTGAAGACAGGGCCTGGGGGAACGTGCAGGGCTCTTCCCGCCCGGGCCCTTGCTCCAGGACCCACCTCCGGCCTGCGCCGTACCCCGGCAGCCCCGTCCTTCCACCTGGAGGCTGTGCGCTGCTTGTGTGGGACGTGACACTCCAGGCGTCCTCAGGGAACATGGCCCCAAAAGCAGACTCGTGGTCGCGGCTTGGTGCGTCCCCTTCATGGCACCCGACTCAAAGGTGGCACAGAGGTCTGAGGCTGCACCCGTCTGACTCACGCACGGGGCCACACACGCGGTCACTCCTACTTCTGCGCATGGCAGGGGCCACAGGGGGACCTGCTGGACAGACAGCCTCATGGTCAGCTCAGGATGTTGGCTCGTCACGGCCTAGTGATGACCAAGCGCGTCACCAGACAGACGGGCTCTCGCTCAGGCAGGTCAAGGGTGATGCCAGCCCCTCTAGGCACTTCGAGCCACGGCGGGTGCCAGACTCTCCGGGGTCCGTCTCTCCGTCTGCCAGGGGCGGGGGGGTCACCTGCACCCGACACAAGCCTGGCTGTGTTCATGGGAGGCTGCGCACAGACGATACTAACGCCAACCAACGCCCGGGATCTCGCCGTCCGAGTTCCGGTGAACTTGCTGCCTGTGTGAGGCTGGTCTTCTGTGTCTGTCTGTTTCAACAGGCTGCTTTTGCCCCTCCATTCGTGTTAGATCACGCTCTGCAAGGTTGGGCCGCCTCCCCCGCACCCTGCTCAGCCACCCAGGAACCCACGTGCGACGCGAAGGGATGACGCTCCCCATGTCTGCGCTGCCCGCGGAGGGCACGGGCGCCACCTGCTGACCTGATTCTCAGCTGCTCCTGGCGCGGTGCTGGGCCCCGGGCGCCGCTGTCCACGGTCCTGGCCCAAAGGCCTGGCTGCCCTGATCCCCTGGCCACCCTCAGACCCTCTGCACCTTGTGGAAATGCTTCCCTGGGAGATGGGAGCGTCTCCCGAGGCCTCCACGGAGGCTGTTTCCTTTTCTCAGCTCAGCTTCTGCATTTGTGCTAAGCCAGAGGAGGCCTGGGAAGCTGCCGGCCTGACGTGAACAAGCAGTGTCCACGGCAGGACACGTCAGGAAAGCAGGAGGGGGTTCCAGACAGAGTAAGTGTTCACTGACTGTCACCTGGACACAGCAAGAAAAGGGGGGCAGGTCAAAAGCTGGAAAGTCCACGTATCTGGTTAAAGAATTTGTGATGGCTTCATACCAGCCTCGTAGGAAAATGATCCCCTTACCAGTCAACTCTGGGCCACTGAGCTGGAGGCCCTGAGGAAGGAAGCCGCTCCTTAGGTTGTGGACAAGAATTCATTCTGCTGGACATTATGATGTTGGGCTTGAACCTAAAAAATGGCCTCATCACAAAGAGCTGCTCATTGGGACTTCCCTGGTGGCCCAGTGGTTAAGAATCCACCTTCAAATGCAGGGGGTGCAGGTTCGATCCCTGGTCAGGGAGCTAAGATCCCACACACCATGGGGCCACTAAGCCCGCGTGCTGCAACTACTGAGCCTGCACGCTCTGGACCCACGTGCCACAACTAGAGAGAAGCCCACACGCCGCAACGAAAGATCTCGCGTGCTGCAAGGAAGATGCCGCGTCCCGCAACTAAGACCCGACGCAGCCAAATAAATAAATATTTTTAAAAAAATAGCTGCTCATCACAGCGCCGTCTGTAAGAGCAAGACTGGAAACAGCCACGAGGCAGGTGGCAGGGCCTGACTGCACGGTGGTCCAGCCACACAGTGCGGTCCCACGTGGCTGAAACTGACAGTGGAGACACCTCTAGAAACTGTCATGGACAGGCCACAGGCCTTCAGGTTAGCAGGTCAGGAAAGCAAGGCAGAGAAGGACGAGGTCCTCTGCCAAAGAATGGGAGCGGAAAACATGTGCCCATGTGTGTGTCCGTGTGTGTGTGCCCGTCCGTCCGTGTGTGTGTGCCCGTGTGTGTTTCCGTGTGTGTGTGTACATCCTTGCTTCTACTTTTTAGTGTCCGTGTGTTGTGTGTGTGTGCCCGTGTGTGTGCCCGTGTGTGTGTGTACATCCTTGCTTCTACTTTTTAAATTGAAGGATAAATTATAAAAAATTGGAACACGGTAACTTTAGCAGAGAAGGAGAATAAGGTAGAAAGAGATTTCTCTAGATACATCTTATTTTGTAGATCTGGCCGGGAACCAGGCAAATTTTTCACATAATCATAAAGTTAAATTAAATGCAGATGGAAATCTCTATACAGCCCATGCTAACTGGAACAAATTAACCTGCTGTGGGTAAGACTTGGGCACGACCTCAGACACAGAATGATTTCAATCGAGTTGAAAGCAGTCACTCAGCTGTGTATTCTAGTGGGATACGCCTGGAGATCAAAAGAACTTAAAAAAATCTCAGATGATGACAAGTATTTGTGAGGATGTGGAGAAACAGGAGCCTCGCACGTGACCAGGGAATGAGAACTGCCGGTGACAGCTCCTCAGCACGTAGAGGCACCGTGTGAAGCACTAATTCTCTCCTAGAGACACCCAAAGAACGGAAACTCACAACCACACAAAAACCTGTACATAGACGTTCACAGCAGCATTACTCAATGATAACCAAGAAGTGGAAACGACACACCCGCCCATCGACAGATGAACCAAATGTGGTCCATCCATACAGTGGAATATTATTCAGCCACAGAAAGGAAATCCTGACACCTGCATGAAGGTGGGTGAACCTTGAAAACATGATGCTCAGCAAAAGAAGCCAGACACAAAGGGTCACATAACGAGGGATTCTACTTCTATGAAACGTCCAGAACAGGCAAATTCACGGAGCCAGAAAGTAGATTCGTGGCTGCGAGGGGCTGGGGGGTGCCTACAGAACCCACACAGAAGAGGCTGCGGCGGAGCCTCGGCGTTCAGCTCGAGAAGGAAGAGCGGCCCTGAGCCCCACGGGCTCCCGGCCAGCCCCTGCCCGCTGCTGGAGGAGCTGGCTACACGCCGCTCCAGGAAGAAGGCGGCAGTGGCTGCACAGGCCTGCAAGGCGTCTGCCCCTGCACCCAGATGGCCCCTCCCTGCTGACCTCTGTGCACAGCTCCCACGGCTGCGGGCAGGGGCCTGTCCAGCCTCCGGGCTGAGCCCCCTCCTCTCTCCATCCTCCCACCTCCCTTCGCACACAGTGAAGCCAGGATGGGAGCCTGCGAGGCAGGGTCTGGTGAGAGGACAGTGCAACAGCCGCGTGTGAGGCCCCGAGGCTGAGCCCGGCTCCTCCTTTCCCACGTCCGGGATGGGGGCCGGGGGCATGTGGTGGGCACCGGGGCAGTGCTGGCTGAATCTGCTTCAATCAGGATAAGCCCCGGGGGTGGGGCGGGGGAGGAAGAGCTGCCGTGAGCCAGTCGTGTAGGAGCCAGGGTGTCACAGAGCCCTGCCCGCTCAGCTGCCTCTGGGGGAGAACAGGGTCCTGGGGGCACTGCCCGAGAATCTGCCCCAGGGTGGTCTCGGGATCCCACCGCTGCCCCCGGGGCAGGGCTGAGGGTCTCTGTGGCTAACCGCGGCCCACGGGAGCTGCCATGCCGGTCAGGTGGGTGCTGGGGCCCAGCCCCGGCCGGTCCACACACGCCGGTCACACCACAGCAGTGAAAAGGGGCGAACCGAGGGCCCGAAGCTGCGCCCACTCACCTGAAGGCGCCCGTCACGCCAGAAACGGGGCGGTCGGGGCTACGAGGGGCGCTTCTCGGTTGGATGTGGCAACTGGGTCCAGGAGGGCCTGACCAGCAGCTAAACCGACTAGAGGTGAGTCCAGGGGCCAGAGCGGCTCTTACCTGGAGCCCGGCAGGTGCTGGGCCTCCTCCCCGGCCGCCCCTCCACGCCGACTCTCCTCCCCGGCCTCCGAGGGCTGCCGGGCCTCAGCCTCCTTTTGCTCACTCGCTCCGCCGCCCCCTCCAGGCAGCCCGTCTGCCGCGTCCACCTGGGGCCCTGAGGTGTGTGCCAGGCACTTGTCGGAAGTGGGGACTTTGGGCTCCTGCCCGCCGGGGGCGTCTTCGGAGGGCCCGGGGTCTGGGACGCCCAGCGCCGTGGGCAAGGCCTCCGGGGCAGGCCGGACCTCCAGCAGTCCCGCGGCCGAGCCCTTGGCGCAGGCCTTGGCGGAGCCCACGTAAGAGGAGCGGATGACGCTTCCCGAGCCGCACTTGCCGCGCAGGCTCTCCGCCGCGTCCTCCCTGCTGCCCGCACAGCCCCTGCAGCACACGCAGGAGTTCAGAAGGCTGTTGGTAGCCGTGGCGCTGAGTTTGTGGGGGCCGCCCTCCGGCCCCTCGGCCGCCGGCTCCCCCGGGGAGACGCCGTTTCCGAGGACTTCTGGGTTGGCGAGGGCAGAGTCCAGGGAGCTGGGCGACTTGGGGTTGAAGATGACCGTGGCCGAGAGCTTCATGCCCCCCGTCCGGTGGGCGATTAGCTCGGCCGTCTGGGCGTCCTCCGCACTCGCCTCCCAGCCATCCAGCTGCGGCTGGGAGTCCGAGCAGCTGCAGGAACCAGGGCCCACTGCCCGCGTCTGGTCGCCCTGCACGCCGTTGCTGCCGCTCAGGTCCTCCGCCGTCTCGGCTGCGGCGGCTGCTCCGGCCCCCGCCCCTCGGCTCTCCCCGCCCCGCCCTCTCTCCTGGGGGCCGCCCGCCCGCCCACACCGGCCGCCCGGGGGCTCTGCCGCCCCGTCCACATCCTCCATGAAGAACACCCTCCCCTCTTCTTCGTCGCTGCCCGGCGGCAGCCGTGGTCCGCCCGGGGATGCCTGCCCGAGGGCACCGCGCTCGGCGCCCGGCCCGTGCGCGGGGGACTGGCAGGCATTGGGCGGGGACAGGAGAGAGGACATCGCGTCCCCAGCCCTGTGCACCATTCGGCTGAGCTGCTCCAGCTCCTGGTCGTCGTCCTGCACGGAGCACGCCAGCTCCGCCTCTGCGTGCCTGGGCTCCGCTGGGCCGAGGGGTGCGGGCAGGGCGGGCTCCAGGGCAGGGGGCACCGGGGTGTCCGCCCGGATGGGGAATTCCACGTCTTGGGAAATACAGAGGTTCCGTTCCAGCGTGTGAAGCTCCTCCTCGGTCAGGGTCCGCAGCAAATCCCTACAAGCGTCAAGACAGAAAGGAAGAGTGTCGGTCCCAGAGGCCACACCAGCCCCCAGGCCGAGTGGGCTCGGCACCAGCAGGAGAGCAACACGGTGTCCACTGCCTGCAATTAACCTCCCACCATGTTGCTTCCTCCACCAAAAGAGGTGCGTCTCCAGGGGTCCCCCGGGCCGCGGGTCAGGACAACAGCCGTGTGGGTGGCTGACGGTGATTCTAGAATGTGCCCTTGCTTAAAAATGAGACTCTGAACTCCCTTGCTGAAAACCCTGATTCTTCGTGATAATATGTTAATAAATTAATAAAATAAAATTGTATTAATAAAATTATAAATTAATAAATCAATTAATAAAAACTTTCAGGAGTGAAAGGATATATATTGGTTTATATATAGATTTTCATCCTTTGCTTCAACAAATATTACTGAGCACTGCCTATGTGCCAGGCCCTGGGTGACACACAGGAAGACTGGCATGGTCCCTGCTGAGCAGGTTCCGTAGGAAGAGACAGATAATACACATTTACAAGGGAAGACTGAAGTACAATAATGACCACAGCAGCCAAGGAAGGAGCCACCAGAAGGGGGCACAGCAGGGCACCTCCCCTGGGGGGAGCGGCATTGAACCGACACCCAAGGTGGAGTGACTCTAATGACAACGACGGGGATGAGCCCAAAGTGGGTCCCACAGGCCGGTGTATGCTGCTCTCCGCCGGGAAGAGCTCAGGCCTGAGGTCTCAGCGCCTGGTTCAACATCCCAGTGCAGTCGGGGAAGCACGTGGAAAGGTGCACTTCTCAGAACCGCTCAGCTGTGGGTCTTCATAAACTGAACACACCCTGCCAACAGCACCCAGATCAAGAAATACAGCACGACCTGGGCTCCCAGGCGCCCCCCACGTGCCTTCCTGGTCACGATCCCGACTACCACAGCGGTGGCCTCCCCTGTTCTCCTTCTCTAGACAGACGGCAACCTGCGGTCTGCACTCCTCCGTGGCAGGCATGTTTGCCAGTGCTATGTTTGTGCAGAGGCGCCAGACGAAACACAGGACACCCAGTTAGACTGGAATTTCAGATAAACAGCAAATACTTTTTAGAGTAAGTATGTCCCAAATGGCCCCCACTGGGGACATATTTACACTAACAAAGTATTATCGTTTATCTGAAATCTAAATTTAATTGCACACTTTTTTTTTAAACCTTTATGTGCAATTACATTTTATTTTTCCTATGCCTTTGTTTTTCGTTTTTTTGGGGGGGGGTGCTCAGCTTGTGGGACCTTAGTTCCCCCTGACCAGGGATTGAACTTGCACCCTTGGCAGCCGAAGTGCAGAGTCCTAACCACTGGACCACCAGAGAACTCCCCTTAATCGCATATTCTGTTTCCCTTTGCCAGCTCTGACAACCCTCTCTGGTGAGATTCGCGGTCGTTGTAGATCATTCCGTCTCCTGGTGGAAACGCATCACAGTTCACCTCTGAAGCTGTCCCACCCCGGAGGGGCCCTGGCTGCCAGGGACCCACATCTTTGAGTCCCTGTCCTGGGGAGCATGGGGTGTGTTTCTGCAAGCACGCGTGCTGAGTGCTGGTGAGGGGTGTGTCCCCGCCGACAGCCCACAGGATCTGCTGACAGTTCTGCATGCCCCACACCCTCATGGGCACTTGCACTTTTCCACTTCATCGTCTCTGGTGAGTGTGCAGTGGTATCTCGTCGTGGTTTTAAACTGCTTTATCCTGCTCGTTCAGGAGGTCGTGCACCCATTTATACGCTGATGGACCCTTAGACAGCCTCTCTGAAGTGCCTGTTCAGGACTTTCACCCATTTTTTATTGGGTTAACTGTCCGTTTCTTACCGACTGACAGGAGTTCTTTATGTATTGTGGATCTCAGTTCTTTATTGGATGCTGTGTCCAACTCTGCGGCCTTTTCACTCTCTCAAAGGTGTCTTTTGACGAACTGAGGTTTTAAATTCCAGCAAAGTTCAAAATGTCATTTTATTCTGTGATTAGTGCTTCCGTGCCCTGGTGAAGAAATCTTTGCCAACTCGGAGATCACAAAGATGTACTCGATGGTTCCCTCTGAAAGCGTTCTTTTACTTTTCACGTTTGTATCTGCAGTCTACCTAGAACTGACGTGTTCATAGGAGTGTATCACGGACCTTTGTCCTCATACGGATATTTGCTGATTCAGCCACTCATTGGAAAAAGCCAACCGTTCTCCACTGTTGTGCTGTCACCTCTGTCATGAATCATGTGTTGGTCGCACCAGACCCTCTGTTCCGTTGAATGCCCCGTGCACTACGTCTCTGCCAGTACGACTACAGCTATACGGCAGGAAGTGTCTCCAGCTCTGCTTTTATAATGAAGCACACCCGGCAGAAATGCACACATACGTTCACAAGCTCGGTCACACCAGCACCGTCTGGAAGCTACCCAAAAACCATGAAGAGCAGAACATATAAATGATATTCTTCTTCTTTGTCCTTTTTCTCCAGCAATCTTTTTCTTCTTGGCTGTTCTAGGCCCCTTGCCTTTCTATAGGACTTTTAGAATTAGTTTGTCAATTTCTGCAAAAGAAAAAACCTCCTGGGATTTTGATTGAGGTTGCATTGAATTCATAGATTAATTTGAGAATCACTGATATCTTCTCAATATAAAGTTTTCCACTCCCTGAATATGGGATAGCTATTTATTTAGGTCTTTAAAATTTTGTATCAAAAACATTTTGTAACTTTTGGTGGAGGTCTTAGACATCTCACATTTATGCTAATTAATATTTATTGACACCATTGTAGATGATATTTAAATTTTTTATTGTGATAAAATACTTATAAAATTTACCATCTTAACCATTTTAAGTGACAGTTCAGTGGTATTAAGTACACTCATATTGTTGTGCAGCCGTCACCACCATCCACCCCTGTAACAATTTCATCTTGTAAAACTAAAACTCTGTCCTCATGAAACAATAACTCCCTGTTCTCCCCTCCCCCAGCCCCTGGCAACCACAGTTATGCCTTTTGTCTCTATGATTTTGAGGACTCCAGGGACCTCATGTAATCGGAATCATACATTATCTGTCTTTTTGTGGCTGGCTTATTTCATTTAGCATGTCCACAAAGTTCATCCACATTGCAGCATGCGTCAGGATTTCCTTCCTTTTTAAGGCCGAATAATATCCCAGTGTATGGCTGGACCATGTTTTGCTTACCCATCCATCCGTCAACAGCGGCTTCCATGTCTTAGCTATTGTGAACGATGATGCTATGAATACGAGTGTACAAATATCTCTTCAAATGCTTCTTTCAATTCTTTTCAGTATAAACCCAGAAGTGGAACTGCCGGATCATACGGTAGTTCTATTTTAATTTTTTGAGGAATCTCCACAGCAGCTGCATCATTTTACATTCCCACCAACAGTGCACAAGAGTTCCAATTTCTTCATATCCTCCCCAGCACTTGTTTTCTGTTTCTTTGATAGTAGCCTTCCTCGTGGGTGTGAGGTGGTGTCTCATTGTGGTTTTGATTTGCGTTTCCCTGACGATCGTGATGTTGAGCATCTTTTCACGTGCTGGTGGCCATTCACGTATCTTCTCTGGAGACATGTCTATTCAAGTCTTTTGCCCATTTGCATCAGATCGTTAGGCTTTTTGTTGTTGAGTTTTAGGAGTTCTCTATATAGTCTAGATACTAACCCCTCACCAGATATACGATATGCAGATATCTTCTCCCATTCTATGGGTTGCCTTTTTACTCTATTGTAGTGTTTTTTGATGGACAAAATATTGAAATTTTCACAAAGCTCAATTTGTCTATTTTTTTCTTCTGTTACCTGTGCCTTTGGTGTTACATCCAAGAAGTCACTGCCAAAATGCAATCTCATGAAGCTTTTGTCCTATGTTTTCTTCTAAGAGTTTTATAGTTTTACCTCTTACATTTAGGTCCTTGATTTTGAGTTAATTCATATTTATATGGTGTTAGGTAAGGGTCCAACTTCATATGTGTGTGCATATGTGTGTATCTCTTATCAGATTAAGGAAATTCCCTTCTATTTCTAATTTGCTAAGAGATGTTTTCGTCATAAAATAGGCATTAATCTTTCAAATTATTTTTCTGTAACTTTCAAAATGATTTGGTTTTTCTTCCTTTTTAAAAAATACAGAAAAACTGATTTTCAAATGTTAAACCATGATGTATATAATTTAAACTCCACAAGACAATTATTGTTTTGTACAGCGCAGATTCATTTATGTTCATTCACATCAGGGTCTTAAGTCTCCTGTGCTTCCACATTCCCATCTGAGATTTTTTTCCTTTGCAGGAAGAATTCCAATTAGTTTTTCTTTATGTGCAATCTGCTCCTAACCGATTTCTTCAGCTTCGTATTTCTGAATAACCCACTATATCACCTGCATTTTTTTTTTTTTTCCCTGGTACGCGGGCCTCTCACTGCTGTGGCCTCTCTCGCCGCGGAGCACAGGCTCCGGACGCGCAGGCTCAGCGGCCATGGCCCACGGGCCCAGCCGCTCCGCGGCATGTGGGATCTTCCCAGACCGGGGCACGAACCCGTGTCCCCTGCATCGGCAGGTGGACTCTCAACCACTGTGCCACCAGGGAAGCCCCACCTGCACTTTTGAAGGATATTTTTCCTGGTTGTAAAATCCTGACTGGCAGCTATTTCCTTTCAGCACTTTATTATATTTTTAAAAATATTTACTTATTTATTTATTTTGGCTGCGCCAGGTTGTGGCACGAGGGGTCCTCGTTGCCACATGTGGGATCTTCGTTGCGGCGTGTGGGATCTTCTTCTTAGTTGTGGCATAGGGGATCTTTAGTTGCAACATGGGGGATCTTTAGTTGTGGCGTGCAGGATCTTTTAGTTGTGGCATGCATGCAGGACTTAGTTCCCCGACCAGGGATCGAACCCGGGTCCCCTGCATTGGGAGTGCGGAGTCCCAACCACTGGACCACCAGGGAAGTCCCGCTTTCAGCACTTTAAATATATATAATTTCATTGCCTCTGGCTTCCATCGTTTTTGAGAAGACAGCTGTTGATGTACACTCTTTTCAACGTAATATGTCCTTTCCCGCTAGCTGTGTTTAAGCTTTTTTCTTTGTTTTCAGCAATTTTACTGTGATATACCCAGATGTGTCTGTGGAATCTGTGGACAGAGATTTTTCTTCAATTTTGTAAAATTCTTGGCCATTATTTCTTTGAATACTGCTTCTGCCCATTTTCTCCATTCCTTCCTTCTGATTCCAGTTATGTGCGTCAGCCTTTTGAGTACGTCACACGTCTCTGACGTTCTGGACTCTTTCCCTGCCCAAGTCTCCAGCATCTGGTGTCTCCCCCCTCCCCCTCCCCCCATGGCCATTCCCAGCCATGGCCCAGGCCACACGTTTCCCTTCCTGGCCCAGCATCGTCCACCCTCTCCCCTCCTTCCTTGTCTCCTCTCCCAGCCAGACACCCAGAGAGGGCAGGAGCCTCGGCCTCTGGGTCCAGGGTCAGGTCCTGCTAGGGACACTCAACTGTGCCTCGCCCACCCTGTGCCCACTGACCCTCCAAGGACCCCCCGGGTCACTCCTCACTGGATTCAGAGCACGTTTGGCTCGCGATGGGGCAAAGGGCAGTTTAGAGCAGGCTTCTGTGCTCTCTGGCCCCCAGAAAGGACAGGCACCAGCAGAGGAAAGCCACCCTAGGCTGGGAAGTCCCGCCAGACCCAGGAAGGGCGTGGCAGGGGTCCACGGGGTCAGCCCTGGACCGACAGCCTGGGAAGGGGGCTTCTCGGAGACCAGGGACCGTGGTAGGAAAGACCTTGGCGTCTGAGGCCACGGGGCCAGGGAGCTGCTCAGAGGACATGCGGCCACAGCCCCCTGCTGTCCCATCCCCGCAGGAGCCGGGCCCTGTCAGCTCACAGAGGTCACCAGCAGTGAGGGCTCCACACAACTTGACGTGAGGTTTCTCAAGGGAAGGCTGAGGTCAGGGGTGCTGGCTGGAGGGCCGGCTGCTGAAGGGCAAGGGAAGCCCTCAGGGCAGAGCTCGGTTACCCAGGCCAGACGTCACAAGCCCACAGGACAGCACAGATGGTGCCAACGCCACCCAGGGATGGTTGGGGGGTGGGCAGGATGAGCCACAGCATGTGGGCACCCGCTGGTCACTCAAGAGAACTGAGCACTTCACCCCCTAAACTAGTCAAAGAACTAGTAACAGCCCCCAACCTGGGCGCCAGCCCCAGCCAACGTGCAGGGCGTGGCCTGGCCCGGGGGATGTCCTCCCCTCACAGGCTGCGTGGCCCTGGTCCGGCCCACACCACCCCGGTTTCAGGGCCTCGCCTCTAAGATAGGCCCCATCTGTCTCGCGGGGCCACGGAGACATTTCTGTGAGAAACCAGAAGAGGGCCTGGCTTCCAGGCCCTTAGCCAGGGCAGCCACTGTCTTAGGACCGGACATCTGTGTAAAGGTCTTAACGCTACCGGCCAAGAACAAAGAACTTGTTCTGTGAGGGAGGAAGAGTGTGGGGTTAAAGGAGCTCCAAACAGTAGAAACCAGGAGCCGACGACAGAGACCAAGGTCCCAGCACCCCCGAGGTGGACAGAAGGTAAAGAATTAGCTCACACAGAAGTGTGAGGTTTACCACCCTCTGAAGCTCGGCAGGGACAAGCTACCCACCCTTGAGGTGTCCAGTAAAGGCAAAGCAAGACCAGCCTTGTCCAGAGAGGTCATTGCCAACCCCCAGGAGCCGTCACAGAAGGGACGGGGCTCAGAGGCAAACACCACCCTCCCCTCCCCTCCCCTCTCTCACCCCCCCACCCCCCCACACCCCGCCAACCTGATTTTCCGCAGCAACGTGTGGAAGGGCCGGAAGAGCTCGGACATGTCCTCTGCCTTGCGGTCCAGGTTCAGGGGTCCATCCGCGTAGACCACGAGGCCACTGCATCCAAGACAGAAAGCCAGCCTGACGTCAAGTCCTGCAGCCGCGTGGCCAGCCCAGACCACACCCTGCACATGCTTCCCCTCTGCGATCGAATCGTAAATAAGTTTAGAAAAAAGCAGTGAAAATTATGACCCAGATTTTATCCTCTTTCGAAGTTGATTAGCCTACGTCTGTTTGAGGGATCATAAAATAATGATAAAAACATGGCTGCACACCTCCCAGCCGCAATCAGATAAATCAGCATCAAGGTCTGTTGCTAACATCTGCCTCCTTGAAAATGGAAACACTGGATTTGTGTTTAAATATACCACAAATGCAGAGGTTGGTGAGAACTGGCCCTGGAACCATCTACTCCAAAAGGGAAACAGGAGTTGGAGGTGAAGCCCAGCCCGGCCCCCCACCAGCGTGGAGCCCTGACCCCAGGGCTGGCCCCTGGGGGTGTGGGTCCTGCAGGAGCACGGCGCAGACAGGGCGAGATTTTTCCAGACAGCACCCCGCAGGCTGTCCTCCCAGCTCTCCCAGCTCTCCCTCGTGCCGTCCACACGCCCCAGGTCCGGGGGCTGCCCGAGACTTTCCGACTCACACTGGCCACAGGCTCTCGCGGTTCCCGGCCCCGCCAGGCTGTGAATGTCGTGTCCCGGCCGCTGTCTCCAAAGCCCCCTTCCCCTCCCAGCACTCTGGCCCACGGTCAGGCACCCTTCAAGAGGGGGGCAGCCTCCTGTCACCCCTCAGGCAGGATGGACCCTCCTGCTGGGCGTCCCCGTGCCTCGAGAGGACCCCCTTCACTGGACTGGGCCCCACGGCCCATCTGACTCTGCCCAGATGCCAGCTCCGGGTGCCCCGATTCCGCGGCAGGGGGTCCCGTGTTCACCTGCGTAGCCACAGCCCCACCCATCTCCAGGCGCGTGACCATCATTCCAGACCCGTCTCTCGGAGAGAGGACCTATCCCTGAGGACCCTTCTCTGGATGCCTCCTGCACCTCTTGGGTGCCCAGGGACCGTCCACCCGTGAACACGGGCCTGTCCCCTCGCGGCCCCATGGAGCATAGGTTGGCGCCTCGGGGGCCTGTCTGTGTAAATGAGGAGCCGCTGGCACGTCTCTGAGGACGAACAGGATCTTATTTCAGGCCTCAGGGTCTGGTCACCCATCCAGCTGGGAGCCCCCATTACTTCTGGAAAACACCCAGTTCAGTGAGAAAAACTGAAAAACAAAGTTGAACGAGGAGACTGTTTTCCCCTAAGAAAAGGTTGGTTTCGTGGGCAAAAAGATTTCCTTTTTTTCTAAAAACAGGAAAAACATGGGCTGTGAGGCCCCCCTGGGGCACACCTGGCCGTGACCAGCATGACCAGTGGCCTCCAGGCCCCGAGGAGAGACCAGCTCGAGGGCCTGTGTCCTGAGCCAGCGGAGGGCAGAGGGCACGGCCAGGCCTCCATTCCTTCTGGGCTGCTTCACGGATCTTCCATGAGCTAACAGTCATGGTTCAATTAACCGTGTTTGAGGGACGATTTCCCAAGGCAGAGCCTTAACTTGGTGGGTAAATGCAGTGGTCTCAGTGCAAAGGCAGAGTGAAAACAGGCAGAAGAAAGAGTTTGGGTAATCCTGGCCATCTCCTCTTTCAGAAAGCAGCGACGGGGGCAGGGAGGGACCCTGTCTCCTCTCCTGGGTCCTGGGGAGGCCTGGGCTGCCCCCCAGTGAGCAAGCAGGGTCCCTCCTGCCCAGCACGGCCTCCATGGAGCTGCGAGCCCCGGAAAAGAATCCATTCAGCAGGAGAGGTCTGTGCACAAACCCCTAAAGCCACCGTGCCCACCCCCTCTGGTGGGAGACCGGGGGACCTAGGCCATTCCCGCGGCTCTGTCCAGCGGTGCTCGCACGCGCCGGAGCACCCAGGGTTCCCTCCCGCTCAGCAGCTCCGCGAAGTGACGCCAACCGCCAGGACAGGCAGAGAGGAGGTCGTGGGGCGGCCACGTTTCTGCGTCCCCACGACGGGGCACCCCTGCGGACAAGGGTGAGGCTGGTCTTCGTGTCCCAGGAGGAGCTCAGCAGACACCTGTTCAGTGTCCAGCTGGCCCGGGTGCTGATGCAACGGCCGGGGGTGGGAAGGGGAGATGGGGGGAACCAGGCCTGGAAACAAGCCATCAGGGGGAGAGCTGCAGCCCCACAGGGCGGGTGACCCGGGCATCGCGCCCGCTCAGCCCACGTCCATGCAAGGCAGCCCCACAGTGGAGCCTGGCAGGCACGTGGCTGGGCCCGGGGGGGGCCCGGCATAACGCGGGGGACGGTGAGGGGTCGGCCCAGGTCCAGCTCGCATGGGCCGGGGGAGCACGCCCGGCATGGAGGGAGGGCCCGCCCCACCCCCACTCTTTAGGTGTCTTTCACTTTCTTGGTAATGTCCTTTGATGCACAGATTTTAAATTTTGATAAAGTCCAATGTATTATTTTTAAAAATTTGTTGCTCATGCTTTTGGTGTCAAATCTAAGATTCCACCACCAAATCTCAGAAGACAAAGATTCACCTCCTCATATAGACACTACTATATATAAAATAGATAACTCCTAAGGACCTACTGTAGAGCACAGGGAACTCTACTCAATACTCCGCAATGACCCATATGGGAAAAGAACCTAGAAAAGAGTGGATGTATGTGTATGTGTAACCGATTCACTTTGCTGTGCACCTGAAACTAACACAGCATTGTAAACCAGCCACACTCCAATAAAAATTAAATTAAATATAAGAAAAAGAAGAAAAGAGAAAGATTCACCCATGTGTTGGTCAGAGTTCTCCAGAGAAACGTGACCAGCACACATGCGCGCGTGCACGTGCTCACACACAAACACACACACGCGGTTGCACGAGGTGAATGTACTTAATGCCGTTGTGCACGTTCAGAAAGGGTTAAAATGGCCAGTTTTACGTCATGCATATTTTATCACAATAAAATGTAACATTTATTGCTTTGATTTCTGTTACAAAACTTATACCTATCGTGTTCAGAAATTTAGTAGAGACGCACTGGTGATGATGTTTGTACTTGATACACTAGGAGTTCTTCCCTGACGTTTGGGATTCATCCTTAATGTTGTTTAAATAGCTAGAGTATCATTTTTAATCAATCCCTTAATTCCAGGTCTATACCACCCCCCCCGTCAAATTTTTATGATTAAAACTTCAGTGAAAAACTTTACAAATTCATATTTGTGCCCTGTCAGATCAGCACAACAAAATTCTGCGAAAATTCACTGTGCTACCACCTGCGGGGCACTAAGGACACGTGAGTGAGCGCAGGTGAGCACCCCTGCCCCGTGACACTTACAGGCCCATGGGGGAGGCACAAGTCACCCAAATATCCCGAACAGGCACATCTAGAGAGAGGTGGGATTACAGGGGTGGAGGTGATGGCTGAGGGGTAAGGGGTATCTTTTCAGTGACGACGATGCCCTGAAATTAGTGGTGACGGTTGCACGACTCTGCAAATTGACTAAAAACCACTGAATCGTACACTTCAAATGGGTGAGTGATAAGGTATGTGAATTTCATCTCAATAACATGGCTTAAAAGTAATCTCCTGGGAGGAAACATGGGAACACCCTGTGCAGAAAGTGGTGAGCACCAAGGAAGGGAGAGGGCGGCAGGTGAGGCGGGGAGAGAAGGTTGGAGGGGACCCTGCGATGTGGAGGGCCGGGCAGGGGGCATTGTCCACACTCGCCTTTGCTCCCACGGGCTGGAGCCACAGGAAGGCCTGAGCCCTCGGCTGCCAAGAAGCAGGTGGGCCAGGGGACTGGACAGGAACCTTCGCTGGCCCAGGAGAAGAGATCCACCCCAGAGGGTCCCTGCAGCAAACCCCCAACCGCACCCCAGCATCCAGAATGCTCCACGGCGACTGCTTGCCTTGTGTACGTGTGTGCCTCCCTCACGGTCATCCCCATACCTCTGGGGACAAGCACAGGGCCGGCATGCAGTAGGTGCTTAATACATGCTCACAGGTGAATCCAGGAAGGAGTGAGTCCTGGGCCCCAAGCTGGGCAGCAGTGGCCTCTGTGGACAGCGAGGAATTGAGAGAGGGAGCCGGGTGGCTGCACTGTGGGTCCCACAGGAACCCTGTGAGTGTCCCTGAAGGGGCGGCTGGTTCCAGGACCAGCTGCTTACAAGCCAGTTCTCCCCGCCCCTTCTGGTTAAGCCTGGCGCTCCTCAGATCCTCAGACCCACAGCCTGGCTGTGAGGTGGGAGACCTGCTTCTGATGGGGGGCTGGGGGCTCTAGGGGGCCTGAGGGCTTCTCAGTGGCTGCCGTGAAGCCCCCAGACTCTGGGCTCCTGTCCCGCCTCCACTTCAACTTCAGACCCAGCCTCTCCTCGCTGCGACTCAGAGCCTCCCCTCATCACCTCAGAGGTCCCGCGGCTCCGCTTCCAGGCCTCCCTCCAGCCTAAGCTGGAGAGGACCCCACGCGAGGCCTCCAGGAGGTACCCGACAGGAAAAAGGCCCTGCCCAGGGCACTCCCGAGGCAAGGACCCAGACAAGTTCAGGTGTCAGAAGGTGGCCTGAGGTCAGCAGAGAGGGCCCAGTGACCCCACTCAGGGAGAAGTGGCCTTGGAAGGCCAGCTCGGTGAGCATGGCGAGGCTGGACAGCGCCACCCTGCACACCCTAGCCTTGGGCCGCCGGCACCGGGAGGCGCAAGGAGCTGAGCACACACCACGGACTCGAGCACAGAAACCCAGAAACATGTGTTTCCGTTCAACGTCCTTGCTTTTATCTTAAGACAGGCGTGCTGTCTAAGAGTCTCTGGCCCTCCCCCGATATTTAGAACAGGTTCCCTCTAAGACAGTGGAAACTGACGGGAGGTTCTGGAAAGGTTCTGGTTCGTCCCAAGACCACTGCAGAGACCTCCCAGAGGGAAGGCAGCCCTGGAGCACAGTGAGGCCAGGAAGAGTGAGGTGGGGGCCAGGCCGGTCCCCAAGCCCAAGGCAAGACTCAAGTGTGGGGAGCTGACCCTGCACACCGGAGGCGGCCACTCAGGCTTCCCCGAGTGCTGGGCACTGGCAGCCCCACCCCGCCTGCCCGCCTCCCCAGGCCCTCCTCGCCAAGTCCGCTCTGCGCTTCACGGCACGTCGGGCTCCCCACCACGACACCTCCACAGTCCTGGGCAGTGGAAGCCGCTTCTGGCCCGGCCCAGGGTCGTCTGCCCGGCCTGCTCCCCACCCCTCCCGCACGCGGCACATGACTTGTCCAGCTCCCTGCGGTCCAGGGACGCCTCTCTGTCCCAGAGGCTGGCCCATCCTGCAGCGCTGCCACCGCCCCACGGACCGGCCGTAGGAGGTGCTCACCCGCAGTGAGTTCTCCCCAGGGCCTGTGCCTCTGTGTCCCCTGCACGCTCCCCAGGCCAGTCCACTGACATCCACACCTACGACCGGCTCCCTGCCTAGCTGCACCCCAGCTGCCCCCCGGGCGCCCGTGCCCACCCGCCCCACGCTCCCTCACCTGGTGGGAGGGAAGGTGGTCTGTGTCTGGGAGTCCAGGTGCGGCTGAGCAGCGTGGACCAAGCCCAGGACAGCTGGGCTCTGATCTTGGCTCTGAGAGGCTCCGCAGGGCTCAGTACATGACCGAGTACTTCCCGTCAAGCGTGCTTGACGACCGACCCCACGTGCTGCCATGACGCCTTTGAGGCCACAGACCCCAGAGGCCTAACCCAGCGCTCCCCTGCTCTCAGCAGCCGTGCTCCCCCCCCATCGCAAGGCCAGCTGCCGCCCACCTGCCCCTCACCCAACAGGCTCCACCTCCCTGCCAGCCCATGAATCCTCCAAACACGCCCACCACATCCTCCGGCGGGGATCGGGGCACCTCGCCTCTCGTCCCTTCAAAGCAGCTCCCACAGCCCCTGATGGGGCCCCTGTGCCTGAGCGTGGGGGCCTTTTCCCAGGGCTGGGAGTGCACGTGGCTGTCATGCTCACCCGTCCTGAACCATCTAGGCTGGCTGAGCGGGAGGCACTCGGAACACCTGGTTCCTTGTCTGCTGGGACAAGGACAGGACCACCTGGCAGCTGCTCTGGGGCTGAGCAGCCCCCTTCGGGGTACGAGTACCACCTACCACCACCCAGAGGGGCCTGGCACCACGGACCCGACGATCCTGCCAGGTTTCTGAGAAACGACGGTCCCAGGCAGGGGGACACTCACCACACGATGGCCAACCTGGGGATGGTGAACATGAGGGCTGGCTCGTAGTCGTCAATCATGTCCTGGGTCAGGTACCCGAAGTCCAGGGCCCTGGCAGGGGAGGGAGACAGTGAGCAGGGGCGACCCACGGCCAGACGGGGGAGGGCAAGGCAGCCGCGCAACCCTCACCCACGTTGGCGCTTGGCGGCCAGCTGCTGGACGAGTTCCGCTCTGCAAGGTCCGGTGCAGGGGGCTGACGCTTGGCCTGCCCCATCTTCCCACCTCCCGACCCCACCGCTGACGGAGGAAGCAGGGGTGAGTGAGAGGTGCTCGCCGAGGGGAGCTAGTGAGGACAGCTATGCTGTCAGGCACCCAAAGTGAGAGGATAAACGAGGAGTAGAAACACTGCTCTGAACCATTTCACACTGCCAAGAAACCCGAATTGCTCTCCTGGATTTCTTCTCTCTTGCAGGTATACGAAACGCTTTCTCTACGTGCGTGAGCAAGCGCTGCTGGCATCGTCGTGCTCTCAATAAAGGGTATTTGTGTCATCTTATTCTTGAGTGACTTGAAATATCTCTCAGCGTATAACAGTGAATAATTCGTCTTTAAAATTAACAAACTGACGATGTGATATTAAACAGCTTCAAAACTTACCTACTACTAAAGCGCAAGTCACATATAAGGAACATTCTGGATTAAATCTTAGTCCCAAAGTCTATTCAGAAAATCTGACTTCAAACCTGACCCCACACGACCCATATAAGCCATGATGAGAACAGTGATGATTCACCTCCAAAACCCAGCTCAGCACAGGTTCCATCCTGGCCTGTAGGGAAGAAGAGTGGACGAAAGGAAAGCAGGAGGGGGGGAGTGCGGGCCACCGGGTGACTCCCGGAACCAAGATGAGGAGAGGAAGAGGTGAGGACATGGGGAGGTGGGGAGCTGAGGAGAAGAGGAATGGAGGTGAGGAGGTATACAGGTGATGAGGTGAGGAGGAGGGAGGAGAAAGGAGGGGAGAAGGTGAGGAAGTGATGAGGTGAGGGAGGTGAGGGAGGTGAGAAGAGGAAGGTGAGGGAGGTGAGGGAGGTGAGGGAGGTGAGGAGGCGAGGGAGGTGAGGGAGGTGAGGGAGGTGAGGAGGTGAAGCAGAGGAAGGAGATAGGAGGGGAGAAGGTGAGGAAGTGATGAGGTGAGGGAGGTGAGGGAGGGGAGGGAGGTGAGGAGGTGAGGGAGGTGACGAGTTGAGGAGGTGAGGGAGGTGAGGGAGGTGAAGGAGGTGAGGGAGGAGAGGAGGTGAGGGAGGTGAGGAGGTGTGGGAGGTGAGGGAGGTGAGGAGGAGAGGGAGGTGAGGAGGTGAGGGAGGTGAGGAAGGTGAGAAGGTGAGGAGGTGAGGAGGTGAGGGAGGTGAGGAGGTGAGGTGAGGAGGTGAGGGAGGTGAGGAGGTGAGGAGGTGAGGGAGGTGAGACAGGTGAGGAGGTGAGGGAGGTGAGGAGGTGAGGGAGGTGAGGGAGGTGAGGAGGTGAGGAGGTGAGGGAGGTGAGGAGGTGAGGAGGTGAGGGAGGTGAGCGAGGTGAAGGAGGTGAGGGAGGTGAGGAGTTGAGGAGGTGAGAGAGGTGAGGAGGTGAGGGAGGTGACGGAGGTGAGGGAGGTGAGGAGGCGAGGGAGGTGAGGGAGGTGAGGAGGTGAGGAAGGTGAGGAGGTGAGGAGGTGAGGGAGGTGAGGAGGTGAGGGAGGTGAGGAGGTGAGGGAGGTGACGGAGGTGAGGAGGTGAGGAGGTGATGGAGGTGAGCGAGGTGAGAAGGTGAGGGAGGTGAGGAGTTGAGGAGGTGAGGGAGGTGAGGGAGGTGAGGAGGTGAGGGAGGTAAGGAGGTGAGGAGGTGAGGAGGTGAGGGAGGTGAGGAGGTGAGGGAGGTGAGGGAGTTGAGGGAGGTGGGGAGGTGAGGGAGGTGGGGAGGTGGGGAGGTGAGGAGGTGAGGAGGTGAGGAGGTGAGGGAGGTGAGGGAGGTGAGGGAGGTGAGGGAGATGAGGGGGGTGAGGAGGTGAGGGAGGTGAGGGGGGTGCGGAGGTGAGGGAGGTGAGGAGGTGACGAGGTGAGGGAGGTGAGGAGCCGAGGAGGTGAGGGAGGTGAGGGAGCCGAGGAGGTGAGGAAGGTGAGGGAAGCGAGGAGGTGAGGGAGGCGAGGAGGTGAGGGAGGCGAGGGAGGCGAGGAGGCGAGGAGGTGAGGGAGGCGAGGAGGTGAGGGAGGTGAGGAGGTGAGGGAGGTGAGCAGGTGAGGGAGGTGAGAGAGGTGAGGAGGTGAGGAGGTGAGGGAGGTGAGGAGGTGAGGGAGGTGAGGAGGTGAGGGAGGTGAGTTGAGGAGGTGAGGGAGGTGAGGGAGGTGAGGAGGTGAGGGAGGTGAGGAGGTGAGGAGGTGAGGAGGCGAGGGAGGCGAGGAGGTGAGGGAGGCGAGGAGGTGAGGAGTTGAGGAGCTGAGCGAGGTGAGAAGGTGAGGGAGGTGAGGGAGGTGAGGAGGTGATGGAGGTGAGGAGATGAGGAGGTGAGGGAGGTGAGGAGTTGAGTTGAGGAGGTGAGGGAAGTGAGGGAGGTGAGGAGGTGAGGAGTTGAGGAGGTGAGGGAAGTGAGGGAGGTGAGGAGATGAGGTGGTGAGGGAGGTGAGGAGGTGAGGAGGTGAGGGAAGTGAGGGAGGTGAGGAGGTGAGGAGGTTAGGGAGGTGAGGAGGTGAGGGAGGTGAGGAGGTGAGGAGGTGAGGGAGGTGAGGGAGGTGAGGAGGTGAGAAGGTGATGGAGATGAGGAGGTGAGGGAGGTGACGGAGGTGAGGAGGTGAGGGAGGTGAGGAGGTGAGGGAGGTGAGGGAGGTGAGGGAGGTGAGGAGGTGAGGGAGGTGAGGGAGGTGAGGAGGTGAGGGAGGTGAGGAAGGTGAGGAGGTGAGGAGGTGAGGAGGTTAGGGAGGTGAGGAGGTGAGGGAGGTGAGGAGGTGAGGAGGTGAGGGAGGTGAGGGAGGTGAGGAGGTGAGGGAGGTGAGGAGGCGAGGAGGTGAGGGAGGTTAGGGAGGTGAGAAGGTGAGGGAGGTGAGGGACGCGAGGAGGTGAGGGAGGCGAGGAGGTGAGGGAGGTGAGGGAGGTGAGGAAGGTGAGGAGGTGAGGAGGTTAGGGAGGTGAGGAGGTGAGGGAGGTGAGGAGGTGAGGGAGGTGAGGGAGGTGAAGAGGTGATGGAGGTGAGGGAGGTGAGCAGGTGAGGGAGGTGAGGAGGTGAGGGAGGTGAGGGAGGTGAGGGAGGTGAGGAGGTGAGGGAGGTGAGGAGGTGAGGAGGTGATGGAGGTAAGGGAGGTGAGGAGGTGAGGGAGGTGAGGGAGGTGAGGGAGTTGAAGAGGTGAGGGAGGTGAGAAAGGTGAGGAGGTGAGGGAGGTGAGGAGGTGAGGGACGTGAGGGAGGTGAGGAGGTGAGGCTGTGATGGAAGTGAGAGAGGTGAGGAGGTGAGGGAGGTGAGGAGGTGAGGGAGGTTAGAAGGTGAGGGAGGTGAGGAGGTGAGGGAGGTGAGGTAGGTGAGGAGGTGAGGGTGGTGAGGGAGGTGAGGACGTGAGGAGGTGAGGGAGGTGAGGAGGTGAGGATGTGAGGGAGGTGAGGATGTGAGGGAGGTGAGGTAGGTGAGGAGGTGAGGATGTGACGGAGGTGTGCGAGGTGAGGCAGGTTAGGAGGTGAGGAGGTGAGGGAGGTGAGGGATGTGAGGGAAGTGAGGAGGTGAGGTAGGTGAGGGAGCTGAGGAGGTGAGGGAGGTCAGGAGGTGAGCATGGAGCCCTTCTCAACCTCGTCAGCTCTTCCTGCAGGGTCTGCGCCCAGAGAAAGGGGACACTGGGGCTGAGGAACAGTCGTGTGAGTGGAGGCCCCGTGGCATATGCACATGGTGCCCCTGTCCCGGTGCAGCCCTCACCCAGGCCCGGGGCAGCAGGAGCCCCGCCATTCCCGGGTGGCCTCACCTCTCCACCGTCTCACAGAACAGCACGATGACCTCCTGCTGCACGTAGTACTCCCGCGGGGACTTCACGGGCACCATGGCCGACACGTAGCTGCAAACAGAGAGAAGGGAGTGAGGGCCATCTGGTACCTCCCGGAACCAAGGTTGTCTTAACTGACAACCAAATGAGGTCCCTCCAACTGGAGCCCAGCTGCATCTCAGCAGCTTCATAAACACACACCCCCAGCATCACCGTTTATATTTTGAGCCAAAGCTCCTCCCAGGGTCAGGCCTCAAGTAGCACCTCCTTGGATCCCACAGCCCTGCCCACCCCGGAACCGCCACTGCCCACTGCCCCGACGGTCCCCAGCCTCGAGGTAGTGAATGACCCTGTGCAGGGCGGGCGGACAACCCCTGGGCCCCCACGCAGGGCAGGGCCAGGGGGTCCACCCACTCCCCAGGTGAGAACATTTTTCTGTCACTATTTTTTCTTGTTATGAAAGCTCAGTTGGAAAGATGTGGAGCAGACAGAGCCGGCCGAAGCTATTAAGCTCATTTGTGGCACCCACTCCCTAGAGAACCGGCTGGAATGCCTGACTTCCTTCTGGGGCCCACACGGCACAGGACAGACAGTTTTCATTAACCGGGCCACCGTGGACGGGCTCTGGGGTCCTGCTTCTCATCTACCTCCAGCGTCTCCGTGTCTGTGGACACCGCGCAGGCCCCTCCCCGCAGTCCCGGGTCCTCCACAGCCTGTCCTGTGAGGGCCCCAGGGACCACGCCATGTCCTTTGCCGCGGGCGGGCGGGAACGCCCCAGGGAGCTAGTGGGGGTGCGAAGGGCAGACCCGCTGAGCTGGAGAGGCGCCCCCCTCACCCCACGGAGCTGGGGGCCCCAGCAGGCCCCCGAGCGACCTCCACTTTCTCCTGGCTCCTGCCGCGTCCCACGGCTGGGCACAGAGATGTGCTGGGGGCGGGGCGTTGTGCTGACCGTGACCTTCACCCGCAGGACCACCAGCGGCAGAGGTGCTGGGCGGGACCCGGTGTCCCTTGCGTCCCTGGGTCGCCTCTGCCCGCCTCCGCCCCTCCCCGTACGCCGTGCCCCCGACCCCCGCGACGGCCCGGAACCAGCCCGCGCCTCCCTCCGCGGAGTTTTCCTGCTGCAGACGCAGAGCCAGCGGAGCTGCCCACCCCCAGCCCTCCCCACGGGGCAAAGGGTTAGGGTTCCTCCGTCACCTCAGCTCGAACTCGGCGAACAGCACGTCGAAGTGCCTCAGCGCCTCCCGCATCTTCTCCGTGTAGGTGTTGAGGTCCCGCAGCGCCTGGTCGCGGAGGGCGCCGCGCACGTCCTCCAGGCTGCGGGTCAGCTCCTTGGCCAGCGGCCGCATGGCCATGCTCTCCAGCTCGCGGTTCATGATGATGGAGCCAGCGGCCAGGCACTGCGGGCGGCAGAGGGCGTCAGGGAGGCCCCACCCGCGTGTCCTCGGCGCCCGGAGCGTGCGGGCTTCCGGAACCCACGACAGCGGGCGCGGAGCAAGGCCCCCCCCCCACAGCGCCCGAGAAGACTGTACAGCCAGAAGTGGGACCGGATGGCAGAGCAACGGCGGGGCTGGGGCGCCTCATCCCGGAGATGCCTCCCGGGCCTCCCTTCCGGGAGCCCCTCCCTCATATTCCTGCCCCCCTCCCCCCTCCGCTCTGGGGCGCCTGCTCCCTCCTGGTTTCTCTTAGATGCAGTGCCGTCACGGCGGTGAGAACAAGTGCCCTCGGGTTTGGGGGCTCCATGCAGGGGCCTCCGGGCCATGTGACTCCTGTCCCCTCCCCACCCGGTCCACAGACGCCAGGTTCCGGCCCTACTCCAGGTCCACCGCACCGGGACTGACTGCGGCTCCCCAGGAAATCCAGGTGTTCTAGGAAGCAGACGCCTCGTGTCCATAAAGGCTCCCTGCATCACCTCATGGCTTGCACAGCTGCCCCTGACCCTGGGACCCGCTTTGCAGAGCTGAGCACTGAGGCTGGGGGGAGAGACGGCCTACCCAGGGCCCCAGCAGGGACGCCCAACCAGGTGCGGCTCAGAGGAGCCGGGTGGAGTGGGCTGAAAGGGGGGAGCCGGTGGGCACGAGGGCCCGGCAGCGTGGGGGAGGGGGGCATTCCAGGAGTCCTGCAGAGCTGAGGCGGGGAGGACGGGGCAGCGCACACCCCTAGGGTCCCGAGAGCAAGGCCAAGGGGTCGTCTGGGTGTCCCATGGGTCACCACTGGCTGGGGTGAGGCTGGTCCTGCCTCCCCGGGCGGACACCTCCCTCCCGTGCCTCAGGCTCCTCCTCGGGAGGTGAAGACCAAGATCGGAGGGGCTCTGTGAGTGGCAGCTGGAGTGTGGGCCAGGGCATAGTCGCCCCGCCCCGCAAGAAGAAACAGTCCTGCGGGTGCAGGACGGGCAGTGCTGTTCCGAATACCAGCATTATTGTAATAAGAACCGCTTTTAGGCCCTACGTGTCTGGGGGCCTGAGAACCTCACAGAAATCACATGTGAGGCCTCGTGTCTATATTTGCTTGTGTATAGTTTCCAGGGAGCATGTTCTCGCCTCCCCGCCACCCTACAGGCTCAGCACCATCTGTAACCCTTGGAGGAGGAGACGCCGGGCCCTGCAGCACCGTGACCCCGGACCCCGGCAGCCACCCACTACCTCGGCGCCAAACCAGAGCTGGCCGGCCAGGTTGTCGTGCCGGATCTCCTCGGGGAACTTGACACAGAAATCCCGTGGGGCGCGGTCCTGGGGGATGCACACATCCATGATCTGGTTAATGATGTTTAACACGTTGTCCTGAAACAGAAACAGGACGTGCGCTAAGACGCAGCTCCAGCTGGCGGCTGACAGGACTGCTTGGAAAGTCGGAGAAGCAAGCCCAGTGCAGGTTAGGGTGACGAGGTGATGTGGTAGCACACGTGGGCCTGCTCTGCAACTGCTACAAGGAGCTCAAACTTTCCAGAAGTATCCAGAGTGAAGAACACACCCTTCCCCACGTCCAGGTGTCTAGAGCACCCGCCACGAGGGCTGAGGGCGCGTCCCACGTCAGTCACCAAGTTCATGGTGCATCGCCCTTTGTGACGGCTGTACCTTTCCCTGCGGAGCCGCGCACCTGGGCTCCCTGCAGCCTCAGCCACGATGACCGCCCCGAGCATCTCTCTGAACTCCTGTACACAAATTTCTTAGGAGAGAGCTGGAGGAATGGAATTGCTAGGTGGACAGACACACAAAAAGTGGATTTTCACCGCCCACTTGCTGTGCTGCTTTGATTAACATATAAGCCTGTGTCACCCTGGGCATGATCGCGACACAGGCAAGACCTGCTGTCGGGACAGACATCACTAGGAGACCACGTGTAAGACTGGTCTTCTCAAACCTGTTTTTACTGCATCTTAAATTACATCCCATTCTTTTCTCAAAACTGTCCTGTTCTTTAAACGTCTACCATCCATTCAGTAGAATTGTAAGAATGTTGAAAGTTTAGTTTGTTTCTTTAATTTGTTAAAGGTAAGATTAATACCCATTCATCCCAGAGAAACTGGAAACATGGGAAAGTGGAGGGGCAGGGAATGTCCTTGGGACAGTGACTGCAGGTGGCACGCTTCCTTCCGGTTCTTGTCCCCGTGGGCTGCTTCCCATCCGCAGCACGGTTGGGATCATCTGTGGACGTTATTTTGTACTCTGCTGCTGTCATTTACTGTTGGGACGTGTTATTATCACTTTCCACAAATCCAGCTTGTGACGGGGAGCCACGTAAGATTCCAGCACACGGACCATCCTTTGAACTCCCTGCTTCCTCTTCTGCTGGACACTTACGTCATTTCTAATTTACCGTGAGTAAGGCAATCACCACGGCGGTGCCTGACACTGAATTTTGGGTTAGTCCCTCAGAATCCACTCATCCCTAGAAGCACCATTACAAAGTCAGAGTGTGAAGTGCATTTATAGGCCCTAATTACATTCCACCAAGCTGCTTTCCAAAAAAAGACAGCACACCCTCACCCTCAGCAGTTTCGTATCTCAACAGTCCTCCTCTCCACCCTCTGAGGCTTGAGTCTCATTTTTCTTAGGCAGTAGATGTGAGCGGGAAGCATGACTTTCTAATGCAAACAACTGATGCACTAAACTCTGAAGGAAATTCTGCACCATAAGGAAATCGCACAAAACATAAAAATAAATCCAACCAACATCAAGTGGTCCTACTGTCAGCTCTGTTTAAAAGGTTTTCTGGGTGGGCAGGTCTCTTTCTCACGATTCAACAAAGTAATGAACAAACAGTGGCAAAAATAACAGCAAGGGCTCAGAAAACGTCAGCTGGTATTGAGAGCCAGGAATCTTAGCCCAGCAAGGCGGCAGGGCTTACCCAAAGTTGTGTGGCCTTTTAGTGGCAGTGATCCCACCCTGCCCAGCCCCAGGATGGCAGCTGCCTGAGGGTGAGGGCTTTTTCCCTGCACTGATGGGTCCCCAGTGATAGAGCAGTGCTGAACACACAGTGTCCCTCAACGACGTTTACTGGGGCGTCTGATTCCACCCAAGGTGGGGCAACATGCATGAAATTTACCTCTTCAAACAACAATAATGGAAGCAAATGAGACAGGGGTTGTCCAGACACTGGACGTCAGGCAATAAGTGATCCCAGAGAGAAGAGAAACAAATGAGGTGGGAGCTATGACTGCCCAGTTCACTGCCTGGAGGGAATTTTCAGGTCGTGGCACAGACAGAAGGTACCCACGTGGGACCCAGCAAACTCCCTAGTTGAAGAGACAGAGCTGAGAGCCCGGGGAGACCAAGGCAGCCAGAATCCAGAGGACAGAGTAGCAGACATAATTGAGCTGCCCAGGGAGACAGCCTCTGGGGAGGCCCCTGAGTATTCATTCAGCTGGGCACAGGGCCGAAGAGTAGAGAAGTTCACGGTTCACAGGGCATTGGGTAGATACCGAAAGTGTCTCGCCTCAGTAGCGGACTATTCTTAGCCCCAGACTAAACACAGCTCTGATCCTGCCTAACACCTTAAAGAAACAGGATGCAAAAGGATCAAACCATTTCTAAGTAACCAAACTGTATCACAGAACAAAGCTCAAAAAAGTTTATGGAAAAAAATATTCAGCTCTCAGCAAGGTAAAATTCCCAAGGTTGGGCATCCAATTAAAAAATTACCAGGCTTGGGCTTCCCTGGTGGCACGTGGTTAAGAATCCGCCTGCCAATGCAGGGGACACGGGTTCGAGCCCTGGTCCGGGAAGATCCCATATGCCACACAGCAACTAAGCCCCTGCACCACAACTACTGAGCCTGCGCTCTAGAGCCCGCAAGCCACAATGACTGAAGCCTGTGCACTGCAACTACTGAAGCCCGCGCTCCTAGAGCCCGTGCTCCGCAACAAAGAGAAGCCACCATGACGAGAAGCCTGCGCACCGCAATGAAGAGTAGCCCCTGCTCGCTGCAACTAGAGACAGCCCGTGTGCAGCAACAAAGACCCAACGCAGCCAAAAATAAATAAATAATTTTTAAAAAATTATCTAAAAAATTACCAGGCTTGCAAAGAATTAGGAAAATATGACACACGATGAAAAGAAAAAGCAACCCATCGAAACCAACCCAGACCTGACAGAGGCGATAGAACAGGGGATGAAGGCAGCTGTCATAACTGACTTGTGTGTGTTCAGAAAGTTACGTGGAATCAATGAAGAAACAAAAAGGTCTCAAACATCCAGAGACAAAACTTACAGTATCTGAGGTGAAAACAAAAATACACCGGATGGGATTAACCTCAGATTAGACAGGTCAGAAAAAAAGAACAATAAACTTGGAGACACAGCAATTGAAACTTCCCAAATTTATCAGAGAGAAAATACCAATAATAATAATAGAAGAGACCATCAGTGAGTTCTAGGACAACCTCAATATGTCAAAATATGTATAATTCAAGACCCAAGAGGAGGAGAACTGAAACAAAAAAATATGTGAAGGAATAGTGACTAATTTTTTCCCCAAATTTAATGACAACTATAAACTCACAGATCCAAGAAGTTCAATGAACCCTAAGCACAGGAAACACAAAGAAAGCGATACAAAGTCACAGCATAATCAAATTGATGAAAACTAATAAAAAGAGAAAATCTCACAAGTAGCAAGAGAAAAAATTGTACATACAAGGAACAAAGGTAAGATGACATTAGCGTTCTCACTGGAAACAATGCAAGTGAGAAGAGTGGAAGAACATCTTTCAAGTATTGAGGGGAAAATGACAACTTAGGATTCTAAACCCAGCAAAAATAGCTTTCCAAATTGATGGCAAGATAAGAATGCATGACCAGCAGACTCGCACTACAAAAAATGCTAAAGGAAGTCTTTCATGCAACAGGGAAAAGACACCAGATGGAAACTGAGATCTTCACGAAGGAACAGAGAGACCAGAAAGGGCGACCGCACGGGAAAAATGCAAGGGCCTTTATTATTGTTGAATTTTCTTTGCAAAACATTTGACTGTTTAAACAAAAACACTGACAATATAGTGTGAGTCTAAACACATGTAAGACGAACACGTATGACATAAAGACATAAGACGACTTTCAAAGAGTTCGAGACCACCTCACACATACAGTAGGAACCTTACAGGGGCTGATCCCATCTGTCCCTCCGGATCAGCTGCTGTTACTGCTGCTGTTGCTGTGGGTGATGGGGTGGACAGTAATAAAAATAGTTAATAAAATCTAAATGTAATTTACCATATCAACAAACTAAGAGGAAAGGAAAACACACGATAACCTCAACAGACACAGAGGATTTGAAAAAAATCCAACATCCATCCATTCCTGATAAAACTCTCAGCAAGCTATGAATAGATGGCAACTTCCTCACCCTGAAAAAGAGCATCTATGAAAACCCTATGACAGCTAACATCACACTGAAGGGTGAAAAACTCAATGCTTTTCCCAAAATTGATCTATAGATTAAATGTGACCCCAATCAAAAACTCAGACTTTTTTGTAGACATCTACAAGCTGTTTTTAAGTTTTATATGGAAATGCAAAGAACCTAGAACAGCCACAACAACTTTGAAACAGAAGAACAAAGTTGGAGATCTGACGCCCTCTGATTTTACAACTTACTTTAAACCTACCATAATTATGACAGTGTGACACTGGCCTTAGGACAGATCAGCGGAACAGACTAGAGGACCCAGAGATAGACCCACACAGATATGGACAAATGACTTTCAACAAAGGTGCAAGAACAATTTAGTACAAAAAGGACAGTCTTTTCAGTGAGAAAGGATGGTCTTTCAACAAATGATGCTGGAACAATTGAAAATTCATTTGCAAAAAAAAAATATGAATGTTGGTTGAAAGCTCACACCATATACTCAAGTTAGGTCAACATGGATGAGAGACCTAAATATAAAACCTCACAACTACTGAAGCCCATGTGCCTAGAGCCCATGCTCCGCGACAAGAGAAGCCACCACAGTGAGAAGCCCGCGCACCACGAGGAAGAGTAGCCCCCGCTCGCCGCAACTAGAGGAAGCCAGCGCGCAGCAACAGACCCAATGCAGCCAAATAAATAAATAAATAAAAAACCTTTCTTTCTTTCTGAAAGAAAATGAGAAAATTTGATGACCTTGGGTTAGACCACGATTTCTTAGATATGACACCAAAAGGATGATCTATATAAGGAAAAAATAGGTAAATTGGGCTGCATCAAAATTTGAAACTTAGGCTCTTCGCAAAACTGCTAGGAGAATGACAAGCTACTCCACAGACTGGGAGAAAATGTTCGCAAGTCATCGTCTGATAAGGGATTTAGTGTCCTCTTGTGGTCGTCCCTCTGTGCCTGTCTGTGTCCTAACTGCCTCTTCTTGTAAGGACATCACTCAGATTGGATCAGGGCCCACCCCAGTGACCTCATTTTACCTTAATCAGCTCTTTAAGGGCTCCACCTCCAAATGCAGCCACACCTGAGGCGCTATGAGTTAGGGCTTCAACACATGAATTGGGGGCGGGGCGGGGGACACACTTCAGTGCATAACAACAATCCAGAATTCATTTCATCCTACTGCGCCATCAGCATGATTTCTTAAATCCTCTATGATTTTCTGAAGCAAGAAGGAAAACGAAAACCCGTGCAAACGTCATCAGAAACCACCTGCACACTCATGTGTGCCCTAGCCCACAATTCTCCTGAAGGAAGTTCAGTTTACGCAAAGGCGCATTACTTAGATTCCTTCTAACTGGGATGAGAGTCAGCCCAGCGAGGCTGAACCGCAATGCACCTGCCTCACCCTCCACAGTGCCACACGGGAGAAGCTGCGGTTCACTGGGCCTCTGCTGCGTGCCTGGTCAGCCTGGAGACTTAGCTAGAAGACTCCATTTCGGGTCAGAAGGTTCAAAACACCACACCCAACCAGCCTGTCCGGCTGACCCCAGACAGAAGGTATGACCTGAGCGGCACTGAGACCAACGTGAGGACCCGCAGGGGCCCCCGGGAAGCAGAGCCGGGCCAGGCTGGCGTTGCCAGGCGTGCTCTACACAGATGCCCCCTGCTCAGCTGAGGGTCCACCTGGTCTGATGGGACCTGGGAGGCCTGAGGTGCCCCCGACAGGGGGCTGAGCCACTACCCAGGGCCGAGAAATTCATGACCTCTGGGTACTTGGCAGGGGCATCCACATCCTCTAGAACTGACTCACAGGTGCTGGGAACTTCAGGGGATGGGGGACCAGCTAAATCTGGAGTTGGGTGACCTCCCCAGGGCAACCGTGCTCTAAAATCAAGGCCAGCAAGTGACCCGGCAGAGTGGGCTGCAGCCAGCCGCATCCGTCAGACCTGCATGTTATCTCGGTTCTCGTGCTGGGATCACACACATCACCCCATGCTCTCGGCCTTTGTCGAAGCCCCTCCCTGACCACAACGGCCTGCCAAATGCCCACCTCCCCTGCGCCTGCCTGTGACATCATCCTATGTCACATAGGATGTCACCTCCTATGACATCATCCACCCTCTGCCCAGGGGCACCTCTGCAAGTGAGCACTGTTGAATGAAGGAATGAAGGAATGAATGAACAAATGAACTGGCAGCATCATGAAGGTCAATGAAAATTAGAAATGGCAAAATGCCTGTTTCGGGGAGTTCCCCGGTGGTCTAGTGGTTAGGATTCTGGGCTTTCACTGCCATGACCCTGATTCAATCCCTGGTTGGGGAACTGAGATCCCACAAGCCGATCAGCACAGCCAAAAAAAAAAAAAAAAAAAAAGTACCTGTTTCAAGAGAGATGTTAGAAATAAAAGTGACTTTCCAACCTAAATAGCTGAGCTTTGTAGAAATTCACTGTAGTGCGAGCCCCTGACAAGACAAGGAGCCCCAGTAACCGGCCAGTGAAACAAATGGGACAGTGACAAGCCTTTATAAAGTCACGGTACACACAGGGAGGCTCACTTTGGCGCCTCTTCTAAGTCCGTCTTCCTGGGGCGGGCAGCTGAGTACAGAGCCAGCACCCAGGATGCCTCAGCCATAACTTTCAGCCACGCGTTTGTGGGGAGAGGAGTCCTCCCAGCGGGCCTGGCTGCCGCCCTCTGCGAGGCCTGTGTGCGGGGCTGGCCCTGGGCTGGCGTCCGGGAGCTGGGGTGTCGGGATGGGGGGCTCCCTGGGCCTCCCCTGCTGTGTCTGTGCTGACACCCTTCCCCCCTCCCCGGGGCTGGAGTTCGGTGTGTGCCCGGCAGAGGGGCCTGCGGAGACTGCGGGCCCGCAATGAGAGCCCCGGTTCTGAGCCTCTGACGAGCTTCCCTGGGGACAGCGTGTCGCTGGGGGTGGAACGCAGCCCGCGTGACTCCACGGGACGGGGTTCTGGAAGCTCGCCCCCAGGCCCTCTCCCTTCGGTGGTTCTGCTTCACAGCCCTTCACTGCGATGGATCAGAGCCCTGAGTATACGTGAGCCCTGCGTGTCCTGCTGCTGGAAGCCCAGCGTGGCTTTGGGGACCCCGACACGGTCTTCAGAGAGCAGTGAGAAGTGAAAGATGCTTGTGTCGCTATGTGAGCGTGAACTACTTTGGCTGATTTTTATGCTTCGTTTCTCGACCTTTTTAAAGCGGCCTCACACGCATCCACCCCCAGGGCCGTCCCCCCCTCTGATTTTCCCTAACGAGGCTCTGCAAGGCACAAGCCGAGTTTCACCCCACTCGGTCACTCTGTGTAACATGCAGTTACAATAGCCAGTGAGCGGGCATAAGCGGCCTTGGGAGTAAACACAGCCCCCTGCAGGGAGCCCCACCCTGTGGTGGGGGGAGGGGCAGAGAGAGGCCTCCTCGCTGCCAGCGGTGGGCGAGCTGAGGGCACAGGAAGGACATCCTCCGGTGGGGAAGCAGGGCATCGACAAACCAGCCAGTCGGGAGACCCTCCTGTCCCCTTGGTCCCTGGACCTTCCTGAGAGATGGGAATGGGATGGGGTGTACTCTTCCCGCCCCCTCAAGGATGCTGTAAGAACCCTTGATGCTTGAAACACACGATGGGACATTTGCTTCCCCAGACCCACCCCTGTGATCTAGGACGCACAGCCCTCACCTCCCCGGTGGAGACTCAGACTGGTGGGCTGAATACACGGAGAAGGTTCTGGAACTTGGTGAACGACCCAGACGGTCACTTGACAAAACTTGCTTCATCCACGTGCTCTTGTGCTGGTGAAGCCTCCCGGGTTCAGGGAACCGAGAGGAATTCCCAGCATGGTGTCCAGGACCAGCTGAACCCTACAGCAGGAGGTCGCCACCCTGCCAGCTCTGCGGCGGCCCCGCGGGCCGTCGTCCCCTTCCCCGTGCCGGCTCCTCGTCCTCCCACGTTCCTCTCCGAGGGTGTCCCGCGAACCCGCCCCTTCCAACCTGCTCTTGTCCCCGGGATGTCCCCCCCCCGCCCCACTCCGGTCCGGTTTCCCTCCCTGAGACGGCTCCCCTGGCCCGCCCTCCTTCCCCTCCGTCCCGCCGCTCACCTGGCAGGAGCGGAACTGGCTGACGAGCAGCGTGCAGCGCTGGGGGTCCTTCCGCCCGTCCAGACTGTCCAGCTCGGCCGCCACCTGGCTCAGCTCCTCGTCCGCGTGGTAGAACTGCGCCAGCAGCTGCGGGTCCGACCGCTGCGGGGAGAGAGGGGGTGAGCGCCGCCCGGGGGGGCGTGGCCTTGTCCCCACCGTGGGCGGGGCCCGTCACCCCGCCGGCTCCCCTGAGGCCCCGGAGGCGGGGAGAAGCACCCCAGACGAGGGCTGGGGAGGGCCGGGGCGCGGGACGGTGGAATCAGCGCTCAGAAAGGAGTTTTAGTCCTAAACTAAACTGAAGTGATGAAGGCGGCCGCTGAAGGAAGGGCGCGGCCCGCTCCCCAGCCTCCTCCCAGCGCTCAGCCCAGTTTCCACGACCCAGGAGGTGCGGGGCTTTGTGGGGGGAAACGCTTCTCTCAGAGGCTCACCTCCCACGAAAGGCACGGGGCATTCTTCTGATTCTGGGTCTTCAGGCGTAACCCCACCCTTGGAGCGAAGGCCCAGCTCCGTGCGCCTCCGCCCGTCCTGCCGGCCACGTGACCGCCCAGGTCTGTCCCCAGCTCCAGCCCCGCCGGCCACGTGCTGTCCTGTCCACACGCTCACGCCCACCCCAGGCCTCGGCGCTGTGCTCCCTCCAGCCGAGGTGCCAAGGGCTGTCCCCTTGGATCTGAGTCTCCAGGATTAGGACAAGCACACGGGAAGGGTTGCAAAGCCCTCAAACATGTTTTTATAAAAGGTGCGCTCCAGGATGGGACAGAGAAAGACAGAAGAGAAGGAAAGACACCCAATCAACCCTCGGTTCCCTCCTTCTTCTACCTAAGAATCAGCACATGGCTGTCTTTACACCCTACATTTTGTTGAACATAAGGTAACTTATTTTTGTAATTTCTCTCAGCTCTCTGCTCGATGGAGCCCGTATTCCGCCCCCTCCCCCTACGTGGCCCGTCCCAGGGTGGTTCTTTCCTCTACTCAGGGGACTTGGTCATTCATCAGTGCCTGACTCTGGGTCACTCGGGATGCTGGCCCAAACCCCTGGTGTGGTGAGTAAGCCCCTCAGGTAGGCTGAGCCGACCTCAGGCAGGGGAGAGGGGGGCTTCAGTGATTGGCCCAGGAGGCAGACATGTGACCCAGGCAGGGCCAATGGGAGACCTCCCTGGGACTTTTCCACAGGAGAGTGGCGGGGATTCACCGATCCTTGCACACACCCAGCAAGGGCACCTGCGCACCCACTGCCAAGGATGCAGGGCTGGGGACATGGCCAGGAATGGGGCAGGTCCAGACCCTGGCCCCCGCCATGGGCTCAGCTGACTCACGCCCAGGAGGGCCACCAGTGACCCCTCTGTGATGAGACAGGAACCAGGTTGGGGTCAGGGGCTGGCAGTGTATTTTTGCCCCTTTCCTGTTGTGCTGACCGGAAGGAAAGACGGAAGGAGAGGGTCTGGGAGGTGGGGAGCCAGCTGACTCTGAATGGTGCCCTCACCCACTGTCCCTGCCACCCTGAGTCAAGCTCCCCCGACCCCGACCCACATCCCTCCATTAAGGCCCATTTGGACCCACTTCCCACGCTGGAGCCTCCTCTTAGTTTCAGAAGCTAGGAGGAGGGAGAGACACCCTTGCCCTCTGACCCCCCAACCAGGGTTCAATCTCGTGTCTTCAGGGCCTGGCAGACACCTACATGGGGGAGAAGACAAAAGGGAGCAGTGGGGCTTGTGGAGAACTGGAAAGGGCCTGCCTGCCCGGGGAGAGGCCAGGGAAGAAGACAACAGCACCCAGTCCTGGAGGACCCCAGCCAACCCCCACAAGCCTTGCGTGGGCTAAACGTCTCCGTGACCACGAACAGCCTCCCGCTCTCCCTGCGAAGGGCACGGGGTGGGCGTGGTGGAATCTGCCACCTTGGAATCGATGCACAGAGACAAACCCTTTGGGCTCACCTTGCTTTGTTTTCAGTAAATCAAAGACCTTAACAGCACACCTACGAATGTGTCGACCATTAGCAAAAAGAGAGCTGAGCACACACACACACAGCAGAAGCTAGAGAATAAAAAAAATTTTTTAACCTAACAATTATCTTTATTTTGTTGAGACACAAAAGATCTGTGTGATTTTTAAATTTTTTTTTGATTTTTAAATTTTAAGTGATATTCCGAGACAGCTTTCCAGCCCCCTCAGGACTGGCATTTCCAAAGAAGAATCCAAAGTTCCCTGTGTCTCCCGGGGATGCCAAGGAGCAGCAGGAGAATCTTAACCGAGTGCGGCCGCCATCCTCACCCGGACACCCCAGACGCTAGGGAGACAGAACCTCCGGGCAGAAGTCCAGGAAATGAATGAACACAACTTACAAAACTCAATCTGTGCTGATTAACAGAATCCAAAAGAAAATTTTGGTGCTACATTTCCATTTCTAAGTATGCAGAGAATGAAGCAAACACAGCAGTCTCCAGCCGGCTCATCACTCAGGACTAAATCGGTCCAGCAGGGCAGGGTCACCCTCAGGCCAACTCGAAGGCCTGCCGACTGGAGGAAGGTAAAGATTCGGAACAGGAACTCTCTCTCTTTGGTTTGAATCAGGAAGCCTCGTTCAACAACATTTAAAATCAAATTATAAATTAGACTTTTATTTATTTATTTTATATTTATTTATTTATTTGGCAGCACCAGGTCTTAGCTGCGGCATGCAGGATCTTCGTGGCGATGTGCGGGCTCTTAGTCGCGGCATGTGGGATCCAGTTCCCTGACCAGGGATCAAACCCGGGCCCCCTGCACTGGGAGCGCAGAGTCTTAACCACTGGACCACCAGGGAAGCCCCTAAATTAGACTTTTAAATGTCCCTAAGTAAAATGTCCACAGCAAAGAAAATCAATTGATATAAATACGAAGAAGTACTCACCCAGTTTTGAAATAAAAACTATAAGAGAATAAAATACAGCCCAGTAGGAATGTCTTTTTTGGCACACGATGTCAATATTCTCTCACAATAAATTCATAGCAATGACAGATTCCAGTGTTACAAGACAAAAATAAAATTAATGAAGGTAGCATTTAGCTTAGGAGGTTAGAAGAGTAGTGAACAAGCAGCCCCAAAGAAGCCTCAAACACCCCAAAACACAGCAGTACTGAATCAGTCCAAAGTGCAAAAGCTGACTAACTCAGAACTAATTTTGTTAAGCTGATGAAATTATCCATTCATTCTAACACCTGTTCTGCGATGCAGGATGGGGATGCGGGATGCAGATGTGAATGCAGATGTGGGATACAGGATGTAGGTGGGTGTGAGCTCAGGCCCCGCCCTCAGAAGCCCGTCTGAGCCAGGCGTGTGACAATGCTGGAGGGACCCAGCCTTTGTGAGGCTGGCCAGCTGGGCTGCGGCAGAATGTGGCATGAACCACGAGTGTCCCTAGCCCGGTGCGGAGCACTGCTTGTGCCTCAGCGGGTACACCCAGACCCCTCTGTGAGGTGGCCCAGTGATGAAGAAGACTAATGGCCAAGGTCACATCAGTGGACACGGCAGGGCTGGCAGCCAGCCCAGGTCTCACTCTAAGGATACTCAGGAGCCCATGTGGGAGAGAGGAGGAGGTGAGAGTGACCAGGGCAGGAGCTCTCTCACGCCTCTCGCTTCCCAAATAGGAAGTAAACACTGCAGCGGAAGAACCTTAGAAGGATGCCTTGTCACTGCAGGGCAGCAGCACAGTCACAGCCAAGCTCCAGGACGGGAACAAGAAGAGAAGGCAGATGGTGGGACAGGTGGGCGGGACAGATGGCAGGACAGGCAGCACGGCCAGGTCAGAAAGGACCAGCCCCCTCACACCCGCCTCGCAAGCTCAGCAATGGAGTGCAGCCCCGGTTGCGCAGAGTCCCGGCCCCCTGCCCCGCCAGCAGCCCCCCAGCAGCTGTCCCAGGACACGACCCAGGCTCCAAACGCTGGTTCCCGAGACGTACTACCCCACAGGACCCCCACCACCCTGACACTCAGCAGAAGAGAGCCCTGCGGATCTCGCTGGACCCCCAGGTGGGCCTTTCAGCTGGACAGAGCGCGGGGAGCTCAGGCGTGAGGGCTGGGGGCCTAAGAGCCCAGCCCAGGCCCTGGGCCTCGCTTGGACCAGTTTTCCCGTGAAGCCTCGGACTCCCCACTCCTCACCCAAATCCAAGAGCATCGCAGAGAAACCAGCGAAAAGCCTCAGGTCACACACACTCCGAACCTGGCTGCTCCCCGTGCTGTGCATCCGACCACCCGCTGATCCTCAGGCCCTGGGCGCGGGAGAAGCTGACCAGGCCACACTGGACTGCCAAGGAAACCCACTGACCACTGGTCACCAGGGCTGGGACCCCTCGCTTCCTCCAAACACTCACCCAGACCCTCCTGCGACTCTCCACCACGCTTCTGTCCCCTCTGAGTTCTGCAGTGCCCGGCTGGCCATGACCCATATCCCCAAGGTCGGCCTTGTCCACAGGAGTGCGTCGGTACACCAGCGCTGACCCGGCGGCACCGCCAGCCACCATCAGCGGATCTGGCGCCCCAGATAGGCACACACTCCTGTAGTCACATGGTGGCAGCCCTGCCATCTGGCCCGTGGATGGCGGGTGGCTGGTGACTCCCGCCCCACCCCCACTCAGCTGCCCCCTCCCCCCTCCAGGCTTCTCCACCAGGGCTCCCACTGGGTGCCCCTCCGGCCCCTGCTCTCTCTCAGGACTCGGGTACCTGCCCTCCCTGTGGCCTTCAGGCCTAGGTACGGGACCGACCAGAGGCACATCACCATGCCCGTGGTTCGCTCAGGCTGCCCAGCACCCCCCCATCAGGGAGCCCCTGGGGCAGCCAGATGCTTCCTACCGAGACTAGAGGGGGGCCCATCCCTGGTGGTTGTAGGAATGGGTGGGCAGGGTTTGGGTGCAGTTGAATCACAAAGATAACCACCCAGTGCTGAATGTGTGTCATCTAACTCCCCGAATCCAACAATTTACAGAAGGAAAAACTCAGGCTCAGAGAGCGAGATCCACAAATCCACCCAGTATCCCACACCCAGTAAGCAGTCTCACCTGTCACTTGGCCCCCCGACAGAGGAAGGCCTCTTCCTGTGACTCAGTTTCCCTACTGGCTCCTGCTGGGTGATGGGGACAAGAGAGCACAGAGCCATCATCCCGGCTGGCACCATGTGGCCCGGAGGGTGAGCCAGCAGGTCCCACCAGGCCTCAGGCTCTGTGGCTCAGGGTCCAGGCTCGCGGGCCCACAGGGGGTCAGCTTGCACAGACATCACGTGTCGAGTCTGTATGCCCAGGGAGCATCCCTCCCCCCGGGAGGCTGGCCCTGTCCTGGGCTGCAGACCACATCACTGCCGAACCCCGGGACCCACCCACCCTGGGCAGGTGCCAGCAGACAGTCAGCTGGCCCCACACGTGCCTACAGCCTGACCTGGCACCACAGGTGGCCTGTCCTTAGCTGTGCGGAGGCCAGCCAGGCCACTGTGAACCCTGCTGCCTCAAGGGCACAGCCCTTTGCCGCAGAACACTGCCAAGTGCTTGCCCAGGAAAGGCTGATGGCTTTACGTTCGAGTTGCATCAATAACTATTTTACCCCTGTGGTAATAATAACAAAACAAGCCATTTAGGTTAGAGGAATCAAGGGCCCTCCAGAGCATGGGAGCAGAGTCTGAGGCTCAGGGGGCAAGAGGAACCAGGTGGGCACCGAATGTAGAGGATGCGTGCTGGACACGGGTCCAGGGTGGGCTCCAGGTTCAAGTCCCGCTCAGTACCTTACCGGCCTCAGTTTATCACCTGCAAAGTGGGCTTAAAGCACACGGGGTACCTCGCACGGCGCCCGGGGGATCTGCACCTGGTGCGGTCATCGCGGCGGTGGAGTCAACTGACCGTGATAAGTGAGAAATGAGACGCTAAGGAACCACGTCATTCCTGCGAGCATCGCTGCCACCCCCAGCGCCCTGTCCCGGAACTCGGCTGAACACGCCCCGACGTCCTGCTGGCAGAGCCCCACGGGGGCCTCAACCCCAGGAGGAGGCGTGACCCACAGCGAGGGTGCGAGCAACCCCTCCACCCGGAGTCCCAGGTCGGGGACAGGCGCAGCCACCGCGCATGCCCGCTGCCCACGGGCCCCTGGGTCCTTCGAGTCAGGCAGAAGGGGGCGCCCAGAGAAGGGCGGGGAGGTGGGCAAGGGCGCAAGGGCCGGGGTGCAGAGAACCGGAAAGGGGTAGAGGGCAGGGTACGCGACGCGGAGGGGCCCTGGGGCGCAGGTGTCCAGGTGAGCCCGGAAGAGCGAGCGTGCGGAGGGGAAGGAGGAAGAGACTGGGGCCTCAAACGCGGGGCCCCCCACATCTCACAGGGCAGGACCAAGTCGCGACGGCCAGGAGGGCGCAGCGAGGCTGGGCCTCGGGGCCGCTGCCCCTGAAGGCGGGGAGGTCGCAGTGTTAGGCCGAGGACCAGCAGCCCCAGAAACGCAGGCGAGCACGAGGGTAAGGACGCCGGCGCCTCTGCAGGGCTCGCCAGGGAGCGCTGAACCACCCACTGCCCGTGTGTGCACCTGCGGGGGGTGTGTGTGTGTGTGTGTGCGCGCCCACGCTTACGCGCCGGCGCGGACTTGGGGGTCTGGGCCGCTCAACCGCCCGCCTGCAGAAGTGGACCTGGCCCCTCGGCCTGCCATCCCTGGCCCACAGTCCAGCACCCAGAGCAGGCCCAGCCCTAGTCTCCGACCCTTCAGAGCCCCGAACCCTGGCCCCGACCTGAGGCCACGTGGCCAGCGCCAGGCCTGGCTGGTGGGAAGCACTTCTCCAGACTCAGGCTCAAAAATGGCGCAGCGCTGGCTATGGGCTTGGTTCCCAGTGGGCCAGGGGAGGCCCTCCCCAAGCCCTCCAGCTCGGGGCCTGGGCTGGAGTCTGGGCTAGGGGGCTTGGAGAGGCACCTCCACTCCAGAAAACCTCCACTGAGCCAGCTGTGGAATGAATTCTGGGAGGAAAAGTGGACACACATGGTCCAGACACAGAATGGAATGCTCCCCCCTACTCCACAGGAGGGGTGCCTGTGAGAGGGCAAGTCCCTCTCTGGTGGGAGGGGCACCTCCTCCTTAGCACAGCAAGGCAAGGACTGAAACACCACACCAGTCGAGTGGTACTCAGGAAGCCCAGGTGAGTGGAGGTAACCCAACCTCACAGTGAGCTCAGACACTGCCCGAGGCCACTCCCCCAACACAGCCTGGGGCTGAACGTGGACACCCAAAAACAAGGCACCACATCCCAGAGAAATCTGGGGGGACGGGGGAGATGCAAAATGTAATTACACCTAGGGTCCAGTTACCCCAGCAAAAATAGTCCTGAAATCTTATCCACACCTAAGAGATTCACCTAAATTCTGAGACAGAGTTTTATTTTATTTTAATTAATTAATTTTATTTATGTTTGGCTGTGTTGGGTGTTCGTTGCTGCCCGCGGGCTTTCTCTAGTTGCAGCGAGCAGGGGATACTCTTCGTTGCAGTGCGCAGGCTTCTCATTGCAGTGGCTTCTCTTGTTGTGGAGCATGGGCTCTAGGTGGGCGGGCTTCAGTAGTTGTGGCTCGTGGGCTCAGTAGTTGTGCGTCGGCTCTAGAGCGCAGGCTCAGTAGTTGTGGCGCACGGGCTTAGTTGCTCCATGGCATGTGGGATCTTCCCAGACCAGGGCTGGAACCCGTGTCCCCTGCATTGGCAGGCGGATTCTTAACCACTGCGCCACCAGGGAAGCCCTGAGACAGTTTTAAACCTCACTAAATTTTTGTTTCAAATACTTTTATCTCTATAACCAGTGTTGTCCAAAATGATGTTTTATAAGAACCTTGTTATGCAGAGCTGACCGTGGATTGCCCTGAGGCAAGCCCAGGCTTCTGCAGCTTCCCAGATGGTCTGCTAAATTAGTACCCTGAAAGCTTTAGATTCTGGGACCAGTTTAGACATCCAGTAAGTCAGTTCCCTGCACCTGCTGTCTCACCGAGCGGGGCTCCTCCCAGCTGACTTGGTCTCATTTGTAGTGAAATCCACAGCCAGCTCCGAGGGGGCAGCTTCCTCACTGCCGGCCACTCTGGAGAGCAGCCCAGCAACGGCTCAGGAGAAAACCCTCTGACTGCAGAGGGTCCCTGCCCGTGGGGCACAGCGAGGGGCCCCTTTATAATTCTGCTGTAGTCTCATCTGGAGACGGACCCCCACCCTGGGAGGAAGTTCTCTGGAATATCAAGCCCCCAGCCCTGGGAGGAGGCTGGACTGGCCCTGTGAGGATGAGGTATCCCCTATCGGGCTGGACACCCCCCTTCCAGGGGAGCACCTGGGCTCGGGGCCCTGCAACATCCCAGGTGACCACACTTGCCTTGGCCACAGTATTTGCAGACACGATGCCTGAAGGGTTTTCAGAAGGAGAGTGGATTCTCAGATAAAACTCTCAATCAAGTGCTGTGTAATGACACGCCAAGAACACTGATTGCAAGAAATTCAACCGCAGCAGCTGCAGTGGGTCAGAAAGAAGCTCTTCCGTAACTGCAGAGGAACAGAGCCCAGGGTGGCAACAGACCTCGAGGGGGAGTGTCACCGCAGCACCAAATGGAACAAATGGTATCTGACAGTTGGGCTTTCACACTGCAGGAGATCTTGTCTTTGAATTTCAATAGGCTTAAGATTCTTTAAAAAGCATGTTATTTTTAAGACTATTACATAGTAAACCTGTTAGGATGCCAATCAATTCTGTTCACATTCTGCTAACAGCCACAGGACGCTGTCCCAGGGGCCCTGGGCCTTTGGGGTGCCACTGGCCATGCCCCGTTGCGGGGACAAGTCCTGGGCTTGGCCCGGCCTGGCGGACAGCAGCCCAGGAAACAGCCCAGGGGAGGTCGCAATCCTCTCAGCTTCTAGGACGGATGGAAGTCCGCTCGTGGGAAGTGGAAATTTAAATTGCTTATTGCGAATTATTCCTCTCCTTCAAAAAGGATTTGAGTGACTTAATCAGAACGCATGTGAACTGAACTTATTTGTTTAATCAGAGGAGCAATCAAAAGACCCAAACAGGGGTCCCGGGTTCCGGGCCACGTTGATCACTGCAGGTGGTCACCCTGATCTCTGCTTTGCCGACCCAGCCTGGGGCCCATGAGGGTCCCCCCCACTCCTGGGCACATCACCCCACCGGGCTGGGATGAAGTGGACTGGCAGAGGCCACTCCTGGGTCCTAGGGACACGCTGGTTGGGGAGGAACATGGAATCCCAAGGGATGTCCTGCTGGGAGGACCTAAGAGATCAGACGTCACTGGAAGCCACCATGAGGGAGGCCCCTGGTGAGCAGGAGCGGGTGACGCACAGTTCCAGACCCCTGAGGGACCCAAGGACTTAGAAACCCAGAGTGGTTGCTGCCACCTCGGGCCCAGACCCTCTGACAGCAGCTCACCCGGGGCCACCTGGGTGGTGCTGACCTGTGGACAGGTGGCTCCAACGGGTTGGGATGAGCGCAGCCACCCTGTCTCCAAAGAGTGTAATCCTGGCTTCTAGAAACAGTTTTCTTGAGATGTGACTTACATCCCGTAAGATCCTCCCGGTTAAAGTACGCAGTGCAGAGGGTTTAGTATATTCACAGAGTCTGCACCGTCACCGGGATCTAACTTTAGAACCTTTCCATTGCCCCCAAAAGAAGCCTCACACCCATTTCCGGTCATCCCTCCCCCAGCTCCTCATCTACCGTCTCTATGGGTTTGCCTATTTCAAGTAAATGGAATCATACAAGATGTGACCTTTCATGTCTGGCTTCTTTCACATAGCGTGTTTTCAAGGTTAATCCATGCAGTAGCATGTGTCGGTACTTCATTCCTTTTTATAGCTGAATAATACTCCACCATGTGGATGGACTGCATTTTGTTGATCCGTTCATCAGGTGGTGGGCATTTGTTTCTACCTTGGTTATTGTGAATAATGCTGCTATGAACAGGTTTTTGTGTGGCTATGTTTCCTCTTGGGCATAAACCTAGAAGTGGAATTCCTGGTCACGTGGTAACTGCGTTAAAATTTTCGAGGAACTGATTGTGTTCCAAAGTGGCTGCACCACTTAACAATCATATAACAGCAAAGCTGCCATATACAAAATTAATATACAGAAGCCTATTGCATTTCTATACGCTAACAAGGAACTATCAGAAAGAGAAACTAAGAAAACAATCCCATTTACAATCACATCAAAAAGAATAAAATAACTTGGAATAAATTTAACTAAGAAGGTAAAAGACCTGTACTCAGAAATCTATAAGACACTGATGAAAGAAACTGAAGATGACACAAACAGATGGAAAGATATACCGTGTTCATACACTGAAAGAATTAATACTGTTAAAGTGACCATACTACCCAAGGCAATCTACAGATTCAATGCAATCGCTGTCAAAATACCAATGGTATTTTTCACAGAACTAGAACAAATAATTCGAAAATTTGTATGTGAACACAAAAGACCCTGAAGAACCAAAACAATCTTCAGGAAGAAGAACAAAGCTGGAGGTATCACACTCCCTGATTTCAAACTATACTGCAAAGTTACAGTAATCAAAAAAGTATGATATTGGCACAAAAACAGGCACACAGCTCAATGGAACATAATAGAGAACCCAGAAATGAACCTACACTTATATGGGCAATAAATCTACGACAAGGGAGGCAAGAATATACAGTGGGGGAAAGACAGCCTCTTCAATAAATGGTGTTGGGAAAAACTGGATAGCTACGTGCAAAAGAGTCAAACTGGACTACTCTCTCATACCATCTACAGAAATAAATTCAAAATGGATTAAAGACTTAAATGTAAGACCTGAAACCATAAAACTTCTAAAAGAAAACCTAGGCAGTATGCTCTTTGGCATTGGTCATAGTAATATTTTTTTGGATTTGTCTCCTCAGGCAAGGGGAAGAAAAGTAAATATAAACAAATGGGACTACATCAAACTAAAACGTGTCTGTACAGTGAAGGAAATTATTAACAAAATGAAAAGGCTACTTACTGAACGAGGGAAGGTGTTTGCAAGCGATATATCTGATAAGGGGTTAATATCCAAAGTGTACAAAGGACTCATACGACTCAACATCAAAAAACAAACAACTCAGAAAATGGGCAGAGGATCTGAATAGACATTTTTCCAAAGAAGACATGCAGATGGCCAACAGGCACATGAAAAGATGCTCAACATCGCTAGTCATCAGGGAAATGCAAATCAAAACCTCAATGAGATATCACCTCACACCTGTCAGAATGGCCATCATCAAAAAGAACACAGATAACAAGAGTTGGCGAGGGTGTGGAGAAAAGGGAACCTTTGTGCCCTGTTGGTGGGAATGTAAATTGGTGCAGCCACTGTGGAGAACAGTATGGAGGTTCCTCAAAAACTTAAGAATAAAACTACCATATGATGCAGCAATCCCACCTCTAGGTATTTATCTGAAGAATATGCAAACACTAATCTAAAAAGATATCTGCACCTCCGTGTTCATTGCATCATTATTGACAACAGCCAAGACATGGAACCAACCTAAGAGCCCATCCACAGATGAATGATAAAGAAGATGTGGTACATATACACAATGGAATATTACTCAGCCAGAAAAAAGAATGAAATGTTGCCTTTCAAGACAACATGGATGGGCCTAGAGGGTATAATGCTTTGTGAAGTAAGTCAGACAGAGAAAGACAAATACTGTATGATTTCACTTATATGTGGGATCTAAAAAACAGAACAAATGAACTAACATAACAAAACAGAAACAGAGTTATAGATACAGAAAACAAACAGGTGGTTTCCAGAGGGGAGGGGGATGAGGGGAGGATAGAAATAGGTGAGGGAGATTAAGAGGGACAAACTTTCAGCTGCAAAATAAATGAGCCACGGGTATGAAATGTACAGTGTGGGGAATACAGCCAAGAACTACGTGATAGCTTTGTGTGGTGACAGAGCATAACTAGACGTAGCCTGGGGATCCTTTTGAAACATCAAATCACTGTGTTGTGGAACAGGAACTAACATAGTGTTGTAGGTCAATTACACTTCAAAAACAAGCAAACTCATAGAAAAAAAGATCAGGTTTGTGGTTACAGAAGGGGGACAGTGTGGGGAGGGGGAATTGGACGAAGGGGGTCAAAAGGTACAAGCTTCCCGTTGTAAGATAAAGAAGTACTAGGGATGTGATGCACAACATGATAAATATAGTTAACACTGCTGTGTGTTATATGTGAAAGTTAAGGAAGTCCTAGGAGTTCTCATCACAGGGAAAAAATGTCGTCTATTTCTTTAATGTTGTATCTATATGAGAAGATGGATGTTCACTAAACTTACTGCGATGCCCATTTCGGGATGTGTGTAAGTCAGTTCCTCATGCTGCACACCTTAACTCGTGCAGCGCTGCATGTCAATTACATCTCAATAAAACTGATCACGTAACAACAGCGCTGAAGGTCCAATTTCTCCATGTCCTCCCCACCACTTGTTGCCGTCTGGCTCTCTGATTCTAGCCGTCCCGGTGGGCGTGAAGTGCTGTGTCACCTGGACTTGCGTTTCCCTGGTGACCGACGCCGTACAGCATCCTTCCGTGTGCTGCCATTCGTCTATCTGTAAGTCTCCTTTGCTCCCGCCATCTTTCCACACGCGCGTGAAGTTGCCGAGGCGCTCTCGGGTCTGACCAGATCTACTCGTCCACAGCCCCGTAGACAGACGCACGGTCTACACTGGGCCTTCTGTCTGCAGCGATGAGGGTCGTCTCTGCAACCGCCATATGACCTCACCAAAGCCGTGGGCAGGTGTGGACTGTGCAGTGCGGCAGCGTCGCCAGGATCAGGACCCAACTTGCTGTACGGAGACTCCCTGGGACAAGGCGAAGGGGCTCCCCATCACCTGCGCTGGGACCCCCGAGGTGTTCCCTACTCACCTGTAGCAGGTGGGATAGGTGGCCCTCAAAAGTCCACGTGGAACCTGTGAATGTGACCTTCTTTGGAAAACGGGTCTTTGCCAATGGAAGGAAGGTAAGGGTCTTGGCATGAGACCCTCCTGGATTACCCGGGTGGCCCCGCCTCCTATGACAAGTATCCTTATGAGGGAAGGGGACATACACACAGAGGAGAGGCCATGGGAGAAACAGGCAGAGATCCGAGTGACGCGTCTACAGGCCGAGGAACGCCTGGAGCCCCCAGAACCTGGAGGAGACAAGGGCCAGACTCTCTCTCAGAGCTTCCAGAAGAAACCAGCCCTGCCAACACCTCGCTTTCAGACCGTGGTCTCCTGAGCTGTGAAAGAATGCATTCCTGTTGTTCTCAGCCACCTACTTTGTGGTCACAGGAGCCACGAGAAAGGAACGCATCCTCCCTGCTCCCCACCCTGACCACCAGGTGCACCACAGCACAAGCAGGCAGGAGAGAGGACCACCGTGTCTTTTTCCAGCTTCTTTCCACTTACTGTGTGAACTTGCCCTGGGCAGCAGCTCCGCCCAAGGCCCTACGGACACACGGAGGTGAAAATGCCCACAACTCTGGGTCCTCCAGAGCATGCCCGGACGCCCCAGGCCGCAGACAGGGAGTCAGGTTCACGCGCCCTGGGTCACACGAGGGGGCCGCGGGTTTCCCCACTCGCCTCCTGTGCTTCCGAAAACAAGCCTCACCCCGTGTTCTGGACACTCTCTTCCCACAAGCCTTCCGTCAATGCAGGGGACACACCTGCAGGACGGAGGCGGTCCCGGACCCGAACGCTGCTGGCTGAGTCCGGAGGGATGCGGGAGGGGCCTGGTGAATGGCTCGCCCAGAGGGAGGGCATGGTCCGGATCCTGCCTCTGTTCGTCACGGTGGTGCTGCCATGGGCCCCCCGTGGTGTGCTGCCCAGGGCACCAGCTCGCATCCCTTGGAGGCTGTCCCCCTGCCCCGCCCTTGACTCTGATGGCCTCCCTCTGACGGCCCCACGGAAGCAGGATGGGCACTGCGCCCTGGCCTGTGTCCGTGCAGGGCTGGTGTCAGTACCGCCGACCTTTCTGTGTGATGCGGAGGGTTCCAGATGGTTCCACAAGAGGACACGGTGCCCACTGCACCCAAGTGCTGCACAGGAAAGGCGACAGGGTCTTGACGTGGAACACGACACGGGGGGAAGAGTTCGCAACACGGATTTGGAGTCTGGGTCTTCGTGTTCAAACCTGTTAGGTTTGGGATTCTGCTCCTTATGGGAGAAGCAGGGGGGCGACTTGGAGCAGAGAGAAGGGGGAGGGGCCTGGTCTGGGGTGTTGAGTGGGGAGAAGGGAGTGGGGAATGGGGTGGTGGCAGGGAGAGGGCAGAGGGGCCCTTGGACCCGTGGGCCCAGCCGGCTCCAGGCCGTCCAGTCGGCTTGCAGATTTGCTGGGGCCCACACCGAGCTCCCTTGGCAAATTCTCCTTTTTATTACACTTGCTGCTGAGTTTATCAAATAAAACTTAGAAGCACTTGACTCACAGGTTGCTCGTCACTAACAGCACGGATCAGAGACAATGAGCTCTCACCATTTAAAGACAGCCATCCTAATGGAACACCTGTTCTCACCAATGTGCCGTTTCCCCAGAGGATAAAAGTTACCTGCAATATAGTCCAGCAAGAGCCTGTATTTGGTTTTTATGCATTTTTAGAGGAAAAACTACAGGCGGATGTTCTGACATACGGCAGAAGAGAAACAACTGGGTGTCTGCTCAGAGAACAAGGACAGGGTCTGCGGCGAAATAATTCAGATGCAGGTTCTCAGGTCAGGGCAAAACCACACGCCACACAAAATAAAAAGACTCCCTTCAGCAATAGTGGACAGATAATTAAAACTTTTCACGTGAATCCACAACAGTGGCAAAAGCTGAACAGCCCGTGGGCTCCCGCTCTGGACGCCCCACCCCCGCCGTGTGCCCACCCCGACTCCCTCGAGGTGGGGAGAGGCGGGAGCCTGGGCAGCTCCTGCAGACAGGCTGGCCCACGCACCAGTCAGCGGCCACCTCCTGAAGGTTTGGGCTGAAGTGGGGGCCCGGGCAGGGCAGGTCCTAAGTGCTGGGCCATCTGGGAGACAGGCAGGGTAGAGCATCTGGGACAAGCCCTCAGCCTGTGTCCACAAGGGGGCCACCTGAGGGCTCAGGTGAGAAGGTGGCCCGAGTCGGGGAGGAAGGGCAAACAGGGCCATCCAGACCAGAACGGTTACCCAAAGGAGAGTCCTTTTCTCCTTGGATGCTTGGAATATTCTTCCTCAAGGGCACAGACTTAGTGTCACAAGGCGGTGTTTCCTCTTCTCACTACCTGGTTACATCCTCCCAACGGGGTGAATGCTGCATGTTGGGCTCCCATGTTTAGAACCAGCCTACAGTCAGTGCCCGGCCAGGTGGGCGTTTGGGCATAGAGAGGGATGGTCTTGGCTGTTACCGTGCCTGGGGATGCCACAGGATGGAGAGTCCAGAAATAAACCCACACACACACGGCCAGCTGATTTTTGACAAGACACCGCAGAAATGCGATGGAGAAGAAGAATCCTTTCAACAAAAAGTGCTGGAAAAATCGGACAGCCATGGGCAAAAAAATGATCCTGGAGCCTCGCTCATCACACACACAACCGTCAACCCCCAAACAGAAAAATCTTAGTGACCCTGGGCTTGGCAACGTTTTCTTAAATAGCTCACAAAGAGCACGAACTAGTCAAACAAACAAATAAATAAACTGGACTTCACCAACATTCAGAAGTTTGCTCTGCTAAGAAAATGAAAAGTCAGGCCACAGACTTGGAGACGATATTTGTCAAACATGTCTATTTCAGAGAACTTACACCTGAGATACAGAAGAACTGTTACACCTCAGTCAGAAGACAACTGGATTTTAAAATGGGCAAAAGATTTGAACAGACACAACTAAAGAAGACCTCGGTGGGAGGGAGGGAGACGCAAGAGGGAAGAGATATGGGAACATATGTATGTATATAAATGATTCATTTTGTTGTAAAGCAGAAACTAACACACCATCGTAAAGCAATTATACTCCAATAAAGATGTCAAAAAAAAAAGGAGACCTACACGAAAAGATGCTCAACACGTGGTCATCAGGCAAGTGCAAATTCAGGCCACGGTGACCTACCACCTCACACCCGCCAGGATGGCTAAAGTTTAGAATCTGAGCACACCAAGTGCTGGCAAGGGTGCAGGGCGACTAGAACCTCGTACAGCTGGTGGCGATGCTAAGTGGTCCAATCTTTGGAAAACGGTTTGGCAGTTTTCTCAAAAAGTTAAACATTCACCGACCGTATGAACCCGCCGTTCTACACCCAGCTGTCCCAAGAGAAGTGAAAGCCGCCGTCCGCACAGAGACTTGCGCACGCATGTTCAGAGCTGCTTTATTTGTAACAGTCAGAACCTGGGAACAACCCACACGTCTGTTACCTGCGATGGACAAACAAGCTGCAGTCCGTCCACACGGCGGGACCCACCTCAGCAATAAAAGGGAGGGAGCTGCTGACACCCTCCAACGTGGGTGAGCCTCAAAACATGTAGGGTGACTGGAAGCTGACCCAGGTAGACTGATGCCGTTTATACACAATTCTGGAAAATGCAATCTATACGTAATGACAGAATACAGATCAGGGGTTGCCTGGGGACAGAGGTGACGGGCCAGGGCACCATCTCAGTGAGGGGCTGGGTGTCCAGCCTGGGGTCAGCGAGGATGCCCAGGGGCAGAGTCGGGGTGAACCCAGGAGGCCCAGGGAGAGGACGTGACGATGTGGCCAGAGGTCACCCACCCACTTCCCCCTCTGCCGGGGACGCCCCCAGCTCTGGGAGGAAGAGGGCCAACCCCTGTGGCAGTTATGCCTGGAACGCCCCTGGGGGTGCACTGGCAGGTTCCTGGCCATGGCCCAAGCCCACCACGGGCTGACCACCAAGGCACAGGGGGCAGGACTGGGCAGGGAGACAGGCAGCTGTCACCGCCTTTCAGGGCCCACGGGGAAATGGGATGAGGCTGCCCTCGAGCTGCTGACAGTCCCTCGGGAAGGCCGTGCCAGGAGGCTGGTCCTTGACCCAGCAGCTGTCAGCCCCTGCCCGTCCCCCAGGGTGAGGAGCCAGGAGCCAGGCCTGCTCAGTGACAGGGCCACAGGTGGGGCTGCCGGGCCAGCGGCTGAGGATGTCCTGGCACGGTCCAGAGCAGGAGGCTGTCCAGGACTGGGCAGCCGCACGGGAACCCAGCGACCACAGACCCCAGCCCTTAGCCCACTGGGGCAGGGGGACAGCAGGGTACAAAACCACACACAACCCTTTGGTCACCTGCAGCAGAAGCCTGGGGGGGCCTAAGGAGGACGGGGGGGAGGCTCTGAGGTGAGGCCTGTCCTTGGCGGGACACTGCCTATGCAGAGAAGGAAGCCCAGGAAAAAGGCCATGTGTCCTGTCAGAACACGACGTGACCGTTTCATTTGCTGTCGTGTGTTCTCGTGACCAAGAGGAAACAAAAGAGTCCTCCAAAGCACAGCGATCTCAGACTGGGAAGGACAGCCTGGTGGTGCGTCTGGTTAGAACAGGAGCTGGCGAAAGGCAACAGGAAACATTGGGACCTAATTAAACTTAGAAGCTGTTGCACAGCAAAGGAAGCCGTCAACACAATGAAAAGACAACCTACTCAATGGGAGAAAATATTTGCAAATGACATGACAGATGAGCGGTTAATATACAAAATATATAAACAGCTCATACAACTCAACACCCAAAAAACAAACAACCCAATCAAAAAATGGGCCGAAGACCTGAATAGACATTTTTCCAAAGAGGAAATGCAAATGGCCAAGAGGCACGTGAAAAGATGCTCAACATCACTAACCATCAGGGAAATGCAAATCAAAACCCCAGTGAAATACCACCTCACACCTGTCAGAATGACTATCACCAAAAAGAACACAAATAACAAATGCTGGAGAGGGTGTGGAGAAAAGGGAACCCTCGTACACTGTTGGTGGGAGTGTAAATTGGTACAATCACTGTGGAAAACAGTATGGAAGGTCCTCAAAAAACTAAAAATAGAACTATCCTATGATCCAGCAATTCCACTCCTGGGTATATACCCAAAGAAAATGAAAACACACCAATTTGAAAAGACACATGCACCCCAATGTCCATAGCAGCATTATTTACCATAGCCAAGATTTGGAAGCAACCATCGACAGAGGAATAGATAAAGAAGGTGTGAAATAGATATAAAATGGAATATTATTCAGCCACAAAAAAGAATGAAATCTTGCCATTTGCAGCAACATGGATGGACTTGCAGGGTATTATGCTAAGTGAAATAAGTCAGACAGAGAAAGACAAATACTGCATGATATCGCTTATAGGTGGAATCAAAAAAGTAAAAACAAACTAGTGAATATAACAAAAACGAAGCAGACTCACAGATACAGAGAACAAACTAGTGGTCACCAGGGAGGAGAGGGAAGTGGGGAGGGGCAAGATAAGGGTAGGGGATTAAGAGGCACAAACTATTATGTACCAAATAAACTACAAGGATACATTGTACATCACAGGGGATACAGCCAATATTTTATAATAACTATAAATGGAGTATAACCTAGAAAACATGTGAATCACTGTGCTGTGCCCCTGTAACTTATATAATATTGTACATCAACTATATTTCAATTAAAAAGAAGAAGCAGGACTGGCAAAGGAAGGCCCACTGCCCTGTGACCTCCTCTCGTTGCCCACACAGCTGCCCCTCCCCAAGCAAACCCGAGGGGCTATGCCTTCAGAGCGAAGGCAGTGTTTTCAACCCTACAATTACGATATATGCAGTCACACATAGCCCATCTTGTTCGTAGTCCAGCCCCTTCAGTTTAGAAAAAGCCACAGGGATAACCGGAGTGCAATTACACAGAAAGAGCCAGAACTGATGCAAAGATCTGTCAAAAAAGAAAAGCCTTCTAATTTTTTAGGAGCTGAGAGCTGCTAAGACAGGAACAGACATCTGTCAGAAACCTATGTTTTAAAGTAACTCTTTGTATGCTCAGAAGGAAAGACGCCCAAAGTATCTATGCACAGACCTGAAATTTAAATGTACCCACATAAACCCAGACGGCAGACGCAGCGGCTGTACTCACATCCCGGCAGGCACTTGACCCCCTTTCTGTCAAGGGTCTCGGGAACAGTCGGGAGCGGACGGCCACGTGCACCGAACACGTGGGGCTGTGAAGCGTCTGCTGAGCCGGACAGGCTTCAGGTGGGAGGGTGGCCGAGGACGGGGCCCAACTCTTCCCACAGGAGATTCTGGGCTTCCAGAACGGAATTCTCCTCGAGAACCTTTGTCTTTCTCTATTGCTTATGAAAACGCTAATTCAAACGACATGAACATGAGTTCAGACGACCAGTATTCATCCACAAAGCGCATCTGTCCCGAGCTGTCTGCCGGGTGGCCTCTCCCTGGCACTGCCGTCCGCGCCAGGCCCCTGGCACGCAGCCCCTGCCCTCGCTGCTGCGGTGGCAAAGCATGAGGAGGGGTTTGTCCCGGCCTTTTTCCAAAGCCTCCAGGAAGGCGGCTTTCTCTTCTCATCCCCAAGCACTGATTTTACAGGAAAATGTTAGAATCAAGTTGTTCCTACTCATTTCAAGCAACTTGGCATCAAACGGAGGGTTAAGTTCCCACAAGGCCCGGTCACCCTGGCTGACCTTGAGGGAGCACCCCAGGGCCACCTCCCAAGGGACCCGCCCGACTCTCCCCCGAGCTGGAGAGCCAATGCCCAACCCCCGGGCCCCAGATGGTCACGGCTTGGAGGCCATGTGGAATGAACCCCCCCCGTGGGTTGAGACGCCACCCCAGGCGGGGCACGGCGGCCGCCCCAACACTAGACCTTCAGCTCTGCCTGGAAATCCACGAGGTATGAATAACACCTGTGCCCCCATCACCTGCTGTCACAGGCCGAGGCCAGCACGTCCCCAGGCTCAACGGCAGCCCGCGGACAGCCCGGACCCCTCCCTCTGGTCCTGCCGTCCAGGCTCCCCTTCCACAGCGGCAGCCACCACCCCAGGGGCTGGCGACCCCTCTGCAAAGGGGCGGTCGGAATTGAGAGGTTTCAGCGCGAAAAACATTCTGACATCAAAGCCTGTGGCGTGAAGGTACTGGGTCCCGTAGTCTGCATGTTGATTATATGCTGAAAGCACAGTATTTTAAATCTAGCTGATTAAATACAATATATTATTGCAGTTAATCTCACCTGTTTTCTTTAAAGATTTTTTTTCATGTGGACCATTTTTAAAGTTTTTATTGAAGTTGTGACAGTATTGCTTCTGTTGTTTAAGTTTTGGTTCTCGGCAGGGAGGAACCCGGGATCCCAGCTCCCCCGCCAGGGATCAAACCCACACCCCCTGCGCTGGAAGGCGAAGTCCTCCTCTCCTGTTTCTTTTTACTATTTATTTTAACGTGGATACTAGAAAATCTACAATTCATACGTGCTCGTGCCCGGAGCTCACACTGCATCTACAGCTTCACGGTCACCTCTGCTTTAGACACACGTTCTCAAACCATGAACACCTGATGACACTTGTCAACACTTTGCCAGTTTCCATCCTCGTGGCCGCTTCTGCTGTCCCTTCCGCTGAGGGAGAACCCTGAGTTCTCTTTTCCTCTTGCCGACACACATCTGATGATGATAAGTCTTAGAAGGAGGGTCCACAGAAGGTGAAACCCACCCTGCGCAGGAGTTCATCAGCATGAAGCCGGGCTGCAGTCGCCGTCTCCGCACTGAGGCTCTTCCTATGTCCTGTGGCACTTGGGGTCGTTGAGAGAGCCCACCCGACTTTCCCTGTCTCGGGAGCTACACTGTCTTTTCTCGTAACTGCTAAGATTTCCTCTCTACCTCGATGTTCTGCAGTTTTCCCACACATCTCAGTTGGATCTATTTTTATTCATCCCACCTGGAACTCACAGTCTAGGACTGAAGTCTGAGGACTGTGGTCCCCCTTCCTGTCCCGATTCCTCTGAGACACTCTCTGGAGCCTCTCTGTTCACCTGAGGCTCCATCTCTCCGTGTCCACCTTAGGGCAGTCGCCGACCCCAGGCCCGTGTACGTCCTCAGGAAGGCGCCCCTCCTCCCCCGCGTTCCTCTGTGCTCTCCCCAGGACTGACTGCAGCACGGGTCTCTGCCCAGCTGATGGCAAGGTCCAAGAAGGCCGGGCCGCCCTGTCCCGGGGCTGGGCACGTGGCAGGAGCTCAGGAAACGTTTGCTGAAGAGCAGGTCCAGCCAAGGCCCGGCAAAGCTCCCTCAGCCCCTCCCCACCCCTCCTCCGTCCCTTCACTCAGCCCTGCATCCTGGGACCAGCCAGACAATTGCCTTTTGGAGCCGCAGACTCTACACCCAGCCTTTCAGTCCCGCGAGAGCGCCATCAATCCCGAGTGTTCAACAAGCTGTATCAAGTCAGATTGCCTGGCCCACCTGCCCCTGCCCACCCCATCCCGGGCCCCCACGAGGGAGGGAGCCGGTGCAGGGGTGCTCTGAGCACAGGGCTTTTCCTCTGGGGGCAGGGGATGTCCTGGTGAGCCACTGGCAAGATGGCCTGGACCACCTGCCCCTGCCCACCCCATCCCGGGCCCCCACGAGGGAGGGAGCCGGTGCAGGGGTGCTCTGAGCACAGGGCTTTTCCTCTGGGGGCAGGGGATGTCCTGGTGAGCCACTGGCAAGATGGCCTGCCCACCTGCCCCTGCCCACCCCATCCCGGGCCCCCACGAGGGAGGGAGCCGGTGCAGGGGTGCTCTGAGCACAGGGCTTTTCCTCTGGGGGCAGGGGATGTCCTGGTGAGCCACTGGCAAGATGGCCTGCCCGCCTGCCCCACTGGCTTGGCAAGATCTGGCCCATGTCGGGAGGCTGCGGAGCTGTCCCACGAGGACAAGGGGCTGGATGAGGGCTGGCCATATGGGTAGAGAACACCTCAGGGTGGCTGAGACCCAGAAACGCACAGTCCCGCTGGAGATCTACGCGGAGAGTGGGCAGCTGTGCAGGTGGGGGAGAATTCCAGGGAGAGGCAGGACCCTCAAAATCATAGAACAGCCACAATGGGACTATCGTTTCCTCGCCTACCAAATAAAGATAATCTTAGAACCCCAGGTTCTGTCCAGACAGGGGGAGCTATGAGGGGCAGGTGCCCCCCATCCCAGGGCCTCAAACTTGAAGATCTCTCCTCTCAAGAGAATCAGGAAAAACCAAGCTGACAGCTAAAACTGCAGCTACAGTTTACAGGAGTCCAGAGGTTGGGATTGCCAGCACAGTGTAACTGTGGACATTTAGCAATAAAACGAGCCCATCACTCGTGGCCTCCAAACAGCTCTGCCTTGACTGCCCCTGGTCAGCAGACAGACAGACCACTGCACAAGGAACGGCTCCTCTGCCTTCCTGAGTTCCCATTTCCACGCCACTTCCTCGTGTGATGTATCCTCAGGGACTATATTTTTATGCTTCAAAGTCTTTTATTGATCACCCATCAATATTTATTTATTTATAAAATTTATTTTATTTTTGGCTGCGTTGGGTCTTCGTTGCTGCACACGGGCTTTCTCTAGTTGCGGCGAGCAGGGGCTACTCTTCGTTGTGGTGCACGGGCTTCTCATTGCGGTGGCTTCTCTTGTTGTGGAGCACAGGCTCTAGGTGCATGGGCTTCAGCAGCTGTGGCACTTGGGCTCAGTAGTTGTGGCTCACGGGCTCTAGAGCGCAGGCTCAGTAGTTGCAGCGCGCAGGCTTAGTTGCTCTGTGGCATGTGGGATCTTCCCGGACCAGGGCTCGAACCCGTGTCCCCTGAATTGGCAGGCAGATTCCTAACCACTGAGCCACCAGGGAAGCTCCACCCATCAATATTTTAATATTTGATCTCAATTGATCGGTATTATGTGAATTGGATTTAAAACTTTTTAAAGAATCTCCTGTGCCTGCGAGGCTCTGAGTGTTAAAAGTTTCTTCCAGACGGAGTCATCATTGTGATAAGTATTAGCATACAACTGAGAAAATAACATAAACATGAGACAAAGCCTGGTGAACGATCATTTCACGGTAAAGTTCTATTAGAAATGCATTTCTTTTTTTTTTTTTTTTTTTTTTTTTGCCTGTGCCGTGTGTCTTGCAGGACCTTAGCTCCCCAACTAGGGATCAAACCTGGGCCCCCTGCAGTGGAAGCAGCTGAATTGAGCTTCCAACCTCACTACTAACGGGCTTTCCAAGGGAAGGCTGTGCTGGTGTTTCATCCTCGTGAACAAAACTGCATTAAACAACCTGGTACGTGTCCTCCCACTCAGGCACAAGAGTACGTTCTGGTACAGAGTTATGAGACAAAAGGGGATGCATTTTAATTTCCAAACGTGGGGTTTGCAGGACTGAGCAGGGCCCATCTCCCCAGGGCAGGTAGCCCTGGTGTTAGCGCTTGTGTCAGGCAGGGTCCCGTGAGGACCTGGAACAGAGGGGCTTTGGTGCAGGGAACTAGAGGGAGTGACAGAGCTGAGAAGTCAGTGGGGACCGGCCACTGGCCAGGCTGGAGGGACAGCTCAGGGGGTGGGGGTGGGGCGGTCACTAGAGGAAGCCGGGGGAGGGGATGGGGGCTGGAGCGGTGGCAGGAACCACAGCAGCTTCGGCGGAGGCGGAACCCAGACAGGGGCACACGTACCTTCCCCACCAGCCCGTGTCCCGCCAGAGCCTCCTGCTGGCTGAAGCCGGGTGGGAGCCCACCAACCCAGGAGCCTGAGAAACACAGTTGATGCTGGGTGGTCAGCATCCCCACCCAGACGCACAGCTGGGCAGGGGGCAGGCTGAGAAGGGCTCAGAGGACACGGCCCGGGACCCACACAGTCACCGACAGGCGGAAAGGCTGCTGTGCCTCTGTGATCCCCCGAGTGCTGGTGAGGTTGACGGTCGTCACCGTGTACTACCTGCCTGTTTGTGTCTATGATAGAGGCTACACTCGCCCCATAACCTTTCTTCCACGCTTCTTCCTGTGGGAGCAAAGCCCTCCAATCTTCAGAGGCTCCCATGGTGCCCTGGAAGAAACACAGCATCTCCCACCTTGAGATGTAGGCTCTGGCCAACGGGTTATAAGCAGGGAGAGCAAGCCTGCCTTCCTCTCTCCTCCTCCCTGTAGGCTGGAGTGCAGATGTGATGGCTGGCCCTCAGCAGTCATCGTGGTTCAGGAAGTGTAAGCCACAGACTGAGGATGGCTGAGCCGGGCCACCACGTGGGCCTCACTGCCCGACTGCCCCTGGGTTACATTACAGTGTGGTGTGCCCCTCACACCAACCCTAATGGGTGCTGTGTCCCTTGTCCATATTTCCCTGGAGCAATTCTCTTCCTCTAAGTGATGTGTGGTAAGATTTTATTTTTGTTTTGTTTTGTTTTATCATTCAGTATGCATTTTATTGTGTTAAAACACATACGACAAAATTTACCATCTTGACCATTTTAAGTGTACAGTTCAGCGGTATGAAGTACATTCCCGTTTTATGCAGTGATCGCCACCATCCATCCATCCCCATAACTCTTTTCATCCTATAAAATGGAAACTCTATACCTATTAAACAGTTAACTCCCCATTCCCCCTCCCCTCAGCCTCCTGCAACCACCAGTCTGCTTTCTGTCTCTATGAATTTAACTAAGTACCTCATATGAGTGGAATCATACAGAATGTGTCTTTTCACGACTGGCTCATTTCACTCAGCCTAATAATACCTTCAAAGTTCATCCACGTTGTAGCAGGTGTTAGAATTTCCTTCCTTTTAAGTCTGAATAAAATACCGCATCACGTGGATGGACCACATTCATCCATCCAGGGACACCCAGGTTGCTTCCACGTCTTCGCTGCTGTGCACAGGGCTGCTGTGAACATGGATCTACAAATGTCTCTTTAAGACCCTGCTTTCAATTCTTTAGAATATATGCCAGAAATCCAATTGCTGGATCATATGGTAGCTCTATTTTTAGTTTTCTAAGGAACCTCCCTACTGTTTTCCACAGACGCTGCACCATTTCACGTTCCCACCCACAGCGCACGGGGCTCCACTTTCTCTGCATCCTCGCCAACACTTGTTGTCTTGTTTTTTGGTAGCGGCCGTCCCCGTGGGTGGGAGGTGCTGTGATAGCTTTTGTGTGTTACCAAAGCCAACAAGCTGCCTGCCGTATCATCACCGACACTCCCCTCTTTGGCACCTGTCTTTTGACTCGATGGTAGTCCTCTCCACGGGGAAATGTGTTAGTTCTTACGTTGCTGAATCTCACTTCTGCAGCCGCCTCTGCCTCCTGCCCCTGATGCCACACCTTCCAAGGCCTTCCTTATTGCAGGATACAGACACATCTGTCTACACTCCGCATCTTTATGGTCTCTTTCATACAGTAAAATGTTTAACCTTCCTCGAATTTATTTTCCTTTAAGGAGCTTGGCAGGGACCCATCTCACCTTCCCAAGCAGCCCCCAGAGTCCAGTTTCGTCTCAACAGAAACTGTGGGGACCACGAGCCAGAGGGAGCTTCAGAGCCTTGGAACAGACACAGCAGAGCTGAGGCCACCAGCCGTCCCCTGGGACCTGCGGCACAGAGCCGGGAGGGCTGGACAGCTACTGGCAACCGGGCAGAGGGAGAACCAAGCCAGGATGAAGCAGCAGCAGCCCAGCATCTGTACATCCTTGCTGGGGGCGGGGCTCACCTCTCTGAAGGCTCCCCACAGCGCTGTGCCCCACCTCATCACACACCTCCCCGCCCCCTCTACCCCCAGGGCTGCTCCCAGTTCTTTCCCCGGGTCTTCCTGGCTTGGCCTCCTCCGAGTGTGCCCCTCAGCCTCCCTTCTGCTCTCCCCTCATCCCGTCCCCTATGGCTCTTCCCCCTTCTGCCCCCTGAGTCTTTCCCCCTCCCCCTCCCCTTCCCCCTCCCCCTTTGGGTCCAACCGCCCCTGGGATGAGCCTTTCTCTGCCCCCCCCCCTCTGCTTGCCCCCTGGGTCTACCCCAGGCCCACTGGGGAGGGGTCTGCTAGCATCGTGGGAGCACCCGTCAGGGTCTTGGTCAGGGTAGGCCGGCCGTCCTCAAAGAACCCCACACAGCAAAGCACGGGGGCCAGGACCCCCCCTTGGGCTGACAGTTCCCACATCTGCTACAATAGGAACGGCTCTGTGAGTGTCCCTCATGACAGGCTGTCATGTCGGGGCCACCTGGCTCCCCACTCACCTCGGCCTCAGAGCTGCCCAGGAACAGAACTGGGGTGTTGGCGTCAGCAGAACCGACGTGGCCACAGGAGAGAGGCCCCTTGGACACCCACCGCCTGGACGCAGCTCTGCTGCGGTGTGAGCTGACGGCCGCGAGGCCGCCCCGGGCACAGCAAGGATGGGACCCCTGGAGGACACGGCACCCAGCGACCCGCCTGGGGGCCCCCGTCCTCACTGCAGGCCTCCCGCAATTTATCTGAAACTGCTGCTCCCGTAAATTCTCTCCAAAGCCTGAGCATAAAGTTAAGTCATCGAGACACATATAAACTGGCAATTACGACCATATTAGACATGGAGCCCATTGGGAGAGGCAAATTAAAGGCTTTCAAAACGTCCATTTCCCGATTAGCTTCTCAAGGTCACTCCTAGTAACACTGACCCCAAGCGCAATCACCCCACGGGAATCAATCCTAGACACAAAGGAAGAGCCACGGACTCGCCTGCCGACGGGCGGCTCCCACGTCTGCTTGGAAACCTCCTTCCCAATTCCCGCCATGTCGCCACACGGAACAGAAGAGGCAGGAGGGACAGCCCAGAGCATCCCCGGGAGGCGTCACGCCAGAGCTGGCCCTCTGCTCACGGGACCGCTGGAGTTTATTGAGAGGAAGGCTTTGGAGGAAGGAACGCACTTAGGAAACCAAGTGCCGCTGCGGCTGAGATGTGCCGGGATGCGGACGCATTGCAGTGGAGGTCTCAGGGCTCGGCTTCCCAGGGACCTGCCTGGCCACAGGATTCACCCCGGTGGGAGCAGGGAGCTTAGGGTTTTCAATTTGCAACTTAGGAAGGGGACTTATCCTGGGAAAAGATGCGCGGAGAACAAAGGAAGTGGCCACAGAGCGAGGAGTGGGGGCAGGCAGGCCCCAGGCCCCCTCGGGGAGCCGTGCTGCTTCCCTTTCTACAGTCTCGCTCTTGCAGGGAGGACCCGGGAGCCCACGAATCCCTCCTTGGGGATCCCCATTATCTCCCGCCACCAGCACTGTCCCCTCCCGCAGAGCATGGCTCCCGTGCCCCACAGTCCCGGTGGCCAGAGCCAGCCCCCACTCTCATCCACGCCCAGCCGGGCTATCAGGCCAGGGGCTGCCCACACGCCTATCAGAGGGCGTTCTGGCCTGCACGGCTCTGGAGCACCCAGGGTCCACTGGGTCTCACGCCAGGCTGCCAGGTCAGGGGGCAGCATCGTGCAGTGCGCGGCCAGCCCACCTGAGGCTCCCTGTGCTGTGTGCCTGCAGACTCACTGCCTGACCTTTCCCTGGCCTCGGCGTCCAGCCCCACGGGGAGCCTCAGCCCGCAAGATTCCCACGGTCTCCCACGACCCAGAAGAAGCTGCAGGCTGCTCCCTGCAACGCTCACAGGGGACGCTGGCCACCGGCAGCCCTGGCGCAGACACACCTTCCCCATCTGGATCCTCCATCCTTCTCAGGGTGTGGCTGCAGCTGGGAGCCCCCTCAGGAAACCTCTGTTCTGCAGGGGACCCCAGCAACTGAACCAGAGTGACAAAGCAGCCGGAGTCCGCACGGAGACGTGGCACTGAGACACCCGCATTGAGCACTGCAGGCCGTGCACTGGGACACGCAGCCCCTCTGCCCCTCCAGCCTCAGATGTGCACCCTGCCATCCACAGCAGACCCCCCTCTCCCCACCCCCCCGTGGTGTTGTAATGGGCTGAATGGTGGCCCCCCGGACGGGTCCACCCGGAACCTACAAATGTGACCTTATTGGCAAAAGGGTCCTTGCAGATGTAATTAGGTCAAGGATCCAGTGATGAGCTCCTGCATTATCAGGCCCCCCCCGGGGGGGGGCTAAATCCAGTGACAAGCGTCCCGAGAGAGGCAGCAGAGGAGGCCACGCGATGACAGAGGCAGAGGTTGGCGCGATGCAGCCACGAGCCAGGAAGGCTGCCGCCGCCCAGGAGCTTAGGAGAGAGGCCTGCCTCTCCCTGGGGGCTGGTCTCCTCGGGAGCTCAGGTCCCCTGTGGCCCCAGTGTCAGTTTTCCGGGCTGCAAACAAGTTAGCCCAAGCTTAGCAGCTCAGAACCACAGCCTCCAGCTGTGTGATCAGACATCCAGCCCAGCAAGGCGCTCTACCCAGGGCCTCTCCAGGCTGGAACCCCGACGTCGGCCTGGCTGAGCCTCTGCCTTGGGAAGAGGAGGCGCCCCAGCTCCTCGGGGTCTGGCAGATCCAGGCCCCGTATCCGTGCTGGCTGCCTCCCTGCTCCTGGGCGCGCACATCCTTGCCGTGTGGCCCCCGGCCGCTCCATCACGGAGGCGGTAACAGCGCGTGGAGCCCCCATCTGAGTGCTTTTGTCCTGCCACCAGCCAGAGAAAGTCCTACTTCGAGGGCTGCCAAGACCAGCCCAGGCCTGCCCGGATATCCCCCTCCTTGAGGCTGTGAGCCACACTCACAGCCATACACACGATCGAGGCCGTGAAACCCACCATGTCCTGGGGGTCTGGGACCGGGAAGCTTAGGGGCCATTCTTCGAACCAGGCTGCCAACCCCCTGTGACTCAGCTCTCCAGCCAAGAAGAGGCCTGGCTGCAGGTTCTCAGTCTTCACGCTGCTGCGCTGGGCACCTAACAGTGTAGGTTTATCCACATCTCAGCCATAGTCCCACGCTGAGCTCCCTGCCGCTGCCGTGGGTAGGGCTCCATCCTGCTCCACAAGCACCATCCCCCCTCCTCTCTCCACAGCCCTGAACACCATGCCAGCCTGCACCGTCCGGAGGACAGGAAGCTGAGGCACAGAGAGGCCAGGTCCAGGTCATAGAGCAGCACGCGATGCTGCAGGCCCCAGCGCCCAGCGCCGTGCACCTTCACCGTCTTAAATCTGCTGCTGGCGATGAGTCATCACAAAACCGAATTGAACCACGGAAAGCAGCTCCTGTGCACCTTCCACGGCAGCTCCCCAGCAGACGGGTGTCTGCAGGGGCAGGAGTGCAGAGGGGCGGGGCGTGGGCACAGGGTCTCCTTGGGAGGACGGCAAGGTTCCAGAACGAGACAGAGGTGGTGGCTGCATGACACTGTGAAGGAACAAGTGCCACTGAAGCGTTTGCTTTAAAATGGGGGATTTTATTTTTAAAATAAATAATATTTTTAAATATTTTTAAAGTATTTTTAAAATTTTTTAAATTTTAAAATATTTAAATATTTTTAAAATTTTAAAATATTTAAATATTTTAAAATTTAAAAATATTTTTAAAATAAATTTTTAAATATTTAAATAAAATTAATAAATATTTAAAATATTTAATTTTTAAATATTTTAAAAATATTTTTAAATATTTTTAAAATAAAAAATTATTTTAAAATGGGTGATTTTACCTGTATTTCACCTTAAGTTATAAAAAAAAAAAAAGGACCACCTTGAGGGAAAAAAGCAGCCCCTCGGCACAGTGCATCCTGGGAGAAGCCCTCTCCTGCAGCCAGGCTGGCCCGGCACCGCACGCGCCAACGTGAACGCTGCAGACCTCTAGCTTCTCCCCTAAGGAACCGGGACCCAGCGACTGCTTTCTGGCCAGACCTAGAATCTAATGCCTAAGTATCTCCTACACTGGAAACAAATGACCGTTAAAAATGGCTGAAATGTATAAAATAGGCAGGACTCTCAAAAAAAGTGCATTAAGTTCATATTATTTTTTTTTCTTCATCAGGCTTATCGTGTGTGTAATTTGGGCAAGAGGTTGTTCAAAGCCAGTGTTTACAAGCCAGTCTGGATAGACTTATCCTTTCCGGTGAATGAAGGTAAATTAGGGCTGCTAAGAGGACCACACTGGGCGTCTTACTGACCCTTCGCCTTACAGGGTCACTTAAATACAACTCCATTTTGCCGCACACAATGCATCCTTTATAGCCTTTCTACCCTTCACTTAACTCCTCAGTAACTCAAAGCAAACGTTATCAAAGGGAACATCACGCTCTCCTAATTCCTCTGTCACCCTCCCACCCCCTCCTCCCTACCCGCCGCTGAGCCGACACCGCGGAGAAGGCTTTGGCCATGAGTGTAATGAGAACCGCCTGGCACACACCTCAGCTGTGAGGAATTTCCAGAAACGCAGCAAAGAATCGACCCTGCTGTTCCCGGAAAAGACAAGGCTTCATCCCTTTCCAGATCCAGGCAAAACAGATGGGGTCTTTTGCTCCTATCCTGGAAGGAAGCAAACTTGCGAAGCTTGCACTACAAGGACCAAAGTCTGTGTCCTTCTCGCCACCAAAGGCGTCTTCCCGACCACAGGAGTGGATGGGTTCTCGCTCACAGAGTCCGGGGAGACCGCGCAGCTCCGGAGGCTGAGGGCGGGCACTCAAGTCTCATAGCCCTGCTGCAGAAACGGGCCCCTGGTTCACCTTGTCCTCTGCACCCAGAACACACCCTCCCCTCGTTGGCACAGACCATCTGACCAAGCCCGCGCTGTCCCACACAGAATGCTACTGGCAATGCTATGTGACACTCCTGGGCTGGGATGCTCCAGAAGGAGGCAAGCCACAGGCCACACAGGCCCCAGAGATGGGCTGTTTCTCAACCACGCACAAGAGGTAAGCAGTGCAGTAGTTACTTTGAATCGTGCAGGAGGCACCCAGGAGCCCGACGCCCAACACGCAGGTAGAACCCCGCCAGTTCTGCAGCCCCATCGCCCTGCCTCCCCACAAAGCTACCTGCACCCGGCTGCTGACTCACAGGGCCCCTTTAACACAGCTTGTTGTTGCCATACGTTGTCCTAAAATGTATTTTTGGCTGTTCTTAACTCTATAAAAAGGACGTCACGCGTATGTGATATTTGGGGACTGGCTTTTGATTTGTCACATCCTGTGCGCTCTGCCCTTCCGTGGACGGTCCCACCACGGCCCCACGTGTGGAGTCTGCCCCCAGGGTCCTCAGCCACACGGGTTCCTCTGGGTTCCACTTGGTAAGCAGAGTGCCCCGGGCCGGGTGGGCACAGCCCCGGGACACAGGGATGGGTGTCCTGCAGCTGCTCTAACCAGTCCACAAACTCAGTGGCTAAGAACAACAAAGCGTAGTATCTTACGGATAATTCTGGAGGGCAGCACCCAGCTCAGGGCTCAGCGGCGCCCAAGCGTAGACAGAAGCCCAGCGCCGGTGCTAAAGTCAAGGGGTCAGAAGGGCTGTTCCTTCTGGAGGGTCTAGGAGAGAATGTCTCCTTGCCTTTTCCAGTTTCTAGAGACCTCGCTTTCTCTGTGGCATTTCTGGGTCGCCCCACTTCACGCCCAGCAGCCGAGTCTCAGATCCCAGGACCACCTTGTCCAACCCCCCGGGCGGAGGATGGCTTCGCGGGGCAGCTGAATGGGGTGAGTGGCATCTCGCTGTGGACGTAACTTACGGCCCCAGGACCCCTCGGTGCTGAGCTTCCCCTCACAGAGTGGTTGACCGTCTGAGCAGGTCAGACCTGCACGCAGGTCACGGGGGCTCCAGCTGGTACACCTGGGGTTCTCAACGTACCAACACCGTCTTTCTAACAAAGGCGAGTCTTTCCAGCCCGCGGTCCACATGCAGAGGGGCCCGGTGTCTGGACGGTGGCACATGGGATCTGCAGTCATGGGGACAGTCACACGTTGGGTGTCCCGGCTCTGACACCTGCCGAGGTGCCAGCGTGCGGGCACTAGTCAATGAAGTGATGAACGAGTCACCTCTGGGGCCTGCAGGATGCTGAGTGGCATTCCCGGCTGCCACCCACTGGAAGCCAGCAGGACGTCCCCCTCCCAGGTGTGACAACCAGACATGTTTCCAAACATCACCAAATGTCCCCTAAGAGTCAAAATCACCCCCGGCCGAGAACCACCGGATTAGACAGAAAACAGGCATCTCCAATAAGGTGGAATTGAAAGGGCAACCTGATGGGGAGGGGCCGTCCTGGCAGAGGGGACCCCGAGGAGGGGCGTGACTAGGGAGCAGCACGGAGCGCAGGGGGGCTGCAGCAGGGCGGGGAGGGCGGAGGTCAGAGGGGGCGCCTGACTCTGGGTGGGGGTCACAGGGGTTCTGGGCAGAGTGACAAGATCAGAATTTAAAAGATGATTCCAGCTGCTGTGTTGAGACCAGCCTGGGGTGAGTGCGGGGCAAGGGCAGAAGGTGGGAGACCAGTTAGGGGCTCCTGCATAACCCAGGGGGATGATGGTGCCTGGGAACGTGGGAAGCATCAGAAAGGGTCATCTCCCAGAAATGCCTTTTTATTACTTATTATTTTAAACTGCAGTAACAGGGACTTCCATGGCAGTCCAGTGGTTAAGACTTCACGCTTCCACTACAGGGGGCATAGGTTCGATCCCTGATTGGGGAATTAAGATCCCACATGCTGCACGGCATGGCCAAAAAGAAAAAAAAAAATTAAATTGCAGTAACGTACACAATAAGATAAAATCTGCATTTTAACCACTTTTTTTTTTTTTTTTTTGCAGTACGCGGGCCTCTCACTGCTGTGGCCTCTCCTGTTGCGGAGCACAGGCTCGGGACGCGCAGGCTCAGCGGCCATGGCTCACGGGCCCAGCCGCTCTGCGGCATGTGGGATCTTCCCAGACCGGGGCACGAACCCGCGTCCCCTGCATCGGCAGGCGGACTCTCAGCCACTGCCACCAGGGAAGCCCTTAACCGCTTTTAAGCCTACAGTTCTGGGGCATCAAGTACATTCACAATCTTATACAGCCGTTACCACCATCCATCTCCAGAACTCTTTTCTTGCGACACTGCAACTCTGTCCCCATCACACAGTAAGTCTCCATCCCCTTTCCTCCCTACCCCTGGCAACCACCCTTCTCCTTTCTGTCTCAAGGAATTAGGCTGCTCTCTGTACCTCACGTAAGTGGAATCATACAGTATTTGTCCTTTTGTGTTGGGCTGATGTCACTTAGCATAACGTCCTCGAGGTTCACCCATGCTGTAGCCGGTGTCAGAATTCCCTTCCTGGTTAAGGCTGAGTCATACGTGTACCTACCACATCTTGCCATCCATCCGTCCAGCGATGGCCACTTGGAATAACGCTGCTGTGAAACGCTGCAGGGCATGCCTACCGGGTCTGCTGCTGGCGGGGACAGACGGCGAGAAACCAGGAGAGTCAGGCCTGAGCTCCGTGTGAGCAGAGATGGGAAGGATGTGGGGAGGACGGACAAGCGGGGAGCAGCCTCATCTCCAGGAGGTGCGACGGAGGTGCTGAGTGGGCAGCGGAGTCAGGGAGGCCAACACCCAGCAGAGATCAGGGCTGGAGATATACGTGTGAGTGAGGTCGGGCACTGAGGGCTCACAGCTGGACTCTTCACGGGTTGCCTGACACGCAAGGGGAGGAGCAGCCCGTGAGACAGGACGCAAACCAAGAGAGCAGGGTTCTACACGCCGGGGGAGAAGTGCTGGGGAGGTGAGGACAGCAGCGGTCTACAGGTTCTCAGTACTCGGAGTCAGGTCTTCTGCTGGACATTATGCAGGAAGGGTGGTGACCCAACTGGTGTTCAGACACAGGAGAGGTCACGGCAGGGGTCTCCTCTAAGGGGTGACCTAGAAGACTGGGGGAGACCAGGACAGGGCAGGCCACAACCCTGAACAGGCAAAGGGGGTGACCATCCAGTGCACAAGGTGCGGGGGAGATCCAGTGGTGGGGTGGGGAGATCCAGTGTACAAGGGGGGCGAGATCCAGTGTACAAGGGGGGGCGAGATCCAGTGTACAAGGGGGGGCGAGATCCAGTGTACGGGGCAGGGCGTGAGATCCAGTGTACAAGGGGGGGGCGAGATCCAGTGTATAAGGGGGAGATCTAGCGTATGGGGGGGTGAGACCCAGTGTACAAGGGGGGGGCGAGATCCAGTGTACAAGGGGGGGCGAGATCCAGTGTACAGGGCAGGGCGTGAGATCCAGTGTATAAGGGGGAGATCTAGCGTATGGGGGGTGAGACCCAGTGTACAAGGTGGGGTGAGATCCAGTGTACAAGGGGGGGTGAGATCTAGTGTACAGGGGGTGGGGTGAGACCCAGTGTACAAGGCAGGTGAGACCCAGTGTACAAGGTGGGGTTAAACCCATTGTACAAGGGGGTGTGTGAGATCCAATGTACAGGTGGGGTGAGATCCAGTGTACAAAGTGGGGTGAGGTCCAGTGTATGGGGGGGTTGAGATCCAGTGTACAAGGGGGTTGAGATCCAGTGTATAAGGGGGGTTGAGATCCAGTGTATAAGGGGGGGGTGAGATCCAGTGTACAATGTGGGGGTGAGACCCAGTGTACAAGGTGGGGTGAGACCCACTGTACAAGGGGGGATGAGATCCAATGTACAAGGGGGGTGAGATCCAAATACAAGGGGGGGTGAGATCCAGTGTACAAGGAGGGGTGAGATCCACTCTACAAGGGAGGGTGTGAGATCCAGTGTACAAGGTGGGGTGAGAATCAGTGTACAAGGGGTGGGCGTGAGATCCAGTGTATAAGGGGGGAGAGAGATCTAATGGATGGGGGGGTGAGATCCAGTGTATGGGGTGGTGAGATCCAGTGTACAAGGGGCGGTGAGATCCAGTGTGGGGGGAGGCAGACTGCCTACACAGATGCACATGGAGCCCCACCTCCCCTGTGGCCAGGCCTCTCCTCCCACTGAAGTGGGGTCTCTTTCTCTCCTTGGACCTGGGCTGGTCCGTGACCTGCCTAGGCTGAGGGAACGCAGCCAGCGCTCCTTGTGAGCACTCAGGGCTCTCCTGCATCATGTCCCTCTCTTGGACCACTGGCCCCTCCGTAGACAGAAGCCCAGCGCCGGTGCTGAAAGGTGGGTGGCCCCATGGAGACAGAGGCCTGGCGGTCCCAGCGCAGGGAACTCGGAGACCGTCCCCAGATGAGCCTGCCTCCCTTACGGGGGGAGTGAAATCACTCAACAACTGTAACGTCAACCCCCGCCCCCCGGCCAAGAGAGAAGACCACAGACCTGGCGGTTTAAATACAGACATTTATTTCTCACAGTCTGGAAGCTGGACGTCCAGGGTCAAGGTGCCCGGGTGGCCGTTCCCGCGAGGCCTCCCCGTCACCGTGTGCTTCGCGCAGAGATGGTGCTCCTCAGGCAGTAGCCTGACGGGATCAGGGCCCCTCCCTACGACCACATTTATCCTTCATTGCCTACTAATCTCCAAACACAGTCACGCTGGGGTCAGGGCTTCATGTGAGTTCGGGGACACATTCAGTCCACGGCACCCCCGACCATGGTCCCACCGCTGAACGGACTTTCTAGAAGCTTGTTTTGTTCCGCTTTGTAAGTCCCCACAAACCCCCGTGGCAGGGTCAGGGGCCCTCATGGTCGTCCTTAGTTAAACACCCTTTTTTTTTTATAGAAAGTATAAACTGATCTATAATGACGGCAAGCAGACCAGCATTAGGCTGGGGGTGGAGGCGGGGGGGATGCGGAGGGATGCGGGGGGGATGCGGAGGGGATGCGGGGGGATGCGGGGGAGATGCGGAGGGGATGCGGAGGGGATGCGGGGGGGATGCGGAGGGGATGCGGGGGGGATGCGGAGGGATGCGGGGGGGATGCGGAGGGGATGCGGAGGGGATGCGGGGGAGATGCGGAGGGGATGCGGAGGGGATGCGGGGGGGATGCGGAGGGGATGCGGGGGGGATGCGGGGGGGATGCGGGGGGGATGCGGGGGGATGCGGGGGGGATGCGGGGGGGTGCGGGGGGATGCAGGGGGGATGCGGAGGGGATGCGGAGGGGATGCGGAGGGGATGCGGAGGGGATGCGGGGGGGATGCGGGGGGGATGCGGGGGGGATGCGGGGGGATGCGGGGGGATGCGGAGGGGATGCGGAGGGGATGCGGGGGGATGCGGGGGGATGCGGGGGGCATGCGGGGGGGCCAGGGCGCATCTGGGGGGACACTTATGCTCACTGTCTTCATTGTGGTGACGCTTTCACAGGTGTCAAACCCTAACCTGTCCACTTGAAACATGTGCCGTTTACTGTACGTCAATTATACCTCAATGAACTTGTTTAAAGGTTATTCTTATTAAATGTTTTACTTTTAGGTAGTTGTAGATTTACACGCAGTCATAAGAAACAGCACAGAGGGGTCCCATGCACCTTCGCCCGCTCGTTCCCCTCGACGGTGACATCTGGAAAAACTGCAGGACCGTATCGTAACCGGGACATTGACAGCGACAGGAGCTGCCCACCTCAGCCAACGTCCCGTCTGCTCCGCGCACTGCGCTGTGCGTGTGGTATCCCACGGGCAGGTCCCTGGATCCAGAACTGCTCCATCACCCCACCGGCATTTAAAAAAAAACTAATTGTGGTAAGAGACACATAACATAAAATTTACCATCCTAACCTTTCTTAGGAGTAGAGTTAATCGGCATTAAGTGCTTTATGCCTCAATAACGCCATTTAAAAGGCTGGGGTTTTTTTAAAGACGAAAGTTTTCAAAAACCTGGACTTGGTGAGCAGGCTCCGTCTCGCAGGTCCTGAGTCACTGCCCCTTTTCCAGCCCCACGGGATGGAGGAGACTCCAGCTGGCTCCCATCTGCTGTGCCCTTAGTCCCTTCTGTGTCGACGACTGTCACCCCCAAGACCCCCTGCTGGTCAGCATCCCGTCCAGAGAGGCGGCTTCCCAGGGTCAGTGTCCCCTGAAGAAAGACCCTGGGCTGTCACACCTGCAGGGTGACTGCACAGGGTCACGTGCAGAGGGGGCGAGAGGTCCCGGCGTCTCAGACACGCCGAGTTCCACACGCAGACCCATTTGTTCCATGAAGGCCCTCAGCCCCAAGCCAATGCGGGGCGGCTTCAGGAAGCCCATCTCCCAGACTGGACAGCCTTGTTCTGTGCGTCCTGCAGGCCTGGGAGCCAGAGAACATGCCTGGGGGACGCTCTTGGTGATTTCCAACCACCTGGGAGATGAAGCTATCGTGTGGGCAAGCCAGGATCCCACAGGCTCACAGGGAGGTGTCCCTGCAGCTTTCGGGTCACTCTACTCTCCCCCCACCACACCCGTGACCATGCTGCCACTCGCTCCGGGCACCCAGCTTTATCCCCCATGAGAAAGTCCCATGTGAGGCCAGGGCCTCTGCTGCCTTGGTCTCTGCCAAAGTCCCAGCCCAGTGCCTGGAGCAAAGTACCTACCCAAGCACTGCCTGTTGAATGAATAAACGATTACCTTAACTGCCAGTCCTGAGATGGGTAGGAGGGGCTCAAGGCTTCCTTTCATCACACCAGACGGCTTACGGGGAACAGCCACAAGGAAACCGCCCCCCTCCTTCCCTCTCTCGCCACAGCGAGACTCCACCCCACGTGCACATCTGCGTGGGGTCCTCTCCCCCTGTCCCTGGCACTGTCCCCTTACCCGGAGGAGATCTCAGAGCAGGGCCAGGCAGTTGTCTGGAGCCCAACCCAGCTGGACGTGAGCCACGCCAGCTGGTGCCCACAGTCACCGGGCCACATGGAGCTGGGTTCTCCATCACGCACGCCAAAGCTTCCTCAGCACAGGACGGAGGGAAGCAGGCCAGGCCTGCGCCCACTGAGACGCACCATCACCTACATCCTCCCCAGAAGGAGCCCGAGGGACACGCTCACCACGCACAGCTGGGCAGGCACGCCCTGCAGCGCACAGGGCTCCGCTTCCGTGCTAGCTGTCTACACAGGGCCCTTCCCCGCGGAGGTGGCCGGAGCCTTCGGGTTTTTCGGCCACTCCACACAAGCTTGCCGGCTCCTCCGGACGGGCACACAGCCCTGACCCTCCCTGGTTCCAGAGTTTCAGTGACATCAAGAACCTCCCAAAGGCCTCAGGCAACCACAGGTAGGGGGGGACACGTGTTTTTTTAACTTGACTGCACTTCATTCATCTACGTGAAGGGCCTTGTGGCTAGTGTTTTGGTTTTTTTTTTTGTGGCTACTGTTTTTATGTGTTGTTGGTTCATCACAGAACATCTGGCAACATCAAATGACAGGGGATGACTTCTGTTTACATAAAGCGCGCACACAAAGCGAATCTCTTGGCTGTTAGAGCACAGGTGTTTGAGCAGTAGTGACAGTGGCCCCATTCTCCGCCCTCCTGAGGACATGTCACCACGTCTGGCTCCTCTTCAGAGCCCCCACACCTGGTTTGCACGGGCGCTTGTGACGGCGCAGAGCTCTCTTCTAAGAGGTACGTCACCCACCTGCAGCCCCGGTACACGCACCTGTTGCAGGGCCAAAGCCTCTGCCTGAGTGGACAGTCGGTTCTGGCTGGAACCCAGATGCAGAGCGAGGACTCTGTCCCTCACCAGGGCCCAAAGTGTCCCAGTGTCCGAGAACCACCAGAGACAGCCACTGCCCTCAGCAACAGCTCAGGGGCAGCCCCACTCTCTGCTCAGCTGCGACCAGCTCCTGGGACCCAAGGCAGACAAAGAACGCCACCACCCCCATCCAGGGGACCTCGCCACTGCGACCGGCGGGGGGTGTGGGGATGCCGTGTGAGAAAGGCCCAGTCATGCAGAGGAGTGTTGGCACACGCTACACTAGTCCTCGGAGGACTCCTGGAGCATGGGCACGCCTCCCCATGAGCCTGGGGGTGTCGGAGGAGAGGGCACAGCCCGTTTCGGAGGACCGCCAGGCCTGCGATCTCAAGGAGTCTGTCCTGGTTGATGAGCACCGAGAAGTGGGGATCCCATCGGGACACCTGCTCACCAGGGTTGGGGCAGCCCAAAGGCCAGAGCACACAGGCCTGGCAGCCATCAGTCCCCCGTCTGGACGCCTTGTGGCTCTCACAGGCCCTGCCCCCCTCCTCCACCGCTCACCCTGCATTTGTCAAGAACCACAACAGGGAAAGAGTCTAGAAGTTCCTCACGATGTTAGGCACAGACTCTGCTCCTGGGTACCTGCCCAGGAGAATGAAAACATATGTCTACACGAAAACGTGTACATGAAGGTTCACAGCAGCCTTATTCACAAGGGCCAGAAGGTGGAAACAGCCCAATGTCCGTGGATGGATGAGTGGACAGATAAAGGGCGGCCTATCCGTACAGTGGAATATGACTCATCCTTAGAAAGGAAAGTCCTACACGTGCTACAGCGTGGATGAAACAACGTGAAGAAAGTCAGACACGAAAGGCCCCATACTGTGGGGCTCCTTTTATACAAAACGTCCGGGAGAGGCAAATCCACAGAGACAGAAAGCAGACTGGAGGTTACCGGGGGCTAGGGGAGGGGAGAGCGGGGAGAGATTACATCAGGGATACAGGGCGCTTCTGCGGCTGCTGGAAAAGTTTGTAAACCGGGGGAGACTGCACTGAATGTGCGTTCTGACGTGGTTCACTGTATGTCATGTGAATGCCACCTAGTTCTTCTAAAAAACAAGATATATGACAAAAAACCAGAAAACGCCAACAGGCCTCAGCAACAAGCCGGATGTGTGCCCCAAAGCACATCCTTGGGAAGGCGCTGAGGGGAGCCCCAGACAGCGGGGCACGCGCACCGGTCCACCCGCACCGGGTCCGAGTCTTTGGAGCAGAAGCCACGACTCCCCAGCCCCCCACAGGCCATGCTGCACAGGGAAAACAGGTGACGTGTCACACGTGACACTGCCATTTGCCTTTCCGGTTTTGTCCCCGTGGGGAGGCAGGGCGTCCACTCAACAGTCCTTGAGTCTACGATAATCTGGAGCACGTCTGCATAGACCAGTCAGACCTCCCCAGGGCCCCAGCGCCCGTCAGAGGCCGCACACCGACCACGTCCCTCAGCTCACAGTGGGGCACTGGGGGCAGAGGTGGGGAGCGGGCCAGGCCCGAGGCTGTGGTCTTGGTCAGAGGGAAGGTGCCGGTGGGCAGGGGGGTGGTCCCAGTGCCGTCGGTGCCGGGAGGGTAAGGAGGGGCAACCAGGCGGTGCCGCCATGTGACAATGGAGCCCAGCATCGTGCATTCGAGTCACCGTCACTCAAGTGGGCCCCTTGGTTCTCTCAAAGCAGTTTCCAAATACCCACAAGACAGGCTGCCAGTGATCTAGGGTTCCGCCGTGATGGGGCCCACGCGGTGGGACGGGGCGCCGGGGAGGCCTCGGACACTTGGCTGCCCCCGCACCGTCCCTTCTGGGTGTCCCCGACTGTGAAGGGCTGGTAGGTGTGCTCACGGTCCCAGAGAGCCCCAGCCTGCTCGCCCAGCTGGCCCAGCGCTGGCCAGACACGAGCGCGCTGCGGGCGCTCAGGTGGACGATGCCCGGGGCACCGGCGTGGCTGATGCGGGGAAACGGCCCACCATGAGCGCCTTGTCCGGCACCTCGAGTGTCCCTGATCAGCGACATGAGCGGCGGGCGTCTGGGCGGGGTCCTCTCTGCCAGCCCTGCATGACCGGGTCCCCGGGAGCCAGGTCACGGGGCCGCGGGGGTGGGCAGCCAGCCCTGGGGGCTTCCGAGGGCCTCCCGTTCGGCCAAAGAACAGAGCCCGTCAACACAGGGAGCACATCGGTCACCCGCTCGGGTGAGGAGACCAGAGCTGACCCGGGGTCCTGAGCCCACGTCCTGGGCTTGTGAGCAAAGCCACCGCTGGGCCTGGGTGTGGGGTAGGGGACAGACGCCTCCTAGCAGCCTGCGGGCTCCTGGCGCAGGGGACGCGGGCTACTCATCACCCCTCTCCACACGGAGACAAGAGCCTAAACCAGCAAGACACACAAGGACGCAAGAGACACCCAACGGGGTGGAAGGTCCCGGGCTGAGACGTCCTCCACGTTCAAGGGTCCTGTCCGGGGGCAGCGGCCTGCAGGACCACGTGTGACCACCTCCTCCTCTGACAGTCAGGGACACCTGTGCACGACCTCAAATGCGGGGAGAAGATGGCCCTGCACGGACCTCCAGTTACACAGTGCTGGCCAGTCAACCCAACAGACACAGCCCTTCTGCACGAGGCTCTCGGCCTGACCCGGAAGAGGTAAGGGATGGAAGTGAGGAGAGGGGATGCCGCGTCCCTGGCCCAGACGCACCCCAGGACTGAGGGGCCCACCCCCAGCCCCCAGGACGGCCCCTGGCTGAGAAGGGCCCTCCCCAGGCAGCCGCAACACCCCACCTGCAGGCAAATCCCCGGGAGCGTGCTTCCCGGCTCCCGCCAACCCACTTCTCGGTGGGGTGGGTGGGTTACCTTGGCCCAGCTTACAGCGCGGGATAGAGAGCCCTCCCCGGGGTTGCCCCTCCTTCAAGCTGCCCTGAGGCACCAGCTGGCAGGCTTGCTCCACCTGCATATCTGAGAATAGCAGTGCATTTGCCACGACTCCTAAAGCTTTATTCCTTGCTTTTTATCTACTGTGCTTGGCTTTGCTGCCTTCTCGCCCTCCTCTCCTTCTTCGACTGCATTGGTTACATCTTCTTTATTCTTTTTTCCCTCTCCTGGTCTGGAACTCACCCTTCTGTAGCTATTTTCCTAGGGTTCGCCTGAGTTAACTCACACTCTCAGCTCAGGGTCTGAAGCCGGCCAACACCTCCGGCCTCATCCTGAACCAGCGAGGCCGTCCCGGGTGTCCCGGGCGTTCCGGGCATTACCGTCCAGGGCGTTACAGGCGTTACCGTCCAGGGCTTCCATCCCGGCTGGCTCTTGAGGATCCTTGTCGCCAGCATCTCCGCTCCCGGGATCTGCCCCCACGCTCACTTCTGACTGCTTCTCGCCTCCCACTCCCTCCTCCTGACTTTGACTTGGCTTTTGGAGAACATTCCCCAGTTCCCTTCAGCAAGGATTTGGGGGCGGTTACTTTTTTGTCTTCGTGTAAAACTGTCTTCATCTGACTCTCCTCTGCGGATGGCAGCCCAGCCCCGCGGGGACTCTGCGTGGAGCCAGGTGCCTCCTCCCGGCAAGATCCCTCGGCCCCCAGAGTCTCCGGCCCACTGTCCTCCCTCGAAGTCCCGACACGCCGTGCATCCAACGTGCCTGTCTACTTAGTCCCGTTTACTCCGTTGAGGACTTGGCCTTCACTGAACCTGAACATCCATCAACACAACTGACAAAAGCGTCCCCTTCTCTCTGGCCTCTCATCCTGGAAGCCCTGTCAGATGCACCTTGAACGCCTCACCTTGTCCTCCGTGTCCCATCCCCCCTCAGGTTGCCTTTCACCGCCCTGGCCACCTGCTGGGTAATCTCTGCAACCACCTTCCAGGTCAGCAACCCCTTCCAACATTTAACCCATTCCTCGGGCTGGGTTCCAGCTTTGAGTTTTTAAACCCAGTGACTGTCTTTTTCATTCTGGGAGCTCCATTTGGCCTTTGTTTAAAAGAGCCTGGGTGTTGCCTTGTGGTCTCCTTTCCCCCACGTCTCGGACTGTTGTAAACGGCAGTCCCCTTAGCCTTTGCTGTTTCTGATTCTTGCTGAGGGGGAACCACTTTCTCGGGACTTTTGTAACTTTTTACTGTGAATTCCACCACAGAGGTGCTGCCTGGGGGTGGGGGGGGTGCCCTTCTGGGGTGGTTTTGCATTTTATTCCGCCAGGCACCCAGGTGACTCTTAGCACCAAAGGTGGGGGGGTGGGGAGACTTTCCCAAGCTCCCTGCCACTGAGGGCGGGGCTCCACGTGTGAATCCCTCCAACCCACCCAGCCGGCACTCAACGTCTGACCCAGCAGGACTCTGTCCACTCACCCCTCTTCGGGGAGCGCTCGCCAGGCTGCAGCATCCCCACGCCTACACCACCAGGAGGGAGAGTTGGCAGCCCCTCCCCCGATGGGGCGCTGGCCCCGTGGGGACCAGGAAGCAGCTGGGCCTCTGAACGCCAAGTCCCTCAAGAGATGTGGCCCCGAGCATCTTTTCACTCAGCTGCAAAACATCTTTTCCCTTGTTTATCTCAAAAAAACACTACAATTTGCAAAAAAAAAAAAAAAATCTCTCCAAAAATGCTGAAATTCTTTTTTTTCAATTGAAGTGAAATTCACATAACCTACAAGTAACCATTTTAAAGCGTGCAATCCAGCCCCGTTTAGTGCATTTGCAATGTTGTCCACTCTCCAGTTTTAAAGCTTTCTCATTGCCCTCGCCGAAAGAAACCCCATACGTTTTTGCTATCGTTCCTCATCCCCCCCCCACCCCCGCGGCAACCACTGATCCACTTCCTGTCCCTGTGGATTCGCCTTTCCTGGACATTTCACATAAACGGAATCACACGCTCTTTGTCCTTCTGTGTCTCGCTTCTTTACACGGAGCATCAGGTTGTCAAGGCTCATCCACGTTGCACTGGGTACTTCACTCCTTTTCGCGGCCGAATAGTATTCCGTTGTGTGTATATACCCCATTTTATCGGTATTTCCCTGTTCACCGTTGATGGACATCGGGGCTGTTTTCACCTGGCTATTCATGTTACTGTGCGCATGGGTGTACAATTCTTAAATGCATCTAACATCTAGGTGGTTGAGTCTGCTTTTAGACTTTTTTGTAACTACAATATCCCTAAAAACAATCGGAAACATTTCCAAAAATTGAAAATGCAAGAAAAGAATTACTGTTCTAAAGACATCATCCCTACAATGGGTATGCTAACCCATTTTCCCCAAGAACCCAGCCAGTGTACCCCCGTGGTTGGAGGGTGGTTTGTCAAGGGGAAGGCATTAGCTGGAGTAAACCCCACCACGGCAGAGACTTACAGAGCCCCTCATGCAGAGCTCAAAGGACCCCCTCAGCCATGAAGGGAGCCCCATGTGGAGTGCCCCCAACATTCCCCTGTCCCCGTCCAGCACGAAAACTATGAGAAAATGGAAGGGCTTCAAAATACTTACTGTAAGAAGGAAAAAAACATTCCATTCATCTTAAGCAACTACTCTACATAAATTACCATAACATGAAATGTTCTGTTCTACTTTTGCTTAATCTATTCAGATCAGTGGGAAAAAATCCATTCATTTTTGTCTTCCTCCTTCAAACACTTGAATTGCCCATCAATATCTAAGTTTCTTTGCAATCCAACTGTAAAAAGTACAAAAGTAATTGTTTCACCAAATGGAACTCATGTAAAACCTGATGGCAGCGACAGCTCATTCCCGCAGGACGTGCACAGCTCAGGACGGGCTGCTTACGGATTCCAGCTCTGGGGTCAGACAGACCTGAGTTCAATCCCAGTCCTGCCTCCCCCTGCCTGTGAAGGCTCCAGCAAGTTCACCTCATTTGTAAGACAGGGTGCATTCGGATAATCCAAATGTTAACAAGCACCCCCAAAGCCTCAGTGCCTTAAGCAACAGAGATCTCTCCTAAGCTGTCACTCACTCCCAGCCCCTTCCCCAGCTCCTTCACTCCCCCATGGCCCTGGGGTCCTCTACTGGATCCGGAGCCTCCTGCCAAGGAACCAGGGACGCAGACCACATCCACAGGAGGACAGCTCAAGAGGTCTGGTGTTGGGCCTGACATGGTGGAACCACTGTTGCCCACACCGGCTAAAACTCAGTCCCAGGACTTTCACTTGGGACAGGGTATCCAGATGGTAGGCAGCGTCTCTGCTACGGGGGAAGGCGCAGGTAAAAGGACCCCCGGGACGCCGGAGTGCCCTGAGTCAGGGTCTGTTCCCAGCAAATGAGCACGAAAAGAAGTCGGGGTGGGGGGCACCCGTCGAGACATTTCATTCTCAAAATGACCCAGTAGGAGTAGCCGGCAGCCACGATGGCCTCTGGGACTTCAAAAAGTCCTCCACGCACGGTTCTGTTTCAACCCCACACCTCCAGCCCACCTGCAAGTTCCGCTGATAGTGACAGAGGGCATTTCTTGAGCCATCACTGTGAGCCTTTGACAGACATGGTCCCCTCAAATTCCAGGCAACGGGTCCCCTCACCCCCGCCTGGCAGACAGGGCTGTGGGAGGGGCGGTCAGGGTTCCCACCCAGGCCGTGCTGCCCTGTCTGTGGCTTCAACACCATCAAAACACATAAGCCATGTGGGTCGCAAAGACTGAGGGCAATAAACACGGGGGAAATGCTGACAGCCCACAACATTCTAGACACTTATTTGTCTCTGAACTGGAATCAGCTCCCCTCTGTCCACCTTTGTGTGGGCACACGGCACACACTTCAGGGCTGTGGCTACTCGATGCTGTCAACTCCAGCAAGACTCTGCCTGCAAAACCCGCAGATGACCGTTCAGTCACTTATGGGCTCTCAGATGTGAATTTTCACACTTATAAAACAAGTGTATCTGGTGTTCTGGGAATGTCTGGCAGCCTTATGGAGAGGCACTAAAGCCTCCTGACATCACCACCTCAGAATGAAGGGTCAAATGAAGTCGCCCAACACACTTCCCGTTCAGAGGGGGGCAGTACACCGAGGGTTACTTTCCCGCCATGCCACCGCCTGCTGGACGCCAAGGCCAGATATCAATTAGGCGAAGCTTAAGCCTCCCTGCCTGTGACTCACCCATTTAACAGAAACCGTATCATACATTTCCCATAAATACAATGCACTGATGGTAAAGCACAGACCCCTAAGTGATGACATCAGAGTTGGCACAGAGTTGGCACAGAAATTGATGCTCGCAGCCTGTCTGCAGCTCAGCCTCTCCCCTCCCGGCCAGTGCCGGCGGCACAGGCTGGGCGTGTGCAGCCCCACAAGCTCCCGCAGCCCCAGACAGAAGTACAGCAAAGCCTGGGAAAGGAGGCGAGAGCTGCCCCTGAGTCTACCTAGCAGACCCGGCATGGGTGCTACAAGCCTCCTTGACAAGTGGACTCTCGGGCCCTCCCATCTGCCCAGGCCTGACGATGCTTGTGTGTCGTAAGGAAGGCTCTCTGGGGGAGGTGGGGCGGCCAGACCCGGCAGCAGGGAGCGGGGCCCAGCGCTTTCTGAATTCAGGGACAAAAAACAGGTGCACTGGGCCAGCCAAGCCCACTCTGACTCAGCACAGCAGAGCATCCTTCCTGGGGCTTCCGAGCCCCGCTCTGGGCCAGGCACCCGCTGGCAGAGGGAGCTCGGCGCTGGCACAGCCTGTGCAGTAGGCGTCCGCACCACTGGCTCTCCTGCAGCTCACCTCGGAGACAAACGTGCAGCTCCAAGGACAGCCTCAGCCGCAGCTGGGCACTCAGAATTTATCGGCCGAGAAAGAACTAGTTAGCAGCCTGGCTAGAAGTTAACACTAAAATCCCAAGACCCTGGAGCCGTGTCTGTGCCCAGCGAGGGCTGCACTCAGTGCTCTGAGGACAGCAGCTCGTTTCCCGCTCGAGCGAGCGGGGAGAGCGAGGCCCGTGCTGCTGCTGTCGCGTCCCAGTCACGGTCACGCTCAGGCTCCCGTGCAGAGCCCAGGGCAGCAGGACCAGGTCGTGGGAAGACCACCGTCTCACTCGCCTCCACCACGACCCCTGCCGCCATGCTCCGAACCGGGGGCTTTGCTGACCGTGTGGCTGAGTTTCTCTGGGTCCCCGTCATCCGTGTCGTCACCGCTCACCCTCAGCCCCCGTGGGGGAGCCCTGTAAGGACAAGTGGGCTGTTCATCGTCTGTGTGTGCCGGGGGCCGTGCAGACACAAGCCCAGGCCTTTCCCCAGCCCCGGGGGCCGCTCATTTAACACCTGAAGGGCTCCCAACTGCTGCTGCACTTCCAGGGTGTGGCTCCCTCCACCCAGTGGTCAATGTGCAGAGTGCCAGCCACCAACGGGCAGCTCCATGCCCACTGCCCACGGCCGGGTGTACCAGGACTCTGGAGAGAGGGAGGGGCCCTGGGCACGGCTCTGGATGCCCAGCTGCTGACTGAGGCTGGGTTAAATCAACAGCCACGTGGGAAGCTCCACACACATCCCCCCACCCCCAGCCCACAGCAGGCAGAACTGAACTCTGCAAAGATCAAAGGGCTCTTCGGTCAAGAAGCGCACACACCCAGCAGGTTACACGGCTTCTCTCTGAGAAGGTCATTTCATCCCTAATCGGAACCCAGGATGCTGACAAAGTTTCCAGATAAACATCACTTGGTAAAGCCCCGTACTTACAAGGAATGCTTCCCCACAAAGAAGGGGGACAAGGAAGATCAATGACCCACCTCCCAGAAGTGGTTTGGGGGTGCAGACAAGAGAGTTCTTCATGAGGTGCACATGAAGCGTGGTAATTACCGTGGTAATTACCATGGTAATTACCATGAGCGTGGTAATCGCCGTTCATCTGGACAATGCCACCTACCTGCCAGTCAATTCTTCCTCAAAGATGGAAAACACAAGTTCATCCTGTACCATTACTAACATGCTCTTTGATGGTGGCCAAGAAGACCTGGTGGGGTCCGGTCTGGGTCCTCCAACCCCCGCACCAGCATTTCACACCTTAGCACAGTCAGCAGGGATCAACGAGAAAATTATAACCCAGCATGAAACACAGGTATTGAGACTTTTGTTTCAACTGAAGACCCCGGTATTCCAAAATGTTTCCCCTCTGAACGTTAACTCTTTTTTGGAAAGCCTTTCCCTAAACAAAAGCAAAGACACTTAGAAATCCTGAACACTTTCCATGGAAAAAAATCATAATACTGTTTAAAAGACTGCCTTAAAGAAAATAAATGGAAATACGGGAGTCTGCAAATAACTACTGTACACATCAGGTTGGTCTGTTTGTTACTCAACTTCGGTAGTTGTTAATGATTCAGATCTCAAAAATTCTAAGTGTCATATAAGAATGTTTTAAAGCATTTCCAAACGCTTTTTAGAACTACAAGAACAATGAATATTTTTGGTTCCAGAATGTTTTGCACTGCACTGTAATGAACAAGAAGCTCAGTGTTCAGTTTTAAACCAAAGCAGGGATTAAATCAAGAATTCAGTTTGAATTGTGTATCCATCTAAATACAACAGTGGAAAACATCGTAACTACAGGCAACGATCTCCCTCAGACACATCCTCCCACAGCTAACATTTAACACTTCAACTCTTCCAGGCCCGGAAACCTCCCAGAACTGACTCCTGCTCTCACTTGTGCCAAAATGTGTTAAATCAGACAGGAAGGGGAAGCATAAAATTCAATTTATAACCTGAGGCCAATATATGAGCTCTGGTTTGAAAAATGAAAAGCTACTGGGGTGACCTAACCCACTCCAACCCTTCAAATAATTAAGACATTTAACCCCAAAGATAGATGTCCAACAAGGAACTACCATGCTCAGACTGACCGCTGGGCAAACACACAGAGATGTGTCTTGAGTCCGGGGGTCAGACAGCAGGCCAAGACACCACAGTGAAGGAAAGGAGAGGACCAGATGAAACGCTATCCCCTCCCTTCTCCTAAGGCGCACAGCTCTGGGCTGAGTCGCTGGGATTGGCTGACTCACCAGCTCTCCACCTTGCCCTGGTCAGCCCGGGGGCTGGCTTTGGAAGGGCAACTGCCTGCTGAGAGGGAAAATTAGGAACACGACTCTCAATTCTGGGGCACAGTCTCATGGGTAGTATCATTTTCCACTTTTAAAGACTTTTCCCTAAACTGAAACAGGCAGGGCCACTGAAATCATTCAGCTGCAGATGAAACAGATTCCACGTTGCTTTTCCGTCCCTTCCAACAACGTATTACAGTTAGGCAATCCTAGAAGCAAGTCCTCTTCCACAGCCACGTCTGGAAAAAGGCATGCGGGGCCCTAGTACCCTTGGCAAATGTGTTTTCAGAGACACCAGAACGTTACTATGATACATTTCTCTGCTGGCCCTGCCGTTTATCACTGAAGAACTGCTGCTGCTGCTATAACCCTCACAACAGCCTTCTGACAAGTCCCCTTGGTCTTTAACTGGTGACAGAAGTCACACAAACAAAAAGCCACTCCTCGTACACACGTCACGTGCACAGGCTGCCGCCCTCCCCTGGCACCCTACCCAGCACCAGCAGGTAGGATCAGAGCCGCCTGGGGGGACTGCAGCAAGGAGAGGGCTGGGCAGGAGGCTGCCAAGGGCAGGGAGGCCCCAAACCACAGGCAGCTCCGGGAAGCACCAGGGTCACACCAAAACACCACCAATAAGCAGCTGCTACAAAGACAGGGAGGTGCCAAGGGGGAGCAGGGCTGCGCAGCTGCACCGAGCAAGTAAGAACCCATATCCTCTCTGGGCCAGGCCAAGGCCGAGCAAGGGGCGGTCCCAGGCACCCAAAGCCCTCGACCCAACACTGGGAGAACTCTCCGACCCCAAAGGCGATGAAGTATGAGCCCTTCCGGTCCCTGAACTCGCCCCAGGACCTCGGGTGCCCATCCTCCAACGGACCCGCTGCAGGAGAGCAGAGATTTCAGGAACACCTCCCCCCCACCAGCCCACCCTGGGAGATCACCCACGGTGGGGGAGGGGAGCAGAAAAGCCAGACCCAGAGAAGTGGTCAGCCCTGGGCAGGGGGCGGAGCGGGGTCAGTGTTCCTTGGGTCGCTCAGGCACACTGTGGATGTCCGAGGCGCCTAGACGTGACCACTGGCCCCACCCCGGCCAAGACGCTCCCCCAGCCAAGACCCCGGCGCCCCAGCCCTACCGCGGTGCCAGCCGCCAGGGTCCGACCCCCGGACGCCTAGGGTGCCCCCAGGACTCTGCGCCCGGCTCCTGGGCACCGCCGCACCCAGACTAGGACTAGCTCTGGCCGCAGCGGACACGAGCCCTGGGCAGGCGGCAGGGACGCAGCGCCCGCAGTGCGACTGGCGCAGCTGCCGAGGAGCAGGGCGCGCTGCCCAGACCCCGACCCCACGGCCGGGGAGGGGCGCAGCGCCGGGAGGACCGCACCTCCGACCCCGCTGAGCCTGCGGCCCCGGGCGCACTCACCCCGCCACCGCCGGGCAGGGGACTGCCCTGCATTTGACAGCACGCGAGTGGGCACGGGACAAGGATGGGGACGCGAACTGGGCCGAGGCACGGATCGGTCCTGGGTCGGGAAGGCAGGGCCGGGACAGTGGGATGGGGACCCGCTCTGCACACACAAGGAAGGAGGGGTCCGTCCGGGACCCGGGAGAGGGACATGGGGGTCCCCTCCAGAACCTGGGGTAAGTGGGGAGAGGGTCTGTTCCGGATTGCGGAGGGAGGTTAAGAGGTACATTCCGGGTCCAGGATAATGGGGGGGGGAGGCAGAAGAGGAACGGGAGAGTCATCCCTGGTGTAAGGAGGGGGGATGGAAAGGTTTTTCCGGGACCCAGGAGAAGTAGGAGGGGGTCTGCTCGGGCGACCACGAGGTGTGAGCAGGGCACCACGCAGGACCGGAATGAGAAGGGAGAGGGGCCCATCTGGCAGCGGGCAGGCGTGGGGAGGGAGTGCACCCCGGCCCGAGGGTAAGAGCAGCAGGGGAGGTTTGGGACCGGGCGGGGTGGGGGGACCCGTGTAAGGGGGAGGGCGACGGTGTGAGCAAGTCGCGGAGTGGAGGGTAGGGTGTCGGCGGCACCACGGAGAGGCCGGTCCCGACCGGGAAAGGGGGTCTGCCTCGGCAACGAGGGACGGGTCCGCTCACCTTGGGTTTGTACAGCCACTTTCGGAACCTGTTCATCATCGCCGCGCCGGCCCGGCCCGGCCCCGGCGGCCCTCACCTCCGCAGCGCTGCGCCTGGGCCCGGCTGCGGCGCGGGGCAGGCGGACGCGGGGCAGGGCCGGGCCGGGGTCCCGCGCGGACCCGGGGCGCCGGGCGGGCGGCGTCAGGTGCGCGGAGCAGGTGCGCCGCCGGGAGATGCTCGGAGAGCTGCGCGCGGCACTGACCCGCAGACCGCGGTGGGCACGCGGACGCGCTGACTGACCAGGCACGGGGGCGCCGGCTCCTCGCGGCTCACTGACACCAGGTGCCTCGGCCGGCCACCGCCGCCCGAGCCACACATGCGCCGACGCGCCGCGAGCCCCAGGCCAGCCGCAAGCCACCGAGGCTGCCCAATCCGGTCGCTGCGCCGCGCCGCGCCCCGCCCGAGGCGCGCTCCCCCGCAGGCGACCCGGCGCGCCCGGAGGGGCCGAGAACTACAAGTCCCGATGGGCATTGCGGGGAAGAAGGGTCCCTGGATGTGGCGACCTTCCTGGGCTGCGGGCGCTGTGCATTCTGGGGGTTGTAGTCTCCCCTCGGAGGGCTCCGGAGCGTACAGTGGTTGCTAGGTGACAACGCCCAAACTGCGCCCCAGCACCGCCCCTGCCCTGAGGGTTGCCGGGGTTCCGGCCGAGCAGAAGTGGAAGGGGAGATCCACTGCTATTCCCCAATCCCCTCGCGCCCGCTAGCCCTGCAATTTCTGTGAGGCGGGCGGTGGCGAGAAGGGAGGTTCCGGAGCGCCTGCGGAGCCCGCTGACAGGTACGGGGGGAAGGGAAGCAGGCGAGACCCGAAAGGGGGCCGAGGCGCGTCCCCTCAGCACCAACACCACCCACGTGCAACTTCCCTAGCTCTGCGGGCCAGTTCTCGTCTTTCTTGTTTCCCATCTTCTTGCTTTCGCTCACCACCTTTTTGGTCTTCTTCCCAGCTCCTTGACTAAAGTTAACGGTGCTTTTTTTTTTTTTTAATCGCCACAATAAACGATGCTTTTTAAAAAGATACTCTCCCGTATTCACTACTTCCCCTAGCCATGCCCTAATTTGGACCCATAAAAACAATCAACAAAATCTGAGAATCTATTAAGTGCTAAGCAGAGAGCTAAAAACAAGTGTGTGGTCTCACTTGAAACTCCCTCTGGTGCCTGAAGAATCAGGGACAAAGAGGCTGCTGCGCTCTGGCTGTAGGAGGGGACCCTCCCCCAACCGCCTTGCGCTTTCCCCTGCCCCCACCCAGCAGCACTTCGGGTACGTGCGGATTTAGGGTGCACAAGAGGGAGGTAACTCTCTTGATAGAGAATTTATTCTCTGCTGCTCATGTTATCACTGGCCCAGCGTCCAGGTGCTCAGCTGGGCTGGACTCCCTGGCCCCTCTATTCCGTTAGAGTCAACGTGAGTCTAGGCACCGGCAGCCGTCTGAGATTTCCCTGAGTGTTGGCAGTCCTCCGGGTTCGTTTTTGAGGACCTGATTGATCCTCCCCACTCCCCTCCAGCTACCACCCAGTCACTGCTCCCCTAAAGAGCAAAACCCCTCCGGAGTTGCCTCTTATCTCCAATTCATTTCCACCTTTTCTCTCTTGAGCCTGCTCCAATCAGATTTTCACCCAGCCCCTCCTCCCAGCCTCTTTAACTAAGTCATACTTGACCTCCATGTTGCTAAATCCAACTATGAGAGCTCAGCCCCGCCTCTTCCAGGAACAAGTGTCCCAGCTGAGTACTCCCCTCCTGGACACACTGTCCTTACTTGGCTGGAACAGGTCTCACTCTCTGCCTCTCCTGCTGTGGCTGCTCCTCTTGAGTCTCCTTGGCTGGCATCTCCTTGCTCCTCAACATCCTGACTCTAGAACCCCAGGACTCGGTCCTTGGAAGTCCCTCTATCCACCCTCTCCCTGGCTGACTTCCTGTGGTCACATGGTTCAATAAACAACCATTTTCTCCTGACCTTCCCAAACCTGCATCTCCAGCCTGAACCTTGCCCCGGGACTCTAGACCCCTTTCCCTGTTCTTTGCCAGTTGGATGTCTACCAGATTCCCCCAAACAAAACGTGTCCAACTGCACTCCCATTCATCCCCCATAAATCCTGCTCTTCCCCCAGCCACTGTTTCCAGTCTGAGAACTTGGGTAGACTCTCTGTGGGTGTGCCCTTGGCCTACTCCAAGTCTGGGACTGTTGTTGCTGCTCAGAGCCTCCCTTCCTATGCTTCCCAGTTTGAAATTGTGCTCAGGATGGAGGCTGACCTCAGGGAAATGGGTGTATAGTTAGGATTAGATTCAGCTTTATGCAACGAAAAATGTCAACATCATAGTGACCCAAACAAGATTATCGGTGTGTCCATAAAATAGGTCCATGGGGAGGCACCCCAAAAGTCATCGGGGATCTGGGCTCCTCTAGCTTGCTCTTCTGCCATCTTTGCTTGTTTCCTTGTGATCCAGAATTGCTGCCTAAGCTCCTCCCATCACCTCTGGAGTCCAGGCAGCAGGGTGGAAAAGAGAAGAAGTATATGCTCCTCCCTTTCAAGGAGACTTTCTGGAAGTCTCAAACTCTTCCACTTCTTGGCATACCTAGATGCCAGGAAGGCTGTCGTCCCCCCACCCCCACCCTGTGCTCTGGGGCCCTTGGCCTGCCACCTGCTGTCACCTTCCTGGAAAATCTCCGGCTTCCCAGTCCCAAGCCTGCCCCTTTCTGGGCTCCCTCCCTGGGCCGGGTGCAGGGCCCACCCATCCACAGAGCCATCATTCTTCCTGGTTGGAGATGGGTTCCCTGAACCCTGGTGCCCAGAGTTATCACTGGGGAGCCCGAGGCTACCCTGCACCCCTCCTGTCCCTTCCTACGCGACCTGCTTCAGGGTGCCTCGGGAACCCTGTCTATCGATTCTGGGATATTCCCTTGCATTGTGTCTCTCGCATTTTCTGGAACTCCTGTTAATTGGAATTCAGATCTCTGGAGTGGTTCCCGATTTTCTTGGTGTGTTTCTCCTACTTCCTACATCTTCATCTTTTTCTGCTCTCTGGGAGATTTCCTCAGCTTTATCTTCTGCCTTTTCTATTTATACCTTTACTTCTGCTGTCATATTTTAATTTCCAAGAACTCTTTCTTTTCCTGCAGATGTTTCTTGGATACCGTATCTTTCTCCATCTCTCAGAGGTGGTATAGTTGTTTGTTTCCAGGTTTTTCCTGCTGTGTATGTTGTCTGCTTTCTCCTACTTCCTTTTTTGCTGGTTTCTGTTTCCATGTTTGGTGTCAGAGGCTCTCTGCAGTGTCTGGTGGCATTTGGCCTTCGTTCTCTTTCAAGTGATGGTGGGGGGGGACTCACTCAGTGGACCGTGATTGGCTGGGATTGGCCATCTCATTGGTGACCCCCAGTGTCAGTGTATGTGGCTTTTGTTTTTTCACTCAGTCTCCATCCTGGAGGGCCTCGGTCTGGGTGCTGCCATCCAGAGCCATTCCAGCTTGTTGGGTGGAGAAGAGGTGCCCCTGCTGTCCCCAGGGCACTAGCAGCCTGGCTTTGCCAATAGCTGGGGCGCAAGAAGCCAGCAGCGTGGTGACCCAGGGAAACTGCTCAATCAGTGTGGAACAAGGGGGGGGGGATGAGAGAGGAGCTCCTCTCTCATCCAGGGGGCTTGGCCACCCTGCCCTGAGGACAATTTGGGGGTCACCTGTTAGAACCTCTTCCTGGGGTCCCATTCCTACCCCAAGCGGCTTCTCCAGGGTCAGCCAAAGAAGGGCTCTGAGCAAGCCAGTCTCCTGGAGCTTGTCTGTTTCTGGAATGCTCAGGCCTGGCCAATTACCAGCTATGCATCCCCTCTGGGTGCTGGTTACCTCACCTTTAAAATGGGGGTATTGAATGTGGTGACCCGAGGATTCTTCTTGCCCCAAACTTTTGTGTTTAGGTCCCCCTCTCCCTCCGAGCAGGGCCTGCTGAGTCATCCACCACCAAACCCCAGCTGGGCTGAGGGCCGCTCAGGCTGACTCACGAGATGCCTCCACTCTCTGGCCTGGCCTCTCCCAGGGGTCATCCCCACCCGCGCACAGCTGGAGGGCTTGGGGGCACGTGGGGCGGCCAGGGAGCCTCCAGGGGCACGGCGGAGAGGGCTGCTGGGGCTATGGGCGAGTGGGAGCCTGGGGGCGGGCTCCCCAAGGCCTGCAGGGACACAGTCCAGGAAGTGGGCCTGGGGTTCCCCCCGCCGGGGTCCCCACTTCCCTCCAACACTCCTTGTCCCACAAGGTCCCAGGCTCCCTGGTGGACCTCCTGTCAGTTTGGTGAAGGTCCTTCGCCACCTGCCGAGCTGACAGCCCAGGGCGCATGGAGGGCGTGACCTGTCACGGTTTGCTTCTAGGGTCCCACCTGGGAAGATGGCCTACTATGGAAAATGCATTGAAACTGTGATTAAGCTACTGGACCAATTTAAACCTGAGAAGGACAGTCCCGAGCAGTTCCTGGAGGCTGCGGCCACCTCCCTGCAGGTAAGGTCCGAGTGGTAGCTCAGGGCTCACGGGGAGGCCATAGCAGTGACGCCTGTCAGGTTTTTTGGGTTTTTTAAAATTTATTTATTTTACTTATTTATTTTTGGCTGCGTTGGGTCTTCATTGCTGCTGCGCGCGGGCTTTCTCTAGTTGCGACGAGCGGGGCTACTCTTTGCTGCTGTGCGCAGGCTTCTCACTGCAGTGGCTTCTCTTGTTGTGGAGCACGGGCTCTAGGCGTGCGGGCTTCAGTAGTCGTGGCACGCAGGCTCAGCAGTTGTGGCTCGCGGACTCTAGAGCGCAGGCTCAGTAGTTGTAGCACACGGGCTTAGTTGTTCCACAGCATGTGGGATCTTCCCGGACCAGGACACGAACCCGTGTCCCCTGCATTGTCAGGAGGCTTCTTAACCACTGCACCACCAGGGGAGCCCTGTCAGGACCTTTTTAGTTTCATTCCTAACAGCCGCTTTCCTTCCTTCACGAGGAGAGGCCCAAGGCGAGATTCCCAGCTAGCCAAAGGCTTACGTCAGCTCTCACTCTGAATCTCGGATGCCCTTCAGGGATGGGACCCCCTCTTTGCTTCAGGAGGCACTCCTACCTCCCAGAATGTACATCAGACTACTCTCGTGACAAGGGAACATGGGCGCCGTCACTCGGGTTGCGTCTGTGGGGTCGTCTCACCCTCAGGCGAAGGTGGACGGGAGTCAGCCTCACAGGCACCTCAGCCCAGCACCCTCCACTGGGGCACGTCTTCGTCCCCCAGGGCAGGGATGTGCGTGGGGCAGAGGGGCCGCACCTGGAAGAGCTACTCGGCCCTTGTTCCCGTGCCCCGGGGGTCCCTGTCCTACCACAGCCCACCCCACTTCAAGCACATGCAGAGAGACCCTGGGCTGAAGTCTCTGGGCCCAGGTCTGACCTCGCTGTAGCACCTCGGAGGCCTCCCTGTGACTTGACCCCGCATCCGTCCGTCCATCAAGGACAGGTACCAGGAACAGGGGTACGCGTTGCCGGGGTGCCGCCTTCATGACTCCGGGCCGTGGACTCCGTTGGACGGGGCATCCAGAGGAGACTAAGTCCACCCAGGCAAGCGCTCGGGGATTGCCACTCGGCCTGCTGCCCCCGTCCCCCTCGCCTGCGCCCCAGGAAGGAGGAGCAAATGGGGTCTTAGGGGATGTTCGCCATGAATCAACAGCTGCAGCCTTCCCTTACTCTGCTTAACGAGGCCCGTGAGCGGCTTTGCTGGCCTTGGGATGTGACTGTGGCCAGGCCCCACCCCCATACACCTGCAGGGGTGTGGCCTCTGCTGTGCCGAAGACAGACCCACCTTCCCTTTCTCCATCAGCCGGCTTGTGGTGCAGCAGCTGGAAAACCTGGTTGGGAGGATGGGGGGCAGGGCCCCGGCAGTGCACGCAGAGCTGGGGAGTCTGGAAACCAAAGCCTCTCTCACAAGAGAAAGCTTGGGACCGCTGCCCCAATCCCTACTCCCCTGTGTCATTCAGAAAAGGATGTCTCTGCCAACTGGAGCCTGGCAGTCAGCATGGACTGGGGCATGGGCTGCACCTCCTCAAACCCTCCCCTGAGACCCTAAGCATTGGGGGGGAATGATGAAAACAGCCAAGGCCAGGCCCATCCACAATCCTTCTCTTTCCCAGTCTGAGCTGGCCTTGCACAGCTCAGCGCAGCCCCATCCCGGCCGGCCCGCCCCTCCCCACCTGCAGGCCCGGCCCCTTTGTCTACTCCTTCTGTCCGTCCGGCCTCACTCCCCTCAGTGGGTCTTTCCCATCACCCACAGCTGCTATGCATTCCCTCAGCCTAAAAAAAAAGACCTCTCTACTCCAATTCCCTGTGTCACCCACGTTTCTCACCCTCCATTTCCAACGAGACGCCTTGGTGTCCTTCTCTCTGTCCCCAACCCCGGCCCCCCAGGCCCTGCCAGGCATCCCTTACCACTCAGCAAAAATGGTAACGTCCTTATTTCTCCAGAATAATTACTGAAAGTGGGTTTGTTACAACAAATAGTTTGGGATGGGAATTCCCTTGTGGTGCAGTGGTTAGGACTCTGAGCTTCCACTGCAGGGGGCACAGGTTTGATCCCTGGTCAGAGAACTAGGATCCCACAAGCCACGTGGCACAGCCAAAAAAAAAAAAAACAAAGTAGTTTGGGGATTTTTTTCCCACATCCGATGGATTATTAATAGTAAATGAGCCCTAGCTGTCACCGGTGAGCCATGGCATGATGACAGACATGTGCAAGGCCGTGGGGAGTGAGGCACCATGCCAGCTCGGCCCCCAACCCAGCGGCGCCCTGAGTCTTCCAACGGGGCCATCTGCGTCTTTGAGATGTGCCTATGCTGGACGGACGGAGAAGCAGCTTCTTTTAGAGATGCACCTGTCTTTTCCATCCCTTCAGAAAGCCATCCTAAGTCCAAGTGGAATGGTACACTGGAAACTGACACAGTTTGGACAACGTACCTTTACGTCCAGCTGTCAGAAAACTGGTGCAGTACACCGATCTTGTTAGGCCAGGGCTCAAGACTGCCACCTGGCAGAGAATTACACAGCACATAGACCCACTGGCAGAGAGTCCCGGGAAGGGCGGGGCTGTGGATTCAGCTGGGTCCCCCAAAAAGAAATGTTGACGTCCTCACCCTAGTTACCTGTGAATGTGACTTTATTCCGAGATACCATCTTTGCAGATATAATTAATAATCTCAAGATAGGGAAAAGTCCAAGGATTTGTGGATTGGGGGCAGGGTGTGGTGACTCTCCCTCTCTAGACTGAAGCCTGGGAACCCCTCGCCTCACACACATGCCTCACACACACGCGCGCGCGCGCACACACACACACACACACACATACACACACGCAGAGCAGCCTCCCAGCCCTCTGACGGGGTTCCCTCGGGCATGGTCCCGATGGCATTTCTGCACAGAGAACATATGTCAGTGGGAGAGGATTTGGTCTAAGATCAGAAAGGGATCCATTTACCGTTGAGAGAAAGTTCTCCATCAGCAGCACGGTGCGCGAGGGGGGCTAAGGTGTAGGGAGCAGCCTCTCCAGACGCCAGTCTGTGGAGTGGTTGTAGAAACAGAAGTGGCCTGACGTCTGGGAACAGCACTGAGGACCCGGCTGGGGGCCTGGAGCTGGAGGAAGGACGGAGGGCAGGAGGGGGCGGCACCAGCGACAAGGCACTGCTGCCAGCCAGCGCCTGGCCCTCAGGGGGGAGCAGGAGGGAGGAGGTGCTTCCCACCCTGCCTCCCTCCTGCCCCAGGCTTTGCCCACCCTCACTGGTTAATATCTCTTTGGAACAAGCGTCATTTCATTAGTTCACCACCTATAAGGGGGATGGAGCCTGAGGGCGTCACTCCTCCGGGCTACCCAGCACCACGGCTCAGGCACCAGGACCACCAGGTTGGGTGTAGGAACGTCCAGAGAACTGCCCGGGCCTGCAGGACAGAGGTGAGGTGTGATGGGCACAGCAGGCAGCTTGGGGTACCCAGAAAGCCCATGAGGTCTGAGTAGCCCTTGCAGAAGTGTCTGGCCTTGAGAGAGATTCCCTGGGGGTGGGAGGAGGGGAGAGAAGGAGATCCAGCCACTCAGAAAACAGTGGGCAGGAGGGCAGGTGAGCTCTGAGCAGGGGAACAAAAGACTCAGCCCTGGGCTGGTAGGAGAGGTGCCCGGCAGCTGGTCAGTCAGACAGTCTGGGGGTGAGGCAGGGGTGGGGAAAGGCTGGTTCCCCAGCCCGAGTGAAAGGGGTGGGGGGGAGGGTGGGCAGGGAAACCGGAATGGGCTTGTGCAAGAGGCTGGGGGAAAAGCAGGAGTGGGTGGAGCCTGGAAACACCAGCCCAGGTCCCTGCGGGAAGGCCCAGGGTGGCAGGGTGGCAGGGTGGCGGGGTGGCAGCGGCCAAGTCCCAGAAAGCCTTGTTTCACTTTCTAGTCCATAGTGTCAGAGAAAACCTGGGCTCAGAAAATATTTTTTATTTTAATATATTTTTTAAATACCTGATATGTTGACATCAAAGATCCAAAACCCAAAAGGTTCCAAATGGTACCAGCGGGGGTCTCGCTCCCACACCGGCCCTCCCAGGAGACCAGCGGCCTGTGGTTCCTTCCAGAGACCGTACAGGCCTGTCTTGCATAGATAATAGATCTGGAAAAATTTTGTTTAAGCTCTCAATTTTACGTTTAAAAGTTATATATAATTATATATGTATTTTTAAAATCTATTTCAAAACGGTAGCGCATTGTAACACAGTCCTGCCTTTGCTTTTTTCACTTAACGAGATATCCCGGCGACTGTTCCACGTTCTTATCGTGAAGCCATAAGCATCCTTCTGTCTGGCTGTGCCGGAGCCGTCGCAGCCACCCCCATGGACGGGATCACGGCTGTTTCCAGTCCTTAACTGTTGCAAATCACCGTGGGACTGACTGGCCCACTTGTCCCGCTGCACCTGGCCAGATGCGCCCAGGGTCAAGTCCCAGAAAACACACGTGCGAGAGCATTGGCCCTCATGATTTCAAAAGATCTTTCCAGTTGACCCTCCACAGAGACCTCCACGTTGACACTCTGTCTGGCAGGTGGGGAGTGCTTGTTCCCCTATGGCTTGCTTACGTAGCGTGCTAGCAAATGTTATCTTTGCCAACCAAATAGGTGGGAAAAGGCAGTTGGTGTAGTTATAATATATTCTTTTTTTTTTAAGACAAAACCCATACTTTTATTACAGTTTATTTATTTATTTTTGGCTGCGTTGGATCTTCGTTGCTGCATGCAGGTTTTCTCTAGTTGGGGCGAGCGGGGGGCTACTCTCTGTTGCGGTGCACGGGCTTCTCATTGCGGTGGCTTCTCTTGTCACGGAGCACGGGCTCTAGGCGCGTGGGCTTCAGTAGCTGTGGCTTGCGGGCTCAGTAGTTGTGGCTCGCGGGCTCTAGGGCACAGGCTCAGTAGTTGTGACGCATGGGCTTAGCTGCTCCGCGGCACGTGGGATCTTCCCGGACCAGGGCTCGAACCCGTGTCCCCTGCATTGGCAGGCGGATTCTTAACCACTGCGCCACGAGGGTAGTCCCTCTCCTGTTATATTTTCATGAGTATTTCTTTTTCTGAACTATTGCTTGGACCTGTGTCTGTTAGGAAACAGTATTTGGCTATAAGAACACCAGGAAAGCAGTGGCTTAAAGAAATTAGAGGTATCTTTGCTCACATAAGCAGTCTGCACATAGGCAGTCCAGGGTGGGTTCAGCAGCTCTGTGGTGCCATTAGGAACTCATTCTCCTTCCTGTCTGCTTATCCAGCCTTAGAATGTACCCTTTGCCTTGTAGTCACAAAATGGCTGCCCTACTCCAGCATTGCGTCCATATCCCAGAGAGAAGAGGAGAAGGACAAACAGTATAAGGCAGGCACCAGCTGAATCTCCCTAACTTTCAAGGCGCTTTCTTGGAGGCCACACCTAGCAATTTGCCATCAGATCTCATTGATTGGAGCCATGTGCCACATCAACTAGGGGCCTGGAAAAGTTTTAGCTGGGCACGTTGCCTCTCCCAACGAGACAGCTTTCTCTTGTTAGGCAGGGGCTAGTGTGGGCATCCGGCAGCCTCAATTTCCTCTGCTTACTTTTCTGACTTCGGTCTTTGCGTCACTGATTAGCATGAGGCCCTGTGTATTGGTGACATGAATTTCAAACCCTGGGTTGCAGTAAGAGCGGCGTCCCGGCCCCGGCCCCTGGTCTAGCTCTGTCCTTTCCCTGTGGCTCCAGCAGGCAAGCTGGGCCTGTGAACTCTGAGGACCTCTTGTGGGAATCACTACAGGTTGTGAAGAGCTGGCAGGCTGTGGGCCTCTGCTTCCCCTGCCCACAGCCCAGCCCCTCCCCAGGACTGCCCACGAGACCCTTGTCGGAGCACTTGCCTCTCTCCCCGGAACCTGCCCTGGTCCCCAGACTCAGGAGTGCTGAACTTGACCAAGGCCCAAGAGTGTATCAGGAGCTCAGATGCCCTTGGGTGTAGCCCTCTGGCCTCAGTGACTAAGGCTGGCCCAGGACTCGGGGTTGGCTCCGTGCTGGGGCCTCCTCAGTGGGGTCCAGGCCTCACCCTGCCTTCTGTGCTAGCCTGGCCAGGAGGACCTGGCCTAGGGCTCAGTGCCCTCTGACCTGCGTGTCACGTCTGGGCCTCGGTCTCCTCTCTGTGACCTGCTGGCCTGACCTTCCCGGCGGAGAAGACCTGGCATGCGGGCCAGAGTGTCAGGTCCTGGCTCCTCACCTTCCCAGACCCCTGGGCCGATGCAGCCCTGCCTGACCCCCTCACCGCGGGCAGGTGGCATCCTGTAGCCGCAGGCTCAAGGCTCTGGCCTTATTAAAAATACACATTCACCCCCCCAAACACAGACGTTCAAGTGAACGAGAAGTGGAGCTGCTGTTGTCTGAGCCTGGGAGGCCGGGGAGGCTGTAGGCAGGCATCCCACGGTGCCATGCAGCCTCAGCACGGGCAGCGCTGACTCAGGGCATCCTCCGTGCCAGCCCTGCTGACGCACTGCTTTCCGAGCTGCCTGTTCTGGGCCCCCCGGGCTTTCTCTGACCAGTGCAGTAAGTTAAAAGCAGGGACTGGGGCCCAGCTGGGGCTCGTGCCCTCTGGTGTGGGCACAGCCCAGGGGTTAGAGGAGCCTGAGGGGGCTCCTCTCAGGCAGGAGGCAGGAGGCAGGATCCTGGTTGCTGAGACCAGAGCTGACCCCGAGGCAAGAGCCCCCCACCTCCCCTCCTGGCTGTGCTCCGTAGGGAGGAGCCTCCACTCTGTGCCCCGCCCGCACCGGGACATCACGGGGCCCCCACGGCCTCCCACGGAGGCAGGATGCTCCAGTCCCTCCCTCGTGAGCGCCCAGATGGCATTCCAGCAGGGAAGGGGCAATAAACCCGCTGTGCGCTGCCCGCCGAGGGGGCCAGGCTGTGTCTGACCCTGAGGGTGGTTAGGGATGCCTCCCAGGCCAGGTGACATCTGAGCAAAGACCTAACGGGAGTCGGGGAGCAAGTGTGCAGGGAAGAGCACTGCAGGCAGAGGGAACAGCCCGCGCCGAGGCCCTGAGGACACGTCCCGCGTATTGGAGAAAAAGAGGGCAGCCGGTGTGGCTGGAGTGGAGCCAGGATGGGGCGGAGGCCGGGGTGGGGGGGGCGTTTTTGCGGTACGCGGGCCTCTCACTGCTGTGGCCTCTCCCGTTGCGGAGCACAGGCTCCGGACGCGCAGGCTCAGCGGCCATGGCTCACGGGCCCAGCCGTTCCGCGGCACGTGGGATCCTCCCGCACCGGGGCACGAACCCGTGTTCCCTGCATCGGCAGGCGGACTTTCAACCACTGCGCCACCAGGGAAGTCCATTGCCGGCCCTTTTAAGGACCCTTTGTGGAGTGTTCTCAGGAAGGACAGACACGATCTGACTTTCATTTTACAAAGAATTGCTTGGCGGCTGGCGCGTTGAAAATACACTGAGGAGGAGAAGCGGGAGAGCAGCTGGGACCCCATAGCCGGAGCCGATGCCTGGGACGGTGGGGTGGGCATCAAGGGCTTGGTCTGAACGGTGGAGCAGGGCATTGTGTTTACGGAGCCGGGCAGGCGGGGGAGGGCAGGTCTGGGCAAAGCCCATGGGGTCAGACACCCAAGCAGGGAGGTAGAACAGGGGCAGAGAGCGCTTCCCGAAGTCCAGGGAGAGCCGCCCGCGCTGGCGCACGTTTGAAATCAGCACGTGTCAGCCTTGGCAGCAGATGAGTTCACCCAGGGGACAAGTGCAGATAGTGGAGGAGAGGAAGAGGAGCCCGGGAGCGGAGGTCAGAGGTCAGAGGTCAGGTCGGAGGAGGACGTCATTACCCCGGATCAGATGGGGTCCCCGCAGGAGCCCAGAAGCCACTCGGGGCACTGGAAGGGCAGCTGAGTTAATGTCGGGCCCGGCCCCTGCCGAGGGAGGAGGGGAACGTCACCCCACTCGCCTCCCGTCACTCCTGCAAGTATGTCTCACCAGCAGAACCCAACTGTGCCCAGAACCCCCCCAGAAGTGGCTGGAGAAGGCGGCTCTCAGGCCTTCAGCCCCTGAGGTGCAGAGACTGGGAGGGAGTGAGAATGATGCCGTCTGCCCGCCGGCATCCAGCCACCCCGCTCACACGCGTGGGGTCCGGGGCTCTCCGAGGTCCTGGGCTCGTCCAAGACCCCTCAGATGACCTCATTACTCTGTTGTTTTCTTAGAGTAAAGACAAGGGAAGAAATCACAGAGGAAAAGGTAGATTTGACCTCAAAACAAAGTAAAAACGGGACTTCCCTGGTGGTCCAATGGTTAAGACTCTGTGCTCCCAATACTGAGGGCACAGGTTTGACCCCTGGTTGGGGAACTAAAATCCCACATGCCACATGGCGCAGCCCCAAAAAAAGAAAACAAAGGAAAAACCTCTACGCTCTACATGCTAAAAAATGTTTTATGCAAAGCTAAAAGGAAAATTACAAGCTTACGACAGATAACTATCACACTAATGACCATGTTAATTCCCTCAATATGCAAAGAGCTCCTAAAAATATTATCCAAATAAAAAAGGTTAGCCAAGGATATAAATTGATAATTCACAGAAGAGAAATACAAATAAATGTCCAGTAAATGTATGAAAATTTCATTGATAATAAAAAATTCAAAATAAAGCAAGGGAATGCCAAAATTTATCTAATAGGTTGTCCAAAAAAATTTGGGGGGAGGAGGGGAATGATACTGCTAGCAAGAGTTTATTTTGATGTGTTTTACATCTGTTGGGATCCCGTTCTACATTTTCAGTTTTACACGGTATTAAGTATTTTGTCATCTTACTATAAGTTTTCCAGAAACTTCATTGTAATGGCTGTGTCCTACTCACCCACAACACGGAGAGATCGTATCTGATTCCCTGTGTTGACATTTAGGCTGTTAATACTTTCAACCACTGCATGTACCGTTGCCCTGAGCTGCTTGTACATGGATATTTTCTGCTTTTTGTCCGGTTTCCTTAGATTCCCAGAAGGGTGGTTACTGGATTAAAGTGTATGGAAAATACAAGTCTCTTAAAACATATTTCCAGATTGCTTTCCAGAAACACTCACCAGCACCGTCCCACCAGACCTTCTCATTGCTGCATTGGCAACATTAGACATTCTTTTTTTCTTATTGTCAAAAACTTAACTGGTTTTTTGAATAGGTAACATGTGACACACACAGGTCACAAACCCCACAATATTCCAAAGAGTAAGTAGAAAAAAGTCAGTCTCCGCAAACACTAATTCCCTCCCCCAGAGATTTTCCTTGCTTGGTTTTTTTTTTTTATTGTGGTAAAATACACATGACATAAAATTTACCATCTTAACTGTTCTTAAGTGTACAATTCAATGGCATTAAGTACATTCACGTGTGACCATCACCACTGTCCGTCTCCAGAACCTTCTCGCCTTCACAAACTGAAACTCTGTCCACATTAAACAACAGCTCCCCACTCTCTCCCCCTACCCCCCGCGCCCCCCCTTCTACTTTCTCTCCTGGGAATTTGAATCCTCTAGGGGCCTCATATGACCAGAGTCACACAGGACTTTTCCTTCGGGGTCATTTTCCGTGTTTATGTCCGTCTTTGCCCCACCGCACTGTCACCGCCCAGGAGAGCCGGTGGGACCGATTCCTGGGGGAGGACCTGCAGGGTCCGAGGGTCAGTGCTCCTGGGGGCTGGGGTGCTGCCCACTGCTCCGGGGGGCACTGGGGACCCCCACATCGGGAGGTGGCTGCCCTCTCCCCTGGCTTGGCCGGCGGCCCCCTCCCGAGCTGTTTCTCCTCCAGACCCTGAGCCCCCAGGAGCAGGCGTTCGTCATGGAAGTTCTGTCCGGGTGCCTCGAGTACCGGAAGCTGCTGACCATCGTGGTGGACGCCTTCTATGTGCGGGACGGCCGGCTCTGCCTGTGGACCGATTACAGCCTCTTTGAGGGTAGGTGCCTGTGGCCAGGCACGGTGTGGGGCCCTGCGGGCCAGGCCCTGGCCTCCTCGTCAGCCGCAGGCCCTCGACAGCGATGGCGCCCCCCACCCCCACCCCGTATGAGACGACGTCATTTGTACTGTTGTATCAGGTTATCGTTTTCACGTGGGCCCAGATGGAGCGCTTGCCTCTGGTCACACGCCCTGCTGGAGGCGGGCGCCTTCAGCTCAGTTCGCTGCACCTGCAGTGCACCTGTCAGGCCCTTAGCCTCTGGCTGACTCCCCCAGGGTCAAATGCCGGGGGCCCAGGGCGGGGACCCCCATGTCCTCCTCCCCACTCTTGCACCCTCTCTCCTTAGTGATCTGCTACCTGGCCACTTTCCAGCTGGAGGAGCTCGGCTTTCAGCTCTTCTGTAGCATCATGAAGTCCCAACCCGTCCACAAGGTGTGCAAGGTGAGCCCCACCTGCCCCAAGTTCTATTCTTAAACCCAAGGTCAAAGGTCTGCCCCATCTGGCACTGACCTTTTACCTTTCTGGCTCACTTTAATGAAAGAAACTGCTGGGTTTGTTCTGTGTTTAAAACGAACCCATACCCTCTCTTTGCTGCAAACGTGCTCTTTTTGTGCCTGGGGAATTTGTTTTCCGTTCCTCATGGTCCGGTGGGTGGTAGCTGCTGGATGCTAGCTGTTAGTCACGACACGGAGTCCTTGCCTGTGCAGTCCGGGCCTCTGGAACCTTCTTGGGCTCCTCTGACTCGTGACCAAGCTCCAGGCCCAGGGCAGCCTCTCCTTCCTCCAAGAGGGGCTGTGTGGCTTTGCGGGGCCGAGGGAGCATTTCTGAGTGGGTCTGAGGATTGGTACCCTTCGAGAGAGAGCCTGCAGGAGCCCACCCCCCTGCCCTGCCTGGGACCACTCCTGTGGCTGTCTGTTTCCTGTGCAGAAAGCCCAGGAGTCCTGGGCCTTGGGGCCCGCAGGACCACGAATGAACCTGAGGGTCCTGCCCTCTGCCGGCTACTCCCACAAGGCATTTGCTGTGGGCCCGGCTTCCTCCGCAAGCAGCTCTTGCTTCACCCTCACAATGACCGGGTAAGGTCACTCCTACGGGCACTCATCCCACAGTTGAAGAAACTGAGGCACAGAGAGGTTCGGTAACTTGCCCAACGTCACACAGCACATGAGTGGCAGAGCCAGTTCTTGGACCAGGCTTTCAACTGTTGGCTCGCTCCTCCTTACTTGGCTTGGCGGGGGGGTGATGGACACACACACAGTCACCAGACCAGGACAGGGACTCTCTGGAGAAGAGCGGGGAGAGCTCAGGCCCCAGGAGTGCTTTGGGGCCTCTCTGGAAGGAGGCTGCAAGCTCTGCAGAGGCAGCTCAGGAAGGGTAGGGTAGGAGCCTTCCCACTGCCCCCGCCTGGGGAAGGGGAGACCTGGAGCAGTGACACTTGCCAGGACCACAGGCCCCAGAGATCTGCACCCTCCCCCAGCAGGTAACCTGAGGCAGCATGTTATTTTTTTTTTTTTTTTTTGCGGTACGCAGGCCTCTCACTGTTGTGGCCTCTCCCGCTGCGGAGCACAGGCTCCGGACGCGCAGGCTCAGCGGCCATGGCTCACGGGCCCAGCCGCTCCGCGGCATGTGGGATCCTCCCGGACCGGGGCACGAACCCTTGTGCCCTGCATCGGCAGGCGGACTCTCAACCACTGCGCCACCAGGGAAGCCCCAGCATGTTATTTTTAATGACTCGTTTTTCTGTCTACATACAAATGTAAGCAACTCACAATGGGTAAATATTTGCATAGTTATCTTAAGCAAGGGCTTCACTTTTTTTATATAAATTTATTTATTTATGTATTTATTTATTTATTTTTGGCTGCCTTGGGTCTTTCCTGCACGCGGGCTTTCTCTAGTTGCTGCAAGTGGGAGCTACTCTTCGTTGCGGTGTGCGGGCTTCTCATTGCGGTGGCTTCTCTTGTTGTGGAGCACGGGCTCTAGGCGTGCGGGCTTCAGTAGTTGTGGCACTTGGGCTCAATAGTTGTGGCACGTGGGCTCTAGAGCGCAGGCTCAGTAGTTGTGGTGCATGGCCTTAGCTGCTCCGTGGCATGTGGGATCTTTCCGGACCAGGGCTCGAACCCATGTCCCCTGAATTGGCAGGCGGATTCTTAACCACTGCACCACCAGGGAAGTCCCAAGGGCTTTAATTTTATGACAGCATTTTCTGAGAGATCTTTGGAGACTGCCCAGGGCCAGCTTCCCGGCTGGAGAGCCTGCACTTGGTTCACGCTGTGCTGTCAGAGTCTTGAAATTCTTAATAACTGTTGAGCAAGGGGCCCACGTGTCAGTTTGCCGTGGTGGAGCCAGCCCTGCCCCGCCTTGGCCTGCAGAGCCTGCAGAACCCATGGAGAGCAGCTCTTGGCCAGCACAGCACCTCCAGTGCAGGTTCCTGGGCATTTATCTCCCTGAAGAGTTTCTGGGAGAAGATTCATGGAAACGGCCCATTCACACTCCCAAAGGAGCTGGGAGCTGCAGGAGGTGGTGCGGCACCCCACCAGGGCCCTCCTTCCTCGGCCCACACCTCATGCCCCAATCCCCACAATGCCAGTCCCATTAGGGTCCGCCCGCCTCGGGTTCAAAGACAGGGAGCAAGCTGTTGAGGACAGGACGGCTGCCCAGGGAACCCCTCAGACCACACCCGCGTGCTGTCACCACTGTGGTCAGATGAGCTGGTGCTTGGGCAGCCTTGGCTGCGGTCCCCTTGGGAGACAGTGCTGTATGTGGGCCAGTCTAGGGGGCCCTGGGACAGCACCTGGAGGGGTGCTGGCAATCCTGTTCCCTCCAAGGACGCTCACACTCACATGCTGGAATCCTCTGGACGGCAGGGAACCCACCCGGAAGCCCACCCCCATTCCAGCTCGTTCCCTGGGGGGGCTGCCTCCACCACACCCGCAGAGAGAAGGAGGCCCCCTTTAGGAGGGCCCTAGCCCCAGGGCGGGGGGCAGTATGTCCCCAGGTGGGGGTCAACAGACCAGCTGCACTGCGTGGGAGGAGGGGGCTTGGGGATGGAGGGGTGGGCTGGGACAGGGAGTGCAGAGACCCCAGGGCCCAGCTATGGGGGGGCGGGGCTGGGAGGGGGATTGCAGAGACCCCAGGGCCCAGCTACTGGGGGCTGGGACGGGGAGTGCAGTGACCCCAGGGCCCAGCTACAGGGGGCGCTGGGAGGGGGCGTGCAGTGACCCCAGGGCCCAGCTACCGGGGCTGACTGCCTCCTTCTGACAGGAAGGGGGAGCAGGGCTGAAAGAGTGGGTGGGAGAGAGGTGGGGGCACTGAGCAGGGTAGGGCGGGGAAGCTGAGGAGAGGCCCCTGGGGTGGGGTGGGGTGAGCAGGGGCCAGGCTGCCAGGTGGGAAGCTGTGGCAGACTCTAGAAGGACACCTGGCTGCTGCTCCGTGAAGAAGGGCGGGGAGGCCTGAGGGGAGGTGGGAGGTGAGCACGTGGCTGCGGGGCAGCGGCCCCCCTGGGGAGGCAGCCGTGGGGACCAGAGACCCTGCCCTTGCCCACCGCTACCCCCTGGCTCAGCCACTTGAGTTCACCACGGCTGCAGGGACGCCTGCTCAGCCCACCAGGCCCCACGTGTGGCCTTTACTGCCCCAACAGCCACTCAGCCAGAGAGGGGCGGACAGGCTTCTCCAGCGGGAGTCGGCCCAGGTCCACAGAGGGGGCGAGGGGTTGGAGCCCGGGGGCCCACGGCAGGCAGGGACCCACTGGCTCAGGCGGGAGCCCCGGCAGCTCCCCCAGCCCAGCAGGAGGGGGCGAGTGGGGTGGGGCCCCCTGCCTGCTGTGGGCTGCGCTCCCCTGGGGGGCAATGGCCACACCCGGTCCCCTCGGCCCTGACTCTCCCTGTGGAGGCACCTGACCCCCACGGCTCCCTCTTCCCTCAGTTCCTGGGGTTCCTCTTCAACCCCTTGAACCTGGGCTCGTGGATCAAGGATGAGTGGAGCCTCATCTACGAGACCACCCACGTGAAGGAGCAATGGATCGACCCCCTGATGAGGTGGGCAGTGCAGGGCCCCGACCCGGTGCAGGGGTGTGGGGCGTCCACGCGGGCAGCCAGCCAAAGGCCAGCAGGGCCTGACGGCCAGTGGCTTTAGGACCAGCCGGATCAGGGGGTTGGGAGCTGGCCCCTTCTGCCCTGGAACCCACTGGGTGAGGAGGGCGCTGTGCCGGTGCCACCTTGCTGCAGGGACCCTGCTGGTCCGGGGATGCAGGGGCGGACGTGGGGTGGGGAGCTGAGGTAGCAACAGCCTCCGATGGGCTCCGGCCCACATCTCTTCCCCAGCTGCCCCCAGGGTGCCACTCCTGGGCCTGGCACCCCAGAGCTGCCCTCTGCCTTGCCCTGCCTCTCCCATGGCAGGCTCCGGCCCACGCTGGTTTTGCTGGTACAGGCCAGGACCCCCAGGCAGAGGGCCGGCTCAGTGGTCTCTGGGGAGAGGCCTGCTAGGGCCAGGGTGCAGCTGCCCCCTCCAGCTGTTTCCCTTCTGACGGGGCCGGGGGAGCCACCTCGTCTCGCTGGGACAGGCAGGCAGAGGGCTCTGGCACAGACAGACCCCTGAGGTACCAGCTATGTGTGGGAGGCCCTCGTGTGGGAGAGGAGGCCCGGCCCTGGGCAGCGGGCTGTCCCTCAAAGCTGCCCCTTCACCGGGGGGACGCCCTTGTCCCCGCCAGGCTGGACGTGCTGCCCGTCCGCAGGGCTGGGCCTGCGGGGCCCTGCGTCCCTGTCCACCACCCCGCATGCAGCCTTCCCCGCTCGCTCTGTGACCAGCCCCATCACAGACCTGTCCCTTCCCCCGCTGCCCCTCCCGATACCCCACTCCCTGTTGGCCCTCAGACGTGCCCTTCCTCCCCCTGGTGACCTTGGTCCTCAGGCTGGGGCAGGAGCAGTTCAAACCAAGCTGTCTCCCCAGAGGAGCCCTGCAGGAGGGTCACTGGCCAGGTGGGCAGTGGTGGGCTGGCGTGGAGGCACGGAGGGGGCCCAGACTTTGGGGCAGCCCAGTAGGGCCCTTCTGAAGCCCCTGCCCCGGGGCCCCCCACCTCGAGACTCTGAGACTCTCTCCCCGCCCCGTCCCCCTCTCGAAGCCCAGCTCCCCCTGTCGCTGACACAGCTCCACGGACCTTCCTTTTGAATCACCAGCCTGCTCCCTGCTCCTGGCTTCCTCCCCCTGTGCCACCTGCTGGGGACCAGATTAGCTCCATGGGTCCTCGGAGCCCCCGGATTCCTGCAGCGGGGACCCACCCTGTCCCTATCCTCCCGCCCCCTCCCCCCAGGATGAGGATGCCGCTGGGCCTCCGTCTCCTCCTCCGTGCTAGGGGAGCGCTGGTGCGTGTGGCTCTGGGGTGTGGGGAGCCGGCACCCGTGAGTGAAGGGCGGCTGTTGGTCCCACCGCTACCCACCCCCAGGCAGACCCAAGCTCCTGGGGGGTCCTTCAGGTCCCGAGGGGCTGTTCCCTTGTTGGCGTGCTTAGGAAGTCACCCTACGTGGCCGCTCCCACCTTTGCCTTCAAGGTGGCAGCCGGAGGTCCAGGAGCTGCTCAACCAGTTGACCAATCAGCCCCCTCTTCCAAAGACCAAGGCCAAGCTCACAGAGCCCAAGGAGTTCAACCTGACTGCCCCCAGGCCCCGCGCCATCCCAGTGCCTGAGCCAGTCCCCGTGGTGGCCAAGACCAGACCAGTAAGTGTGGCTGATCGCAGTGGGCTCAGGGTGTCCAGGCAAGGAGAGTGGATCGTGTGGGCCAGTGGGGCTGGGCTCTTCCAGGGCTGAGGGTGCCCGGACCAGAGCAGGAGCATTTGATCACCCTCCCCAGCCCCATCTCACCCCACAGAGAGGGAAGCCCAGCTGACCCAGAGCCTGCCCAGCGGAGTGGGTTCCTGCGCCCCACCTACTGAGGTCTGGTCAGTAGGCGTGGAGTGGAGCTGTTGGCTGCGGGGCGCAGGCCCGTCTTGGCACTTGGCACTCGGAGCCCGCTTTTAACCCTGTGGCAGTGTACCGCTCCCTCCCCACTGTGTATGCGCGTGTGTAGGTCCCGGTCTCTGCTCCTCGGGCTGCGGGGGTGACCTTATCCGCGCCTCAGGGCCTCTGCCTGTCTATCCCATCTGCCTAGGGCCTCTTCCTCTACCTCTCCCTCCCCTGCCTCGCTGACTTCTGTTGGTCAGAATGCTTTGTATTACAAGTAACAGAAAAAAGCAGCTCAGTCTGGCTTAGACAACAGAGAACCAGCTGACTCTCAGGGCTGAAGTAGGATAGGCTTCAGGCATAGTTTGATCAGGGTTCCAGAGCTGCTTCTCTGTGACTCTCTTCACCTAGTCCCTTCCAAGGGTCAACTTTATCTTTGGGCTAACTTCCCTCATTGTAGCAAAACATCCAGGCCTCACACCCACACTACATCATCCAGGGCATGAGAGGACATCTGGGGTCCAGAATCCTGTGAAAGTGTGATTAGACCAATTTAGGTTGCATGTCTACCCTTGAACTCCTCACTGTGACTGGGAGTGTAACGTTCTGATCGGCCGTGGGCTCTACGCTGAACATCTGTGATGGACTCGGCTTCCCAGAACCAATCTGGTTCCCCAAAAGAACTAAGCACTACATGGAGGGTAAGGGGATAGTGCTGGGAGGTGCCAAGGTCCCAGACCACTCCCACCACCTGTCAGGTCTCGTTACAGTCTCTGCCCAGAGAGGCCTTCCGTGAACCCCTCGCCTATCAGGTATCTCTTAATTTCCTTCTCATTGACCCAGATCCTTTTCTTCACGGCATCAATTAGATTTTAGGGTTGTTTAGTAATTTGTGGGTCTATTTATTATCTGTCTCTTTTATCAGACCACCTCCATCTTATTTTTCCCATACCCCCAGTGCCTAGCACAGTCCTGGCTCAGAGCAGACCCTTGGAAAATATCTGTCGGATGGATGGATGGATGGATGTGTGGATGGGTGGGTAGGTGGGAGAATGGATGAGTGGGTGGGTGGACAAATGGATGGATGAGTGGATGATGGATGGATGAATAGATGGGTGTGTAGATGGGTTTATGGGTGGACGGTGGATGGGTGGGTGGTTGGGTGAGTAGGTGGGTGGGTGATGGATGGATGGTGGGTAGGTGAGTGGATGGGTGATCACATGGATGGATGGATGGGCCTTGTTGCTGAGCAACCCCACAGTTACCCAATCTGTGGGAGCCTCAGCGTTTCTGACCCCAGGTCCTCTGGTCTAAGCGTGTTTACCTCATGTCATTTTACCACCTGCGTCTCTCTCCCTCTCTGCCTGGCCCCTTCCCATCCCCTGCCCTGCTCCTTAGCTGCACGAGCTATGAGATATTGGTGGACCGTCTCCTTCCGTGGGGTCCACAGATGGCTGTGCTGGAACCATAAGCTCGTTCCCTCCACACTCCCTGCCCTGCTCCATGCCCAGGACCCTCTTCGCCTCCTGGGTTAAGAGCTCACTCCAGGTCACTCATTCAACAAACGTGTCTGGATGCCCAGTATGTGCCAGGCACTGTGCCTTCATGGAGCATGTGTTCCAGTGAAAAAAAGGATAAGTAAAATGTAAGGTGTGTTAGCTGGTGAAAAATGCCGAGGAGAAAAAATACTTCAGGGAAAGGAGATGAGAAGTGTTGGAGGGGCTGCATGGAGTTCTGGACGGCACGGCCAGGAAAGCCCTCCTGAGAAGCACCGTGGGGTAAAGAACGAGAAGTGAGCAAATGAGTCATGGATTTGTCTGGGGGAAGAACATATCAGACAGAGCAAAGCCTGTGCAAAGGCCCTGGGGCAGTGCCATCCCTCCCCCAAGGGTCAGGGGGCAGCCAGGAAGGGAAGGAGGGGATGGGAGGGGAGGTGTTCAGGGCGCAGAGAGACAGGATATGGGCTCACAGGGTCCCTCTGGCTGTGGTGGCCAAGGAGGGAGGTGAGGGGTGGCCTTGAAGCAGGTGGGCAGTTTTTGAGGTGGACGTGGCTGTGAGAGACCGAGAGGGGTTGAGGAGGGCACCGAGGAGGACCCCAAGGCCTCGATGTGGGCCAGGGATGGACAGCAGTCAGGGTCAGCAAGGCTGGGGGAGGGGAGGGTTTTGGGGCAGAGAGGGTTTCAGGTTTAGAGATGATGAGTTTCCTACGAACATTAGACGTGCAGGGGAGGGGACACGGAGTTAGGAGTCTGGAGTTCAGGGGTTTCCAGCCGGGCTCTGCCCCACCCACGCTGTGGACACTGCTCCCCTCCAGGAGCCACCCTGCTGTCTCAGTGTTACTGCTGCAGCCCCTCCCCCTCAAAAGCCGCTCACTTTTCTGGGGTCCGTGACACTCCCCCAGCCCTACCTGTCCCTCCAGCGTCTGCTGGGCCTGGGCCCTGTGCTTGGCCACCTTCCTTCCTGCTGCTGGCGTGGCGTCCCCCCCTCTCCTCCGCGGGTGACCACCGGCCCTGCTCCTCCTGGCGAGAGCACCACCGTCCGCCCTCCTGGCCCTGGCACCTTCCTTCACCCACATCTAGCGGGCACTTCTACTCACCCCTCCAAAGTGCCGCGGCTCACCAAGGGCTCTTCCTTCCACCGCGCCGCCAGGTCCGCAGGAGCACCTACCGGCCGCCCAAGGAGCAGCGGCTCCTGGAGACGACCAAGAGATACAATCGCCGCAAGGCTGAGGTGGGCCCCCTGTACGAGGAGACTCCTGTGCGGGCGTCAGGGGCGAAAGGCAGCTGGGGAGGAGGCGAGGGGCGGGGGCGGGGCTGGCCCGTGCCTTTGCGGCCCGGGGCTCCCGCGGGGGCCGGCGGGCTGGAGCGGCCTGTCTCTGTGCGCAGGAGCTGCTTCTGCGGGCCAGCGTCGAGGAGATGCGGTGCGCGCGGCCCAGCCCCCGCGGGGAGCCCCCGGTGGAGGTAACGCCAGCACACCCACAGCCTGGCCGGTCTTCCCGGCGGCCTCCTCTCACATCATAGACACGTCCCTCCCCGTGCCACGGCCGCGGCCACACTTCGAGGGCCACGGAGGGGCGGGGCCCAGCGCCGCCAGGCTGAGTGCGGCCGAGCGGGCAGGTGCATCGTCTCCTTCCCTGGGTGTCTCCAGAGTTTCCATCCTGAGCACTTAGTGTTTCTGTGAGGAAAACCCCAGGGTGCGTTTGTCAATAAGGAAAGTCAGGGAGCAGGATAGGGAGGGCCCATTCTGGGTGGATGCTGAGCGAGGCTCACGCAGGAGGAGCCGCCCGGCCCCGCCCCCCCGCCCTGGCCCCATCTGGGCGGCGGCGGACGGGGCGAGGTGAGCCCCCCAAGCAGTTGGGGCAGCCCAGGAGAGTGGGCACCCCACATAGGAGCAGCAGGCCCCAGGGTGTGATGGCTGAGGTGCTGCGGTGGGGAGCTCTACCCGCTGCTCGCCCACCGTGGATGTGGTGCCCACCCTGAGGGTGTCTGCAGAGCAGCAGCGGCCTGGGCAGGGAGCAGCCCAGGGAAGGTACTGGGGGCCAGCCCCGGGGGCAGTGGAGGAGAAACCCCTGAGCCCAGAGGCTCCAGCCCCCCGACTAGGAGCTGCGGTCCCCAGCCCGGCAGGCTCTGCACCTTCCCTGCCCCTGCCTGGGTGGCTGGACGGCCTTGGAGGACAAAGGTGCTGCGGGGGACCCAGTGCAGGGGGCGGGCTGGGCTGGAAGCGTGGGTGGGCGGCTGGAGTTAGGACAGAGGGGAGTGGGCCAGGCCTCCCAGGGCTGCAGGGCCCCCCGCTCAGCCGGGGTGTGTTTGGGGGCACCTTGTGGGCACAGGTGCCAAGTCCTGACCCCCATAGGACTCCAAGACGAAGCTGCGGCTCCGATTTCCACCTCGAATCCTCAAGGCTCCGAAACTGACCTTCTACAGGGTGAGCGGTGCCCCTGACTGTCGGCTCGGGGCCTTGGCTCCAGGCCCCAACCCCGCCCCCTGGGGCCCACCTCCGGGCCTGTTCCCCTGAGGACAGCCCCGCCCTTGAGGCAGAAGGAAGCGCTGGGGAGGCGGCGGAAGGGCGGAGGGGCGCTTGCTGCTCCGAGGCTCCCCTCCCCCATCACAGCCGGCCCCTACTCTCTCCTGCAGCCCAACGATGCCTCCCCGGTCAAGCTGAACACTGCTGCCATCCTGCGAGAAGGGGCCTTATACCAGCGGCAGGTGGAGAGAGAGCTGCAGAGGTGGGGTGGCAGCTCCTTGGCCTCCCCTCCCCTCCGGGAGCGCAAGAGGGGCCGGCGCCTGGCAGCTGCAGTCCTGCAGAGGCGGCTTTGGGTGGGGGGCACCCAAGCAGGCCAGTGTCAGGGTCACAGCTGCATCGTAGGAAGACAGTCTGCACTCAGTGAGGGAGATGGACTGGGTAGGAGGAGGCTTAGCAGAAGCCTGGCCCACCCCAAAGTCCCCTGAGGGGTCACCTTCTCCTGGGATCCCTTTCTGATGCTCCCTCCCCTACCAGCAGGGCTGCAGACCCCTGCACTTACCCCAAGAGTTGGGCTGCGGGTGGGAGCTTGGGTGGCTGACCAGATGGATGAGAGGATGGACAGACGCACAGGTGGACAAGAGGGTGGCGGATGGACAGACAGGTGGGCAGGGGTGGCGGATGGACAGACAGGTGGGTCACACACGAGTGGATGCGGGCTGGAGATGTGGCTGGAGGGCGGACGCACAGGACCGGGACGGGTGGACAGTGCGTGGAGCGGGTGGCTGGTGTTGGTAGAGGGCGGCCCACGCCTGTGAAGGCCACTGCCCCCAGGGGAACTGTGGCCTCCTGGTGGCCCATGCAGCGCCACCACAGGAGACCCCCAGCCCCGCCTCTCGCCTTCTCTCCCCAGGGTGGATAAGCTCATGGACGGGGCCGGGGACCTCTCCGAGTTCCTCAAGTGGCAGAGGAAGATACAGGCGAAGGACCTGGAGGAACAGCTGGCCGCAGGCGAGTGTCGGCGGCTGCAGGGGAAGCTCAGCCACGAGGAGGCCGTCCTGGCACGGCAGCAGGTGGTGCAGGAGAAGAAGCAGAAGGCCGACCAGAAGAAGGAGGAGGTGACGGGCAGGCCGGGGTGGCTGGGGCCTGGGCCGGCTGTTCCTGTGGTTGCCGCCCCCAGGCATTTCCTTCTAAAACCCACAGAGTCGAGGTGCTTCCTCTGGCCCCATCTCACCAGGTGGGGCTTCTGGAAGCATCTGGGGTCAGCTGGCCTGCGTGGACTGTCTGGCCAGCACTTCTGGTCCAGACTGCCCCCCCGCCCCCACTAGCACGGTCAGTTGGTCCGCACATCCACGTGTGAGGGAGGACCTGAGGTCTGGCAGAAACTTCCAGAAGGCCAGCATGTTTGCATAAGATGCGAGAGGGTCTGTGGACACCCACGTTTCCACTTCAGATGCTCTGGACGTCAGTCCTGCCCTTCCTCCTCCTAGGACGGACGTCCTGGCCGGGGCCTCCCTGCCTGTGTCCCTTCCAGTGGGCCTGGCGGCGGCCCAGATGAGGCGGGAGCCTGCAGGGCCCAGAGGCCCAGCCGTAGCCCCCTCTCCTTAGCCGTGTGCCACTGAGGGCCGCCCGTCGGCAGATGTGCCCCAGGTCCCCGAGAATTACTTCTCCCGGCAGACGCGTCTGTATCTGCTCTTCGTGTTAGGGTTGGTTTTCCTTCCTTTTTAGCTCACTTCTTAAAAATACAAAGTCAAAACAATATGACACGTAGCCTCAGAGAAGTCTTACTTCTTGTAAGTCTGTAACTTACAGCCCATTTCCACCTCCACCCCAAGTCCTTATTTTCATGAATTTCTGTCTTTCCTTCCAAGCAAGTATACACACTTCTTGTTTCCCCTTTCCTTAACATAGACTGTCCCAGCCTGCTTTACCGGCAATGGATAATGTGCAAGTTCTTCCTCTTTGTGGAGGTGGCTTTTCGAGGCCCACTGCTAGAGGAGGGACTGCTCCGTCAGAGTAGCTGATGTGGAGGTTCTGTCTTGTTCTTGTGGCTGTTGTTGTTGGGGGTTTTGAGGTCTTACCAGAGATGCCACATCACCTTCCCTGGGCAGGAACTTCAAGGCCCCAGCACCGGGGGAAGGGGCCCAACCCCCCTGACCCACCCACAGAGGTTACTGTACTGAGTTCAGGAATTTTTGCCAGTCTCAGAGGTGAGAAATAATATCTCAGTATAGCTCTGATTTGCACTGCATCTATGAAACGTGAATTTGAGGATGTTTCCATATCAGAGCCACTTCTGTGTCTTTTTCTGTGAACTGTCTGTTCGTGTCTTTTGTCATTTTCTTTTCTTTTTTTCCCCCAGTTTTATTGGGGTATCATAGACAAGTAAAATTTGTATATATTTAATGTGTATAATATGATATTTTGATATACAGATACATCGTGGGGTGATCGCCACAATCAAGCTAATTAACACATAGTTACTTTTTTGTGCATGTGGTGAGAACACTGAGATCTACTGTCTTAGCAAATTTAAAGTGTACAAAACATTATCGTTAACTCTAGTCACCATGCTGTACGTTAGGTCCCTAAAGCTTATTCATCTTCTAACTAAAAGCTTTGACCTTTTGACCAACATCTCCCCATCCCCCTCACCCCCCAAGCCCCTGGTAACTACCATTCTACTCTTTGTTATTATGAGTTCAACATTTTTAGATTCCTGCAGAAGTGAGATGAGACAGTATTTGTCTCTTTGCGGCTGGCTTATTTCACCCAGCATAACGTCCTCCGGGTTCACACGTGTTGCCACAAATGGCAGGATTTCCTCCTTTTTTAAGGCGGAATAATATTCCATTATGTACGTATAGCACATTTTCTTGATCCATTCATCTATCGATGGACACTTAGGTTGTTTCCGTATCTTGGCTACCATGAATAATACGGCAGTGAACATAGGAATGCAAATGTCTCTTCAACACAGTGATTTCATTTCCTTCAGATGTACCTCCAGAAGTGGGATTACTGGGTCATACGGAAGTTCCATTTTTTATGTTTTGAGGGACCTCCATACTGGTTTCCATAGTGGCTGCCCCAATTTACATTCCCACCAACAGTGCACAGGGTCCCTTTTCTCCATATCTTTGCCAACGTTTGCTATCTTTTGACGTTTTATGCTGGCCGTCCTAACAGGTGTGAGGTGATAGCTCGTTGTCACTTTGACTTGCATTTCCCTGATGATTAGCGATGTGGAGCATCTTTTCGTAGACCTGTTGGCTGTTTGTATGTCTTCTTTGGAAAAATGTTTGTTCATGTCCTTGGCCCATTTTTAAAATCAGGTTACGTTATTTTATTTTATTTTGCTATCGAGTTGTGCGAGTACCTTATATATTTTGGACATTAACCCCTTATTGGATATAGGATTTACAAATATTTTCTCCCATTCCGTAGGTTGCCTTTTTATTTTGTTGACTGTTTCCTTTGCTATGCAGAAACTTTTTCATTTGTGTAGTCCCACTTGTGCTTTTGGTATCAAATCAAAAGTAAATAAATAATCGCCAAGACCAAGGCCAAGAAGCTCTTCCCCTATGTTTTCTTCTAGGAGTCTTACGGTCTCAGGTCTTACATTTAAGCCTTTGACCCATTTTGAGTTGATTCTTGTGTGTGGTGTAAGATAGGGGCTCAGTTTCATTCTTTTGGGTCTGTATATCTGGCTCTTCCAACAACATTTATTGAAGAGACTATCCTTTCCCCATTGAGTTTTCTTGGTGCCTTGGTCAATGATTAGTTGACCATCTCCATTTTCTGTTGAGCTTAGAGTTCTTTATATATTAAGGAAAGTAACCCTTTAACTATAGTATGTTGTTACAGATTATTTTGTTCCAAGTACTCATTTGGCTGTGCTTAAATGATGTATTTTTGCCATGTAAATGTAATTTTCATGTCATCAAACTTATCAGTCTTTTCTTTCATTGTATCTGGATTTTGAATAATTAGGAAGGTTTTTCCCATACCCATGTTATACAAGAGTTCACGCATGTTTTCTTCTAGTATTTCTGTGGTTTCATTTTTACATCTGGATCTCTATCCACTTGAAGTTTATTCTTGTACACGGTGTGAGATCTGGATCCACTTTTATCGTTTTCAGATGGCCAGCCGGTTGGGTCTTCCAATCCATGAATGCGCTACGTCTCTCCATTTATTTAAATCTTTTATTTCCTTCATCTGGTTATTTAGGTTTCCGTATGTAAGTCCTTTACAAGTTTTGTGAGATTTGCACCGAAGTATTTCTTTTATTGTTTTCGAGTGGTTGTAAATGGTGCTGTATTTTTAATTTTGGTGGCCATGTGTTCAATCCTAGTAGGTAAAAATGCGATTGGTTTTGTGTGTTGTTTTTGTGTCCTGTGACCTTGCTGAACTCCCTTATTAGTTTTCTAGGACAAACAAGGAATTTAGTTGTAGATTCCTTGGGGTTTTCTCCGTAGACAATCACGTAATCTGTAAATAAGAACAGTTTTATCTCTTCCTTTCTGATCTGCCTGTTTATTTCCTCTTCTGCCTATTGCACTGGCTAGAACATTTGTGCCTAGATCACCATCTTGGCGGAAATCAGCCTTTCACCATTAAGTGTAATGTTAGATGGAGGTTTTTCTGTATGTGCTCTTTATTAAGTTGATGAAGTTCCCCCCATTCCTATTATTCTGAAAGTTTTTATCAGGAAATTCTGCCAGATGCTTCTCTGCATCAGCTGATACGGTCATGTGATTTTTCTTCTTTAGCCTGTTAATATGGTGGATTACACTGACTGAATTTCACATACTGAATCAGCTTTGCATCCCTAGAATAAACCCCGCTTGATTACGGTGTATAATTCTTTTTATATATGTTGAATTCTATTTGCTACTATTTTGATTTTCTTAAAGTTGTTCTTGCACATAGTTTCATAAGGGGTGTTAGTCCGTAGTTTTCTTTTTTGTAATGTCTTTTGTCTGGTTTTGGTATCAGGTAATTCTAGCTTCATAAAATGAATTTGGAAACATTTCCTCCTCTTATTTTCTAGGAAAGATTGTGTAGAATTGGTATTAATTCTTTGAACATTTGGTAGGATTCTCTAGTGAAATCGTCTAGGCTTGGAGGTTTCTTTTCTGACTTTTCTAAATTAAATATTCAACTTCCTTACAAGTTATAGGGTTATTCAAATGATCTGTTTCATATTGGGTAAGTTGTAGTTTGTATTTTTTGAGGAATTGGTCCATTTCACTAAGTTTCCAAATTCATGTATGTAGAGTTGTTTGTAATATTCTATTACCATTCTTTTTTATTTTTTTAATTTTTAAAAATTAATCATTTATTTTTTATTTATTTTTATCTGCATTGGGTCTTAGTTGCTGCATGTGGGTTTTCTCTAGTTGTGATGAGCGGGGGCTACTCTTCGTTGCGGTGCACGGGCTTCTCATTGTGGTGGCTTCTCTTGTTGCGGATCACGGGCTCTAGGCGCGCAGGCTTCGGTAGTTGTGGCTCGTGGGCTTAGTTGCAACACAGCATGTGGGATCTTCCCGGACCAGGGCTCGAACCCGTGTCCCCTGCATTGGCAGGCGGATTCTTAACCACTGCGCCACCAGGGAAGCCCTACCATCCTCTTTTATGTCTGTAGGGTCTAAAGTGTTTCATTCTTGAATATTGGTGATTTATGTTTTTTCATTTTTTTCTATTAGAATTGCTAGAGATTTGTCAATTTCATTGATCTTTTCAAAAAACCAGCTTCTTGTTTCATTGATTTTTCTCTACTGTTTTTCAATGTTACTGACTTCTGCTCTTTATTATTTCCTCCCTTCTGCTTGCTTTGAGTTTATTTTGTTCTTCTTTTTCTAGGTTCTTGAGATGGGATTTAGATTCCTGACATGAGACGTTTCTGCTTTTCTATTGTAAACTCTCAGTGTTACACATTTCCCTTTATTTGTTGCTTTAGCTGTGTCCACAAACTTTGATATGTTGTATTTCATTTTCACGCAGTTCAGTGTACTTTTTCATTTCACTTGAGATTTTCTCTTTGACCCATGGATTATTTAGAAGTATGTTGTTTAGTTTCCAAGCATTTGGAGATTTTCCTGTTATCTTTGATCATTGATTTCTAGTTGATTCCATTGTGGTTGTTGAACATACTCTTCTGCTCTATTTATTTTAAATTGGTTGAGATTTTTTCGTAATTGCTTGTTGCATTTTTATGAGGGCTTCTTTACAAATCATTGTCAAATCTAGCATCTGTGATCTCAGTGCTAAGATCAGAGCTCAGTGCTCTACTGATTGTGTCTTCTTTCAGTTGGAGATCATCCTGGCTTTCGGTATGGTGAGTGATTTTCGATTGAAACCTGGACATTCTAGGTATTATGTTACAGGACTGTGGATGTTACTTAAGCCTTCTGTCTGAGCAACCTCTCTCTGACGCTGCTCTGGCAGGGGAAGGGGGACACCGCCACATTACTGCCAGGTGGGCTTAGCAACCCACCGTCCCCACGTGGCCTCTGTTGACCCCTGAGAGGGGGCCCCTGATGATTTGTGGGTAAGGGCTCCAGCTAGACCTCCATCAATAAATACCCCCCCTGACTGGGAGAGGGAGGAGTACCTTATAACTGCCCCCCACGTGGCCTCCACTGTCACGTGGCAAGCATGGAGGTGAGAGTCCTCACTCTGCACTAAGCCTCCTCTGACACCACCTTAGTGGGGATGGGGAGGGACCCTTGTTCCCGCGGGTGGGGGTGGACACCAGGTTGCCACAAGCTCTCCTCTGACACCACTGACAGCCGGGGGCAGGTCCCAGCTCAGGCTCCTCTGTGCCACCTCCCCGTGATCTGGGGAGGGCAGAAGTCTTGCGCTCACTCAGCCTTTGCTCAGGTTTTGCCTGTGATGTCTGGTTGGAGCACAGGTTGTGCCACACAGTTTTCTGTGTCTGTGGCGGCTCCTTTCCTGGTCCCTTGGCAGGCTTTGGTTGGGCTTTTTCGTCTGCACCTATGGCATTTCTGGGTCCTCCAGCACCCAGCCTGGGACACATGAGGTAAAAGAAGACCCAGGGACGCCCCCGCCATGCCATCCTTCAAGTCCCACAGTCCCAGCCAGCCAGCCTTCTTCCCTCCGCCCTTCATAGCCTTCTGTGTGTTTAGTAATTTATATTCGGGGGTTTTAGTTGTGCCTGGTGGGAGGAATAGGGAAAAGCACCCCTACTCATCTTCCCAGAAGTGGAAGTCCCAGGTGTCGATTCTGATAAAGGCTTTTGCGGCATCTGTGGAGATAATCATATTATTTTTCTCCTTAACTCTGTTAATACGGTGAATTATATTAATGATTTCTTTTTTTTTAAACATCTTTATTGGAGTATAATTGCTTTACAATGGTGTGTTAGGTTCTGCTTTATAACAAAGTGAATCAACTATACATATACATATATCCCCATATCCCCGCCCTCTTGCGTCTCCCTCCCACCCTCCCTATCCCACCCCTCTAGGTGGTCACAAAGCATGGAGCTGATCTCCCTGTGTTATGCAGCTGCTTCCCACTAGCTGTCTGTTTTACGTTTGGTAGTGTGTATATGTCCACGCCACTCTCTCACTTCATCCCACCTTACCCTTCCCCCTCCCCGTGTCCTCAAGTCCATTCTCTACGTCTGTGTCTTTATTCCTGTCCTGCCCCTAGGTTCTTCAGAAACATTTTTTTTTTTTTTTTAGATTCCATATATATGTGTTGGCATACGGTATTTGTTTTTCTCTTTCTGACTTACTTCACTGTGTATGACAGACTCTAGGTCCATCCACCTCACTACAAATAACTCAATTTTGTTTCTTTTTATGGCTGAGTAACATTCCTATTAATGATTTCTTAATGTTGACCCATCCTTGCCTTCCTGCGACAAATCCCGTGTGGCTTCCCTGGAATTTGAAAGTCCTCGGACTCACATGGGAAAGTCCAGAGGCAGGAGGCAGTGGGTGGAGAGCAAAGGTGGGCTGTAGTCGCGAGCAGCCGTGCACTTCCCTTGACCAGAGACCCTGAGAGGATCCCGGAAGAAGCCACCCGGAGTCACCTTCAGAGGTCCACCTGGAGGGGCAAAGACCCCATCAGAGGGGTGGGTGCTGGAAGCCAGGGCTTGGACTAGAAGCTGCGGCCTGACAAGCGGGCTTGCTGGGCAGAGGGACTGTGTTCAGGCGACCCGCCCGCGGTGCAGAAGCAGCAGCTCCACCAGGGAGGAGAGATGCTGGGAGGGAGGGAGGCCCCTCCCGCAGGCTTTGCCCCGGGGGCGGGAAGGCATTTGGAGCCGCTACCTTCTACTCCTTAGGGCTCTCTCAGTATTCCTGGCATGGGGCTGTTCTTCTGACAGCAAGGACAGAACAGCCTGCCCCCACGGCCCCTCCCCTCATCGGCCTGTCCTGACGCCAGGTCAGCAGGAGGGGCTCCAGCCCGCACAGGCCCCTCCCGTGGCTCGATGGCGGCTTGGTGAGGTCCAGCTCCGTCCCTCCCAACCCCGGGGGTCTCGTGAGCCAGAGGCCTCCAGTCAGAAGCACAGGAGTCGTGGGCCTCCGGGGAACAGCTTGGGAGAGGGCACCCTGTGGGGGCTGACGGCCCAGCCACGACACCCAGGCACCCTCGGCCTCGCGTCATAATTAGGGCAGCTCCCCGAGCCCCGAGCCGTGTTCCCCAAAGCCCGGCCAACTCTGGCTGGACCATCCGGCACAGGTCCAGAGGCTTCTCTTGCTGACCTGGAACGTCCAGGTACACGCATGTAGATGATGAGAGTGTTTTATGAACAAAGTAACCTGAGTAGACGGCGCTAAACATTTGAAGACAAAAGGAATTGTACTGTTTTCGTGCGCCGTTCATGCTGAACTGGTGACTTTCACAGCCTCCGTGTCGTTTTTTTTGTTTTTAGTATTAATTTATTTAGCTGTGCCAGGTCTTCCTTGTGGCATGCAGGATCTTTAGTTGTGGTGGCGTGCATGCGGGATCTAGTTCCCAGACCAGGGATTGAACCCGGGCCCCCTGCTTTGGGAGCGTGGACTCTTAGCCACTGGACCACCAGGAAAGTCCCCAGCCTCCGTGTCTTAATGGGACTTTGTCTCCATGGGAGGTTCCGTTGCCACAGCCTGGCCCACAGAGGGAGCCCCTTCCTCGCCTCTGTGCTCTCAGCATCCTCTCACTGTTGCGGCCTCTCCCGTTGCGGAGCACAGGCTCCGGATGCACAGGCTCAGCGGCCATGGCTCACGGGCCCAGCCGCTCTGCGGCATGTGGGATCTTCCCAGACCAGGGTGCGAACCCGTGTCCCCTGCATCGCCAGGCGGACTCTCAACCACTGCGCCACCAAGGAAGCCCGAGGAGGCATCCTTTCTTTTGAGAGGTAGGATGTTTTGGGCCCACCTGAATTTTCTCTTCTTGAGACGTAGATTCAGTAATTCCCCCGCTCCCCCACCCCGAGGCCCTGGCCCTCACCACAGAACCCAGTGTTTATTTCCATAGCTGAGGGCTGGGTAGGGGAAGCTTTCCTGGTTCTTCCGTGGTGACCAGTATTAAGGTGCTCTAGCAACAGGGCTGAAAAGGATATATTTGTAAAGTCATGAGTGTAGCTCTGACATTGTTTCCTCATAAACAGTGTGAATATATTTTCTTCACTTAATTTTATCTCCCTTTATTTATTTATTTTTTTGGCTGTGCTGCGTGGCTTGCTGGATCTCAGTTCCTCAACCAGGGATTGAACCTGGGCCCTCAGCCGTGAAAGCGCCGAGTCCTAACCACTGGACCCCCAGGGAATTCCCACCTTTATCCCCCTTTTAAAATAATTTGATGAACCATAGAAATAAGTAGCTATATTGGGAAAAAAATGGGTAAAGTTCACATAATTCTTGCTTTTTTTTTTTTTTTTTTGCGGTCCGCGGTGCTCTCATTGCTGTGGCCTCTCCCGTTGCGGAGCACAGACTCCGGACGCGCAGGCTCAGCGGCCATGGCTCACAGGCCCAGCCACTCCGTGGCATGTGGGATCTTCCCGGACCGGGGCACGAACCCGTGTCCCCTGCATCGGCAGGTGGACTCTCAACCACTGCGCCACCAGGGAAGCCCGCTTTTTTTTTTTTTTTAATCCATCATTACAGTGAAGTTAATCCGGAGTAGCAGTACCAACATTAGCACAAAATCCCCTGGGTGAGTAACATTTCACACTCCGGTTGTCACGAGTGACCATTCTTAGAGTATATTTTACCGAAGTATTCGATGGATTTAGTTTGGAGGCCCTTTTGCAGCATTTTTCTATTTGGCTTTGTTACATCAGTGCTGTCTGGTGTGTTCTGTGTTCACTTGACTTTAAAGGTGTCCCCGTGCTGGTAGCTGAAAGCCCTTGCTTGGGGCAAGGTCAGCCAGCAGCCCTCGTTCGGGTGGTGTTAGTTGCGGGAGGGGTGGAGAGATGTGCGGAAAACCCAGCTGGGCTTCCAAGTAGGGCCCAAGGATGCATTAGGCCAGCCTGGCCCCTGAGTGGACCCTGGGCCGGACCACGGGTCCGAGGTTTATGTCAGAGCAGACAGAACCAAGAGTCAGCCCAGAACTCCAGCCGGCCAGCTGCCCCGCCAGCCGCTCACCACCCTGGTGGCCTCTTCAGAGAACCACACCGCTAGCTCGCCAACACCTCTGCCTGCTCACAGATTCAGCTCTATCACCTCCTTTCAGTCTCTGAGTGCTCCGTCCTCCTCTCCGCCAAATCCTGATGCTGTGCTGACACCGATGCCACGCCTGACGGAGACGCCGTGCGGGCGTGACTTGGGAGGTGGCACCGCTGTCCCCACTCACCAGCAGACACACTGGAGCCAGGGAGGGGGTGGTTTGCCCGAGGTCACACAGCTGGTCGGGGCGGAGGCAGAGCTAGAATCCTGGGGCCTCCTCCACGGCCTGCGCCGTCTCCTGGGCTCCGCGGGGTTTGCTCCGAGCCAGGAGATGTCGCCCCCCTTCCTCACTCCCCGGACCAGGCTGCCAGCTGTCTCTGTGCCTCCACAACCAGCCGGGGGTCCGGGGACTCGGCTCAGCTGCCTCTCCTCCGAACCCAGGTGTCTTTCCTTGCACGTAATTTACTTACTTGGGGTGCGACTCCTCCAAGTTTCGGTAGCCTACTTTTTCGCACCTCATATTTCCACACAAGCATTTCTCGAACTTATTACAACGTTTTCGAAAGTACTTTTTAAAATAAACATTTTAGGGCTTCCCTGGTGGCGCAGTGGTTGAGAGTCCGCCTGCCGATGCAGGGGACTCGGGTTCGTGCCCCGGTCCGGGAAGATCCCGCATGCCGCGGAGCGGCTGGGCCCGTGAGCCGTGGCCGCTGAGCCTGCGCGTCTGGAGCCTGTGCTCCCACAACGGGAGAGGCCACAACAGTGAGAGGTCCGCGTACCGCAAAAAAAAAAAAAAAAACGAACGTTTTACTTTGGGACCTTTTTAAAGCAGTGACAGAAAAGTTGCAACTAGTACGGAGGGCTCCCCTGTTGTCACCCACCCTCCCCTGCGGGTCACATCTTACATCAGCACGTGCCTGTGGGGTTTCTTGCACTGTCACAACAAAGCATGGAAAACTGGAGGGCTTTAGCTGCCGTTCTGGAGGCCGGAAGTCCGAGGTCAAGGTGTTGGGTGGGCCGTGCTTGCTCTAAGCCTCTTCTGGCTCCTGGTGACCCCAGGAATTCCTTGGTCTGTGGCAGCCTCACCCTATCTCTGTCTCCACCTTCACGTGGCCATCTTCTCCATGTTTCTCTGGGTCTTCTCCTCTTCTTATATTGACACTTGTCATTGGATTTAGGACCCACCCTAAATCCAGGATGGTTTCATCCCAAGATCCTTAACTCATTCCTTATTGGATCCTTAACTAGTTGGAAATAAGATCACATTCTGAGGTTCCAGGTGGACGTGAATTCTGGGGGGACACCAACCCCCTACACCAGGGTACATTTGTCACAATCAAGAAACCAATGTGGGCACATAACTTAACTAAACTCCACACTCTACTTCGATTTCAGCATTTTTTTTCCTACTTATGTCCTTTTTCTGTCCAAAATCCCATCCAAAGATGTCCCAGACTCGTCTTGGCCATGACATTGTCTCAGGCTTTCCTTGTCCTTGGCGCCCTTGGCAGTGGTGAGGCATGCTGGTCAGGTGTCCTGTAGAATGTCTGTCTGTTGAGATGCTCAGACTGGGTGTAGGAGGAAGACCACAGGGGCCACGTGCCTTTTCATCCCATCCCTTCAAGGGTGCCCGCCGTCAGCAGACTTGTCACTGAGGAGGTTGGACTTGATCACCTGGCTTCTCACTGCGGTCATTCCCCCTTTCCACGTTGCACTCCTTGGAAGGGGTCTCTAAGCGGGGCCCGCGCTGAAGGAGGTGGGTAGGTTATGTGGATTCTTCAGCACAGAAGGCTTGTCTCTTCTCCCCCATTTACTCACTTACATATCCATATATATCAGTCCACTCATTTATATCAGTGTGGACTCATGCATATTTATCTTATACTTTGTCTTGTAATCCAATACGACGTGATGTATTTTGTTGCCAGCTTTGGCCACTGGGACCCCTTTCAGGCTGGCTGCTGTGTCCGTTCGACCTGCCCCCATGCCTCCCACCATCCTTTTGTTTTTTGAGCACTTCCTTACTTTATGATGCCATAAAATGCTGCAGGCTCAGCTTGTATCTTCCCTGCCCCAGACCTCAAATGGCCATTTCTCCAAGAACCGTGGTTCCTTTTCTTAGAACCTGGAATGAACTTGCACAGAAAGGGATGGTCAAAAGCCATTTTTATATGTGCTGGCAAAGTGCTTTAAGAAAGGCTTCCTTCCTGCCCAGTGTGCCTGCCATCCACGCTGCCACACATGGACCCTGCACATGCCATGCAGTCGGAGATGAGCCCCCAGGTGCCAAGACCTCCAGGACTGGGAGTCCAGGGGCTCCCTGGCAGCGCTGGGCAGTGACAGGAGGTATACATCCCACCCTGTCCTTTGTAGTATCTTGAAGACTGAAAATAATATTCTGAATTGTTCACAATAGCTCCACCCTGGAAACAACCTGAATGTCTGTCAATGGTAGAATGTATCAAAGAGTTGCTATATATTCCCCGAAACAGCCACGAGAATAAGCCAACTGCAATCCCGGTGAAAACGTGGATGAGGATAGTACCCCCAGATACTGAGCAGAAGAGGGAAGCCGCAGCCAGGACACGGGGCGCGTCCTGTTTGTGCGCGGTTCAAAGTGGCAACACCACGCCCCGCGGTTTAGAGCTGCGCGTTTCTCAGGCTCCTCCCAGAAAGAAGGGTGTGGGGTGACCGTCAGGGCGTGCCCGGGGGCGCATGTGATGGGGAGCCTGGGGCTTCCCGGGGGCTGGCGTGTCCTATGCACAGGCCTGGGCAGAATCTGGGCAGCCAGCTCCACGTGGCTGCAAAGTAAGCAGTGCCCTGCTCTCTGGAGTGGAGTCAGCGGTGGGTGGGCTTCAGGGCAAACCCAGTGGCTCTGACTTGGTTTCCCCAGGACACTGTTGGCTGCACTCCTCAGCTTATTGTCAGGTCTGGGGGGGTGGCTGTGTGGTTCTGGGCTCACACCCCCAGGACCACAGTGGAGGAAGGGAGGATGTGAGGCGGGACTTCCCCAGCAGGCCCCACCTCCAGACGCTGACGAGCTTAGACCCAGGTTCCAGGGTGATTCAGGGTCAGGGACTGGGTCCGCCGTCCAGACCTCAGGCTGCTCCCGGGGCTGGGGCGGGCCTAGGGTCGCAGGCAGCAGCTCTGACTGTGGCCGGCCGGTTGTCCAGACAGCTGAGCTGATGCAGCAATGTGCCGAGAGGCGCCTCCAAGAGGAAAGGTCCATGAAGGAGCTGGTGGAGCAGGTGATGGAGACGCAGAAGAACGTCAAAGTGGCGCAGACAAAACTCCTGAAGGGCCGACAGCAGATGGGTACAGCAGGCGGGGGGGGGGGGGGGGCGCTCGGTACCCTCCCGTGGGAGCTACCTGGGCCCAGCGCCGGCCCTGCTGCTCTCTGACCCCCTCAGCACCCCCTGGTTGGCCCTTAGTTCAGGAGGTGATGGAGGAGAGCCGGGAGCTGCTACAGCGCAGTGCAGAGGCGGCCAAGGAGGAGCAGAGGCGGCGCTGTGAGCTCATCTCCCAGTTGCGAGCCCTGGAGACTCAGCCCACGCGCAAGGGCAAGCTGGTGGACCTGACCCAGGTGAGGACGTGGCCCCCGGAGCCCATGCCCATGTGACGACCTCGGGGAGCTTCCCCAGGTCTTACTGGGCCTGGCATTGCCATGAAGGATGTGTGCAGAATTCCCACCAAGGCCAAAGGCAGTCTGGACCCAGGCCGAGATCCACCTATCTGCTCATGCCCAGCTCCCCCGTGCCCGCCATGCTGGAGGCCTGGGTCTGGTCCAGATGCTCAGTCCTCCAGGGAGGCCTCCATCCCCTGGGGGTGGGCAAGGTAGGCTTCGTGGAGCGGCGCGTTGAGGGAGCTCCCGGAATTCACTAGGCCTGGGTGGAAAGGGCAGTGCAGGGAGAGCACAGGTGCATGAAGACCCAAGGCTGGGCAAGCAGGAGGCTAAGAGAAGGGCAGCCGAGCCTGGAAGCCTGTGTGAGAAACACCACGAGAGGCCAGGCTGGCGCGCGGTGATGTGCGGGAAGGCCTGGTCCTGGGGGGTGGGCAGAGTCGAAAGGGCTGTCTACCCAGGCCCCCAGGTCCTGGCTGGGGAGACAGTGCTGAGCTCCATTTGGGCCCTGCCACAGCGGAGGGGCCTGCAGGGCACCCAGCTGAGATGTCCCCACAGAGGTCGAGGGCTGCAGAGCAGGCCCAGGCTGGAGAAGCCGGATGGTGGACACGTCACACAGGCACCACTGAGTAGACAGGAGGAGGTCTCCTGGGCAGCAGGCCAGGCCTATGGCACTCAAGAGGGCTGCTGGTCCTGGTGCCAGCGCCCTGGAGACGGCCAGGCAGGCTGGGCCTGGGCCTGGTTCCCAGCCTGGGGCCTCCCCTGCCCACCCTGCAGATCCCTGGCTATGGCCTGGAAGGGGAGATGTCGGTCGTGGAGCTGCGTGAGCGGCTGGCCCTGCTCAAGGAGACCCAGAGGTGCAAGGAGGAGGAGAAGCGAGACCAGATCATCCAGGGCAAGCGCGCCAAGAGCCGGGCGCTGCAGAACACGGTGGAGCAGATCTCGCTGTGCCGCGCAGCCATGGGGAGGTCTGCAGCCTTAAGGTTAGTGCCCGTGGCCCGGGGTGGACGCCTTGGGTGGGCAAGGAGCAGGGAGCCTGCTTTTGCACCCTCCTGGGTGGCTTCTCCTCGCAGCAACCCACCACCCTCCCGCCCAGGCAGTTCCCTTGCAATCACTTGCCCCCAACTATTTTCTTTAAAAAAAAAAAAAAACATTTATTTATTTGTTTATTTACTTCTGGCTGCGTTGGGTCTTTGTCACTGCACGCGGGCTTTCTCTAGTTGCGGCAAACGGGGGCTACTCTTCACTGTGGTGCGGGAGCTTCTCTTGTTGCGGAGCACGGGCTCTAGGCGCGCGGGCTTCAGTAGTTGTGGCTCGCGGGCTCAGTCGTTGTGGCTCGCAGGCTCTAGAGTGTAGGCTCAGCAGTTGTGGCGCACAGGCTTAGTTGCTCCGTGGCACGTGGGATCTTCCGGGACCGGGGCTCGAACCCGTGTGCCCTGCATTGGCAGGCAGATTCTTAACCACTGTGCCACCAGGGAAGTCCCTTTTTTTCCCTTTTAAACCAGGACTTAGTTGGGGTACACACATCAAATTTGGTTGTCAAACATCTCTCCTCTCTTTTAACGGAAAGCACGTGGACACACGCACCCCTCTTTGTTAGGAACACTGTGGTGACTTTTCCGGCCCCTTGTGGCCAAGTATGGAAGAGATCTGCAAAGATAGCAGAATATTAGCCGCGGCTATCTCTAGGCAAGAGTGGCAAGGGGAGGGCAAGATGAAAGGGCGTTCGCATTTTATCCCCAATACCAAGATAGTTAATACCTATGGAATACTTTTTAAACTGTGAAATACAAGGAGCAAAAAGGAAGAGGCGCTGGGGGGAACCCCGCCCCGAGCGGTCCTCGTGGGGCGTCTCCACCTGCACCGAAATCCCTTGAGTCAACCGGCGGTGGGGTTCTCCTAAGCCAGCCCCGCCGCCCGCCCAGGTGGGAGGAGAAGAAGGCGCAGTCGGCGGCCGCGGGAGCGCCCTCCCGGGACGAGCGGGTGCTGGAGCTGCAGCGCAGGCTCCGGGAGAAGGCGGCCGAGCGCCGCGGGCAGGAGGCACTGCTGCACGTGTCGGCGCCGCGGGCAGCTCGCCCCAAGCAGCAGGTGAGCCCCGGGGGCGGGCGCGAGGGTGCGCAGCGCAGGCGTTGGAGGTAGCGGGGGTCCGGGCGCGGTGTGGGGGGACGGGGAAGCCGCGGTGGGGGACGGCCCCGCCCCGCGTCGACCTCCACCGCCCGCCCGCAGGCGCAGCTGGACGCGCAGCGCAGGCTGGAGCTGGAGCTGGAGCAGAGCCGGGAGCGCAGGCTGCGGGCGCTGCAGCGGGGAGGCTCGGCACGCGGGCCCGCTCGCTGCCTGGGGGCCGTCTGAGCTGGGCGGGGGCCCGCCCCGGGACCCCGAGACCCCCGCCCGAATGAAGCCTGGGCGGCGGTGTGCACCTCCCCTTCCTTGGCCGCGCCCCCGCCCCACTCCGCCCCAGTCTCCTCCCGCCCAGAGCAGGGTTGCCAAATAAAATGCCAATTATTGCGTGGGACAAGCTAATGCTAACAGAAGGATCCGCTGGAATTCAAATTTATCTGGGCGCCTTGTATCTTATGTGCTAAACATGGCCACCCTAGCCCAGATTCTAGCCCTTCCTACGGCCTTGTGCTAGGCATTCCTGCCCATGCCCCCCCATCGGAGTTCCCAGAGCCTGCTCTACTTGTGGAAAGCTGGAATCCCCATTCTCTGCCCGGAGTCGGGTGGCTTAATCCGGGAACCCCCAAGACTGAGAATTTGATTGTTCTTGTGCGATTAGTAGAAGTCACCAGGATCTTGAGCCGCTGGGAACTGGCCCTTCTCGGCCTTATCTCCCAAACCTCACGGCGATGGGGGGGAGCTGGCCGGGGATGTAGGATCTGTCTCCCACTCCCCGTCTGCTGATGAGGCCACGGGTGCTGAGAGGTGAAGTGACCTGCTGGGAGAGCTGGACCCAAAGCTAAGCCTGGATGCCTTTAGAGCACTGCCCAGCCTTCTCCAGCATCACTGAAGGAACAAGGTTAGAGCCACTGGGCAGGAGCTGGCCCAGGGCCTGGACAGGAATGGAGTGATTCCCCTGGGTCCTCAGACCCATCACTGGACTGGAGGTGCGTGGCTGTGAGGACAGCCTGGCTGAGTGAAAGCCTGCTGGTGAATAAAGCACAGTATGCTGCAGCTCTCAGGAGAGAGAATGAGCAAGCCCATGGGGTGCAAGGCAGTAAGAGAGGGGCTGGAAACTGCCAGGCGGATAGATGTCTAGGAGAGACCCCCCCACACCCTACATCCTCCTTGGGTCTGCAGAGGGGGGAGGCTGCACCCCAGGGCACATTCAGACTAAGAGGGTGGACATCTCAAAGGGACGAGAACAGACTAAAGACCAGCGTTCTCCCCCAATACTCTGAACTGTGTCAGAACCCCAGGACTTCCCCACAACTGAGGTTGGTAGAAAGAGGAATTTCCCACCCCCGTCAAATTAGAGCTGGGAGCAGATTAAATTTCATTAAAAAAAATAAACATGGCATTTCTTACATCCTGTGTTGTTATTCAAACCCATTTCATTTGATATCGAGGGAATACGTTGATGATGACCTGTCCCAAGAGAGGCTCTCAGGAGCTCTGAGGGCTTCAAAAGGGGAATTATTAGCTTCTATAACCGGCAATCCAAAATAGGGTAGACTTCAGGACATGCCTGATCCAGGAGCTCTGTCTCCAAGCTGGTAGCAGTTCCAACCTCACATGTCTGGAGGAAGAAGGACCATCTCTCCCTGGTAGTTCTCATAGGAGGGAAACCTCTCTGTCCTCCAAGCCTTGTGCTCCAGTCTCACTGGCCTGGATTGAACATGCTCTGCTGAACCAGTTCCTGTAGTGGGAGAAGGTCTGCATGGGGCCTCTTGCAGCACATGGGGGCCGAAGCAAGCACTGTGGCAGAGGAAGAGAATTACCCTTCACCTATCAGACTGGCCTCTGGAGCAGAGGGGAGAGGTGGTGGCCCAACAGACTCAGGGTGCTATTAGGAGTAATGCTGGTTGGCAATCCACAGGGTCCCCACCTGCCCTCCTGGACTGGGCAGCTGCTCAGAGCTGCCTTGAGAGCACCTGGGGCTTCGGCTCCATACAAACCCCCGTAGGGTCAGGTCTTGGGCCATCCCCCGAGTTTATGGGCTGAGAGCCAGCCTTGTGTGGTAAACTGATGGCAACAATGTCTCCCGGTATCCATGCTCCTTGCCTTGTGACCCCTGCCAAGGCGAGGAACAGAGTAGGAAATAGGCAGAGTCTATTTCCCCCAGTCCTTGAATCCGGGCTGACTTGCTTTGGCCAATAAGGTTCAACAGGGCTGGCTGTGCACCAGTTTAGAGCCTGGACCTAGGTGGCCTTGGAGGTCCCTCTTGTTCTCTACCTGGCCGCAGTGTGGGCATGTCCAGGGTGGCCTTGCTGGGATGACCTGGTTATTCTCAGAACAAGAGAGACAAGCTGGGCTCTCTTTTCTGGTTGCCAAATTTATGTCCAAGTCCAGTTCTGGGAGCTGAACTCAAGGAACCTACCACTAGATTCTCTAATCCCAATTCTGATATGCAGCCTCACCCAGGGCTGGCATGCATCTGTGTTCAGTGTTGAGTCCTCCCGACTCCCACCTTCCCCGAGATAAGTACTGCTATCATCTCCATGCTACAGGCCAGGGAAACGTGAGACTTGCCTGAACCATGGAGCTGGGATTCAATCTCAGGCAGGAGGGATCCAGGGCCCACACTCTCTTCTTGATTCTGGGAGTTGCACCAGATGCCCCAGAGACCTCCAGGCTTTTGCCTGGGCCATGGCCCCTTTCCCAGGACGGGGCTGGACCGGACCTGGGTGAGAAGAGTACTCCACGGGTTCAGTCCTTCTCTTCCCGACACCTATTGTCTTCGGGATAATCCAAACTCTTAGCCTGGCATGTGGGCCCTCCAAGGTCTGACTCGTGCCTTCCCCAACCCCAACCTCTCCCAACCTCTGAACCCGTGGCGCACTGGGCAGCCTCCAGTTTTCTGGACATGCTAGCCCACCTTTCCCCATCCAGGCTCCCTCTTCCTGGAACTCTGTCCTCCATTCTAGTCCTTTCAGTTCGCAGGTCGTTTCCTCCGGGGAGCCCTCCCAGACGTCCTGGTTGAGTGCCTCCTCCGGGATACCGAAGATGGGCCGGGCTGTACTTCCCTCGCGTCTCCACCAACAGCCTGGCAGAGTCCGGGATCGCAGGGACCAGGCGCAGGCCCAGGGCCTGGCACGTCGTGGGGCGCGGGCGCCCGGAGGACCTGCAGATCCAGGCCGATAGTAGAGACCCCAGGAAACTGGCTGGGAGAGGCGCGTCGGGCTCCGCGCCGCGAGCCGGGCAGCCGGAGCCCAGACCACGACTCCCGGGAGGCCTTGCGGGCCGAGGGGCGCCTACCGCTCTCTCGCGGGAAGGCAAAAGCTTGAGCTCACGAGCGTGGGCGGAGCCGGAAGGAGGCCCATTTCAAAGTGGTAATAGATGGTTTCTTATCCAATAAGATTGAAAATATACCTCCTCAACCGGCCGACCACGGGAGTAGGGACAGCGGTGGCCAATAGGGACGCGCGGAGGGCGGAGCCGAGGTCTCCGGAGCGGAAGTGGGTCTCTGTTGAGGCGGCGGTGTCTTGTTGAGGGCTTCTCAGCGGCTTCCAAAGGTCCTTCCTCGCTTGGGTGCGTCGACCGCCGCGCCTGCCGAGCCTCACCAGCGCCAGGCAGGGCCAGACTTTGCGGGGAGGGGGCGGCAAGGCAGGGCCGGGCGGATTCGGGGTTCGGGCGGCTTCGCGGCCTGCGGAGGCCTCGGCGCCGCGGCCCAAGGAGCCGCCGTGGCGCGGCCGACCACGCTCGGGCCCCGACCTCCGACCGGGCCTCCCCGGGCCCGCGGGCCTGTTCGCCTGCCCGCCCGCCCCGCTCTCCGCGCAAGCCTAGCTCGGCGCGGGGACGGAAGTGGGGAGGCCCCGCCGCGGGTGCCGGCCGCCCTGGCAGGCCACGGCGCCTCGTCTTAGCGTCGCCGGGGAAACTGAGGCTGGGCGGGGAGGGACGCGCCCAAGGTCACTCGGAGGGCCGGGCGGGACGCGGGGCGCGGGCCTGCGCCGGCGTTCGGGAACACCGGGCGACGGTTTGGTCCCCACCGAGACCGCCGCCTTTGTGTGCTCGCGCAGCCGCTCCGCCATCGGGGGCCTGCGAGTCGCCTCGGGCGGCCGGGCGGAGTCTCCTCCGGGCTAGGACGGGGCTGGGGCGCCCGCCGGGGGCAGATCTCAGCAGGTCCTCAGCTTCCGGGCGTTGGCCGGGCGCGTGGCCGCCGAGTCCTGCGGCCGAGACCCCCGCGGGCGCCTGGAGACAGGTGCCTGAAGCACAGAACTCAGTGGACGCCACTTAACACCCTTTGACCCGTCGAGGGAGAAGGGGAGAGTTCAGATCCTTGGTAGGGGTTTTTGTGAGGTTTTGGCTTTTGTGTAACTCCAGTCCCTTCCCATCGACGGTCACGGCCATACCTTCCTTGTGCTTCTGCGCCACGTTCTCGGAGCCAGACCTGGGGTCTCAGCTCTGCGGTCCTGCATTCGCTGAGGCTGCCTGAGTGGCCGGGGAGACCGAGGTGGTCTCCCCAAGGTCACAGCCTCGGTTCCCTGACTGCGGAGCTAGCTAGCCCTTTGAATTCAGTGACCAGGAGTTTGCTAATGAGAGGCAGAAACGTTGAAGGGAATCGTTTTGCTGTCTTTCTGGTGGTTTGTTTTTTGATGGATGGGGGGACACATTGGGTAGTTTTGTGTATGAGTTTGAGGTGAAATGGGAATATTCAAGTAGAAAGATGTGTAGCTGCCTTCTGTATTGCGTGAACTTGAGTTTCCAACTTTGACTCACATCTTGCTGTAATCCAGTATTTATAAACCTTTTTACAACGACGACTCCGCGCTCCCCGCCCCCCGCACACCCGAGCTTTTTTACACGTTGTTTTCTTGATTGCCCACTCCAGGAAATTTTAATGCTGCTTTCACACTGTATGCCCTTTTTATTTGCTATATGCATGTTTATGCTTTGTACATAAAAAGAGGGGGCTTTTTTTCGCCCCCTTTGAGAATGCGTACGTTAATTTTTTAAGTCATCATATTTTGAGGTCTTCTGCATGTCAAGCTTTCTGCTTGCACAAAAATAGGCATGGTACAGGCCCAGGAGCCAGAGTGGAGAGAGTGAGAGACATTCCCTGAGGTTGAAATATAAATGGTAGAAAGGTGGGACTGGAGAGGTAAGCAGGAACTAGATCACAAAAGGTCTCCGGTATTCCTCCACAATAAGGAGTTCAGAAATTATCTTAAGGCCAGGTGGGAAATCACTAAATTGAGTTCTAAGCGGGGAAATTGCGTTTTAGAAAAATCACTGTGCTATGAGAAGGATGGTTAGAAAGGTGGACAAAACTAGTGGCTTCAGGACCAGTTAGGAAGAGAGAAAAGGATAGCCTGGACCAGGGTAGTGACTAGTCGCTGAATTTGGTAATGGCGATTGCCAGTCATGGCAGTTCTTCCCTGGCTGTTTACTTAAAAGCTCTTAGCAAGGTCCATGTCCGGTAGTTTATACCCCTGCCAATTTTTGGAAACGTTTTGGGGTGCTACTCGATGAAAATATGTGCACAGGGTAATGGGTTTGTATGCTGTGTAGAAGTGGCTTTGTATGCTCTTGTGTATCTGTCACCCAGGCCTCGTTTTGGAATGATTTACGGGCATCTCTCACCGTCCCCAAATCAGGCATTTTTGAGGGATGAGGTGGCTCCCGTAGCATATTACAGGGCTGACTCTGTTATGAGATATAATTCACGTATGCGCTCTTCTAACTTACTTTCTAAGTAGCTTGTTTCCCAGCAGGACTTTGGGAATTTTAGGGCGAGGCATTTCGAGGTTTCCTCTCTGAGGAGGAAGGCCCAGAGCACAGATACCGACTTACTCTGAGGTCCCAGTTCCAGTGTGAGAAAAACATCTGAGGTTAAGTTGGAGGGTGCCACTATAGGGTTATGGAATCTACTTTGGAAGCATTTTTTTTCCCCCGGCATAAATAAGAATTGGCAGGTTTATTGAATACCACATCATGCAGAGTAGGAGAGGCCCGGAAACATTTCAAAATGAGTATTATCAGTAGCCTGCCGGTGCAAACGAGAAATTGTGACCATCATGCCTTCCTGGTGTATCCTGTAGGGTACATTAACTGTAGAATGTACCTCCAGATAGCTGAGTAAATTAGCTTGCTATATATATTTAGATTTACCGGGCATACACAAATTTAAAATGAAAGAATGCCTGCTAAATGGCATTATTATCTGCTAATGCCTTTCTGTTTTGGAATCATAATTTCTGGTTTTAGGAATGCAACTCAGTTGTCTGTAAGGGTTACTCTAGGTTTGTGATACCACGTCTACTGTTTAGTAGTCTCTACCACTTACAAATCCACCCTGCCAGGTAGTTGTGGTTAGTTCCATTTTGTGTGTCCTGAAGCACAGGAAGGGCAGAGTCACTTGCCCAGGGTCACACAGTTAGTAAGAAGAGACCTAGCATCTGGACCTCACGTTCCGTTGCCTTTGTTCCTTTTGCTGGACTTTGTTATGTCATTCACATTTTTCTGTGGTGGGAAAGCACAGGGCTGGTGTTTCTAGTAGCTTTAAATAGTGAAAATAAAACTTAAAAGTGGGGGATATTGTCTTTATTTTTATGTTTCTTTTTCAAGTAACGTTTACCCAGGAAGGGTCTGATTATAAATATTCTCAAGAAGCTGAATTTTCAGTGACTGCATTGTATTCCTGAGGACTCTAGTTATTTTTCGTGAGTCCCCCCAACCCCCAACCCAAGGAGGTGGTCTTAGGACCCGGACATTTGTCTGTCTGCTGCACCTCCCTTCTTACTTCAGCCAAACTGTTGCTAAATTCTCCTGCTTGCTATAGCAGACCGGTATAAAATTTGCTTTCTTTCTAAGCACCTTCTTGCTATTTTTCAGTTCTTAACTAATATTTAAGAACTTTTTGCTCTGGCCTCTTTTTCCAAGTTGAAAATGCCATGATGATCATCTGTTTTTAAGTCTTCCTTTGTTTCCTTATGGTGACTCTCTCTCTCTCTCTCTCTCCCCCCCCCATCTGTATCTATATCTATATCTATATATATATTTTTTTTGCGGTACGCGGGCCTCTCACCGTTGTGGCCTCTCCCGTTACGGAGCACAGGCTCCGGACGCGCAGGCTCAGCGGCCATGGCTCACGGGCCCAGCCTCTCCGTGGCATGTGGGATCCTCCCGGACCGGGGCACGAACCCGTGTCCCCTGCATCGGCAGGTGGACTCTCAACCACTGCGCCACCAGGGAAGCCCAAGGTGACTATATTTTTACTTGCAATGTCAGGCTCCAGTTTTCTCATCTCTGAAAGTCATCCTTTTTTCCCCCCTCTCAAAAACACTTTATGCTATCTTTTCTAAGTATCTGCTATCTCTTTCAAGCATCTAATGAGCTTGGTAATTTAATTTCAATGGGAAAAATCATTATTTTTCACCCTGTTTGTCCCAAGTGGTGTGCAAAGAAGAGGGCATGCCCTGATCAGTATTTGACATAGAGTTATGTTTAGCATACTTGTACAGTGGAAGAAATTTAGGGTCAGGAGTGAGAGAAATGTAAGTAACATTTCTTTGAGGTAGGCCTTGAACAATGAGGAGTTCCCCAAAGTGGAATGGGGGTAGGGGAACCTTTGCAGGCAAGGCAACAGCATGTATCAAATTATGGTGCTGTGATAGGAAAGAGCATGGAGTTGATACTGACATCCAGGGTACCTGAAAAGTAAGGTACAGTCAGTTCTGCTTTAAACACTTGTTTGGAAGCATGGATTTGTTCCAGTGGGATTGATACTTTAGGAAACAAGTTGAATATAACGGGAATATTGAGTTTAGTGTGCATAATTTCATCATTGGTAATAGGTAAACAGAAAATTGAACTCAGCTGAACCAAGCCATGTAGACTATATACACTTCAGACATCCACCAGCTATCTCAGTTGACTGTGTGTGCCATGAGCCACACCCTGTGCACGTCTCTTGTTACAACACTCACCCTATTTCCCAATAACTCATGAGCTGCAGACCTGGTTAAGTGCCATAGTTGTAGTATGTATGCATTTCTTAACCATTTAATTTGTCAAACTGTGCTGTCATTTTTGTTAGGTTTTTGTTAGCTTCTTACCGTGTGTGTGTAAGTTTACCATCTTAAGTTTTTGGGTGTTATACCCTTAATTCCACTTTTTCCCATAAACCCTGTGGACTTTTTGTGTCGTATGGTGATTTTTAGGAAAACATACATCTGTAACTACAAATGAGGCCGGACCGGTGAGTTGTTGGCTATACACGTGAAGGCAATGGGTTCGATCATTTTGGAACATTTGCAATATTCTTGGGCCTCTTGGAGTCTGGCCGATTTTTTTGAGCTACCACGTGAAGCTTTTAACTTCCTCTGGCCCACTTAATGTTCTTCCTACGGCTTTCCTGCTTTTTCTCTTAGAACATTCCCAACATTCCCTTTATAATAGGTGCTTGCTGTCCTGGGAGCCAAAGACCATTGACTTAATATTTTACTTTCTAGGGAGAGAGTTGAAGAGAAGAGGATCTGGATTTCACTGCCAAGGTTAATGTCTTTAGAGAATTGGGTTTGGCTAGCCATTTGGTGACTGCATGCATCCATTCATTAGCCAGCGCACTTGTGCAACTGCCTGAATGGAAGGCTGTGCCTTGTGCTACGGAGCTCTGGGGGCAGTGCTATTTGAGACCAGCTCCCCTCTTATGCAGATGAGGGAATTCCCTCTGTGGGGCGCTGCTGGGCTGCCCTTTGCTGTAGGTATAGCAGCATTTATAAGCTTCTGCCTCCCCGCTGCCACCGCCACTACAGTCTGCACGTCGGCTCTGTTTAGTGGCTCTTGGTTTACTCCACACACATACACCCCAGCCCAGCCCAGGTTCATGATTCAGTAGAAGCAGCTAAGATTCCTAGCTTTGTGCTTGGGTGCCATCCACACAGGCCCAGCATGCCTGCCTCCTGTGAGTTCTAGAGTTGGAGGTTGTTAATGGCCTCAGCACCTGAGGTCAATTTGTCCCCTTGGCCTCTGGTATCTTTTCAACCTCTGGTGGAAAGCTTAGGTTTCCTTCATTATATTACCCTTGCTTCTGGCCCCCAGCAATTGCCTTGTTTGTATCACTGGCCCGCTCCAGAGCCCAGACCACTGTGACTGAAAGAAAATCAGAAGTTAGGGGTCAGAGAGGTGGAGAGGCCACTCGGCTTTGCTTCTGTGCTATGCCAGAGAAACCCTTCTGCAAAGGAGTAGTTATAGGACCAAGTAGGCAGCTTCTGAGCTGCCAAAATTAGTTGGTTGAATTTGGTGTCTATTAATATCCCTCCCAGTTGTGAAAATCCTCCAAATCAATCACTGATACAGCCTCATCAGACGTGGCCGTGAGAGAAGTAAGGTGCCCTTCCCGCCTGCACCCCTCCACCCCCCCGCCCCCAGGCTCCAGGGGTTTCATTGACAAAAGGGTCAACCTAGTATTTGGGGGAAATTGATCATAAACCTGCATGTGAAGCTGTGGAGAAATTTCTAAGAACAGTGTCGCTGAGTAGAGAATGAGCCAAGGTCCTCTTTGGCTGTGTTAGAGTCGTAGGTGTGTCCTGCAGATCCCAGGACATGGTGGAGACTGAGGGTCCCAATACAGGTGAGCTCTTTACAGGTGTTTCTGGGGCTGTACCTACTGCAGAGTGTTTCTGAATACTCGACTAAATCCTATTTAAACTATCTAGGAAAAAAGCATTAGGTGAAGTTTATTTTTTAATTTTTTTGTTGTGGTAAAATATACATAACGTAAAATAGACGATTTATAACCACTTTTAGGTGTTCAGTGGCATTAAGTAAATTCACATTGTTGTGCAACCATCACCATCTATCTCCAGAACTTTTTTCATCTTCCCAGACAGAAACTCTGTATTCATTAAAGGATAACTCCCTGTTCGCCCTTCCCCTAGTCCCTGGCAATCACCATTCTACTTCTCTCTCTGAATTTGATGTCTTGGGACCTCAGATAAGAGGAATTATGCAATGTTTGCCCTTTTGTTTCTTATTTCACTGAGCATAATGTCTTCAGGGTTCATCCATGTTGCAGCAGGTATCAGAATTTTCTTTTTAAGGCTGAATAATATTCTTTTTACTGTGGATTTTTTTTTCTCATCATTTTAAAAAAGCTGAGGTTCATTCTTAATTCTGGAGCCTTGTACCTCAAGACCTGAATCGCAAACAAAAGTAGAACATCGCTATGCCCAAAGAGCTGTTCTTTTTCTCTAGTAGAAGCAAAAGGCAATCCTTGATGGGTCCTTTGTTTGGAGAAAAGGAAAGAACTTCCCTGAGTGACAAATCACTGAGCAGGTGTGAAGTCTCCTTGGCTCTGGTGTCCCTTTCAGGCTTCTGAGACTGACTGCTTCATCAGGGTCATAAGGTTAATGTGTGAAAGACCCAGTTACTGTCTCTCAGCTTAGTTAGGTGCTTTCTGTTTTTGCCAGATCTAGTCTAGTCCCTGCAAAAACCTCGGGAGATCGGTGGTCGAGGCTGCTGAGCCTGCTTTAGGAATAAATAACTGGGAGAGGGTTGCCCCACTGCCTCAGTGCTGGCTCGTCAACTTCCTTTAAGCCTAAGCAGGAGTGATTAGCCACATCCTGCCAAGTCTTTTCTGGAAATGAATTAAGCCTTGCTGAGAGCCGGAAACATTTGTTCCACTTCTTCCTGGGGCTGAAAGTTTGCTTTGCTCTCATCTAGTAGCACTCACACTTGGAAGAAGAGCTATGGTTTCTGGCTTTTCTGATGTAATCCATATTTATTACTTGATTTATTGATTGTCTTTCCACTTAGAGTATATGCTCCAGGAGTGTCTCTCTCTTTTAAAAAATAAATAAATAAATTTATTTATTTATTTATTTATATATTTGGCTGTGTTGGGTCTTTGTTGCTACGCACGGGCTTTCTCTAGTTGCAGTGAGTGGGGGCTACTCTTCGTTGCGGTGCACGGGCTTCTCATTGCAGTGGCTTCTCTTGTGGAGCATGGGCTCTAGGTGCACGGGCCTCAGTAGTTGTGACACGTGGGCTCAGTAGTTGTGGCTCACGGGCTTAGTTGCTCCGCAGCATGTGAGATCTTCCTGGACCAGGGCTTGAACCCGTGTCCCCTCCATTGGCAGGCCAATTCTTAACCACTGCGTCACCAGGGAAGCCCCAGGAATGTCTCTTGTTCGCCATTATATTTCTAGCCCCTGAAGTAGTGTCTGACCAGAGTAGGCACCTGTACATAGTTGCTGAATTACTCAGATGATAGGGTGCCTCCAGGGTGCTGGGAACCTACTGGGCCCTTTGATTTATCATCACGGCTGCAAGGTAAGGGATATTTTTCTGACATTGAAGATGATAAAACTGAGACATGGAGATCAAGTATTTGTGCAGGGCTCTGGAGCTCATTTGGCCAGTCTCATCATTGCTCTCTATACCATGCACCCTCCTCTGTATAACAAGCAAGACGTTCATATTTTTCTTAAGTACTAAGGTCTGGATGTTGATGTGACAGTGGCATCAAAGTTCATTTAAGAAGCTTTGAAGGGAATTCCCTGGCAGTCCAGTTGTTAGAACTCCGCACTTTCACTGCCTAGGGCTCGGGTTCGATCCCTGGTTGGAGAACTAAGATCCCACAAGCCGCGAGGTGCAGCCAAAATAATAAAAAGGAGAGACGTGACCTAGACTGTTGGTACTAGCCAGTGCCTAATCAGTTGCTGGTAAATTGGCATCACCCTGATGAGATTCTGTAGGATTTAGGCTTTTCTCTGCCTTTACCATGCCAACATGAAGGGGTTGCCCCGGCCACTTCAGTCGGACTCACTCTGCTTGTGTCTCAGAATGGCCATTTATGAGTTTACAGTGAGATCTGCTTTACAGTTGCCCCACAGAATGAGTGAGTGACCCAGTGTGTCTGAGTATCCTCTCCCGGAAGGAAAACGCACAAGGAGCCACCTTAGAATCCAGATTGCCTGGGACTTGTGGAAGCAGTGCTGGGGAGTTTGGTCTCAGATTTTCAGTGAGTGATTATATCAGCCTTGGCTGCCCTGGCTTGTGTGAGGGCTCTGTGTGCCTGCCGTGGGCTGGGCTGGACAGAGCTGCTCACCCAGACATCTCCCTTGGCCTCGCTGCATAGTTGCTGCTTCCTTCTGTCTCTGGTGCACCCCTCCCCTCCCCTTTTCTGCTGACTCTTCCTTTCTTGGCTTGTGGGAAAACTGGTGGGAGATACGGTGACAGAATCCGGCTCTAGTCTAACACTGCCAGTCTGTTTCTAACCATCATGTGTGTAGACGTACACATATAATCACATCCACATAGGCGTCACATATATATGATTACGTGTGTCACACTCCTAACTAGAGTTGGGGGGTATCATCTTTAGTGTCCATAATAGCTTCCTGGGAAGAAAAATCAACCTCTAACAGTAACGTCACAATTGAGTAGACCATTAAATCTGTAAGAACACTGAAAGACTAATCTCACCAACCCCCCTCCCATCTAGTCAGGGGCCTCACGTCTTTCCACTACCTCCAAGCCACACGGCTTTCTTCTTGCTTGGGTTCCTCTAAGTCTCCACGCAGGTCTGCATTCTGACATGTCCAGTTTCCCTTTGGTCCTCAGCGCCCAGGTGCCGCAGTCTCCAGATGCATCTCTGTCTGAAACCCTTGATGGCCCTGCCCCTGGGGTGTGGGTTAGGAGGCCTGTGGGGTTGCGTCACGCCACTGTGTGGCCCTCAGTTCTCACTGCTGACACACTACTTGTCTAGGGCAGATAATTCCTCTCCCCTTCGATGCCCTGCTGCCCACCCGATTTGTTTGTTAAATAAGTCCGGTTACTTTCTGGCCTCATCTTCAGTGTCACTTCCTCCGCGCAGCCCAGCTTGGCCCTCAGTAACAGTTTGGGCCTCCGCTTGCTTGGTAGACAGTGTCCAGCTCCCTGTGGCCGGCTCACTGGCCTCGTTCTGGTTCCCCTGCCTGTTTACTGCTGCTTTCTCCTTGAAATGCCAGCTTTTGTCTAACCGATACCTCCAAGTTCTCCAAGCTTTGTTTCTGGCTTTTTATTCTCTTTACAGGCTTCTTTTTTCTCTACCTGACTCCCCAGATTTTAACACAGATTCTAAAACCTCTACCTCCACCCTAGTTATCTCTCCTCTGAGTTTTTCAGCTACCTTTGGACCTTTCTACTTGGATACCCCACATGCAGCATTTCTAAAACTAAAGCTGGCTACCCTTGACACCTGTTTCTTTTTATCCCTTCTCTAGCCCGGTTTCATGGCATTACTACCATGGAATAACCAGTTAGACACCTTGGCATGGGTTGGTCTCCCCTCACCCTCCTGTCAGAGCTTTCGGGATTCCTGACATCTGGCCTTCTTGACCATTCCCAGTGCCAAGCTCTACCCCAGGTCTTTTCTTAGTGGCAGGGACAACATTTACCACTCCTCTCTCACCTCCAAGCCTTCAGTAAACATGAGCATCTGCTTTGGGCAAGAGGTGAGCTAGGTACAAAGTATCCTCTGTGGCACTTCCATCAAGTGAGGGCATGCTGGGACTTCCCTGGTGGCACAGTGGTTAAGAATCCACCTGCCAATGCACGGGACACAGTTTCGATCCTTGCTCCCAGAAGATCCCACATGCTGTGGAGCAACTAAGCCCGTGCACCACAACTACTGAGCCTGTGCTCTAGAGCCCTCAAGCCACAACTACTGAAGCCTGCACGCCTAGAGCCCGTGCTCCACAACAGGGAAGCCACCACAGTGAGAAGCCACACACTGCAACAAAGAGTAGCCCCCGCTTGCTGGAACTAGAGAAAGCCCGCGTGCAGAAACGGAGACCCAATGCAGCCAAAAATAAATTAAAAGAAAAAAAAAGTGAGATCTTGCTGAATGACTGCAGTTTGCTTTGGAAACCAAGGGGTGGTGGGGCCATTTGCTAAGATGGAGTGCTGGCATGTTAGAAGGAGTTTCTTTCTGGACACACTAAATTTGAGGAACCTGGAAAACATCTGTGTTCCATACTGTTTCTGGAATTAATACATCAGATTCTGGCTTAACTTTGTTTAAGGCTGGGGGGCTTCTGGCATCAGACTGCCCTGGTTTAAATCTAGGCTCTAGTGTTTACTCGGTGTGGACTTCGGGCAAGTTACTTAACCCCTGGTCATCCTTAGCTCCCTTGTGTGTGAAATGGTGATCATAACAGTACGTGCCTCCTTGTTTGGTGAGAGGAGGATTACAGGAGATGGTGCTTGGAAAGTGCTTAGTGTCTTGAACGTAGAAGTGGCCTCTGAGTTTTAGCTATCGTTAGTTTTATTGTTCTGATGACCTCTATTAGCCTGCATGATCCAGAACCCTTTGCAGTTGGCGAGAGCCACTTTTCCCATGACCCCTAGCCTCTCTGTTCACACACTGCACTTCCATGTCCCCAAACTGGTCTGCTGGAAATGCCGCGCCCACCCCCCCCAAACCCCCCCGCATCTTCCTATCTTCCCGCCTCCATTCTCTGGTGAAATCCAGCCCCTTGGCAGATTTCCCTAAGGCGGCCAGCCTTCCAACTTTTTATGTCGTCTGACCACTGACCTTTATTATCCCCTAAAGAAAAACACAGATATGGAACAAATTGCTAGTTGGCGTTGGGCATGGGAGGGCGTGGCAGAATCTGGAGAATGAGGAAGCTCTGGGAAGCAGCCGCTGGGGCTCAGGAGGCTGGTTTCAGAGAGCAGGGAGGGTGTGCAAGCTGAGGAATGGGGGCCCCTCCAGATGGTTGCAGGACATGTCTTTAATGATCATATTTGAAAACCTAAAAATTAAACAAGTAGGAGGCAAGAGGCTTATGGAGCAACCAAGGTATGTGCATTAAATTATTTCCCTTTGCTCAGCGGACCTATCTCTTCCTCCTCTGTCAGTGACATTTTTATCAGATTTTTCTCAATTCTAAGAGACACCACTGAGATAGATAAGGTTTCCCCCAAAAGCTGCATCATGGCTGTATACTCAAACATAAGATACTTCTTGTGGTTAGCAACAGGAAGTACGGCGGATCTGGGACTATGTGTGATCTGGTCTTGTGAGTCCTAAGTGCCTGTTGAGGTGTTCAGAACACCTGGCTTGAACACCTTCTGTTCAAGCCAGGTGTCCTGTCCTCATCTCGGGTGGTGTTGCATTGGGAAGCATTTGTGCCATTCTCGAGTGAGAGCACCTGTGGGCCAGCCTGAGGGCTGTCAGGAGATGTTGTGCTGTAGGCCACCCGCGAGTCTCCCTGGAGAGAGTGACACGGTGAAGAGATAACTCTCTAAACCACTGAGTGGATAATGGGAGATGGGGGGCATGCACGGATGCAGACCACCATGTGCTGGAGAAAGAGGCTCAGCTGGCTGGGCAGTCCTTTTATCTTTATTTTTTTAATCTTCTTCGAATTTTATTTAATCTATTTTTTTATATAGCAGATTCTTATTAGTTATCCATTTTATACGTATTAGTGTGTATATGTCAATCCTAATCTCACAATTCATGACGCTACCACCACCCCCGCCGCCACTTTTCCCCCTTGGTGTTGATACGTTTTTTCTCTACTTCTGTGTCTCAATTTCTGCCCTGCAAACTGGATCTGTACCAGTTTTCTAGGTTCCACATATATGCATTAATATACGGTATTTGTTTTTCTCTTTCTGACTTACTCCACTCTGTTTGACAGTCTCTGGATTCATCCATGTCTCTACAAATGACCCAGTTTCATTCCTATTTATGGCTGAGTAATATTCCATCGTATGTATGTACCACATCTTTATCCATTTGTCTGTCAGTGGGCATTTAGTTTGCTTCCATGACCTGGCTATTGTAAATAGTGCTGCAGTGAACATTGGGGTGTATGTGTCTTTTTAAATTATGGTTTTCTCTGGGTATATGCCCAGTAGTGGGATTGCTGGGTCATATGGTAATTCTGTTTTTAGTTTTTTAAGGAACCTCCATAGTGGCTGTATCAATTTACATTCCCACCAACAGTGCAAGAGGGTTCCCTTTTCTCCACACCCTCTCCAGCATTTGTTGTTTGTGGATTTTCTGATGATGCCCATTCTAACCGGTGTGAGGTGTAGTTTTGATTTGCATTTCTCTAATAATTAGTGATGTTGAGTAGCTTTTCATGTGCTTCTTGATCATCTGTATGTCCTCTTTGGATAAATGTCTATTTAGTCCTTCTGCCCATTTTTGGATTGGGTTGTTTGTTTTTTTGATAATGAGCTGCTTGAGCTGTTTATATATTTTGGAGATTAATCCTTTGTCCGTTGATTCATTTGCAAATATTTTCTCCCATTCTGAGGTTGTCTTTTCTTCTTGTTTGTAGTTTCCTTTGCTTTGCAAAAGGTTTTAAGTTTCATTAGGTCCCATTTGTTTATTTTTGTTTTTATTTCCATTACTCGAGGAGGTGGATCAAAAAACATCTTGCTGTGATTTATGTCAGAGTATTCTTCCTATGTTTTCCTCTAAGAGTTTTATGGTGTCTGGCCTTACATTTAGGTCTTTAATCCATTTTGAGTTTTTTGTGTGTGTATGGTGTTAGGGAGTGTTCTAATTTCATTCTTTTACATTTAGCTGTCCAGTTTTCCTTATTGAAGGAAACCACTTATTGAAGAGGTCGCCTTTTCTCCATTGTATATTCTTGCCTCCTTTATCAAAGATAAGGTGACCATATGTGTGTGGGTTTATCTCTGGGCTTTCTCTCCTGTTCCATTGATCTATGTTCCTGTTTTTGTGCCAGTACCATACTGTCTTGATTACTGTAGCTTTGTAGTATAGTCTGAAGTTAGGGAGTCTGATTCCTCCAGCTCCATTTTTTCCCCTCAAGACTGCTTTGGCTATTCGGGGTCTTTTGTGTCTCCATACAAATTTTAAGATTTTTTGTTCTAATTCTGTAAAAAATGCCATTGGTAATTTGTTAGGGATGGCATTGAATCTGTAAATTGCTTTGTGTAGTATAGTCATTTTCACAGTATTGATTCTTCCAATCCAAGAACATGGTATATTTCTCCATCTGTTTGTATCATCTTTGATTTCTTTCATCGTTGTCTTATACTTTTCTGCATACAGGTCTTTTTTCTCCCTAGGTAGGTTTATTCCTAGGTGTTTTATTCTTTTTGTTGCAGTGGTAAGTGGGGGTGTTTTCTTAATTTCTCTTTAAGATTTTTCATCATTAGTGTATAGGAATGCAGGAGATTTCTGTGTATTAATTTTGTATCCTGCTACTTTACCAAATTCATTGATTAGCTCTAGTAGTTTTCTAGTGGCATCTTTAGGATTCTTTATGTATAGTATCATGTCATCTGCATACAGTGACAGTTTTACTTTTTCTTTTCCAATTTGTATTCCTTTTATTTCTTTTTCTTCTGTGATTGCCGTGGCTTGGACTTCCAAAACTATGTTGCATAACAGTGGTGAGAGTGGACATCCTTCTCTTGTTCCTGATCTTAGAGGAAATGCTTTCTGTTTTTCACCATTGAGAATGATGTTTGCTCTGGGTTTGTCGTATATGGCCTTTACTATGTTGAGGTAGGTTCCCTTTATGCCCACTTTCTGGAGAGTTTTTATCATAAATGGGTGTTGAATTTTGTCAAAAGCTTTTTCTGCATCTATTGAGATGATCATATGGTTTTTACCCTTCAATTTGTTAATAGGGTGTATCCCATTGATTGATTTGCATATATTGAAGAATCCTTGCATCCTTGGGATAAATCCCACTTGATCATGGTGTATGATCCTTTTAATGTGTTGTTGGATTCTGTTTGCTAGTATTTTGTTGAGGATTTTTGCATGTATATTTGTCAGTGATATTGGTCTGTAATTTCCTTTTTTTGTAGCGTCTTTGTCTGGTTTTGGTATCAGGGTGATGGTGGCCTCATAGAATGAGTTTGGGAGTGTTCCTTCCTCTGCAATTTTTGGGAAGAGTTTGAGAAGGATGGGTGTTAGCTCTTCTCTAAATGTTTGATAGAATTCACCTGTGAAGCCATCTGGTCCTGGACTTTTGTTTGTTGGAAGATTTTTAATCACAGTTTCAATTTCATTAGTTGTGATTAGTCTGTTCATATTTTCTAATTCTTCCTGTTTCAACATTTTTTTTGCGGTACGCGGGCCTCTCACTGTTGTGGCCTCTCCTGTTGCGGAGCACAGGCTCCAGACCCGCAGGCTCAGTGGCCATGGTTCAAGGGCCTAACCGTTCCGCAGCATGTGGGATCTTCCCAGACCGGGGCACGAACCCGAGTCCCCTGCATCGGCAGGCGGACTCTCAACCACTGCGCCAACAGGGAAGCCCCCTGGTTCGATCTTGAACGTTTATACCTTTCTAAGAATTTGTCCCTTTCTTCCAGGTTGTCCATCTTATTGGCATAGAGTTACTTGTAGTAGTCTCTTAGGATGCTTTGTATTTCTGTGGTGTCTGTTGTAACTTCTCCTTTTTCATTTCTAACTTTATTGATTTGAGTCCTCTCTCTCTTTTTCTTGATGAGTCTGGCTAATGGTTTATCAGTTTTGTTTATCTTCTCAAAGAACCAGCTTTTAGTTTTATTGAACTTTGCTGTTGTTTTCTTTGTTTCTATTTCATTTATTTCTGCTCTGATCTTTATGATTTTTTTCCTTCTACTAACTTCGGGTTTTGTTTGTTCTTTATTTAGTTTCTTTAAGTGTAAAGTTAGATTGTTTATTTGAGATTTTTCTTGTTTCCTCAGGTAGGCTTGTATTGCTATAAACTTACCTCTTAGAACTGCTTTTGCTGCATCCCATAGGTTTTGGATCATCGTATTTGCGTTGTCATTTGTCTCTAGGTATTTTTTGATTTCCTCTTTGATTTCTTCAGTGATCTCTTGGTTATTTAGTAACGTACTGTTTAGCCTTCATGTGTTTGTGTTTTTTACATTTTTTTCCCTGTAATTGATTTCTAATCTCATGGTGTGGTCAGAAAAGATGCTTGATATGATTTCAGTTTTCTTTACTGAGACTTGATTTGTGACCCAAGACGTGATCTATCCTGGAGATTGTTCCGTGCGCACTTGAGAAGAAAGTGTAATCTGCTATTTTCGGATGGAATGTGCTATAAATATCAATTAAATCTATCTGGTCTGTTGTGTCATTTAAAGCTTGTGTTTCCTTATTAATTTTCTGTTTGGATGATCTGTCCATTGGTGTAAGTGAGGTGTTGAAGTCCCCCACTATTATTGTGTTACTGTCAATTTCCTCTTTTATGGCTGTTAGCAGTTGCCTTATGTATTGAGGTGCTCCTGTGTTGGGTGCATATGTGTTTATAATTGATATGTCTTCTTGGATTGATTCCTTCATCATTATGTAGTGTCTTTCCTTGTTTCTTGTAACATTCTTTATTTTAAAGTCTGTTTTATCTGATATGAGTATTGCTATTCCAGCTTTGTTGTGATTTCCATTTGCATGGAATATCTTTTTCCATCCCCTCAACTTTCAGTCTGTCTGTGTCCCTAGGTCTGAAGTGGGTCTCTTGTAGACAGCATATATTTGGGTCTTGTTTTTGTATCCATTCAGCGAGCCTGTGTCTTTTGGTTGGAGCATTTAATCCATTCACGTTTAGGGTAATTATTGCTAGGTATGTTCCTGTTACCATTTTCTTAATTGTTATGGGTTTGCTTGTGTAGGTCCTTTTCTTCTCTTGTGTTTCCCAGTTAGAGAAGTTCCTTTAGCGTTTGTTGTAGAGCTGGTTTGGTGGTACTGAATTCTCTTAGCTTTTTTTTTTTTTTTTTTTTTTTGCGGTACACGGGCCTCTCACTGTTGTGGCCTCTCCCGTTGCGGAGCACAGGCTCCGGATGCGCAGGCTCAGCGGCCATGGCTCACGGGCCTAGCCGCTCCGTGGCATGTGGGATCTTCCCGGACCAGGGCACGAACCCGTGTCCCCTGCATTGGCAGGCGGATTCTTAACCACTGCACCGCCAGGGAAGCCCTCTCTTAGCTTTTACTTGTCTGTAAAGCTTTGATTTCTCCATCGAATCTGAATGAGATCCTTGCCTGGTAGAGTAATCTTGGTTGTAGATTCTTTCCTTTTATCACTTTAAATATGTCATGCCCCTCCCTTCTGGCTTGTAGAGTTTCTGCTGAGAAATCAGCTCTTAACCTTATGGGAGTTCCCTTGTATGTTACTTGTTGTTTTTGCTTTGTTGCTTTCAGTAATTTTTCTTTGTCTTTAATTTTTGTCAGTTTGATTGCTATGTGTCTTGGCATGTTTTTCCTTGGGTTTATCCTGCCTGGGACTCTCTGAGCTTCCTGGACTTGGGTGGCTACTTCCTTTCCCATGTCAGGGAAGTTTTCAACTATAATCTCTTCAAAGATTTTCTCAGGTCCTTTCTCTCTCTTCTCCTTCTGGGACCCCTATACTGCGAATGTTGTTGTGTTTAATGTTGTCCCAGAGGTCTCTTAGGCTGTCTTGATTTCTTTTCATTCTTTTTTCTTTATACTGTTCCACAGCAGTGAATTCCACCATTCTGTTTTCCAGGTCACTTATCCGTTCTTCTGCCTCAGTTATTCTGTGATTGATTCCTTGTAGTGTATTTTTCATTTTAGTTATTGTATTGTCCATCTCTTGTTTGTTTGCTCTTTAATTCTTATAGATCTTTGTTAAACATTTCTTGCATCTTCTCAATCTTTGCCTCCATGCTTTTTCTGAGATCCTGGATCATTTTCACTATCATTATACTGAATTCTTTTTCTGGAAGGTTGCGTATCTCCACTTCATTTAGTTGTTTTTGTGGGGTTTTATCTTGTTCCTTAATCTGGTACATAGCCCTCTGCCTTTTCATCTTGTCTGTCTTCCTGTGAATGAGGTTTTTGTTCCACAGGCTGCAGGATTGTAGTTTTTGTTGCTTCTGATGTCTGCTCTCTGCTGGATGAGGCTATCTGGGCAGTCCCATTAATGTGTCTTCTCCTGGCAAACCTCCTCTGGCCTCTCCTTGTCCTCCTGGTTTCTTTTGCACCTGGCTCATATGCCCCAGTTACCACAGCTGAGCTGCCTGCCAGCAGCCACCCCGAGATAGGAGCTGGTGGCTGGATTTATTCATCGCTGTATTCCGGGGAAGGAGCCATACTGATAAGTGAATGAGGTGGGGAGATGTGCAGTCCTGGGTTCTTTTTTAAAGCTGGATTGGGTGCAGTGTTGCACAGCACTTTAGGGCTTGAGCAAAGGGGTGGAGCTGTTCAGTGGGCGGTACATTTGGAGAGACTGCAAGGCTGGTGCTGGCAGAACAAGTCAGTGATACCCACCCACAGTCCTTGAGCCTTTAAAACTGTGCACACTGGTCCAAGTGCTCTTTGCATTAACTCCTGTAATCCTCACCCAACCATTGAGGTGGGTGCTATCTTGTTCTATAGATAAGGAAGTAAGGCACAGAGAAGTTCAGTGTTTCGCCCGAGGTCACAAGTAGGGGTTATGGAAGCCTGACCCCTGTCCAAGCTGTCTGGCTCTGGAGAAGTGCTCTAACTGTAAGGCCAGCTTGCCTCCACAGGCAATGCTTAGGAGTTAGGACGTGATGGGGAACCAGGGAAAGGCTGTGGGGGTCGGCTGTATGTTTTAGAGAGACGCGTTGGCAGTAGGGTAGAAGGATACCAGGAGATGGGCAGTCGTTTGGAGGAGGTAGCGGCACTGGAGATGAGAAGAAAGATGGGTTTGAGAGTGGTCCTGCATTAATTTCGCTCAGATACGACTAGTTCTCCCCAGCTCCGAGGCCATTGTCCTAGGCCATTGGGTTCCCATGTTGTAGCCTCTGGAGCAGAACCGTCAGAATTGCCTAGGAGTGCAGAGTTTTGAGCCCCATCCCAGACCTGCTGAATCAGAATCTAGTTTAACAAGCCCTCCAGGTGAGCCTGACGTCCAAGCCACTATCACCCAGGACCAGGTGACCAGAGCCTTCTCCTTGCTTTGACTCTGCTCTGGTCCCTCAGCCTTGCCCTGAGCTCAGGCCCTCCCCCGCTAGAAGCCCTTCTACACGGGTTACACCCTGACTCCTGGCTTCACGTTTTTGCTTCTCATTTGCTGCTTTATCCACTACATCCCTGAACACTGATATATCGTGGTTAGTTGTCACCTTCCAGTGGGCCCTGAGTGAATGCAAGGGCCTCGCATTCTCCAGTAGCCTCCGCATCTGCTGCCTTCTCTGCTCTTCCTGGAACCTGCTTGGCTTCCCAATTCACAGTTTCTAGGTTTTTGTCTACTCGTGTTGCCAGTGACAGAAGTCTCAGCTGGGCACACAGGGTGGATCAGGGTTGGTGGCTCTCATCTGCTCCCCTAAATTATCAGCTCCTCCAGAGAGCAACAGTTCCCAGTCATTGGGAAGAGGCCGAGGCTCTGGGCTCTGGACTGGCCTGGGAAGCTCTGTTCCTTCCTGGTTGCTAGGTGTTGGTGAGGTCACGTGTAAGCAGTTCTGATTCTCTTGTCTTTTCCCAGAAGCTAGTACAGGACTGTGCAGGAGGGTGTTCTTTTGTTTTGGTTTTGTTTGTTTGTTTGTTTTGTGGGGTGGAGGGGTTTCCATTTGTTTATTGATCTTCTCCTCATTACTCCAGAGAGGATTCAAGATGGGAGGGGGCTTCAGCATCACCCACCCTCCCAGTCGGCAGGGATCCTCAGAGCATGTGCAGTGAGGCACGGTCACTGTATCCTGGGAAGCTAGGAACTGAAGGCTGTGAGCTCTGGGTCCCTAGCCTCGCGCGGTCAAAGTAATGGCACAGGACCCGCTTTGCTAAGCCTGAGTGAGGCAAGCCGCATCTGCACAGGTTGCGCGAGAGGGCTCAGGATTTCTCCTTTCTAACTGAGGCACCAGGGCTCTGTCCCCTCTGCCTGCTCCCTCGGCGGGTCACAGAACATCACCATGCTGGCTGCCTGGGTTTAACCAGAGCGAATCATGCCATGCCCAGCAGCTGGCTGGGGCCCTGCCATTTGCACTGTCTCCTAGCACAGCCTGGTGGGGCGGGGGTGGGCACAAGCTTGGACAAAGGCCAGAGCCTGTCTTTCAACTGGGCCTCACAGGGGCAAGTCCAGACAGGCAGGGAGGGTGCCATGGGCTGAGGAGAATCTGGGGGGGTTTCAACGGCCAGAAAGGAGGGCGAGAGGTGGCATAATGTTTCCAACTGCAGGCTTTGGGGTCAGGTAGTCCCGTGTTTTACAAGAATGCTTGCTTCCTAAGAAGAACATGGATTAAGGACATAAATTGCATTAAGTGTTCAGCAAAGCACGCAGCTGACAGAAAAGACCAGTAAATGATTGAACTGAGCTTTGCTGTCGATGATGCAGGGGGCAGCATTTATCAACTTGATGATCTTTGTTTTTCAGGGCTTGAAGATACTGGAAGTCTGTTTGGCTACAAATTCCTATGCTAGCCAGAGGATGAGTAATGAGCAGGCATGAGAGGTTGAGCATTCAACTTCTCTGCAAATCCTGGTATAGATCACCTTCTCCTCTATAGGTTGGAACCACAGAGCACAATGAGTACGGTGAGTTTTGTAAGTTCATGAATTTTATTTTTTCAGGCTAAACAATTACTTCACCCCTTGTGTACCCTAATGAGAGCACCGTAAAGGTGTTTCTAAGTAACCCTGGTTCTTACAGGAGTGTGCACAGGACCTTCTGGTAGTCGCACCAACCTGCTTGTCTTAGGTCAGAGTCCAGTGTTCTGGGTGGTGCCCTAAAGACAGAAGGCTGAGGATGGTTGAGGGTTTTGAAGTTTTATACCTCCAGAGCAGCTGTCAGTGTCCCAGAAATATTAGGGCTCTGGTTTATTTAATTATTTACAGCCCAATCTTCCGTTTTTCCTTCTATTTCTTTTCCCTGTGTAGTTCTTGGTCCAATGTGAGCATCGGTAGCGGTAATAATCCTTGGTGAGTTTTCTTAGGGTCAGTGACCAAAGTTGGTAAGTCATTGTAACTCCTGTTTAGAGCTTTTATCAGACTGCAGGGGCAGCTCTGGTTTGGTGTAACCCAGATGTCACCTGGAGCCCCTTGAGTCCGGAGAGTGCCTGAAGGTCCCCCTCCCCACTTTACTCCCTACTAACAGGGCTGCTCATATGATCTAAACTCAAAACAGCTGTTTTCTGAGATAGTGCATTCACATCAGGTGGACCAGATGTGAAACTCATACTCTTTTTCCAGGTTCCAGAAGTGCTGTGAATGGTGTTGGGTGGGGGGTGCAGGATAAGGCTGAAAAAACGGTTCCCAGGGTGATAGAAACAGTGGTAGAAATCCTGTAGACTCTGTTCACCGACCCCCACCCCCTCCCCTTGGCCCATCCCTTCTGACCACTCCTGGCCCCCACTGTGTTCCAGACCCACCGTTGACGTTCATACACAAAAGGGCCTTTGTTTCGCTGGAGCTATCTTTTTAAAGGGCAGGTGACCTCCCATCTTGGTCCCGTATCTGCAGGTTGCCACCACAGTTCACCTTAAGGAAACCTCCTAAGCCTGGGCACCTCACCTCTGAAGCCCACGCTCTGCCCAGGCAGGACCTGAACAGACTGAGCAGTGTAGCCTCTTATAAGAGTGTGTGAAGAATTTGGTTAAAATTTCCTCAGAGTGGTGTGAATAACTTGTGTGGTGGTGATTGGATGGTCGGTTTTAACTGGAAGCTGTGAGGGCTCTGCTATTAAAAAGCAGGAGAGCGTGACAAGAGTAATAGGAAGGCAGAGGGGGCGAAGTCTTTTCCCATATTCTAGGGTTTCTTGAGCCTGGCCCTGTGCTAACAGCCACCTCCTCCCTGCCCTCGGGGAGTGCAGGTGGAAGAGGAGGTGGAGTGGGGGTTCTGGAGGCTTGGGGTGGGGGGTCATGAGATGGTCAGCCGGAGGGCATGAGGAACGTCCTCATGGTGGAGCTCACAGTGAGTAGGTTCCTGAAAGCTGTGTAAGAACTGGCTGAGTGAAGAAGGGAAGGGATGGGTCATCCAGGCTGGGAAGGGTGCCAGGTGAAGGGCAGGGAGCGGCTGAAAGAGCAGCCAGGAAAGGACTGCTGTTGGTGGGGGCGGGGGTGAGTGCTGGCAGGACACATTACTACAGTGACCACGATGGGGCTTTTAGGCTTCAGCACCTGGACTTTGGCCAGGACCTGTGACTACTTCTTAACCTCCCTCATTGGAAAAGCTGCACAGGTTGGGGCATGAAGGTTCTGTTTAGCATTGTCTGCTAAGACAGATTTGGTCCTTTTCAGAGGATGGAAGATACAAGGGCAACTTCAAAGAGAATGGGGTAAAAGTTAAGGAGCCCTAAGTAACCTGGTAGCTGCTGGGGAAACTCATATAAACACCAGGTAGTGGACTCATGCCAGCTCCCTGGAGGGACAGAGCGGCTCCTCACTGGACTGTTTGGAACAGCTGCTGTCGCTTGCCTCTGGGACTTCCTGGGGATGCTTCCCTGTTCCTTAGATCCGTGGGAGTTGCTCAACCCAGCTACATTTCCGAAACTTCTCAAGCTGCCATTTGATAAGAGAGTCAGAACACAAAAGGAAGCAGGCTTCTCTCTGTTGCCAGAGAGTTGGGCTGGGTGATGGATGTTCCTGAGTCTTGTGCACATCTCATGGACACTTGCCTGTCCTCCAGCATTTCCAGGGATAGGATGCCTACTAAGGCGTATAAGGAACTAGGGTAGTAATGCTGTCTTCTAACAGCACTCAGTACTGTACATATGGTATGTCGCCTCATCCTTAGGAGAGCTCTGCGAGTCTGGTACTGGTGAGGAAATTCAGACTTAGTAGTGAAGTAACTGCCCCACATCGCCCAGTGTGAAGCAGAGCAGGCCCGGTGCCAGTGAGGAGTGGGACAGGCCAGGGGAGAGAAGAAGCACCGAAACACAGGGAGCTAGGTTTGGGTGGGGCCGTACAGGGTGGGAGTGATGAGGCTGCGGGTCACTTGGGAGGTTCTGTCTCTTGAGGAAGATGGCAGGGGGCGGGTTCTCAACTTGTCTTTCAGGACCAGCCAGGCCCCAGCCAGGCCAGAAATGCTGGAGCGTATTGGTAAACCAGCTCAAGGACATGGAAGAAAGGCTGGTCAGGGGGTCTGGGCTGCAGATAGGCTGGTTAACAGCTCAGACCTTCCAGAGGCATGTCTCTCGGGCAGACCCTGGGAACAGCCTTTTAAAGACTTTGGTTCTTAGAGTACCTACTGTACAGCACAGGGAACTCTGCTCAGCACTTTGTAATGGTCTCTATGGATATATGTATGTGTGTAACTAATTCACTTTGCTGTATAGCAGAAACTGCACAACATTGTAAATTAACTACAATGAAAAAATTTTTTTAAAAGTTCTCATCACAAGAAAAAAAAATAAAACTTTGGTTCTTGGAGCTGTGGCGGGTGATTATTAGGGTGTAAACTACAACTTGATAGTATCCTAAAAGGTTAGAGGCCAGAAACCTTTCCCAAAGAAAGACCCACTTTTCACAGTGAATAGAAACTTGGGAAACTGAAGGGCTTTGGGCTGAAAAACAGAAGGGGTTCAGTAAGGCCAAATACAAATCCAAGGAAAATAGGTCTGTAACTTTTGGTTAAAAGAAGGGGTTTCTGGCCAAATCCCAACCTGGACCAGAGGCTTCCATAGAGTTATGTGTCATGTACTTTAGACAGACCAATAGTCTTTATAACAGAAATTTTACTTTATAGAATTTGTATTCACTATATGTTCTGGATGATTTCTCTCTATAAACATTCAGTGTTATAGAATCTCAAGTTTTGAAAGGACCCTGACCTCAGGTCTGCTCACTGGCCTCCTATTCTTCTTCTTCTTTTTTTTATTTTTTTAATTTTTTTTTGCGGTACGCGGGCCTCTCACTGTCGTGGCCTCTCCCGTTGCGGAGCACAGGCTCCAGACGCGCAGGCTCAGCCGTTCCGCGGCACGTGGGATCTTCCCGGACCGGGGCACGAACCCGTGTCCCCTGCATCGGCAGGCGGACTCTCAGCCACTGCGCCACCAGGGAAGCCCCTGTTCTTCTTAATGAGTTGATCTTTTTATTCTTTTGGCTGAAATCTTACTGGTCAGGAGCTTATGTAACTGTTTCTTTTTCCCCCGATACCCTCAGAGAAAGCGTCGTGGAGGAACAGTAAATTCTAGACAAGCCCAGAAGCGAACTCGAGAAGCATCCTCCCCCCCTGAGATGGCCCTGGAGGCAGAACCCATAGAACTTGTGGAAAGCGGTAAGATTGCCAGTGACACTGGGCATGAGTGAGCACATATGCCCAACATGCCACCTACCAGCCACGGGCCTTGTGCAAGTTACACAACCTGTAACTCAGGCTTAAGTTTCCTCATCTGAAACGGGGGATAATGCTGTGCATATATATGCAGTAGCTGCTGTGTAGAGTTATCATAGCACTGAAATGAGTCAATGACACAGGACACGTAGAACAGTGCTTGTCACGTAACACTATACGAGGTTTAGCTTATATCAGTGTATTTATAAGACCTACAGTCTCAGACTCGCCTACCGTTCGCAACTTTAAAAAGCTAAGGTGAGCAAGAGCTGCCTCCTTGGTTGCCCTGAGACTCCACAGGTTTAGAAACGGCCACTCAGCTGGGCTCACCGTCCAGCCTTTCAGGGGTGTGCAGCATGGAGTGGAGACTGCCGTGGGTCCACCTTTTCTCTTTGAAACTGTGCCTCAACTTACTTGGCCTCGGGAAGTACTCCGCTTTCTTCCTCTCCTTCATTAAGACAAAAAATTGCCCCAGCAGGCAGACTTGTTGGCAGAGCTGGGTGTGTTGGGAGTTTGGTGCAGGCAGAGGCCAGATTGGCTTTTCCCCCTTCTTCCTGCCTCGGGAGTGGCAGATGGCCTGAATCAAGTGCCTCAGCTCTGCAGGTAGTAAGGTTGTTTTTATAATTACGATGCCTGAAAACTGACATTAGAAGAGAAGCAAGCAGCTTGTCTGTAGATTTCACGGGCCCTTCAGGGGAGTGAAGTTCTCTGTATTGTCTCTGTGGTCTCTGAGCTTCACTTCTAACATAAATTCACAGCCCTGGGCCGTCCTCCCCTCCACCCCAAAGCTGATGCCCTGGTGTCTGAATTCTGCCACCCTGCAGGAGAGGCAGGTGCAGGAGGCTCCTCATTTGGGACCCTGAACCCACAAGTGGAATCTCCAACCTGGCCAAGATCTACTGCTTTCCACTGCAGCACTGCTCATCCTCAGTCAGTCTTACACCCATGTGCAGGGCTGTATGCACAAGCTGCCCGTTGGAATACCGTTTTTATTTGTAGGAGCCAAAAATTGTGTCCATCAGAAAGAGAGCGGTTCTGTAAATTATGGTATGTCCATATATGGACTATTCTTTAAAAAGAATGAAGTCATTTTGTATAAATTACGTTGGACGGCTTTGATGTATTGTGGTTTTTATTCCTGTGAAACTTTTTAATACATGAGAACAAAACAAGTTTGAATATGTTAAATGTATTACAAGTCACTTTCCCTGAGTATTAAACAAACAGTATTTCTAAAAGTTCTTCCCTCTTACTTTTTAATGTTAATAATAATAGAAACAAACATGGTTGTAAGTCTTGTTTCAGTTTATATAAATGGAAGTTGTACTCTGCCCCTCTTTTCTGCCTGCAGGATGTAAGCGCTGGTGACGGTTTGGCACGTGCCTTTCCCCCCCTTGTCCTGTGCTCAGGTAGACAGTGCGCTGTCCTCTAGGGCTCAAAGGCAAGTTGCAGAACAGGCTCAACCCATCTGCGTGGGTTGGGGTTCTAGGGGACCAGTAATAAACGCTTGTTGTCCACCCAAGTGGGAAGCACTTTAGAGCCAAATGGAGTTTAAAACGTAACTGATGAAGGTGCAGAGCTAAGCATGACCGGAGGTCTGAGGGGAGCAGAGGTTTCAGACAGATCCATCCCAAAGCCCAAGCTGAGCATGTTTGGTCCCTTCCCCAGATGTGCACCCCCCATCCCACCTCAGGTAAGTTGCTGCCTCTCCCCTGTGAATGAGCTGAGCAGGTGCGGGGCACGGAGGCCTAGCTGTGTGGCAGTGTGAGGACACGGGGAGAGGTGTGCGTGTGCACAGACACACACAGGATGGTGTATTTGTAAAGCCCGTACCCTGTTACTCACAGCAGAATTCTGGAAGAGTATTCATTGCCTGTCACCCCGTTACTTCTGTACTTCAGGGACTTTAGTTTGGTATAAGACTGTGCTCTGTTTGTAATCATACTAATAATGAAACTTAGAGCAGTAGTCCTTTACTTTCCTCCTAAAGCTTGTTCAAATGCTTTATTTTGAAGCTGGAGATGAAATAGTGGACCTCACCTGTGAATCTTTAGAGCCTGTGGTCGTCGACCTGACTCACAGCGACTCAGTCGTGGTAAGTGCTGGAGCGTGAGGATTGCCCTTTCTTGGCTGTGGGCCCCTGGCCTGCACGTCTGAAGGCCTTGGTCACAGGCTACAGCTTGGGCTAAAGAAGGCATGCTTTCAGTGACTGGTGCTCAAGATGGAAAATGTTTCAGGAAAGTCATTTGTTGCGACATTATTGCTTAAATTAATCACATTAGTAAATCTGTGCGATCCTGTCCTTTACATAGCTGGCCATAAAGGCTTTTGGGGAGAACTCTGAGGCCCGATCTCTCTTTGGTCCCCGATTCTACGCTTAACACCAGCCGTGTGACCTTGGGCAAGTTACTTAGCCTCATTCACTTTGTCCATAAGATGGGGATAATGCCATCCATGTCAATAGAGTGTTGTGAGGATTAAAAGAGATCCTGTATGTGAGTGCCTGGCACCTAACGTGGTGCCCAGTAAAGCTGAGTAAATGTGAGTTTACACCCTCGCGGCTGGTGGGAATGGGGATATTTGCTCAGCACTGCCAGTGGGAAATCTCTCGAGTCCCAGAAGCAGCTGCCTCGGAGGATGCAGGCCCCCTGCATTGCCACCTCATGCCTTGGTTGTGTCGTGCCTCCAGGGAGGGTGGCACCTGGGAGGCTGCTTGTGCCCCCTCCCACAGGGAGCATGCCTGCCCCTGTGCGGCCCTCAGGAAGGAGACCTGCTGGTCAGGGGACATGTGGAGAAGTGGTTCTGGCAGCCTGGCTCCACAGGTCAGGGGCGCATAGCTGTGTGTGGGTCTGAGAGTCTGGTCAGCCCACAGACCCACATCCTGAGGACATACTGGCCTCTTGGGATGCTTCTGCAGTGCCTTTTGATGCAGTGTGCAGTTGTGTGGAGTGGAGGTGGTGACACCCTGGACGGTCTTGGGCCAGTAGGGGGCAGGTGCTGCTGAGGGCTGCGGTTTGGTGGGGCGAGTGGGGTTGCTAGGAGCTGAGTCTTCCCCTTGGCCTTGGGGCTGTCCTGGCTGTGCTTAGAACCGTAGACTAGGGTTGCACTGAGAAGCTTCAAGACTTTAAAAGGAGAAAAGAGCGAGGACAGGGCACGTCTTGACAAATTAAGAGATTTAGACTCTGGTCAGTCTGAAACTGCTGGGCTGTCCTGTGGTGTGTCCTTCCCTCTCATTCCTCCCCTCTCCCCATCCCAAAGGCGAGGCAGCTGCCCTTGCTGCGTCATCAGACCGTCCCCAGCAGATTTTGGATGAATGCTCGGGGAGACCGTGGCCCCCAAACAGGAGGCAGTAATTTCCCTGGAGACCAGTCGGAACTTTCTGAGATAAGCCTGAGCAGGTTTAGGGCCTGATTAGTGTGATTGCTAGGGCAGGGGTCCCCAACCCCTGGGCCGCAGACCGGTACTGGGCCGCGGCCTGTTAGGAACCAGACCGCAGAGCTGGAGGTGAGCAGCCAGTGAGCAAAGCTTCATCTGGGGCTCCCCATCGCTCCCCATCGCTCGCATCACCGCCTGAACCTGCCACCTGCCACCCACCACCCCGCCACTGGTGTGCAGAAAAATTGTCTTCCACAAAACCGGTCCCTGGTTCCAAAAAGGCTGGGACCGCTGTTCTAAGGTACACACATATTGGGTTGGCTGAAAAGTTCGTTCCGGATTTTCCGTGACATCTAATGGGAAAGTACCCGAATGAACTTTTTAGCCAAGCCCACACATACAGCTTTGCTGCTGCTCCCTGCGGGCTCCCGCAGGTTCTGGAAAGGTAGCTTGATTTGGTACCGTGGCTGGAGCCTCAGCCCAGTTGCTGATTAGCACTTCAAAGTGCTGCTAGTCCTTAATTTCTCCAGTATTCAGTGTCCACCTGCAGTGTGCCAGGCCCTGGGAGATGGCCGGGATTCTGCTCACAAGACCGCATTTTCTGCCCTCAAGGAGACAAGGATTGGCTTCTGTTGGGTGCCAGACCCATGTCATCATGTCCCCTTTTACGCCTTGGTTTTGTTTTGATGGCCAGTCTGCCCTCCCTACATGGGCTTCCTTTCTGAGCTTTCCAGCCTTCTTCCTGTTTCTCTGGGTGTGGAGAGTCATTGAGAGACACCAGGATGGGAATGCTAGAGTTGGGGGAGCTGCCCTGGGAGTGGGTGGATAGCCAGGGGCAGGTGGATAGGTGAAGGGGAGGCTAACTTGAGAAGGAGTCCTCGCTTCTTGTCCCAGAGGCACTGGCCAGTTTGGTCGGAGGACTTACCTTCCCATGGCCTCAGTGGCCCCAGACATGGAATAATTGTTTCGGACTTAATAGCACCCCTTATTCTAATCATCCTTCATTCTTTATTGGTGTTTAATAAATCCAAATGCCAGTTTTAAAATTTACAGTGAGAAGTATACCCGAGACTGAAATTCTCACTCTCTAAAGCAGATCTACTTGGAAAACCTAATAGTATTATTAGCTTATCAAGGAGCATCTATTAGAGGAATTACAAGTTTAGGGTTACCTCAGGCCCCGCCTACAGGAGAGTATGAAATGAATAAATATATCGTTTCCCAAATTGGGGTAATCTTACCAGTTCGGCCAGAATGCAGGGGGACAGGCTTAAGTGTACCACCTGAATATCACCTGGGAGTAGCTCTGCATCCTTTACATCCCAGGATCCAGGGACAACGTTAGAACTCTTGTGAACCCTCTTAAGACTGGATGAGAAACTACACAGGCTGTGTTATTCTAACTCTAAGGAATCCTAAACCCCTGATGAATTAGGAGAAGTCTTAAAAGCTGTAAGGTGCAATGAGACCTTGTACATCTCTGCTTTAATATTTTCCCTCAAAATTTAACTTATTTTTGGCATTGCGTACCCAAAAAAGGCCGTCACTGCTGGGTCCTAGGGTATGTATATCTTTGATTGTCACTAGATAGTGACAAGCTGTTTTCCAGAGAGGATGTACCAGTTTACGCTCCCACCAGTGTTGGAGGTTCTTCCACATCTCACTGCCACTGTAACCTTTAGCCAGTCTGGTGTTGTCTAGAGTATCCCACATGGTTTTAATGTGTGTTTTCCCATCAGTGGTGGGGTTGAACATCTTTTCATGTTTAGTGGTGTTTCATTTTCCTCTTTGGCGAATTGCCTGTTGCAATCTTTTTTTTTTAAACACTTGAGTCTTTTTTTCTACTCATTTTTCTGTGTGATTGTCGACCTTGTCTCATTTTTTAGGAATTCTTTATAAGTTCTAAATATGAGCCTGCCATTAGTTGTGTTTTGAATCTGCTACTCAGAGGCTTGTCTTTTCTCTTTTTGGTTTATGTACAGAGGTTCTTAATTTTAATACAGTTCAACTTATCAATTTGTTGATGAAAATCCCATACCATAAAAATATGTTCCTCTACTCCAAAAGTTTTACTGTTTTGCGTTTCACATTTAGGTCTATAATCTATATGAGTTTTGTGTATGTTTTTTTTTAAATTATTTTTATTTATTTTTGGCTGCATTGGATCTTCGTTGCGGTGCGCGGGCTTCTCATTGCAGTGACTTCTCTTGTTGCAGAGCACGGGCTGTAGGCACGCGGGCTTCAGTAGTTGTGGCTCGCGGGCTCTAGAGCGCAGGCTCAGTAGTCGTGGCACGTGGGCTTAGTTGCTCTGCGGCATGTGGGATCTTCCCAGACCAGGGCTGGAACCCGTGTCCCCTGCATTGGCAGGCGGATTCTTAACCACTGCGCCACCAGGAAAGCCCTTTGTGTATGGATTTATAATATTCCCTGGAGTGATTTTGCAAGTCTTTTGTTAGAAGATTTATTTCTAGGTACATAGTATTTTAGGATGCTATAAAAAAAATGGTGTTTAAAATTTTCACTTTTTTTTATTATTTGCTAATATAAAGAAATGCAATTGGTTTTTCTTTTTTTTAGTACAACAGTTCTTAATCTGTAAATCTTTTTTTAAATTTATTTTTATTTATTTATTTTTGGCTGCATTGGGTCTTTGTTGCTGTGTGCGGGCTTTCTCTGCGGTGAGCGGGGGCTACTCTTTTGTTGCGGTGCGCGGGCTTCTCATTGAGGCGGCTTCTCTTGTTGCAGAGCACAGGCTATAGGTGTGCAGGCTTCAGTAGTTGTGGCCCGCGGGCTCAGTAGTTGTGGCTTGCGGCCTCTAGAGTGCAGGCTCAGTAGTTGTGGCACATGGGCTTAGTTGCTCCGCAGCATGTGGGATCTTCCCAGACCAGGGCTCGAACCCATGTCTCCTGCACTGGCAGGTGGATTTTTAACTGCTGCGCCACCAGGGGAGCCTTTAATCTGTAAATCTTTGAATTTCTGTGTACACAGAACAAGTTTTGGTTCTTCTCTATTTTCCTTTTTTTTTCCCTTGGCCTTAACACACTGGCTAGAAAATTCAACACTGGCTGAATAAAAATGGTGACAGTCATTGACATTCTTGTTTCATTCTAAATCTGAAAGAGTCTTTTCAGAGTTCCACCATTAAATAAGACTTCTGCTGTAAGTTTTTTCGATTTGTTTATATCCTTTACCAGAGTGGAAAAGTTTCTCTATTTCCTGTTTGGCTATAAGTTTCATCTTGAATCAATGTCAAAATTTAACAATTTCATCTAATGTTGCTTTTTCCCCTGCTTCTAGTGTTAAACCACTTAAGCATTGTGGTCATGGCATTATCTTTTTATGTTGCTAGATTTGGTTTGCTAATGTTTCATATATAATTTTGCCTCTGTTTTTATGAGTAAGATTGGTGGTCTGTAATTTTTCCTTATAGAGTTCTGGTATCAGCATATTGGTATCTTTACAAAGTGAGTTGGACACCTTTTTTTCCGTTCCACAGAAGATTTTGTAAGATTGGACTATTTCTTCCATGAATGTTTGTTAGAACTTGACAGTGAAGTACATAACCTAGAGTTTTAATAGGGTTTGGTAATTACATTTTTTAGGAATTTGTTGATGTCATCTAAAGTTTTCACTTTTATTTGCATAAATTTGTTCATAATGTCTTGTGTTCTGTGGAATCTATAGTGATGTCTCCTTTTTCATTTCTGATACTGGTTATTTGTGTTTTCTATTTTTTTAGATTAGTATCACCAGAGCTTTATTAGATCTTTCAAAGAACCAACTTTTAGCTTTGTGGATCCTTTCTCTTGTAAGTTTTTCATTCATTGATTATTCCTTTCTTTGTTTGAGTTTATTTTGCTGTTTTTCTAATTTTCATCATTTCTTTTCCAATAAATGCATTAAAGATTATACTGTCTTTAGCTATATGTTACAAATTATGTTACTGGTACTTTACATTTAATTCAACATATTTATCAAATTTCTATTTTTTAACTTCCAAATATATATGGGTATTTTCTTTTTGGTATTGATTGCTTGCAGTATTGGTCAGAAAATAACATTCTGTATGTCAGTTCTTTGATACTTACTGGGTCTTGCTTTAAGCCTGGCTTGCCCCCGATGGCTGGCCTTCACTAGATAACCTGCCCCCATGGTTCCTGCCTGGGCTTTGGTTTCTCTGTGGGGCTTTCAAAAGTAGGCTTCAATTTTTTAAGAATTCTCTGTGCTTTTTTTCCCTCTGGGTTACTGTATTCCCTATACTGTTGACCGAATTCTTCTCTTTTTTTGATACCTCTTTATTTAAAAATATGTATGTTTTATCTTGTTTTTGGTTGTTTTCAGTGGAAAAATGGATGGAAATACCAGCCTGCCATTTATTGGAAGTCTCTGCTTGTTTTCCATCCTTCTGCTCTCTTTCTTTTTTCATTATTTTAATTAATTTATTTATTTAATTTTGGCTGTGTTGGGTCTTCGTTGCTGTGCATGGGCATTCTCTAGTTGTGGCGAGCGGGGGCTACTCTTTTTTGCGGTGCATGGGCTTCTTATTGTGGTGGCTTCTCTTGTTGCAGAGCACAGGCTATAGGTGTGCAGGCTTCAGTAGTTCCAGCACGTGGACTCAGTATTTGTGGCACACGGGCTTAGTTGCTCTGCGGCATGTGGGATCTTCCCGGACCAGGGCTCGAACCCGTGTCCCCTGCATTAGCAGGCGGATTCTTAACCACTGTGCCACCAGGGAAGTCCCATCCTTCTGCTTTCTTATCTGGTTTGATAGATGAATTAAAATTTTCAGACCACTTTTCATGAGCATTTGCAGTATGCCAGTCTCTGTTCCAGCTGGAAGTCATGCAGTGATGGAAAAGAGACTCACTCCTCTCGTTAAGAAACTGAGTCTTCCAGGGGAAAGTTATTTAAAATGGGACTTGCTTGGACTATTTTCCTTCATCGAATTTCAAAAGATTGTTTCTTTTAAAGTCAGGTTGGTTTTCCTGGAATCTTTTTTTGTTCTGTTCCCATAGTGTACTAATGTATAGAGCTATTTGTGTTATACTCTGTACCTCACCTGGTTTATGATTTATGAGACTGTTGAAAGGGTCTGCTTGGTGAAGCCTTACAGGCAGGGACAGAGCCTGGTCCGTCTCTGGCTGGGAATAGTAAAGGGCATGAGAGGTACACAGTGACTGCTAGAATGAGTGAATGAACCAGTGTAATTATATATGAAGGAAGAAGAACCCAGACATCATATCCCAGAATTGGGGAAGTGAAACAGTTGTCCATGGAATCTGACATGATTGCTCACTCGACTGGGATGTTCACGTCAGCACAGTCTTCTTGGTGCTCGTGGCGGTGCTACAGTAAAAGTACTCTGTAATTGTGTGATGCGAGCACCTGTTGGATGTGAGGCGTATCCTTCGTGGGCACGGTGGTTGCATGTGGCTGTTCCTTCCAGTGGAATGATGTGCCGTGCTGCCTAGGAAGGTCACTTAGAGCAAGCGGCTCTCTGAGCTCCCAGCTGGGTGAGCTTTCTTGGGAATGCCAGAGGTCAGCTTGCCTGCAGAGGACCCCAGGGACCCTGCTACTTGGTTCCATTCTGTTGTTTAACCCCAGCATGTTGCTGTAGCCCTAAGAATGCCAAGCGTTTTGTCCACTAGTAGAAGAAGAAAGGCTTATCCTGCCCCACTGACCAGGAGTCTGTGACACGGGTGTCGCTGTTTGCAGGGGTTCTGAGGCTCACTTGTGCTTCAGAAGCCCACCGGGGTTCTGGGTGCCTGACATGGAGTCAGTGTGCCCGGGTGTGGAGGCAGGCGGCGCCGGTGCTGCTGTGGGTTGTTCATGCTCCACGTGTCTCCACGTGTTTGTCTCCGACACACTGCCTGTAGTTTATTCTAGAGTCAGGAAAGAGAAGCCAGGCTGAAGGTGGGGTGGAATGTGTGGTCTGAGCTTGAGCCAGTTTTTCACAGTGTTGATTTGGCTGTACATACTAGGGGACTGGGGAATTGTTTCCGTTTGGTATTTTGTTTCTTTGAAAGGCCTCTCAGCCAGATGAGAGGTCCAAGAGCTGGTATTATTCCTATTTGCATCTGTTTACTCCTGGAGTCAACATTTCTGAAGCCCCAGTGCTTTTCCCCACCTCTGTCTCTTGTGCTAGGTAAGCACTTTGTTACCTGCAGGGCTATGACCACGGGGAAGGGACATTCCAGAGCACCTGCAGAGTTCTTGATTTTTTTGTTTGTTTGTTTTTGTTTTGGCTGTGTTGGGTCTTCGCTGCTGTGCACGGGCTTTCTCTAGTTGCGGCGAGCAGGGGCTATACTCTTTGTTGCGGTGTGCGGGCTTCTCATTGCAGTGGCTTCTTTTGTTGGAGAGCACGGGCTCGAGGCGCGCAAGCTTCAGTAGTTGGGCCTGCGGGCTCTAGAGCACGTGGGCTCAGTAGTTGTGGCTTGCGGGCTCTAGAGCGCAGGCTCAGTAGTGTGGCACACGGGCTTAGTTGCTCTGTGGCATGTGGAATCTTCCTGGACCAGGGCTCAAACCCGTGTCCCCTGCATTGGCAGGTGGATTCTTAACCACTGCGCCACCAGGGAAGTCCAGAGTTCTCGATTTGTTGTGACTTGGCTGCTGGGTGGAGGGAATACCAGTGATAGTATCTCACCTCCATCAGCTAGGAGGTGGCTCCAGGTCACCGGAAGTCATGGAGCTTGGAGGCCAGGCTGTGGTGCCATTCTTTTCTGCCCTTTGGGCAAGAAGCCTCATCTCTGAGCTGTTCTTCCATTGAACATGGATGGGGACAGAGTCATCACCAGTGAAGGAGGCTCTCTGGCCACCGTGTATTCATTTACCTAGTAGTTAAGTACGGAGCACCTGCCGTTGTGCCAGCAGCATCCTGGGCCTTGGGACTTTCCTGGGGGCTCAGTGTTCAGGTCCGGCCTCAGCTTGGCACTGCCAAGAGGCGAGCTGGGTCTGGCTCACAAGAGCCTGTGGAGACCTGGTTGCCACATTCTGGTGGCCTGGGACCCAGGGGCGTCACATTCCTTCCAGGTGCATCCACACCTGGTCAGTGGTCCTTCTTGGCAAAGGGCAGTAAAAGCAGTGTTGGAGTGGAGGAAAACTGGGGTCTTCCCTGCCCACAGCAGAATTTCCTTCTGCTCTTGGCTAACTTCAGAGCTCCCCTTATAGACTTCATATGAACAGCACCTTCTGCCAGCCCAAGCTTGTCTTCCAGTTCATGGTCCTGGTGATGAAGTTGACTGTCGCCAGTTTCATAGTCACACTTTCCAGCTTCTTCTGGGGGGAAGGGGAAGTGTCTTCAGTGGCTTCTCATCTGCAAAATGAAGATCTTTATGCTCAGACCTTCTTCCTTCCTGTGATGGCCATTTGTATTTGGCAGGGTTGAGGCTGGAGAAACCGAAATCCGCTCTACTTATTCTGGAGCAGAAATGGATTTTAATACATGGGAGGGGGACTTCCCTGGTGGCAGTGGGCAGTGGTTAAAAATCCACCTGCCAGTGCAAGGGACACGGGTTTGATCCCTGGTCCGCAAAGAATGCCACATGCCGCGGGAACAACTAAGCCCGTGCGCCACAACTTCTGATCCTGCGCTGTAGAGCCCGCGAGCCACAACTGCTGAGCCCGTGAGCCACAACTACTGAGACTGTGTGCCACAACTACTGAAGCCTGCGTGCCTAGAGCCCGTGTTCCGCGACAAGAGAAGCCGCCGCAATGAGAAGCCCGTGCACGGCAACGGAGAGTAGCCCCTGCTCGCCACAACTGGAGAAAGCCCGCACACAGCAATGAAGACCCAACACGGCCAAAAATAAATTAATTAATTTATTAATTAAAAAAAATACACGGGAGGAGTTGCTTCGTGGTGTTGTAAAGGCTGGAGGAGCAGGTGTCTAGGAATAACTCCGGACATCTCAGCCTTGACGCACCATGGGATCTGCTACCTCTGCTCCAAGCAGAAGGATGGGAGGGGGCAGCTACCACCTGTACTAATCTCTTTGGGCTCAAGGAAATGCTACTGTGTCTTCTTGCTTGGGAGGACAGACCTGGGCTTTGGACATTGCAGCCTCGGCCACGACTGCTTCTTGATCCCCGCATCTGTGTCCACCTACAGCAGCTGAAATTGTCCTCTACCCTTCTGCCCTCCAAATAGCATGAGTGTATCTCACTGAGGGAATTTAGTTCGTGTCTAGAATCCCCACTGCAAGGGAGTTGGAATAGAGTTGAGCTTCCCATCTCTGCGGGGCAGGATGGCGTGCCAAAAAGGGTCAGCCTCTGTGCCCCTAACACGGGGGCAGCCAAGGAGAGGTGGCAGCAGGGCTTTCAACAGCAATCCTGAGAGCTCTCCTGAAGTAGCTGATCACACACACAAGCGAGAGGGAAAAGGGGTACTACTGGTGATGGTGTAGACAGACAGGTAGTAGCTCAGTGAGAGAGCTGACTTGACAGGTTTGAAACTGTTGCAGAAAAGAATCTTAACAAGTTCTGAGTACAGGCACACCTTGGAGATGGTGGGCTCAGTTCCAGACCACCATAGTAAAGTGAGTAAAGCAAGACACAACAAACCTTTGCGTTTCTCAGTGCATGTAAAAAAGTTGTTTGTGCTATACTGCAGTCTATTAAGTGTGCAATCGCACATTATGACAATTTGCCTTCCTTAATTTTTTTTTTTTTTTTTTTTTTGCGGTACGCGGGCCTCTCACTGCTGTGGCCTCTCCCGTCGCGGAGCAGAGGCTCCGGGCGCGCAAGCTCAGCGGCTGTGGCTCATGGGCCCAGCCGCTCCGCAGCATGTGGGATCCTCCCGGACCAGGGCACGAACCCGCGTCCCCCGCATCGGCAGGCGGACTCCCAACCACTGTGCCAGCGGGGAAGCCCTTGCCTTCCTTAATTTAAAAGTACTTTATTGCTAAGTGCTAACCATCATCTGAGCCTTCAGCAGGTTGTAATCTCTTTGCAGGTGGAGGGTCTGGCCTCGATGTTGATGCTGCTGCCTGATCAGGGCGGTGGCTGCTGAGGGCCGGGGGCCCTGTGAGAATTTCTTCAAAGAAGACAGCGATGAAGTTAATCAACTCTTCCTTTCATGAACAGTTTCTCTGTAGCAGCAGTGCTGTTTGACAGCATTTTACCCATAGCAGAATTTCTTTCAAACCCTGCTGCTGCTTTATCAACTAAGTTTATGTGGTATTCTAATTCTTTTCTGTTATTTCAACAATCTTCACAGCATCTTCACCAGGAGTAGCTTCCATCTCAAGAAACCACTTTCTCATCCGTATGGAGCAACTCCTCATCTGTTCACGTTTTACTTTGAGATTACAGCAGTGCAGTCACATCTTCAGGCTCCACTTCTAATTCTAGTTCTCTTGCTTTTTCCACCACATATGCAGTTTCTTCCTCCACTGAAGTCTTGAATCCCTCAAAGTCATCTGATAGGGTTGGAATCAACTTCTTCCAAATTCCTCACCCGTGAAATCACAAATGTTCTTAATGGCATCTAGAATGGTGAACCCCTTCCAGAAGGTTTTTAGTTTACTTTGCCTGGATGCATGAGAGAAATTACTGTCTATGGCAGCTATCCTTACAAAATATATTTCTTAAATTATAAGACTTGAAAGTTGAAATGACTCCTTGATCCATGGGGCTGCAGGATGGATGCTGTGTTAGCAGGCCTGGAAACATCACTGATCTCATTGTCCGTCTCCATCAGAGCACTTGGCTGACCAGGTGCACTGTCAGTGAGCACTAATATTGTGAAAGAAATCTTTTTTTCTGAGCAGTATGTCTCAGTAGTTTAAAATATTCAGTAAACGATTTTGTAAACAGATGTGCTGTCATTCAGGCTTTGTTGTTTCATTTGTAGAGCACAGGCAGAGTAGATTTAGCACCATTCTTAAGGGCTCTAGGACTTTTGGAATGGTAAATGAGCACTTAAAAGGCCTCAACTTAAAGTCACCAGCTAAGGAGAGAGTCAGCCTGTCCTTTGAAGCTTTGAAGCCAGGCACTGACTTCTCCTCTCTAGCTATGAAGGTCCTAGATGGTATCTTCTTCCAATAGCGGCTGTTGTCTACATGGAAAATCTGTTGTTCAGTGCAGCCGCCTTCATTAATGGTCTTGGCTGGAGCCTTGGATAACCTGCTGCAGCTTCTGCACCAGCACTTGCTGCCTTACCTTTGCAATATGGTGTTATGGAGACGGGTTTTTTCCTTCAGCCTCATGAGCCAACCTCTGCTGGCTTCAGACTTTTCTTCTGCAGCTTCCTCACCTCTCTCAGCCTTCATAGAATTGAGGAGAGTTAGGGCCTTTCTCTGATTAGACTTCAGCTTAAGAGAATGTTGTGGCTGGTTTGATCTTCTATCCAGACCACTCGAACTTTCTACACATCAGCAATAAGGCTGTTCCACTTTCTTATCATTGTGTGTGCACTGGAGTAGCACTTTAATTTCCTTCAAGAGCTTTTCTTTTGCATTCACGACTGGGCTAACTGGCGCAAGAGGCCTGGCTCTAGGCCTGTCTCAGCTTGACATGCCTTCCTCAGTAACCTTAATCATTTCTAGGTTTTGATTTAAAGTGAGACATGTGCAGCTCTTCCTTTCATTTGAAGACTTAGAGGTTATTGTAGGATATATATTTTTTAATATTTATTTATTCATTTATTTATTTGGCTGTGCTGGGTCTTAGTTGCGGCATGCGGGCTGTTTTAGTTGCAGCATGCAGGCTTTAGTTCCCTGACCAGGGATCGAACCCGGGCCCCCTGCTTTGGGAGGGCAGAGTCCCAACCACTAGACCACCAGGGAAGTCCCTATTGTAGGATTATTAATTGGCCTAATTTCAATATTGTTGTGTGTAGGGAGTAGGGAGGCTCAAAAAGAGGGAGGGAGTCATGAAAGAGTTGTTCTGTGGAGCAGTCAGAACACACATTTATCAATGAAGTTCATCGCCTTGTATGGGTGAGGTTCACGGTGCCCAAAACAATTACAGTAGTAACATCAGAAATCACCGATCACATATAGCCATAGCGAATATAATAATGATGAACAAGTTTGACATGTTGTGAGAATTACTGAAAAGTGACACAGACACGAAGTGAGCAAATGATGTTGGAAAAATGGTACCAATAGACTTGATTGACACAGGGTTGCCACAAACCTTTAATTTGTACGAAACGCGGTATCTGTGAAGCGCAGTAAAGCAAAGCACAGGTGTGCCTGTAGTCAGGCGATGGGCTTGTCAGGTTCTCACTAGCTCTTTCTGTAGGCCTCGAACACAGGATTGGATTGATCTCAGTCCTTGGTGTATGCTACTCTCCGTAGTCCCTGCATGGCCTACTTCAGCTGTTTAATTATTTTTAATAAAGTACTAAGCACTGCAAACCCTTCTGCCAGTAAAGGCTCCGTCTCCGGCAGTAGCCCACGTGGAGTGAAGACAAGGAGAACGGGTGGAGCTGGTTGGGAGCTTCAGGCCACTGGTGCCCTGTGGCATCGTTGTGATCTCACTTAGTTCTCACAGCAGCGAGGGGGCGCTGTTTTTCAGAAGAGGAAGTTGGCAGTTCCTGAGGGTATGGAACTTCCCCAGGTCACGCAGCTCCCAGAGACTCACTAAACACCTGCAGGCTGGGGCGCAGTGTGTCAGCTGCTGGGAGGCTTTGCTGCTCCCGAGGATTTTGCATTTGAAACAAATGCTTCAATTTTATTGTTTTAAGAGTTTCAAAGAATACAGAATATTTTATGTCAAATTAATTGTGTATTTCTCTTTTGTTTTTCTCCTTTTTCAAAGATTGTTGAAGGTGAGTGGTTTCCTCTCCTTCCTTGGGTTTGGGTGGAGGACTGACGAGGGTGCGGTGGCAGGGCCTCGGGCCTTGCCAGCCGTGTAGGTGTGGGAACACTCCCGGGATGCTGCTGCTCACGCCTGCAGTCAGTCCCCTTCCTGCTGAGGAGACGTCCCCCTGGGCATCTGCACGCAGCAGGGGTGGGGGCTTCTTCTCTTGGGAAGATGGGAGGGTGGTCTCCGTGCAGCTGGGACTGGCCTTTTCCCAGTCAGAAAGGAGGGTGGGTGGTGAGGGTGGTAGGACTGGGAGGCCCTGCTCTGAACGTGGGCTCACATCTCAGAAAGGAGGCGGCCAAGGAGGAACGGCAGGAGGCTGCGCCAGGAGCACGCCGACAGCTGTGTGCTGAGCAGTGATGACGAGGAGCTGCCCAGGGACAAGGACGTGTATGTGACCACCCACACCCCCAGAAATGCCCGGGAGGAGGCCGCTACCGGACTCAGGTACCAGCGTGCCCGCTGCTCTGCTGCTGCCGTGCTGGGGACAGGCTCTCTGCCGGGAAGCTTCTGGATCCGTGGGACCCCATCGTCCCTGGAGTGAGGATCCTCTTCCTTCCTCTCCATATTTCAGTGGAGAGGTTGGGGCAGGAAGCAGGGTATTAGAGACACTGACCTTCAGCCCTGGGCTCAAGAAGGGCTTGTTGTAGCATCTGGGTGGCAGGTGGATCTGGAGCTGGGCTCAGCTGTTCCCACTGTGACCAGGGCGTGCCAGGCACTGGCTGGGCGGGTGTGAATAGCTCCAGGCTGAAGGCAAAGCCCCGCCACCTGGGTGGAGAACAGACCCAGCGGCCCCCGGCCTTCTGCAGCAGGACTCCTTGGAGGAAGGGGGTGCTAGGCGCAGCCCCTGCCCCAGACAGGGAGGCTGCAAGGGGGCTCTGAGGGAGCAGAGGCCAGAGGTGCGGGGCGGGGACAGGGCGACTGCAGTTGCTCGTGGCTTCTCTTGCCCCCACCTCTGTCCTCCCCTTTCTCATAGCCCCCCACCCCATCGGGGCAGCCGGCCATCTTGGAAGTGTCCCGGGTGCCTGTGCTAAGGCAGGGCCAGAGGAGGCTTTTGTGAGGGGGTGTGGGCTGCTTACATGAAGCCACTTAAGAGTAATCGATGTTTGCGTTTGCTGAGGAACTGACATGAGCACTGTGATTTTAGGCCCTCTGGTACTGTCAGTTGTCCCATCTGCATGGACGGGTACTCGGAGGTAAGCAAACTTAGCTGTGTCTTCCCTGATTCTGGTTCTCAAACTGCTTCAGTGAAAGAATTAGATGAGAGAGCACTCCTCACTGGGTGGGCTTTTGATGCCTCTGTTTTGCAGTCACACTTGGGTTGGCACAAGGCTTGGCACACCTCTGTGAAGGGGGAGGGTACCATCTTCTTGGGCCCTACAGTCTTGAACTCTGGGCTGCCCTGTGCATCAGTCCTGTGTATTCCCTACCTGGCCTAATTGGAAGCTGCTAGTGTTCACTGTGGCCCCAGGCCCTAGGGCACTGCCCCACTGGGTGCCTGGAGGTTCGTCAAACCCCCTTGCACTGTCGCTGCCAGAGACTGGCTGCTGCCTCTGCTCTCGGCTTCAGAGACACCGCTCATACTTGCCCGAGCCTACAGAGCAGCATCTTTAGTTCTTCAGACCATCTCCCTGCTTTTCCTGCTGCAGCCCTTGGCCCCCTCCTCTCAATCGGCATCTTAGAGACGGGCGGGAGTGGATTCTCTGGGGGCTCCCGCTGCTCTGGTACAAGGCCAGACATGAAGCCTGTTCTTTTTTATGTTTTCTAGATTGTGCAGAATGGACGTCTCATTGTTTCTACAGAATGTGGCCACGTCTTCTGTAGCCAGTGCCTCCGTGATTCCCTTAAGAATGCTAACACTTGCCCAACTTGCAGGAAAAAGATCAGCCACAAGCGGTACCACCCCATTTATATATGAAGTGCTGGGCTGCTCGGGGGACGGATGGACAGACAGAGCCTGACTGGGTTCTCTACGGCCTTACGTGGGCTATCTGCCGCCAGTTTCTTGAGCTCAGAAAGACTATTTCAGAATCAGCATCTGTAATGTAAACTGCTCTCGTTTCCCACCCCGTCTTTGATCCTTTTGTTACCTCTAGTCTGATGCTGTGGAGCTGGGCCCAGGGCCCTCCCAGCCCAGGGTCTACATCTGCTCCTCTGGGTGGTCTGGTTCCAGGGAAGGAGAGAGGGAGTCAGGCCCGTTGGAATTGAGAATCGTGGTTCCAGCCTCTTTCCGGAACCTGCACGTTGCCAAGAAGTTTTCCCCATTTGGAAAGTTTGCCCCAGCTTCCTGCTGGCAGTGTGTCGAGGGCTGGCCCCGGTCGGAGAGCAAACAGGTCCACCCAGCTCTCCTGGGCACGCTACCTCCTCCCAGGCATCTGCCCACCACAGTGACCAAGCCAGACAAGGGTCCATGTGGCCTGAGGATCCCAGGTGCAAGCATGGCCCCGGAAAGACCAACCACTGGACTTTTTTTTCTTCCCTTGAGTTTCAGAGGTCACCCGTGATTCCATCTGCATTGATGTCGGGTTCCTGCAGATCACAAGGACCTCTGCAGGGCAATCCCCAGTTTTCTAAGAACGAAATGTGCAATAAAGCCTGTTCTTTGCCTACTTTTCAGCAGCCCAGGAGATGTAGCACTATTAGTGTCCTTCAGAGGCCTCATGTTGCCTACAGAGCAGTGCCTGTCTCGCCCCGTCTGGTTCACCACCTGTTCTCAGGAACCTTACCCATGCCCGAGTTCACCTGGTGCAGGCTGTGCAAGGTCAGTGGGGCAGGCACGTCGTCGAGTATCCTCTCTTTTCTGATAAAAATCCATCCTTTGTTTACCACGTGCCCTCCGGTCCTCAGTTCCCACTGCCTCATGTCTACTCAAGCATAGACCCTGGGCGGTGGTGGCAGTAATTGTGGCCTTATTAGCCGCCCGTGTCCATGCTGTTGCCCAAGTCACAGCTGACCTGCGTTTCAAAGACCTCGGCTCTCCAGACTTGAGCTGGGCACCCCCCACCCCTGCAATTGACATTCATTTCCGAAGCTGCTCTTCTGGCCACTGGGCTTTGATCCTTTGGGCTTTGATTGCTCCTTAGGTTTTGGTTGGCAAAGTACGGTGGCCTCTCCTCCCCAGGGGCCCAGATAACACCCTCTGCTCGACTCCACGTGGGTAAAAGCCTCTGGTCTCAAGGAGGCAGAAGGTGGCCCGAGCTGACCTGAACTGCCCCCCGCTGCACAGGGCTTGCCTCCACCTCTGTACCCCTCCTTCCTCCGAGGCCTTCAAGCCAAACCAACAGCCTTTTCGTGTGAAACATCTTCGAGGTGGAAAAGGGGCCACCTCTGGCTTTGCTAGCAATAACTGACCTTCAGTTTCTCCTTCTGGAGGAGCAGGGACTCAGCACAGAATTCACTTTAAATGGGGCTGAAGGAGTATCCCTCCTCTGTGTGAAAAGAATTGTTTCATTCTTCATTCTGACGTTTTAACTGTTTGGCTCACTTCCGGTTCGTTTGATGAAAGTACTGCTTTCTACTTGGAGTCGAGGAGGGCCGACATCAGTTGTCATCTGCGTGGTGTGCAGCGTGTCTGCCCTTCGATTGGACATCGTTGCCATTAAGTTCCTTCTGGGCTTCATGGAATCTCTTTTCTTATGTTCTGACAATACCCGGACTTCAGGAGCCAAGACAACCGCAGCCAAAATTTCTCACGTTTTATGCTTAAGGACAAATGGTTGATCGTAAAAGTTGTATTCCTTCATACTAACTTAAGTTGGGAAAAAATGTTTAGTTTCTACTGTTCAGAAGTTGCAAAACAGGAAAAGGTTGATAAGAAAAATCCTTTCCCTCCCTCCGTGTACATAGTTCAGATCTTCTTTGTTACACTTAAACTATATCCATGTATGTCAGTCTGTTTTGGACTCTCCTCTGCTAGTGTTACAGGCGGAAATAAACCAGTTTGAACCAGGTATCTCGTGTGTGCATTCATTTGCTCTTTTGGATCAGTATCACCCCCCACCCTTGCCCAAGGTGTGGGATCCTGTCTGCCTCGTGTTTGGTGTATTTTGTGACAGTATGTGTGCAAGAAAGTTGCTTGGTCATCTGCTGACCCAGAAGTCAGCAAGTAAGAGGTCATCCTTGGAGCAGAACCCCAAGTCCAGGCCCTGGAATCCCTAAACGAGCAGAATCTTAACCTCAGGCCTGAAGGAGCAAGGTTGGCTGTGGGCTGTCTGCTCAGTCTGGCCAGTGCCAGCTCAGGAGAGGAGCTCCAAGCAGTGTGGACTCGGACTGACCTGGGGTCCTGGCAGTGCAGCGCACCTGCCCCAACCACTGTATACAGTTTGCCCTCTGCGTGGGAGTGGGGGCCCAGGAGTGCATGGCGGGCCCGTTAGAGCCCCAAGCAAGCTGTGCGGGGAAAGCTGAAAAGACAGCATGGGCTTGGCTTACTTCCCAGAGAGTAAGTGATGGCAGAGTTGGCCTTTGCCTGCCTGCTCTTCTCCATTCCTGTCAAGTGGTCCCCAGAGACAGAACAGGCTAATGTGCTGGGTGCTCGGGGGCACAGAGGTGCTGAACTTCAGACGCCTGCCTGCCTTCTGTTGGAGACCACCAGAGACAAAAAATACAGTTATTCAAATGCTCGTTGCACGTTTGCCATGCTCCTGGTGCCACACTTGGCTTGGTGGGTATTGAGAAACCCAACTCCCGTGCCCTGCTAGGCCGTACATCATCGAGGGAGACAGCTCCCCAGGCCAATGGGAAATAAAACTGGCAAAGGTGAGGTATGGGAGTCCAAGAGAACAGGAAGAGATGCTCAGCTGTGCTCCGCAAGGTCTGAAACTTGTCTAGGTAAAGAGAAGAGGAGAGGGTCCTTGAGTGCAGATCCCAGGCCTGGCGCCCTCGCAGTGTACAGGCCTCCCGAGACCTGAGGGTGTGATTGACCAGACACTCCCTTGGTGGCCCCCCTAGACCAGCAGTGTCTGAAGCCAGGAGCCAGGTGAGGCCTCCACCCTTGGCAAGCCCAGGGAGGAGAGCAGAGTCCCATGAAAGGGCGGGGAGTGTGTACCACAGGTGTGTACTAGCAGAGGATGTCCTACAGAACATCCTCTGTAGCTGGCTACAGAAGGGGCTTGTTTCTAGGTTTCTTAGTTTTGAAACTTAAGTGGCATCTTAACTACCTTTTTTTGTTGTTGCCATATGGAAATTTAATTGGTTTTGTAAATTGTGTAAGCATTCTTGCCAAAGTCTCATTCTAATTAAGAATCTGGATTCTGTTAAAATTTTGTACGTTCACAACCATATCATCTGCAATGGAATGTTCTAATTCTTGGAACTTTCTTCTTCTTTATGAACTTGTTAGATAACAGGTAACAGAGGTTCCTTTTCCAACCACGAGATAGGAGTTTGTATTTTATTTGTTTTATTTTGTCACAAGGGATGTATCACCTTATTGGTTCTTTTTCTACTTCTACTGAGACACAGGATGTTCTCCCTTTGGATCAGTTAATGTAGTGTATCACAGTGATTTTTTTTCAGTGCTCACCAGCATATTTCATGGGTAAATCTACTTTGTTCATGATGTTTTATCTTACACATTTCTTACTTTGTTTTGCCAGTATTTGGTGTAGGGTTTCTAAATACCCATGTTCATGAGTTACATTGACCTATCATTTTCTTACACTGTCTTTGCCAGGTTTTGGTTTCAAAGTAAGTTCCCTACAGTGAGACTAAGGAGAATTGTCTCTCTACCCTGGATTCGAATTATTTGTTCCCTGAATGTTTAGTAGAACTCAGCAATAAAATTTCTGGGCTATTATTTTTATTAAGGAAAGATTTTAAAATACTGATTTGATTTTTTAATGTTTGCAAATTATTCACATTTAAGTCAGTTAAGTTACAGGTTTCTGGGAATTTGTGTATTTCATCTCGTTACAAGTCTTTGGTATAAAGTTCAAAATATTCTCTTGTAAGCTAATTAGTCTCTGCAGCATCTTTTTATCATTAATACTAATTTATGCTTTCTGTTTTAATCAGTTTTAGAGATTTGTCTGTTTCATATTCTATTTATGTTAATTCCAGTACCCAAAGTCTTTGTGGGTCTAATTCTGAGGCCTTTTATTCCGGCTGGCTCTCACTAATGATGACTTCCTTCTTTGTGTGTTTTGTAAACTTTTTTCTCCCTTACTTTGAACCCAGGTAACTTGGTAACTATCTGAAAATTCTTTGAGACCTGAATTGAAGGTGGGTTCCTCCAGAAAGTATTTACCCTTGCTTTTTAATTTTTTACCCTTGCTTTTATGAGGTGTTTAAGGCTTAGTTACGAACTCAAGGCCACTGTATTTATTTATCTTTTATACTGTGAAATATACCACACAAAAAGCACACCTCACTGAATTACTTCAAAAGTACAGTTCAGTGAATTACCATAAAGCAAAAGCCTGTGAAACAACCAACTGCAACAAGAAACTATTACCAACACCTTAGAAGCCCCTTCTTGTCCTCCCTCCTGGTCAGTACAGTCTGCCTTTTCCTCCAAGGTAATCGCTATTCTGACTTTTATGAAAATCACTCCTTTAACTATAATTATAGTTTAATTACCAAAACACAATCCTACTCACGTACTTTACTTTTGCCTTTTCTTTGCACTTTAAACAGATGGAATTGGGGACTTCCTGGTGGTCCAGTGGTTAAGACTCTGTGCTTCCACTGCAGGGGGCAAAGGTTCAATCCCTGGTCAGGGAACTGAGATCCTGCATACAGCACGGCATGGCCAAATTAAAAAATAAATAGATGGAATCACTCAATGTGTATTTTGTGGAGGAGGGGGGTGGCTTCTGTTGCTCAATATTATATTTGTGAGATTCATGTTGTGTAGTTTGTTCATTTTCCGTACTGTATAGTATTTCATTAGATGAATATGCTTCAGTTTATCCATTCTTTCATTGATTTATGTTTTTTGCTATTAGTAGCCAAATGTGAACATTCTGTATATCTTTTGGTGCAGTTTTGCTCACATACCTGTTGGACATATACTTAAGTGTGAAATTACTGGGTTATAGGGAATGAACATTTAGGAGAACCCACAAATACGTGGACATTAAACAACACACTTTTTTTTTTTTTTTTTGCGGTACGCGGGCCTCTCACTGTTGTGGCCTCTCCCGTTGCGGAGCACAGGCTCCGGACGCGCAGGCTCAGCGGCCATGGCTCACGGGCTCAGCCGCTCCGCGGCATGTGGGATCTTCCCGGACCGGGGCACGAACCCGCGTCCCCTGCATCGGCAGGCGGACTCTCAACCACTGCACCACCAGGGAAGCCCAAACAACACACTTTTAAATGACCAATGGTTCAAAGAAGAAATCACAAGGGAAATTAGAAAATACTTTGAGAAGAATGAAAATGAGAACACAGCATACCACAACATGGGATGCAGTGAAACCAGTGCTCAGGGGGATAGTCATAGCTATAAATGTCTACATTAGAAGATCAAATCAATAACTGTATGCCTTAAGGAACTGAAAAAAAAACAAACTAAACCCAAAGTTAGCGCACAGTTACAGTACAAATTCAGCAAAGTTCTGGGGTATAAATTCACAAATCAGTTGTATTTCTATACACTGTCAACGATCTGAAAGGGAAATAAAATTCCATTTTCAATAGCGTCAAAAAAAATAAAAGGAGTAAATTTAACCAAGTAGGTGCATAATTTGTACACTGAGACACATACATCCCTACAAAACATTGCTGAAGGACGCAAACCTAAATAAATAGGCATCCCATGCTTGTGGGTTGGAAGACAGTATTAAGATCGCAATAGTACCCAAGGCAATATAGTATAGAATCAATGCAGTCCCTACCAAAGCCCAATGGCAATTTTAATAGAAATTTGTATGGAATTTTAAAGGACCCAGGATAGCTAAAACAATCTTGAAAAAGAAGTTGGGAGACTCACTTCCCAATTTGAGAACATCATAGAGGTACAGGAAACAAAACAATGTGGTGCTGACTTAGGGACAGACATACAGGCCAATGGAGTAGGATTGAGAGCACAGAAATGAATCCTCACTTCTATGGCCAAATGATTTTCACAAGGGTTTCAAGACCATTCAATGAAGAAAGGTCTCTCCAACAAATGGTGCTTGGAAAACTGGATATTCACGTGCATAAGAATTAAGTTGGTGGAGCTTCCCTGGTGGCGCAGTGGTTGAGAATCTGCCTGACAATGCAGGGGACATGGGTTCGAGCCCTGGTCCGGGAAGATCCCACATGCCGCAGAGCAACTAGGCCCGTGAGCCACAACTACTGAGCCTGCGCAGCTGGAGCCTGTGCTCCGCAACAAGAGAGGCCGCGATAGAGGCCCGCACACCACGATGAAGGGTGGCCCCCGCTTGCCGCAACTAGAGAGAGCCCTCGCACAGAAACGAAGACCCAACACAGCCAAAAATAAATATAAAAATAAATTAATTTAAAAAAATTAAGTTGGGTCTTTAAACAGTATATAAAAATTAATGAAGAAATGGATCACAGACCTAGATTTAAAAGCTAAAACTATAAAATTCTTAGAAAAAAACATGAAGGTAAATATTCATGACTTTGGATTTGGCAAAGTTTTCTTATACATGATACCAAAAACACAGGCAACAAAAGGAAAAATTAATTTGACTTCATTAAAATTAAAAATTTTTGTGCATCAAAGGATACTATTAGGAGAGTGAAAAGACAACCCACAGAATGGGAGAAAATATTTGCATGTCATCTATTTAATAAGGGCCTAATAACCAGAATATATAAAGTGCTTCTCCAACTCAACAAGCACAAAAAATCAGCCCAATTTAAAAATTGGCAAAGGACCGAAATAGATATTTCTCCAAAGAAGACATACAAATAACCAATAAGCACATGAAAGGAACTCGGCATCATTAGTCATGAGTGAAATGTATATTAAAACCACAGATACCACTTTACACCCACTGGCTATTATCAGAAACACAGAAAATAAGTGTTGGTGAGGATGTGCAGAAATTAGAACCCTTGTGCATTACTGGTAGAAATATAAAATGATGAAGCTGATCTAGAAAACAGTTTGGTGGCTCCTCAAAAAGTTAAACATAGGATTACCATGTGTTCCAACAATTTCTCTCCCAGATAGATACCCAAAAGAATTGACTCAGACACTTGGGACTCAGGTACTTGTATACCAATGTTCATAGCAACATTATTCACAACAGCCAAAAGGTAGAAGCAACCCAAATGTCCATCAACAGATGAATGGATAAAGTGTGCTATATCCATACAATGGAATATTACTCAGCCTGAAGAATGAAATTCTGATACATACTTACAACATGGATGAACCATGATAACATCATGCTAAGTGAAATAAGCTAGACACAAAAGTACAAATACTGTATGATTCTACTTACATGATGTATCTAGAATAGGCAGATTCATAGAGACAGTAGAGTAGAGGTTACCGGGGCCTGGGGTTGTTATTTAATGGGTACAGAGTTTCTGCTTGGGATGGTGGAACATTCTGGAAGTGGATAAAGGTGATGGTTGTACAGCATTGTGAATGTAGGTATGCCACTGAATTGTACACTTGAAAGGGATTACAATGGTAAATTTTGTATTATTTTACCAAAGTTTTTTAAATGAAAAAAATACTAGCATACTATTATCATTCATATATCTATATATAAAGTCATATATATGCATATATATATATATACACACACACACACACACACCCCATTTGTATGTCTTTGGTCTTTATTCCTCCATTTCAATCTGGAATAATTTTCCTACTGCCCATAGAATTTCCTTTAGTATTTCTTTTTTTCTGTTTGTTTTTGTTTGTTTGTTAGTTTTTTTTTTTTGGCGGTACGTGGGCCTCTCACTGCCGTGGCCTCTCCCGCTGCGGAGCACAGGCTCCGGACGTGCAGGCTCATCGGCATGGCTCACGGGCCCAGCCGCTCCACGGCACATGGGATCCTCCCGGACCAGGGCACGAACCCGTGTCCCCTGCATCGGCAGGTGGACTCTCAACCACTGCGCCACCAGGGAAGCCCTCCTTTAGTATTTCTTTTAGTGAATTCCTGCTGGCAATAAATTCTGTTTTTGTTAATCTGAAAATGCCATTATTTTACCTTCATTCTTGCATGATATTTTTGTTTCTGAGTAAAAAATTACAGGTCGCTGTCTAATATGGTCGCCACGAGCCACACGTGGCAGCTGAGTACTTGAGTCACGATGAATCCAAATGTAGAGAGACCGCAAGTATAAAACACACAGGGTTCCGAAGACTTAGTATAAAAAAAGAGTATTAAGATATGTTGTTAGTAATTTTATATTGGTTACATGTGTTAGTCATGATATTTTGAATATATTGTGTTAAATACGTTACAATTTTTAAAAATTATAAGTTGACAGTTTTCTTCCCCAATTACTCTTTGTCATCCTATTTTTTCCTAGCTTCATTTCTCTTGCAGTCAGCTGTCACATACCTTTGAAGATACGTGAATATTTTCTTTGGCTGAGTTTTTTCTTTGTCTTCAGCAGTTTAGTAATGATGTGCTCAGGTGTGGTTTTGCTTGTTTTTATTCTGCTTTGTGTTCACAGAGATTTTTGAAACTGGGTGAATATCTCACCAATTTTGGAGAATCTGCTTCTGTCTGTGGCATTCTCTCTTCTTGCCTTTTGGGACACCAGTTACACATATGTTAAACTTTCAACTGTGTCTCATGTACTTTTTATTCTCTTTTCTGTTTTATCAGTTGTTTTGTTTCTCTCTGTGCTGTTTTATATTAAATTCTAACTCATTAATCCTCTCTTGTACTGTGTCTAGTTGGCTATTAATCTATTGAAGTCAATTTCAGTTACTTTTTCAGTTCTAGTTAATTTCCTGATAGATTACAATTATCAATTTTTTCGTCTTTTTTTACACCTTTTCCTCTATTTTCTTGAACATATTAATTATATTGTATAGTCTTTGCCTACCAACTCCAATATGTGACTCACCTATGAGTTTTTGTAGCCTTTTGTCTTTTTATTTTCAGTAAAATGGCCATGTGCCTTGATATGCCTAGAAATTTTTAATTGAAAGCTGAACTTGTGCATAAGAAAAAAAAAAATCAGGGATTTCCCTGGTGGTCCAGTGGTTAAGAATCCGCCTGCCAATGCAGGCGGGACATGGGTTCCAGCCCTTGTCCAGGAAGATCCCACATGCCGCAGAGCAACTAAGCCCGTGTGCCACAACTACTGAGCCTGCACTCTAGAGCCCATGAGCCACAACTACTAATCCCACGCACCTAGAGCCCGTGGTCTGCAAAAAGAGAAACCGCTGCAATGAGAAGCCGTGCACGGCAAAGAAGAGTAGCCCCCACTCGCCACAACTAGAGAAAGCCCACACGCAGCAATGAAGACCCAGTGCAGCTAAAAAAAAAAATCATAGAGGCTGCAGGTGCTCTTTTCCTCTGCTAGGCAAATGGAGCAGGTGCTCCCCACCTTCATCTGGCTGTGCACCAAGCTACGTCAGGGCGGTATTGTGGTTTGGTAAGGTTCTGTTCACCACTGGCTCACTTCCACCTTTAGGATACCATTAGGGCTTCCCACTGAGCACTGGAGCACCTGTCCCTGGTTAGTCCTCATCTTGGTTAAAAGGTGGAGGAGAGCTACTTAACAGCCTTAGGCCGTATGTGAGAAACAGACCTACTGGTATTTTAGGGTTTTTTACTATGGTGCAGTCTGTTTACCTGAAAAATATAGTTTATCCAAAATTGTTTTTTGTCTCCATACACAATTGACAGTTTGGCTGGCTATACAATTCTATTGTATATTTGATTTTCTTTCAGAATTTTGAAGGCCCTGCTCCACTATTTAGCTTCAAATGTTACTGTTAAAACATTTAGTGAGGTTCTTTTTTCCTGCCTTTTTTTTTTTTTTTTTTTTTTTAATGTGACTTCTGTTTTTCTTCCTGAGCATTTTAGGCTGGTTTTTTTTTTTTCATCTCTGGTTTTCTACAGTTAACCATCTTCCTTGGTGGGCTCTTTCAATCTGGACATTCAACACCTTACTTCTGGTAAACTGTATTACTTCTTTTTAAACATTTTTATTCATTTATTTTTCACTGCGTTGGGTCTTCGCTGCTGCGCGCGGGCTTTCTCTAGTTGTGGCGAGCAGGGGCTACTCTTCGTTGCGGTGTGCAGGCTTCTCATTGCGTTGGCTTCTCTTGTTGCGGAGCATGATCTCTAGGCCGTGGGCTTCAGTAGTTGTGGCACGTGGGCTCAGTAGTTGTGGCTCACGGGCTCTAGAGCGCAGGCTCAGTAGTTGTGCCGCACGGGCTTAGTTGCTCTGCAGCATGTGGGATCTTCCCGGACCAGGGCTCGAACCCGTGTCCCCTGCATTGACAGGCGGATTCTTAACCTCTGAGCCACCAAGGGAGTCCCTGTATTATTTCTTTCAAAAGTTATTTACCTCCATTTTTTCCCCTAGAATTCTTATTGGAAAGTTGCTGGACCGCCTTGATTGAGATTTTAAGTCTCAATTTCTCTCTGATTTTCTGTGTCTTTTGTTCTGCTTTCTGAATAATTTCCTTTATCTTGCAGCCCTTCTATTGAATTTCTTTCACAATTTTCGCTGTATTTTTAATTTTCAAGCTTCCTTTCTTAAACATCTCTGAGGCTATTAGCAGTTTTTGAAAAAGTTTTTGATTCCTTCCATTAACCGTTTCTTGGCCTGCCCCCCCGCACACACATTTTTTCTATCCACACTTGAGCCATTTCTTAAATGACTGGTGATCTTTCACTGTCCCTTCATGTTTACAAGTGCCATGTTTTAAAAGCTGATTAGAAGCTCCAGGTGGGCAGAGCTTTTGAGCTGTGGGCTTCAATTCTGGGTGAGCATCAAGGACTGCCTGATTCTTTGGGATCCCCAAACATTAATATGCCCATTGCTGTTCTTGCATCGAATAGTTTCTACAGAGAATTCCCTGTGCTCTGCTTGGGGGTGGAAGCCTGCTGCCGTAGTTCTGCCTGGGGCAAGGAAATGGCTTGAGCAAAGGTGCTCAACTGTTCTTTCTGCAGACTTAATAAAGCCAGAAATTAGAAAAGGCTTTCTAGGTAATGATTCATTATTATGTAATGCTCCCTGGTTATAAATTGTGAGATAATGAACATATCTAATTTTTCTTATAAAATTGTTTGGTGTTACTAGTGTAGTAGTACATATTCGTATCTTGGTTAATATTTACTGCACATGAAAGTAATAAAGCTTGACTTTTACAAAAATATCCAACACATGCTGCCTTTTCCTGTAAGTGGTTCTAAGAGCCTTCCAGAGCATGAGGGTGCTTTGAGTGGCCATCTCCATGCCTAAATCCTCTCCAAGGTCACTGCCCACAAGTCTGTGACCACTTGTGCTCCTGCCAGACTGAGCTGCTTTTATTTTTAACAGTATACATAGACCTTTCTGGCCCTATGTCCTGCATTCTCCCTTGTGATGGTTAGTTTAGGTCAACATGACTGGGCCTTAGGGTGCCCAGACATTTGGTTAAACATAATTCTGGATGTGTCTGTTGAGAGTGTTTCTCGATGAGATTAACATTTGCATTGGTAGACTGAGTAAAGCAGATTGCCCTTCTCAATGTGGGTGGGGGACTTCCCTGGTGGTCCAGAGGTTAAGATGCCATGCTTCCAATGCAGGGGGCATGGGTTCAAACCCTGGTTGGGGAGCTAAGATCCCACATGCCAGGCAGCCAAAAAACCCCACAAAAAACAGCAACAACAGAAAAAAACTGTGAGGACTTCCCTGGTGGCGCAGTGGTTAAGAATCTGCCTGCCAGTGCAGGGGACACGGGTTCAAGTCCTAGTCCGGGAAGATCCCACATGCTGAGGAGCAACAAAGCCCGTGTGCTGCAACTACTGAGCCCACGTGCTGCAACTACTGAAGGCCACGCCTGGAGCCTGTGCTCTGCAACAAGAGAATCCACCACAAGGAAGAGTAGCCTCCACTCGCTGCAACTAGAGAAAGCCCACGCGCAGCAAAAGACCCAACACAGCCAAAAGTAAATAAATTAAAAAACACAAAAACAAAAACAAACCTGTGGGTGGGACTCATACCATCAGCTGAAGGCCTGGATAGAACAAAAAGCCAGCTCCTGGTGCCTGAGTGCCTCCAAGCTGGATCATTTTTTCCCCTACCTTTTGGACTCAAACTGAAACATCAGCTCTTCTTGGGTCTCAGACCTGCTGGGTTTTGGACTAGAACAACTCCATTGGCCCTCCTGGCTCTCAGGCGTTTGAACTTGGACTTGGACTACACGATTGGGTCTCCTGGGCTTCCAGCTTGCTGACTGAAGGTCTTGGGACTTGTCAGCCTCCATCGCTGTGTGAGCCAATTCCTTATTTTAAATATATATATATATATTTATACATTTATATATGTGTGTATTTATATGTATGTATATGTGTGTATAAATATATGTATGTGTGTATATATGTATGTATATATGTGTGTATATATAGGTATGTATATGTATGTATATATGTGTGTGTATATATATGTATGTATATGTGTGTATATATATGTATGTATTTATGTGTGTGTATATATATGTATGTATATATGTGTGTGTGTATATATATATATCTCCTATTGGTTCTCAAGGGGGTGAAAACTGATTCTTAAGAGGAGAAACAAATCGTAGATATTACAGTGGTTTGTGGCCCTCCCAAAGCTCAACTCTACCAGACAAAATCTTATTCCTTAGTATTTTCTCCTTAGTATCTTAATTTTTCCTTAGGGGGGAGATAATGAAAAACAAAGGTTGAGAACCGCTGCTTTATGCCTTTGCTTCGTAACTTGTCCGCCAGGAGCACCCCCTCCACCTGCTGCGCCAGCCTCCAATCTTGCTACCCTGACATCCATTCTCAACATAACAGCCAGAGTTTTCTCAGAAACATACATCCTACCATGACAGTCCCTGCTCAAAACGCTGCATGGCTCTCAGCTGTACTTAGAATAAAACCCAACCTTGCTTTTGTTGGTTCCTGGGACATGCTGAGCTTCCCCCTGCTTGAGTCTCGCACTGCTCAAAGTTCTTTGCTCTGACGGTGATTGGCTCTGGTTCAGCTCACCTCCTCAGAGAGGCTGCTCCTGTCCCCAGGCGCCAGAAGGACTCTTCACTGTATCACCCTGTGCTCTGCTGGAACACAAAAGTCACACCTGAGCCACATCTGAATTGGAATCTGGGCCCTGCCTCTGACTATCTGGGTGACTTTGGGCAAATCCCTCACCATCTTTGAACTTTAGTTTCTCATCCATAATATAGGGCTAATGGTGCCTATCTCGAGAACGGTTGTGTGGATTAGATGAGATGATATAGCAGGAGGCAGAGTGGCTGGTGCATAATTGCTTGACAAATGGTCATTATTATGTCATTCATTCATCCAGCAAATACTGGATTGATGTGTGCCCAGCCCTTGCCTGGCAGGAGCTGGGGTTCAGAGGCGCAGGATGCAGACACTCCCATGCTCCCCCCGGCCCAAGACTTGACTTCTCTGGGGATACTGGTGAGCACCAAGAACCCCAATCCAACGCAATGTGCTCTGACAGGCGAAGTCACAGGGGCTGTGCGAGTGGGGAGTGTCTGACGCAGCCTGTATGGGGAAGGGGGCAGCCCAAAACACTGCCCACCCAGTGGGGTGCTAAGGCAGGCACCCCACCCACCTTCTCAAACTCTACCTTCAGCAGCAGGGTCATTCAAGACACTCCAGGAGGGGTGAGGGGTCTTATTCTGCCTACATAACATGGAATCTCTGAAAGGCTTTAAAGAGAGGATTAATTTGATCACAGTGACTCATTCCGGTTGTGGAACGAAGAATGGGTCAGGAGATTAGAAGGCCGCGGCTGCAGCTGGGGCAAGGGTAACGGCCAGGCAGTGGCACCTGGCAGGCCCAGAGCTAACGGTGCGGGGCCCAGGAAACAGTGCAAATGGAGGCCCTCGTACTACACATCCTAGCACCAAGTTTCTCTGCATCTCGGTCCCGTAACCAGCCATGGAACCAAAGAGGGGAACACATACATGTTTTTTGTGTCTCGGTGTTTGCGATGGGTGGGACCCAGGCGAGGGACTCCTGTGGTCCGGGTCTAAGGGCAAAACTGTACCTGGGGCTTGCTGATGATGGGCAAGGGGCCCGGGGAGGAAGAGGGTCCAGACGGAGCGGCCCCACTGCGAGGCCCGGGAGGGTCTGACGGGGTTCGTGGCCTCTGCAGTGGGGTGATTGCGAGGTCGTGAGATATGGCTGGACCACCCTGGGACCGTGCAGGGTCGGAAGGCACCGGGAGGCCGGGCGACGGCTGCACGGGACCTCAGGGAGAGGGCGAGCTCAGAAGGGTGCCTCCGGGCCAGGGGTTCTAAGCTAACGGCAAGGTCTTCCGGTTCGCGGCAGCCCCAGCGCCCAGGGCGGTCCCCGACCCGACGGCGGCCCGGGCCAGCGCTTTCCAGGCGCCCTCCGGAACAGCCTAACCCACGAGGAGGGTCATTCTCGTCCCAATGAGTCACCTGGACACGGGCGAGGGGCCCGGCCCAAGATCACAGAGCCAGCCAGTGGAGGAGGCGGATTCGAACCCAGATCAGGGCCAAGGTCACCGGGCCTTTCCTGGCGGGCCAGAGCCGAAGCTGCCCGCCCGGCGCATCCCAGGGACAGGACCGGCCTGCAGACCCGGTGGCGGGGACGCGGGGCGCTGGGGCGTCTGGGAGGCTGTCAAAGAGGCGGAACTCCTCGCCGCCAGCCTTGTAGTTCATCCACCGCGGGCGACGCGGCCCTGAGCTGGCCAGACCACTCCGCCCAACTACAGGTCCCAGAAGGCCGCGCGGTTCGGGTGGGGCCGAGCGGCGCGAGCGCGGGGTGACGTCACCGCCGCATCCAGCTCCCCTGCCGCAGCCCCTCGCGCCGTCCGGGCGCTCGGTCGCGCGCGTCCTGACGGGAATCGTGGTCCCCGCGCCGGACGCCCCCAGCAGCAGAGCGGGCGCGCGGACTCCAGCTCCCGGCGTGCCTGCGTGCCGGCGCAAGTTAACGGCGGGAGGGGAGGGCGCGGCAGAGGGGGAGCGGCGCTCGGGAGGGCGGAGTAAGGCGGGGGGGGAGGGCGCCCACACCCCTCCCCCTCCCCGCCGCTCCTTCCCCCTCCCCCGACGTAAACTGGGATCCCTTTCCCCTTGTGTCCGCCATATTGGACTCTAACTCTGGTCAGCGGCGGCGCCGGGCCCGGTGGACTCGCCGTTGCTCCCGCCCAGCGGCCGCCCCGCAATTCCCACCCGCCCGGCCCTCCCCGCCCGGAGGCGACCCCGCGCAGCGCCCCCCGCCCGCGGCCGGCCGGAGCGCCCCGCCGCTGCCTCAGCCTCCCCGCCTTCCCCGCCCTCCGCCGCCGCCCGCGGCCCCGCGCCCGCTCCGCGCCCTCCCCGCCCGCCAGCCCGCCCGCCATGAGCCCGGCCGACGCCAAGCGCGGGGCCAAGCGCCGGAAGAACAAGCGGGGCGGCGGCGGCGGCTCGGGCGGTGGCAACGGCGGCGCGGGCGGCGGCAAGGCCGGCCCGGCGGCGGCGCTGCGCGGCTCCCAGGCCACGGGCCTGGCAGCCCCGGGCGGCGCGGCGGCGGCCAACGGGCCCCTCGGCGCGGGCGCGGGCGGCGCCGCCCCCGGAGGCTACTTCGAGGTAAGCGGCGGTGGGGCGGGGGCGGGGGCCACGGGCGGGTGGCGCCCTGACAGCCTCCTGCGGGGCCGGCGGGGACCGCGGGCCGGGGTGGGAGGCGCCGCCGACCCGCGCCCCGAGCCTCGGGCCAGACTGCAGCGCGCCAGGTGCCGCATCTCCCGGGAGCGCGGCGCCGCCTGCCCACCTGCACGGCGCTGTCACGGATCCGGGCTGGTGCTGTGTCGCCCCGCGCCGAGGTCGTCCTTGAGGTTACTCGGGTGCAATTCCAGAATAATTGTGAGTCAGGTGACGAGCGGGGCTTCCCTTGCGGTGCCCACCTCCTCCACGCCTGGCGAATGATCATCGGGAAGTGCCTCCTAGAAGTTTTCTTGTTCTTCTCCAAAACGGTCATTTGAAAGATACCTGACAGTCTTCGGAGGTGGCGGCCCTGGCTCTTCACCTCTGCTTTTAAAAAGTTTTTAGAGGTAATTGGTCGTCTGGTTACCCAGGTATATATTTAGGGTTTGAACTTAAGGAATTTGCGTAGTAATTTTTTCTGTTTTGCTTTTGAAGGCAGCTAGCACACACTGTCTCTGCCAGTTGTGGATTGTTGCCACTTTTATTCCGCTCTTGGTCACAACACTTTACAAGACACGGTACTGGTACGTGGGTATGCAGTTGGCAGTCATTTCCACTCATTCAGTTGTCTCCTGAAAGATAATGGGTTTTTTCAAAAGTTATGTTGTTAGGACTGTTAAATTAAGTTGTTTTAAAGACATTTGCAACAGTAACAACAAAAGCCTCATCAGGAGTATTTATTTGTGTACCAAATTCCGAGACAGAAATTGTTTTATGCGGGATTCTAAATGTTGTGTTGGAAACGATATGTAGTGAGAGCAGATAAGAAATCATTGCATATGGCATGGCTCTCTGATGCTTATACTATTATACGAATACACAGTGTTCTCTGCAGTTGGAGCTTCCTTTAGATTATGTTGTCAGATTTGTTTTGGGTGCTGGGTTGTAGCCCTGGAGGTTGCCATTTTCCAGTACACTGGAGAGTGAAACAGGTGTAGTTCTTGGGATCCAGGGTGAGGCTTATGCATTTGCATCGATGGAGTGTAAATTAAGGGCGGTGTTTGTTGCTGCTGGGGAGGGGAGGCTGGGAGGTCTGCCCAAACAAATGCTTTACAAAAGTGTTTATAATATTGGCTGTAGTTGGGTGTAAAATACACCCATTTTTATTGATTTAGTAAAAATTCTTATGCTAGCCTTTCATACCATTATTTCAGGTTTAATAATTCGCCATTACTTTGCAATATTTGGCTAAAATAACCGTTCAGTTATTCTTTTTTCTATTTTTTTTTCATAATTCCTTTTATTTATTTATTTTTGGCTGTGTTGGGTCTTCATTTCCGTGTGCGGGCTTTCTCTAGTTGCTGAGAGCGGGGGCTACTCTTCGTTGCAGCGCGCGGGCTTCTCACTGCGGTGGCTTCTCTCGTGGAGCACGGGCTCTAGGTGCGCGGCTTCAGTAGTTGCGGCACACGGGCTCAGTAGTTGTGGCTCATGGGCTCTAGAGCACAGGCTCAGTAGTTGTGGCTCACGGGCTCCAGAGTGCAGGCTCAGTAGTTGTGGTGCACGGGTTGAGTTGCTCCATGGCATGTGAGATCTTCCCGGACCAGGGCTCGAACCCGTGTCCCCTGCATTGGCAGGCGGATTCTCAACCACTGCGCCACCAGGGAAGCCCTCAGTTATTATTCTAATCACACTTTTGAACTCACACAACCATACACCTAGTATTATTTTTGTTTGACAAGACTGTTTTCTATTAAACTTATGAATCCAGAGTTTTGACCATGACCCACTATCAGCAATAAAATATACCACACACACACTCACACAGCAGGTTTTACAAAACAATACTCTGATACTTTTTGATCTTTTCTTTTTCGTTCAATTTCATTAATAAAATGCTGGTTGTATTTTATTAATGAATTATTAATATTATTTTACTTATGTACTGTTGAGTTGTGACCTGAACCTTTAAAAACATTCTCTTTTACTATATTTTAAAGTTTTAAAGCTATGTCTTTAGTTTTAAAATTTCTTCACAAGTGTTTTAGTAATAGTGCATCAAAGATACTTTTTATGGTAACAGGGTGATGCCAATCACAAACATTCTTCATGTAATTCTGAAACCTCTGAATTGTTTCCCTACAGATGGTGAGCTTTTTGGGACACCTTATCTAGGGCAGAACAGGCACCCAAGACAGCGTTTGTCAACAAGTAATGGTGAATGGGTACTGGCCCTCCGTTTCCCAGAGAGGCTTATGATTCTTGGGGTGCATGTTTCCATTTCATATTGGGTCACCGGGGCAGAAGGTGTCTAAGAGAAGTAAGAGTGTAAGGACTGTCTTGATTCTCAGGAGGGGTCTTAGGCCCACTGCCCAGTGTGCTGGGGACAGCACTGAGCGTTAGACCCAGGACCACCTTCATCAGAGGCGGCTTCTGAGGCAAAGAGGGCATTTTTGCATGTAGGTGGCTTCTACAAAGAAATGAGGGCTGTAGGATAAGTAGGAAAACATAACTTAGCTTATAGAGTTCTTGGCCCACAACAAAACTCTGGTGTACAAAGCTCAGGGGACACAAATTTGTTAGGTTCTGTGCCCTCAGGCAGAGCCTCACAGGCGGTGTTTTCTAGGTGGTGTGGCTTCCGGCTCCTAGGGTTGTTGGAAGAATTAAACGCGTGGAGGCTGGAAGGTGCTTACACAGTGCCTAGTGGCACTCAGTGCTGTGCATGTGCTTGATGGCTGTTTTCAGGAGGCTGACCTGGCTTGCTTTATAGGACTCTGCTGCAGGATGTTATTGATGAAGCGTTCCCACTTGTGAAATGATGATGTAAAAATGATGATATGCGGCTTGGACAAGTCCCGCTCTTAACAGCCTAGTGTGCTGGTCTGCTCTAATGTGACAATAAAGCGTTAGCCCTGAGTAAAAACTTGGTAGGTGAAGGATATCATGAAAATATCTTACTTTTTTGCATTTCTGTTTTAAAATGTAATTTGCATAGTGTTCATGATGTATTAAGAAAGAGAAAAGCTTACAAAATAGAAAACAGTGTTTGTGGGAATTTCCTGGGGGTCCAGTGGTTAGGAATCCACGCTTTCACTGCTGAGGGCCCAGGTTCAATCTCTGGTCCGGGAACTAAATCCTGCAAGCCGCATGGCATGGCCAAAAAAAAAAAAAGAAAACTGAATCCTGCAGGCGGCATGGCATGGCCATTTTTGTAAAGTGTCTGTGTGTATATATATTTGCATAGGAAGGTCTGATAGGGTATACACATCAAAATATTTTGTGGTGGAAGTTCTGATGGCTTTCTTTTTTCCTTTTGGCACATGCCTCAAGCTTTAAGACTTTTCTACAATGAATATTACTTATGGACAAAAAGGTGAATGATACTTTTACAACCTTATATTACCAATAATTTTGCTTTTTCAAATAAAACTGATTTTGCCTTTTCCCACTCTTTAACAGTTAAACATTTAGGAATTTACACACAATAAAAATATCTATACCATCAGAATTCTGTAGTTGAATCGGTGTGCAAAATTAAGTCATACACATGTTATTTACCAAAATTTTTGTATTGTGGAAATTGATCCGTGTTATTAGCTGTTGGGATATCAAATTACATAAAATTTACACTTTTGGAGAGCTCAAATGGGAATTTAGGGCTATTTTTGTAACGCTGTTAGAGGTTTATAAAAGGAAACTGTTTGGGGTAGGGATCAAAGTACATTTCGAACAGTGATATTACAGTTTTAAAGTCAGAGAAACATGTAGTATAGGGAGCATTTGTAATAACGTAAATCCTCTTTCATTGCTGAAAAGGTGGCAAGAAGGAGATAATGTTATTAATGTTTAAAGGCCACCATACAGTGTATCCTGTGGTCAGATGGTATGATTATATATCTTGGGGTATACTGGGATGCACTTAGAGGCTTTCCCTGTGTTGTAGAAATAGCTGCCCTGACGAAATGAGGTTTAGTCATTACTATCTAGTGCACATTTGCCTTAGTGACCTGAGGAAGTAAAGATCTAGAACCTTATGTGATTTAGCTAAGTTTGACAGTGGGTAAAGCTGCAGAGAGCATCTCTGTGATACAATATTCTATGTATGTGTACACACATGGGACCAATATTTCAACATACAGAATATAGATAAAGAATATTCCCAGTATGCTAGAATGTGCCCTTGTTCTCTTCCTCGTCATCCCTACCACTTTCTCACGTGTTTTGCCTGTTTTTGAATTTCACTTAAAGGTACTCTGTGCTGGTGCTGTTTGGCTGAACATTATATTTGAGATGCATCCGTGTTGTTGATGTAGCAAGTCGTCATTCTCTTCCGTGGCGTGCAGTTTTCCGTTGCGTGAATATTCCACAATTTATCCATTCTGATGTTGATGGACGTTTGGCTTATTTTATTTTATGGCTGATATGAATCAAGCTGATATGCACATTCCTGTACATGTTTTTGGTGGATAAGAGTGTTCCTTTTTGTTGAGCATATGCCCTAAGTGGATTTGCTAGGTATACATGTGGTTTGACTCTAGTAGATACTGCCAGAGAGGTTTTCTAAGGGGTTTTACTGTACGCTAATCAAAAAAATTAACGTGTAGTAAAATATATTTTGTATGTATGTATATTGGGCTTGTGGCATGTGGGATCTCAGTTCCCTGACCAGGGATTGAACCTGGGCCACAGTAGTGAAAGCCTGGAATCCTAACCACTAGGCCACCAGGGAACTCTCCCGAATTTATATTTTTTGATGTGCAGTTGTTTGGACTTTAACACACGTGGATTCATGTACCACTGTCAGGATACAGAGCAATTTCATTACCCAGAAAGGCTCCCTCCTGCTGTTCCTGTGCAGTCACACTCTTCCCCCACCCCTAAACTCTGGACAGCCACTTACTGTGCTTTTGTCTTCTGGGGAGGTCATATAAATGGAATCATACAGTATGTAACTTTTTTTTAAAGTTTTTTTTTTTTGATGTGGACCATTTTTAAAGTCTTTATTGAATTTGTTACAGTATTGCTTCTGTTTTATGTTTTGGTTTTTTGGCCACAAGTCATGTGGGATTTTAGGTCCCCGACCAGGGATCAACCCCCACCCGAAGTCTTAACCACTGGACCACCAGGGAAGTCCCTAGTATGTAACTTCCTGAGGCTGGTTCCTTTCACTAAGCTTAGTCACTTTGAGATTCATCCAGGTTGTTGCAGGTATGAGTAGTTTGTTCCTTTTTACTGTCAAGTAGTATTCTGTTGTATGGATGTACCACAGTTATCCATTCTCCTATTGGTGGACATTGGGCTTCTGTTAGTTTTTGATGATAATAAATAGAGCTGCTGTAAAACATATGTGTACAGGTTTTTGTGTGACAGTAAATTTTCATTTCTCTAGGGTAGATACCAAGGAGTGGGAGCAGGGTCATGTGGTAACATTGTAAGAAACTGCCAGACTGTTTTCCAGAGTGGCTGCACCATTTCGACTTCCCACCAGCAATGATGAGAGTTCAGTTGCTCTGCATCCGTGCTAGCACTTGTTATTGTCAGTAGATATTATTTTAACCATTAATAAATAGGTGTGTCGTGGTGTTGTGGTTTTAATTTACATTTCCCTAGTGCCAATTATTTTTTAAAAATTAATTTTTGGCTGCGTTGGGTCTTCATTGCTTTGCGCGGGCTTTCTCTAGTTGCAGCAAGCGGGGACTGCTCTTTGTTGTGGTGAGTGAGCTTCTCATTGCGGTGGCTTCTCGTTGCGGAGCACAGGCTCTAGGTGCGCAGGCTCAGTAGTTGTGGCTCTCGTGCTCTAGAGTGCAGGCTAAGAAGTTGTGGCGCATGGGCTTAGTTGCTCCGCAGCATGTGGGATTTTCCTGGACCAGGGATCGAAGCATGTCCCCTGCATTGGCAGGTGGATTCTTAACTACTGCACCACCAGGGAAGTCCCTCCCTAGTGACTACCGTTATTGAACACTTTTCACTTGTTTATTTGCCATTCTTGTATACTCTTGGGTAAAGTGTTTAAGACTTTGCTTATTTTTATTTATTTATTTATTTATTTTAGGACTTTGCTTATTTTTAATTGAGTTGTTTTATTTTCTTAGTTTTGAGTTTTGAGAGTTCTTTATAATTCTGGTTATGAGTCCTATGTCAGATTTGTGATTTGCAAACATTTCCTTTCAGTCTGTAGCTAGTCTTTTTTTTTTTTTTAATATGTATTATTTATTTGGCTGCACCAGGTCTTAGTTGCGGCATGCATGTGGGGTCTAGTTCCCCGACCAGGGATAGAATCCAGGCCCCCTGCATTGGGAGCAGAGAGTTCCAACCACTGGGCCACTAGGGAAGTCCCTGTAGCTAGTTTTTATACTTTATTAACTGTTTTTTGGGTTTGTTTGTTTTTTTTGCAAAGAAAAAAAATTAAATTTTGATGAAGTTCGGCTTCCTAGTTATTTTTTTGGGTCATACTTTTTGGTATCACGTCTAAGAACTCTTTCTTTTATAAAACCTCATAAAGATTTTATTCCTATATTCTAAAAATGCCATAGTTGTACATTTAGATCTATTATTTATTTTGAGTTAATTTTGTATAAGGTATCAGATTTGGGTAGGGGTTCTTTTTTTCCTCCCCCCATATAGTTGTCAGGTTTGTTCCAAACCCATTTGTTGAAAGGATACCCTTTGTCCATAGAATTGACTTTTCACTTGTGTCAGAAATCAGTTAACCTTATTTGTGTGGGTTATTTCTGGACTGTATTCTGTTCCTTTGATCTGTGGGTTTATCCCATTGCCTATGTCACATTGTCTTAATTACTGTGAGCCTTAAAAAATTAACAAGGTGATTCCTCCAACTTAAAAAAAAATTGTTTTTGCTATTTAGTCATTTTGCTTTTGCATGTATTTTAGAATCAGCTTGTCTGGGTCTACAAATAATTCTGCTGGGCTTTGATAGGAGTAGCCTTAAATCTGTAGATCAATTTGATGGAGAATTGACATGTTAACAGTGTTGAATCTTCCAGTCTGTGAACATTGTGTGTGTTTCTATTTATTTGATTATCTTTGATTCTTTTTTAAATTGAGATAGAATTTATGTATAGCACATCTTTGATTTCTTTCATCAGTGTTTCATAGTTTTCAGCATACATATCCTGTACATGTCTTTTAGATTCATAAATTATTTCATTTTTTTTTCAACTTTTGTAAATGGTGTTTTTAAGAATTTCAGTTTCTTTTTATTCATTGCTGGTATATAAAGATGTGATTAATTTTTGTGTTCAACTTCTGTCTGTTGATCTTGCTAAAATCATGTATTCTGAGAGTTTTTTTGTGGATTTGTTTAGGTTTTCTGTGTAGGTAATTGTGTCTGTGAATAGTGAATTTTTTTGTTTCCTATTCTGTATGCCTTTTATTTCTTTTTCTTTCTTTATTGCACTGGATAGGGCTTTTAGTACAATTTCCTTGTTTCTGACTTTAGGGGGAAAGCATTCAGTCTTTCACAATAAAGTGTGATGTCTATTGTAGTTTTTTTGTAGATGCCCATTATTATGTTGAGGAAGTTTCTATTTCTAGTTTGCTGAGAATTTTCTCAATAGGTGTTAAAATTTGCCAAGTGGTTTTTGAATCTATTGATATAACTGTGTGTTTTTTCTTTTTTAGTCTGTTAATGTGGTAGATCACATTTTTGATTATTGGATATTGAGCCAGCTTTGCATTCCTGGAATAAACCCTGCTTGAGTGTGGTATATTACTCGTTTTAAATTAATTGCTGGATTCACTTTACTAATATTTTGTTGTGCTTTGTTGTATCTATTTTTTATAAGATATACGTAAGTAGTTTCCTTATATTGTCCTTGCCTGGCTTTGGTGTTAGTATAATGCTGGCCTCATAAAGCAAATTAAGAATCGTTCCCTTCTATTTTAGTAGTTTGTGCTTTTCAAAGAATTGGTCCATTTCAACTTAGTTGCTGAGTTTATGTGTGCAGAATTGTCGGTAGTGTTCCTTTTATCCTTTTAATGTCTGTGGAGGTCTGTGTCCTCTCTTTGATTCCTGATATCGGCAATTTGTCTTCTCTCTTTTCTGCCAGTCTTGTAGAAGTTCCTCAAGTTTATAATCTTTTTAAAGAACCAACTTTTAGTTTTGTTGATTTTTTTCTATTATCTTTCTTTTTTGATTTCTTTTTTTTTTTTGCGGTATGCGGGCCTCTCACCGTTGTGGCCTCGCCCGCTGCGGAGCACAGGCTCCAGACGCGCAGGCTCAGCAACCATGGCTCACAGGCCTGGCTGCTCCGCGGCATGTGGGATCCTCCCAGACCGGGGCACGAACCCGTGTCCCCTGCATCAGCAGGTGGACTCTCAACCACTGCGCCGCCTGGGAAGCCCTGATTTCACTATTAAAAAAAAAATTTTTTTTTAATTTTAATTTTATATTTTATTCTTTGCCTTATTTCTTTCTTTGGGTTTATTTTGATTTTTCTTTTCTAATTCCTTAAAGTAGAAGCTTAGATTATTGATTTGAAGCTATTTTTCTTTCCTAATATACATATTCTCAATATACATATCTTTATATATATATGTGTGTGTGTATACATATATATATATGTATATATACACATGCTATAAATTTCCCTCTTAGCCATAATTTAGCTTCATCCCATAAATTTTGGTATGTTGTACTTTCATTTTCATTCAGTTTAAAACATTTTCTAATTTCCCTTGAATCTTTCTGTTTCACAGGTTATTTAAAAGTATGTTCTTGAATTTCCTGTTATCATGTTTCTGTGTTCTAGTCTAATTCCAGTATGGCCAGAGAACATGCTTTTATGATTTTAATTATTTGAAGAATTTTAAGGTTTTTATGGTCTATCTTGGTATTACTTATGCACTTAAAACATGTGTATTCTGCTATTATTATTTTAAATTATTTATTTATTTATTTTTGTCTACATTGGGTCTTCATTGTTGCACGTGGGCTTTCCGTGGTCGCGGTGAGTGGGGGCTACTCTTCGTTGTGGTGCGCAGACGTCTCATTGTGGTGGCTTCTCTTGTTGCGGAGCACGGGCTTCAGTAATTGTGACACGCAGGCTCAGCAGTTGCAGCTCGCAGGCTTAGTAGTTGTGGCATACGGGCTTAGTTTCTCTACGGCATGTGGGATCTTCCTGGACCAGGGCTCGAACCTGTGTACCCTGAATTGGAAGGTGGATTCTTAACCACTGCACCATCAGGGAAGTCCCTATTCTGCTATTATTGAGTGGAGTGATCTCTCAAATGTCAGCTAGATTTTTTTGTTTAATGCTATATTCCTTCCTTTTAAAAATTTGTATTGGTGTATAGTTGATTTACAATGTTGTGTTAATTTCAGGTGTACAGCAGAGTGATCAGTTATACATTAATTGTATATTCTTGATGATTTTTTGTTTACTAGTTCTGTCAGTTGCTGAGAGAGGAGTGTTGAAGTCTGGCTAAAATTGTGGATGTCTTCATTTCTCCTTACAGTTTGTTTAGTTTTTGCTTCATGTACTTTGAAGATCTCATGTTTGGTGCATATACGTTTATGTTTGTTGTGTCTTCTTGGTGACTTGACCCTATTTTTCATTTATGTTCCTCTTGTCCCTGGTAATTTTCTTGGCTCTGAAGACTGCTTTGTCTGATACTAGCATAGCCATTCCAGCTTTCTTTTAATTGGTATTTGCATGGTATATGTTCTTCTTTTCCTTTTTACCTACCTATATACTTTTATTTGAAGTGGGTTTCTTATAGACAGCTGCTTGATTTTCATTAATCATTCATATTCATATTTGCACCTTTACTTGTATTTCATTTACTTGGAATATGTTTATTAACTTGAGGCCTTTTTTCCTGGCTTGATTACTAATTGAATATCTATTTGGTGCTAGTGTGGGGTGCTTCTCTGCATTGTATGACTCTCTGTTGGACTTTTTTTGACTCTATAGGCTTTCTGAATACAGATGGAGACACAAGGTGACTTTATTTTAGAGACCATATAACCAGAATGAGCTGAAATTGAATAATTTGTATTTCATGAGCCTACGAGACTTTTTTTTTTTTAACAGTTCAAATCAATGTTAGTTTCTAGGTTATCTTAGAGTAATTCCAGTAATATTTGTGGCATTGAATTATCTATCACACCTCCTGTGGAAACTAACTTTTTCTCATTCATAGAACACAGAGAACATTTTTCTCTTGATTTGAGCACATTAGTTACATCTTGAAACTAAATGAGAAGTTAAGGAATTTAACTTCCGATGACCCAGGACTTTTTTAACAACCTTTTTATGTTGGAGTAATTTTAGACTTACAGAAAAGTTTCCAAGTTAGTATAGAGAGTTCTCATAGCCCCTTCAACCAACTTTCCCTAATGTTGACGTCTCCCTTAACCTTTGTATATTTGTCAAAACTAAGGAATTAAAATTGGTACAATATTGTTAACTACAGGCTTTATTTGGGTTTCACTGATTTTTCCACAAATTACCTATTTCTGTTCCTGGATTGAATTCAGGACACCACATTGCATTTAGTGATTTAGAATTTTAATTATTTTTAGCTGCCTCATCTATGAATGGGAATATTGATTTTTATTTTCCTCAAGAATGTTCTACAAAAGCTAATTAGTACTTATGTTTAAAATATAGTAGTAATATTATATTAATTTTATTTATTTTTAAATTGTATTTATTTTTGGCTCCATTGGGTCTTGGTTGCTGCACGCGGGCTTTCTCTAGTTGCAGTGAGCGGGGGCTACTCGTCATTGCGGTGCGCGGACTTCTCATTGCGGTGGCTTCTCTTTGTTGTGGAGCACGGGCTCCGTAGTTGTGGTTTGCGGGCTCTAGAACGCAGGCTCAGTGGTTGTGGTGCACGGGCTTAGTTGCTCCATGGCATGTGGGATCTTCCCAGACCAGGGCTCGAACCCCTGTCCCCTGCATTGGCAGGCGGATTCTTAACCACTGTGCCACCAGGGAGGTCCCTATATATTTATTTTAAAATTCAGTGAGATCGTTAACTATTTAATAGTTTGCGACAAGCTAATTTTTTTCTCTAGAGGTGCTTGGCTGTTATTCCACTGTGGTGAAAGTAGCCCAGCAAGGGAAACACTGTCTACAAGTTCCTGCTGAGAGCTTAGCCCCCTCTTTAGAGATTACTGAAGGGGGTGACCTGTCAGTGCAGGTACATCCCTAGTTGATGCTCAGGACAGCTTAGAGAAGGGAGTTACTAGCCCTTTGCCAAAGCTGTTTGGTTGCCTTGGATAAAGACATTCCATAAGTGAATTCTTGACTTTCTTTATAATATTGTTGTTGGTTTCTGTTTTTAAAAGCATAAAAAGCAGCATTACTCATTAAGTGGTTTAAATTGTAGTTACTGTCAATATTCTCTGTTGTTATTTTTTTTCGTTTGGCTGCGCTGGGTGGCTTGCAGGATCTCAGTTCCCCGACCAGGGGCTGAACCCGGGCCACAGCAGGGGAAGTGCCGAACCCTAACTGCTAGACCACCAGAGAACTCCCCAATATACTCCTTTCCTTTAAAAGAACAATTGTATCTCACTTTTAAAAAGAAAAATAGCAAGGTTGGATCTGTCAACCAGTCATTCCAATTACATGCCTCTCTGCAAACCATGATCTGATGCTCCTTTATGCGTTTGCACCTTTACTGGTGCCCGCACCAGTGTTCCGGTTGGAATGCTGGGATTGGCAAATCATAGACTCATAGAACTTTAGAACTGGGCGGGACAACAGCAGAACACACATTTATTGCGGAGACAGTATTTGCTAGCTGAGGAAAGTGAGGCCCAAAGAGTTGACTTTGAAAACTTCTTTGCATTGTCCTAGCGAGGGTCCTCTCTTGTACCTTTCAGCTCCTGGTGGCGTTCATTACTTACCAGTAGTCACCCAAGATATAAAATCCTCCTGTTATTCTAGTCTTGCTTATTCCCATCCCAGTCTGTGCGTCTTGTCTGTCTCTAAGTCAGGCTCTGCTGCTACTTTCTTCACCGTTTCTACACATAAACCTGCCGCTGGCCTGAGTAGCTGGAAGCCTTCCCTTTTCTTTGATGACACCTTCACTTGTTCTTCCTACGGCGCCTTGTCTGCCAGACTGGCTGACGGACAGGTTCTCATCCTTCTTGCTCTTAGCTAGCTTCCTTCTGCCTTGTTGTTCCGCTGCTGCCACCACCTTTGTCTGGCACCACAGTAGCCATGTTGCTCTGCCTGTACGGTGCGGCCTGCATAGCATGAACGGGCCGTGTCTGCTGTGCCTTTCCCGGTGCTGCTTCTGCGCAGTGTTTCTCTGCCTTCACTGCCCAGTTAACTGCCATCTCTCCAGGAGGAGGTCATGTGCCGTCCGTCCGTGTGGGAAGTGTTGCCTTCAGCACCCTAGGCCAGGCTGTTGCCTCCCTCTGGGTTCCCTTGGTACCTGTCCTTAGCTTGGCCACAACCCTGGGTTAGGCTGGATTGCACTCCCTGGGTTATTGGAATGTTTTCTGTAAACCGTGCTCTGTGGCTTACTCGGTATATAGTACATACTCAGAAAACGCTGCTCTGGGATCCAGGCCAGCTGATGTGAGCTCCTGCGATTTCTCCCTCTTTCCCTTTTTTCTGAAATGTGTTGTCCTTGTCTTCTAATTTGGAAGAAAGCATTTGTCCTTTTTTTCAAAGTTAATCCTATACTCCAGAGGTTCTTAACTGATAGATTTGAGTGAGTCTATTAACCCATGGGAACTCAGGGCAAAATTTGTGTGTGAATGTGTTACTTGAGGGTCTTTTCCAAAGCTCTTTGTCCTTTCTCTCCTGGGTCTTGAATCTTTCCTCCTCTACTGGGTTGTTTTCCATTCAGATTTTGAGTTTACCATCTTCCCTTTCCCCTCAGTCTGTCTCTTGACCTTGCTTAACCATTTTAGGCACATTTCTGTCTGGCGTTGTCCTACCCATTGCTGTCAAATCACTTGAAATAATGGATAATGATACTGGTTAACACTGCTTCTGCTTCCTTCACCCTCAACTCCTGTTTTCCTCCCTGATCTAGCTCTTTCATCTACCACTTTAATCAGCCTTCCCAGAGGTCATTAAGTGATCATACTTAAAAAATCCTGTAGTTGTTTTTAAATTCTGATACCCTTTGAGCTTGTTGCATCTGACCTTGATCATACATGCCTTTCTGGAACTCTCTTTTGCCTTTCTTTGTATGGCCGTGTCCTGGTTCTTCTCCCCCCACACTTAACAGCACTCACCTTGTTACAGGTGAGTCTATGTCCCATTCTTCCTCTCAAGTTCAGACTTATACTTGATATTTTTACCATGTGTTGGTAGAGATTTCTGATCATAGTTAGAAACTCACACGGTTGGTTAAGTCTGCCACTATGGTTGTGCTCACTAGAATGATGGTGGAGGCCTGTGTTCCCCTCGTCTGTGCCAAGTGAACTCAGCTTGTCCACGTTTAGACTAAACTCTTCTTTCCACATTACAAAGTAGTGGTTAGGTATTACTGGTTTGTTTGCTAGAAAGTTTATCAAGAGAAGCTTCTTTCTAAAGATCTCAGGCCAGCTGTATGTGGTTGTACATTGGACACATCTCTCAGGTAGGAAGCTTGTGCTAGATGACCTTGACGTCCTTTACAACTTTATGACTCTCTGGTCGCCACCCCTCTGGTCACACGCTTTGGGAGGCCACGCGTTGCCCCCTGCAAGGGTCTCTAACGTGTGGCATACGTCAGAGGCCCACGCGGAGTAAGTAAGGTGCTCCTTGGTGCTGCAGGAAGAGCATATTAGTCCTTGTGTTTTCAAGTAAGACATTACACTTCACAGATATTTAGTATGTGGGTCGAGACTGACACCCTCACTTGATCTGTACTTCAGAATCATGAGTCTTGTGTGGTTTCTGAGGTACCTGGAGTCAATAGAGGATGTTTGTTCACTTAACGGAGTGTTGCCGCCCATGGCAGTTAATGAGTGTTCATTAAGTACGTTCATGACTTCTGCTGTCTAGTTTTAATTAAACTGGTCCTCACAAAACAGGCAGTCTTAAAAGAAACCCTGGATTGGAGATACTGCCCATAACGAAAGCATACGAAACAACAAGGACATTGATGGCAGAGCCACCGCTACTACTTCCTGCACAAACTATTAACCCTGTAATGAGGTTGAGAAAATGATCTCAGCAGAACTGATAATTGACTCGCAAAGATTATTAGAAGTGTGGAGTTATATCCACTTTTTTTTTTTTTTTTTTTTGCGGTATGCGAGCCTCTCACCACCGTGGCCTCTCCTGCTGCGGAGCACAGGCTCCGGACGCGCAGGCTCAGCGGCCATGGCTCACGGGCCCAGCCGCTCCGCGGCATGTGGGATCTTCCCGGACCGGGGCATGAACCTGTGTCCCCTGCATCAGCAGGCGGACTCTCAACCACTGCGCCACCAGGGAAGCCCTATATCCACTTTTATTAATGACTAATCATGTCCAAAGTGGTTATCTTTTTTAAAAATTTATTTATTTCATTTATTTTTTGCTGCGTTGGGTCTTCATTGCTGCTGCGCGCTGGCTTCCTCTAGTTGCGGTGAGCGGGGGCTACTCTTTGTCGTGGTGCGCGGGCTTCTCATTGCGGTGGCTTCTCTTGTTGCGGAGCATGGGCTCTAGGCGCGCGGGCTTCAGTAGTTGTGGCTCGCAGGCTCTAGAGCGCAGGCTCAGTGGTTGTGGCGCACGGGCTTAGTTGCTCCGCGGCATGTGGGATCCTCCCGGACCAGGGCTCGAACCCGTGTCCCCCGCATTGGCAGGCGGACTCTCAACCACTGCGCCACCAGGGAAGCCCCAAAGTGGTTATCTTGTCTTGAGATTTAGAGAAGGGAAGTATATAGCCTTCACAGTCAGCAGAATAGGTACAGACTGAGCATCCGGAAGAGAAACAGCACCTATGCATTTTGCAGCAGTGTTTAGAGTCATATAATGTTCCATCGAGGACTTTATAAAATTTCATTAAGCTTAAGGATAAACTCCTTCTGAGGCAACTTACATTTCTATAAGGTTCAGTTGCAGGAGCAACTGCAGCCAGTTTTGCACAGACAGGCATTTAATACGGAGAATCAGGAACATACAACATTTTGGAAAGGGCTGGTGGGACAGGGTCTCTAGGCTGCGCTGCTGAGAATGATTTGCAGAACAAAAGTACCTTACTCAGCCATGGAGCTGGTCAAGCTAATCCACAGCATCTTCTGTACTTGTCTAATACTAACAGACAAAAGGGCCACAGGCACGCACTGGGAAATCCAGCTCTTCTAGCTGGGAGTGAGGAAGTAGGCAGAAGGGTTGAAAAATTCCCGGGAAGCAAAATGGCAACAAAATAAACACATTCCTTTGATAGCAAATACTTTGCGGGTATTCACAGAATATATTGCAGAAGATTTGCAAGAAGTAAATTATTAGAATAAATGATGTGTGGAGGGTTTGCCCTGGGATGATGCAAACACCGTTGTTTCTTAACAGTTTTCAGCTTATGCTTTTTGGTAGATTCAGATTGAGTACTTTTGTGTGTGTGTGAGCTGCTGAATAGCCTAGAGCATATATATTCTGAAACGACTTCTTTAATAAACAGGGTTTTGTGCGAAAACTAGCTATAACCAGTGATGGAGCAGCCACTGTAATTTAAAAAAAATTCTTGGATAGGGTAGGACTGCAGCAAGAACAGCACACGTGAAAGTTATTCAGCGCATGATGCATAGAGAAGTTCCTAAAGCAACGAATTGAAGCCAGAAGCACAGAAGGGATCAGCCTGAGACCTTTACAAAGTAGTAAATCTTCACAATGTTTATGATGAGATGGGGAGTAACTATGAAAATACTTGGCAAGACACAGAGCTTTGCTGGTTATCTTGTGGCAAAATTGAAAGCGTTGCCTATTCTGAGGTGAACTGAGTGTTTTTCTTTTACTTAAGGACAAGTGGTCCAGATTTGCGGACCTCCTCTGTAATGAGCGGCTGTCAGTAGAAAGCTACCTAGCAAATTTAGTATTTTTGAGAAAATAAATACTTAATCTGCTTTCTCAAAGTAAAGGTGACATTTTAACAATGAATAGAAAATTGCTTTTTGAAAGAAACTCTTGCTTTAGAGAGCATTTAGAAATTGGATATATAGAGTTGTCTTCGTTATTTGTTTTGTTTTGCTAAGAATAACGTAAATAGTCATTTTACTGCACCCTCAAACTTGGAAATGAACTTTTAGCCTGTTTTAAAATTTCCTGTTAACACTTAATTTTAACCTTATTTTTTAAAAATACAAGAATGTTTTGCTTCCTGATTCTAAGAACAAAGAACTCCAGTGATTAAGATGGAAATTGACTAGCTGAATTTCAACAAAAATCCTTGTGCAGTTGATTGATAGGATTGAAAATTGACTAACATGATTTAGTAAATACAGCCAGCAGTGTATTTCTTCCCTTTAGATCTGTGTGTCAATAAAGGAGAAGCACCGTTTTCAGTGAAGACTGGCAGTAAAGCTAGCTTTCTAAATAATTGAATTTATAGTGCTCCAGAAATCTGGTTTTAACACAAACATACCAAGATTTTAAAACATAATAAAGTACATTCAGTCACACTGGTTTTCTTAAAATTTTTTCTCATGAGTTTTTGTGATATAAAATGTTTTCAGTATTAATAAGAAAGACAAATTTGCAAAAATACAATTTTGTTTTTATGTTATTGTATCTTTGTAGGTTTGAGTGTATTTTTTATTACATGTAAATTACATTCATCAACTGAGTCTGAGTGCCTTCTTTGCTTCTGGTAATAGATGCAGGATGACCTCAAAGCCATACCCTGTGCCCTTCCTGGACATACAGTCTGTTATGTGGCTGCTCAGGTCTTCCTGACTGGACTCCTTCCACAGGAGTGCCACGTGCTGGTGACCAGGCAGGACCTTTCGCCAGCTGGGTCCCTTCTTCCTTTCTCCCATCATCCTGTGCTTTCTCACACCTCATTTGGATCTTGGCTCCCCGCTTTTGCTCTCCAGGAAAGCTTTTCTTTCACTTCCTCTCTTTTCTCACCCTCACCCTTCCTTCCAGTTCTGCCTCCGAAGACTCCTGTGGTCCTTCAGGGTGAACCTGATGCTGCCTTCTCCATTCTGTGTACCTGATCCTCTCTCAGCTACAGCCGTTAGCTCTATGACATGTAACACATTTGTGTGTACCTGCACATTTATTGTCTTTTACTAGGTTGGAAGTTTATTAAATGCAGAAAAGTTTTAAGGGCATCGTAACCTTGTTCATAGACCAATAAGTGTTTTGTTTTGTTTTTTTTAACATCTTCATGGGAGTATAATTGCTTTACAGTGATGGTTAGTTTCTGCTGTATAACAAAGTGAATCAGCTTTATGCATACGTGTATCCCCATATCCCCTCCCTCTTGCGTCTCCCTCCCACCCTCCCTATCCCACCCCTCTAAGTGGTCGCAGAGCACCGAGCTGATGTCCTGTGCTAAGTGGCTGCTTCCCACTAGCTATCTATTTTACATTTGGTAGTGTGTATACGTCCATGCCACTCTCACTTCATCCCAGCTTACCCTTCCCCCCTCCCCGTGTCCTCAAGTCCCTTCTCTACGTCTATGTCTGTATTCCTGTCCTGCCCCTAGGTTCTTCAGAACCTTTTTTTTTTTTAATTCCATATATATGTGTTAGCATACGGTGTTTGTTTTTCTCTTTCTGACTTACCTCACTCTGTATGACAGACTCTAGGTCCATCCACCTGACTACAAATAACTCAATTTCGTCTCTTTTTATGGCCGAGTGATATTCCATTCTATGTATGTGTCACATCTTCTTTTTTTTTTGCGGTACGTGGGCCTCTCACTGTTGTGGCCTCTCCCGTTGTGGAGCACAGGCTCCGGACGCGCAGGCTCAGCGGCCATGGCTCACGGGACCAGCCGCTCCGCGGCATGTGGGATCCTCCCAGACCGGGGCACGAACCCGCGCCCCCTGCATCGGCAGGTGGACCCCCAACCACTGCGCCACCAGGGAAGCCCTGTCACATCTTCTTTATCCATTCTTCTGTCGATGGACACTTAGGTTGCTTCCATGTCCTGGCTATTGTAAATAGTGCTGCAGTGAACACTGTGGTACATGACTCTTTCTGAAGTATCGCTTTCGCAGGGTATTTGCCCAGTAGTGGGATTGCCTAGAGCATATATATTCTGAAGTATCGCTCTCTCAGGGTATATGCCCAGTAGTGGGATTGCTGGGTCATACTGGTTTTTTAAGGAACCTCCATACTGTTCTCCATAGTGGCTGTATCAATTTACATTCCCACCAACATTGCAAGAGGGTTCCCTTTTCTTCACACCCTCTCCAGCATTTATTGTTAGTAGATTTTTTGATAATGGCTATTCTGACTGATGTGAAGTGATACCTCATTGTAGTTTTGATTTGCATTTCTCTAATGATTAGTAATGTTGAGCATTCTTTCATGTGTTTGTTGGCAGTCTGTATATCTTCTTTGGAGAAATGTCTATTTAGGTCTTCTGCCCATTTTTGGTTTGGGTGTTTGTATTTTTGATATTGAGCTGCATGAGCTGCTTGTATATTTTGGAGATTAATCCTTTGTCAGTTGCTTCGTTTGCAAATATTTTCTCCCATTCTGAGGGTTGTCTTTTCGTGTTTTTTATGGTTTCCTTTGCTGTGTAAAAGCTTTAAAGTTTCATTAGGTCTCATTTGTTTACTTTTGTTTTTATTTCCATTACACTAGGAGATGGGTCAAAAAGGATCTTGCTGTGATTTATGTCATAGAGTGTTCTGCCTATGTTTTCCTCTAAAAGTTTTATAGTGTCTGGTCTTACATTTAAGTCTTTAATCCATTTGGAGTTTATTTTTGTGTATGATGTTAGGGAGTGTTCTAATTTCATTCTTTTACATGTAGCTGTCCAGTTTTCCCAGCACCACTTATTGAAGAGGCTGTCTTTTCTCCATTGTATTTCCTTGCCTTCTTTATCAAAGATAAGGTGACTTTATGTGCATGGGTTTATCTCTGGGCTTTCTATCCTGTTCCATTAATCTATATTTCTGTTTTTGTGCCAGTACCATACTGTCTTGATTACTGTGGCTTTGTGGTATAGTCTGAAGTCCAGGAGCCTGCTTCCTCCAGCTCCGTTTCTCTTTCTCAAGATTGCTTTGGCTATTCAGGGTCTTTTGTGTTTCCATACAAATTGTGCAATTTTTTTGTTCTACTTCTGTGAAAAATGCCCTTGGTAGTTTGATAGGGATTGCACTGAATCTGTAGATTGCTTTGGTTAGTATAGTCATTTTCAGAGTGTTGATTCTTGCAAGCCAAGAACATAGTGTATCTTTCTATCTGTTTGTACCATCTTTAATTTTTTTCATCAGTGTCTTATAGTTTTTTGCATACAGGTCTTTTGTTTCCTTAGGTAGGTTTATTCTTAGGTATTTTATTCTTTTTGTTACAGTGGTCAGTGGGAATGTTTCCTTAATTTCTCTTTCAGATTTTTCACCATTAGTGTATAGGAATGCAAGATATTTCTGTGCATTAATTTTGTATCTACTTTACCAAATTCATTGATTAGTTCTAGTAGTTTTTTGGTAGCATCTTTAGGATTCTCTATGTATGGTATCATGTCATCTGCAAACAGTGACAGTTCTACTTTTTGTTTTCTGATTTGGATTACTTTTCTTTTTCTTCTCTGATTGCTGTGGCTAAAACTTCCAAAACTGTTGAATAATAGTGGTGAGAGTGTGCAACCTTGTCTTGTTCGCGATCTTAGAAGAAATGCTTTCAGCTTTTCACCATTGAGAACAATGTTAACTGTGGGTTTGTCATATATGGCGTTTATTGTGTTGAGGTAGGTTCCCTCTATGCCTACGTTCTGAGAGTTTTTATCATAAATGGGTGTTGAATTTTGTGAAAAGCTTTTTCTGTATCTATTGAGATTATCATATGGTTTTTATTCTTCAATTTGTTAATGTGGTGTATCACATTGATTGTCTTGTGTATATTGAAGAATCCTTGCATTCCTTGGATGAACCCCACTCGATCATGGTGTATGACACTTTTAGTGTGCTGTTGGATTCTGTTTGCTACTATTTTGTTGAGGATTTTTGCATCTATGTTCATCAGAGATATTGGCCTGTGGTTTTGCGTGTATGTGTGATCTCTTTGTCTGGTTTTGGTACTGGGGTGATGGTGGCCTTGTTGAACAAGTTGGTCAGTGTTCCTCCCTCTGCTATTTTTTGGAAGAGTTTGAAAAGGGTAGGTGTTATTAGCTCTTCTGTAAATGTTTGATAGAATTCGCCTGTGAATCCGTCTTGTCCTGGGCTTTTCTTTGTTGGAAGATTTTTTTTTTTTCCCCTGCAGTACGCGGGCCTCTCACTGCTGTGGCCTCTCCTGTTGTGGAGCACAGGCTCCGGACGTGCAGGCTCAGCGGCCATGGCTCACGGGCCCAGCCGCTCCGCGGCATGTGGGATCCTCCCAGACCAGGGCGCAAACCTGTGTCCCCTGCATCGGCAGGCGGACTCTAAACCACTGCGCCACCAGGGAAGTCCTTGTTGGAAGATTTTTATTCACAGTTTCAATTTCAGTGCTTGTGATTGGTCTGTTTATATTTTCTGTTTCTTCCTGGTTCAGTTTTGCAAGGTTGTGCTTTTCTAAGAATTTGTCCATTTCTTCCAGGTTGTCCATTTTATCGGCATATAGTTGTATGTAGTAATCTCTCATAATCCTTTGTATTTCTGCAGTGTCAGTTGTTCCTTCTTTTTATTTCTAATTCTGTTGATTTGAGTCTTCTCCCTTTTTTTCTTGATGAGTTTGGCTAATGGTTTAGCAATTTTGTTTATGTTCTGAAAGAACCAGCTTTTAGTTTTATTTATCTTTATTCTTGTTTCCTAAATTTCTTTTTCATTTATTTCTGATCTTATCTTTATGATTTATTTCCTTATGCTAACTTCGGGGTCTTTTTGTTCTTTTTTTATCTAATTGCCTTAGGTGAAAGGTTAGGTTGTTTATTTGAGATTTTTCTTGTTTCTTAAGGTAGGATTGGATTGCTATAAATTTTCTTCTTAGAATGGCTTTTGCTGCCTCCCGTAGGTTTTGGGTCATCGTGTTTTCATTGTCATTTGTTTCTAGGTATTTTTTTATTTTCTCTTTGATTTCTTCAGTGATCTCTTGGTTATTTAGTAATGTATTGTTTAGCCTCCATGTGTTTGTATTTATACAGTTTTTTTTCTGTAATTGATGTCTAGTCCCATAGCGTTGTAGTCGGAAAAGATACTTGATACGATTTCAGTTTTCTTAAATTTACCAAGGCTTGAGTTGTGACCCAAGATACGGTCTATCCTGGAGAATGTTCCATGAGCACTTGAGAAGAAAGTGTATTCTGTTGTTTTTGGATGGAATGTCCTATGAATATCAATTAAGTCTACCTTGTTTACTGTGTCACTTAAAGCTTGTGTTTCCTCATTTATTTTCATTTTGGATGATTTCACCGTTGGTGAAAGTGGGGTGTTAAAGTTCCCTACTATTACTGTGTTACTGTTCATTTCCCCTTTAATGGCTGTTAGTATTTGCCTTATGTGTTGAGATGCTCCTATGTTGGGTGCATAAATATTTACAATTGTTATATCTTTTTCTTGGATTGATCCCTTGATCATTTTATAGTGTCCTTCTTTCTTTCTTGTAATAGTCTTTATTTTAAAGTCTGTTTTGTCTGATATGAGAAATGCTGTGCCAGCTTTCTTTTGGTTTCCATTTGCATGGAATATCTTTTTCCATCCCCTCGCTTTCAGTCTGTATGTGTCCCTAGGTCTGAAGTGGGTCTCTTGTAGACAGCATATATATGGATCTTGTTTTTGTATCCATTCAGCCAGCCTGTGTCTTTTGGTTGGAGCATTTAATCCATTCACAATTAAGGTAATTATCGATATGTATGTTCCTATTACCATTTTCTTAACTGTTTCGGCTTTGTTTTTGTGGGTCTTTTCCTTCTCTTGTGTTTCCTGCCTAGAGAAGTTCCTTTAGCATTTGCTGTAAAGGTGATTTGGTGGTGCTGAATTCTTTTAATTTTTGCTTATCTGTAAAGGTTTTGGTTTCTCCATCGAATCTGAATGAGATCCTTGCTGGGTACAGTAATCTTGGTTGTAGGTTTTCCCCTTTCATCACTTTAAACACGTCCTGCCAGTGCCTTCTGGCTTGCAGTTTCTGCTGAAAAATAAGCTGTTAACGTTATGGCAGTTCCTTTCTATGTTATTTGTTGCTTTTCCTTTGCTGCTTTTAAAATTTTCTCTTTGTATTTAATTTTATTTTGAGTTTTTGAGCTTTATTTTATTTAATTTTTTATACAACAGATTCTTATTAGTTATCCATTTTATACATATGGTATATATGTCAATCCCAAGTTCCCAGTTCATGACCCCACCCCACCCCACCCCACCCCACCCCTCCACTGCTTTCCCCCCTTGGTGTCCATATGTTTGTTCTCTACATCTGTGTCTCAATTTCTGCCCTGCAAACCGGTTCATCTGCACCATTTTTTTTGGTTCCACATATATTTGTTAACATACGATATTTGTTTTTCTCTTTTTGACTTCACTCTGACAGTCTCTGGATTCATTCACGTCTCTACAAATGACCCAGTTTCATTCCTATTTATGGCTGAGTGATGTTCCATCGTATGTGTGTACCACATCTTTATCCATTCGTCTGTCGCTGGGCATTTAGGTTGCTTCCATGACCTGGCTATTGTAAAGAGTGCTGCAGTGAACATTGGGGTGCATGTGTCTTTTTGAATTATGGTTTTCTCTGGGTATATGCCCAGTAGTGGGATTGCTGGGTCATATGGTAATTCTATTTTTAGTTTTTTAAGGAACCTCCATACTGTTGTCCATAGTGGCTGTATCAATTTACATTCCCACCAACAGTGCAAGAGGGTTGCCTTTTCTCCACACCCTCTCCAGCATTTGTTGTTTGTGATTTTCTGATGATACCATTCTAACTGGTGTGAGGTGATACCTCATTGTAGTTTTGATTTGCGTTTCTGTAATAATTAGTGATTTTGAGCAGCTTTCCATGTGCTTGTTGGCCATCTATATGTCTTCTTTAGAGAAATGTCTATTTAGGTCTTCTGCCCATTTTTGGATTGGGTTGTTTGTGTTTTCAATATTGAACTGCATGAGCTGTTTATATATTTTGGAGATTAATCCTTTGTCCATTGATTCATTTGCAAATATTTTCTCTCATTCTGAGGGTTGTCTTTTCGTCTTGTTTGTAGTTTCCTTTGCTTTGCACAAGATTTTAAGTTTCATAGGTCTGATTTGTTTTATTTTGTTTTTATTTCCATTACTCTAGGAGGTGGATCAAAAAAGATCTTGCTGTGATTTATGTCAAAGAGTGTTCTTCCTGTGTTTTCCTCTAAGAGTTTTATAGTGTCTGGCCTTACATTTAGGTCTCTAATCCATTTTGAGTTTATTTTTGTGGATAGTGTTAGGGAGTATTCTAATTTTATTCTTTTACACGTAGGTCTCCAGTTTTCCCAGCACCATTTACTGAAAAGATTGTCTTTTCTCTATTGTATATCCTTGCCACCTTTGTCATAGATTAGTTGACCATAGGTGCGTGGTTTTATCTCTGGGCTTTGTCTCCTGTTCCATTGATCTATATTTCTGTTTTTGTGCCAGTACCATATTATCTTGATTACTGTGGCTTTGTACTATAGTCTGACGTCAGGGAGTCTGATTCCTCCAGCTCCGTTTTTTTCCCTCAAGACTGCTTTGGCTATTTGGGGTCTTTTGTGTCTCCATACGAATTTTAAGATTTTTTGTTCTAGTTCTGTGAAAAATGCCATTGGTAATTTGATAGGGATTGCACTGAATCTGTAGATTGCTTTGTGTAGTATAGTCATTTTCACAGTATTGATTCTTCCAGTCCAAGAACGTGGTGTATTTCTCTTTGTATCATCTTTAATTTCTCTCATCAGTGTCTTATAGTTTTTTGCATATAGGTCTTTTGTCTCCTTAGGTACGTTTATTCCTAGGTATTTTATTCTTTTTGTTGCAGTGGTAAATGGGAGTGTTTCCTTAATTTCTCTTTCAGATTTTTCATCATTAGTATTTAGGAATGCAAGAGGTTTCTCTGCATTAATTTTGTATCCTGCAACTTTACCAAATTCATTGATTAGTTCTAGTAGTTTTCTGGTGGCAACTTTAGGATTCTCTATGTATATAGTATCATGTCATCTGCAAACAGTGACGGTTTTACTTCTTCTTTTCCAATTTGGATTCCTTTTATTTTTTTGTTCTCTGATTGCCGTGGCTAGGACTTCCAAAACTATGTTGAATAATAGTGGTGAGAGTGGACATCCTTGTCTTGTTCCTGATCTTAGAGGAAATGCTTTCAGTTTTTCACCATTGAGAATGATGTTTGCTGTGGGTTTGTAGTATGTGGTTTTTATTATATTGAGGTAGTTTCCCTCTATACCCACTTTCTGGAGACTTTTTATCATAAATGAGTGTTGAAATTTGTCAAAAGCTTTTCCTGCATCTATTGAGATGATCATATGGTTTTTATTCTTCAGTTTAATAATATGGTATATCATATTGATTTGTGTATATTGAAGAATCCTCTCATCCCTCGAATAAATCCCACTTGATCATGGTGTATGATCCTTTTAATGTTTTGTTTGATTTTGTTTGCTAGTATTTTGTTGAGGGTTTTTGCATCTATGTTTATCAGTGATGTTGCTCTGTAATTTCCTTTTTTTGTAGTATCTTTGTCTGGTTTTGGTATCAGGGTGATCGTGGCCTCATAGAATGAGTTTGGGAGTGTTCCTTCCTCTGCAATTTTTTGGAAGAGTTTGAGAAGGATGGGTGTTAGCTCTTAAATGTTTGATAGAATTCAGCTGTGAAGCCATCTGGTCCTGGGCTTTTCTTTGTTGGAAGATTTTTAATCACAGTTTCAATTTTATTACTTGTGATTGGTTGGTCTGTTCATATTTTCTGTTTCTTCCTGGTTCAGTCTTGGAAGGTTATATCTTTCTAAGAATTTGTCCATTTCTTCCAGGTTATCCATTTTATTGGCATAGAGTTGTTTGTAGGAGTCTCTTAGGATGCTTTGTATTTTTGCAGTGTCTGTTGTAACTTCTCCTTTTTCATTTCTACTTTTATTGATTTGAGTCCTCTTCCTCTTTTTCCTGATGAGTCTGGCTAATAGTTTATCAGTTTTGTTTATCTTCTCAAAGAACCAGCTTTTATTTTTGTTGATCGTTGCTATTGTTTTCTTTGTTTCAATTTCATTTTTTTCTGCTCTGATCCTTATGATTTCTTTCATTCTGCTAACTTTGAGTTTTGTTTGTTCTTCTTTCTCTTGTTCCTTTAGGTGTAAGGTTAGATTGTTTATTTGAGATTTTGCTTGTTTCTTGAGGTAGGCTTGTATTGCTATAACCTTACTCCTTAGAACTGCTTTTGCTGCATCCTGTAGGTTTTGGATCATCGTGTTTTCATTGTCATTTGTCTCTAGGTATTTTTTTATTTCCCCTTTGATTTCCTCAGTGATCTTTTGGTTATTTAGTAACGTATTGTTTAGCTTCCATGTATGTGTGTTTTTTATGTTTTTTTCCCCTGTAATTGATTTCTAATCTCATAGCATTGGGGTCAGAAAAGATGCTTGGTATGGTTTAAATTTTCTTAAATTTACTGAGGCTTGATTTGCGACCCAAGATGTGATCTATCCTGGAGAATGTTCCGTGCGCACTTGAGAAGAAAGTGTAATCTGCTGTTTTGGGATGGAACTTCTGATAAATATCAATTAAATCTGTCTGGTCTGTTGTGTCATTTAAAGCTTGTGTTTCCTTATCAATTTTCTGTTTGGATGATCTGTCCATTGGTGTAAGTGAGGTGTTAAAAGTCCCCCAGTATTTTTGTGTTGCTGTTGATTTCCTCTTTTATAGCTGTCAGCAGTTGCCTTATGTATTGAGGTGCTCCTATGCTGGGTGCATATATATTTATAATTGTTATATCTTCTTCTTGAATTGACCCCGTGATCATTATGTAGTGTCATATCTTGTTTCCTGTAATAATCTTTACTTTAAAGTCTATTTTATCTGATAAGAGTTTTGTTACTCCAGCTTCGTTTTGATTTCCATTTGCATGGAATATCTTTTTCCGTTCCCTCGCTTTCAGTCTGTCTGTGTCCCTAGGTCTGAAGTGGGTCTCTTGTAGACAGCATATATTTGGGTCTTGTTTTTGTATCCTTTCAGTGAGCCTGTGTCTTTTGGTTGGAGCATGTGATCCATTCACGTTTAAGGTAATTATCTATATGTATGTTCCTATTACCATTTTCTTAATTGTTTTGCATTTCTTTTTGTAGGTCCTTTCCTTGTTTTGTGTTTCCCAGTTAGAGAAGTTCCTTTAGCATTTGTTGTAGAGCTGGTTTGGTGGTGCTGAATTCTCTTAGCTTTTGCTTGTCTGTAAAGCTTTTGATTTCTCCATCGAATCTGAATGAGATCCTTGCCGGGTAGAGTAATCTTGGTTGTAGGTTCTTCCCTTTCATCACTTTAAATATGTCATGCCCCTCCCTTCTGGCTTGTAGAGTTTCTGTTGAGAAATCGGCTGTTAACCTTATGAGAGTTCTCTTGTATGTTATTTGTCGTTTTTTCCTTCCTGCTTTCAATAATTTTTCTTTGCCTTTAATTTTTGCCAATTTCATTACTGTGTGTCTTGGCGTGTTTCTCCTTGGGTTTATCCTGTATGGGACTCTCCGTGCTTCCTGGATTGGGGTGGCTACTTCCTTTCCCATGTTAGGGAAGTTTGCAGCTATAATCTCTTGAAGTATTTTCTCGGGTCCTTTCTCTCTCTCTTCTCCTTCTGGAACCCCTGTAATGTGAATGTTGTTCTGTTTAATGTTGTCCCAGAGGTCTCTTAGGCCGTCTTCATTTCTTTTCATTCTTTTTTCTTTATTCTGTTCCACAGCAGTGAATTCCACCACATTCTGTCTTCCAGGTCACTTACCCATTTTCCTGCATCATTTATTCTGCTGTTGATTCCTTCTAGTGTATTTTTCATTTCAGTTATTGTATTGTTCATTTCTGTTTGTTTGTGTTTTTTATATATATATATATTTTTTTGAGGTACGCGGGCCTCTCACTGTTGTGGCCTCTGCTGTTGCGGAGCACAGGCTCCGGACGCGCAGGCTCAGCGGCCATGGCTCACGGGCCCAGCCGCTCTGTGGCATGTGGGATCCTCCCGCACCGGGGCACGAACCCGTGTCCCCTGCATCGGCAGGCGGACTGTCAACCACTGCGCCACCAGGGAAGCCCTGTTTGTTTGTTTTTTAAGTCTTCTACGTCTTCGTTAAGCATTTCTTGCATCTTCTCGATCTTTGCCTCATTCTTTTTCCGAGGCCCTGGATCATCTTCACTATCATTATTCTGAATTCTTTTTCTGGAAGGTTGCCTATCTCCACTTCATTTAGTTGTTTTCCTCGGGTTTTATCTTGTTCCTTCATCTGCCTTTTCATCTGGCCTGTCTTTCTGTGAATGTGGTTTTTGTTCCACAGGCTGCAGGATTGTAGTTCTTCTTGAATCTTCTGTCTGCCCTCTGGTGGATGAGGTTATCTAAGAGGCTTGAGCAAGTTTCCTGATGGGAGGGACTGGTGCTGGGTAGAGCTGGCTGTTCCTCTGGTGGGCAGAGCTCCGTAAAACTTTAATCCACTAGTCTCCTGATCCGGTGGGGCTGGGTTCCCTCCCTGTTGGTTGTTTGGCCTGTTGCGACCCAACACTGGAGTCTAGCTGGGCTGTTTGTTGGGGCTAGTGGCGGACTCTGGGAAAGCTCACCTCAAGGAGTGCTTCCCAGAACTTCTGCTGCCAATGTCCTTGTCCTCATGGTGAGACACAGCCATCCCCCGCCTCTGCAGGAAACATTCCAACACTAGCAGGTAGGTCTGGTTCAGCCTCCTATGGGATCACTGCTCCTTCCCTTGGGTCCCGACGCGCATACTACTTTGTGTGTGCCCTCCAAGAGTGGAGTCTCTGTTTCCCCTAGTCCTGTCGAAGTCCTGCAAGCAAATCCTGCTAGCCTTCAAAGTCTGATTCTCTAGGAATTCCTCCTCCTGTTGCCAGAGACTGAAACCTGACATGGGGCTCAGAACCTTCACTCCAGTGCGTGGACTTCTGTATTATAAGTGTTCTCCAGTTTGTGAGTCACCCACCTAGCAGTTATGGGATTTGATTTTATTGTGATCGTGCCCCTCCTACCGTCTCATTGTGGCTTCTCCTTTGTCTTTGGATGTGGGGGTATCTCTTTCGGTGAGTTCCAGTGTTTTCCCGTCGATGATTGTTCAGCAGTGAGTTGTGATTCCGGTGCTGTCGCAAGAGGGAGTGAGAGCATGTCCTTCTACTCCGCCATCTTCAGGCAAACTCAGGAAGTGTGTATTTTTTAATAAATGTTAATAATCACTCTTTGTGTTTAACTTTTGATAGTTTGATTAATATGTGTCTTGGCGTGTTTCTCTTTGGGTTTATGCTGTATGGTACTTTCTGTGCTTCCTGGACTTGACTGACTATTTCCTTTCCCATGTTAGGGAAGTTTTCAACTATAATCTCTTCATATTTTCTTAGACCCTTTCTTTTTCTCTTCTTCTTTCAGGACCCCTAGGATTTTTTTTTTTTTTTTTTTTTTTTTTGGCCGTACGCGGGCCTCTCACCGTTGTGGCCTCTCCCGTTGCGGAGTGCAGGCTCAGCGGCCATGGCTCACGGGCCCAGCCGCTCCACAGTATGTGGGATCTTCCCAGACCGGGGCACAAACCCACGTCCCCTGCATCGGCAGGCGGACTCTCAACCACTGCGCCTCCAGGGAAGCCCTGTCCTCAATTCTTTTCATTCTTTTTTCTTTATTCTGTTCCTTGGCAGTTATTTCCACCATTTTATCTTTCAGCTCACTTACCTGTTTTTCTGCCTCAGTTATTCTGTTACTGATTCCTTCTGGAGTATTTTTAACTTCAGTTATTGTGTTGTTCATCATTGTTTGCTCTTTAGTTCTTCTAGATCCATGTTAAATGTTTCTTGTATTTTCTCCATTCTGTTTCTGAGATTTTGGATCATCTTTCTTATCATTACTCTGAATTCTTTTTCAGTTAGGTTGCCTATTTCGTCTTCATTTATTTGGTCTTGTGGGTTTTTACCTTGCTCCTTCATCTGTAACATTTTTTTTTTGTCGTTTCATTTTTTTTTTTTTTTTTTTTTTGACGGGTGGTGCTGTAATTCTTGTCTTAGTGGTTGTTTGTCCTGAGACATCCAGCACTGGCATTTTCAGGAAGTTGGATAGAGCTGGGTCTTGGCGCTGAGATGAGGACCTGTTCAAACTTCACTCCGATTGATATTCCCTGGGGTCTGAGGTTCTCTATTAGTACAGCGGTTTGTACTTGGAGCTCCCACTCAGAGCTCGGGCTTGACCTCCAGCCTGGGAACCATGATCCCGCAAGCCTGTCGCTGGGGGTTCCTCCCGGCCGCTTAAGTGTCTGTGGTTCCCCACCAGTGCCTGGTAGATGCCCTAGTTGTGAGGAGATGCGAATTACACGTCCTCCTAGTACGCCATCTTGACTCCGCCTCCCCAATAGGTGTTTGTTGAACGGATCAAATGAAATGTAGAATTAGAAATTTTTAGAAAGATATCTGAAAATTTCAGTATCACATTTGAAGTGCAGAAATTTTCCATGATGTGAGTTTAGACAGTATAGCCAATTTAGTCCAGACGTTCAAAAGTGCTAAAGAGAAAGATACAGGAAAGCATTCTAGGCCAGCGTTTCCTGCAGTAAGGAGTGTGTGTTACTACCAGGTATATCGACTACAGGGTAAGGGGCAAAACAGGAGGGGGGAATAAAAAGGGGGGGGTTGGTTATTTGGAGAGTTAGAACTTAGGTCTTAGGAGATAATGCCTCGAATATGTTTCCTTGTGTGCAAAGTTGATTCCAGATTTAGTTAATTCTGATTCTGGAATATAGGAGAATCTTAAGATCATTTTCTTCCCTTTCCTGTTGCATGGAAGCTCATGATTGGTAGGATTAAGTCTTTAGCTTGTTCAGGAAGTTAAACACAGTTTGTTTCAATATCATCCTAGTTATTTATTGAAACACTCATGGGCTTACTCATCCAGACTCTTGTAAAAAGCCAGGTTGATTAGAAATCCATGTGTGGGCTTGAGAAATTGTAATGGAAATTCTGTTGCTAAGAGTGGTGGAACATAATTTTCTAAAAACTAGGTTTTATTTAACAGTAAAACAAAACCAGTCCAGAGGTAGTTTATTCCATCATATTTAAACATAACTGTGCAGGTGTGAGGTTACTGCTCTTTGTCAGTGTTAATAGTGCAAATTTTGGTGTTTACCATCCTGAAATACTCTTGGGAGCTTGAGAGGCACACCTGAGATCTAGCGTCATTGAATCACTGGTTCATTCACCGTATATTTATAGCATCTGTTATGTGTCAGGGATTGTTCTTCTCACTGAGAATACATTAGTGGACGAAGCAGTTGAAGATCCCCCTGCCCCCTTGCATGGGAAGAGACAGTAAGTTAGGGTAGGGTGGGGTGGGGTGGTGGGTGATGGGGTGGGGCATGTGCGCATGATGCCTGCAGTGTTAAGTGGTGGGGGGCGGGGTCAGTGAAGGCCCCCCTGAGAAGGTAACAATGAGCAGACACCCAACGACAGTGAGAGAGCAAAGCTGTGCAGACATCTGGGTAAGAGGCCGAGGGAACAGCAAGTGTCAATCAAGGCCCTGTGACTCCCAGTTTTTATTTTAGCTAATTCCATTAAAATTAAAATGAATATGCTTTCATAATCAGTTAGACTCAAATATTATCTGCTCACAAAATCACAAATTTTTGTTTGTTTGTTTGTTTGGCTGCACCACGTGGCATGTGGGATCTTAGTTCCCCAACCAAGGATCAAACCCAAGCCCACTGCAGTGGAAGTGCAGAGTCTTAACCACTGGACCACCAGGGAAGTCCCACTAATTTTTTTTTTAATTGAAGTGTAGTTGATTTAGAATGTTGTGTTAGTTTCAGATGTACAGCAAAGTGATTCAGTTATACATACATATATATCTATTTTTTTCAGATGTTTTTGCCTTATAGGTTATTACCAAATATTGAGTATCATTCCCTGTGCTATACAGTAGGTCCTTGTTGGTTATCTGTTTTATATTAACAGTGTATATATGTTAATCCCAAACTTCTAATGTATCTCTCCCCTTCACCTTTGATAACCATAAGTTTGTTTTCTATGTCTGTGGGTCTGTTTTGTATATAAATTCATTTGTATCCTTTTTTTTTTAGATTCTTTATATAAGCGACATTTTGTGATATTTGTGTCTTTCTATGTCTGGCTTACTTCATTTAGTATGATAATCTCTAGGTCCACTCATGTTGCTGCAAATGGCATTATTTCATTCTTTTTTATGGCTGAGTAATATTCCATTGCATAAAGACACCATATCTTCTTCATCCATTCATCTACCGATGGGCATTTAGGTTGCTTCCATATCTTGGCAATTGTAAATAGTGCTGCAGTGAACATAGAGGTGCATGTATTTTTTCAAATTATGGTTTTCTCTGGATAGATGCCCAGGAGTGAGATTGTAGGATCATATAATAGCTCTGTTTTAGTTTTTTAAGGAATCCCCCTACTGCTTTCCATAGTGGCTGTACTAATTCATAGTCCCACCATCAGTGTTTCCGTTTTCTCCAAACCCTCTCCAGCATTTATTATTTATAGATTTTTGGTTTTTATAAATGTATTTATTTATTTTTGGCTGCGTTGGGTCTTCGTTGCTGTGCACGGGCTTTCTCTAGTTGCGGTGAGCAGGGTTGCTCTTCGTTGTGGTGAATGGGCTTCTCATTGCAGTGGCTTCTCCTTGTGGGGTATGGGCTCTAGGCACGTGGGCTTCAGTAGTTGCGGTGCGCAGGCTCAGTAGTTGTGACTCATGGGCTCTAGAGTGCAGGCTCAGTAGTTGTGGCGTGTGGGCTTAGTTGCTCCACGGCATGTGGAATCTTCCCGGACCAGGGCTCAAACCCATGTCCCCTGCATTGGCAGGTGGATTTTTAACCACTGTGCTACCAGGGAAGTCCTTGTAGACTTTTTGATGATGGCCATTGTGACTGGTGTGAGGTGAATACCTCATTGTAGTTTTGATTTGCATTTCTCTATTAATTAGTGATGTTGAGCATCTTCTCATGTGCCTGTTGGCCATCTGTATGTCTTCTTTGGAGAAATGTCTATTTAGATCTTCTGCCCATTTTTTAATTGGGTTGTTTGCTTTTTTGATATTGAGCTGTAAGAGCTGTTTGTATATTTTGTAGATCAGTCTCTTGTCGGTCACATCATTCGGAAATATTTTCTCCCATTCTGTAGGTTGCGTTTTCATTTTGTTTATGGTTTCCTTTGCTGTGCAAAAGCTTTTAAGTATAATTAAGTCCCATTTGTTTATTTTTGGTTTTTTCCTAGTACTGTAGGAGACAGATCCAAAAATATATTGCTGTGATTTATGTCAAAGAGTGTTCTGCCTGTGTTTTCCTCTAGGAGTTTTGTAGTATCTTACGTTTCGGTCTTTAATCCATTTTGAATTTATTTTTATGTTTTATGTGTGGTGTTAGAGAATGTTCTAATTCTATTCTTTTACCTGTAGGTGCCCAGTGTTCACAGCACCACTTATTGAAGAGACTGTCTTTTCTCCTTTGTCCATTCTTGCCTCCTTTGTCATAGATTAGGTGACCTTAGGTGCGTGGGTTTATTTCTAGATTTTCTTACCTATTCCATTGATCTATATTTCTGTTCTTGTGCCAGTAGCATACTGTTTTGATTACTGTAGCTTTGTAGTATAGTTTGAAGTCAGGGAGCCTGATTCCTTCAGCTCCATTTTTCTTTCTCAAGATTGCTTTGGCTATCATTGTCTTCTGTGTTTCCATAAAAATACAAGTTTAAAATCTTTTTGTTCTAGTTCTGTGAAAAATGCCATTGGTAAGTTGATAGGGATCACATTGAATCTGTAGACTGCCTTGGGTCAGTATTGACAGTAATGATTTTTGCAATCCAAGAACATGGTATATCTTTCCATCTGTTTGTGTCATCTTCATTTTCTTTCATCAGCGTCTTATAGTTTTCGGAGTACAGGTCTTTTGCATCCTTAGGTAGATTTATTCCTAGGTATTTTATCCATTTATGATAAAAAAAAAAAAGCTCTCCTGGGCTTCCCTGGTGGTGCAATGGTTGAGAGTCCGCCTGCCGATGCAGGGGACACGGGTTCGTGTCCCGGTCTGGGAAGATCCCACATGCCGTGGAGCGGCTGGGCCCGTGAGCCATGGCCACTGGGCCTGTGCATCTGGAGCCTGTGCCCTGCAGCAAGAGAGGCCACAGCGGTGAGAGGCCCGCATACCGCAAAAAAAAAAAAAAAAAACCTCTCCAGAAAGTGGGCATAGAGGGAATCTACCTCAACATAATAAAGGCCACGTATGACAAACCCACAGCTAACGTCATACTCAAGGGTGAAAAGCTGAAAGCATTTCCTCTAAGATCTGGAACAAGACCAGGATGTCCACTCTTGTCACTTTTATTCAATGTAGCTTTGGAAATCCTGGCCACGGCAATCAGAGAAGAAAAAGAAATTAAAGGAATCCAAATTGGAAAAGAAGTAAAACTGTCACTGTTTGCAGATGACATGATGCTATACATAGAAAATCCTAAAGACACTACCAGAAAACTACTAGAGTTCATTAATGAATTTGGTAAAGTGGCAGGATACAAAGTTTATACACAGGGACTTCCCTGGTGGCTCAGTGGTTAAGAATTCACCTGCCAGTGCAGGGGACATGGGTGTGATCCCTGGTCTGGGAAGATCCCACATGCTGCAGAGCAACTAAGCCCGTGCACCACAAATACTGAGCCTGCGCTCTAGAGCCCGCAAGCCACAATGACTGAAGCCTGTGCACTGCAACTACTGAAGCTCACGCGCTCTAGGGCCCACGTGCCGCAACTACTGAGCCCACGTGCAGCAACTACTGAAGCCCGTGTACCTAGAGCCCATGCTCCGCAACAAGAGAAGCCACTGCATTGAGAAGCCCGTGCACCACAACGAAGAGTAGCCCCTGCTCACCTCAACGAGAGAAAGTCGTTGCCCAGCAGCAAAGACCCAATGTAGCCAAAAAACAAAAAAGTTCCTATTAAAAAAAAAAAGTTAATACACAGCATTTCTATACACTAATAACAAAAGATCAGAAAGAGAAATTAAGGAAACAATTACATTTATCATCACATCAAAAAGGTATCCTAAAATACCTAGGAATAAACCTACCTAAGGAGGCAAAAGACCTGTACTTCAAAAACTATAAGGCACTGGGCTTCCCTGGTGGCGCAGTGGTTAAGAATCCGCCTGCCAATGCAGGGGACACAGGTTCCAGCCCTGGCCCGGGAAGATCCCACATGCTGCGGAGAAACTAAGCCCGTGCGCCACAACTACTGAGCCTGAGCTCTACAGCCCACAAGCCACAGCCACTGAGCCCACGTGCCACAACTACTGAAGCCCACGTGCCTAGAGCCCGTGCTCTGCAACAAGAGAAGCCACAATGAGAAGCCCGCACACAACAATGAAGACCCAACACGGCCAAAAATAAATAAATTAATTAATTAATTTAAAAAATAAAAAAAATAAGAGGTTTATTAAAAAAAAAAACTATAAGGCACTGATAAAAGAAGTTAAAGATGACAGAAATTTCTGGATGGTCTTGGGATTCATACATTCATCCTTGAAATTTTAGGACTGGTATATTGTCATAATTTGATTTCATCTCATTCAGATGCCCTTGAAAGTGGAGCCGTACTCTTAGAGTCAGATGCTGGATAATTCACATACATCTGGAGGTTTTCACAAGTAATATTTAAGCAACAGAAACTTAAAGCATGACTTCTAATGTTCACTTTGGAATATCTTCTGTATTTGTGACCCTCTTCCACGAAATAGCCCAGGAGTTCTTCAGAATTAGTTCTGGGCGTTTAGGCAGCACTGAGTGGAGTCTCTGGTTGCCATCTGCTCGACCTGGGACCAGTCTGGGTCTGTGCTCCCTTGGATAAATCACCTTAGCCTTATTTCTGCCTGCAGGGTTGGATTCAGTGTGTTCAGATCTTCCATTTGTAAGAAGGTAGTACATTCTGGGAGCCATCGTGGATTTGGTCATCTGGATTTCTTAAGGCATTTTATTAAGTTGAGAGGGTCATTCTGAGCTGAAGAAGCATCTCTGTAAATCTCTTTTAAACAACTTTGATGATACGCTTAGGAGGTATCAGAATAAACGAAATCTCTATGTTTTTTCTCAGTACATTTTAAACTTTTCCTAAGTATTTCATGTACTGGGGAAGAACAGTAATACTCTTGGTCACCTCCTGTTATTCCTTCTTGCAGGGGTCACCACACAGTCCTTTGGTGTATCACACAGCACTAAAGGGCCTTCCAGCCCTCTCTCGTGACTGGAATAATTGAAACTCTTTTCTCCCCTTCATCGCTGAAATACCATGGTGACACAGGAAATAAACCTTCCCACATCTAGATGTAAGGCTGTGTGCCATTTAGAAGAAGGTGTGCAAATTACCCCATGGGTGCAGCACTTGGAGAGCTCCTGCTTAGAGCAGGGCTTGGCTAGAGGAGCCCAGGCTACTTTTCAGCCCTCACTCTGAGGGCTGGGAGCTTTTGTGCTGCCGGTTTAGGAGGATCATTGTTTCTGTTAGGCTTCAGTCTCAGGTGGGCTGCCTTTGGCCGTGCTTCCCAGATGGAAGTCGAGTGCTCTAAGTGCTGCCACGTCAGTGCCTCTTCCTCACCTTGACCCTTCCCTCCTCCCCCCACTCTCTGTTGTATTTAGGGATCTTTAGATTGCACGAAACAGAAAGTTGCTCCGCTCAGCTTACTTTAAGATAAGAATTGCCACGCACGGGCACCCTGCCTGTCCTGTAGGTCCTTCTTGCTGTGGGGCAGCTTCCCTGAGCCCCTCCCTCTTCTGGCCTGGCCCACCTTACCCATAGAGTCTGCTCTTGGACCATTCTGCTTGCCATGGCCGCAGCTCTTCCTCCTGGTAGCCTTCGATGACTACTGGCTGATTGTGCTTTGTATTTTGGTTCACGTTTCTCAGAAGTGGACCAGATCATATTTTTATGCTAGGCTTCATTGTGGGTCCCCGACCGTGCTGTGATGGGCTGCCTGTTCCCCCGTGGGTTTATTATCCATTCTGAGGCATGAAGGAGAGGGCAGGGCCTGAAGTACAGGGCAGGGGGACTGTGGGGACACTTTCCCTGATGAGGGCCACCTTGCAGGCAAGCTTGGAGATGCACATCTGATAGGACAGTGCGCTTGTGTTGAGTTATTTGTAAAAAATTCACATGTGCAATATGAGTTTGGAAGTTAGTGGTCTCGAGGCAGAAAACCTAATTTTATTTAAAGGTGTCTTGGCGGAAGAAAGTTTTGAGGTAAACTTTAGTAAAATTTACCTCTAGAAGTAAAATTCTAGAGCAGAACTGTTGATTTACCACTTTCTAAAATCTTGGTCAGGACAGCAAAACAGAGTATGAAGACTGAGTTTCAGCTAAAAGTTAAGCTGAAAGTAACATTTCAAGCTTTCTTTCTAATACCTTTTCCCCCTGAATGAGGTCCTGTACGGCACCTACTGGAAACCAGATTGTCTGAGGATGTAGCCTCCAAGCACTGGCTGGACCGGGGACCTGGGCATTTTTCTAGCCTTGCTAGGAATTCTCGGTGTGACCCAGAGAGTCTCTTGTCCTCCTCTGGTATGTAAAATGAGAGATTTAGGTGGGATGAAAGGTTTCAGGCTGGGCCTCGCGGCTGCCTGTGGGTTAGAACTATCACTAGGCCAGGTAGGAGGGAAGCCTTGTGCCATGCCCAGCTTCACCTCCAGGTGTGCTGGAGCAAGGGGCCTGGGGGGGAGACTGGGAAGCTCTGGGTGGGGCCTGCAGGGCTGGGCCAGACGGTTTTGCTCTTTTGGTTAAGAGCACCTGGAGACACTTGGTGGGCTTTGAAAAGCAGAGAAGAGCTCTCTGGCTGCAGTGAGGATAATGGTTTGTTTGCTTGGTGACAGTGGCTACAGGGAGACGGGTGGAAGGCACTTCAGTAACCCACGTGAGAGGTGGCGGTGGCAGTGGAGATGGCGAATGAGGTGCATTGAATGTGGGAGGGCCAAAGCGAATTCTTAGGAGTCTGACTTCAGAAAGGATTTCTCCTGATAGGAGATACTGCAGAAGGGCTATGTCTGGGGGACAGGTCTTCATTCTCTTGTATGTATTTGTGTGTTTATTACCGAATGGTGTAGGGTGCGGGTCCTACTCTTACTTTGGCCCGCAGCTTCGTTTTGGGGTTCCGATGTTGCCATGTGTACGTCACGCTTGTCCCTCCGTCCCACCAGTGTCTGCTGAGTGCCTGCTTGTCGGGCTCTGTTCTGGACAGAGGGTCTTGTCTGTCTCTCTGACAACATCGGTTTTTATCTTGTTAAGATGGGAGCATGGGAGGGTTTTGAGCAGAAGAGTGAAGTGCTGTTACTTAGGTTCTAAAAGAGTGATTGCAGATGCATCATGGATGTAAGGGCAGAGGCTGAAGCAGGAAGACTAGTTAGTGGCCTGGTGTCAGGCATGGGTGGGCATTTGACAGGGCATGTGGTGTGCCTACTTGAATTTTGCTTATGGGATGTGGAAAATGGGGGGATGGATGTGGAGAACGGGCTGTGGGTGTCTCATCAGGGCACAGGTCTTCCTTGTATTGGGCAGGGCTGTCCCTTTGCTCTCTTGCTGTTTTCTTTGCGGTGGACGCTGCCAGGGGCTCTGGCTCACCATTGCCACAGAGGCCGAGGCATGTAGATTTGGGTTTGGACATGTTGAGCTCAAAGTGCCTTGAGACATCCAAGCGGGGGCAGTGCAGATTAGACAGTTGTACCATAGACATTTGAGCCCCCAAACCAACTTCTTTTTCTTTTTTTCATAAATTAATTAATTTAGTTTTTGGCTGCACCAGGTCTTAGTTGTGGCACGCGGGATCTTTCGTTGCAGCACGTGGGCTCTTCATTGTGGTGCGTGGGCTTCTCTCTAGTTGTGGCACACGGGCTCCAGAGCGTGTGGGCTCTGTAGTTGTGTTACATGGGCTCTCTAGTTGTGGTGCGTGGGCTCGGTAGTTGCAGTGCATGGGCTTAGTTGCCCGGCGGCATGTGGATTTTAGTTCCTTGATCGGGGATTTAACTGGCATCCCCTGCGTTTAAGCTGGGTGCTTAAACAGTGGACCACCAGGGAAGTCCCCCGCAAACCAACTTTTGGGAATTGTGTGTGTATTGATGGTAGTGGATGTGGCTGGCGGAGGGACAGCATAGAGTGAGCAGAGGCCAAGACCAGGGCCTCAGGGTTCTCTAACGTTCAGAAGCTGAGACCTCTTTCCTAGTATTAATGCTTACATCTAAACCGCCATAATAAATTTGAACACGGGAGTTTTCAATATTACAGGCACAGGGACTTCCCTGGTGGCGCAGTGGTTAAGACTCCGCCTACCAATGCAGGGGACACGGGTTCGAGCCCTGGTCCAGGAAGATCCCACATGCTGCGGAGCAACTAAGCCTGTGCACCACAACTACTGAGCCTGCACTCTAGAGCCCACGAGCCACAACTACTGAACCCACGTGCCACAACTACTGAAGCCCGTGTGCCTAGAGCCCGTGCTCCGCAACAAGAGAAGCCACTGCAATGAGAAGTCCGCGCACCACAAAGTAGAGTAGCCCCCGCTCGCCACAACTAGAGAAAGCCTGTGTGCAGCAATGAAGACCCAACGGAGCCAAAAATAAATAAATAAATACATAAAATTTATATTAAAAAAATACTACTTGCACGGCATCTTTTACTATATAAATTATTTTGCACTAATTTAGAAACAAACATTAAAATCAGAAGCAATATTAACTCATCATTTAAGTCTGGCTACTGAACAGTTAGTTACTTGGGTAGGAAGTAGGCCTTTTGCCCTATTGGAAGCATTGAGAAGCTGAACTAAACTTTTTTTTCTTTTTTTTTTTTTTTGCGGTACGCAGGCCTGTCACTGTTGTGGCCTCTCCCGTTGCGGAGCACAGGCTCCGGACGCGCAGGCTCAGCGGCCATGGCTCACGGGCCCAGCCGCTCTGCGGCATGTGGGATCTTCCCGGACCGGGGCATGAACCCGTGTCCCCTGCATCGGCAGGCGGACTCTCAACCACTGTGCCACCAGGGAAGCCCTGAACTAAACTTTTTTAAAAATATGAGGAATAAAAGCTTTCTAGCCTTTTGGGTTCATGACCCACCTGTGGGAAAGGAGGCCTCATGACCCACCCCCTCCGTCTGCTGGGTCATGCTCCTCGCCCCAACCCCAAACACTTGCATTGCCTCTTGCTTGAGCCCTGGGTTAGAGATGGCTGACCTGTCGGGAGGGGAGGGAGCAAGGACAGCGCATCATTGTGGGAGCAGCGAACCACAGCAACCATCTGGGAGCCAGCTTTGGAGTGAGTGTACCGAGTGAGCAAAGTCAGGGTTGATGCCCAACAAATGAGTAGAATCTGGTCAGTGGCAACAAGGGCCAGACTCGCCAAGTCAGGAGCTTGGATTGCAAGTTGGTGTAGTTTAAAGAATGCAAATTTACTCACTGGGCAAACATTTGTCGAGGCTTTTTGATGTGTTGGGTACATGCTAGATCCTGGGATTGTAACATTGGAGGAACATGTATAAATCTTGGGTGTTGCTGGGCGTGGCGAGGTTGCAAGCAAGTGTCACGTGGAGCCGTTTCTGCTCTCAGGACGCTTTTTTTTTGGCTGCGGGATTTTAGTTCCCGAACAGGGATTGAACCCGGGCCCTCAGTAGTGAAATGCTGAGTCCTAACCACTGGACCGCCAGGGAACTCCCAGGAGGCTTATGTTTTAGGTGAGTTGGGACAGCAGTGAGAGGTAGAAGTAGCAGCTGTCCAGGATTATAATGGAAGACAGATCAGAAATTAGTTTATATGGTCTGTTGGCATTAATTTACAGTGTATCTAGTAATCGCTGAGTAGCTCTGCCACAAACCCAATTATTAGTATATATTAACATTAGTTGGCATTTAGGAACTCCCCTGGCAGTCCAGTGGTTAAGACTGAGCTTCCACTGCAGGGGGCACGGGTTTGATCCCTGGTCAAGTAGTTAAGGTCCCGCATGCTGTGTGGCACAGCCGAAAACAAAACAACAGCAGCGGAAACATTAGCTGGCATTTATATAGCACCTACTCTGTGTCAGGCAAAGTTCTAACCATTTAGGTTGTATGTTTTTTTGCCCTCAGTAGTCTGAAGTGGAGGTGCTGTTATCCCCGTTTTATGTTGACGAAATAGGCATGGAAAGCCTAAGGGTTAGTTCAAGGCCAGCTGCACAGCTAGGGGTGAGGGGCCAGAGCCAGGCAGTACCTGAGCTTTGGGAGCTGACTCTGTACCTGTACCTGTCCAGTACCTGGGGGAGGTACTGTAACAGGTGTGGGCAACCTAGGCTGGAGATGCGCTGTTCTCTGAGCAGTCTCTGTAGTTTGGAGGGTCATTTCCGTACAGCTTTCTTGATGTGGTTGCTTGAGTGTTATTAGACTTCTTTGTATAGGGATTCATCTCACTGTTACATTACCTAAGGTTTTTAGTTAATGTGAAGACTAAAATACCTCAAAATATTGAGGATATAAGGAGTCCATGTAATATTTCTTAGAGATGTTCATTATTTTGGGTGTAACTAATTGGTACCATTCTGTTCTTAATTTTACAAAGGCATGAATTTGAATGGAGAAGACCTTGAAGTTCCTAGGTTTTCCTGAAAGTCACGTATCTGGGGACTGCTCATCCCCCCACACCTATTTCATTTTAGCTTTTTTGTGATTCTTCTGCCCTGTGAACAGTGACCATCTTATGAGATTAATAAGTAAAGTCAAAAAGAGCAGTGCGTGGTTTAATCTTATATATTTCTTAAAAGGTCTGATGAGGTCATTTAAATGTTTTAGTTATTTGTCATATCATGTGTTCTTTTTTTTTTGTTTTCCGGTACGCGGGCCTCTCACTGTTGTGGCCTCTCCCGTTGCGGAGGACAGGCTCCGGACGCACAGGCTCAGCGGCCATGGCTCACGGGCCCAGCTGCTCCGCAGCATGTGGGATCTTCCCGGACCGGGGCACGAACCCGAGTCCCCTGTATCAGCAGGCGGACTCTCAACCACTGCGCCACCAGGGAAGCCCTATCATGTGTTCTTGAAGGTCCTGATGTGTCCATTGAGAATGTCAGGAGTCTGTTGTACAAGATAAACTGACTTCAGAACATCCATAAATAGTGGAACAGTGGTAGAAATTTATTTAAAACCATGGCTCTGGTAGTTTGAGGTAGATGAGAGAGTGATAATCTTAGAAGGACTCAGTAAATGTTAATTATCTTGTGCCATTCATAACTTGAAGACGTTTTTAAGAGTATTTAACCTTTAACTCCATTAAGTAAGCATGTTGTTTGTGCTCAGGAATATTCTGTTTCATTTATTTATTTGGCTGCGTTGGGTCTTAGTTGCAGCACGCAGGATCTTTCGTTGGGAGTGCGGGCTTCTCTCTAGTTGTGGCGCACAGAGTCTAGAGCGTGTGGGCTCAGTAGTTGTGGCACGCTGGCTTAGTTGCTCTGCGGCATGTGGGATCTTAGTTCCCCAACCTGGGATTGAACCTGCGTCCCCTGCATTGGAAGGCAGATTCTTAACCACTGGACACCAGGGAAGTCCCCAGGAATATTCTGTTTCTTAAAGGATAATCACTTGTTAAACTTTCCAGGTCTGGAACTTTTAAAGGAGGTGATTCTCTGCAAATTTTTCAGTTTCTTCATGGTCATTGGTCTAGGTTTAATGTTTCTGGCTGAGTCAATTTTGATCCTTCGTTTAATTAAAATGTAAAAATCTTTATTCCTTTCATTTTCCTTTTAAATATATTGACTTGATATAATGGGACTTATTTCTGGACTTGGTGCTTAGTTAATGTTTGTGCTCTTTGTTTTTTAATATTATTTTATTTTCAATAACCTCCCCCCCTTTAGACTTGCCCTTTTTAAAAAAATATTTTTTTAATTTTATTTATATTTTTTCGTTTTATCGCGAGATTTTTATTTTTATTTTTTGATTTTTTGGCCACACTGCACTTGCAGGATCTTGGTCCCCGACCAGGGATTGAACCCATGCCCTCGGGAGTGAGAGCACAGGGTCCTAACCACTGGCCAGCAGGGGAATTCCCTCTTTTTTAATTTTTTTTAGATTTTTTTTTTTTTTAATTAAAAAAAAATTTTGGGGGGCTGTGCTACACGGCACATGGGATCTTAGCTCCCCAACCAGGGATTGAACCCACACCCCTTACATTGGAAGCGTGGAGTCCTAACCACTGGCCCTCCAAGGAAGTCCTTATTTTAAAATTTTATTGAAATACAGTTGATTTACAATGCTGTGTTAGTTTCAGGTATAAAAATTATTTTTTTAATTGTGGTAAAATATATATGTAACATAAAATTTGCCTTTTTAACCATTTTTAAGTATAGAATTCAGTGAGAACTGCCAGGTTTTAACTACTCTTTACTGTTTAACAATTCTCTTTTATATGTCATTAACTTTTTCATATTTTAAAGTAACTTGTCCTTGTTTTCTTTTGGGCCTTTCTGAATTGGTTCTAATCTTTAGCCAAAGTTTTTTTTTCTTTCCCTTCCTTCAAAATAATACTGGTGGTTAAAGCCGTGAACTTAACAACTAAAGTGTTGAGATACACTGTTCTCAGTTTTGTTGTTACTCGAAATCTGTTCACTCAGCAAATGTTCATTTAGTACTTACTGTTTGCTAGTTACTACAGCTGTTACTGAGAATTCAATGATGATCTCTGTTCTCTAGTATTAATTATTGGTGGGACTGTAATTACAGATTTTATTCTTTGTTACAGTATTTATCTGAGAGAGCTTTGAATATTGAAGTGAATTGGATTTTGAAGTATATGGTTTCAACTTTATGAATTTTATATTTCATCGTTTTTTTTGTTTTTAAGTGAATATGGCCTCTACAGCTTGTGCCTTTTGAAATGTAGGTTTTTGTTTGTTTGTTTTTTTGGTAGAATATTGTTTGATTGGTTTGTATTTCTGGAGCTTAACAAAAGAAGTATTCCATGGAGTTTAAATCTTGACATAAATCCAACCGTTAAGCCTTATTTAAATTTGTCATTTAAGTTTTTGTTTACTTGGTTTGTTACATATTGATAGGTACCCTGTATGACTGTTGGTAAATTCTGTTAATTTTTATCTGGAGACTTTAATGGTTTTTGCATTATGTATTTCAACATGTTTATATTGATACAGAAAATAAACATGTCTTCATTAAAACTTTACCTCCTATTAACAGAGTAATCTTTGTTACTTATATTTTTTCTGATTTTAATATTGCTACCCGTGCATTTATTTTATTTGCAGTTACCTGCTTTATTTTGCCCATTTAAAATTTTTGTCATTTTATGGTAACACATAGCTGCTATTTGACTTAATGATTACTATGTGCTAGATTCTCTATTAAGTACTTTACTTGTAATATCTCATTTGATTCTATGGCAACCCTCTGAGTGGATTTTTTAAAAATCCTCCAGTTACAGATAAGGAGACTGAGGCTTGGAGGCCTTAATGACTTGCTTAAGGGTAAACAGTGAGTAGCCTTCAATCACTGTTGTACTATATTTTATTTTGCATGTATATTTTCTAAGCAGCTTTAGAGTTCAGTGTTGTTTTAAAAAATAAACTTAATATTTTTTAACACCTATGGGGTGTCAGTTTCTCAGAAGAAAAAAAAAGGAGTTCTACAAAGGTTGAGTGACTTCTCAAAGTTAGGTAGCTTGTTAGGAGATAGAGTTGGGATTCAAATCCAGGCATTCTGACTCCAGAGTCCCAGGCTCTTCATACCAAAAGACTGTCTTCCTGCCATTTCTTCTTTAGTTGACACCGATGCTTCATCCGTTTGTGCTGGTCGGCCCTTGACAGTGGATGGTGCTGAGGGAGACACTGAAGGCATTCTGTTAGTCTGCCCCCATTGATTTATTCCATTACATTCTTCATAGGTTTTTAGGTATATTTTATTTAGAAGCATGTGTATGTAGAAAAACAAAAACATAGCTGACTGAATTTTTTGGGGGGAGTTCTGGGGTGATGTTTTATTAATTTTTCTTCATTCTGTTTCATGAGGAATTCAGAGGGTTGGAAAAAATTTATCAGCATTAATGTTACTATTCTTGGAAGACATGTTAACATTTTAGAAGGAAGCTTAGTTTAGAAATACATATATATATATTTTTTTTTTTTTTTTTTTTAATTTTTTTTTTTTGCGGTACGCGGGCCTCTCACTGCTGTGGCCTCTCCCGTTGTGGAGCACAGTCTCCGGACGCACAGGCTCAGTGGCCATGGCTCACGGGCCCAGCCGCTCCACGGCACGTGGGATCTTCCTGGACCAGGGCACGAACCCTCATCCCCTGCATCGGCAGGCGGACTCCCAACCGCTGCGCCACCAGGGAAGCCCTAGAAATACATATACTTTTTAAAGACATATTTTTTGGGATTCACTGCTTGTTTCACGTGCTCTTTATCCTTGACCATCACTGTACTTAGTCACTGTTTTTTTGTTTGTTCATTTTTTTTTAGTCTGGTGGTTCAAAGGCATTAGGAGTCCAGCTGGTCGGGCAGGCTTCTGGTGTCCTGAGACTGTGTCACCCTGGGCGAGCACTCAGCTTCTGGGTACTAAGACTTCTAACCTGTCAGAACCAGAGTTGAGTGGGCCGGAAGGAAAACTTCCTGGATTGGTCATTAGGTGTCAGTGAGATGCTGCTCTCATTAGGACCCCTCTTTCCTGGACAGTAGGAGGTGTAGCAGCGTCTGTTGGCCATCTGTGCAGAGTGTATACAGCTGCAGCTTGTGGGGCAGCTCTTTAACCCCAAGGTCCCCTCTTCGGTGCGGTGAGTTCCCAGTAGGCCATTCCACCATACTCTGGAGCCAGTTGCTTCTGAATGGTGAGGTATGTGATGGATGAGTGAATCCAGTGATCATGGGCTCATCACCTCACTTTTACCCTGAAGCAAACTCCTTGGTCATTGTGGTGTCATGACAGTGAATAAGGCGTATGCAGCGAGTCCATAGATGGTGACGTTGGGGAGCAGACACAGTGTGTCAGTCTGGGCCCAACAAGGAGACAAAACCGTATACTAGTAATTTAAACAAGGCAAATTTAATATATTAAGGAATTACTAAGCTGTGATAGGAGAATAACTGTAAATTTATTTATTTATTAACTTATGGCTGCGTTGGGTCTTCATTGCTGCACGCAGGCTTTCTCTAGTTGCGGTGAGCGGGGTCTACTCTTTGTTGCGGTGCACGGGCTTCTCTTGTTGAGGAGCACAGGCTCTAGGTGCACAGGCTTCAGTAGTTGTGGTGCATGGGCTCAGTAGTTGTGGCTTGCAGGCTCTAGAGTGCAGGCTCAGGAGTTGTGGTGCACGGGCTTAGTTGCTCTGCGGCATGTGGGATCTTCCCAGACCAGGGCTCGAACCCGTGTCCCCTGCATTGGCAGGCATATTCTTAACCACTGCGCCTCCAGGGAAGTCCCAGAATAACTGTAAACTGGAAAGAGAACTCTATACTCTCGAGCTCAGGGATAGTACCTAAAGAAGGACACATTGGGAAGGGGACTGCTTCCCAGGGTTGGAGGTCATACCTTGTTGGAGCAGGTATGGTTGCATCTGGATGGCCTGGGCCACGGCTAGTTCGCAGTTACTGGGCACACAGAAGCAATCTGGGGCTCAGGTGAGCTGAGACTGGTGGGTGGGCGTACAGAGGCAGCTAGGATACCCTTTCAGTGAGTCCTGGGGTGTGTGTTTTCTGTGTTGGATGGGCCACAGGAAATGCACCTCTAGGGCTCACGTGAGCCAAGGTTGGTGGGCAGGCACACGGAAAGGGTCAGGGTAGCACTGCTGGAGCTGCTTGCTGGTGCAGTAGCCCCCTTCTCCAGGAACTCCTACACTTCTGTGTATCGCTCGGGCCAGGGCAGCTCTAGGGCTCTGTGTGGGACAGAGGTTGGGCAGCAGGCTCACTAGACAGCCAGCCCTGAAGGACCCCTGGCGTGTGGAGGCGTGGCACCCAGGAGAGGGTGCGGCAAGCAGTAACTGAGGCTGGGGCACAGGTCCCAGCTCTCTGGGGCTCCCAGCTACGTTGCTGCTTCCCGAGTCCAGAGCTGGAGAAAGCACATAATGCCAAATACCCGAGACGCTATGCCCTGCAGATGGATACCTAACATTGGAAAATCCAGGTCATCCTTGGTGGAAGTTCATGTCGTTGAGCAGATTCATCACTCCAGTCCCTGCTGCCATGTCTCTTTGTTCGTGAGCTCACTGAGAGTTGGTGAGAGAGGCTGAGAGAGACACACAGGGCAGGTCATCTTGTCCACCTGCTTCTGCAGTGGCTGTCATTGTGGGCACTCGTGTAGGACACAACTATCCTTGCACTCCCTGCCCATTCTCAGAGCCTTCTCTAGATCTCTTTGTCACTGATTATCCCTCCTTGTTCTTTCCAGATTGCTGACCCTCCAGCCAAACATTAACTGCTGTCAGTGCGTCGGTGTGGATTTGCCTCTCTGGCCATTTCTCCTTCCTGACCAGGGGTACAGCCACGCATACTAATTGAGTGTCTGCTCACTGGCTGGGTCTCACGTCCTCATCGGAGCCTTCAGGACCGTCTCTGAGCTGCAGCGTCTTGCTGCAGCCATCCACTGCTGACTAGTGCCAGGACATCATCTACCACTCTCTGTACACGGACTGAAATTTTTCTTCCTTCGTTACTGATCATAAGGAACTCACCAGGAGGCCATAGGTGTAGTTTGTTTGTTTGTTTTAATTGGTTTATTTATTTTTGGCTGCATTGGGTCTTTATTGCTGCGCACAGGCTTTTCTGCAGTTGCGGCGGGCGGGGGCTACTCTTCGTTGCGGTGCGCGGGCTTCTCATTGCAGTGGCTTCTCTTGTTGCGGAGCTTGGGCTCTAGGCAATGGGCTTCAGTAGTTGTGGCACGCAGGCTCAGTAGTTGTGGCTTGCGGCCTCTAGAGTGCCAGCTCAGTAGTTGTGGCACATGGGCTTAGTTGCTCCGCGGCATGTGGGATCTTCCCGGACCAGGGCTCGAGCCCATGTCTCCTGCACTGGCAGGGCGGATTCTTAACCACTGCGCCACCAGGGAAGCCCTAGGTGTAATTTTTAAAGAAGTTGCAGTGTAGCAACTTGATTGTGCAATATACATGTGATTTCAGGATCTTCTTGCATAAGTTATCCTGATGGGAAGTTCAGGTAACTCTCATGTCAGGCAGTCAACCTTTTCCTATCTGCTGCCATCACTTTGAAAACCATTGGGTGTGATGGATGATAAGCCCAAGAAGACTGAAGGGTCTTCTTCTGCTTGTTCATTCCGTGGACATTGCCTGCCCTGTGAGCGATGTTATGGAAGGTGTTAGTAGAAGAAATGTGATTGGGACAAACTCTCTGGTCTCAAGGAGTGTGCCGTCAATTCACTGGGGGAGAGAGAGGCAGGCACACCTAGTGAGAAAGTTGTGTGAGCAGACAGAGGATATTACTAATTGATAAGACTGGGAGAGAATGGGAGTCAAATGAGTCAGGTTTTAAAGAGAAGATGATGCATGAATTATATTGAAAGATGAGAGCCATTATCCAGGTGGGTCATGAGAGGAGGAAGCCCTCCCTGACCCTCCCAGGAAGTAGACCAGCAGAGGCAGTTAATCACAATGTTGTGAATTCAGGTCCTGGATTCAGACTGCCTGGATTTTTTTTTTTAAAGCAGATATTCATTTTTAATTTTTATTTATTTATTGATGGATGGACGGATGGATGGCTGTGTTGTGTCTTCATTTCTGTGCAAGGGCTTTCTCCAGTTGCGGCAGGCTTTTGCGGTACACGGTCCCCTCACCGCCGTGGCCTCTCCCGCCGCGGAGCCTGTGCTCCAGCTGCTCCGCGGCACGAACCCGTGTCCCCTGCATCGGCAGGCAGATTCTCAACCACTGCGCCACCAGGGAAGCCCCTGGACTGCCTGGATTTGAATCCTAGCTCTGTGATGTTAGGTGCGGTTACTTTATGGTCCTGTTACTAAGCTTTAAGGACTTTAGAGTGAGGTAATAGTGCCTCCCTTTGGAGTCCTTGTAACAGTTAGGGGAGGAAGCAGCTGAGTGCGTTTAGCACAGTGCCCGGCACTTAGCTGTGTGGCCTGATGAGTCATCTCCTCTTCTTCTGGCTTTCATTTTCCTGGAACAGTTCATTCCCATGCCATTTTCCCAAGGGCCAGAGGATAGATTGGTCTTTGGAGCCGTCTCCAGCACCTTGTACATCTTCAGTAAATACTGCCTGTACTGCACAGAAGAAGTAGGAGTGTAGGAGAAGGGGGTTATTTTCTAACCCTGAGGTTTATTTCTGTGAGTGTATTTCTGGTGATGTGCTTTGTTTGCATTTACCTTTTCTTGCATTCACCACAGACCATTAGGTGCGAACAGACACTGGGTGATTGCTTGGCCGCCCGTTTTGCACCATTATGATTGCTCTTCAACGGGACGTGGCCCACACCTTTCAGGCACGGGTTTGAGTGGGTAGTGCTCAGTCCTAGAGCCCCAGCCCCTTACCACGTGCTTCCAGAAGAGCCAGCCTCTCTGAGGGGGTGCTTCCAGGGCTCTCAGCTCATGATCATCTAGTTTCTTTTCACTTAGAGAAACGTAAACGCAGTGAATATTTTTAAAAGTTAATTGTATCTTAACTCCCAAAACAGAGTAATTAAAAATGTATGTATCTTGAGAGAATATGAATACAGTGCCTAGGTGGAATGTTTTTGAGCTCTCTGGTTCACAATGATTTTTTTTTTTAATTGGCCACACTGTGCGGCTTGTGGCATCTCAGTTCCCTGACCAGGTATTGAACCCAGGCCCTCAGTAGTGACAGCCGTCTCCATCCTGGAGCTGAAGTGACAGGGAGTTCCCTGTTTCACAGTCATTTTTCAGAATTCAGTCTGATAGTCTTTGGTCAGATGACAGTGACCTCCCCCTCGAGGAGCAGACCTCTGTGCTCCTGTGTGACGCTAGCTAACACGTGGTGTTCCTTCACTATGTGCCAGGTAGGGGCTCTGAGCACCTTACCTGTGTTCACTCACTCACTCCTCATGGCAGGCCTGTGAGGCAGGTATTTGAAGATGAGGAAGCTGAGACAGAAGGTTAAGTAACACCCATGTTGACGTGCTAGTAAGTGAAACCGGGCAGTCTGGCCTTAGAGCGGGCATTCTTTTTTTTTTTTTTTAATAAATTTATTTATTTTTATTTTTGGCCGCGTTGGGCCTTCGTTGCTGTGCGCAGGCTTTCTCTGGTTGCGGCGAGCGGGGGCTCCTCTTCATTGTGGTGCGCAGGCTTCTCATTGCAGTGGCTTTTCTTGTCGCAGAGCACGGGCTCTAGGTGTGCGGGCTCAGTAGTTTTGGCTCTCGGGCTCTAGAGCACAGGCTCAGTAGTTGTGGCACACGGGCTTAGTTGCTCTGTGGCATGTGGGATCTTCCTGGACCAGGGCTCAAACCTGTATCCCTTGCATTGGCATGCAACTTAACCACTGCATCACCAGGGAAGTCCCACTTGAAGCTTTTTGTAAGGTTTTTTTTTTTTTTTTTTGGTCATGCCTTGTGGCTTGTGGGATCTTAGTTCGCCGACCAGGGATTGAACCCGTGCCCTTGGCAGTGGGAGCACGGAGTCCTAACCAGTGGACCACCAGGGAACTCCCTACTTGAAGCTTTTGACTTGGACATGTGTGGTAGTGGTGTGGTGCTGGCTCCTTATTCTGAGTAAGGCTGAGTCCTAGGTGTGTATGGGGCCCCTGAGTCTTGGGGTACAGCCCTCTCAGCTCTCCTGCCCTTCCTTGGCGGTAGTTGTGGGCTCACTGTGTAATCTTGCCCATTCTCCAGGAGTACTTCCCCCAGTCCCCTTTTTCCTTTCCCAGCTTGCAGTGAGTGTTCACCAACGCCTTTCCCTGTATGATCTGTACAGGGAAGGGCTTTTTCCTTTGTGGGTTTAGTGGATATGGAGAAGGATGGGGTGGCATTGCTTGCCCTTCACACATGGCTGCTGCTCCCCTCCCCAGTTCTGCACCGCCCTCGATGCTTCTTAGGGCTCTTGCAGATCTTCCCAGCGACCATCCGGGGGGTTTCATAGGGGGGTTGCAGAAGGGTACAGACTCCCCCAACTTCTGTTACCCCAGACATTGTCCTGCCAGCCTGCACTCAGCCTTCACCAGTATGTCATCTGTTCTCAATGAACTCTTCTTACCAGTGTGTGGTTGCATCTACCTTGGCTGAGTGTGTGTTCTCTTTTCTTGCAGGCACTTAGGTTTTGGGCAGTTTGCTCAGTGACATTAGTTTCCTGATAGGTTCCCAAAAAAGTCATGGATTTGCATGGCTGGTTGGTTTTTATTGTACAGGTGGGAGCAGTGCTCCTCCCGGCCGTCTCCATCCTGGAGTTGAAGCCAAAGGAACCATGTCTTGAGAAACAGATATCTTTAAGTTTGATGAAGTCCAGTTTATCAAGTATGCTTAGTGCTTTAGGGGTCCCCCAAAATTTCTCTACCCCAAGGTTGAAATCTTGTCTAATTTAAGTAGAAAAAATGTTTGTCTACTCTGAGATTAGGAAGATTTTATTCTTTGTTTTCTTATTGAAGTTTTATAATTTTAGCTTTCATGTGTAAGTCTGTTATCCATTTCAAGTTAGTTGTTATGTATGGTGTGTGTGGTAAGGTTGGAGGTGTCCCCCCCAGATGGATATCCAGTTGTGTATCAGTTATTGGGAAGCCTCTCCTTTCCCCATGGGATTACCTTGTTCCTTTGTCAAATATTTATTTCTCTTTTTTCAGAACTTTTTTATTGTTAAATATCATAAAAGTGCATACAAAATTTACAGCTCTGCAGGTCATGTTAATTTGATCCGTGGTATAAGCACCATTCAGATAAAGAAATAGAACATTTTGGGGACTCCAAAAGCCCACGAAGGCTACATCCTGATCACAGTTCCCTTTCTTTCCTTTCGTGGATAGCTGCTAAACATACATTCCCAAGCACTATAGGGATTTTTTGTCTTTGTTTTTGAACTTTACATAAATGGAAGCTTACTACGTGTAGTCTTTGGCGTATAGCTCCTTTTACTCAGTATTTTTAACATTTGTTTTGAACAGGTCTACAGTTTGTCCATTTTAATTGCTGAATAGTATTTCACTGCATGAATAGACCACAATTTATCTGGGTTCTTTCCAGTTTGGAGCGCGTATGAATAATCTTGTACGTGTATTTTGGCTCACGTAAGACTTCGTATCAGGCAGGGTATATATTTAGAAGAGAAGTTGCTGGGTCACAGTGTGTGTGTTCTCAGTCTTAATATAACGCTTACTTGCTGGCATGGCTATACACATTGCCACTCCACCAGCAGTTTGTAAGTCCCCATTGTTTCATATTTTTGACTAAATACGGTTTTGTCACAGTTTCTCATTTTAGCCACTCTGCTCGGTTTATGGTGGTGATTCACTGTAAATATTACCTTTCCATATATTTAAACAAGGTTTTTGGTTTTTTAAATAACTTTATTTATTTATTTATTTTTGGCTGCATTGGGTCTTTGTTGTTGAGCGCGGGCTTTCTCTAGTTGCGGCTAGTGGGGGCTACTCTTTGCTGTGGTGTGCGGGCTTCTTATCGTGGTGGCTTCTCTTGTTGTGGAGCACAGTCTCTAGGCACGCAGGCTTCAGTAGTTGTGGCTCTCAGACTCAGTAGTTGTGGCTCGCGGGCTCTAGACCGCAGGCTCAGTAGTTGTGGCGCATGGGCTTAGTTGCTCTGCGGCATGTGGGATCTTCCCGGACCAGGGCTTGAACCCATGTCCCCTGCACTGGCAGGTGGATTCTTAACCACTGCGCCACCAAGGAAGCCCTACCTTTTCATATGTTAATTGACTATGTGGGTTTCCTTTTTTGTGATGTTTGGGTCTTTTGCCTATTTTTTTCTATTGGGTTGTATATATTTTTCTTGCTTTTTCACTTTTTTTAAATTTATTTTTTAAATTTATTTATTTTTGGCTGTGTTGGGTCTTCGTTGCTGCGCACAGGCTTTCTATAGTGGTGACGAGCAGGAGCTACTCTTCGTTGCCGTGCACGGGCTTCTCATTGTGGTGGCTTCTCTTGTTGTGGAGCACGGGCTCTAGGTGCGCGGGCTTCAGTAGTTGTGACACACGGGCTTAGTTGCTCTGTGGCATGTGGGGTCTTGCTGGACCAGGGATCGAGCCTGTGTACCCTGTGTTGGCAGGCGGATTCTTAACCGCTGCGCCACCAGGGAAGTCCTTTACTTTCTTAATGTTGTCTTTTGAATAGAAGTTTTAATTTTAAGGAGTTGAATCTGTTGATCTTTTCCTTTATGTCTTAGTGCTTTCGATATCTTGCTTAAAAATGTTTTTCTTCCCCTGAGGTCATGAGGATACCAGTATTATCTTTCACATTCAGATCTATAATTCTGAAATTGAGTTTTGTATATGGTGTGAGATGGGGGTTCGATTTAATTTTTTCCCCCATTAGGTACCTAGTTGAACCAGCATCATGATGTAAAAAGACTGTTTCCAGTGCTGTGGAATGCAGTCTCTGTTATAGTTTTAGAGTCCATATGTACCTTGGTTCTGTATTGTTCCTTCCTCTGTCTGTCCTTGGGCCAGCACCACACTCTCTCAGTTACTGCAGCTTCTTGGTAAGTCTCAGTAGTCCTCCTTACACTTCTAGAGTGCTGCCTTACTCTTGGCCCTTTGTATTTCCATATAAACTTTAGATTCTTTCTCAGTTACCACATGAAAATTTGTTTGGATTTTGATTCAGATTGCATTGCATATATAGATCATTCTGAGGAATGTTGACTTTGTCACCTTGAGTTTTTTTAGTCTGTGTATTTTTCTCCATTTATTTGGAACATCGTTTCTCAATAAAGGTTTATAATCTTCTCTGTATGTATGGTTTCTCTCTTGCTTTAGATTTATCCTTTGGTGCTTGATAACTTTTTAAATGATTTAACTTAGAAATAATTTCAAATTTATAGAAAAGTACAAAAATAGTACAAAACTTTTATATACCCTTGACCCCAGTTCCCCAGTTTTTTGACATTTTATCACATTTGCTTTATTATTCTGTCTCTGTTTCTTTCTCTCCTCTCTCCCACTTCTTTTCTTTCTCTCCTTCCTCCCCCACATATATCTTTTAATTTTTTTCTGAACTACTTGAAGAAAAATGGCAAACATAATGCCTATTACCCCTCAGTATGTATTTCCTAAAAACAAGGACACTCTTTTCTATATATATTGTATACCTGTCAAAATCAGACAGTTAGCTTTATTACAGTGTTAGCATCTCACCCAAAGTTTCTATTCAGATTTTGCCATTTGTCTGAAATATGTTCTTAAAAGCAAAAACAAACAAAAGACCTTTGCTTCAACCCTTTCCTTTATAGTCCAGAATAAGTTCCAAGATCACTCATTGCATTTAGTTGCCATATTTTTTAGTCTCCTTTGAATCTGGAAGAGTTTTTCCGTCTTTTCTTGTCCTTTATGACCTTGACATTTTTTATGAGAACAGGCCACGCACTTTGTAAATGACCCTCAATTTGGGTATATTTGATGTTTCCTCATGATTGGACTGAAATTTTGCATTTTGATGGGAATTCCACACAAGTCATGCTGTATTCTTTGCAGCACATCATCTTAGGAGTTTGTGACATTGATGTGTTCCGTTACAGGTGGTGGTAACTCTTACCACGTGGTTAAGGTGGTGTCTGACCAGCTTTTTCACTGTAAAGTTAATTAGTAATATTTTGTGCTTACTAATAATAAGTAATTAATATGTCTTTTGTAGAGAAGTACTTTATCATAAATATCCTGTTTCTCATCAAACTTTCTCCCTCTAATTTAGCATCCATCGATAATTCTTGGTTGAATCCATTAGTTCAGTGGTAGCCAAATGGTGATCTTCTAATTTCATTATTCCTTCTACGTTTATTGAAATTCTGTAGTGAGCTAGAACTTTCCTTTCTTCCTTGTTATTTGTATATCCCCTGTGTAAGTATGGACTTATGGCTTCCTGTTTGGTGTTTTTTTTGGTGTGGTTTCCTGTTTTATGCGGTGTATATCAGATTTAGTCAGTGGGAGCCCCTTCAGGCTGGCTGCCGAATCCTTTTGACATGTCTTCATCGTTCTTTGAATATTTCCTTACTTATGGTACCAGATGTTGCATTCTCATCTTGAGTTTTCTCAAGTCCTGAAATCAGCCATGCAATCAAGGAGCCCCGGTTCCTTTTAATGGACAGTAGTATTTACAAGTAAAAATTTGGGTGCTGGGCTTCCCTGGTGGCGCAGTGGTTGAGAGTCCGCCTGCCGATGCAGGGGACACGGGTTCGTGCCCCGGTCCGGGAAGATCCCACGTGCCGCGGAGCGGCTGGGCCCGTGAGCCATGGCCGCTGAGCCTGCGCGTCCGGAGCCTGTGCTCCGCAACGGGAGAGGCCACAGCAGTGAGAGGCCCGCGCACCACAAAAAAAAAAAAAAAAAATTTGGGTGCTAAATGTCCTCACAGGTATAAGAGCTAGGAAGTAGGTGGGCGTGTGTGTGTGTGTGTGTGGACACCCACACTCCTCATCAGGTTTTTTAATCTATTGAAACCAGGAGTTCACACTGAATCTTTTCAATTCCAGTCCAACATTTGGAGTTTATTATTTGTCTTCCTCCTTTCTGTATTTGTACCTCTCTTCTCCTACAGGGAAAACCTGGCTACATTGTCTTCAACATGTTTACTTATTTACTCAATCCTGTTGTGCGTACCAGTCTCCAACTGCCAGCCACATTCCCAGCCCTGGTGCACCTCAGACAGGTGCATCCTACCCAGGACTGTCCTTCCCCCTCAGCACCACTCATTCACACCAACTAAGATGGCCAAAGCTTCCAAGGGGGAGAGGGCAGTGCTTGAGTTTTCTCTTTTAGATGTTATAATTAAGTGGTATCTGAAATTTTTTAAAAGTCAGCATTTGAAAACTATTACTTCTCCTTATTTATCTTTACATCTTTTTGGATTTTCTGTGTGTACAATAGCATCATCTACAAATAATGGCACTTCTTTTCCCCCTTTCTAATCATTAGTCCTTTTATTTTTTTTCTTACCTTACTCTGCTGGCTGGGATCTCTGTTATAATGCTGAATAGAAATGACAATTGTAGGTACCGTCATCTCATTCCTGATCTCAAGAGGAAAACTTTCATTGTTTCATCTTTAACTGTGTTTAGTGTTAATAGGGTCTTTTTTTTTAAGACAGCCTTTATCAGTTTAAGAAAGTTACCTTATATTCCTGATTTCCTAGAATGCTCTTTACTAATGAATGGATGTTCGATATTATCAAAAGCCTTTTTTGCATCTGTTTTAATTACATGATAACTTGTCTTTTATTCTGTAGTATGACAGAGTAATTAGAAAATCAGCTCAGTGTTAAACTAACTTTGCATTCTTGGGTAAACCCATTTGGTAATAGTAGTATCCTTTTCTGCATATTACTAGATTTGGTTTGCTCATAAATTCCTTTAGAACTTTTCATCTGTTTTCATGAGTGAGAGTAAGCTGGGATTTTCCTTTCTCTTTGTCAGATTCTGGTATACAGATTATGGTTAGTTTTTAGTGTGTACTCTTTTCTATTATCTGCAATAGTTTGTCTAAAATTAGATTGCTTTCTTACTTAATTTTTTGTGTAAGCCATCTAGGCTTGGAGTTACATATGTTTGAATTTATTTAATAATTATAATATCGCTCTAGTTTCTATTTATTTATTTTGGAAAGTTATATTTTCTAGGAATTCTTTGAGCACTTCATCAAACTCTCACCTAAAGTTTGACCTAAAGATGCTGGTAATATCCTTATTATTATTTTAAGTGTTCGTTTGGTCTGTAATGATGTCTTTTTCATTTTTGACTTTGGTGTTTTGTACTTTCTCCCTTAATGATTCTTACCGGTATTTGTCCATTTTATTGGTCTTTTCAGAGAAGCAGCTTTTGGCTTTGTTCATCTTCTCTAATGTACGTGTGTTTGACTTTGGTGCCCGCTTAGGCTCAGCCTCCTTTACCTGGTTGCGGTGCCTGTGTCCCAGCTAAGATGAGCTTTAGGGTTCACAGCTGCATTCTCTCTGGGAAGGTGACCTTCATCCAATAAGCTGCCTCGCCCAGGAAGTGACCCCAGCACACCCTCCAGTGGTCTGGAGCCAGTTTGCCTGGGTTTGAATCCTTGCTCTGATACTTACTAGCTTGAACAAGTCTCATAAACTCCATGCCTTAGTTTCCTTCTCAGTGAAATGAGGATGATAATTACACTAACAGTGTAGGGCTGTTGGGGTGATTGGAAGCTGCTGTACATATTTAGGAAATTGGCCTGTTGCCTCTGTGTTGCAGATATTTTGTCTAAGTTTGGTATTTACAAAAAAAACTTTGTTTTACAGAAGTTTTACGGTTCTGTGTTAAAAGACTTTGGGGTTTAAACCAACATGGTGTATAGAGTTATTGTCGACTGTAGTCAACTCCTGATTTTCTAGCTGTTCTTCCTGTTTGTAAATTAATTATTCCTTGTGGCTTCCTTCCCTTCTGTGCCCAGTGTTGGATAGCACTCACAGAAGATGGGAAAAGAGCGGAGTAGTGACACTCCAACCCAGTACTGCCCGATAGAAATGGAACGTAAGCCACGTATGTAATTGGAAATTTGTCAGTAACCATATTACAAAAGTAAAAAGAAACGGGTATAATCAATTTTATTAGTATCTATTACTTGTGGCCCAAGTAGCCTCAAGATTATTTCAGCATGGAATCAGTATAAAAATGATTACTAAAGAATTGATTCCTTTCTTCATGCTAAGTCTGTGAAATCTGGCGTGCACTTTATACTTCGGCACGTCTCAGTTTGAACTTGTCACGTTTCAAGTGCTCCGTAGCCAGCTGTGGCCGGTGGCTACTAAGTTGGATGCGCACCTCTAGTCTTGTGTTAGTTTGGCGATTATCTTAAAGCTATCTAATATTTCTTTTGATTTTGCTCTTAAAATTTTTTTGGAGGTATAATGACACAACATTGTTAGTTTCACGTGTACAATGTAATGACTGGATATTTGTGTATGTTGCAAAGCGATCACCACAGTAAGTCTGGTTGACACCCATCACCTCACACAGTTACCGAATGTTTTTCCTGTGATGAGCACTTTTCCTGGGTACTCTAGTGACTTTTGAATATGCAGGTAGGATTAACTAGCTGCTGTGCTGTGCATCACATCCCCATGACTTGCTAGTTTACAACTGGAAGTTTGTATTCCCTTCACTCCTTTTGTCCATCCTCTAACCCCCCCCCCACCTCTGGCAACCACCAGTATGTTCTCTGTATGAATGAGCTCGATTTTGTCTGTTTGTTTTAGATTCCACATATGAATGAGATCATACACTATTGGTCCTTCTCTGTCTGATGTAATCTTCATTTAGCATAATGCCCTCAGGGTCCATCCATGTTGTCTCTAATGGCAAAGCTTTCATTCTTTTTTATGGCTGAGTAATATTTCATTGTTTGTGTGGATACAGATATGTATGTATATACACATCTTTTTTATTCATCTATTGGTGGACACTTAGGTTGTTCCATAACTTTCTTGGCTATTGTGAATAATAACGCAGTGAACATGGGGATGCATATATCTTTTTGAGTTAGCGTTTTCGTTTTCTTCTGATGAATACCCAGAAATGGGATTGCTGGATCATATGGTAGCTGTATTTTTAGTTTTCTGAGGACCTTCCGTACTGTTTTCTGTAGTGGCGGCACCAGTTTACATTCCCACCAACGGTGCAGGAGGGAGGGCTCCCCTTCCTCCACAGCCTCGCCAGCACTGGCTAGTTCTTGTCTTTTGGTGATGACCATTCTAACGGGTGTGAGATGATAACTCTGCTCTTTTCGAAATAAGCTATTACTGGTAACTGAGATGAGATCATTAGGGTTAAAAACAGATTTCAGAAGTTCTTTGGAGTAGATTTTTGTTAAACTTTTTATTGTTTTATATATAATAGTGAGCATTGTATGTCGTAGGTACAATTTTATGTATAACCTTGTGTATCTCATACTTAATGCCAGAAAAAATGCTTAAGCATATAGTAACAGGAAATACAGTCTGTGTTTTTCAATCAAAATATGAGATTATAGTTAGGAAAATACCGAAAATGAAATACAGTACATTTCTAGAAATTCTGATATACTAGCTTTTCACTCTACCTGCAACAATGTCTGTGCCTCAGGCTTCAAGTAAGGGTGTGGTGACCCTTCTTGCCTGTGGGAAGGTTGGTTTCGCATTCCTCATTTGATGGCCCTTACTGGTTGTCACTGCTTGTCAGTCCATGGAGTTTGTTCCCTGAGCCTGGGAGCCACAGGTGCAGGTGGCCTGTGTGCCCTGTCGGCAATGGGAGACGTCGTTCTCTGTGGGCTTGGGGTCCACGCGGGGGGGACTCGCGGGCCGAGGTCAGGGCCTGCCGGGTGCAGGTGTGTTGCTGTCCGCGCGACGCTGTCCTCTGGAGACCTGCCCCTGGCCCCCGTCCCCTCCGGCGCCTCCTCACAGGAGCTGGTATCTTGATCCTGACTGAACGGGGGAGGTGGCCGCCTCCTGGCAGGAGGGCATCGAGCTCAGGACTCGTCAGGTCACCAGCTGGCTAGCCCTTTCAGCTTCTAGAACTCCCCTTTTGAGGATAGTTTGCTTTTTGTCTGACGCTCATTGAGATGTAGCTGGGACTTGAAGCGGGCGTTCTGTGGGCCCCCGTCCTGCACCTCCCGATCCACGGCACCATTTGTAGACCCCCGAGGACTTGAGGGGAAGGCTTCTCTTCTCTCTTCTCCCTTGAAAGTTACCAGGGAGGGAAGGGAAACGAGGCGCAAACTCTGAAGAGAGAGCGAGGAGCTCGGCTGGGACTGACCCTGCAGTTGAGAATCCCGTCCGGAGAAGCACATCTGCCGTCTCTGCTTAGGGCACAGCCTCTGGGGTTGGAGTGGGTTCTCAGAAAAACCAAGAGGGTGTGACAGCTGGGAGGCCAGTCTAAGAAAGAATATCAGATAGGAGGAGGTGAGCTGTGTGTCGTATGTCCATGGAGAGCAGTGTGATGCTGGAAGATTGGTGGGGAGCGAGAGCCCTACTGGAGGTAGGCGGCTGGAGAGTGGGCGTGGTTACCTTCGATGTGATAATGTTGTGCGTATATTGAGTTAAATAAAATCTTACTAGAATTCACCTGTGTTCTTGGGGGGGTTTAATAGACTTTTTTTTTTTTTTAGAGCAGTTTCAGGTTCACAGAAAAATTGAGCAGGAAGTACAGAGAGTTCCCATATATCCTCACATGTGCACAGCCTCTCAGTGTCAGTGTCCCCACCATGGTTTGTCACAGTCAGTGAACCTACACCGGCACATCATCATCACCCAAAGTCCGGGTTTTCCGTGTGTCCATCTTTGTAGTATCGCACAGAATTGTTTCACTGCCCTAAAAATCCTCTGTGTTCTGCCTATGCACCCTCTCTCCCTCGCAATCCCTGCCGACTGCTTATCTTTTCACAGTCTCCATAGTTTTGCCTTTTCCAGCTGTCGTATAGTTGGAATCATACAGTCTGTAGCCTTTTCAGACTGGCTTCTTTCACTTCGTGCTATGCATTGAAGGTTCCTCTATGTCTTTTCATGGCTTGATCGCTCATTTCTCTTTAGCACTGAGTACTATTCCGTTACGTGGAGGTACCATAGTTTATGTATCCATTCACCTTCTGAAGGACACCTGGGTGGCTTCCAAGTTCCGGCAGCTATGAGTAAAACTGTTATAAACATCTGTGTGTAGGTTTTTGTGTGGATGCAAGTTTTCATTTCATTTGGGTAAATTCTGAGGAGCACATTGCAGGGTTGTATGGTGAGAGTATGTTGAATTTTGTAAGAAACCACCAACCTGTCCTCCAGCGTGGCTGCACCATTCTGGTTCCCACCATCAGTGACGAGGGTCCCTGCTGCTCCACACCCTCGGCAGCCAGCATTCGGTGTTGTCAGTGTCCTGGATTTTGGCCATACTGACCAGTGTGGAGTGTTATCATCTTGTTGTTTTTACCTTTGTTGTTGTTTTTAACTTACTACATGGCTCGTGTTTGTGACTTGCATCATACTTCTTTTAGACAGAGCTGGGGTGGAGAGCTTTGAAGGAGTGTTCCTGAAAAGGAAGGAAAAGATAGGCACTTAGTAGCTGGAGGTGGAAGTGAGGTTAAGAGGAGGGTGTTTTGTTTATCCTAATGGAAACGATGCAGGAAAGAAGGAAAAATCGATGATTTAAAAAAGAGAGGGGACGATTAGTGGAACAGAGTCCTCAGGCAGCTGGCAGAGTCTGGTGCCTGAGCAGAAGGCTTCACCTAAGTGAGGAGGCACGTGTAGCGTAGGCATGCCCGAGGGCACAGGTGCAGGTAGACGGCTGGGAGCCTGTGGAAACATACTGCCAAGTGATTTTTCCACAAAGGTTGTTGCACCTTCATGCCACCATCAGCTGTATGGAGTACACCCATCTTCCTTCACCCTCTCTAGCACGAAGAGCCCTTGTAATCTTCAGTAAATGTTTTCAGAGTTTCCCCTTGTTCCGAAACTGGAGGAGACCAAATGTTTTGGCGGGCGCCTACTCACCTGGCCAGGATCCCCTGTTGAAGCAGACACACCCAGTCTGTATAGGGGCCCAGAGCCCAGCCCACCTACCCTTGCTGCCCACGTGTGTGCCCTGCCCGTGGTTCATGGGTACGTCTCTGCTCCACCTTCCCGGAGCTGGGTGTCTGCATCTTTGCTCCCCATTCTCTCCAGCTCCTGCCCAAAGGCACCCCTCCCTGTTCCCTTAACACTCTTAACCCTCTGATGGCAGTTCCTGTGCCCCTCGCCCTAACTCATCTCCCAGCCTTGTGAATTTTTGGGACCATAACAGTTTTTTGAATTTATTTATTTATTTGGCTGCTCTGGGTCTTAGTTGTGGCACTCGGGATCTTCGTTGTAGTATGCGGGATCTTTAGTTGCGGCACGTGGGATCTAGTTCCCTGACTAGGGATTGAACCCGGGCCCCCTGCATTGGGAGTGCAGAGTCTTAACCACTGTGCCACCAGGAAAGTCCCTGGACCATAATTCCTGCAGGCACCATCTGTGGGCATCAGTACTTAAGGTCCCTGGCCAGCCTCTGGTTCGGTTGTCCTTGAGCCAGCTGCCTCCCTGTGGCCAAGTGAGTGGTGGTGATGGTGGGGGGGAGGGGTGGATGAAGGGTTCCGGCCCTGGCCTCTCTGCTCATGTCAGCAGGGCCATGTTGATGACTTGGGGTTCACCAACATGTGAGTGGCTACCTTTGGAATTACTCCAGGTCACTCAGTTTTCAAACGTGGATGACCCGTTTAGGGACTGACCAAAAGCCTTCCCCAGTCTCTGTTCTATTTATGTGGGTTTTTTCCCCTCCCTTCTGATGTATTGTTGTAAACACTGTTAACATCCTATACAAAATGACTGGCTGCTGTGATTTTCAGGTACCTTCAGATTTATAAGGGGATGCAGACTGCAGTCTGAGAAATTAGTAGTACTCTGATAATCAATTTTTCATTTAACTGTAGTAGATTAGCTGTATTTTAAAGATTGGTAAAGAGAAGTGTAAGAAATACATATTTCCAGAGCTGTAAGTCTTTTAACTGTCTGATTTGCTGCTATTAATAAATTCAAGTTATGTTCCTCTTTTGCCATGTGGAACTTGAATGCAGAGACCTGAAGTATTTTGTAAATATTTGAATGGATGAATTGCTGCGCCGTCAGATGAAGGAGCAGTGAGTGATACTAAACTTGTCCTGGCATCCTGAGGCTTACTCAGACATTTATTTTCTTCCAGATAAGTAGCATCAAAACATACAGTAGGGACTTCCCTGGTGGTCCAGTGGTTAAAACTCTGTGCTTCCAATGCAGGGGATGCAGGTCAGGGAACTAAGATCCCACGTGCCCCGCAGCCAAAAAATAAAATAAAAATGATCCATTCTTTAAAAAAAAAAAAAAGTAACAGTAATTACATTGTTTACTAGACTTTAAACATAACTACATTTGTAAAGGAAAGCCATGTTAATAACAGTTACATGCATAAAATCATTTTCTATAACCATGGTTGTGGCAGATAGCAAATACCACTTTGCCTCATTAGTTCACAGAACCACCCTATTTACTTCTGTACGCCCACTAGTGGTTAAGAGCTGGGCCAATTCAGGAAGTTAACTTGCAGCAGTAAGAAAAAATAGTTGCAGTTTTCTGTAGGCTTTCTGTATTTTTTTTTTAACATAAAAACTGAAATGAAAAATCCTAAAGAAAACTCATTTTTACATTAACTATAAGAAGGATGCTATAATAATGTAATAATATGGAATCAATAATTAATGTTTATTGAATTTTATTGAATTTAAATGGAACAACTTTGAAATCTATAAATTGCTAAATATTTACTCTGTAAGATTGCATAAATTACAAAGCATTAAATACTTAAGGTAATTTTGCACCTAACTCATGGTATGATTCTGTTAACAGTTTTTTTGTAACCAGTTAGGAGGGAACTTAAGTCTTAATGTTAGTAATTATTCCCAGGCAGTGCCACTTGCTCAAGGCATTTGCATGTGCTTTGGGAGAGCAGAGTTCAGGAAAGCAGCAGAAAGGATTGACCACACATGGAGTCATCCCTGGACTTCAGCACAGGCAGCTAATAAAAGATTGTGTGTGAAATAAGGAAAGAAAAATTGTAGTTGAAATAGGGAAGACAAAATGTGAATTACTGATTTGGAGTAGTTTCAATTCCTTTAGTGAGTATCTATTAGATGCCTTCTGTATTCTGGGTGCTTTATGGGACTTAATGAGAAGATGGACATGTGAAAGTATAAGAAAACCTGTGTAAGCATAAAGGTTTACAGGAGTTGGAGTGATTAGCTATGTGGTGGCTTGTATTGGCTGAGGAGAGCATGTTGGAGGAGACTGGGAAAAAGAAAAAGAAGGGATACCACAGTGGGGTTCGAAAGGATGCCTAACAGTTGCCTGGTTAAAGGAGGGGGATTGGTGTTTTGGGGCGGGAAATGGCATGTACTAAGGCCCCATAGCTGAACGGGGCAGGGGTGTATTGGGTGGGCCAAAAAGTGCCTTTGGTTTTTTAGTAAAAACAAGAGACACATTTTTCATTTTCACCAAGAACTTTATTGAACAGCGTATTTACCCTTTTGTTCCACTACCTTCTGCCATTTTTCAGGCAACTTCATAATTCCGTCTTTCCAAAACTTTTTATCATTTTGAGCAAAGAACTGTTCCAGGTACCTTTTACGGTCTTCCAGGGAATTGAAATTTTTTCCATTAAGAGAATTTTGTAGAGACCAAAATAAATGGAAATCTGAAGGTGCACTGTCTGGTGAATACGGCGGATGAATCAGAACTTCCCAGCCGGGCTATAACAGTTTTTGCCTGGTCATCAAAGGAACACGTGGTCGTGCGTTACCCTGATGGAAGATTACGCGTTTCTGTTGACTAATTCTGGATGCTTTTCGTCGAGTGCTGTTTTCAGTTGGGAGCAGAACTCCTTGGAATTAATCGTTTGGTTTTCCAGAAGGAGCTCATAATAGAGGACTCCCTTGCGATCCCACCATATACACAACATCACCATCTTTGGATGAAGATCGGCCTTTGGTGTGGTTGGTGGTGATTCATTTCGCTTGCCCCACGATCTCTTCCATTCCACATTATTGTACAGTATCCACTTTTCATCACTTGTCACAATTTGTTTTAAAAATGGAACATTTTCATTATGTTTAAGTAGAGAATCGCATGTGGAAATACTGTCAAGAAGGGTTTTTTTTTTGCTTAACTTACATGGAACCCAAACATCAAAGCGATGAACATAACCAACCTGGTGCAGATGATTTTCGGTGCTTTATTTGGATATTTTGAGTATGTCGGCTGTCACCCACATGGTATAATGTTGATTGTTCTCAGTTAACGTTTCGATTTGATGGCTATCAACTTCAGCTGGTCCACCTGACTGTGGAGCATCGTCCAGCGAGAAATCTCCAGCACGAAACTTCACAGACCACTTTTGACACGTTTGATCAGTCACAGCACCTCCATACACCGCACAAATCTTTTTTTGCGTTTCAGTTGCGTTTTTACCTTTCTTGAAATAATAAAGCATAATATGCCAAAAATGTTGCTATTTTCTTTCATCTTCAGTATTAAAATAGCTACACAAAAATTCACCAGTTTTGATAGGTCTTTTTTTTTAAATGCATGCTGATATGACAGCTGTCACATAGAGTCTAACAACGTTTCGAATGAAGTTAAAGACAACTAAGTGCTACTAGAGCCACATCTTATGGAAAAAACTGAAGGAACCTTTTGGCCCACCCAGTAGAATTGGAAGGAATTTCATCTGGGTAATGAGGCAGAGACTCAGTGATCATACTTGATCCTTTTCGGCTGTAGGAGCTGCTGGAGGGTTCAAAGCAGAGGAATGTTCTGGTCACATGTGCAGTGTGTAAGGTCACTCTGCAAGGGGCAAAGGATGTGTGGAAGGCAGACAGTACAGACCTGCAGGCTGGGGACCAGTCAGGAGGAGATAATCGTGTCGTGTTCTAGGCAGGAGATGATAATGCAGTGAAAACAGACACATTTGTGTGTTGTGTACAGTAGAGTCCTGGCTTTAGCCCTCACTGGCTGTGTGATCTGAGATGTGCCATTATCACCTGCGAAGCTGTGGCTTTTTAGTGTCTTTAATGCCCTAAAATGCCATGTTTCCTTTTTGTCTATAAGAAGTTTACCTGTAAGGTCTTTAAAGAGTAAATCTGAGTTTTTCATGTTGAATTTGGAATTTCTTTTGGAAATTACTTTCAGAGCTAGAGTATAAGCTTAGTAAGAAAGTGAATACTTGTGATTTGGTACACACAAACGCTGGCCACAAATGGTAGCTTTTACCTCAGAGTAGAAAATCCGTGTACTCAGAAAGGGTAAAATATTTTACCCCGTAGGTGTAGGGACTCAGTTGTAGTGCATTTTCAAGTTTTTTCAGCAGTATGACCATTTTAGGAATATGTACATGCTCTTAGGGAAAACTTTCTTGGTTACCTTAGTCCCTTACTTTAATATATATACATTTTATATATTTGTATAAATATCTTTTCTCTGTATAGGATTTGGGAGAAAGCGCTTGTTTGGTTATGTTCATTCTGGTACATTTTTTAAAATTGATATTTTGATCAGTGTAATTGGATTGGATTTATCCTCCTACCTTAACTAAATGAAGGACACAAACATCCCAGTTTTCCAACATTGGACAGTAGACAGTGCAGGACCATGATCCCTGAGTGAAGATAAGCTAGATGAGCCCTAGGATTGGCCAAACTTACTACCTGGAAAGAATTTGCAGGCCATGGTTCGAGGAGGAAGGAGGAGTAGCCCAAACAGAGTTGAGGAGACCGAGCTGAGAATTTGGGGAGGCCAAAGTGAATCTGCAGGGCAGAATACCAGAGAAGAGAGAGAGCTGCAAAGAGAAAAATAGAGTTCTGGAGACACACGGCGTTCCCCTCAAATCTTCATGTGGGTACTGATGAGCACGTGCACATGTGGAAACTCTGAGCACAGGAAAAGAACCCTGGAAGTGAGTAGTAGAACAATCCTTGGAGCTCATATAGGGCCCCAAGTAGTTAGTGTTCCCAGCAGTCAGTGTGTGCTCCCAATGGTATTGCCTCAGTAGTGGGGAAGATTAAAGGTGCTCTGATCCTACCTCCCAAAGCTTACAAGTGAGCCTTCAAAGAACCAGACTCTTCCCAAATAACCTAACCATGGCCCCCAACAAAGCTCAGAAATACTTGAAGGAATGAAATAGTACCTAACAGGATAAAACTGTAATCTAGTCAAAAATTACCAGGCAGAGAAAGAAGCAAGCAAATACCGTCCACAATGAGGAGCAAAATCAATGAATAGAAACAGACTCAGAAATGACACATATGATAGAATTACTAGATAAGGACAGTTGTTATTGCTATTGGATGTTCTCCACATTCAGGAAGATAGAGGAAAGCATGAGTGTGTTAAGAAGAAACAGAATATAAGAAAACCCAGATGAACATCTTGAGTTGCAAACTACAGTCTGTGATAAAAAATACATTATGTGAAGATTAGCAACAGATTAGACACTGTAGAAGAAAAGATTAGTGAATTTGAAGAGCTAGGAATAGAAACTACCCAAAAAGAACCATGAGAGAGTTGGAAGATTGAAATTTTAAAAAAATTAAAAAGAACAGGGCTTCCCTGGTGGCGCAGTGGTTGAGAGTCCGCCTGCCGATGCAGGGGACACGTGTTCGTGCCCCGGTCCAGGAAGATCCCACATGCCGCGGAGAGGCTAGGCCCGTGAGCCATGGCCGCTGAGCCTGCGCGTCTGGAGCCTGTGCTCCACAGCGGGAGAGGCCACAACAGTGAGAGGCCCGCGTACCACAATAAAAATAAAAAGACAAAATAAAAAGAACAGAGCATCAATGAGTTGTGAAACAACTTCAAACAGCACACTATATGTATGTTGAAAGAAAGAAAGAAAGAGTGGGGATGAGGAATAAAAATTTATATATTTAAAGGAATAATGGCTGAAAAATTTTCAAGTTTGATGAAAACTCTAAGCCACAAATCCAAGAAGTTCAAAAAGCCTCAGGCACAAGAAACATGAAGAAAACTGCACCCAGTCACATCGTAATTTTATAATGCTGAAAATAGTGATTAAAAGAAAACTTCAGCGATAAGACTAATAGCAGACTTCTCACGGCAAATAGTACAAGCCAGAAGATAGAAGGAGGACAGCTTTAACATAGTAAAAGGAGGAAGAACGTAACCTAGAATTCTAAACCAGTAAAAATGTTTCAAAAATGAAAATGAAAAAAAAAAAGAAAATGAGATCAAGATTTTTCATACATAAATAGCTGAAAGAATTCATGACCAGGGGTTCTTCATCACAGGAAATGTTAAAGGAAGTCCTCAGGCAGAAGAAAAATGACACCAGATGGAAATCTGAATCTTTACAAACAAATGAAGAGCACTGGAAATTGTAAATATATGGGTAAATGTGTTTTTTTAAATTACTTTAAAATATAATTTCCTGTCTGGAGCAAAAATAACAATGAGTTATGGGGGTTTTAGGTAGAGGTAAAAGGTATGACAACAATAGCATAAAGAAGACCAGGAGATGGGAAACGTAAGGTGATAAAGTTTTATTTGATCGCTGATTGTGACAAGGCAAAATGTATACTGTACACACTAAAGCAGCCAATTCAAAAAGAAAAGAGGAGTAGCTCACAAGCCAGCAGAAGAGATAACACAGCACCACAAAAATTATTCAACTTTTTAAGGCTAAAAAAGAAGAAAAAGGAAACAAAAAAATGAATCAGTAGGAAAATAAAGAATAAGACGGTAGATTTAAAAAACCCAATCATATCAGTAATTGTATTTAATGTAAATGGTTTGAACATCCCAGTTTTAAAAGATTGTGAGGTTGGAACAAAAAACAAGACATAACTGTATGCTTTCTGCAGGTAACTTGCTTTAAATATAAAGACTCAGGTAAGCTAAAAGTTAAGTCATAGATAGACTTCCCTGGCGGTCCAGTGGTTAAGACTCCAGGCTTCCATTGCAGGGGACACGGGTTTGATCCCTGGTCGGGGAACTAAGATCCCACATGCCCTGTGGTGCAGCCAAAAAAAAAAAAAAAAAAGTTATAAAGAAAGATATGCATTGCTTATGTGAAAAGAAAGCTGGAGTGGCTGTACTAGTGTCAGACAAATCAATACAGGAGCAAAGAATAAAGAATGTTACCAGGGTAAAAACAGTCACGTCATACTGGTACAGGGCTCAGTTCATCAAGAGGACATAACAGTCCTGAACATTTTTGAACCTAATAATGAAGCTTCACAATATATGGAGGAAAAATTGATAGAACTTCAAGGAAAAATAGACAAATCATAGTTGTGTTTGGAGATTTTAATGTCTCTCTCAATAATTGATAGAAAAGGTAAATAGAAAATCAGTGAAGTTAAAGAAGACTTGAATGACACCATTGGCCAACGTGACTGAACAGACATTTATAGTACACTCTACCCAACAACAGCAGCATACATACACATTCTTTTAAGTAAACATTGAACATTTACTAAAATAGACCATATTCTGGGCCATAAAAAAGTATTGATAAATTTGGTATAATTAAAATAGTACAGAATATCCTCTCTGACTGCAGTGGAATTGTATTTTAAAAAATCAGTAACAGAGGGCTTCCCTGGTGGCACAGTGGTTGAGAGTCTGCCTGCCGATGCAGGGGACGTGGGTTCATGCCCGGGTCCAGGAAGATCCCACATGCCGCAGAGCGGCTGGGCCCGTGAGCCATGGCCGCTGAGCCTGCGCGTCCGGAGCCTGTGCTCCGCAACGGGAGAGGCCCGCGTACCACAAAAAAAATAATAAAAAAATAAAAAAATAAAAAATCAGTAACCGAATGATATTTAGAAAACTACGAATATTTGGAAACTAAACCACACTTTAAACAACTCATGAGTCAAAGAAGAAATCAAGACGGAAGTTAGAAAGTATTTTGAACTGAATGAGAATGAGAACACAACACATCAGAACTTGTAAAATGCTGCCAAAGCAGTGCTTACTAGGGAAATTTACAGCATTAACCACCTTTTTATGCAAGAGAAAGGGCTTGATGACCTATGCTTCCACCTTAAGAAAATAGAAGATGAAGAAGCCGCTTATACCCAAAGTAACTCAAAGAAATGAAATAATAACGTAAAAGCAAAAGTCAGTGAAAGAAAGATTTTTAATAAGGAAAAACCCATGAAACCAAAAGCTGATTATTTTAAGAATAATAAAATTGATAGACCTTGAGCCAGGCCAAAAGTTTGAATAGATACTGCATAAGCCTGTGAAAAGATATTTAACGTATTATTAGGGAAACCACACTGAGACAATACTATACACATTACAGTGGCTGCAATTTAAAAACTTACTGATGAGGATATAGGCTAGCCGGGACTCTTTAACACTGCTCTTTGGGAGAGGTTTGGCAATTTCTTCTTCTTTTTTTTTTTTTTTTGGCGGTGCCACGTGGCATGTGGGATCTCAATTCTCCGACCAGGGATTGAACCCAGGCCCTTGGCAGTGAAAGCATGGAGTCCTAACCACTGAACCGCCAGGGAAGTCCTGGCATTTTCTTAAAAGTTAGACAACCCAGTCATTCTATTCCTTGGTATTTATGCAAGAGAAACAAAAACATGTGTTCACAGCAAGATTTATACATGAATGTTCATAGCCACTATTATTTGTAATAGCTGAAAACTGGAAATAACCTGAATGGTTCCAAGCAGCAGAATGGGTAAGCAAAATAAATAAATAAATACAAATTAAGGGCAGAAAAAAAAGAATGGATGAGCAAGTTGTGGCTCACCCACACAATGGACTACTCTCAGGACTAGAACAGACTTGTGAATGGAATCATCTCCAGGTAATGACACTCAGTGAAAGAAGCCAGACAGAAGAGAATATGTTATGTGACGTCATTTATAAACAGTTCTAGAAGTTGCCCAGTGATCTGCAGAGACAGAACTCAGTGCAGTGGTGGCCTCTGAAGGGTGGAGGGAAGAGGCAGCGGGGAGAAAGAGGGAGCAGAGGGCCTCCTGGAACCTTCGGGGTTAGGACGATGTCTATTATCTTGGTTGTCGCATGGTTTCACGTGCGTGTTCACGTGTCCGAACTATTCACGTCCCATACTTTAGATCTTTTCAGCTTATTGTTCCTCAGTTATACTTCAGTGCACCTGTAAAATGTTTTTACGAGAACCAGTGGGACTTATATTTGTCCCTCACGTTTAGTCACGGGAGGGTGACCATGTGGCAAGCACTAGTATGTGGTTAGCTTGAGGTTTAGTCAGGCTTTGCTGTTGTGTGAGTGTCACTTGCTTTGTCTGAAAGAGGTTCGCAGAGTAGAGCTTCACCTCCCGAGAGGACTCGCTTCCTTCTTGAGCATAGTGGTCAAGCCTCGAGAAGTTTGACCTCCGTTCAGGACACTGGCTGCATGCCCTCCGCAGATCATCCCATCTGGCTCTGGCTTTACAGACCCCAAATTGCATATCCGGCTGCACCCCTCCGGTCGCTGCTCCAGCAGGTGCCGTGCTCCACGTTGTCTGGGTGGCTGACGCACACTTTGACCGCACAGCGGCCAAAACCAACCCTTGCTCCTTCCACCGCTGCAGCCTGTCCCCCCGTTGCTGGTGGGTCCACTGCCCGGGCGGGCGAGCCCCCGAGCCTGACCGCTCTGCTCCTCCAGGGCCGCCTGCACCTGGAACTGCCTCACGTGTGGTCACCTCCTCAGAGTCCATTGTTCACACAACAGGTTTCCCTGTAAGATGAAAATTGGGTCACGCCACCCCCTTCTGAGCAATCTCCAGCCCCTCACGGGGCACGAGCTTCAGCCTCCGGCCTTCATCCTGCCCCGGACAGGCCCGCGTTCGCAGCAGTTCCCTGCGCCAGCGCTCCTCTCCAGGGTCTTCACACGGCTCTTTTCCGTTTGTTTTTCCTTAGCACTTGGGTCTCAGCTTAGCTTTGCTCTCGCTGAAGCCGTGCTCTCCTGCTGGTCCCACTCTGCACCCTTGGAGACTTCATTTCTTCCTCTTGGTGGAGGAGCACTTACTGCCATGGGGCGCTGGCTAGTTCTGTCTGTGCTTGTCTGGTGTCCCTCTGGGACCAGCAGGACCCAGTCACCTGACCTGTAAGGATGCCTGACATGCAGTGTGTTCCAGATGCCTACGGCCGAGGTCCTCCTCACCTCGGAGCTGTTCCACACGCGCAGTCCACAGTCGGGGGGGCTGTCTGGCCTCTCTCCTCTCCCCTGACGTCGGGCTCCTCGGTCGTCCTATGGGCTCTGCCTTCACAGCGGCTTCACCCCGGTCTCCTGGGCCCCTTCCTTTCTGCCATTGCATCTCTTCTCCACGCACATCCTGTCTCCCCGTTAGGACACGAGTGGGGCCAGGCCGTGCCTGGCTCCCTGCTCCCTTTCCCCTCCGTCTCTGCCCCGGGGCCTGTGCGCTTGCTCTCAGGTGTCCGTGCGGCTTCCAGCAGCCCCACACTTCAGATGTCTCCTCAGGGAGGCCCTGATGGCCACGGTGAATGAAGGGCATCGTCCCCGGCCCCAGACACTTTCTCTTGCTCTTCTCTCCTTCTCAGTTACCACTATCTAATGTTCTGTATTTTTTACTTTGTCTTTGTGTTTGACAAGAATTACCTCCCTAACGGCAGAGATTTTTGTTTTATTCACCACTGTGTCTCCAGTGCCTGGGCCTGTGCCTTGGCACACGGTGTGCTTCCGGTAAACACTGGATGGATGGACGATGGACAGACAGACAGATGAGTGGATAATGAACTGGGTGCTCGCAAGACAATTCTGGCTCTTAGCATTATGATTTCTGCTCGGGGACCTTTCTAACCTTGGGGCCCATCATCTTCTGCTCTGGGTAAGCAAGGCGGCCTAGAGAGGTTTGAAGGCTGTGGCTGTTCTGTCGGTGACAGGCTGCTTGGATTTGTTGGGACAGAGAAAGACAGCTACTTCCATGGGAGATAGTACTCAGTTCTCTCCCCTTGCACCCCAGACATTCAGATGGCTGCTGAGCTGGGTTTGGTTAAATCCAGGGAACCCTGTGGATGTGACAGGTGTAAGCAGTTTTGATCACTGGTTTATGAAAGCAGGTAAGAATATACGTGCAAGTCTTTGGCGTCTTAATGGTGCTGTCACTCATTCTTTTTTTTAATTTAATTTTTTTTAATTTAATTTTATTTATTTTTGGCTGTGTTGGGTCTTCATTGCTATGCGTGGGCTCTCTCTAGTTGCAGTAAGCAGGGGCCACTCCTCATTGCAGTGCGCGGGCTTCTCATTGCAGTGGCTTCTCTTGTTGCGGAGCACGGGCTCCAGGCGCGCAGGCCTCAATAGTTGCAGCACATGGGTTCAGTAGTTGCGGCACGTGGGCTGTAGGGCATGCAGGCTTCAGTAGTTGTGGCTTGTGGGCTGTAGAGCTCAGGCTCAGTAGTTGTGGCACGCACGGGCTCAGTTGCTCCGTGGCATGTGGGGTCTTCCTGGAGCAGGGTTCAAACCTGTGTCCCCTGCACTGGCAGGCGGATTTCTAAGCACTGCGCCACCAGGGAAGTCCCGTTATTCATTCTTTGAATCACTCATTTGTTCATTTATCCATTCAGCCCCCTTGTTTAAGCACCTGATACCTGGTCATTCCAGGCTTTGATAATGGAGCCTGGGGCCCATTTGAGAGCACTCTGTCAGCTGTGGCTGACATGTACCAGTCGTGTACATGCTTATACGTAGTCCAGGTAACGAGTACAGCCAATGGCCTGTGCGAGCCTGGGTACAGGAAGACAGGGAGAGAGCCATGGGCTGAGGGAAGAGCTGGGCTGCTGGCTGGGCAGGGCTGGGGGAGCATCTGGGCAACGTTCCAGCCAGAATAGGCTTGGCATGGGTCCTGGTGCACTTTCCCACCTGATGGGTTCACGGTAGGGGCACTCCAGATGGGAGAGAGGCCTGGGGGTCCTGACAGCTCCATCCCATGTGTACTCTGGCTTCCCTGCTCACCTGTTGCCCAGGTGTCCCTCTCTCGAACCTATCTTCAGGATTTTCAGGATGATTTCTCTGCGGTGCAGACGACCCTTCTCGGGCTCATGTTTTGAAAATACAAATTTTTTTTCTGTTCCAGACTCCTTTTAATTTTGGCATGAATCATAGAACACCACCCTACCCCGCTGGGGATTACTGTCTTCTGTGCAGAAGCGAGCGGAAAGACTCTTCGTTCTTAGAGAGTGGAGTAAAGACTGCAAGCAAGCTGGCCCTGTCCATGGCGCCCAAGGGCAACAGCGTGCTGCACCTGCCTCTGTGGGTGTGCCCGGACTGCCGGCGCACCGTGGAGAACGAGGAGCGGCACGGCAGCCTCGACCCGCCGGCGGTGAGTGCCCGGCCCGGCGGAGCGGAACGGCGCGCGAGATGGCTCATTTGGGTCTGCTTTCTGGAGGAAGTCCCTCCCGCGCCATCTCCTCGTCCCTGGCTCCAGCGGCTGGGGTCCCCGCCCCTCTTCCTGATGACACCTGCAGTCAGTAGGAAGGGCCCTGCCCTCCTCGGTCAGACAGCCCCGTCAGCAAGCCTGGGGGGCCCGCAGGGTGGGTTTTGGCTTTTTAAGTCTGCTCTCAGGGTGTCTTTGGCAGTGTAGCTTGGTGAAAAGCTAGAGGCGTTCGTGTGCTTATTAGTGCTAGACAATTCCATGCGCTGGTAACTCGCCTGAAATTCTTTCCCAGATGCAATTCTCAAGTCGGACTCCCCCCCACCCCTTTTCCATTGATTTCCTGCCTCGGCTAAATGAGGCCTTCTTGAGAACATCAGGATCTTTAGCCCAGACGGTGTCTGCATGGGCCCTGGTTCTGAAAGGGCTTGCAAACCTGCTCTTTGGGTTCTGGAAGGAGTTGGCTTTTGCAGCCATTTGAGGCCCCGCATTCTAGGGCTCTTCCGTTCCTTTGATTTCTGCTTGATGATTGTTTTCTGAGCTGTTGTCTTTCTGCTAATGCCACTCTGCACGTGGCCGATGACAGCAGCACCCAGCACCACATTCTGTTTCCTGACCTGGGACTGCTTTCCACACTGGTCGCCGGCAGTTTGCTGCCCCTTCGCCTGAGCCCCCTTGCTGCCCGCCACCGAGCCAGCGGCTTCTGTTTTAGGGTTTCCTTGAAGGCAGCACCCCAGCTCACGTGCCAGTTTCTATAGTAGTGCTTTAGTAGCTAAAACTCAAAATCTGTTGTTTATCAAACTAGAAATTTGCTTCTCACTCAGCCTCTTCCCCCCACCCCTTTTCCTGCTCTGTTCTCCCCTCAGCACTTCTTTCTAATACACTGTGCACTTTACTTCTTCATTTTGGTTGTCTTTTTCCTTCATTGGACTATACACTCCAAGAGGGCAGCTCTTTTTGTGTATTTTCTTACCAAGAACAGTGCTAGCCTGGCATATTTTAGGTACCCAAAATATTTGAATTGATGAATAAATAAATGAATGAACAAAGCAATGGATAAATCGGGAATTAGGGATTAAAAAGATGGCATAGTCGGTCTGAAGTCTTTTCACCCTCAGATCTTTGTGCTTTTATCATTTGATTTTACTTTTGTTTTCTTCCTGTGTCCACTTAAAGTATTTGGTCTGTTTTCCATTTTCTAATGGAAGGCTGTGTAGCTTACTGATACCCATTTGTTCCCTGCTCACTTCCAGTCAGCATTCTTGAGTCTCCCCCGGCTAGCGCATTTTCTTTGCTTCTTGAAGTTTGCCGTCTCTTCTTCCTGTTTCCAGTCCTGCTCTTGTGTTTTGGCCTGACTGTGCCTTTGGGAGAAGGGTTGCTGTTGCTCATCCTGGTTTTGGAGGCAGAAGCGAAATTGCCTGTCATTTCCCATAACTAGTCTTGCCACGAGGGGAGTCTCATCTCCTGACTTCCCAGTTTGTCCTGGATAATGGATCAACACACGAGGCTTTCTCTCCTCATCAAAAAAGTGACACCAGGGACCACAGAGGTATAATGTTGACCTATGTTTGTAGACGTAAACCTTCTGTTGCTATTGTACAGTTGGCCTCTTTGCTCAAGCTGGTTAAAATTGCTGAACTTTTTAAACTAATGAGATGTAATTTACACCTAGTAAAACTCACTCATTTTAAAGTGTATATAGTTCACTGAGTTTTGACAGATTTATACAGTTGTGTAAACACCACTACCACGGCTAAGATACAGAACCCCCAGGTGTTCCCTTGTTCACCTCGGTAGGCAGCCCTTCCCCTCCTCCCAACCCCTTGTAATAACCACGGACGTGATTTTTGTCCCCGTGGATTTGCTTTTTCTGGGGTGTCCCGTAGACTTCTTGGTGTTGTGCTTTGAGAGTTGTGCATCAGTCGTTTGTTCCTTTTTATTGCTGAATAACTTGTAGAGATATACCACAGTTTGTTTACCTGTTCACTGTTGATGGACGTTTCTGTTGTTTCCAGATTTGGACTGTTCTTTGCGTCAAGCTGTTGTGAACGTCCTTGCACATGTCTTTCCGTGGACATGCTTTGTCCGTGTCACGTTTGGTTGAGAACTGCGCGTCTGTGCTTGTGAAGAGGGTCTGCCCATGGAGGCTCATTAAAGTCTTCTTGTCTTTTGTGTCTTTCAGGGCCTCGTAAAGTGAGTTGAGATGTGTTCCTGCTCCTCTTTTCTGGAAGAGTTTGTGTAGTGTTGGTGTTGCTTCTCCCTTCAGTGTTGTTGCTCCTCGCTCTCGCTGGGGGCAGTGCCAGGCAGCACGTGCAGATGCAGGGGGCCCGCTCGGCCAGTCTGACGGGCCCTGGGGCTGCTGTGGCTCGTCCCCCTGGCGGCTGCTGCCCCCTGTGCTTGTGCGGGCCGCGGGGTCTCTCTCCACACTCTGCCCGCGCCGTGTGCCGGCGGCGAGAGCCTCCTGCCTGGTGCTTCCTCGGTTCCCCTGTCCGGCCTGAGCCTTGGGCAGTCCTGTGCCCGGGCTTCGGGGTGCAGCTTTCCTGGTGATGCTGCCCCTGCCGCGTGGCAGCCAGACTCTGCCTGCATCTGTAGGGGCCTCGGGGTGTGGCCTGTGCTCGTGTCCGTGTGGGTCCTGGGCCTGTCTCCTGGAGGGCTCGGTCCCCTCTTCTCGGAGGATCAGCCTGGGCCTCGGGTGCAGACCGCCCACCACCTCAGCAGTGAAGGCTTCTGCTGGCTCCCAGAGAAGGGCCCGGCCTGGCAAGTCCCACCGGCCACACCCAACCTTTAAGGACTTGTCACATGCTGCGCTGTGGCCTCCGACCCACTCATGGCTGCCTGCCTTCCTCGCCTTGTCCCCAGGTGGCCTGTCACACTTGTCCCGTTCAGCCGGTCCTTTGTGCTCTCTGGTGGGCCCAGAGTTACGAGTTTGTGTGTGTCCCGCTGTCTCTGATCTTCAGGGTAAGGGCTCTGAGCACGGACAGTGGACCCGGAGCTGAATTGCTCTCTTGCAGATACACATTCTGTTACCGGCAGTCGTGGTGGGGCACTGATGTTTCTCCCTGCTCTGTGCCTCCCAGCTCCACGTTGTCCATTTCTCCAGAGACCTCCTCTTCTGTGCCTAGACCTTTGTCCTGCCCACACACCTAAGAGGACTTCGGTTCACACGTCCAACTGGATCCTGTCTTTCTAGGTCACTTGCCTGAGTGTCCTCCGTTGCCATAGTTCTTGGACCTCCTCGGTCCCTTTCCCACCGTCAGGTCCCTCTGAGCTCACTGTCATTTCTCTCTTGGAAAGCCGCTAACTCGTCTGCCTGGGGCCTGGTTCAGTGCTGCCCCTGGCTGGCAGACGTGACTGGAGAAAAGCACCGCTGGGGTCCTGCTTCCCGACTGCGAGGTGCCAGGTCGTGGAAGGGCGTCCAGCGTGCCGCCCTGGCTTTGTCACTGCGCCCCCAGATGCAGAGATGGAGCACTCCCTTCCTTCTCCTCTCTTCCCAAACACCCCCCACCCACTTGGCCCTGCTGGGCTGGTCACCCCTGTGGCCGAGGGAAGTTGCCTCCCAGGTGCCCACCCCTGTCCATCCTCTGCAGGGCCTTGTTGCTTTTGCTGTTCATTCCCTCTCTTTGCTCCCGTCCGGCTCGCGCCCAGCAGAGTGCAGATGCTCTAGCGTCGTCTGCCTGTGGCCTCGCGCCTCCTGCTGTCAGCCTCCTCCTGTTCCCTTCACAGACAGGCATGTCTCTGGGTAACTTTTAAACTTTTGGTTCAGTTTCTTTAAGTGATAAGAGATTTTCCATTGCTATTCGAGTTAGTCGTGGTAAATTACATTCTTAGAAATTGTCATTTGGGGTATGAAGTTGTGTGTGGGTGGTCTGTTTTCAGTTCCTACTTGGTACCATCACCAGGTAGTGATGTACCTGTAGATACAGCTCTTTTCATTCCTCATATTTGTGCTTTTTCTTTCTCTTTTTTTAACCAGTCTTTCTAGAAGTGTGTTGATTTCGTCTTTTCAAAGAACTTTTTTTTAATTTTTAAAATCTCTTTCACTTTGTCTGTTTCATTAATTACTACTCTGTGTGTGTGTGTGTGCGCGCACACGCACACACGCGCACACGGCAGTATTTGGTTAACGCTGTGGTGCCTCTGATAGAAGTTCCGGAGCACAGAGAGACTGGTGCAGAGTCCATCCCTCTACCGTGTCTCCTCACCATCCTCTCTGTCTTCCCAGAGGCTCGCTTGTGGGCAGATTCTTGTTTATCCCTCCACAGATGTTCTGTTCTGTTCAGTGTGCTGAAAGGTAGTGATGGCAAGCACCACAGGGTCCCGAATTACAGACAGACGCTGTCAGTAAGTTGAGACATGTGGTTCTCCCAGTTTCTTGTTCTTGGGAGCAGGGTACAGATGCTGTGACAAGGTGGGGTGCGTGTCAGTGTGGGGGACTCTCCATTTTCTAGGCCTCTTCTCAGGGCTGCTGACAAGTGTCTGGGGAGCCTGAGCTTGGTACCAGCTGCCTTGGGAGCTGCATTCTTGTACTTATCTCACCCCAGAGACCTGGCGGGAACCTGGCCTTGCTCAGCCCGCCTGCTGGGGGGCGGATGGGAGACAGCCCAGTGCCACTCACTGATTGCCAGGTGACCTTCACCACACAGCCCTGCTGAGGCCACCACAGGTCTCGTCTCTTCTTTCTCTGTGGCCACTCTTCTGTCTCTCTACCTGCAGTTCTTCTCATCAGTTTTTCTTACTCTGCCCTGATGTGTGCTGGAAACCTCTAATTACTGCTCTAGATTTTGAATTGCTAGTTGTATTGGCTCAATTTTAAGTGTTATCCAATTTTGATTATTTCTGTTTTTAACCATAAATTGTTTTGAAGTATCTGTAAATATCCAAACATATATCTCTCGGATCACCTTTAATCATATTGACTTTTAATTTAATGCTGTTACAGTTGGAGATCATGGCATGTATTACAGTGACCCCTTATCAGTCAGTTACACTAATATGTGGTTAGGTTTTTATAAAAGTTCCATGTGTGCTTGAAAATGTTTTCTCAGCGTTTAGATAGAGGACTCTGTGTACTCCCATTAGATCAACCCCTTGTTAATTGTGTTCTTAGATCCTTTTGTGTTCTTAACTAATTTTGTTGTGCTTAATCTGCTGATTTCTGAGTAAGGTCAGTTAACACCTCCCACTGTGCGTGTGTATTTGTCCCTTTTTCTTGTAAATGTTTCCATTTTTGCTCTCTAGGTTTTAAGGCTGTGCTGGATGAATACAGGTTGATTGATTAAATCTCAGTACATTGTTCCTTTGGTTGTGGTGGCCCCTCCTCAGGGCTTTTTGTTTACTGTTTGTGCAGGTCGCTGAGCTCTCTCCCCCCCTCCCTTCCTCTGCTTTTCGTAGCCTCTTGTTCTCGTTTGCTCTGTGCTGCATCTTGTAAGTGTCCTTGTGCAGTCAGCATAGAAGTATACTCAATTTGGTCTCCTTTGAGAAGCCACTTATTTATTTTTTTATTGAGGTAAAGTTGATACACAGTAAGTTTCAGGTGTACAACATAGTGACTCACAATTCCTAGAGTTTATACTCCATTTATAGTTAGTATAAAATATTGGCTGTAGTCCCTGTGCTATACAATATATCCTTATATCCCTGTTGCTTATCTATTTTATACATAGTAGTTTGTATCTTTTAAATCCCTGCCCCTACCTTGCCCCTCCCCCTTCCCTCTCCACACTGACAGCTACTAGTTTGTTCTCTGTATGCGCGTCTGTTTCTCTGTTCTGTTATATTCGGTAGTTTTATTTTTCAGTTCCACGTGTAAGTGATAACATGCAGCATTTGTCATTCTCTGACTTATTTCCCTCAGCGTAATGCCCTCCAAGTCCATCCATGTTGTTGCAAATGCAAAATTTCTTTTTTGTAATGGCCGGGTAGCATTCCATTGTATACGTGTATATCTATGTACCGCACGCTCTTTATCCAGTATCTGTCGATGGACACTTAGGCTGCTTCCTTGTCTTGGCTGTTGTAAACAGTGCTGCAGTGAACATTGGGGTGCATGTGTCTTTTCAAATTAGTGTTTTCATTTTCTTCAGCTGTCTACCCAGATTGTATGTAGTTCTATTTTTTGTTTTTTGAGGAACCTCCACGTTGTTTCCCACAGAGACTGCACCAGTTTGCATTCGCACCAGCAGTGCACAAGACTGCCCTTTTCTCCACAGCCTCACCAGTGGTGGTTATTTGTGGCCTTTTTGAGAATAGCCATTCTGACAGGTGTGACGTGATACCTCATTGTGGTTTTGATTTGCATTTGAGAAGCTACTACTTCTTCTGATTCTTTTTTTTTTTAATTTAAATTATTTATTTATTTATTTGGCTGTGCTGGATCTTCGTTGCTATGTGTGGTATCTTTAGTCTCTAGTGTGCGGCACGAAGCTACTTTTTTTTTTTTTTTTTTTTTTTTTTTTTTGCAGTACGCGGGCCTCTCACTGTGGTGGCCTCTCCTGTCGCGGAGCACAGGCTCCGGACGCGCAGGCTCAGCGGCCGTGGCTCACGGGCCCAGCCGCTCCGTGGCATGTGGGATCTTCCCGAACCGGGGCACGAACCCGTGTCCCCTGCATCGGCAGGCGGACTCTCAACCACTGCGCCACCAGGGAAGCCCCGAGAAGCTACTTCTTAATGGTGAAATTAATCTTTGTCACTTCCTGTGATTGCTGATCTGTTTGGGTTTATTTCTGCTACGGTGCAGGTCACAAGTCAAGCACTGCCCTTCACCTAGGTCCCCTCTGTGTCTCTCCCGCCCCCCCCACCTCTCTGCAGAGTTTGCAGTCTTTCCAGCTCCTCTTTCTTAGTTACAGCACCCACACCTCCGTCCCTAAGCAGTGTTGTTCTGTTCTTCTGGTGTTCTGAACTTTATACAGGTATCATGCAGTATGCATTATTTTGTGTCTGATTTATTTTGTTCGGCATTATGTTTGAGATTCATAAATGTAGTTTTTTCATTTTCATTACTATATACTCTTCACCTTTGTGAACTTATACTACATTTTGGTTGTTTTCCAAATTTTCCTATCATGAATGATGCTCTTGGAGCACACGTTCACACATTCTGTTGTATATACATGTAGGAAAGGAATTGCAGAGTCATGGGGTTAAGATTAATAGCATATTTTTTAATGAAAACTATTTTCCAAAACAAAAATAGTAAGTAGAATAGCACTGTTTTGCAAATCTTCTTAATGTTTGGGTAATAGAAAACAGCTGAATTCTCATACCTGCTTCTGTGTTCATTCTGGGTGATAGGTTGTTTTGACTGAAGTTATATGAAGAAAATATTTTAATGGCTTCTTCAGATAACTGGATATTCTTTGATACCACACCAAACCATGACAGGTAATAGTTTCCTAATGGTTAGCTGTAATGTAGAATCTGAAATGATATCAGAGGATTTTTCCTACACTGTTAAACTGAAATCCGTTGTCTATCTTGCACTCTCAATGAACCTCTTACCCACACGTGATTCTGCACCACACATTGGTCATTTGTAAAATAGCTGTTTACTGAGTAAGGGAGGTCTTTGAGATAGTGACACCTTACATTATTCAGGTTGTTGTGTTATTAAAGTCACATTTGTCACTGCCACCACCGATCTCATCAGAAAGGTCTCTAAATGTGGATACGTGTTCAAGTCCACAGTGATGGATACAAGTTTTCCAAACTTCCAATTTTTGCTTGAAAGCTCAGATTTTATGATTGGCCACAAGTAGCATCAGCTGTTCTCCTTGAAGGGACAGGCTTATTTCATTCATTTTTGAGAAGATGTCTGACAGTATCCAAGTCTGAATAAACATAGATTGGTCTGTCAGGCATTCTTTCAAGTAAAATTGATGTTTCATGGACGGAGTGGCTCATTCAGCTCACAGCGCACAGTGCTTTTCTCTGGAATATTGCAGAAATGCTTTATGCAGACTTCCCGTTTCATCACATTGAATATTCAAAAGCCATGTGCTTAAAGGTTGAGATTTAATACAGTTCATGATTTTGCAGCATCTAGGACACTCTTAAGTGGCACTGGCCTTTTTTTAACTAAGCACGTGGTGGTGAAGAACACAGTGGCTACTAAGTCTACTTTGCTGTGTATATTGTGGTAATTACTGTAGCTCTGTAACAAATGTATTCAGAGAGAAAGCCCTCTTACCTTGTACTCATCAAAAATGTCTTGGTTATTCTTGGTTCCTTACATTTCTGTATAAATGATAATTGTCTTCTCAATTCCTCCCCCCCCCCCAAAAAAAAAAAAACCCTGTTAAGATTTGACCAGGATTGCACTGACTGTAAGTCAGTAGGAGAAGAATTAACTTCTTATGAATACTGAGTTTTCTAATCCCGTAAGTATGGGGTCTTTCTCCATTTATAAGTGTTTCATATTTTTCTGTATTATGCCATTGCACCTTTTATTTATTTGTTTATTTGGCTATACCAGGTCTTAGTTGCCACCTGCAGGATCTTCTTTGCGGCATGTGGGATCTAGTTCCCTGACCAGGGATCAAAGCCAGGCCCCCTGCATTGGGAGCACGGAGTCCTACCTACTGGACCACCAGGGAGGTCCCCCATTGCACCTTTTTAAAAAAATCATTTACCTATACATACTTTTATTTATACTATTTATTTATTTATTTAAAATTTATTTATTAGCTTATATTTATTTTTGGTTGCGTTGGGTCTTCATTGCTGTGTGTGGGCTTTCTCTAGCTGCGGTGAGTGGGGGCAACTCTTCGTTGCGGTGCGCAGGCTTCTCATTGCAGTGGCTTCTCTTGTTGCAGAGCATGGGCTCTAGGCACGCGGGCTTCAGTAGTTGTGGCACACAGGCTCAGTAGTTGTGGCCCACGGGCTCTAGAGCGCAGGCTCAGTAGCTGTGGCTCATGGGCTTTGTTGCTACGCGACATGTGGGATCTTCCTGGACCAGCGCTCGAACCCATGTCTCCTGCATTAGCAGGCGGATTCTTAACCACTGCGCCACCAGGGAAGTCCCTTATTTATACTACTTAAATGATATCTTTTAATTTTTCTTCCTCTAACTTTATTGGTATAGGTGTAATTGACTTCTCTTTTTAAGTTGTTAATGGGACGTTGCTAGACACCCCCCATCTGAATATACGTTAAACAGGCCTTTTGACTTTACTTCTGTCAGTGGAATCCCAAATTTTTTTCAAGATCTGCAATTTTAGGTTACAGGCTGTTTGTCTCAGATGTCCTTTGCTGGTCATTCATGCAACAGTCGTTAAAACAGGCGGCTTTTGGGAACTACTGTATAGCACAGGGAACTACATTCAATATCTTGTAATAAGCTATAATGGAAAAGAATCTGAAAAGGAATATGTGTGTGTGTGTGTGTGTGTGTGTGTGTGTGTGTGTAACTGAATCACTTTGCTGTACACCTGAAACTAACATAACATTGTAAATCAAAACTATATACTTCAGTTTAAAAAACAAGCAAACAGATGGCTTTTACTCCTCTTCTCAACCTTGGTCCCTGGCACGATACCCAAGTCAGTGGGTGGAGGGAGCAGTGGAGTCCTGAGGAGGAGTTCTAGAGAACACCTGACAGTGGAGGTAGGGATGACTGAGCAGCAGACGGCGGAGAAGTAGAACGAAAAGCAAGGGAGTGTGACAAGCACAAGGTCGTCGTCGTTGGGTCTGGGGTTAGTTTTTTTTAACCCTACCTGAAGGTAATAAGCTGGCTTGTTCCTGTTGCATGGGTGCTGGCAGAAGACTTGAGAATCCTGAGTCAGAGACGAAGGACTTTGTTACTCGGCACAGCAGAAACATCCCGTTCTCCTCACCCCCTCCCCTCCCCAAGGCCCACATCGGTGCAGGGGGTACAGGGGGTTTGTGTCCCAGTTCAGGAGCACGGGCTGGGGGTGGTGGTGCGGGTGGGGATCTGGCCCTTTTATTGTAAGCAGTAAGCAAGCCTGCCTTTTGTCTCAGGGTCCTCAGCTGCATAAACAGCCCTGAGAAGTGGCCCGTGGGGAGTGGGCAGGGGAGACAGAGCCTTGTAGCTTTGGTACATCAGCAGGACGAGGAGAGCCTGGGAGGTCCCTGGAGGACACTCTGCCAGCAGTCCTGACAGACACTGAGAAAAGTTAGCTGCGAGAGGACACAGAGTGTTGGTGTGGCAGCAGAGAAGTGGTATCTGACCTTAGATAGGTCTGTGTTCAGTTGGAGCACAAGCCCGGCTGAACTGTGTGAACAATAACTCAGTGGAGAGGAAGCTGAGCAAGTCCAGTTAAGGGGCTGATCTTTCAGATGCTTGACTGTGAGGGGAGGAGAGGACAGACACAGCTGGAGGAGGGACTTGGAAATGTTGAAATAATGAAGAAAAGAGCTCGTAGTGGGGAGAGGTTTTTCCTCCCATTTAAATTTTATTTTTTTACTATGTGATATTTGATATATATATGAATTATGTCTACAGTATACATGTTGTGAGGGATGATAAAATGAACACCAGTCAGCATTAAAAATCAGGCCCTCCCTAACACCTGTGTGCCTGGGTGCTCTTCCCTTCTCCATCTTTGTTTCTCCCCTTCCAAGGTAAATGCTGTCCTTTTGTATTGCTCATTCCCTTACTTTATTAAACCCTTTAAAAAAAAGTTACACTGCCTATATGTGTATCTCTAAATAATAAATTATTTATTTTTGTTTGTTTTTGACCTCTATGAAAGTGTGTGCTTATGCTGTCTTCTCTGTTTATGATTCCTCATGCTGTCTGGGTAGCTGCAGTTTGTGCATTTTCCCTAATATAATTCATTCATTTTTCACATAATACAATTCACATATAATCCAATATGTTGCTATACTGTAATTTATTCATCAATAATTTTGTTGAATAGTGGAGAAAAGACAATCTTTTCAATAAATTGTTCTGAGATAATTGGATATTCGCGTGTGAAAGAATGAAACTTGACCCATATCTTAGACCACTCAAAAACATTAACTCAAAATGGATTACAGACTTAATATAGGAATAAAGCTCCTTGACATGGGTCTTAGTAGTGACTTTTTGGATTTGACACCTAAAGCACAAGCAACAAAATAAAAAATAAACAACTGGGACTACATCAAATTAAAAAGCTTCTGACAGCAAAAGAAACCATCAACAAAGTGAAAAAGAAAATCTACAGGGCTTCCCTGGTGGCGCAGTGGTTGAGAGTCCGCCTGCCGATAAGGGGGACGCAGGTTCGTGCCCCTGTCCGGGAAGATCCCACATGCCGCGGAGCGGCTGGGCCCGTGAGCCATGGCCGCTGAGCCTGCGCGTCCGGAGCCTGTGCTCCGCAACGGGAGAGGCCACAGCAGTGAAAGGCCCGCGTATCGCAAAAAAAAAAAAAAAAAAAAAAAAGAAAGAAAAAAAGAAGAAAATCTGCAGAATGGGAAAAAATATTTGCAAACCATATATCTGATAAGAGGATAACATCCAAAATATTTCAAGAGCTCTATACAACTCAGCAGCAAAAAACCAAATAAGCCAGGGAAAAAATGGGCAAAGGACCCATAGACATTTCTCTAAATAATATATGTAAAAGGCCAACAGGTACATGAAAAGATGCTCAACATCACTTGTCATTAGGAAAATGCAAATCAGAACCAGGCCTGTTAGAAGGGCCGTATCATCAGCAAGACAGGAGATGACAAATGCTGGCATGAATGTGGAGAAAAGCAACCCTTGTGCACTGTTGGTGGGATTGTAAAATGGTGGAGCCACGGTGGAGAACAGTATGGAGGATCCTCAAAGAGTTAAAAATAGAATTATCATACGCATCAGCAGGTCCACTTCTGGGAATATATACAAAGGAAGTGAAATACTAACTTGAAAAGGTACCTGCAGCACCATGTTCATAACAGCATTATGTACAATAGCCGAGTCATGGAAACAATCTAAGTGTTCATTGTTGGATGAATGGATAAAGAAGATGTGGGGTGTGTGTGTGTGTGTGTGTGTGTGTGTGTGTGTGTGTGTACACACACATACATATAAAAACAATGGGATGTTATTTGGCCATAAAAAATGAGGAAGCCTTCCCATTAGGACAACATGGATAGACATGGACTTTGAAGGCATTCTGCTTAGTGAAGTAAGTCAGACAGAGGAAGACAAATACTGTATGATCTCACTTACATGTGAAATCTAAAAACACAAAAAACAAACCCAAAGCCAGACTTGGAGAAAAAGAAATCGGACTTGTGGTTACCAAAGGCAGAGGGTGACAGAATGGGGAATTGAAGAAGGTGGTCAACAGGTGCAAACTTCCAGTTACAAGATAAGCATGTCCCCGGGATGTGATGTACAACATGGTGACTGTAGCCGACGGTGCTGTATGACTCATAGGCAGGTTGCTGAGAGAGTGAATGCTAACAGCTCTCATCACAAGGAAAAAGGTTGTCCTCTATCTGTGTGAGAAGATGGGTGTTAGCTGAACCCATTGTGGTAATCATTTCACAATATAGGTAAATCAAACCATCATGCTGTATGCCTTAAAGTTTACAGTGATGTACATCAATTATCTTTCCATAAAACTGGGGGAAAATATTGAAGCCCAGTATCGAAAACAAAATGCCCATTAAAAAATACTACTTAAACAAATTTTGTTGGAAGATACAGAGTTGTTTTCTGGGTTTTGCAGTTATTTTAAAAAAAAATGCCGTCGGGCATCTATATATCCATCTCTTGGTACTCGTTTGTAAGAGTTTTGTTAGGGTGTGTTTTGGTCGGGATTTTCCAGAGAAACAGAACCAACAGGAGATGGATGGGTGGATGGACGGATGGATGGATAGTTAGATAGATAGGGAAAAGAAAAGAAGAGGTTTATCCTAGGGACTGGCTCAAGTGGTTATGGAGGCCAGAAGTCTCACTGTGCACATTCTGCAAAGCCGGAGGACCGGAAGCGCTGGTGTCCGAGGGCAGAAGGTGGACATCTCTCTGCCTTTTTACTCCGTTCAGACCCTCGGAGGAGTGGACGATATCCATCTTCACTGGGGAGGGCTGGCTTCGGTATTCAGCCTGCCCATTCCAGTGCTGGTCTCTCCGGAGACACCTCACAGACACCCCCAGAAGGGATGTTTTACCAGCTCTCCGGGCATCCCTGAGCCCAGGCATCACAGAGTGTTTATCTGTGGAGTGGAGTTGCTGGGTCACAGCTACTTCAGACACATTCGTAAGGCAGCCCCAGCCTCTGGAGTGAGCGCCAGCAGCACTTGAGCCCCGGTCGCCTGTGTTCTCACCTCGGCTTGGCGTCAGGGAGGCAGAGCTTGAGGCTGGGGTGGGGGAGCAGTAAGGTAGACAGATGGTGCCCTCATGAGGTCCCACTAAGACAGGAGAGCCTGATTCTGGAAGAGACAGATTTGCAGGCAAGCCTGTAGAGGATGCAAGTAAGGTCGGGTGAGGAGTGTAGAAGTTGAGAAAATTGCTGCCAGAATTTTTTTATAAACTTGTTTTTGAGAGCGAGAGTGGATTGAGGGGACTGGGAAGGAGCAAGGGAGTGGGTGAGGTTTCAGTGAGAACAGTGAGCTGACGGGGCATCCGGGTTGCTGGACAGCCTGAGGTGCTTGTTGAAGGTGGAGACATCACTGCCCATCGGCAAGGACCTTCCCCCTCAGCAGCGTCCGGTGTTGGAGAGAGAGCCAGGCAGGGCGGCTCGGCTGAACAGGCTCAGCAGAGGCCTGGCCCCAGGGTAACTGAGAGCAGAGTCGCTTACCCTTTACCGCCGGCATGCGCCTCAGCCCTTCCGACCTGCTGGCACCCCCTAACCCCACGCCGAGTTTCTACTGCAGCTCCTTTGCCCTGGTTCCTGTCTCACCCATCTCAGGGTGTCTACACAGGCCTGGCACAGAGCAGGTACCTGGGAATGATTTTTGAATGAAGGACCGAGCCTTCCTTTGATTTGTATCCACAGGTAATGTTTCAGGACTTAAGAATGTTTACAGTATGCTTCCTGTACAGTAGAGTTCACACCTTGTTGGGGCTGTGGACGTGTGTTCCTGATCTGTGAGTTCTCTGATGGCTTGTATTCTGATAATGGGGCAGGCAGGCTCAGATCGTGTGGAAGGCTTTGCCCCTGACTTCTGTGGGCCTGGGTGCACTGCTTTTCAGGGTTACTGAGGCAGCAGCAGCAGTTGTCTTGATATTCACATTCTCTGCTGAAGCCAAGCAAAGACCCATCAAAGGTGTGACCCGCTCTGTGCAGGAGAAATTCAGACAGGCAAAGAGGTGGGATGGTGGAGACATTGTGCAGAGACCCACTCAGGAGAGCCTGCCTGCACTTAGTTGTCAGAACCAGGCTGTGTTGAATTTAGCAATTTGGTTTCAACGAATCATCCTTTTTTTTTTTCTTTCTTTATTGGCCCTGCTGTGAGGCTTGTGGGATCTTAATTTCCCTGACCAGGGATTGAACCAGCTCTCAGCAGTGAGAGTGCTGAGTGCTAACCATTGGACCACCGCCAGGGAATTCCCCCATCTGTGTCTTTAAAATAATGTTAATTTGAATTTTAATGATTTTCAGAGGGTTTTGTATTTAAGTTGTAGACCAGCTTGGTTTTTTATAGTTATAAAAAGGCCTTAAAAACATAAATTATGTTGCATTTTACATTTGTGTTTGTTTAAGTAACAAAAATAGTTTTAAGTCTGGTGTGGGGGAGTGGGAGATGGTACTCTGGAGAATTATTTTTTCTTTTATTTATTTATTATTTTATTTATTTATTTGTTTATGGCTGCGTTGGGTCTTTGTTGCTGTGCGCGGGCTTTCTCTAGTTGCGGCGAGCGGGGGCTACTCTTTGTTGCGGTGCGTGGGCTTCCCATTGGGGTGGCTTCTCTTGTTGTGGAGCACGGGCTCTAGGCACGTGGGCTCAGTAGTTGTGGCTCGTGGACTCTAGAGCGCAGGCTCAGTAGTTGTGGCGCACGGGCTTAGTTGCTCCATGGCATGTGGGATATTCCCGGACCAGGGATCAAACCCCTGTCCCCTGCATTGGGAGGTGGATTATTAACCGCTGCTCCACCAGGGAAGTCCCTATTTTTTCTTTAAAGGGGCCTGTGTAGCCCTCAGGCATCCTGCCACAAGGATGACTACTTAGCAAATTAATATTCTACTTTCCTGTTTTCAGGGTTGACTGATGTATAAAGGCTTTTGGTTGTGGACATTAGCATTTGTGTCTGCGTTCACCTATATATTGTTAAAATGTAAGTCTTGCGTTTTACACTAAGTAGCCAGGTTCTCTTAATGGTTACCATGACCACAGTTCTAATCAAAGGCATGTAGTTCCAATTGAAACCAACCATTTAAGAGTTTGTTAACAGTCGTCCTTATCTCGAATGTTTGCTCTGTTGAGTCTTGGTTCATAATGCAAACATATAAAATTCCTTTGTAATGAACCTCATGAAAGTGGTTGTGCTAATAAAACGTGTCACTGCTACCACGAATTGTCAGATCAAGAGGGCAGAACTTGAGTCAGCCTCACAGAAAGATAATCTGAATGGTAGTCTTTGCCTTTTTTAGCTTAATATAATGCTTTTAAGTCTTATCATGTTCTTGCATGTATCAGTAGTTAATGATTTCTGAGCAGTATTCCGCTGTATGGATGAACCACAGTTTATCCACTCACCAATAGAGGGACAGTGGTGTTTCCTCGTTTGGGCTATCATGAATAAAGCTGCTGGTAACATGTGAGCACAAGTCTTTGTTTGGACAGAGTTCATTTCTCTTTGGTAAATACCTAGGAGTGGAATTGCTAGGTTGTGGGTAAGTGTGTGACTAACATTATAAGGACCTCTCATGCTGTTTTCCAAAACGCTTATACTGTTTCCCAGCCGCGTGTGAGAGTTCTCCTTTATATCTCCATCCTCACCAAGGTTGGATATTGATAGCCTTTAATTATGGCCAGTCTGATAATGGCTAGTAGTGTTATCTCATTATGGTTTTAAATTGCATTTTCTTAATGACTTGTTGAGCATCTTTTCATGTGCTTATTTTCTGTCTCTTTAGTGAAGTGACTGTTCAGACCTTTTGCATATTTTTAATTGGGTGGTTTGTCTTACTATTGAGTTGCCAGAAATCTTTATATATTCTGAATACAAGCCTTTTATCAGGTATGTTTCTCAGACATTTTCTCCCAGTGTGGTTTGCCTTTTCATTACATTAACACTGTTGTTGTTGTTGTTTTTAATATTTATGTATTCATTTATTTTGGGTGCACTGGGTCTTACTTGTGGCACGTGGGATCTTTGTTGCGGCATGTGGGATCCTTTAGTTGCGGCATGCGGGCTCTAGTTCCCTGACCAGGGATCGAACCCAGACCCCTTGCATTGTGAGCGTGGAATCTTACCCACTGGACTACCAGGGAAGTCCCAATAACACTGTGTTTTGAACATCAAAAAATTTTAATTTTGGTCAAGTCCAGTTTATCAATTTTTAAATGATTTGGGCTTTTTGTGTTCTGTATAAGAAATCTTTGCTACCCAAAGTTTATAAAGATTTTTTTGCCCTGTGTTTTTTTCTAGATGTCTTACAGTTTGAGCTTCTGCGTTTGATTCTTGATCCATTTTGAGTGAAGTTTTGTATCTTTTGTGAAGTAAGGGTTGAGGTTCATCCTTGTATATGGGCATGCAGTTGTTCAAGAACTATTGTTGAAAATGCTGTTTTTCCTCATTGAAATACCTTGGCACCTCTGTCAAAAATCAGTTGATGCTGTATGTGTGGGTCTACTTCTGGACTTCCACTCTACGTGTATACCCATGCTTTTGGCAGTACCATACTGTCCTGATTCCTGAAGCTTTTTATAGTAAGTTATGAAATTAGGTAGTAAAGGTCCTCAAGCTTTGTTCTTCTTAAAAAGTGTTTGGCTGTTCTAGGTCCTTTGCATTCCCATATAAAGTTTAAAATCATCTTGCCAGTTTCTACAGAAAAACCCACTGAGATTTTAACTGGCACTGTGTTGAGTCTGTAGACCAATTTGGGGAGAAATGACATCAAAGTAATATTGAGTCTCCCAGTCCATGAACATGATATGACTTTTCATTTATTTAGTTTTTAAGTTTATTCTTAGAGTGCTTTTGTAGTCTTCAGTATGTAGGCTTTACACACAGTGTATTGAAACATTTCCAAAGCATTTCATCTTTTTCTTGCTATTTTAAATAGTACTTCTAAAAAAATTTCAGTGTCCAATCATTTATTGCTAGTCTATAGAAGTGTAACTGTTTTTTGTATATTGACCTTATATCCTGTGAAGATTCATTTATTTTTAAAATCATTTATTTATTTATTTATTTGTTGACTGCATTGGGTCTTAGTTGCGGCACACGAGACCTTTTGTTGCGGCACGTGGGCTTCTCTCTAGTTGTGGCACGCGGGCTCCAGAGCGCGTGGGCTCTGTAGTCATGGCGCACGGGCTTAGTTGCAGAGTTGTAATTTGTGGCATGCGGGCTGTCTAGTTGTGGTGCGTGGGCTCAGTAGTTGGTGGCGCCTGGGCTTCATTGCCCCGCGGCATGTGGGATCTTAGTTCTCCAACCAGGGATTGAACTTGTGTCCCCTGCATTGGAAGGCCGATTCTTAACCACTGGACCACCAGGGAAGTCCCAAGATTCATTTATTAATTCTAGTGGTCTTTTGGTAGACTCTGTAGGGTTTTCTACGTAGTTGATCACATCATCTAAAAATAATGTGTTTTTTCATTTCCAATCTGTATGTCTTTTTTTTTCTTCTTCGTTATTCCGTTGGCTGGAGCCATCAGTATGATGTTGAATAGAAGTGGTGTGAGCAGACATCCTTCCCTGTTCCCAGTGTTAAGGGGAAAGCATTTAGTTTTTCACCATTAAGTATAGAAGAAGAATCTTGTAGATCAGGTTGAAAAAGTTTACTTCTGTTTTTAGTTTGCTGAGAGTTATCATGAATGGATATTTAATTTGGACAAATTCTCTTCCTACATCTATTAAGATGATCATAGAGCTTTTCTTTTTTAGTTTGTTAACAAAATTAATCATGGTGATTTTTTTTTTTTTTTTAATCATGGTGATTTTTGAAATGTTGAATGAACCTTGCATTCCTGGGATAATCCACGCTTGGTTATGGTGTATTATCTTTTTTATAGATTGCTGTATTGGATTTGCTACTGTTTTTCTAAAGATTGTTGCATCTGTGTTTATGAAGGATATTAGTCTCTAAGTTTCTTGTCTGACAATATCTTTGTGTGGTTTTGGTGTCAGGGTAATATTTGCCTTTTAGAATAAGCTGGGAAGTATTCTCTCTTCTTTAATTTTCTGGAAAAGTTTGCGTAGAATTGGTATTATTTCTGCCTTAAATGTTTGGTAGAATTCACCATGAAGCTCTCTTGACCTAGAATTGGCATTATTGGGAAGGTTTTGAACTGTGAGTCCAGTTTAGTTAGTAAAGATTGTCTTTCTTCATGAGTGAGCTTTGTTAATTTTTGTCTTTAAAGAAATTTGCATAATCATTTCACAGTATATGCAAGTCAAGTCGTTTCGCTGTACATTTTAAACATATACAGTGATATATGTCAGTTGTATCTCAGTAAAACTGGGGAGAGAAAGAAATTCGCCCTTTTTATGTCAAATATATTGGTGTGAAGTTGTTCAGAATATTCCCTTGTTATTTTTAAATTTATCACAGGATCTGTAGTGATTGTGTGCCCTCCCTTTCATTCCTGATATCAGTTGTTTGGGTTTTGTTTTTGTCTCTTTTTCTCCCTGAGAGCCTGGCTAGAGGTTTATCATTTTCATTGATCTTTTCAATAAAAGGGAAAAGAACCACATTTTGTTTTAATTGATTTTCCATTTTCTATTTTATTAATTTCTGCTCTTAGGTTTATTCTTTCTTTCTTTCTACTTTATACTTAATTTATTATTCTTTTTTTGTTTGTTTGTTTGTTTGTTTTTTGGGTTTTTTTGCGGTACGCGGCCCTCTCACTGCTGTGGCCTCTCCCATTGTGGAGCACAGGCTCCGGACGCGCAGGCTCAGCGGCCATGGCTCACGGGCGCAGCCGCTCCGCGGCATGTGGGATCTTCCCGGACCAGGGCACAAACCCATGTCCCCTGCATCGGCAGGCGGACTCTCAACCACTGCGCCACCAGGGAAGCCCTCTTGGTTTCTTAAGGTAGAAGTTTACATCATTGATTTGAGACCTTTCTTCTTTTCTGATGTGTGTTTTATTCCCGACAATTCTATCTAAGCATTCCTTTAGCTGCATCCCACAAATTTCGATATGTTGTGTTTTTCATTCTGTTCAAAATATTTTATACTTACTCTTAGCATGATCTATCCTTTGACCCATGGGTTATTTAGAAGTGTGTTTTTAAACTTCCTTATAATTTGGTGTGTTTTCTAGATGTCTTTTTAAATTAAGGTATATGTATATATATGTATTTTTTAATTTGGCTGTGCCACACAGCTTGCGGGATCTTAGTTTCCCGACCAGGGATCAAACCTGGGCCCTGGCAGTGAAAGTGCTGAGTCCTAACCACTGGATCACTAGGGAGTTCCCAGAATTAAGGTATAATTGACATACAACATTCTATTAGTTGCAGGTGTACAACATAATGATTCAGTATTTGTATAGATTGCAAAATGATCACTGCAGTAAGTCTAGTTAACGTCCATCATCATACATAGTTACAAAAACAGTTTTTTTGTGTGTGATGAGGACTTTTAAGATATACTCTCTTAACACCTTTCAGATATGCAGTAGAGCATTATTAACATAGTTACCATGCTGTACATTAGATCCTCTTGACATAATTTATTTTATAAATGGAAGTTTGTACCTTTTGACCTCTTTATTACTATTATCATTGTAATCAGAGAACGTACTTAATATGATTGAATTTTTTTTAACGTGTTGACATTTGTTTTGTGTTCAGTCTTGGTTAATGTTCCATGTGCACTTGAAAGAATTTGTGTTCTGCTGTTGTTGGGAAGAGTGTACTGTGAGTGTTAGATCAGATTGGTTGACGGTGGTGGTCACGTTGACACCCTTTCTGACGTTTCCGTCTGGTCTAGTAATTGAAAGGAGTGTTGAAATTTCCAGACGTAATTGTGGACTTTTACATTTATCCTTTTAATTCCTGCCTCACGTATTTTGAGCTCTGTTATTAGAGTGCTTACCCGTTTAGCATTGTTATTGCTTCTTGTTGAATCAGTCTTGTTGTCATTATTGTTTTATCATCATCATATTCATCATCCCCTTCACTGGTGCCAATATTCCTTGTTCTGAAGCCAACTTTTGCTGATGCTAATACCACCCAGCTTTTTTTGGTTAGTGCTTGCATGGAATTTGTCTCCTAACCTTTATTTTCAACCTATTTGTGTCTTTGTAATCTCCTGTAGAAAACATAGTGGCTCTTGCTTTCTAATCCAGTCTGACCATCTCTGCTAACAATTAGAATATTTATTTCCATTTAATGTAATTATTGGTAGTTTGGATTTAAATATACCATCTTGCTTTTTTCCCCCCCCCCTATTTTTCCCATCTGTTGTTTGCTGTTCTTCTTTTCCGTCTTTTCTTTTGGATTAATTGAATATTTTTCTTTCTTTTTTTCTTTTTAAGATTTGTTATTTATTTATTTTTAGCTGCATCGGGTCTTAGTTGCAGCATGCAGGATCTTCGTTGAGGCACATGGGCTTCTCTCTAGTTGTAGTGTGCAGGTTTTCTCTTCTCTAGTTGTGGCGTGCAGGCTCTAGGGCATGTGGGCTCTGTAGTTGCGGCACATGGGTTCTCTAGTGGAGGTGCGTGGCCTCAGTAGTTATGGCACGTGGGCTTAGTTGCCCCGTGGCATGTGAGATCTTAGTTCCCTGACCAGGGGTCGAACCCGCGTCCCCTGCATTTTAAGGTGCATTCTTTACCCCTGGACCACCAGGAAAGTCCCCGAATATTTTTATGACCCTGTTTACCTCCTCTTGGCTAATTACCTATATCACCTTGTTTCATAATTTTTAATGGTTCTAGAGTTTACAGTATATATCTTCAACTTTTCAGCCTCTACTTTCAAAGAATATTATGTACTTAATATGTAGTGTAAGAACCTTTCAATATTGTACTCAGAGCACCACCGTTTTTTGTGTTAGTGTAGTCATATATTTTTTGCATATCTCTTGTAAACTTTACCATAGATTTTTATTATTTTTGCTTTAAATAGTTAACTTGCTTTTTTCATATCTCTGTATAGACTCTATACATATTTTAATGGCTGCAGAGTATTCCATCATTCTGATATCATAGTTTGCTTAGTCTCTCTCTTATTTTTGAGGTAGAGTTGATTTACAGTGTTGTGTTAGTTTCTCGTGTACAGCAAAGGTGAGTCAGTTATACATACATATTCTTTTTTCACATTCTTTTCCATTATGGTTTATTGCAGGATATTGAATATAGTTCCCTGTGCTATGCAGTAGGACCTTGTTTTTTATCTATTTTATATATAGTAGTTTGTATCCACTAATCCCAAACTCCTAATTTATCCCTCTCCCCACCCACCCCACCCCCCCAGGTTAGTTATCTTTTTAAAAGAGTTTACAAATGAGAGGGGTCTTTGGCCCACATCTTCATCATGTGTAGCCCCACATCTCCACTTGGGGCCATTTAACTGGAACTGCCTTTAACATTTCTTGTCCTGCAGGGAAGCCTCTGTTTGTCTGACTGAGAGCTTTTATTTTGCCCTCATTTTTAACTGTTACTTTTGTTCAGAATTCTAGGCTGTAGGTCAGGTCTTTGCTGCCCACCCTGTTTCTGATGCGCAGTGGCGTCGTTGTTCTTCTCTTTGCTCCTGTAGACCGAAGGGGTGATTTCCTCTGCCTGCTTCTCAGCTGTGTGCTTCTCACTGGTGTTTAACAGTTTTGCTCTGTGTGACTCGGTTGTTAGCTTTGGTTTACTGTGCTGGGATTGCAGGAGCTTTTAAGATACGGCAGTTTACAGTTTCATCAGATTTGGGAAATCGTCAATGATTCAGCCCCTTTTTTCCTGGGACACAATTACCTGTGTGTTAGACATCTTGATTTTGTCTTACAAATGCTTTGTTTGTTTTTCTCAATCCTGTTTCTCGCTGTGCTTCATTTTGGATATTTATTTGTATTACTTGTCTTCAGGTTTATTGATATTCCGCTGGGTGTAATCTGCTCTTGTCTATCTCATGTATTTTTTTCTTTCAAGATATTTTTTATTTTTCATCTCCAGAAGTTCCATTTGCGTATTTTTGCATCTTTGGTCTCTCAGCTCACCATGTTTGTTTTCCTCTACTTTCATGAGCATATGGAGTTTATTCATAGTCTCCAGTTCCAGGTCCTTGCCTGTTGGTCGCATCGTCTCTGTTATTTGGGGTCTGTTTCTATGGATTGGTTCCCCTCCTGGTTATGTGTTGTATTTTCCTGCCTCTTGGCTTTGTTATTGGATGCTGGACATTGTATATTTCACATTGTTGAAGTGTTGGATTTTGTTGTATTCTTTTAAACTGTGTTGGACTTGGGCATAACACAGTAACTGAAGTTAAATGTAAGATGTGCACCGTGAGGTGACACGTTTAAGGATTTACCATATGGTAGCCACGCGCCCCGTTTTGAAAGGTCTGAAGCTTCCTCCCATGTCAGTAGGAAAGGTTTTTCAGGTTCTTGGCCGCTGTTCCGAGTCTTCCCAGGGTACCAGGCAGCGTCGCTGGTGCTCGTGTGCAGTGGCAGGCGGGTCAGAACGGGTCCTGCTCTCATGGAACTGATCTTCTTGTGGTGGAGACAGGTCTAAAACAGGAAAACCCCAGGAATTCAGATAGCAGTTTGTGATGTCAGAGATTAGCCAGGGTGACCAAGGTCAGGAGGCGGCAGCGCACCACGGATGTGAACAGGGTCACTTGAATGTGGAGGGTGGTGAGCTAGTGACGGGAGACCCATGCCCAGACCCGAGAAGGGAGCTCTAAGGATACAGTCGTGGTGCATCCAGGGAGCAGCCACTCGGGGTCAGGGGAGGGCTCGAGGACACGCTTGGAGCAGAGGGGCTGCTGGGAGGCTGGAGCAGCGGCCGGCGGGCTCGCCGGAGCAGGGGCTGCACCTGGTCCCTCGGCCTCCGAGTGGTAGGAGTGGGCCAGTGCATCCGGGGACCAGGAGGGAGGCCTCTGCCGAAGAGGCCAGGTGCCGACCACAGCAGAGGAGCAGTGTTTGCAGGGCAGAAGGTGGTGGGTTTGGAGCTGAGACGCAAGAATTGAGAACTGGTTCAGCCAGCCCCCCTGAGTAGGTATCTTTTAGCTGAGGTGTGATTGATGGAGAGAATTCTTCTTTTGTCGGAAGCCATTCAAAGGCTTAGTAGATTAGCCCTCTGGGTGAAGGGAGCAAGTGCAGTGAAATAAAAGCAGACGTTGGTCCTGGCCAACCTTGAAGACAGCGGGAAGACATGAGAGTCTGTTCAGATGGTGTGGGCGGGTCTTTGCAGGGATCTGTGTGGTCTCATTCGTGCGTTAAACACCACTCTGGCTGCTGCTTGGAGAACGGACCCTCGGTGTGCAAGGCGGCTGTAGCACTGTGGTATCCAGGCCTGGGGTGGGTGACAGTGGCCTCGGCTGGGCTGGACACGTGGGTGGGGTGGAGTGTGGGTGCGTGGGGGGTGGAGGTAGGGCGCGCGGCCTCGCTGCTCTCGGGGAGCAGCCTGCTTCCTCCACCACCGCCTCAGACCCGTCTCGTCTGACCTCCCGTTCCTGCCCCTCGCTGACTTGTCCGTCAGACCCGTGGCCTCTCCAGGCACAGTTAGAATCCGCATTGTCTCATTGTCAGGAATGCATGTCCCATCTGCAGAAAACACAAGTGTCTCATCTGGTTCAGAGCTTCTCCCCCAGCTTCCATGAGTGACGTCGGCGTCACCCAAGGGCATGTTGCGGGGCTGGAGGGCAGCGGTGCCTGTCCTGCGGCCTTCCCCTTGCCACCCCCGCCCCCCACTCTTCCGTTCTTTGCTGGTCTCCCTGTGGTCCCCTCTGGTGCCCAGGCCCTGCGGTCCTCACAGGTCGTCCATGGCAGGTGGCTCTTGCCCATAGGAGGCCCTGTCGAGGTTTTCCTAGGCCTCAGTCGAGCCCTTGCACTGACTGCCTGCTGGGGACTGTGTGACACCCCCGTCCCCGCTCTGCCCCCGGTGTAACTCCGGGGTCCGCTCACCCAGCAGGAACGTCTTCGGGCTGGGGGTGTTCTTTAATGATGGCGCAAGCCCTACCCGTGGCTTGGGAGTGGCTCCCCTGCTCCCAGCCCCTCCACTGGAGGACTTTCTTGCGCTTCATCCAGCAGTGGATGGGGTGGGGCTGCAGGCGGGGGCGTTGGCACCCGGCTGAGGGCTGAGCCGGGCTTGTCTCAGAGCCTTTGCACTTGACCTGACGGTGACGGGAGGAGGAGCGATGCTGTCCTCCCTTCAGGAGCCTTTCCTGTGACTTGGCCCTTCTCTTCAGGCCACTGGGGCGCTGGCCGGAGCTGGCTGCCCTGCTCACGAGCCCTGGGGGGACGTGCAAGCACCTTCCTGCACTGTGTGTGGGTCCTCAGCCCTAAACCTGGAGCCCACGTCCCCGAGGGACCAGGTGGCGGCTGTGCGGGTCATGGGACCATGTTCTTAGGCAGGGGGAGGTAAGGGGTCGTGATCTCCATGGCGGCCGCGGGGTGTCAGGGTCTGAGCCCACCTCCTCCTGGACGTTGTGGGGCAGAGGCTCAGGTTTCTGCCGAGCGGCGTCCCCCGGGATGGTGGTTGCAGGTACCAGTTAGGGCACTGGGAGTAGAATCGCTCTTTTTTAATGTGTGAAGGAGATTCGTGGACCGTCCTCGTGGGGTTATGATGTGACTATCAGAAGGTAGAAAAATAATCGGTTCCAGACAAAATTCTTGGGTGTCAGAGAGAAAGTTTCCTATGTAGTGTCGGTTGAAATATTTTCTTTTTGATGTGTAGGTTTTCCATTTTTTCTAAAAGGCATTGTCCTGAATACTTAGTAACGAATTTGGGCCGTGAGCATTACTCATAATGAGTCTGTTCTCTTTTCTCTAAAGCAGGGTCAAGACTTCCTTCTTCACTCCCCGCTCGGCAGCTCGCAGCCCGAGGCCGGTGGCGGGAGGCTCACCCTGGGCGCTCAGCCGTTACCCACAGCCGCCCCCTCGGACACCGCGTGCGCCTGCGAGGCCTGCAGCGAGCGCAGGTACGGGTATGGGGGGGCCCTCCGCCTGCGGGGGGTGGGGTCCTCCTTCATTGCTGCCCTTGACGACTGGTGGGAGGAGGCACGTCCTCACAGAGGGCGGGAGCCTCCCCGAAACAGTTAGGGTCTCAGGTCGATGGATGCCTCCGACTTGGAGGCTGGGGAGGCCGTCACTGCCGCTGCCAGAGGCCTGGGAAGAGGAGCCAGACGCGCGGGTCCTGACTGGTCTCGGGTCCCGGCTCGGCCGAGGCGGACCAGGGCCCACGGGAGCCTTGACAGCCAAGGGCCCTGGGGGCTGTGCCGGGGCTGATGGCGCCGGTCCTGTGGGCGTTTGTCCTCAGGGAGATTTCGGCAGAGGCGGAGCGGGAACCTCAGCAGCTGCAGAACTACTGGTCGGAAGTGCGCTACACAGTCCGCTGCATCTACCGGCAGGCGGGCACCCCGCTGGCGGACGACCAGGACCAGTCTCTGGTGCCCGACAAGGAGGGGGTGAAGGAGCTCGTGGACAGGTGCGTGTTGCCCAGGCGCGGCCCTCCCCCACCAGCCGCCCACCCGGGCTTCCCCTCTGCTCGGGGGGACTCCCCTCTCGGGGTTGGGAGAGCTTGTCCCGCGGGCTCGGCCCCGGGCACGTGGCAGGCCTGCAGCAGACGGGCTGGGTGAACTCTCAGATTCTCATTCTGATGAAAGGCTTATTACCTGTGTAATGAAAGCGAACGTACTTGTCTCCTTCCTTAGTGTTGAGGCTGACAGTGAGACTCCTTCTGGGCACTTGCTGTGCCCGCGATGGCGCTGAGCACTTTCTCAGGCACTCCTGCTCTATTGCCCCGCGGAGGAGAGGCAGTTATGCCGCTTAGGAGATGAGGAAACCCAGGCCCCGTGAGGTCCGGTGGCGGATGGAGAGCCATTTGTCGCAGGCCCGTTCACACAGGTGCTCCTCACTGGGCGGGGCTCCGGCAGGGCGCTCGCGCAGGCGGGGACCTTGTGCTCAGTGCCGGCGCGGAGTTTGAAGTGGGCGTAGTTTTTATTCTCCCTTAGAGTTTGTACCATTTGTCTCCTCTGTTTGGAGATGTTCCCAATAAAGGCAGTAAATTTGAGCGAGACGGTCCATGAACTGATTCTCATTTTGGTCCTTTTTTCATGTTTTGAATGCAGCCCCTTTGGGGTTCTGCAACCTCTTGTTCGCTGTACTGTAGAGTTCCTCCTGGAGATGGGGGTGGTGGCTGGCTATGGGCTGTATTAACTAGTTAGTGATTCGGCCGGTGTGTCTAGGGTTTGACTACGTGAAATGGCTCTGGGTGGTGTGTGCCTTTTTTAGAAGTTAGGTTTCCTAGTGAATATTAGGAACGCACATATAACCTGCATGTCACACTCGGAGCTTCACAGCTTGTGAATGCTTCGGAAGAGGCCAGAGTAAAATCAGAGGCGGTTGGAAGGAAATGCTCAGTAAACGATTGTTCAGATGGGACGTTAACGGCAGAGAGGTTCGGGAAACAGCAGTATTCTAGTAACGAAACACACCGTTAAGAATGGAAACATTCCACGCCGCCATTTGAGGTCCGGGTATATATATGTCGCGTGTTTTCCACATGTTTTCCACGTCCTACGCTTTTCCTCGTCTCCATGTCTAAGGACCCTTCTCTTGTCTGAACGCCAGCACACACCGGGAAGGGCCGTCTGTAAAGGCCGTGTCTAGGACCTGACAGCTGGCGGCGATTCTCCTTTGCCCCTTTCCATGGCCCTTGGCATCCTGCCGCTCTGCCTCCCCCTCCCACCGCCCCCCATTTTCGCACATCATCACTGCGTTCAGCCACACTGGCTCTCGTGCCGTCCTCCACAGACCTGCTGGTTTCTTCTCTTCGCTCGGTCTGGAATGTTCTTCCTTGCTCAGGGTTCTTTTTCCTCCCTTCCATCCTTCACTTTAAACTTCAGAGTCACCATCTCAAAGAGACCACTTGACCTAAACTCCGAGGGGCCTCCCGCATCATTCTTTATCAACCCTTCCCTTCTTTTTTATCGTGTTACTGCCGCCACTACCTGGAATTACGCTCTGTATGTGTGTGTGCTCCGAGCATCCAGCGGCCTGAGAGTTTGTTCTCCTGGCGTCTTCCTGCTGTGGCTTTGACACAGCCGCCTGGGCCCAGTGCTTGTTGAACGCACAGCTGGGTGAGCTTCCACAGCATCTTCATCTTCCTGCCCCTTGGCCATAGCGCTTTTTACAAGTCTACTTGCAAAAGTACCATGTGGTCAAGTCATTAAATTTATAAGATACAGAAATGGACAAAGAAATAAAATGCAACGCATGTCTAATTCCAGCAGGCGAAGAGAACCAAGAAGGAGGCATCCAGTCTCCTTGTAAGTTCGATTGTCCCTGTGTCATTTTGAGTCTTCTGTGACTTTCCTTTAAGAGATGAAATACCTTCTGTTTCAGAGAACAGTTGCTATACTGGTAATTAAAATTATGATTGTCATGCTAAGCTAGAAAGTCAATATATCTGTGTGAAGTAGACTCACCACAGTGGGAGTCCCATCGGTTCTTACTGTTTCTCTGGCCACGTTTTTTGTAAGGCTACACAAGTTCCATTTTCACTCGGCTCTTGTCTTTTACAACCTAGGTAGTGTGGTCACTTAAAAGTGGAATAGGTGACAACTTACAGTCTTCTCTTTTGACCCAGCGTGGTGCCCAGAGGTGAAAGGATCCACTACCCAAATCCAGGAGCTACAGCTTAATGTATTGTACAGCGTGGGTGCGGAAGTCACAGCGGCTCCTCCTGGTGACGGGCTCCAGGCGGGTGCTGTGGTTGTCCCAGCGGCTCCTCCTGGTGACGGGCTCCAGGCGGGTGCTGTGGTTGTCCCAGCGGCTCCTCCTGGTGACGGGCTCCAGGCGGGTGCTGTGGTTGTCCCAGCGGCTCCTCCTGGTGACGGGCTCCAGGCGGGTGCTGTGGTTGTCCCAGCGGCTCCTCCTGGTGACGGGCTCCAGGCCGGTGCTGTGGTTGTCCCAGCGGCTCCTCCTGGTGACGGGCTCCAGGCGGGTGCTGTAGTTGTCGCTTCATCGGATGTAGGTTTCCATCTGGAGGCTCCTCAGAAGTGCACAGCTGAAACGAGTGGTCACTTGAAACATAGTCATGCCAGTTACTATAGAACAAGTTTGTAAAAGCTGATGCTCTCCAAGTTAGGGAAGAAATTCGTGAAGATGGTCGTTGCTGTGTGGCCTGATGGGGCGTGTATTGACTTGTTGTCTCTGACCTTCAGCTTACACATTTTCTCTTACCGCCTTTAGTACCTTTTGGTGGGATGATTTAAAAGGAGATACACTGTCTGTAAAGTTTCTTCGGATTATGAAAATAGTAGAAGCAGCCCATTTGGATCAGATACTGAATTCCTAGGAAGAAGGAAGAGCAGCCCGCTCCCGTGCTGCAGCCAGGTGTCACCTCTGGGGGCCGTGGCTTTTCCGCTGTCCGCATATAAGCGGTCAGAGATGAGTGCTGGGGTCTCCCGGGCTTGGCAGTTCTCTGGCCCCCGCGCGGCTCCGCTGTGCCCACTCTGCTACCTGCTGGCTGCCTGAGTCCGGGGACTCGCCCAGCCATGTGGCTTCGCGTCTGACCCGGCGTCGCCTTGGGGGTTGACAGCGAGCTCTCAGTGGACGCCGGTCACTGCTGTTTGGCCAGTGACTCTGGGGGCTCCCCCTCTGTCAAGCAGGCTGACTGTGAGAAGATGGCGGTCGTTGTTAGGTGGGCACCCCCAGGCTCCCAGGGTCCCCCTGCGGGCGAGTGGTGACTCTCTCTCCTGTGCAGGCTCTGCGAGCGGGACCCCTACCAGCTGTACCAGCGGCTGGAGCAGCAGGCCAGAGAGTACGTGCTAGAGATGAAGGTCCGGCTCCTGCGGCAGCTGTCGGCCGCGTCCAGGGTGAAGTCGCCGTCCGCCCTGCAGGGCCCCCCGCAAGCGCACCAGTTCATCTCCCTGCTCCTCGAGGAGTACGGTGCCCTGTGCCAGGCGGCGCGCACCATCAGCACCTTCCTCGGCACCCTGGTGAGTCGGCTATGTCCCCTGCCCGGGACGGGGGGCAGGAGCGGGGGTTCTGGAGGCCCGTCACGCCCCTCCCCTCCTCCGAGATGTGCAGGCGGGGCTGGGGGCCTGATTCCTCTCCTCTTTCTCTCCCCTCTGGACTTGGCTGCTGGATGAAAGCGGAAATACTGCTCGGGGACCTTGGGTCCTGGGGGCACGGTGTGGGGACCGTGTGAGGTGAGGGCCGGAGTGGGTGACAGTAGGAAGGAGACAGAGGAGTGGCTGTGCTGTGAATTCTGCAGATGGGGGCTGTGTTCTCAGGTGGAGTGCAGAGCATGGGGGACGGCAGGGCACCTGTGTCCGGCCCCCCGGCTCACCATTACTGATCTACTCACCAGCCCAGCGCTGGACTGAGGATAGGGTCATAGAACCACGTGAGACGCTGACCCCCTGTGGGCGGTCTCTGACTGCCTCAGAAGGGAGATGACCACAGCGGGGTGGAAGGAGGCCTCTGGTAGAAACTCAGTTCCTGGGCCTGGTCCTCGACAGCCTCAGGCGCACCTGCCGGCTGGACAGAGGGACAAGCCGTCTTTGCTTTCTCGACTTACTAATAGTCTGTGGAGTTTCTCATCATCACTCAAATTTTACTGTTAAGTGAGAGTTCATTGGGCTGGTTTTGGGTGCTTTCTTAGTGGTAAAACTGCATTTTGAAACAAATGCAGTAACCAGTGGTTCCGAAGGTTTTAAGCATAAGGTCTTTATGTGACTCTAAAGTTGATAGACCTCGATAGAAAAATTAACCATTTTGCAGGTAGTTTCGGGGGGTTCACAGAGCTCCTCAAGCGGCATCACTTCAGTAGAGCATTGCCGTTCCCGCAGGTGAGTCCCGAAAACCTCGAGGGAAGCACCCACCGTGAGAAAATGAGCGGGTGAATGCATGGGCGGGCGGTTACCCTCTTCAGCACCGAGCCTGAGGGGCTGACCCCCGGGCGTCCCAAGCAGCACCCGCCCCTGGCTCACTGAATGTCTCCCCGTCCTCCAGAAGTCCAGCTCCCCTGCCGCTTCCCCTGTGCCATCACTGGCCTGAGCCTGGTGCACAGAGCGGTGCGGAGAGCTGCTGCTGCCCCCCAGCCAGCCAGGGCCAGCTCAGCCTCACCCTCCTCGGCCGGTTAGAGTGCACGCCATCTTACTCAGCTACCGGAAAATAATTTGAACCGTGCTTATTGAGCATAAGCTCTAAGCTCAGAATACAGCTGTTTGGTCAGTGATCTATTTCACTTGGCTTTGCACGTGGAGATGCTCACTTTGGTTTCCAGTGAGACACCACACCAGTAACCTGGACCCTTCCTTCCTCCAGGGGAGACAGCTGAACTCTGGATAACACAGGCTAAATCAAGGTAGAACCTTTTAAAACGCATTGCTGAGTTGGCATGAAAGGCAAGAAGCCTTGGAGGGAAAAACAAATCGAAAGCTGGTGGAATCCTGAGAAAGTCATGTGCTCAGAAGCCAGCATTCCCTCCAAAGATTTCTTCTCGTCCTGGGAGAAAGGAGGTACAGCCTAGGTCCAGCACGTAATGCTGGGACCACAGATGATCACAGCTTCTGTGAGGGGGCAGGAGAGACCCTGCCCACAGGAGGGACAGCAAGGGCCTGTGCCTAGGGTGACCTTGGCAGGGGTGGGGGGCTGTTGATGTGATGTGAAAACCCCCAAACCTAGAAGTCAGTGAGTCGGGCAACACGCAGATCCCCTCTGCGAGCTCACTTCATCCCATGTAACCACTGTACCGTTGTCACACCTGAGAAAATTGATGGTGATTTCTGTGCGCTCAGAAAAATGTCCCAGTTATCTCAAAAATCTCTTTTTGTGTTTGGGGTGTTCAAACCGGATTGAGAACAGTTCACAGATTTATAACAGCGTCTTTCCGGGTCTACCCCGTGATCTGAGCAGGGTAGGAGTTGACAGAGCCGAGGTGAGCTTAACTTCCAAGTCCGTGTCTCAGAGTCTCAGCATTTTTGGACTTGGACGCCTTTCCGTTTAAAAACGGAGAGCCCCAAATAGCATTTTTTGTGCAGATATTATCTATCAATATTTACTGTGGTGAAATTAAAACGGAGAAATTTAAAGATATTCATTAAATCACTTTTAAAATAACAGCTCATTGCATAACATAGACAGCATATCTCTAAATAAAAAAACTGTTTTCCAAAACAAAACGTTTGGTAAGAAGAGGGGCACCGTTTACATGTTTGCACATCTCTTTAGTGTGGCTTAACGGAGGACATATGTGTTCTTACATCTGCTTCTGTGCTCCGTGTATCTTCATAGGTTGTTTTGGTTGAAGTTTTTGAAGAAAATTGGGCCTCCCACAGATATGTATTTGGAAGAATAGTCTAATAGACTTTTCAGTTTGTTGTGGAAATTCTTCTTTGAGAGAATACACCGGAGTCCCAGTGCTTCTTAATGGTTAGCTGCAGTGTAGAACCTGAAACCGGGTCACTGAGCTGAGCCGGCTCTGTTCCGTCACAGTCCACTGGTGTGGCTCACGCTTCGTGTGGCTCAGGTCGTTTTCTAGCATCAGACGTCGGTCATTTTGAAAACACTGGTTCACCGAGTGAGCTACACAGATCTTGCTGAAGATATTCAGTGTCATGTTAGGCAACACGATATTCAATATAAAAAATGGCCTTTGTCACCATCCCTGTGACCCTCCTCAGAAAGATCTTTAAATGTGGAGAAGCTTCAAGGCCACAGTGGCAGATGTAAGTTTTCCAAAGTTCTGATGTTTGCTTGAGAGCTCGGATTTTGGGCTTGGCCACAAGTGGGGTCAGTTGTCCCTGAAGCGGCAAGCCCCCTCGCCGTGCACACTTGCCGGCTCACGCTGTGCTCACTCCCTTAGCCTCTCTGGAGACAGCCCCTCCGGCCCTCCTGCCGCCGCAGGGCCACAGACCGTGTCAGGGCGTAGAGAGGTGTCTTCAAACACATGCCTTTCCTGGGAAATGTGCTCGTGTCCTGGGCATCAAACCAGCCACAGGTTTTCTAATGTTGTACACACTGAAATAAAGCTGGGACCAAAGTTAGGCCTCAGTTCACCTAGGAAATGCCTTCCCAGGCTGTAAGAATTGTGAAATCTGAATTTCCATTTACAAGGCCAGAAGAATCTTGGATCTCCAGCTGTTTCTCAAGCTCTGCTGTAGGACTTGACTGTACACACTTCCTCTTCTTCCAACCCCCAAGCACCTCCCTGCAGGTGAAGTGAGAAGTGAGAGTGGTTTGGGTGGAAGTGCCTAGGCTCAGGCCATCCGGGAGCTTTTTCTTTGGCCTGCGGCTGGGGCAGCACCAAGTCTCCGCCGACCCCCGGGTCTCGTCTCTCGTAGCAGCTGTGGCAGCACCCCCCCCCCCCCGCACACCCCGTGCCCCCAGGCCCAGGGCATGTTGCTCAGCCTCTGCACACTGTTTCTGGCCTGTGAATGGGGCGCGGCAGCACCAAGTTCAGGGTGGCCCACGGGAAGTACTCGCACTACTAGCATGTGTTGTCGTCCCAAGTTGGTCTGAGGTTGTGAAACGAGCTTGGGGTCTGCTGTTTCTCTTGCATGACTCACCTGGAAGTGTAATTTCAGATTTCATAAAAAATGTCAAACATCTTCCTCATAAATCGGTCTTTACCTTTATTACCTTTAGTTAATGTGAGCCCAAATCCAGCGCTGTGGTCCCACCCTTGCAAGTATTGTAACTCAGTGCCCAGGGTTGCTCACAGGCTGGCGGGCAGGGACTGTTGACTCTGTCCCAGAGATTGACAGGGGAGACCAGGCAGGCCCTCGGCTCTCCTGGACGCCTTCCCTGGACCCTCTGTCATCTGGCTGAGGGCCTAGTCTGGCTGCTGCCTTAGCTCCTTTGTCATGGAGACAAATCATAAATCAGACCGTCGCCAATCCTCTGTCCCCTGGGGACTCGCGGCAGTCAGGGACCTGCTGCGCTAGTCTCTGTGTCCTCGTGCTGGCACAGCGCCTGTGCAGAGTGGTCTCTGCTGAAGTGTGTGACACATGTCCTTTCCTCACTGCCTCGGTGGCTATGTCATTATTACAAGCACGTTCTTAAAATTATGTGCTTGTAATCAGGCCTCATTCCAGGCCTTGGGCCTAGTTTTTCGGTTCCCAGGCCCTGGTCTTCTGCCCCACCCAGCTTTCCTGTATCGTAATTGCTCCGAGAGATGCTGCGTGTGAAACAAGAATGATAAAACTTAGACCTGGGAGGCACTGGTGTTTCGGTTAAACGTGCAGTGAGGACAGGCACTGGGAACGTTGCCAGAGTCAAGGGCTTGAGGCTCCCTGCAGGTGCCACAGATGCCCTCCTGCAGGTGCCATAGATGCCCTCCTGCAGGTGCCATAGATGCCCTCCTGCAGATGCCATAGACGCCCTCCTGCAGGTGCCATAGACGCCCTCCTGCAGGTGCCATAGACGCCCTCCTGCAGGTGCCATAGACGCCCTCCTGAAGATGCCATAGATGCCCTCCTGCAGGTGCCATAGATGCCCTCCTGCAGGTGCCATAGATGCCCTCCTGCAGTTGCCATAGATGCCCTCCTGCAGATGCCATAGGTGCCCTGCCGAGTCTCTGTGCGGGTCTCGAGTACAGGCAGAGGGCTGCGTGCAACTCGAGAGCAGGTGTGCGTGCATGGTAGGGCAGGAGCACACGTGCTCAGCAGCGTCTTGCAGGTGTGTGCTCACCCTGAGTTGCTCGTTCAGCCCCTCCGTCCACTGGTGATCAGGGCACAGAGCAATGGGATCTCCACGTGTAGATCGTGTCCTGACGTCTCCAGGTGTCATAATTTCAGCTCAGTTGGGCTACACAGTAAATAGGAACAGACCAGTACATGGGGCGGCATGCGTCACCTGTTCAGAGGGGACTGGAGTGTGATGCCCAGTGAAGCCTCTCCAGACCGTCCGTCACTCAGGTGAGGAATGTTTCCCCAGGTGCGAGGCGATGCGCCACGAGTAGTGTACGTGTGACTGACAGATGGACGTGTGGGTTCACACACGCGTGGTTGCGGCCAGAGCTGTTGAATATGAACGCTGCACGTGGGGAGGTCGTGGCGCTGTCTGCCCCGGTCACCCTGTCCTCTCTGGAGGTCACTCGCTGTGATGGCCAGAATGCTTCCAAATGTTCAAAAGTTGTTGTCGAAAGTAACTGATGAGGTTGCCCATGTTTAGCAGGGAAAGAAAGAGCTGACCTTCCCCGCATTGTCACTAGCAGGGAAGTTACTGTGTCTGTCAGAACGGGAGACTTCTCGAGACAGGTGCGGAAGTGCTTGTCCTTCGGCATCAGAGGATTTGTGTGCGTTTACTCAAGTTGTTTGAGAGGTAGGGCTTGCAGTACGTTTGGGAGGCATGGCTATGAGAAGTGGCTGCTGGCCGTGTACGCTGGTTTCTCTCTTCTGTCCCCTCATTGTGTGCATCTCGCCACCCCTTTGTTTTGTGTCGAGTCATTTGGAAGGGAGGCTGGATGCACAGGGAGTAGCAGCCCCTCATGAGCAGAATGTTCTGGGCCTGGACAGAGGATGTGGGTTTGGGGGCGGGGGGAGAAACCCTTCTGGGAATTTTTTAGTCTTTGATTGGATGTATCTTCTGTGTATCTATCTCACTAGGAAAATGAACACTTGAAAAAGTTCCAGGTTACGTGGGAGCTGCACAATAAGCACCTCTTTGAAGATCTGGTCTTTTCGGAGCCACTTCTCCAGAGCAGCCTGCCGGCACTGGTGTCGCAGATCAGGTACTCGGTCTTCACCTGCATGTGTCCTGCTGGCGTGACGGCGTGCTCCTGTCCCTGGGGTGCAGCAGGTGCGCACCTGAATGCCACTGCAGGGGCAGTTCTTGCCAGAAAATTACCGGGCTTGGGGAAAATACAGTTTGGTTGAAAGCTCAAAACCCAAAGAGTAATACGATTGAACTTTAAAATAATAAACCCAGTATCATTGCTACTAAGGTTTAGCATCACAGATTTCTCCTGAATAAGGAAAAGCTGCGGTAAACATAGCAGTTCACTTGACAAGTCCCAGGCTTTGCCAGGTGGCTGTGGTGTGGTCTGTGCTGGGGCACTTGGGGGGCCGGGGGAGGGCTGGTGGTGTTAAGGGGCTCTGGGGCGCTAGGGGAGGTATTAGACACGCTGTCAGGTCTCTCAAGCATTCGCTCCACATCGTGGCTCATGGCTTGGGTTCTTCTTACTGCTGTAGAGCTTCCGTGGGGCTTCATCAGGTGTGCCAAGCCCGGAGTCCCAAGTATAGCCTCAGGTCGCTTGCCCTGGTGAGGGGGAAGGGGAAAGTGCAGCCGGGGGTGTTTGCTCCGAGGTGGCTTGACAAATTGGGCCCCTCCTTGGATCTGCTGTCCCTGTGCTAGAGCGCCAGGTGTGAGCTACCTCAGCCCTGCAGCGGGTCATTTTGTTCCTCATCTGCTTACCACCTGTGAACAGATTCCCAGGCTGTAGACGCATCATAGAACAGCACAGACTGTAGTCATCTTGGTTTAAAGGTCCACACCAAAATATGGTTGGGCCAGATTCGCAAAGAAGGGGAATTATTTTTACGTCAGTATATTATTGTTGTAGTTAACTTACACAATAGTCACCTATTTTTTTTTTCTCTTGAAATCCATGTTTCAATCCAGTCTTTGTTTCCTGTATTCCTAACTCCTATTTGAGGGGTCCTAGCTATTCCCACTTCTCACCCTTACCTCCAGAGCAAGAATAACCTTAAAAGCAGCTGGGGAAGGAGGACTGGGGCCAAGGTGGTCAGGACAAAGAGTTACTGGTGTGGCCCGCACCCTGCTTCCAGCAGCTCCCGCACCACTCCGACAGCGCCGTTACGTTCCATGGTGGGTGCACAGAGACATGCGTGTCCTGTACGAGTGTCCATGTCTCCATGAGACGTGAGCGACCCTCATGGAGATTGTGCCCAGTTACGATGCTCAAATCCAGCAAGAGCACTTCTTATAAAAAGACGTGCATCTTGTGTGTGCGTGGGGGGGGGGTGGGGGTGGGGTCCTTATAGCAGCATTCCAGGGTATTTAGCCTTGTTTTTTCTTTTTCTGGTGAGCCAGGGAGTTTGATGGGCCTCTCATCAAACCATGGGTGGGTGGCAGAAACCTGAAACGTGTTGTAGAACCCCACTTTTTCCTGTGCCCTGGCTCTGGATTTCTCATCTTGTTCGTTGTGAATGGTGGTCAGTCTCCAAAGATCAGCAGTGGTTTAGAGTCTTCAGTGTTAATCCTGGGGCCAAGCTGCAGAGTTGCTCCCAGGAGCGGGTGAGGGACAGGGTGCATAGAGATGGGGATGGAAGCTGGGGAGAAGGCAAGCAGGGCGTTCCCCAGGAGTCTGGGGCGCCAGAAGGAGCCATTCCTTCAAGTTCCCCAGGGGACACCTTTGTTGGACCCAAGAACAATTCAGATTTGAACTTCTAGTTTACAGATACCTAGTTAACAACTCCTAAAAATTTTGTGACAACTTATATACAAACACTACCCCCTAAAGTGATAACTGTGTCCGTGGCACACAAAATCCATAGTTGTGAGTATCGTAACACTGACACTTTGTCTCTGGGCCTGCATTTTGTTTAACTTTATTATAAAGTAAAATACAGATACAGAAAACTACACAAAATAAATGTAAGCTGAACGGATTGATAGCAGGTGAACATCCCTTAGCCCCAACCCAGCGTGCTCGCCTAGAAGCAAGTCCGTCTGCATGCCCCACCGGGCCCAGGAGCCTCGCCCAGAGCTGTCGCTCGGTTGTCTTGCACAGCGATCCTGTGACTCCCTTTCTTTATTCTCTCTCTTTTTGTTTTTTTTGGCCACACTGTCCGGCATGCGGGATCTTAGCTTCCCGACCAGGGATCAAACGTGTGCTCCCTGCAGTGGAAGCGTGGAGTCTTAGACCACTGGACCGCCAGGGAAGTCCCCCGTTCTTTATTCTCTTATTACTCATGTGCATTTTCATAGTCTTGCCTGATTTTTATTTGCTGTCGTTTTTTTTTTCTCTTTTTTTAAATACAAATGATCTACCCAAAGGTTGACTTCATTCAAGGAACTGACTTAATTTAGGAAAGTTATGTCTCTCTGCTTTTTAACAGCTTTATTGAGATAGAATTCACACACCATATAGTTCAGTAGTTTAAAGTGTACAATTCAGTAGCATTAATTACATTTATAACATTGGGCAACTGTCACCACTATTTCCAAAACTTGGATGTCACCCCAGATGGAGACTGTGTCACCGTTAAACACTGACCCCCACTCCTGGCCCCTTTTTCTCCCTGCCTTTTGAGATGCTTTAACATGCAGGCCCCACCCCTATCCACTTTCCCTCACAACTTACCCATTAAGGAACCAGCTCCGTTTGTCGTGTAGCGATGCCAGGGTCTGGTTCCTCCAGCAGGCCACTCACTGTCTGTGCTGCCTGAGAGTTCGTGTGAAACCAGAAGCTCTGTCCGAGTCTGCTTCCATCCCTCTGGCAAGACCAGGAGCCCCGTTGTCTCTCCTTATTTGTTGTGGTGGTTTTAGTAGCTATTGCCCAATTTGGTCTTTATTTTAAGTATATTGATATATTCATTGTTAGGGGAATGTTTAATTAGGCTTGTAAGTAAACGTACCTGAACTGATTTTATCTCATTTTCCTTATCACTTATTGTTTCACATAGACAATATTCATAATAGATATTACCAGCTGTTAACTGTCATGTGTTTGCAGAGTGAATATGTAGGTAGTAACCTGTCTGCTGACCCATTGATGCTGTTGACCCTGAGGACACTTTCTGCAGTCTAGCAGCTCCCTGTTTCCTCTCTGGACTCCAGCCCTGTGCCTACAGCTTGTGCTCTGAGTGCCCCACCACAGAAGTCCCAGGACCCCCGGCTGCTTTGCCCTCCACTGGCTCTAAGTAGAGTCTGCGCGTAGGACAGGAGGGGAGCGGTTCTCACCTCAGGCAGGAGCGGGGGAGAGCATGAGTCCCCTCCGCCTCCACCCCAGTCTTCTGGGTGGCCTAACGGGCAAGGTGGGGTTTGCACGAAGAGTGGAAATCAGCTTGTGACAAGCAGGGTTGCAGAGGCAGGGGTTGAGGAGAAGACCGCTGCCTCGTGGGCTGCCGTGCTCTCAGGCCTGGAGGCACCCACGTGCTGGGTGGAGCCAGGGGGGCCTCGAGAGGCCCTGGATTCTGGGTCTTGAGGACTTCTGTTTCCTGGGGACAGCCTCGGTGTCTGAGCCAGCCCCATCACCACGTGGGTCGCGTCGTGCCCTTTCCTGGCTCTGGGCTTTCCTGCACAGCTTTTCAGTGACCTTGTTTTCCGCGTGCTCCCTCCTTGAAGTGATGGAGCCGGTGTAGACGGCTTCGGCAAGAATGAGTCCATTCGCACGATGTGCGTCTTTGTGCAGTGGTCACCAGGGTGGAAAGGAAGGTGTCTGCACCCATGGAAAAGTTCTTGTTTTTAAATCGCTGTTGTTTATTTTCATTATAAAATTATTAGATTGTCATTGCAATACAATTCTGAAAGCAAAGGAAACCCTGAAGAGGTAGGTAAGGTAGGTACCATAAACAACTGGGTGCTGCTTCCAGATTTTTTCCAGTGTCCACGCCTCCCACACATGTGCATCTTTACACGTGGTGACGTAGTCCTTTCCTCACTTAACATGGGAGCATCTCCATTTCAGAACATGTGTCTGTAAATGCATGTGTGTCTGAGTCTGAGTGTGAGCGCATAGGTGTAACTTAGTGTGTGGTTAGAAGGCGTGTCTGGTGTGGTATCACTGATCCCAGCGGGTCACTTCCAGTTCTTTCGTGTGAACAGCAGCGATTATTAAGCCCGCGCGTCATCTTTGTGCTCGTCAGCGATTATAAACGTGGCCTTTGATTTTGAAATTCTGTGTTATGAGGTCTTTATCACCATTGCTTTGGTTCAAATGTTGACACGTTTAGGTATTAGGAAAAGGAACGGTGTCTGAAGATAACCTGCCTGTGAGCCTGCACCCCTCCCCCACTCTCCTTCTCTCCCCTGCCACCCTCCTCTTGAGAAGCCCAGGTGTTTACCTCTATTTGTGACTTTTGTTTTCTGTTTAGTTTCTCGTCTGCCATCTTACCATCTTTCTTAGCAAGATACACAGAGTAAATGAAACTATGATTATATTTTTTATTGAACTGAATTTCCTGTTTTACTTGATTTGAAAACCAGGTCCAAATTTTGTATTTCTCATTAAATGTTTTGTTCTCTCTGTGTCAGTGAATCTCAGTAGGGAAAAACAGTTTACGACCCCACATCCAGTGAACTGAATCTCTGGCCCTTAGTCTTTGTAGAACAGCGTGACTCACCACTCATTTTTTTCTTAGGAGCTGTTGCTTCCTGGAGCGTCTTCTCTAGGCCAGACTCTGTCGTGGGTGCCTGGGCTGTGTGCTTAACTCATCCCGCACAGCAGCCTCGTGGGGTGTGTGGTGGTGCCCCACTTGCCACCTCGGGAGGGGAGATGATGGCCAGGGTGCTGAAAGGCCTCTCTCCCCAGGCTGGGGACCACGACGCACGACACTTGCAACGAGGACACGTACAGCACCCTGCTGCAGCGGTACCAGCGCTCCGAGGAGGAGCTGCGCGGGGTGGCCGAGGAGTGGCTGGAGTGCCAGAAGAGGATCGACGCCTACGTGGACGAGCAGGTGGGTGTGCACCGCTGGGACGGCCGCAAGGAGCCCACCGCGAGGCGCCACGTGCCCAGGGGAGGGGTGCGAGCGGGGGCTCCCAGCTGCTGTTGCTCCGGAGGGGACGCCCAGCCATGCCCGCAGGGTCAGCTGCTGGTCAGGTCCCTGCTGGCCTGGGTACAGCCACGGTCACGGGCACAGGCTGCTGCCCAGACTCGGTGCTGCCGGCGGGGGCCTCTGAGGCCTTTGGAAACGGCTGAACCTTGCCGTGTCAGGACCCGTTTACTGAACACTGGCCACACGTGAGCTTCAGAGCCCATTCTCCCCCCGTCCCTAAGCATGTCGAGCGGGAGTGCAGACACGAACACACACGGCTGTGCTGGGCAGGTGGTCTGCAGGGGTGGAGGAGGGTGGAAGGCAGGCGCTGCTGTGGGGATGGGGCCCACGGGCAGGGCTTCCAGCCGGCATCCCGGCCGGCCAGCCCGCCTTTCTAAAACCCCCAGGAGGGTTGGGCAGGGGAGGCGTTCAGCATGGATCTTTTCCAGGGTACTGCAGGGTGTGAGGAGTAATAAGGGAACAGTGACAGCTCCGTGTTGTACTTTTGAGGCTGTAGGAAAACAGAACCTTGGTTCTGGCGTAAGGCGGGTGCTGGTGCAGTCTGCCTGGGATCCTGGGTGCCGCCTGGCCGCTGGCTCTGACGCTTCGTCTCGGCATTGCCACCTGAGCGTGGTGAGGGATTGGGAAGAAGGAAGGGGCAGGCGTGTGCCCACGTCACTGTTCGTTCCAGCCTCACTCCGTGTTTCGTGTGGCAGTTCTCCCTCTGCAGCCTCAGGGACCGTTACTCTAAGTAGTCCCTCATTCAGAAGCTAGGGGAGCGGTTCCGACCATATTCTCCCGCGTGATCCTGGCCTTCCCCTCTGTCAGGTGCGCCTTGGCAACGCGACAGCTCGGCGCTGTTGAGCTGAGCTTGTCTTGGGCAGGTGGCCCCGCCGGCGCCATGCGCTTGGCCTCTTCCACAGTTGCTGCACGTGTAGCACGTGGCCTCGGGAGCCACTCTGTGCCTGGCCCACGCTCCCCGCTGTCCTGGGGCCCCCGGGGCACTCGAATTCTCCAGCTGTGGCTCGTTGCTGACCACTGACGCCTCAGCTTCGGCCGCTGTGGGGGCAGGGCTGGCCCCAGGTTGCGTGACTCGCCTGAGGCTGGCAAATGTAGGCACGGGGTCAGGGAGCCGTGCATCCTCCACCTGGACCTGCAGCCAGCTCGGCCCCTGAGGCCTGTGCAGCCAGGCGGCCGGCAGCTGAGTCACTCCGAGGCAGGGGAGCAGACAGCTCCCTCCCCCCTGCCGCCTGCGCGTGCACCAGCCCGTTTGCAGGAGTTTGCTGTCCGGGCAGCAGAGGGCACAGGCGCCCGGAGGGGAGACTGCTGCAGGGGACGGGGGCTGTTGCCTGTTCCTCGGGGTGTTCTGGACTCAGGTCCTGCGGAGGACCCTGAGGGGCATTTGGCGCCAGGCCCTGCTCCAGATTGGTTGTGAGCCTCATTCAAGCCTTTCCCCTCCCTGGGCCTTACTTAGTCTCCCACTTGTGAAATGGCAGGATCAGATTAGATGACATTTTGGTTCTGTTTGAGCCTTTGCATTATATAATTCTGAATCAGTTTTGTGTGTGTGTGGTTACTAAAAAGCAGGACCGCAGTAAACAGTCCCTTGTGTTCTGAATTGAGCTGCACCGAGCCGGTTACTGGGTTACCTTTAGAGGAAACCCCACATCAGTTAAGTGCGGTGGTTTATCCAGAGTACAGAGGAGAGGGGAGAATTGGGAGCCCTGGTTTCCCGGGACGTTGGGGCATCAGTTCTCTGTGCAGGAGGGACCTTCAGAAAAAAGTCAAAGACTAGACGCCAGCCTCTCGCTGGCTGAACTCTCGTCGTCGGGGTCCAAGCTGACGATAGAAGAAATTTGATGAGCCATTCTTGCTTTAAAAGAACGAGTGATGTGCGAAGGCTTCTCAGGGAGAGAGACGTGTGAGAAACAGGAGCTGGTCTGGGCTGCTTTGTGGGAACTCACGAGGTTACGCCACCTGCTAAGTCTCTGTCCTGCCGTCTCGGCTTACAGGAAGGGTGGATTGCATCAGGTCACGGAACCCCTGTCCCCAACATCAGGCTGAAGAAAATACCCCCTGTCCAGCAGACTGAGGATGAGTCTGTCCTCACCAAGGGTTGCTGCTTACACTGGCCTCAGTTTGTCTTCAGGGTCCCTGGACTAGGAGAGGAGGGAGGACACCCTAGAACCTCACAAGCCATGTGCCGCGTCCCCTGAGAACCTTCTGGGTCCGTGTGGGCAATAAACTGCTGCAAGGACAACAGCAGACAGTCTGTCCAGACGGCACCCCCATCAGTGTTTGCTGTGGGCCTGGACAGTGACATTGGCAGCTCTGCCTTGGGCCCCTCTGCCACCCCGTTAGTATCTACAGTAGTAACAGACGTGTAGAGAGAAGCTGGGTCCTGGCGAATCAACTGGAGGGCGGATCAGATGCTGAAACGTTGATGGGCAGCGGTAAACAGACTGTCACTTGGAAGCCTGTGCTGGGGAGGGTCCTAGACAGAGTTCTGGAGTCCAGATGTGAGGGCTGCGCTGTCTGTCCTCAAGGCATCTACGAACAGGCCAGACCCCAACAGGAAATGGCAGTGCAGCCTCAGGAACTTGGGGCAGCCCCTGTCCTCAGTGCTGTGAGGAGGTCTGGAGAGAGAGGCCTCCAGCCCAGCGATTGAAGTCTGACCCCAGGGAGAAACACAGGAAGACAGAGCTGCCCCCTCCCTGTGAGAGGAGACGTGCAGAAGTGAATTGACAGCAGTCTTTTTTTTTTAATTATTTATTTTAATATTTATTTATTTGGCTGCACTGGGTCTTAGTTGCAGCAGGCGGGCTCCTTAGTTGCGGCTCTCTGGCTCCTTAGTTGTGGTATGTGGGCTCCTTAGTTGTGGCATGTAAACTCTTAGTTGCGGCACGCATGTGGGATCATCTAGTTCCCTGATCAGGGGTCGAACCCGGGCCCCCTGCATTGGGAGCGTGGAGTCTTAACCACTGCACCACCAGGGGAGTCCTGACATCGGAATCTTAGATGTGGCTGGAGTAGGTGACCTGTGAGGTCCCCTGCATCTCTGGCCCTGACAGTGGGGCTTGTTGAACTTTGTGTTTGATGCTGAGCACTACTCGGGGAGTTTGCAGAGTTGCGTAGTGGCAGTGGGGAGACGCTCATTCGTGAGTACAAGTGCAAACGAAGGCCTGCGGGCATGTAAGCAGCGCTGGTCCTTGTGTCGAGCAGGGGCTCGCCGTCTGTCGCAGAGGAGCCTTCAGTCTGGAGTTGATCTGAAGGGGCTTCCACTGCAGCTGGTGGTTCCTTCTGCAGAGATTGGTGCCATGCGCTAGAGTGGGGGTCTGATTTATCCCTGACTTTTCCATCATGCTGTGTCAGTGTAAGCTTCTGATGACAATCAATAACTTGTGATCTTATTTAGATGATTTCAGAAAAACGGTGTAACTAAAATGATAATTCAGGTGAAGAGAAAGAAGATAAATGGTGGCTTGCTGTGCAGTGTGCTAAGCACTGTGCTAAGCAGTAACCTCCTTGCTGCGAGGAATATAATAATCAGGAATATAATGCACAGTGTTATCACTGCTATTGTGATAAAATGGGGGGGTGTAAAAATAGCAACATACATGTTGTTTCTAAAAGGAAAATACGGTCTTAAAAAGTAAGACTGAAAGCGAATTTGTTTCTTTAAAAATACTTGTTCTTATAGCTATAAATGTTTACATTAAAAAAGAAAGATCTCGAATCAACAACCTAACTTTGCAACTTGTAGAAAGAAAAAAAAGATAAACTAAATCCAAAGCTAGCAGGAGGAAGGAAATAATAAAGATTAGAGCAGAGGTAAACAAAGACAGAGAATAGAAAAACAGAAGAGAGAATCAGTGAAACCAGAAGTTGGTTCTTCAAGAAGAACAGCAAAATTGGCAGACCTTTAGCTTATGGACTAAGAGAAAAAGAAAAAAGACAAATTACTAAAATCGGAAATGAAGTAGGGACATTACTACCAGTCCTACAGAAATGAAAAGAATTACCAGAGAGTACTATGAACCATTGTACACCAACAAATTGGATAACCTAGATGAAATGGACAAATTCCTAGAAACAAAGAACCAACCAAGACAAAATTATGAAGAAATAGAGGATCTGAATAGTTACTAGTAACTAGTAACTTATAACTAGTAAGGAGATTGAATCAGTAATCAAAAATCTCCCAACAAAGAAAAGTTCAGGACCCAATGGCTTCAAAGGTGAATTCTAGCAAACATTTAAAGAAGAATTAATACCCATCCTTCTCAGACTTTTCCAGAAAACTGAAGGGGAGGGAACACTTCCTAACTCATTCTATGAGGCCAGCCTAAGTCTGATACCAAAGCCAAAGACACTACAAGAAAAGAAAACGACGGACCAGTGAGTGTCCTTTATGAATATTGATGCAGAAATCCTTAACAAAATACTAGCAAACAGAATTCAGCATATTTAAAGGATTATACACCATGATCAAGTAGGACTTATTCCTGGAATGCAAAGGTGTTTCAAGGTATGAAAATTGATTAATATAACATACCACATCAACAAGGAAAAACCACATGATCATCTTAGTTGATGTAGCAAAAAGCATTTGACAAAATTCACCATCGTTCATGATTAAAAACACTCAACAAAATGGGAATAGAAGGAAACTACCTCCATATAATAAAAGCCACAAGTATAAAAAACCTATAGCAAACATCATCCTCAATAATGAAAGATTAAAGTCCAAAAGGGAGGGGATATCTGTATATGTATGGCTGATTCATTTTGTTGTGCAGTGGAGGCTAACACAACATTGTAAAGCAACCATACTCCAATAAAAATTAATTTTAAAAGAAGTGAAAGTTTAAAAGAAAGCCTTTAATCCTCTGAGATCCGGAACAAGGCAAGGATGCTTGCTTTCACCACTTCTATTCAACATAGTACTAGAAAATCTAGCCACAGCAGTTAGGCAAGAAAAAGATATAAAAGGCATTTAAATTGGAAAGGAAGAGTAAAACGGTCTCTGCAAATGATGTGATCTTATATGTAGAAAATCCTAACGACTCTGCAAAAAAAAAAAACTGTTAGAATTTAAAAACTGTAAGTGAATTCAGCAAAGTAGCAGGATACAGAGTGCACACACAAAAATTAGTTGCATTTGTACAAACAAACAGTGAACAATCTGAAAAGGAAATTATGAAAACAGTTTTATTTACAGTGGCATTGAAAAGAGTAAAATACTTAGGAATTAACTTACTCAAGGAGGTGGAGGACTTGTACAGTGAGAACTACAAAACGTTGCTGAAAGAAAATAAAGAGGGCACCAATAAATGGAGGCACACTCCCGTGTTCCGGGATTGGACACCTTAACACTGTGGGAACGCCAGCAGCACCCAAAGTGGCCTACACATTCAGTGCAGTCTCTGTCAGAACCCCAGCGATGTTTTTTGAAGAATAGAGAAACCCACCCTAAAATTCATACGGCATCTCAAGGAACTCAGAATTGCCAGAACAGTCTTGGGGAAAAAAAGCGCAAAACTGGAGGCTCACACTTTTGATTTGAAAGCTTACTACAAAGCCACAGTGATCAAAGCGGCGTGGTATTGGCATAAAGACAGGCATACAGACCAGTGGATAACAGTAGAAAGCCCAGAAACAAACCCTTGCGTATATGGTCAGGTGATTTTTGACAAGGGTGCCAAGACCCTTCGATGGGGAAAAGACAGTCTTTTCAACAAATGGTGCTGGGAAAATTGGGTATCCACCTGCAAAAGAATGAAGTTGTACCCTTATCTAATACCATATGGAAAAGGGAACTCAAAGTGAATCAGGGACCTGCGTGGAAGACCTAAAAACGTGGAAGAACCTTAAACACATTACTCTAAGTGAAATAAGCCAGACACACAAAAAGACATCCTGTCTGATCCCACTCACCTGAGGTCCCTAGAGTAGGCAAATCCATAGAGACAGAGAGTAGGAGGGTGGGTGCCGGGGGCCAGGGGAGGCGGGCGGTTATTGTTTAACGGGGACTGCGTTTCACTTTTGCAAGATGAAGAGAGAGGGGATACCACTGAAATGGTTCAGATGGTTTATTTTAGGTTACACGTATTTTACAAGGAAAAAAAAGAAAGCATTCTCTGTCTTTTCACAGTGGAAAGCCATCCTCTTTCATTAAAGCAACCCAAAGGTGCATTCTTATTTTCATTCACCTGTCAAGGAACTACGATGCCATTAATACCAGTTAGGGAAATCGAGCAATTTTAGTTGCATCCAGAGGGTACCAGTCATTCTAGAATCCTTGGAATGGATGTCAGTCTCTTCTCATCAAGTAGCATTTTAGAAACTACGTAGTAATTCAAGACTGCAAAACGTTGCACATCTGGAAAATAATTAGCATTCACAAATACGTATGGCCATGGGGAGACAGTTGACAGCTTTGAAATCCGTTGTTCTTGTTTGCTTTTAAAGATTTATCCTTTGTTTGTTGTGTGACGCATATATAAGCCTACAGGTACCCAAATGTTCCACAAAATTAATCCCAGAGGCTGCGAAGAGAAGGTCAAAGAGGAGGTTTCTGTTGATTATATTTATCAAACAACTCTGTACTGAGCTCTGTAATAAGATAAAGAAATGATTACTTTTTCTAATGTTTAGCTCATTTTAAATCATTTTTAAAATTTGCAACAGTAATAGTTACTCACGAAAGAAAAATGTTTCTCCTGAAAACTGCAGACCCACGTTACGTAAAGGGAGAATTAGCACCAATATTGAATCTTCCCATTCAAAACTATGGTATATATCTCCTTTTTTAGGTTGTCTTTTATAGCCTATATTATGGTCTTATAGTTTGTACATTTCTTACTGAATTTATATGTAGGTGTTTCACAGTTTTAGGGACTATCACGAGTGGCATCTTAGATGGTGGAATACATTTTCTAAGGAGTTATTGCTGGTCCTTATAGGCGAGCTGAGTTCTGCTTTGTGTCCAGTCATCCCACCGTGTCATCATCTCTCAAATAGTTCTGGAATTGATTGCTTTGAGTTTTCTAGGAGACCATGACATCGTTTACAAATAATAATAGTTTTGTCTTATCCTCTTTATTAGCATTTGAACTTTGTGTTTTGTTTTTTCACTTCAGCTAGAATCTTCAAAGCGTCATGAGTAAGAGTGTTACTAGCAGCAGCATCCTTGTTCAGTTCCTGGCTTTTGTGGAACGCTTTGGAGGTTTCACATTAAGTCTGATGCTTGCCATACAAATTTTTGATACTTTTTAGCAAATTAAAGAGCCCTTCCCTGGCGGCGCAGTGGTTAAGTATCTGCCTGCCAATGCAGGGGACACAGGTTCGAGCCCCAGTCTGGGAAGATCCCACATGCCGCGGAGTAACTAAGCCCGTGCGCCACAACTGCTGAGCCCGCGTGCCACAACTACTGAAGCCCGTGCGTCTAGAGCCCGTGCTGTGCAACGAGAAGCCGCCGCAATGAGAAGTCTGCGCACCGAAACGAAGAGTAGCCCCTGCTCGCTGTAACTAGGAAAGCCTTTGTGCAGCAGTGAAGTCCCAATGCAGCTAAAAATAAATTAATTAATTAAAAAAAATTTTTTTAAAGCAGGAATAGACATTAAGTTTGTATGTTTTTTCTCTTTTTATGTGTTTTTGTATGAATTAGATTAGGCTTCCTAATTTTGAAACATCCTTGCATTCCTGGAATTAAACCCTACTAGATTATAATATATTATTCTTTAATCCATTATTAGGCATTTTATTTAGGATTTTTATATCTGTATTCTGAGGTATTACTGAGTTTTCATCTTTGAGGTCTTGTTTGTTTTATATAAAGGATAATTATGCTAATCTCATAGAATGAATTGAGAACTTTCCATGTTTTTCCAGTTTTTAGGAATAGTTCAACTTTCCTAATCTACAAAGGGTTTGCATAGACCCTACCATGAAACTCTGGGGCCTGGTTCATTTTTGCAGGGGAAGGAACAAGGACTCAGTATCTTTTACTGCCTTTTCAGTACACATTGTGTTCATGAACCTACTTCTTAAGTGAGTTTTACAAATTGATATTTGCCTGGGAAATTATCCACATCATTCATATAAAGGGGTGGGCTTAAGCTTGTGCTTACAGGGCAGCTGATGAAAATGGGTGCGTGATGGCTACAGGAGAATTCCCCTGCCTCTAACTTCGCACTGTAATGAGAGCACTTGCTCCCCTAAAAGGAGTGCCCCTGGCGTCCCAGCTGTGCCCACAGCCTGCCCTCTGAGCTGTCCAGCGTCGAGAGAGGCCAGGAGTCTAGACTGTTAGGTGAAATCTCAAAGGCTTTTTCACGTTGGCTCAGCTTGTAAAACACGTTGTGCAGGACCGACAAGATAGCCGCGAGCCACCTGTTGGCAGCTGCTCTTATATGTGGAAGGCGTGAATTGCACAGGGGTTTTCTCTTGTGGTTTTAGAAAATCTTTGTATGTGTCCGTGTCCCTTCTCACTCCCGCTATTTTTGTTGTTCCTTTTCTTCCCTTGTTCGGCCTGGGAGGAAGTTCAGAGAACCAACTTTTGGGTTTATTGATCACATTTACTTCTTGGTTTTCCAAATTTCAGCTTTTACCTTTAATTGCTTATCAGTTGATTTCTTGTTTAATTTTGTTTGGGCTTCTTCCATTGAACGCATACTTTTCAGGCTTTTTTTGTTGTTCTGTTCTCTCATAAACGCCACTAAACTGTACATTTTCTTCTGCGTCTTGGGCTCATCTTATAAAATTTGATGTGTGGGGCTTTCCTTGTCAGCTGTTTCTAAACAGACTGTAATTTCAACTTTGGTTTCTTCTCTGATACTTTTAAACTATTAAAAAATTTTAAGTGCATGAATTTGATTTTATTAAGTTACTCTTGTTTTATTTTGGAGGGTTTAACGGGCAGTTTTTTGTTTGTTTGTTTTAATTTGAAGATGTAATAGGCTATTTATTAGGTGGTCTGTGAGTCGAGCAGCATTCCGTCCAGCAGCTGGGAGCGCTGCTGGTTGTAGTATGTCCTTCCCTGTAGGACTGAATATACACCCTTTTCCGTTTTTTTTTTTCTTCTAATAATTTTGAAGATACGTATCCCATATCCTTTCAGTGGTTAATTTACAAGAATACATTTATATAAACACCAAGATTTAATCATTTCGTAGCCTCCTCCTTCAAATAAGGCAGTGCCTTGAGCCCATTCTTAATTCCCTATTCCCCTCAATTTCTTTTTAGTTGTGGGAAAATCTACGTTACTCAAAATTTACTACCTTAACCGTTTCTAAGTCTACAGTTCATTCATACTGAGTGCGCTCACATTGCTGTGACCGTCACCGCTGTTCAGCTCCAGAGCTCTCTCATCTTCACAAGCTGAAGCTCGTGCTTAAACAGCGGCCCCCGCCCCTCCCTGCGCAGCCCCTGGTGCCTGCTGTGGCGCTCAGGGCGACCTCCCCAGGGCTCACGCTTCACGTGCAGGGCCCCTCGCGGTTGTTCAGTGAACTGTGACTGTCCACTCACCGTATTGACAGATCCGCCTCTGATACGTTAATTTCTCTTTAAAATCTGAACTCCTCGCTGTGTTTTTCATGCAAGAAAAGTATTTGCGATGATTTTGAGCGAGTCACGTGAGGCGCTGAGATCGAGTATAAGGTAGCGTTTCTGTAGTGCTGTGGCTTCTGTCCGCAGACGCGGTCTCTTGTATGTATCGTTTTAAAAGTCTCCCCTTGAAAATGTCCGGGGTAGCTCTTGCTGGTACTAAGACTTTTTGTTTTTTACATCCCCCATGAATTAGATGACAATGAAAACCAAACAGCGCATGCTAACAGAAGACTGGGAGCTTTTTAAACAAAGGCGATTCATGGAAGAGCAGGTGAGGCTGTGGGCCGGAGGGGCGGTTCACAGGAATGGGAATTGCTCCCTGCGGGTGGACGGCTCCAAAAGACCGGCGCTTCAGCACCACACTGCATGTTCTGCTCACTGTGCGTGGCAGTGGTGTAAACTGGTTTTCCTTCCGACTTCCTTCTCTCCTGTATCCCTCAGGGGACACCCGCGTTTACAGAGCCACCCGCTCGGGCCACAGCCACCCCTGAGTCCCCACGGACTCCTCCTAGGCGGGTGGCGTGTCCCCAGTTTACTCGCCAGGGTGCATACAGTGAAGTCGCAGGGCTGAAACTTGGTGCGCGCCACGTGTGCCAGGGGCCATGCCTTCGCCGTGGCTGCTGGCGGCCCCAGCGCACCCCTTCCTCCAGCGGCTCTTCCCCCCACCCCTCTGCCTGCCGCTTTGGCAGAACTCGCGGGGGCTGCGGTGTGGTGGTCTCAGGGCATTGGACTTCACTGGGAAGCTTGCTTCCCGTGCATGTGCTGGCTTCTCTCCCAGTTAGTCTCCCTTGCCGGGCGTTCTCCCTTGGCCTTCCCTAGGTGTCGGTGGCCCCAGCCTCGCCCGCACGCGTGGTCTCCTCTGGGCTCCACAGGTAGACAGAGGGCAGCCGTGCTCCGCTCGCTTACCTGTGTGGCTTCTGTCCTGTCCCATGGCTCTTCTGGCCACCACCCATCCCATTGCCCAAGCCAGTCCACAGGCTCCTTCTCTAAAATCCAGAGGCTCGCCCGCTCGAGTGGAGGTTGAGGGGCCGCTTCCTAGGTGGTTCCCAGGTCCCCCCTCCTCCATGCTCCACTGGCGTCCTCTCCAGCTGGCCTTCCTCACTGCTGCGTTCCTTCCCACCCGCCCACTGCCGCCTTCGTGCTGACTGTCCAGCTTCCATCGTGCCTCATAAGCGTCTGTGTAACTCGTGGGCGCTGGGTGCCACAGCTCTGTGTGCACAGGCCCGATGGCGGGGAGGCTGTTCCCGAGACGCACCCCTGCTCAGCCCAGGCTCAGCGGCGGCCAAGGGTCTCGTGAGGGGATGCCCGGCTCAGTGCTCTTCGCTGGCCCGCACGCCCTCCTTGCCTCTGATGGGATCACCAGACTGCACCTGGGCCTTGCTGAGGCTTGGCACCTGCCGAGCAGCTCCCCCACCCCTCCAGCATGCTGAGCAGGTCTCCCAGGGCACCTTCTACGTCACGGTCTTCAAATTTGGTTTCTTGCCTGTCCCCTCTTCCAGAATGTAAGCTCCTTGAGGGCAGTGATTATCTCTATGTTCCCGGTACCTAGCAAGTACCAAGCCCACGGCAGATTCAGGGTAAAGGCTGGGTGTCTGCTGTGAGGGACGCTGCGGCGTGTTTGCTGGTGAGGAAGCCTGTTAGGGGTTACTGGTCCCTGGCCTGTGTCAGGGCCTCTCCCAGCCCCACGGCTGTGTGCCTCACACATCTGCGGCCCCTTTTCCTGGCCCTGCCCCACCTTAGGAAGCTGTGGTCATTGGTTCTGAGTGTGACACACACTACCACAATTACTGGAAAATATAAGCTCTGTCACGGGGCGGCGCGTCTTGTAAAACTAACCCGTTGTCTCGTGATTTCCTCCAGTTGACGAACAAGAAGGCCGTCGCTGGCGAGAACAGCTTCACGGACACCATGAGGCACGTGCTGTCGTCGCGACTGAGCATGCCCGACTGCCCCAACTGCAACTACAGGAGGAGGTGAGCCTGCGTGTACGCGCAGCGGGCCTGCGGGACCCTCGCTGACCCCACAGAGGGCCGGCACCAACCTCTAAAGAGCACGGTCTGCCCTTCTCTGTTGGCTGTCTCGGTAACTGTCCTTAATTCCCAATCAGATGTGCTTGCGATGACTGCAGCCTCTCACACATCCTCACTTGTGGTATCATGGACCCCCCCGTCACTGGCGACATCCACATTCACCAGCTACCACTCCAGGTGGACTCTGCTCCCGACTATCTCTCTGAGATGCGCCCACCTAGCGTGTCATCAGCAAGCTCAGGGTCAGGTTCCAGCTCTCCCATTACAGTTCAGCAACATCCCAGACTCATCCTCACAGACAATGGCTCTGCACCAACTTTGTAAGTCGTGACTTTGTCATAAGGTTTCAGAAATTTAACTAATCCAATGATGAGAAATAGAGACAGTAATGTCTGCAGAAGTATGGATAGCATTATAGTGCTTTTCAAGAAAAAGGACCCTTCATTCTTTTAAATAGATTTTAAAACATGGAATCAGTAAGCCCAAACTTTGACACTGTTTCATGACCTGCCTAAAAGAAGGTGAATGAATAACTGCAGTAAGGCAAACAAACACATGCTGGTCTGCAGGGAAGTGTTTCCCAGCGCCGGCCTGGCCCGCGCTCACTGAATCACGGGGGGCCAGCCCGCTGCTCATTCCGCCTCATCATCAGCCCAGCATCCATGCTTGTTCCATGTCTTGCTAAGAACTCAGATGATCACTTTAGCACGTGACTGAAAGGTTCTGTTCTCCGTGTTCCCACATTACCTAGAAGGATGTTTTGTACAAGCGAGGTGGCTGTGCAGCTGTCGCCAGTTCACAGGGAGGGGAGTGGGCCCATGTTTCTTCGGACTTGTGGCCGTGTCTCGTGTTGAGGCTACCTGCTCTAGCTTCTGGACAGGCTGCACGCGGGTATATGTTTGAAGAAATAAAACGTGCCTTCTGCATGTCACAGTGTGTGTGGGTGCCGGGAACCCTGTGGAGGGGGCCGGCCCCCCGGCCATGGCTCCCAGTGGACGGATGGTGCCCCGGATTTCTCAGACTTCTCGCTTCCCCCGTCTGGATTTCGCACGGTGACTCTGAGGCTTTCCTTCGGAGTCTTTCAATTCTCAATATGGATTTGGTCTCAAACACAGAAGAATAGTAAAGGGATTGGCCTGAGCACCCCGTGACTCCTTTCACTGAACTCAAGGTGCTTCGTAGCTGTAGAAGCCCTGTGCTCTCGGAGCCGGTGCAGAGTGTTGAGGGCTTCACAGCCAGCTGCCAGCTAGCTCATCACAGGAGCATCCCGCAGTTCAGCGTGTGCAGTCGAATAAGAACTTACATTGGAAGAGTTTGCCCCGCTCCTGTGTCCTGGCGGCTGGCGCCAGCCGTGGTCTCCCATGCTGCGTTGAGTGGCGGAGCCAGGGCCATGTGCGGATGCTCTGGGCATCTGGCCGCCAGCACCTTGTGATCCGTGTCTTCCCGGTAGACACTCTGTGATCCAGGGAGCTCCATGTGGCCGCTGGTTCGTGTTGTCTCTCGTGGTGCCGCTTCTAAGTTGGTGAAATAGAAGCGTGGCGGTTTAGTCGCTGGGCTGCAGTGCTGTCTGGACTTCACGGGTTCTGGGGGCGCCTCCATTGCATGGAGCACGTGGTTTAGTTCCTTCATCTCTGCACCTTGGCTTCCTCCTCTGGGTCGTGGTGATGCTAACACCTCAGGAGCAGGTGTGGGTGCAGCCCAGGGCAAAGCCTGCTGTTACCTCAGGTGCAGTGGGACCCCAGGAGGCCTGCTGGGCACTGTCCGTGCTTGCTGTGATGAGCTCCGGATGATAGCACATTGTAGTCTATTGACTCTTGTCTTCCTAAAAGTGGGAAAGAACCTGAGTTTGGCAATTCTGGACACTCTTCCCTAAAGCCAAAAGGTCTCCAGTTCTTAGGCTTGTTCCTTCTGGAGGCCATTGAGTGTTGAGGCTCCAGGCGGGCGCGGTGGCATGTTTGCGTGGGCCCGTGGGGTGTCCGTTTGCAGTCGTGCCTTGAACCGTGCACACTGAGCCAGGAGCTCTGCACCAGCTCTTTCCGTGTGCCGGAAGGTCATACGTCTTAAGTGGTCTTCATAGGCTCTAGCCTTGAAGTCTTCTTACTTCTTTTTGGTAGATATTCCATTTGCCCATCGCTTGGATGTCTTGCTAAAGCTGGTAATTAAGATTATGACTGGACTTGGCCACAGCTGGCCTTGTAGTGAAAAATCTTGTAGTATTTTGTCACATAAGTGCCTTTAATGTTTTGTTCAGCTGGCTGTGTCTGAAATTTTGGCGGTTATAAAAACAAACGGTGAAGACCTACGGTTGTTCTCCGTACCCCTTTAATTAGAATCAAAAATTGTGTCTGCTTGGAAATGGCGGAGAGAACAGTTGTACACCAGGGCACTTCAACTTGAATAGATGTGCAACATCAATTAATCTGATTAAATTTTGTGGTTTCCTTAATGTTTCTCCTTCTGGAGTCTTGTTTTCCGTTCTTCCAAACAGCACAAATGGTAATCTTCCAGGCGTTTCCTCGTGCGTTCAGGTTACGAGGAGATGCTGAGGGGCATGCGTGGCACTCAGTGCAGCACTCCTGTGAACGAGCGCGGTGTCTGCTTGGCGGGTGGTACGTTCGCTGTGCTCGCGGAGAGCGGCCCCCTGGTGACGTCTCTGCTCTCTCAGTTGTAGTGACGATGAAGATGTTGCGCCGTTGTCAGCTAAGTTTGCTGATATTTATCCGCTGAGTAACTATGATGATGCCGAGGTGGTGGCCAGCATGAATGGAATCCACGGTGAACTGAACGGTGGCGGGGAAAACATGGCCCTGAAGGACGAGGTATGGGCATGCGTCTTCATAGTGACAGTAAGTGACATCAGACGGTGTCTGGTGTGTCAGTTGCCTCCATTCTTCTGTTTCAAAAAGTGTAAATTACAAACGGTTGTTTTTAAAGTCCCCTCAGGTAAGCAGTACCAGCAGTAGTTCTTCAGAGGCTGATGACGAGGAGGCAGACGGCGAAAGTAGTGGGGAGCCGCCGGGAGCCCCGAAGGAAGACACAGCTCTAGGAGACGGGAGCCCTGGGAAGGAGGAAAGTAAAGTGGACAGTCCACCCCCGTCTTACTCAACTCAGCAGGTATGATTTTATTTTTTCGAACTTTGTTTTGCCAGAGGTCTCTTTTCTGCCTCTGGTTTCTCTAAACATGAGCGTTATTGAACACAGAATTATTTTATTTCGAAAAACTTCTGAAGATTAGGCCTGGAGAGAGTCGAGACATCCTTGCAAATAAGCAGACGTGACTCGCTCCCTCCCTTCAGTCCTGTTCCTCTTTCCTGAATCTGTGATCAGTGTCGTCTTGACTCTGTGGCACCGCAGAGTGGCTCCAGATATTTAAGTGTTGGGGAGGTTTTCTTGTCTGGGAAGCAAGGGAAGGGCTTTTTTTTAATAAAATGAAAGAGTGGAATGTTAAAATTTCAGAAGAGGTTGGTTTTGTAAGGGAGCTTTTCTTTCCTGATAGTGTCTGTTTTTCTGTTAGCCAGAGGTGCGGGTACCTTACCAGACTGTTATTTTTTCTTAGAGACTCAGAGTTTTATAATAGGCGCTCAAGCAGTTTTTAAATGAAAGGAAGAACAGATGAAGGTCCAGGCTGATTAAAACCATTTTAGTAGGTGGTGTAAATCTGCAGGAAAGGACACCAGAAGGTGTTACTACCCTGAGAAGTCTCGCTCCCACCTCCTTCCTCATCTACCGGCTGCAGCGCCTGCTCACCCCCAGCCCCCTAGTCCCAATACGTAACCAGTTTTACCTATTTAAAACTAGGTCCTTCCAGTGTTTATTTATGCAAATACAACTATTCTTCGCCTTTTCATGAAAAAGGCTTATACTAATGCACACTCTGCTCTCTTCCCTGCCTAGCAGTGTGTCCTGACCAGCTTCACCTGTACAGAGCGCACTTCCTCTTGCTCCGCTGCTGGTCTCTTTGTATTCCATCATGTGGACGTGTCATAGTTTCGTTTTGTTTTTCTTTTTAGTCCCTGCTGACGGACACTTGTGTTTGCTTCCGTTTGTTTCCCCATCATAAACTATTCAGTGAGTAACCTTACATATCTGACATTTTATACGTAGGCAGTTCTGTCCCTAGGAGCGGTCACCAGGAGTGGCCTTACCGGGTCAGCGTGATGCCTTCCCCTCCCCCTGGAAGAGTTTTGAGCTCTTGCCAGTCTGGTAGATGAGAAGTGGTAACCCCGTGAGGTTTCAGTTTTCATTCCATTTTTTATGGGCAAAGTTGAGCTCATTCTGTCATATATTGAGGGGCCGTTTGGGTTGCATTTCCTTCTCTGTCTTGTTTTTGAGTTTAATAATTCTTTGTGGGGACTTCCCTGGTGGTCCATTGGCTAAGACTCCACACTCCCGATGCAGGGGGCCCGGGTTCGATCCCTGGTCAGGGAACTAGATCCTGCATGCCTCAACGAAGTGTCCACACACTGCAACTAAAGATCCCGCATACTGAAACGAAGATCCTGCGTGCCACAACTAAGACCCAGCACCTCCAAATAAATAAATATTTTTTTAAAAAAGAGTTCTGTATATATTGGTGTATATTGGTACAAGTCATTTATCAAGTATGTGATCTACAAATATTTTCTTTTGGTCTGTGGTATGTCTTAGTATTTTTATGGTGTTTTTTGAAAAGCAGAAGTTATTAATTTTGATGCATTCCAGTTTATAAATTTTTTCTTTTATGAATCATGCTTTTGAAGTCATATCCAAGAAAATTTTACCTAATACAAAACTCTCGTTTCCTCTATAATATTTATAATTTTAGCTCTTACTTAGGTCTGTGGTCCATTTGACTCAGTTTTGCTTATGGTCTGAGGTTAGGGTCCAAATTCACCTTTTGCATATTTGGGTATCCAGTTGTCCCAGTACCATTTGTTGAAAGGGCCATCCTTTCCCCTGTTGAATTGCATTGGCTATTTATTGCAAATCAGTCGACTATAAATGTATGGGTTAATGTCTGTACTCAGGATCCTGTTCATTTGATCTCTGTGTCCTTAAACCCATACTCTACTTGACTGTTGCTTTACTGTAAGCTTGGAAATCGGGTAGGATCTGCCCTGCAGCTTGGTGGGCCTTTTTCAAAATTGTTTAGCCTTTTCAAAGTCTAAATGCATTCAAAATCTATGTGCATTTCCATATACATTTTATTTTTTGTTTTATTTATTATTATTTATTTATTTTTTTGCCATACTGCATGGCTTTGTGGGATCTTAGTTCCCCGACCAGGGATTGAACCTGGGCCACCACAGTGAAAGCACCGAGTCCTAACCACTGAACCACCAGGGAATTCCCTGTATACATTTTAGGAACAATTTGTTACCTTCTCCAAAAAGACCTGCTTGGATTTTGATAGAGGTTGCATTGAATTCTTGAATATTTGATAGAATTCATCAGCAAACTTCTCTGGGCCTAATCTTTTATTTGTGGGATGATAAGGATCAATTTTGGGAAAATACAGTCTTAACAAAATTGAATCTGTCAGTCAGTGACCATGCTGCTTCCATTTATTTAGGTCATCTTTAATTTCTCTCAGCGGTTTTTAAAAATTTCTAGTCTGTGGTTCTCGAACATGTTTCTTAAGTTTATTCTTAAGTATTAGATGTCTTTTGATTCTATAGTAAAGGTGTTTTCTAATTTCGATTTTCAATTGACTGTTGGTAATATATAGAAATACAATAGATTCTCATATATTGATCTTGAATTCTGCAGCTTTGCTAATAAACTTGTTTTAGAAGGGTTGAAGTTTTGTGGTGTTGTTTTTGGGGTTGGTTTTTTTTTTTTTTGGTAGATTACTTTGGACTTTATACATGCAAGATCATGTTGTCTGTGAATAAACAGTTTTACTTCTTCCTTTCCGATCTGGATTCTTTTAATTCCCTACTCTTGCCTTATTGAGCTAGCTAGAACCTCCAGTACAGTGTTGAGTAGAAGTGGTGCAAGCAGATGTCTTTGCTTATTCCCAGTCTTAGGGGGAAAGCATTCAGTCTTTGACCAGTAAAGTATGATGCTAGCCGTAGGTTTTTCATAGATGTCCTTTGTCAAGTTGAGGAAATTCTGTTCTACTCCTAGTTTTTTGGGAGTTTTATCATGAACATGCTTTGGGTTTTTCATATGCCTTCTCTGCATCTGTTGAGACCCTGTGGTTTTCATCCTTTATTCTGTTACCGTGGTGTATCTCATCAAGTGATTTTCGTATATTAAACCAACCTTGTGTTCCTGGGATAAATTCCACTTGCTCATGGCATAGTCCCTTTTTCATATGTTGCTTGATTGGTTATTTTGTTAGGGTTTTTGCATCTGTGCTAATAAAAGATACTGGTCTATAGTTGTCCATCCTTACGATGTCTTTGTCTGGCTTTGGTATCAGGGTGATACCTGCCTCATAGAATGAGTTGGGAATTGTTTGTTCTGCATATATTTTCTGAAGGAATTTGTCTAAGATTGAGATTTCTTAAATATTTGATAGAATTCACAAGTGAAATCCCATGAGCCTGGTCTCTTTTTGTGGGAAATTTTGTAATTACTAATTCAAATTTTGTTTACTTACTACAGGTCTATTCAGATTTTCTGTTTCTTCTTGGGATGAGTTTAATAATTTGTGTCTTTTTAGGAATTTATCCATTTCATCTAAATTGTCTAATTTGATATCATATGGTTGTTTATTATACTCTCTTTTAATTCTGTAGAGTCTGTAGTAATGTTAATTCCTGATTTGGGTAATTTTGTTTACTCCTTTTTAACCCCCTCAGTCAGTCTGGCTATAGGTTTGTCCATTTTTGTAAATAACCAGTTTTTGGTTTTGTTACTTTTCTCTGTTTGTCTCTTTTCTCTTTCATTGATTTCTGTTCTGATCTCCATTATTTCTTTCTATATTCTTTGGGTTTGGTTTGTTCTGTTTCTAGCTGGTTGAATCTAAAGCTTAGATTACTGATTTTAGAGCTTCCAAATTTATTGAGACTTGTTTTATGGCCTAACATGTGGTCTGTCCTAGAGGTGCACTTGAAAATAATTTGTATTCTGCCCCTATTAGGTGGAGCGGCCTGTAAATGAAAGTTGGGTCAAGTTGATTGATAGCGTTAGTCAAGTCTTCTATATCCTTCCTGATTTTCTATCTAGTTCTGAAAATTTTTGAGAGAGACATATTGAAGTCTTCAAGTATGCCTTTTAGGTTGTCTATTCCTTTTTCAAATCTGCCAGTTTTTGTTTCGTGCATTTTGGGGCAGTGTTGTTGAATGTGTATCCACGTAATTATTGTTCTATCTCCCTAACATATTGGCCCTTTTGTCATTATGAACTGTTTCCCTGCTAATACTTCTTATCTTAGACTATTTTGTCTAATATTAATACTCCACCTGTCTTCGGAGTACTGTTATGTTATATATTTTTTCAGCTCTTAATTTCAGCTTCTTTCTGTCTTTGAGTCTAAAATTTGCCTTCCAGTCTTTTAGTTTGGTCTCATATTTTTATCCTGTCCATCAGTCCTTGCCTTTTGTTTGAAATGAGTCATTTACATTTAATGTAATTATTGACAATATTTACATTTGCCATTTTGCTGGTTATTTCTGTAGGTCTCATGTTTTTTGTACCTCTGTCCCTCCTTTACTTCCTTTTTTCATATCAAAGAAAATTTTAGTGTACCATTTTAATTCTGCTATTTATTCTTGAGTTACGTTTTTTTGTTTGTTTGTTTTAAAGTTTAATTTTTTAAGGAGTGTGGGGAGTTGGGAACAGGAAGAGCCCTGGGCAAGAAGGCTAGACCCCTTCTGTTCTCACCTGAAAGTTCTAGCAGATTTGCATGAGTAAACGCTTCTCAATTTGTTATTTTCCTTTGGTTGATTTCCAGAGCCTCAAAACGATTGCCTTTGACAATTGTGTTCAGTTTTACACTTGTTTTGAGGGAGAAGAGTCACCGACTGCTTCATTCCACCTTAGCCGGAAGTCCCATCTCTGGTGCATTTTGAAGAATCTCTGTGTAACCGTCCGTTAAGCAGTGTGAGCCCGGCGGAGCATGGCACTCACTGGTGGTCTTGTTGTCCTTGGTCCCAGCTCCCTCTCTCCGCTCTGCCGTCTTGCCAGTCCCCTTGCCCCTGCTCAGACAGGCGCGGGATGCAGATGGATGTGGCTGCTGCCTCAGCAGACACCCAGCTGGGGGGAGGTGCGCACCCCCTTCTCTTTTCAGGTCTCTTCAGTCCCAGTCCTGGGGGCCCTCGTTTACCTCACAAGGAGGGACCCGTCAACCTGGGGTGTCAGGACGGGCCCTGCTGCCTTTGTATCTGCCGTGTGACTGGCTCTAATTCAGTCCGTACAATTCTTTGTTTCCCTAAATACTCATTTACTAAATACTTCTTTTTTCTTTCCCTTTAGGCAGAGCAAGCTCCAAACACTTGTGAATGTCACGTCTGTAAACAAGAGGCGTCTGGATTGACGCCGTCGGCAGTGACCGCTGGAGCCCTTCCTCCTGGCCACCAGTTCCTGAGCCCCGAGAAGCCCACACACCCCGCTCTGCATCTTTACCCCCACATCCATGGACATGTGCCCTTGCACGCCGTCCCACACCTGCCTCGCCCTCTCATCCACCCCACCTTGTACACAGCGCCCCCCTTCACACACAGTAAGGTAAGTCAGGGCAGAAAGGGCTGGAAAGCTCACCCGTCACGCAGACCTTGAGGGGTACATGTTGAAACAAACGGAAACCCATAAGTTGGCAGCTTGTGTAGGACAGCATCCGCGCTTGATTGGAGGGTCTGTAAATGTTTCCTTTTACCGTAATACCTTAAACTCAGAATTTTCAACCTTTACACTTGTAAAAACAATCATGAAAGTCATGGTTTATTCCTCCAGAATTAACTAGTACGTGAAGAGTTTTTCAGATGGTGCCGGGGTGACGGGTTGTGCTCGGGGACCTTCCACACAGGGCTTCTCCTCACCCAGAGAGCAGGTCAGTTCTCTACCCGCAGCTTTTGGAGGCCTGGCTCTTTTTCTCAGTGTGGTGGGTAAAATAATTTGAATGTGACATGAGTCCTCTAACACTGGCTGGGCTCTACAGGGTCTAAAATGAGTGTCCTCTAAGCACGAGACTGAGGACTTTTATGTAGAAAGGAACAAGCTTGAAGGCGGGACCCTGGGTGCCATGCGGTGCGAGCCCGTGTGCCGGGCAGGTGATGAGTGGGAGGGGCTGGGGGCAGACCGGGAGGCCTGGCCAGGAGAGTCGTGAGGGGCTGGGACAGTGTGATTTGCGTGCATTCCTTCTCCGAGAACCTCAGGTTTATGTTCAGTATCTTAGACTTTGCAGTGAGATTTGCAGGTTAGTTTCGTTCTTTGTGCCTCTCTAGCTATTTTGAACTTACCTTTATTGACTCTTATCGCGAATTTTTATTTTTTGGTCACTTACTCTGCCTCGTGTTATTAGTTCTAGTCAGTCAAAAGTAGAATTTTCCCCAAGCTTTACTGATAACGTTACTTAAAGCAGTGATTCTCCACTGGGAGAGAAAGGGAGGACGTGGCCTGAAAGGGGCTTTCTCAAGAAGGCCACACGTTGCCATAGCTGGGGAGGGGCACAGGCGAGAGATTATAACCACTGGTTTATAACAGAGTGTAATCAGCTTGTCATGTTCTCTTATGATAGGTGCTTGGTGACCACTCACATTTATGCTTAAATTTTATTAGATTGAATTGCTCAATTTGAACACTTAATGATACCTTTGTTAATGGGGTGATTTTAAGTAGCATTATTCAGGTATGTATTCAAGGCCAGGCTATTTTCATGGTCTCCCTGATCCACAGCCCTTGCCCTCTGGGTGAACGTATGAGTTCGGGAAGCTGTTGGCTCCCCGTTCTTACCTGAATAGAGCTCCAGTTTCTAGTCCCTAGGGAACGACCCAGAGAAAAGAGTATAGAATGGTCTCTCATACTTTCTTGCTGGTGGAAGCTGTTCAAGAATTAGTTCTTAAAAATCTTCAAGTAAAGTAGTGAAATTGATTATCCCCAAAGGCTATTGGGACCTCTAGTTAAAACTGATTTCCGCCCCGCCCCGAATTTTGGCCTTTTCTCAGGACGTTGTAAGTAGTCTATAGAAGGTAAAGGGGAAGGAGAACATTTCGGGGGAGCATCATCTGTATCGAGATCTATTTATTTGATACGTTAAACTGTAATCCAGTAGATAGATGTGAAAGATTCGTGGCTGGAAAGGCAAATGTGGAGGACAAGCTGTTAAGCTGTATTTCAGCCAGTTTAGTATTAATGTCAAGATTATTCAAATACATTTAAAATACACTAGTTGGATGCCATTTTTATTTGGAAAACTGAGATGCATTTGACAGAATACTTCATTTGTACCTGGTATAAAAATGTTTGCTTTGGGCTTCCCTGGTGGCGCAGTGGTTGAGAGTCCGCCTGCCGATGCAGGGGACGCGGGTTCGTGCCCCGGTCCGGGAAGATCCCACATGCCGCGGAGCGGCTGCGCCCGTGAGCCATGGCCGCTGAGCCTGCGTGTCCGGAGCCTGAGCTCCGCAACGGGAGAGGCCACAACAGTGAGAGGCCCACGTACTGCAAAAAACAAACAAAAAAAAAATGTTTGCTTTTCTAAACAATCTTACGTTGTCACTAAACCAGGTTTTGCAAAGTTGGTTTGTGTTATTGGAGTTAGTTTGACTAACCTGAGTACTGTGGCTGCGTCTACACCTAAATGCGTCGTGTGTTCCCAGCCCCGTAGGAGATGGTAGAGAAGAAATGTGCTGTATTAGGAGGACACAGACTCACCCTCAGCTCCGTCAGAGCAGGTTTCTCAGAGAGGCCAGCACGGCTCAGCGCGATGGTCCACACACAGTTGGGAGGAGGGAGGTGTTGCTGAGTGTGGCGGGCACCGTCCCCATTGAGGCTCTTCTGACCTGCTGGTGTTTCTGTGTTGTCAGGGCCTTTAGAAATTTCTGGTCTGGTGAAATGACAGCTGTCGCCTTGAAGACTTTATGTCACTGTAGTTGTAATTCTTCTAATTCATACTTTTGCCATCGTGGGCAAATATATTTAAGACCTAAAATGCTTGGAATGAGCAGTGTTAAAATTTTATTTTCCTGAAATTAGAAAAACTTGAAGACTATTTCTGTTTTCAGATGTCTTCATACCAATGATACATTTCATTTGTGTGTTCACATGTGTTATTTGAAAGTTAAAAGTAGTTGCAGGAGGTAAATATAGTGATGAAATACTAGAGAAAAAATTAAAATTGTAAGTGATAGGGAATTTAATTTCCAAATATTTGGGAATTCTCTAGCTATCTTTCTGTTACTGATTTCTACTTTAATTACATTCTGGTCTGAGAGCAGACACTGTACTTCTGTTCTTCCAAATTTGTTAGTGCGCTTTGTGGCCCAGAATGTGGTCTCCTTGGTGAATGCTCCATGTTCCTTCAGAGGAACGTGTAATCTGCTGGTTTTGGATGAAGTAGCAGTTGATTGATGGTGCTGTTGAGCTCGGGTGTGTCCTTACTGATCCCTCCCTGCTGGATCTCCCCATTTCTGATGGGGGAAGGTTGAGGTCTGCAGCTGTAATAGTGGATCCACCTGTTTCTCCTGGCAGCTCTGTCGGGCTTTGCCTCGTGTAGTTTGATGCTCTTCTGTTAGGTGCTCACATGTTTAGGATTGTTACGTGTTCATGCAGAGCTGACCCCTTATTATTAAGTAATGGCCCTCTTTATCCCAGATAACTTTCCTCGCTCTGCAGTCGGCTCCGTCTGCAGTTAGTGTAGCTCCACCGGCTTTCTTTTTTTTTTTTTTAACATCTTTATTGGGGTATAATTGCTTTACAATGGTGTGTTAGTTTCTGCTTTATAACAAAGTGAATCAGTTATACATATGTTCCCATATCTCTTCCCTCTTGCGTCTCCCTCCCTCCCACCCTCCCTATCCCACCCCTCCAGGCGGTCACAAAGCACCGAGCTGATCTCCCTGTGCTATGCGGCTGCTTCCCACTAGCTATCTACCTTACGTTTGTTAGTGTGTATATGTCCATGACTCTCTCTCGCCCTGTCACAGCTCACCCTTCCCCCTCCCCATATCCTCAAGTCCGTTCTCCAGTAGGTCTGTGTCTTTATTCCTGTCTTACGTTCTTCATGACATTTTTTTTCTTAAATTCCATATGTATGTGTTAGCATACGGTATTTGTCTTTTTCTTTCTGACTTACTTCACTCTGTATGACAGACTCTAGGTCTATCCACCTCATTACAAATAGCTCAACTTCGTTTCTTTTTATGGCTGAGTAATATTCCATTGTATATATGTGCCACATCTTCTTTATCCATTCATCCGATGATGGGCACTTAGGTTGTTTCCATCACCGGGCTATTGTAAATAGAGCTGCAATGAACATTTTGGTACATGACTCTTTTTGAATTTTGGTTTTCTCAGGGTATATGCCCAGTAGTGGGATTGCTGGGTCGTATGGTAGTTCTATTTGTAGTTTTTTAAGGAACCTCCATACTGTTCTCCATAGTGGCTGAACCAATTCACATTCCCACCAGCAGTGCAAGAGGATTCCCTTCTCTCCACACCCTCTCCAGCATTTATTGTTTCTAGAGTGTTTGATGATGGCCATTCCACCATCTTTCGATTAGTGTTCCATGGTGTATCTCTCCCCACCCACCACTTACAGTAGGTTTCTCGTAGACAGGTATCCTTGGATCTTGGGGTTTTTGGGAGGGGGGAAGGTTCTTGTTGTTTAATATACTCTGATAATCTCTGTATTTTCATTGGTGTATTTAGACCATTCACTTTTAAAGTGATTCTTTTACGTGTTTGGATTAATAACAACCATGTTTGTAACTGTTTTCTATTTGTTATCAGAGGCTTCTTTTTCTGCCTTCTCCACTTTTTTTTTTTTTTTTTTCTGGCGGTACGCGGGCCTCTCGCTGTTGTGGCCTCTCCCGTTGCGGAGCACAGGCTCCGGACGCGCAGGCTCAGCGGCCATGGCTCACGGGCCCAGCCGCTCCGCGGCATGTGGGATCTTCCTGGACCGGGGCACGAACCCGTGTCCCCTGCATTGGCAGGCGGACTCTCAACCACTGCGCCACCAGGGAAGCCCTGCCTTCTCCACTTGTAATTGAGCATTTTCTGATTCCATTTTATCTCTTCTCTTAGATATTAATTATGCCTTTCTTTCAACTTTAGCAGTTGTATTAGAACATACGTTTTAACTCATCTAAGTCCCTGTTCAGAGACCACCATTGTGCTTTCTGTGTAGCATAGGTACTTGTTAACAGATGATTCCCAATTCCTCCCTCCCATCCCTTGTGACATTGCTGTCATTATTTTCATTTATCCATATATTAACCACCTAGTACACTGTTATTATTACTTCAAACAAAGTTATTTTTTAGATCAATTAATAATAAGAAAAATAAGAGATTTTATTTTACTTGTATTTATTCCTTCTCCATTGCTCTCCCTTTCTTTATGTAGATCCAAATTTCTGAGCTATATTATTTTCCTTCTGCCTGAAGAGAATCTTTTAACATTTCTCGCAGGGCAGGTCTGCTGGAGATGAGTTCCCTCAGTTTTTGTTTGTCTGAGGAAGTCATTATTTCTCCTTCACTTTTGAAGGATAATTTCGCTGGATACAGAATTTTAGGTTGGTGGGTTTTTTTCTTCTTTGAACACTTAAAACACAGTTAACTCCACGCTTCTTGCTTGCATGGTTTTAAATGAGATGTCCTCTGTGATTGTGTTCCTCGTTCTGTAGGTACAGGGGTTTCTCCCCCCGCCCAACCCCACCCCCTTAGGCTGCTTTCAAGCTTTTCTCGTTGTCTTTGGTTTTCTGCAGCTTGAATGTGATATGCCCTGGTGTGGGTTTTGCAGGCATCTGTTCTGTTTGGTGTCCTCCGCGCTTCCTGGGTCTGTGGTTTGGTGCCTGTTGTGAGTTTGGGACGTGCTTGGCTGTTCGTCCTTCGGATGTCCCTCCTGCCTGTTCCGCCTCCTTCCAGACTCCAGGCACCACACTGAAATGGCTGCTGAAATTGCGCCACAGCTCTTGGACATTTTGTTCTACTTTTTTGGTCATTGTTGGTGGTGGTTTTTTGGGGGGTTCTGTTTGTTTGTTTAAATTCTTGTTTCTCTTTGCATTTCAGTTTGAAAAGTTTCTCCTGACCTATCTTGAAGCTCATTGATTCTTTTCTTGGCTGTGTCCAGTCTACCAATTCTTAGTTTCTCTTACAGTGTTTTTTATTTCTGGCATTTCTTTTTGATTCTTTCTTAGAATCTCTCTGCCCACATTACCCATTTGTTCGTGCATGTTGTGTACCTTTCCCGTCAGAGCCCTCAGCGTGTGAGTAACTTTAAATCCCCCGTCTGATGATTCTCAGCCATTTTATCTTGTTTGTATTCCCTCTTAACCGCTCTGCTGTCTCTCCCTGCACCTCTGGTTAGACCTTCTCATCCTGCACGTCACACCTGATGGTCTCTCTGTACCTGAAATCGTCTCTCAGTCTGTTCTGGGAACTTCTTTTGGATCAGTCTTCCAGTTAAGTGGTTCTCTATAATTGGGTCTAACGTGCCCCTTAAGTTTGAGTTTTTAATCCCACCTGTAATTCTTATTTCTAAGCTTTAATTTATTTATTTTTCAAATGTGTTAGAAACTTTTTATATTCTCTTGTTCCTTGATCACTTTTTCTTTCATCTTTCCTCTCTTTAAGCATTTTACACACAGTTATTCTGTGTTTGAATGAAACCTTGAGGACCTAAATCTGTTTTTATCATGAGATCATGTTTTGTTGAGCAGGTGCTGAATAGGGGACGCTTCCTCAAGAGAGGGTTCGCATTTGCTGGTGCAAAGGTGCCAGCAGGGAGCTGACCCTCTGGGACCCTCCAGCTCCCCTTGTCTCCAGCTCTCCTTCCTCCCGTGGGACCACAGACCCATCCCCTCCTCACGGTGACGATGGCGCACACGTCCCCAGGGCAGCCATCCCTTCCCGCCCCTCCACTGGGTCCTGTTTTTCTTGCCATGTTCTTGTCAGTTCTTTGTGGACCGTTTCCCTTGCTTTCTCCGTAGCTCAGCCCTTTGTTACAAAAGTGCTTGGTGCCAGTTATCTGGGACGTCAAGCGAAGCGTCCCCCCTCACTGGACCACGCCCGCCTGGGAGGGAGAACTTGCGGCCTTGGAGACGAGCGCATGGGCCACACCTCCTGCTCCCCAGCAGAGCAGGCTCCCCTGCTGCGCGTGGCCCGGGAGCGGTGCTCGAGGCTTCCAGCTTTAAGTCCTGTGTCTTTTCCATCTGGAGAATGTGTTGTGAAGCAGTTGCCCCATTAGGGAGGGCCTGGAGCTGAAGGTGGACACATGTCTTGAAGTCTCCACGGGAGCATAAGGGTTATTTGGAAATGGTCAGTGAGTTCAGTGCATTGAGTGGAGCCTGGTGACGTGACTCCCACGTGGCTGTGGGCCTGTGAACCTGTCACCTCCTCACCGGGTTACTTGTGTACAACCACTGCAGAAGTATCTCATAAAGTTAAACGTGGTACAAGTGTAAGATCAATTGGAATTCGACGGAGAAAAATGCTGTGTGGAAAATAGGGACATAAATAGATTGCCATCTGGGGGTCATGTTGTGACCTGTGATCTGCGTTTTATTTCAGAGGCAGAGTTCAGTTCTTCTGACGCTAAGAAACAGCGAAACAGAGGTGGGGCTCTTGCCTCTTCTCCTCTGGCAGGAGTACTGAAGAGCCTCTGAGAAGAAGTGCAGAGTAGAGGGGTCGTCACTCTCTTGTTTGCTGGGATATAAGTGGACCCTTTTGTTTGCACGCTGGGCGTCAGCGGCCTCTCCCGCCGTGCTCAGTGGCTCAGCCTTGTGCTCTCTCGGCTCCGTGCTCATGGCATCTGGGATGACATCTGGGTGTGAGACGGGCTGGGTCTTAGGTTCCTGCATAAACGCAGAGGCATGCGTGGTGAGGGCATCAGTTAGTGTGTGTGTCGGAGCTTCCACTGAAAGCAAAATTTTGCTTTCCCGTGAGTCAGTTTTGTCTCAAAGAGGAGAACAATTGAGAACTTCTGTTAATTGAAGCCATGTGGATTTGTGTAAAGATTGAAAGCAGTGTTCCAACTTAATAGCGTTAGCCACATGTTGAGAGGCTGATTTGGTGCTTAAGTCATTAGTGTTTTTTATGGAGGCCTGGCCCCAGAATGGTCTGGGTGACAGGTGCCTGTTCTTTCCCTGAAGGAAACCCGTAGCTATGGAAGTTAGTAGGCGTCTTGTGCAGAAGCATTCGTACAAATACAGCTTGCTTGTTACAGACCCCTGCTCCCTTTGCTCTCTACAGCTGGGCCTCCTGTTTTGAGTAGACAGGCTTCTGAAGAAGTGTGTGAGTCAGATGTATAGAATCGCTGACTTATGTCTCCAGCATAACAGTTCCATGGCTACATCCCCTTATTCCGCCAAGTTAAATTCTGCCCATTTATTGAACATCCGGTATGTGCCAGGCCCTGTGCTACATGCTAGAAAAATAAAACTGGTTAGTCCTTGTGCTTGTTTTCAGAGACCTCGCGGTCTAAAGAGAAGACAAAAACACAGTCAGTCAAATTTGAAAACTCAAAATACTATGACGTACCTTAATAGGAATTGTAGATGCGGAGTAGGAAAGTAACACTGAAGGAGAACTCCCCGAGCCTGTGGGGTGGGTTTGCAGAGAGGTCATGCTCGGGTATCCAGAGTGCTGAAGGGTGAGCAAAGGCTCTCTGGAAAGACGCAGGCGGCGGCTCCCGGCGGTCAGCCAGGCTTTCTCCGGGAGGAAGGAGCCAGCAACGCTTGGCCGTGCCCAGAGGGTCTCCGAAGTTCTTGAGTAGCTTCCGAGCCCTCAACGTGCTTCTGCTGTTCCGAGCTGCTTCTCAGAGCTGACGTGGTGAGCAAGCGGCTGCTTCCCACCTGTCAGGTATGTCTGCCCTTAGCAGAAGGTCTTCAAGACTAAGAAACCTTCTTCCATTTGATCGTTAGTTTTCATCCGTCCCTTCTCAGCAAAGCAGCTCTTAGTTTGTCAGTTCTTTGTGGAAACTGACATCTGTTGAAATACAGGTTTCTTGTCCTCGCCCTTTGCCCCTGGGGCTGCTCCGCCAGAACAACTGGTCCAGGCTTCTGCTTTGGTCCTGGGCGTCCAGTCTAGCCCTGTTTCTTCCCACTTTCAAATCCTGAGTCCGCTCCAGCCTCACCCTCCACCTTCATCTCTCTGAGCCCGTTCAGCAGGTGCGCTAAGCTGCTCAGCGGCCTGAGCTGAGGGAGGGAAGCGGGGGCGGGGGTGGGGTGGGGGCCTGGCTCGTGTCTAGGGAGACCCACCTTAGCACTTGGGAAATGCCTCCTTTGGGCCCGGCCATATGCTAAACCCTTGACATGCACTGTCTGGTTTAATTCTTACCGCGTCCCCTGGAGGTAGGTATTTCCAAATTACAGATGAGAAAACTAAAGCACAAAAAGATTGAGTAATTTGCCTGAGGTCACACAGCTAGTAAAGGGCGGGCTGGCCCTGAACACCCTCAGACTGGGCAGCCCGGAAGTCCAGCTCCGTCACTGGCCACGCCTCCCAGGGGTGGAGCCAGAGGCAGCAGCTCTGACCTGAGCACAGTCTCAGCTCAGACGTGGCCGGCCTGGAGCTCCCAAACCCTCCCCTTCCTCCCCACCTGCCCCGCCAGCGCTCCAGCCCTCCCCGGCCCCTTACTAACTGCTCTCTGCGTCATCCTTGCCCCTCTGGCTCCTTCACCAGGTTGCCACAGATCCATGTTTCTAATCAGCTGACCAGACCGTCTCACCCTGCTGCGTAGAAACCTCTGTGGCTTCCCAGCCCCTTCAGGACGGAAGTCACACGGGGTTGTCTCTGCTGTGGCCCCTGCAGCCCGTCAGGTGGTGGCACACTTGTCCCTGGACATTGGCCATCCCCGTGCTCTGACCCTTCCCTTCGACCCTCTGCCCAGCCAGGCCCTCAGGGTTCTGCCAGACCATCACCGCCCTGGGAATCATCCCCAAACCCTCCCACTTGAGCTCACAGCACTCACTGCTCATTCCTGTGTCCTCAGGGACGCTCCCAGCACAGACCTGTAGCTCGTCTGGGTGGGCCTGGGCACACACCTGCAGAGGGAAGGCCGTGTGCTGCATCAGCGAGATGCTGGGGGCGGCAGGGCCAGGATCCAGGCGGCCCCATCCCCTTGCAGTTTATGTAACTCGAGGCAAGGCAGACGTTAAACCAATAGGTTAAAGATAAGTCTTGAATTATGACTGTGGTAAGTGCTGAGAGGGAAAACTGATGGACTTTAGTGTGTTTGATGGGAAGGCCCCCCGTGGTCTGGGTGCTGGGTGGTGAGAGCAAAGGCAGTGATGACTTCTCCAAGGACGTGACATCTAGGCTGTGGCCAGTAGGATAAATGCAAGTCAGCAAGGTCTGAGCTGAGATTAGGACCTCCTAGAAAGTGGACACAGTGTGGGCCAAGTTGTGGGTCAAGAAGTAGCTTGGAGTTTGAGGACCAAGGAAAGACCCGTGTGTCCAGGGGCTTCGTGATCAGGAAGGACGGGGGCGGCCGGCCACGTTCAGGACTTTGGGTTTTACGTCAGAGCAGTGGGAGACCAGTGGCACAGCCGGAGTGTGGGAGTGACGCCCTCCTACTCACATTCCATGAGCCCACTCTGGCTGCGGTGGGGAAGACTGTTGCGAGTATGGGGGGCGGGGGCAGGGGGACCAAGGGGAGGGACGGCCCAGGACGTGTGCAGGGAGCAGCTGACGGCCAGTCACCCCATAAATGTGTGGACCCAGCGCCCTCCCTTGGCACCTTCAGACAAGGGTCTTCCCCTCCCCGCCCCGGGGAGGGTGGTTTAGAGCTCAATGTAGAATCCATCTTTTCTTCACACTTACACTGCACTTTGTCCAAGTGTGAGGGAACAGCGTAAGAGCTGACCATTTTTATGAGTGATTCCAAAGTTGACTTTGCGGCCAGCAGGGGCTACTCTTCCTTGCGGTGCACGGTGATTTTTAAAATGTCAGATGAGAAGAAGCCACAGGAACAGATCTCATGCAAATGGGCCTCATTTAAAATGAGACTAGGGGGCTTCCCTGGTGGTGCAGTGGTTGGGAATCCGCCTACCGATGCAGGGGACACGGGTTCCATCCCTGGCCCGGGAAGATCCCACATGCTGCGGAGCAACTAAGCCCGTGCGCCACAACTACTGAGCCCACTCTAGAGCCCACGAGCCACAACTACTGAGCACACACGCCTAGAGCCCGTGCTCTGCAACAAGAGAAGCCACTGCGATGAGAAGCCCGAGCACTGCAACGAAGAGTAGCCCCTGCTCGCCGCAACTAGAGAAAGCCCGCGCGCAGCAAGGAAGACCCAAGGCAGCCAAAAATAAAAACAAATAAATAAATTTATTTAAAAAAATAAAATAAAATGTGACTAGGGAGGAATGTGAGAAGTCACCGAGTTGTCTAAAGTTTGTCTGATACATTCCTTGAGCATCAGTTGCTTTTAAAATCTACCTCTGGTTCAGATTTGCCCCGTCACGTACAGCCTCATAAATACTCAAGTAAGCCTCTGCAAGACGTGCTCCCGGGACACCTGCTCACGGCAGGCGCGTCCCACAGGGTTTCAGTAATGACTTGTCTGTTTGTAGTTTAACTACTTAGGTAAATAGAATATTAATTTTGATATATGATTAGAACATTTTTTTTTGTAGGCTTTACCGCCAGCACCTGTTCAGAATCACACAAATAAACATCAGGTATTCAATGCATCTCTTCAAGACCATATTTATCCGAGCTGTTTTGGGAATACTCCAGAGTGGAATAGTTCTAAATTTATAAGTCTTTGGGGATCAGAAGTGATGAATGATAAGAACTGGAATCCTGGCACTTTCTTGCCAGATACAATTTCTGGTAAGGAACTCATTAAAACTTTCTTAAAGTTTAAAATGATCTGTGCTGAGTGGATTGCCCTCTCTGTTGCTGCAGTTCCCCAGTAGGGGCCCGGGCTGCTGCTTCCCCTCACCTCCACCTCTAGCAGGAGGCCCCTTGGCCCCTTCAGGCTGCTCCAGCCACCCATGTCTGCCGCCAGGAGCGGAGCAAGGCTCTGGGCTTGGCGGCCCGTTGCCGGCACAGGAGCCGGACGGGCCTCGGACACTGGGTCTTTCCCGCCCCAGGGCTGCTGAGCGTCTTGGCTCCAGGGTGCAGTGTTGGGCCTTTGGTTCTTGAGCACTGGTGACCAGCAGACCTCGACCCGGTGCAGCAGGGTGGTGTGGCTTGAATGCTATGACTTACGTTCCTTTTCTCTCTTTCTGCACTGACCCTACATGGGACCTGTCCCCTCTAACAAGCACCTTCCTCCTTGCGGCCTCAACTGCTGAGGTGCAGCTGTTTCTTCAGTGGCAGGGCAGGGCACGCCTGAAGAGGGGTTGGTACCTCTGCCTCATCTCTGTCTTCACGTGGTCAGAGCCCCTGGTGGTCCCACACCCTCGCCCCTGCATGTGCTCAGAACAGCAAGCTAGACTTGACATCTGGTCTGTGCTTAGAAAGGGTTTCTAACTGTGTGACCTTGGGCAAGTTGCTTAGCCTCTCTGAGCCTCAGTTTCTTCATCTTCAGGATAGGAATGATAGTACTAAGCTCAGAAAGTATTTTAAGACATTAAATAACTTTTGGAAAGCACCTAGCACAGGAATTGGCACATAGTAGGTGCTCAATAAATTTTTCTTCTGAGATGAAAACTAGTTGACTAGTGTCATCCCATTGGAATCCTAACTTAAGTAGCAGCCCCAGTGTTAATAGTTTATTCAGCAGATGTCCTTTAGGTTTTAGCTAAATGCTCTTTCTTTTAGAAGCCTTAATTTTCCCATTCTTCTCTGAAGGGAATGACATATTAGGGCCAACACTCTCAGAAACAAGACCTGAAGCTCTTCCACCTCCATCTAGCAATGAAACGCCTGCAGTTCCGGATAGCAAAGAGAAAAAAAACGCTGCGAAAAAGAAATGTTTGTACAATTTCCAAGATGCTTTTATGGAAGCAAACAAAGTTGTGATGGCCACGTCGTCAGCCACCTCCTCCGTGTCCTGCACGGCCACCACGGTGCAGTCGAGCAACAGCCAGTTCAGAGTGTCGTCCAAGAGACCGCCCTCCCTCGGTAAGGCCCACCAGCCCCCAGGAGCCCTCGGGGTGGGCGCTGCGTATTCGCTCCTTCTTCCTCAGCAGCTCTGTAATTCCCTTTCACTCGGCCTGGCCAGGGATGTCAGTGTAATTAACACCTAAGAACGCTCGTGCACAAAGAGCGTGTCCTCCAGGGCTCTGATGAGAACTTCACTGTCACACTGACACCCTCCAGGGCTTTGCCACACTGTGTCCTGCCTTTCCTCTCTGCGCTTCTTGTTCTGTGGTGGGGAGAGGTCTTTGCTTCCTGAACACGTGGAGTAATTTTTAGGCATCTGAAAGTAGAAGCCTCACGGAGAGTCAGCTGATGGGGCTGCTGACCAGCCTGAGATGCAGCCCCTGCTGCCGTGCAGGTCACTGGTGTGGAGGTGGTGTCGCTGTCACACTCTGCCCTGAGCACAGCGAAGAGGGGGCTTGAAAGCAAGGGGGGCAGTCAGAGACCAGGGGCAAATGTCAAAGGGACACGGGAGCCGGATCAGAGAGGCCTCACTAGCCAAAGTTAGGACTGTCTGAGCATCAGAAAGAATGAAGGAACGGATTGTAGCACGCAACTAAAGTCGAGAATCCTTCGGGACGCTCAAAAGAGGGAGTCGGGTGGGAAGCTGTCTGGGTGGAAGCTCGCTGCTGACTACGTGTGCAAGACGTGTGCAAGACGTACAGATAGAAGGCCACTCTGCAGCCAGCCGGTGACAGGGGGCCCGGTGAGCGTCCTCATGGGCGTCAGGACGTTGGATCTCAGTTTGGGGAATGCAGTAGTGCCGGTGTCTGGGAGCAGCACCCACAGGTGACTGGCAGATGGCAAAGGGAAGATAAGGTGCCGACTGCCCCCCCTGCACACCTGATCAGATGTAGCCTCACCGACGGCAGCAAACACGTTAGGTGCTTCCTGTGCAATCAGATGGGAAGATCCAACGTAACCTTTGCAGGATTCACGCGTAGAATATTTTCAGCTAAATCGGACATGAGACTGTAAATCCAGAATTGTGGACAGCTGGCCTCAACTCAAAAAATGTCAGTATTGTGGAAGGAAAAAAAGAAAGTTTAAAAGATGCTGGGTTCGGGGGAAAGCCGCAAAGGACTGTGGGAGAGGCCAGAAGTCTGGATGGGGTTGTACGTGAGATGAGAATGTCACCATGAGGTTAATTGTCTGTAGTTGGCGCTGGTGTCGAGGTTTTACGGCAAAGCGTGCATGTTCTCAGGAGTCCAGGCTGGAATGTTCAGGAGTGAGTGCAGCTTTGCTTCCACATGTTAAGCCACCAATAAAGTGTGTGTGTGAGAGAGACAGACAGACAGACAAAGTAAATATAACAAAATAATAAATACTCTTGAGTCTAGGTGAAGGGTGTATGGGTATTCTTTGTACTATTCCTTCAAGTTTTCTATAGATTTGAACATTTTCAGACCAAAAGTTGGTTTAAAAAAAAAAAAGTTTTAACTTAGAGAAGCCTGAACGTCTGCCTGACCTTGGCCACTGGCAGTGACTCTGGCATCTCTGAACGCAGGTGACGTCTTTCACGGCATCAACAAGGAGGATCACAGGCACGGGGTGCCGGCGGCCCCGAGGAACAGCCCCACGGGTCTGGTGCCGCTTCCTGCCCTCCCTCCCGCCGCCCTCTCTCCAGCTTCCGCGCCTCACCTTGCCAGTCTCGCAGCCCCGTCCTTCCCCAAAACGGCCGCCACCTCTCCCGGGTTTGCGGATTCACGCAAGAGCTTCTGTCCTGCTCCCGTGGCCCCCACCACAGACGGCTCCGTCAGCGCGCCTCCCAGCGTCTGCAGGTGAGCCCGGGGCGGGGCGGGTTGCGTGGTGGGGGGGGGGAGGCCGGCGCGCTTCAGAATGGGTGCTGTGCGACCTAACCCTGCAGGACTGCCGGAGACACTCCGGCGCCCAGGGCCTCGCAGCTCACCAGCGGGGGACGGCAGCGGGGAGGGGCGGGCTCCGGTCTCGGCCGGTTCCGCAGAGCACAGGGCCACTGTGGGTCTGTGCGCGGACCGCCGGCAGCGGCAGGGGGCCCGTGGGTGTTTTGAAGTCGTGTTTGTTACACACTGAGCAAAGAACAATGCAACGGACACTCAACAGCTTTCTTTAAAAAGTCAGTGTTCGTTACCTTTGAATTTGCCGCCACTCCCCCGCCCTGACATCCCCCAGGATGAAATGGTGGTGGGAGGGACAGTGGAGAGGCCGTGTGTGTGCACCTGAGAAGCCCCTCTGGGTGTGCCCGCCGGCCTGCGCCTGTCCTGCCTGCGCGGCCCCTGGGTCGTGCAGGCCCCGCGCCTCGTTGGTGAGGGCAGGCTGGTCGGAAAGAACCACCTCGGCCACCGCTCGCCATGCTCGCACCCCTTGAGGGGCAGGCTGCTTGCTGACGGGCCCTGCGGGGTTTTGCAGCGACCCCGACTGTGAAGGGCATCGCTGCGAGAACGGCGTCTATGACCCGCAGCAGGACGACGGAGACGAGACTGCGGATGAGGACAGCTGCTCCGAGCACAGCTCCAGCACCTCCACCTCCACCAACCAGAAGGAGGGCAAGTACTGTGACTGCTGCTACTGTGAGTTCTTCGGGCATGGCGGGGTAAGTGCCTTGGCCTCTCCTCTGCCGAGGGCCTCCTCGGGGGAGGGGCAGGTGCCGGAGCGCGCACTTAAGTGCGTAAAATTAGTGTTTCGCCATGGGTGTTTGTAAATTGCGTGTTTAAATTAGGATTGTAAAATGTGCAAACTCCTTTGCAAGAATAATGTACCAGGTTGAATTCAGGGTATGGTTACACTGTGTGTAAAGCGTTAGTTGCGAGCATAATTAAAATCAAGATACCCTCTAAAACAGTGGTTCCACTTCTAGGTTGTAGTTGTCGTAAAGAAATAATGACACGTAGTTTTGAGTATCTCATCTCTGCATTTTTGCATTTGATTAGATAGGACCTACCAACTCCCCAGGCGTGGGAATTGTTGAGTCCACACAGTGGACGGCCTGTGCAGGCGGGTTCCTCTTGCTCGACTGCACAGTGCATTGAGGCACATCCGCACTGTGTGGTGTGCCAGGACAGTCATTCCATCCGTACAAGCAGGTGTCAGCCGTGGTGTCTGGGGCTGGGCGGCGAGAAGAGCAGGGCCGGGAGCTGTTCTTTTTCTGCTTTAGTCTCTCCGTGTTTCCTCAGCTCATGCAGGTGTTTTTAGTAGTCAGTGAGAAGGCTTTTCGGCTCTGAAGAGGAAACCTGCGAGGGGATGGAAAAATGCTATAAACACATCTATTGATGCGAGAAGATAGTCACACCGCATTACATAAAAAGTAGATCAGTTACAGCACGTATAATAGTTTCTTTTTAGTTTAAAAATAACCATTTGTGTACGTAGTTGTACATCCTCTGCCAGAGGTTTTCGTGAATATGTAAAGCCTGACAGGTCAATGCCAAAATACTACCTTTGGGTAATTGGTGATGAAAGGTTTTCTTTTTCTCGCCATTTGTTTCTTCTATTTAGTTACTTTTCCGGATGAGCATGTGTCACTTGAGCAATAAAAATTTCACTTTTAATGCTATGGTCTGAAATTTGGTATACTCAAAATCATGAAAACTTGCATTGCGTCATGTTTCCGTTGGTCTTAGCCTCCCGCTGCGCCAACAAGTAGAAATTATGCAGAAATGAGGGAAAAGCTTCGTTTACGGCTGACCAAGAGGAAGGAAGAGCAGCCTAAGAAAACGGATCAGCTCTCAGAAAGGGAGAGTGTGGTTGACCATCGCAGGGTGGAGGACCTGCTCCAGTTCATAAACAGCTCGGAGACCAAGCCCGTGAGCAGCACGCGGGCCGCCAAGCGTGCACGGCATAAGCAGAGAAAGGTAAACAGAGGGTCTGCGCCAGGCGGCCTCCGGGGGGCCTCTGAGGTCGGGGCTGGGCGACAGCCTCCCAGTGTTGCTTCAGGAGCCCCTGACCGCCTGCCAGCCTGAACTGGACGCTGCTTCAAGACCCAGGTTGTGTTTTCAGGCCGTGGAGCCCCCCCCGTGCCAGGGGTTTGTTAATGGCTCTAAAACAGGCCTGCGGTTCTTGTGCTGGCCAGCGTCGGGGCAGCAGCAGCCCCTCCGCCTCTTGTCTGTCGAAGGAACTTCTTTCCCAGGAAAGCAGGGGAAGCAGCCCTGGCTGTCGAGGGCGGGGCACTGTGGGCTTCTGGAGACTGGGGCTGAAGGAGCGCCTTTGACCCGAGGCTGGTGCAGGGCCCCGAGCGGCCCCACTGGCAGAGGAGGATCAGGGAGTACTGCTCGAAGGAGGGCCTGCACGTGGCAGTGACGTCGAGAGTAAGGAGGCCCCCACACCGTTAGGGCAGGGGCTGCCACAAAGGCAAGTAGCTGCTGAGATTGGCCAGGCTGGCCCAGTGGGGAGCTGCGGCCGGACTGAGCGGGTCTCAACGCGGGAGCGTGGTGCGCAGACTGTGCCGCTAGGCGAGAAATTGTATCCGTTGCTTCCTGCGACGCTGAAAGTGATGGGAACAGCATCTCCTCTGGGGTTTCCTCCCCACCCCCGCCAGTTCTTTTGGAGGTTCTTCCCGGTTTCAGCTCCCTGAAGGTGTCAGGCTCCACGAGCCCGCCTCAGCAGGCAGGTGTGGGCTGTGCCCAGAGGGGACTCGTCAGGACCACAGGGCTCTGACTGTAGGATGGGTTGCTTTGGGAGGGCGTGAGGCCCCTGTGAAGGAGGAGACATGCCCACAGTGGACCCAGGGTCGGGCCACTTGTCGTGTGGTGTTGCTTCCAACTTAGTTGCCGTGACTCTTAAGGTAGCTGTGATTGAACTGAGTGGATTCACTGCCGCTGTTGTACCCACCCCCGGTCCTGAGATAGGTCTGGATTGGCCACAGGTCTAATTAGGGGGCTTGGAGGGGGCGGCCTGCTTCTGCCCCAGACCTGGTGTGGGGAGAAGGTGTGTTCTCCACCCAGAGGTGCTTCAGCACCCGGGGTCCCAGGTGGTCCGAGGCCCTGGAGACCGTCGCCACTGGGCTTCATCGGAAGCCTCTGGACTGGCTCAGGTGCTTTCAGGGCTGCCCCCACCCGGACTCCTATCCTCTGTCCTTGCAGGCGGCCTGGATCCGGACCACGCTGCAGGTGCATCCCGGGTCGCCCTCGGCACCCGCTCTCACCCTTCGTGCTCTCTGCCGAGCACCTGGTTTGCAGGGGGACCCACAAAGCTGCCTTGTCTCTTGTTGAAATGAAGGCAGCACACACCGGGGTTGGATTCGCTGTAGAGTCTGTCCTGAGGCAGGTCAGGCCTGCAGACTGGAGGCCCTGGAGTGCCTGCAGGGGCCACTGCGGGAGACACGGTGGGAGTTCGTCTGTCAGGCGCTGCCTCCAGCAAAGCTTTCCTTTAACAGATGGAGCAGGAATTTTAAATGATCTTTACTTGAATTGGCAAGTTACATTTTTCTGAAACCTGTCATTGAATTTTTAACCTAATTTTATGTTTAAGTTATTTAGCAAAACCAGCAAGTTGTCTCTTAAAAAATATTGCCTTCTGAAACATAATGAAGAATATTTAAATTCGGAAGGACCTTTACATTTTCCCATGCAAAATGTTTTTTTCAGAGATTCTCACGATCGTGAGCCTTACTGGAGCCCAGTGATGGAGGAGCCGTTCTCCTTATTCTCACTGGGTTTTTGTTTTTCTTTTTCTAAAAAATATTTATTTATTTATTTGGCTGCCCCGGGTCTTAGTTGCGGCACGCAGGATCTAGTTCCCTGACCAGGGATCGAACTCCGGCCCCCTGCATTGGGAGTGCGGAGTCTTAACCACTGGACCGCCAGGGAAGTCCCTCGTTTGTTTTCTAATCAGAAGGAATCTTTTCCATTTGTGCTCCTGCAATGTGTGTCACTAAAAAAATACAATCTTCGCTTGAGTTGAAAATTAATTTCCTGCCAGTTGGACAGCAGAAATAACCTTTGTCTATTTGCCACGTCATGTTGAATATTTTAGGAAGTCATTTGCTCTGTCACACTAGTGAAAATATATTGGGAATTTTACCTGCTAGGGTGGGAAAAAGAAATTCCGAGCTTTTCAGTACACATTTTCTTGAATGTCGCTTTGACCCACATGAACGCATCAGCAGCATTCCCCACCTGGAAAGGTTCTGGCGGCACCTGTGCGGCTGTGTAACTGCTGCCTCGCGATCAGTCTTGTTCTTGTCCAGTTCATCCCCCACCTGCCGCCGCGCACAGACGGGAGAGCCCACGCAGGGCAGGAGCACGGCGGCTGCTCTGACCTCGTCCTCTGTGCCCGGGGCTAGGTCGGAGGCTACAAGGGATGTTCTGTTGACTGCCACCCCCTGCTTTGATGGAGGTGTGTTTTAAGCTTTTGACCTGTCACAGCCCCTTTCAGTGTTTCTATTCTTATCGTGCGATTCAGTTTTATCTCACTTTTGTGTGCGTGTCTTACTTTTTTTAGAGCACTTACTGTTGTCCTAAGTTGCCTTTTCCTTTCACGTCGGCAGCTGGAGGAGAAAGCACGCCTGGAAGCGGAGGCCCGGGCCCGGGAGCACCTGCACCTGCGAGCGGAGGAGCGGCGGCGGGAGGAGGAGCAGCAGCGGCTGCAGGAGGAGCTCCAGAGGCTGCAGGAGCTTCAGAAGCTGAGGGCCGTGAAGAAGAAGAAGAAGGAGAGGCCAAGGAAGGCCTGTCCCGAGCTGGACATGCTCGCTCGGAGTCTGCAGGCGGCCGCGGAGGCTGTGCCCGGCTCTGAGAGCATGCACAACGGCTCGCTGGAGCCGAGCGAAGACCCGGAAACCTCCTCTCGCTCCCCCTCCAGACACGTGGACCATAGAGACACGGGGCCGGGGCCGGGGGCCGACGCGGACACCCCCGACCCCGTGGCCGCCAGAGACTCCAAGCTCCTTCTGCCGAAGGGGGTCAACGGGAAGCAGCAGCAGCCGCTGTCCTTCCTCCTGGACATGATGCATCAGCACAAGGAGGGAAACAGCAAACAGAAGCTGAAGCACAGCAGTAAAGCGGGCGGCGAGCCGGCGAGGAAGCCCTTGGAGCCCCCCAGAGCCTCAGAGGCCCAGCCCCGGCCCCGGCCCCAGGCTGAGTCAAAGGCCAGAGTGCTTGACCTCACGCCCCTGGCGGAGCACAGAAGGGAGGAGAGGAAAGTCAACAGCAACAACAACAACAGAAAGCAGCTGAACCACGTCCGGGAGGAGAAGCCGAGCCCGGGCCCCGCAGAGCCCGCCGCGCCCAGCGAGCACCCGCAGAGTGGCAAGCCGGTGCCAGCAGACTCTCCGCAGCCCAAGGGCAAGAGCAAGAAAAGCAAGAAGAAGAAGGGAGACAGAGGCAGCGGCTCAATCGGTAAATAAACACAGAGCAGAAGGGGGCGCCTGTGTAGCTGGGGCATCGTGGGGCGAGGAGGGCGCTGGGTCGGGTGCCTCTCAGGGTCCACCCCTCCTGGAGGGGGGTGCTGCCGTCCATGTCGTGGCTTCGTGCCTTGTGTGACCTCTGCACCAGCCGTGAGGGACGCGTAGGCATTGTGGTTGTATTCGGTTACCTTGAAATAATTTCAGACTTCCCGCAAACTACAGGGAAGAGCACGAAGGATTCCCACATACTCCCGTCAGCTCAGCGTGTCACCACACTTGCTGTGCCCTATCTCTCCCTCTTGGTTACTTTTCTGAACCAAATGAGAGTGCCCTTTTACCCTGAAATACTGCTGTGTGTATTTCCTCGAAACAAGAGATTAGATACAGCAAGATACAGATGGGGGGGGGCACGATGTCGTTGTTGATTTTAACAACTAAACAAAACAAAATGGTTACAGTCGGAAACAAAGGAAGCCGGCTGCACTTCCTAGGAGTCCCCGTGGCTGTACTAAACGTGCCGCACTAGGTCCTGTGGGGGGAAGAGACCTGCCAGCCCTCCGGCTAGAGAAGGAACCCTGAACAGACACGGAGGGCAGGTGCGCCGGCCGGTCTCCCACCGCGGTGGGAGCAGGCAATTCTGAAGCCACCCGTGTGTCCCCCCAGGACCGCAAGGCAGGAGACACACTGTGGACCGCGGGGAGGGGGCTGCAGGGAGCGCAGTGGCACCGGAGCCGGACTGCAGTTGTCAGGGTGAACGGGTGGTTTTTACTGCAGAGATTAGATACCGAAAGACACAGATGTGTGTGGGGGGGGGGCACGAGGAGTGCACACCTGCCTGCGTACACACACTCGCTCCCCCTCCTAGGCCCTGCCAACCACACACCAGCTCTGGGTCTCAGAGCCGGGACATCTAACTGTGCACAGAAGTGCTCAAAGCACAACGGGGTGCAGAAGCCATGCAGAGGGGGCTCCCACCGACTGAATCTGGGGGCATCGAAATAGTGTTAGTAAAGGATTATAACCTATAGCATAAAGAAAGCATCTACTAACCCGCCCTTGTATAAATAATGAAGTAAATGAAAAAAATACGTGGGGAAGAAGAGCTCTTCCTACAGAACGTTGAGTAAGAAAGGGAGAAGGAATGGCATCAGAAAAGTCACCATTATGTAGGCAAAGAGCACAGTAATAATCCCCCTGGGCAACACTGTCGTCCACGGATGCTAAAAGTAGTGGATGAATGTCTGATGTGGCGTAAGGGACTCGTCTCCCCATGAGACACTCCGGGTGAGCACAGGTCAGGTGTCAGCCTGGCAGAGGAGAGACAGGCCGACCGCACGCACCACGGTCCAGGAGGAGAGTTACCAACACCGGGCAGTGTGCCTCCTGACGGCAGGGCACCCACCAACACAGACCCGTCACCCCCAAGGCGCTGCCGCCAACGCTGCGTAACCTGAACCTGGCTGTGAAGGGACAGCACCAAACTGAAATTACTCTAGATAGCCATTTACTCTAAAAAATGGGTGGGTCATACTCTAGAGATGTCAGGTTGTGAGAAAGTGAGGAACTGACCCATTAAAGGAAATTAAAGAGATATGACGGTGACCCTGCGTTGGATCCTGTGTCAGGAGAAAACTTTGTTTCCTAGGACGTTAAAGGGATGAACGGAGAAACACGCATAAGCCTACAGCTAGGTAACAGTCTTGCGTCAGTGTTAATTTCTTGATTTTAACAACCACACTGCGCTCCCTGCAGCCCCCTCCCCGCGGTCCACAGTGTGTCTCCTGCCTTGCGGTCCTGGGGGGACACACGGGTGGCTTCAGAATTGCCTGCTCCCACCGCGGTGGGAGACCGGCCGGCGCACCTGCCCTCCGTGTCTGTTCAGGGTTCCTTCTCTAGCCGGAGGGCTGGCAGGTCTCTTCCCCCCACAGGACCTAGTGCGGCACGTTTAGTACAGCCACGGGGACTCCTAGGAAGTGCAGCCGGCTTCCTTTGTTTCTGATTGTATCTGTTTTGTTTTGTTTCCCCTCCTTAATCCTGATTTCTTTTTCCCTATCCCATTCCTACTTAGTTTCTTATTTGCTCTTCTGTTCTTTACACAGAAGGTTGGCATATTAGAGACGCCTTTCCCCGTGGCTTTTTCCCCACATCCTGTATTCCAAAGGCCCTCCGTGTGCGTCCGCAGCTCTTCCTTGTGCTTTCAGGTGCTGAGTGGGCTCCGCTGGACACTGCCCCGCTCTCGGGGTTTGTAATGACACACAGCGGGGCGGAGCGCAGGTGCTGTGCGTGGGTGTTTCTGCGGGAGCGCTGGGTCACAGAGGTCAGTGCAGACAGGGCTTGTTGATGTGGCCTGCTCCTCTGAAGCCTGCATTGCTCCCACCCTGTCGAGCCCCTGTTTGGCCACAGCCTCACCGGGAGAGTGTGTTGTCAGGCTTTGTAACTTGAGCCCATCTGTTAGGCGCACTTATTCCTGAAGTGGTCATATGCATTTTTCTCTAATTATAGTGAGGTCATATTTTTAAGGGCTGTTTCTATATCTCTTTTGTGAATTTTCTATTCGTAACTTTTTCTCATTTTTTAATTGGGTTTTTGCTCTTTTCCTTCCATTTTTTAAGAGTTCCTTGTGAATCGTGGATATTACCCCAGGTCCTTAAGTTGTCTTTGACTCTTTCCAGTGCTTTTTAGCCAAGCACAAGTTTTCTCTTTTACTTTATACACAGTTCACTCTGGATTTTAAGTAGTTGTTAGGTGTGATTGTTTATACTAACACGAAGGTTAAGGAGGAATGTGCCAAGTTTTTTCTAGTATTAGCGTGGTTCCACTTTTTTCACTTAGCTCCCGATACCTTTATTTGGACTTTATTCTTTTGTATCGTGTGATGCATGAATCCAGCTTTATCTTTTACAAATAGTTAACCAGTTGTCCCAACACCAGTTATTAAAAAGCTCATCTTGCCTCAGCGACTCAGGATGCCACCACGTGCTACACCGTGTGTCCTCAGGTCTGTTCTGGAATCTCTTTTCTTTCCCTCTGTGTTCATTCACTCGCCATTATTGCATTGAGTTGCTGCTTCAGGGGTTCTGTACATGTTAATGACTTAAGGGCTCTTCTCTCCTCACAGCCTTTTTCAGTTTTCCTGGCTGTTCTTTCATGTTTGTATTCCCATAAGAACTTTGGTGTCAGTGTGCGTAGCTCCCTTAAAAAAAAGAAAAAAACAACCTTGTTGGTATCGTTATTGGTATTGCATTAAATTTATAAGATAATTTAGGGAGAATTGGTGTCTGTGATGTTGTTCATCCTTCCCAAGAACAAGGGGAGTTTTTCCATTTGTTCAAGTCTACTTTATGTCTTTTAGGAATGTTTTAAATTTTCTCTTACAGGTTTTTCACATTTCTTATTGAGCTTATTCCTAAGTATTTAATCTTCCTTGCTTTTAATTTTAACGGGGTGTTTTCTGCAATCATACCTTCCAACTCCGTCTGGTGCAGTAGCCAGTCACATGTCACCCCTGAGCACCGAAGTGTGGAAGGTCCAAATTGTGCGGGTTATGAGTGTAAAAACATAACCAGATTTTGAAAACCTAGTATGAAAAAAAAAGGAATGTAAAATAACTCAGTATATATATGTATATATATTTGGGGGGGCGTGGCTGCACTGGGTCTTCGTTGCTGCACGCGGGCTTTCTCTAGTTCAGGCAAGCGGGGGCTACTCTTCATTGCAGTGCGCGGGCTTCTCATTGCGGTGGCTTCTCTTGTTGCGGAGCACGGGCTCTAGGTGTGCGGGCTTCAATAGTTACAGCGCACGGGCTCAGTAGTTGTGGCACACAGGCTTAGTTGCTCCACGGCATGTGGGATCTTCCTGGACCAGGGATTGAACCCGTGTCCCCTGCATTGGATTCCTTTTTTTTTTTTTTTAATATCTTTATTGGAGTATAATTGCTTTGCAATGCTGTGTTAGTTTCTGCTGTACAACAAAGTGAATCAGCTATACGTATCCATATATCTCCTCCCTCTTGCATCTCCCTCCCTCCCACCCTCCCTATCCCACCCCTCTAGGTGGTCACAAAGCACCGAGCTGATCTCCCTGTGCTATGCAGCAGCTTCCCACTAGCTGTCTGTTTTACATTTGCTAGTTTATATATGTCAGCACTACTCTCTCATTTCATCCCAGCTTCCCCCCGCCCCCCCACCCCCCGTGTCCTCAAGTCCCTTCTCTACGTCTGTGTCTTTATTGTTGCCCTGCCCGCTAGGTTCTTCAGAACCATTTTTTTTTTTTAGATTCCATATATATGTGTTAGCACATGGAATTTGTTTTTCTCTTTCTGACTTACTTCACTCTGTATGACAGACTCTAGGTCCATCCACCTCATTATAAATAATTCAGTTTCGTTCCTTTTTATGGCTAATATTCCATTGTATATATGTGCCACATCTTCTTTATCCATTCGTCTGTCGATGGACATTTAGGTTGCTTCCATGTCCTGGTTATTGTAAATAGTGCTGCAGTGAACATTGTGGTACAGGTATCTTTTTGAATTATGGTTTTCTCTGGGTATATGCCCAGTAGTGGGACTGGACTGCTGGGTTGTATAGTAGCTCTATTTTTAGTTGTTTTAAGGAGTCTCCATACTGTTCTCTGTAGTGGCTGTATCAGTTTATATTCTCACCAGCAGTGCAAGAGGGTTCCCTTTTCTCCACACCCTCTCCAGCATTTACTGTTTGTAGATGTTTTGATGAGGGCCATTCTGACCGGTGTGAGGTGGTACCTCATTGTGGTTTTGATTTGCATTTCTCTAATGATTAGTGACGTTGACCATCTCTTCATGTGTTTGTTGGCAATCTGTACGTCTACTTTGGAGAAATGTCTGTTTAGGTCTTCTGTGGCAGGTGGATTCTTAACCATTGTGCCACCAGGGAAGTCCCAGTATAATTTTTTACATCGATTACGTATTGAAATGATAATCTTTTGGACATATTTAATTAAAGTGTATATTACTAAAATTAATTTCAGTTGTTTAATTTTTTTCAGCTGGCTACTACGAAATCTTAAGTTATGTATGTGGCTCATGTTGTGTTTCTACTGGATGGTGCTCCTCTAACTGGTCATTTGTGTGTATGACAGCTGTTGCTTTCTGTATGTTAACTTTATATCTCCTACCTTAGCAGATTATTTCATTGTTTGAGTCTTATTGTTGATTCTCTGGGGTTTTCCAGCTACTCTATCATCTATTTGCAAATAGAGAAAGCTTTACTTCTTTTCCAATTCTTATGCTTCTTGTTTTCTCTTGTTTAATTGCATCATTCTTGAACTTAATGGAAACGTCTGGTGTTTCTACATTAAGATTCTGGCTTTGGGGTAGGGTTTATATATTTTATCATGTTAAGAAAATATCCAGCAATTCCTATTTTTCTTGAGTATTTTATCAGGAATGAGTGTTGAATTTTGTCAAAGGTTTTCTAGTATCTACGGAGATTAAACATAATTTTTCTTCTTAGACCTGTTATACTTCGTAAAGAATTAGGAGGCTTTTTTTGCTTGTTTTTCATTTTCAGTATTCTAGAGCAATTCACCTTCCATTGGGACTACTTAGGCTTTAATGATTTGACAGGAATCTCCTGTGCAGCCCCCCAGGCCGGTGCTTTTTGTGGAGAAGTTGCCTGATGGTATTCTCTCTGTCCTCTATGGTAATTGGTCTATTTAAGTATTTCTTTCTTCACTGAGGTTAATTTTGCTAAACTGTATTTCCGTAGTAAATTATCTTTTCAGCCAGTTTTCCAGCTTGTTCACATAGATGTCTGCGAAGTACATACTTCTTTTTTTTTTAATTTATTTATTTATGGCTGTGTTGGGTCTTCGTTTCTGTGCGAGGGCTTTCTCCAGTTGCAGCAAGCGGGGGCCCCTCTTCATTGCGGTGCGCGGGCCTCTCACTGTCTCGGCCTCTCCCGTTGCGGAGCACAGGCTCCAGACGCGCAGGTTCAGTAGTTGTGGCTCACGGGCTCAGTTGCTCCGCGGCATGTGGGATCTTCCCAGACCAGGGCTCGAACCCGTGTCCCCTGCATTGGCAGGCAGATTCTTAACCATTGCGCCACCAGGGAAGCCCGAGTACGTACTTTTTAAAAAATTTCTTTCAGCGGTTATTTTCCTCTTGTCATTTCTTATTTTGTATGTTTGTGCTTTCTTTCTCCCTGTTCTGTTTGACTCAGTTAAAGTTAATAGTTTATCTATATAATGTTTTCAAAAGCCAGGCTCTTGATTTATCAGTTGGGTGTATACTGTTGTTTGTCTCTCTGCCTCCTTAATCTCTACTTTTATCTTTTTATCCTGTGCTTCCTTTTGTTTTACTTCATTGTTCTTTCTAACTTTTTGATTTGGGAATTGAGTTCATTTCTTTTCATTCCTTCATTTTTACTGATCAAAGTATTTAGCACCTTGAATTTTCTCTGATCATTCCTTTAAGTATATCCCACAGTGTATGATAATGTTTCCGTTTGGTTTCTTTTTTAGAAATTCAGCAGTTTCCATGTGGTTTTCTTTTCCTCTTTCACCCAGTAGTTTAATAGGTGGCTTTTAGGTTTCCAGGTGGGAGAGCCTCGTTTATGTTAATAATTTCTACGTTTTGTACACTGTGATCCGAGAGTATTGTTTGTAATATTTCTGCTTCATGAAACTTACTGGTATTTTCTTTGTGACTAGTTTTTGTGACTGCTCTGTGTTCACTTGAGATACAAGTGTATTTTCTCTGCTATCATGGTATTAAACTAAATATATATTTATATCCATGATATATTTTTGATTTAGGTTTAGGTTTAGGTCTTCTGTATCCTTACTTGTTTTTTGTCCTCTTGACATATATTGTTATTTATTATTGAGTTTCTGTGTTTTCTTGCATTTCCTGTAGTTTTGCTTTAAAAAGGTGGTATCTTTGTTACTTGGTACATATTCCTAACTAATTTCTTATATTGAATTTGGTTTTTATTGTTTAAAAATGTCCTTTCTGTCGTGTTTCACACTTTTGGCTCGAATTCTCCTTTGTCTGAGATGGTGATTGCTACCCCTTCTCTCTGTTTCTGTTTGCCTGGTGGGGCACCTTTGTCCTCATTCCTTCATTGCTGGTCTATCTGAGTCACTTGGTTTTAGGTCATTCCCTTGCATACAGCCGAGACACCTCAGTCCTGCTGTGTGAGCCACATTGACAGTCTTATCTACAGGTGAGGTGAGCCTGTTTCCATGTATTGATAGGACAGCCCTGACATTATTTTGTAATTATTAGATCAGTTTTTTAATACATACCTATATTATGTGTGTGTGTGTTTGTATTTTTTGGCCTGCTGGGTCTTAGTTGTGGCCTGTGGGCTCCTTAGTTGTGGCATGAGCACTCTTAGTTGCGGCATGCATGCAGGATCTAGTTCCCTGACCGGGGATCAAACCCGGGCCCCCTGTATTGGGAGCGTGGAATCTTAGCCACTGTGCCACCAGGGAAGTCCTCTGTTTTATATTTTATATTCGCTGATTCTCTCTCTGTGTGAGATGTTTGCCTTTCTTTCTGTATATCCTTGGTGTTTAGGAACGTTTGCGACTCTGTACCGGTGCTGCCCCTGCACTTATACCTTTAGTGCCCCATCCCTGCTCCAGATGGGGGCCTGTGGCACCACCTACTGCCTGGGGGACAGCCGTGCACGGACCCTGTTTTCTCTCCTCTGCCTGCTTGTGCTGGCCTTTCTCTTCCCATTTTTCAGCTGCGTTTGTTTCTGCTTTGTCAGAGCGCATAGTATTTGTAGGTTTGCGCGTGAATACATTAGGTGCCCGTGTTGGTCCTCGTGTAGCGGTGTTCCCAGGCGCGTGTCCTCAAGTAGGGGTCAGGGGCGCAGAGTCCTCCAAGCTCTGGCGAAGCAAACTGTTTCCTGTGGTCTGAACAGTGAACAGACAGCCCGGCGGGTACGAAATTCTTTAGGTCGCTCTTTCTTTCCACCCTGGTTAATAACAGTTTTGTTGTGAAAAATGTCTGTCTGATACTGAATCTGGTTATAGTTCTGTCCCATTTTTTTCTTGTGCCAAGATTTTTAATACCGGTTATCAGTTCTAATTAGAAGAGTATTAGAAATCGCTTTATAATGAGAGCACTCCCAGCAGACGTGTCTGCTCTGTGTTTGCTTCTGTGGTTGAACCAACTCCGCTTCTAGAACTTGTTTATGGAATAACTTGAGTTTGGCCTTTCTAAGACTTTACCTTCTTTACACCTGTAAACACTCCTGGCCCCCCTCACCTCTCCTCTCCTCGTGCATCACTGTTTCCTTGATCAGGGTCAGCCGGTGGGCCTCCAGGAGATGCCTGCGGTAGGTGTGCAGCGGAGGCCTGATGAACGAACGGTCTCAGTGGCTGGGAAGGAGCGTGTTGTGAGGGTGACTTGTGCGGGCTGGCGGCCTGGACCAGGGAGCCTGGGCGGGGGCTGGGGGGGCATCCCAGAAGCAGCAGCAGTGGGATGGAGACAGGCATCTGCAACTGTTGACGAGGAACGTGCCCAGCATGGTGACGGAGCGACAGGTGGGACGTGAGTGTGAGGAAGGGGGTGGGGGGAGGATCATTTCTAGATCACTGTCAGAAAGGGAGCGGCCGCAGCAGATCACAGCGGCTTTGCCCGCCTTGGGGGTCGGCTGCCTGAAGGGTGGATGTACAGAGGAGGTGGCTTTATGGACGAGCCGCTCATGAAGGAGGTCTGGGGCGGGGTTGGTTTGGTGGTGTTGGTATCCAGGTGTGGCTGAAACCACAGGGATACAGCGGCAAGGGGCGGAGTCGAGGAAGACCCAGGCCCCGAGCTGTCTGTGCCGGAGGGGCTGTGGTCGTGCAGGGGGCCGTGCGGGGGCTCCTCGGTGCCCGCGGCGTTGCCTTGAGCTGGTGGATGTGAAGGCACTCCGCATGGCGCTGGGAGTCTTCGGCAGTGTTAGCCGCTGGTATGCAGGTAAACCACACCTTCATTACCGCTGTGCAAATGCCCAGTGATGGGAGGAACGGGGGTCCTTTACTGAGGATTCCGAAAAATTGTCCCTTGCTAAGGTGGGGACAGGGAATGGAGACTGGCTTTAACAGAGCACTGTCGGTGGTCTGCACTCATCCGTGAGTGGAGCCGGGTGCTGTGCGTACACCGCCAGTGCCCCCCAGCACCTAGGTGTGCACGGATGGAGCCTCTGAGCGCCGGGCAGGTACCAAACAGGGTGGGCAGAGCAGAGGAGGGAATTAAAACCCTCAGAGGTGCCAAGGCTCCCTCATCAGTCGTCTCCCTGCTGTAGCCTATTTTCAAAGAGGGTTGCTCAACTGCAAAATGAAATATAGCCTTGCGTTTGGTAGGGACAACCGGAAAAGCTTTTTGGTGAAGTCTCTGGATGTTGCTTGGATAAACTGAATGCCTAGAAGAGCCGTCTTCCTCCAGAGGCTGACATCTGGGTCCTGGGTACAGACACGTCCGCGGCGTCTGTTGACAGCCGTGCCCCTGCTCCCCCCACCCCCCTGCCCTCCCTCCAGCGGGGCCTTGGGGCAGACAGCCTCTGTCTTCTCAAGGGCTCTCCCGGTGGCGGCAGCAGGTATGTCTCTTCTCTTGGACCTGAAGCAGTGGTTCCTTCACTCAGCACAGGAGTTCGCTAATTCCACGTGACCTGGATGTTCCCAAGTGCATGAGAGAGGTCTGCCCACCTGTGGCCATTTGCAAATTCTCATTTTTTAAATTTTTTAAAAAATTTTATTAGACAAGTTCTCACTTTCTTTTTTTCTTTTTCTTTTTTGTTTTTGGCCGCACCCCGCGGCATGCGGGATCTTAGTTCCCCGAGCAGGGATGGAACCACGTCCCCTGCGTTGGAAGCGCGGAGTTTTACCCACTGGAGCGCCTGGGAAGTCCCATGCAAGATCTCATTTTAGAAAAGATCTTTAGTTTGTGAACTTGTTGAAATTAAGTAAAACCAAATGCTTTGCTGTGTCCCGCTAAGATGGCCTGCTGTTCAGCTGACTTACCTCTTTTCTTTCATCTTACAGATGATGTCTTTCTGCCTAAAGATATCGACCTAGACAGTGTGGACATGGACGAGACAGAGAGGGAAGTGGAATATTTCAAAAGGTAATTGTTAGGAGTGTGGTCCGAAAAAGGGATGGTTTCGTGGTTACCACGCGTGACCCTCCCACATAGCACGGCTGCTTGTCTGGGACAGAAGTTGTGTCAGCTAGCCAAGCAGCCTGGCTGCCTTGTAGCATTCTAGCACGTGAAGGCCTGCCGTGCACATCCCACCCACAGCCCGGGCACACACGTACTAGCCTCCTCGCCCACACTCTCACACCTCATTCACTTGTCCCTGCCCGTGTGTGTAAAGACTGGTTTCTAGCAGCGTATCTCAGAGTGGTCCTGGACCAGCAGCACCGCCTAGGAACTTGGGACCCGACATCCGTGTTCTCACAAGCCTCCCAGCTGAGCTTTATATGCGCTGGCATTGGGACACAGTGATGTGGCATGCTTTAGAGGAGAAAAGTAACACTTCGGTTAATTTAGTCAGCTTTCCTGATATGCAGACTTTATTAGTACATGTTTAATAATATTTGTCATAATATGTTCAATAATATCTACTATGTGAGTCATGACAAGAAAATTTTTCTTTAAAGTACCTTGTTCTCTCTTTGGAAGTACGTTAATCTCTTGGTTTCAGAAAGCACGCACACATACACACACACTCACAAAAGCAGTTTGCAGTACAAAAAGTCATTAATTCATAAATGAAGTATTGTAAAATTCTAAATGTTTCTTAAAATTAAATACATTTATAATGTGTGTGTATGTGTGTGTGTGTGTGTGTGTGTGTTTAAATCTTAGCAGATGGTACAGCATTTGCTAAAGTTAAGCATTCATAGTAAAAACCCTTAACTAGGACGAGAAGGGCCTCTCCTAAACGTGGTGAAGGGCGTCCATAAAATCAGTAGGTGTTACATACGTCACGGTGAAACGTTACAAGCCATTCCTTGGGATTAAAGAAGTGATGACAGCGATGCCCCTTATCACAACTTCTATTTCTAAAGAAATAAAAAGAAACAAAGGGATAAGGATTCAGATGAAGAAGTGGCATTGTCATTCTCAGATGATGTGAATATGTTTGTACAAAGTCCAAAAGAACCTGTAGCTAAATTACTTGAATTATTTTTTTAAATTGATTGATTGATTGATTTGGCTGCATTGGGTCTTAGTTGCGGCCTGCGGGATCTTTGTTGTGGCGAGTGGGCTCTTCATTGTGGAGCGCGGGCTTCTCTCTAGTTGTGGTATGTGCGGGCTCAGTAGTTGTGGCATGGGGGCTTAGTTGCCCTGCGGCATGTAGGATCTTAGTTCCCCAGCCAGGGACTGAACCCGCATCTCCTGCATTGGAAGGTGGATTCTTAACCACCGGACGACCAAGGAAGTCCCCAATTTTTTTTTTTAATATTTATTTATTGACTTATTTATTTTTTTATTTGGCTGTGTCGGGGCTTAGTTGTGGCACTCAGGATCTTCGTTGTGGCATGCAGGATCTATCGTTGCAGTGCGCAGGCTCTCTAGTTTTGGCGCACAGGCTCAGTAGCTGTCGCACGCGGTCTCTCTAGTTGCGGTGCATAGGCTCTAGAGCGCGTGGGCTTAGTTGCCCCGCGGCATGTGGGGTCTAGCTCCCCAACCAGGGATCAAACCCGCATCCCCTGCATTGGAAGGAGGATTCTTAACCCCTGGACCACCAGGGAGGTCCCTAAATTACTTGAATTATTAACACAGTTTGCTCTGAAGCTGGATTCTGGGGAGCAGGGGATGGAACAGGGGCATTTCTTGGATGTAGGCAAAGCTTTGGAGGAATATTTTCCCAAGGTAGACCTGCAGGATTCACACACCTTAAAATCATGCATGACCTTATAAACAAAGATTATCAAACACCCAAGACCAACAATAAAAATCTAGAAATGAAAAATAGAATTATTAAAGTCAAGACCTCAGTAGATAGATACCTGATAAACAGATTAGACACTGCTGAAGAGGGAATTAATGAACTGGAAGATATAACTGGAAAGTGTACCCAGAATGCACCAAGATTATAAGGAAAATAGAAAATGTGAAAGAGGGCTTAAGAGACATGGAGGAGTGGCTAAGTCTGACATACACCTAACGGAAGCCCCTCTGAGAGAGAATGGAGACCACAGAAAAGCAGGATTTAAAGAGATAAGATGCCTGAGGATTTTGCAGAACTAATGGGAAATTTGAATCTACAAATTCAAAAGCACAACATATACCAGTAGGATAAACAAACAAAAATCCGTTTCTAGACATAGCATATGAAACCAGAGACCATGGAGTGATCTTTACAGTGTTGAAAGAAGATTGTCAGTCTATAATTATGTATCCCACAAAACTGTTCTTTCCCATAATAAAGAAAAAGTGTAGGAGCTTGCTACAAAGAGACCTGTTTTAAAAGGAAACATCTACAAGTATACTTTAAGAAAAAGGAAATCGGGAATTCCCTGGTGGTCCAGTGGTTAGGATTCCATGCTTCCACTGCAGGAGACATGGGTTCAATCCCTGGTCAGGGGATTAAGATCTTGCAAGCTGCGCAGCGTGACCCAAAAAAAATAAAAAGAAGAAAGAAAAGAAAAAGGAAATTGATCTCAGAAGATCACTGTAACATACACAGGAAGGAATGAAAAACAGCCTGATAAATCTAGGTAAATATCTAACTGACATTATGTTTGAAAGAACCCAGTGTGAAAACCTGTGGAATGCAGAAAAGGTTTTGCTCATGGGTGTGGAGAAAAGGGACCCCTCCTACACTGTTGGTGGGAATGTAAATTGGTACAGCAACTATGGAGAGCAGTATGGAGGTTCCTCAAAAAACTAAAAATAGAGCAACCATATGACCCAGCAATCCCACTACTGGGCATATAGCCAGAAAAAACTATAATTCAAAAAGATACATGCACCCGTATGTTCGTAATGGCACTGTTTACAATAGCCAAAACATGGAAACAACCTAAATGTCCGTCGACAGATGAATGGATAAAGAAGATGTGGTACATATACACGATGGAATATTACTCAGCCATAAAACAGAACGAAATAATGCCATTTGCAGCAACATGGATGCAACTGGAGATTATCATACTAAATCAAGTAAGTCAGAGAAAGACAAATATCATATGATATCACTTATATGTGGAATCTAAAATATGACACAAATGAACTTATCTATGAAACAGAAACAGACATAGAGAACAGTCTTGTAGTTGCCAAGGGGGAGGGGGTTGGGGGAGGAGGGATGGAGTGGGAGTTTGGGGTTAGCAGATGTAAGCTATTATATAGAGAATGGATAAACAACTAAGGTCCTACTGTAGAGCACAGGGAACTAACTAGATTCAATACCCTATGATAAACCACAGTGGAAAGGGATATACATATATATATATATATATATATATACACACACACACACACATATATACACACACAGATACACACACACAGACACACACACAGACACACACACACACACACACACACACATACATATGTATATAAAACTGAGTTACTTTGCTGTACAGCAGAAATTAACACCACATTATAAATCAACTGCACTTCAAGGAAATTTTAAAAAAAAGAAAAGGTTTGCCCTTGGGAGCACTTCCACTGAAGCCTTAAATGCTGGAGTTAAGTATTAAAAACCTGAAAATTAATGAGTTTAGGATTTAATTTGAGAAATTAGGAAAACAGCAATAGAATAAACTCAAAGAAAGTGAAACAAAGGAGATAATACATAAGAGCAATAATGAAATAGGAAACAAAGAGAAGATCATCAAAGCCAAAATTTGATTCTTTGAAAACATTAAATAAATAAACCTTTGAGAGACTAGTCAAGAAAAGTAGAAAAAAGACACCCAAAATACCATAATTAGGTGGAAGGAGAAACAGAATGTTGATAATTATCAAAGTTGGATGGTGGCTCTGTTCATTTTACCATTCTCTGCTTTTGGGTGTGTTTGAAATTCTCTGTAATATAAAAGGTTTCTTTGATTTTGTGAGTACGTAAGTGAAAAGGAGGACGTAACTCCAGAGACTGGAAGCAACTTCACAACAATTAACTTTAAAACTTAAATAAGACACAAAATTAACCCAATAGAAAAATAGCGTGAATGGTCCAGTAACTATTAGATTAAAGCAGCAGTTCTGAGTCTTCCCAGTGAGAAAACTACATTCTGACAGTTTCACAGAGAATTGTCCAAGACTTTCAAAGAAAGATTATTCGGTCTTGTAGATTCTACCGGAGAACTGAAATGAGGCAGCACAGGAGCGTGCTCCCCTCTTTGTTTTATGAGAGAAGTAAAATGTGGAGACCAAAATCTGCCAAAAACAGCACCAGAAGGAAATGGGAAATTAGACATTGGTTTCTCTCCTGAGTATTAGGTGCAAAAATCGTCACGAAAATATTCACATGCTAAATCCAACAGTGTACGGTGTTTTCGAAGAGCAGCCTGTTACCAAACCGGCTTTGCCCCAGGACTGAATGCAAGGAGTCTCTGACGTTAGGAACTCCGCAGTGTTATCTGGCACATTAACATAGTGACGGAGAGTCATGCGGTCATCCCAGTGAGTTCAGAAAAAACCTGTGCTGAAGTCTTAGCTCCCATTTGTAACTACTTTTTTAAATAGTAAGCAATAGAAGAAAATATCTTTAACCCTAAAAAAGGAATTTACCAAAAGAGGGAGAGAAAGAAGAGAAAAGAAAGCTACATGAAACGTCTTCCAAAACGGGAAAGACGTGGAAGCATGTGCAAAAACAAAGCCGCCCTGCCGCCCTCTTATGTCCTCTCTGGTCCACCCTAAATCGCGGTTCCTGGCGAGCACGGTAAGACAGACAAGACATTAAAGGCATGAGGCACGGAAAGGAGGAAGTAGGATTTCATTTTACAGACGATCTCATTGTCTACATAGGAAACGACGGAAGAAAACAGGACAGTTTAGCAAGAGCCTGGCTGTAGGATAAGTGTACGGAAGTTATTTTCCTCTACGCCACCAATAATTCAGAAGTGTAGTTTACGTGAAGACAGCGTTTATCACAGCAGCAAGATCTGTGCAGCGTCCATGAATAAAGCTAGTAGGAGTTGCACAAGACTCGTGCACAGAAGGCGATGAGACTTCACAGGAGAGCATTGAGGGACCCGGGTCACACAGGTTCTTCGTGTTCATGCGTAGAAGATTAGTGCCTTCGAGCTCAGTGAACTTTAACAAAGTGAGCACATCCAGGTAACCACCACCTGGCCAAGGTGTGCGTTACCAGCACCCAGAAGCCTGCTTCACACGTCCCCAGTCATCACCAGCGCCCCCAAAGTAAAGGTGATCTTTCACCATACATTAGTTTTGCGTATTTTTGAACTTCATACAAATGGAACTACATAGCAAAAAAAAAAGTACCTTTAAGCTCTCCAGCTTCCGCAAGTTTATCTGTGGATTTAAAACCCAAGAAGGGTTTTGTGGAACTTAACACAGTGTTTCTAAAACTGGTTGGGTTGGACACATTGTGGTACAGTCAAAGGAGAAGTGTTACAGCAACAGAAAGGAACAAACCAGAGCAGTCCGCAGCACAGATGCATCTTACAGACTGGACGTTAGACAAGAGCCGGTGCTCAAGAATGGACGCGATATCCAGTTTACATAAACTAAAAATTGGGCAGAACTAAAGTACATTGTTTAATATGCCTGCTGTTCAGTCCAGCAGCTCTACTGCTGGGGGCTGCCCAAAAGCCCAAGAGAAGGCAGAGTGGATGCCTGCACGACGACTTGTTCCTGAATGTTCCTGGAAGTCTTATTTGTAGCCCAAAACTGGGATCAACCCAGAGGTCCACACAGATGAGCAGATAAACAAAACGGTGCTCTGTCCCTCCAGTGGATGCCACTCAGCAGTAAAAGGCTGCCGCCGCAGCACACGGCCAGTCCTCAGAGGCGCCTGCTTAGTGCAAGAAGCCAGACAGAATGCGTGCGGAGGCTCCACTGACGCGAAATCCCAGAACACACACGCTCATCTGTGGTCACAGGCCAAGAGGTCCCTGTTTGCCTGCCTGGGGCTAGAGCGGCAAGGAGACTTGGGGGTTTCGCGGAAACGTTCTGTGTCCTGGTTGAGGTGATGGTTTCCCAGACGTATATGTTTGTCAGCACTGTGGGCTCTACACTAACTGCAATTTGCTGTACATAAATTATACCTAAATAAAGTATGTTTTTAGAAGTGAACTATGTTCAGGGATGCGTACGTAGGCATTAAAACTTGAAAGAAAGACACGGAAGTGATCAACGTAAAAAGCCAGAATGGTGATTACTTCGGAGGAGAGGAAACACCAGGCAGGGGGTCCCCAGCTTGACTCTGGTGATCCACACTATTTGCTTTATAATGACTCTTCATGTCATACATTTGTTTTATTCACCCTGCTATAATGTGTTACATTGACCCACAAAAGAAAAAAATTGTCAAGGATCGCTAGTATCCTCCTAGAAGAATAGGGAGAATAAGGAAGGCTCCTTTTCCTACCCATTGTAAGGACTTGGAAAGTCCTGGTTATTAAAATGTGGTGACATTGGTGCCCAGAAACAGGCCTGTACGAACACTGAGCTTTGGTGTGTGACAGAAGATGGGTCGGCTGATCACTGTGGGAAGAAGGTGTGCATAAATGGAGCTGTGCAGGTGTGTCGTCCCTGCATCACACCACACTCAGGGTCGACTTCAGATGGGTTAAGATTTTAAGTGTCATATGCAAACCTTTTAATTTTGAGCATAGGGAAAGATTTCTTAGAAACACCAACCATAAAACAAAAGATTGATAAATTGAGCTACATTAAAATCAACAGTTTGCTTTAAAGAAAGTGAGAAAACAATATTTGCAGCACATCACAGAGGATTAGTGTCACGATGTGTAAACATTACAGACCATTAAGGAAAGACAGACCTGTGGACAAGTGGGCAAATGAAACGGTGTCGCAGAAAACCTGTGACCAGTTAACTGTGGCGGCCTCAGCCCGACTGGCACTGGGGAGCAGCTGGGCCCGACTCCCTCCGCGGGCGAGGAGCAGCAGGGCAGGTCAGACCACCTTGGAGAAGAGCTCGTGTGAAGTTGCAGCGGCCAAGTTGTGCGCCCCACATACTCCAGCAAACAGTCCCACCGTGCCTGTGGCCTTGCGGCGGAATCGCATGAACGTACTGTTGGATGAAAGGAGCGACATGAAAACATACAGTACGGTTCTGTTCCTGTGTGTTTAGAAATCAACATGAGAGACTTACCTGGAGGTCCAGTGATAAAGAATCCGCCTTCCAATGCAGGGGACGCGGGTTCGATCCCTGGTCGGGGAACTGAGATCCCACATGCCGCGGGGCAGCTAAGCCCACGTGCCACAACTACTGAGCTCGCACGCCTCAACTAGAGAGCCCGTGTGGTGCAGCTACAGAGCCCACGTGCCCTGGAACCCGTGCGCCACAACAAAAGATCCCACGTGCCTCAACGAAGATCCTGCGTGCCGCAACAAAGACCTGACACAGCCTTAAGTAACTAATTAATTAAATGTTAAAAAAAGAAAGAAAGGAATCAGCACGAGCCACCGTCGAGTCGTGAAACTACAAAGAACCATGAGGGTTGCTGGTTGCAAAGGCTGGGGTGGTGGCTCCCTGCTTGGGAGGGCACAGCATGGCGCCCCAGGGTTGGCAATGTTGGTTTTCCTGACCCGGGGGGCGGGTACCCAGGCTTTTTTTGCCTTATAGTTACCTGTACTCACGTGCTCTGTACACGTGTATGTAAGTGTGCGTGACCCAGTCCACGGTTGGCAGTACGGAGGCCTGACGGGAGATGGTGTCCAGAGTGGAGCCAGGGTGTGGGGAGGACGCAGACCAGGCGGCCTGGGCCCCGTGGAGACCCTGCTTTGGTTCGGGCTGCAGCTCCTCTCAGCGGCTTGGAGCAGGGACGTGGTTGGTGCTTCCGAGCGTTCTGGCTGCAGCGTGAAGGGTGGGGACACACACGTGCTGATGCAGAGACAGTGGAGGAGGAGGTGGAAGCTTCCAGAAGGTTTAAAAGGTGACACCACTAGGACTTGGGGTTGACCAGCCGTGTCCAGGGAAAGAGAGTTTGGATCCTGGGAGACGGTGCAGCCCTTCGCCGAGGGGCAGGGTGGCCGGGGGCTTCATCTACCTGGACACAGTCCTCCAGGCACACAGCACCGATGACTGGTTCAGCGATTTAACCACAGCTGAAGCAGAAACACTTCATTTCACCTGCTGCACGAGTGACAACAACACCATTTTCTAGTTTAATCCAAATTCCTGCTACCCACGTTAGTGCTGGAAGGGTGAGAATTTCAGAAATTAGGCAAAAGTAAAGGCTTTTGAAAGAAAATGTTCTTTGCTTCATCTAGTACGGAACTCGGCCATCATTGCCTGGGAAGCAGGGGGCAGCACGACGGCGAGGCTGCGCTGGCCTTGGAGGCCTGTGGGCATTCGACCTGCCCCTGAAGGCGGGGGTGGGGGCGGGGGGAGGGGCCGGCCAGTGTTGTAACTGTGTCTCATACAAATGCTTGTTTCACATCACACTCACTGTGACCTCGTGGGTAAATGAGGGCAGGCTGGTGGCCGTGGGCAGAGCTTGGCTGGGACGGGCGGCTTCCTAAAGAACGAGAGAAAAGGACATAAAGCCCCAGAGATGTCCAGGGTGCTGGCCAGTGTCCTGAAGGTGGGACCCTGTTCCTCCGGCAGCAAGGCGTGGGGAGACGGTGGACGCCAGCGGGGTCCCGCACGCTGAGCCCCGTTGGGTGCTGGGCTTCTCCGGCTGCATACCGGGTGTGGGCCTCTTCCTCCCGTGACCGCTGGGCTTCTTTTCTTCGCAGGTTCTGTTTGGATTCCGCTAGGCAGACCCGACAGAGACTGTCCATCAACTGGTCCAATTTCAGCTTGAAAAAAGCCACCTTTGCTGCCCACTGAACGGGGACCGCCTGGAGAGGGACACGCGGGCGGTGGGCCGGGCCCGGAGCTGCCGTGCCTGCCCCGGGCTGTGCGGGTGGGCCGCCGCACCCGAGCCCCCTCCCGACCGAGAACTCGCTGCTCGACCCGCATTGTTAGCTCGTGTGCGTGTAGTCTGTGAGTGAGCCGCCTTGACCGTAGCTCTGCCGTCGGATCGGAACAGTAGCTCTGCCACCTTCTCCACCGCCGCGGCCTCGGAGGCCTGGGCCGCGGCCGGACGGGTTCGCATCCCCACGTGGCCCGTTGCCTCTGTGTCTCGCCCTGTCCCGCCACCTGTCCTGCCGGGGTGTCGCTGCGCTCAGCTCTCTGTGCCCTGCGTCCCACCCGAGGCGGCCGGGCAGGGCAGGGCTCTCCGTTCTCCTCCACAATCTACTGTTTAAGAGTGTACACGTCGCGCTGTCCGTGTCTGATCCCCCTGACTTGTAGCCAGCTTGTGTAAGATCCCTTGCAGAATGAGAAAGTTCAAACACAAAGCACCCACCCAGTACTCACACCATCAAGTCTGTTAGAGTGTTCGGCTGTATTAACACGGAGGCCTGCCTGGCTACTTTTTTAACATATTGTTAAGTAATATTAAAATCATGTCTTTCTTTTTGAAAGATGGAATACATTAGTACAGCAGGAGGCCTCGTCTGGTTGCTTTGTGATGGGCTGCGGCGGGGAGGGGGCGGGCAAGCTGATGGCTGTGCCCCCGAGGGGACCCCGGGCCCTGGCCCTGGAGCACCTCTAGGGTCGCCGGCGGCGGCAGCTCTCGATTCCTGGTGCCCTCACCCTCCTCCACCTAGCAGGTCACCCGGGCCTTCGCGTGCCCAGGACACAGCCCAGCCAGGGACTCAGCGCTGTCGGTGGGCCACAGTGGTAAGTGCCAAGAGGACAGCAGGGGTGTGGAGCAGGGGCTGGGGGGCCCAGCAGAGGGGAGTGGGGAGTGGGCTGGGCTTCCATATGGCCTTGGAGGCGGGTGCCCCCACCCAGTCTCGGGAGCGCAGGGAGGGTGACCTCTGAGACAGCAATGAAGAACTACAAGTATTTAATCGGGTATACGCTGGCAACAATGTGCTAATAGCATTTAGAGTGAACAAAAGGAATCCCAGCATGGTCCCTTTCTTCTGAGCTCTGTCATCAGTGTGCAGAAAGCTGGCGTGGAGCTGCCGCCTGGTTGCAGCCTGGCTTCCACTCACCCCCTAGAACACTCCATAGCTCCCGCTGCTCCCGGCCTCTTGGTGAAGCTGCTTCTGTGCACATACAAGGATATGGCTCGTCCCTGAGTGAAGGGGGAGCGGCGAGGGCCCCGCTTCTGTGTGGAGACCGTGCCCGGCCTGGCTCTTAGCCTGAGAGAGGGTGAGTGGGACTGGCCTGCGGAATTACTCTGACGGCTGGACCCACAGGGCTTCCTGACAGACGGGATGCAGGTAGGAGGATGAGAGGGGGCAAGGAGGACCCCAAGGCTGTGGTCTGAGCTCTGGGAAGGAGGGGCTGCGGTCCCTGGAGGGGTCCCGTCTGCAGTGCCCATCAGGCACCTGGTGAAATGTTCATGAACCTGTGTGGACGGGACCAGGGTTCGAGCCCCAGAACCAGGCTTCAAGAGCAGGTGAGGATGAGGGCAGCCTGGAGGCCGTGGGGCAGGGAGAGACTGGCCACGTGGCTCTGATGCTGAGGTGACCTTGGCCGGCGCCCAGTGGAAGCTGGTTTACAGGAGAGTGGGGGAGGGGCAGGAGGCAGAGGGGCTTTGGGGTCAAGAGGCCGGTTCGTTTTTCTGGGTGATGGGGTGATCCAGCAAAGGAAGAAACTGAGGCCGGGCTGTGACCACGCCAGAGGGTGTCCTCGGGAGGGGCAGAGACCCCCCCCCACGTTCCCCCGGGACCCCAAGCCCAGGGCTGGGCTCATCCCCGCCTTGCTGAGGCCGGGCACTTGGTGAGAGCACAGGCAGGGCCAGGGAGCAAACCCTGGGACGAGTCCAGGCTGGACCCCTTAGGGGGAGCTGCCCGCTCGGGCCCCGAGACCCGCCTGTGCCCACCCCTGTTCTCCCGGGGAAGTCTTGAGGCCGTCGGGGGCAGAGCCACCCGTAGGTAAGCCTCCGCTTCGTCTGCCCTGTGGGCCGCGTTGGCTGCTGAGAGCTACAGGTTCCCTGCTGTGAGGTGAGCCGTGGTGAGGGGAGCCCTGTGTGCCCCAGCACTGAGCACCACCCGCCCCACCACACGGCTCCTGAGGGGCCCCTGCCGCCTCCACACCCCGCTCCGCCCAGCACGCGGGCGTGCCGTCTACACCTGGTTCCGAGTCTGCACGCTTGGCCCCTAGGACCACCCGGCCTCTCTCCTTGCCGGGACGCACTTCCCGAGTTCCCTGGAAATTCCACCCAACCTGCAAGACCAACCCTGATGTTCCTTTGGATCACTCCTCAGGGGGGCATCTCGGGAACAGAAGAGAGGATGGATTCAGGCCCCGGGAGGCCCAGGCCCTGGTCAAGGGTTCTGGCGACTTGTTACTGTGGTCTAGGTGTGAGCCAGGCCCTCGCCCCGGTCCGTACATTGACAGGTGGGGACACCAAAGCCCCAGGCAAGCCCCTCAGGTTCCCGATGAGGTCACTCCCCGACCTGGGGTCAGCCTCTGGGGGAGCCTCTTCAGATCACGTTGATAAGTAATCTTACGATGAAGTAACAGTAGCTAAAAAAACAGCAAAATGTTCTTTTATTGAAGTTTGCCCACATACTCATGCCATTAAAAAATCAAAACGTTACGGTACCAGAAAGGATTGATACTTCTCAATTTCATTACCATATCTTTTAAAAGGAGAAGAAAAAACTTAACCCACAGTTCATACTGTTTTAAACAAAAATAAAACCTCCAAGTCATCACAGAGAATGACAGAATGCAAGTGACGTTCTGCTGCTTCACCTTGACAGTCACAGGTTTTGGATCCACTACTAAGTGTTAAGAGTAAACAGCACTGCGGGGTGGAGACACGCAGCACGGAAGGAGATTTCAGACACCTCAGGACTGTGAAGAACTTAACTGTCAGGACCACTCACGTAGCTGAGTGTGGAGCCAGCTGCGTCCTGGGAGCCCCGGCTTGTCTTCGGTGGAGAATGCGGTGTCGTCTGGAGAGTGAGAACCATGTGCCTGGACTGTTAAACTCAGCAGCAGCAGCGTCTGTGGAGGAAGAGTGGCTACAGAAACCGTCCTCCTGCTGTTAACTGTGAAGCCAAGGACGTTTTCTTAACGGTGTTCTTGGATGTTGGAGCAGAGGCAGCACGTGGCAGTGTTTCCTGAGTGAAGGGCAGGGAACAAGGTGAGCCTCTGAGGGCCCCAGCTTCCGGCCTGGAGGCAGCCTGCAGGCCCCAGCACTGGGAGGAGCCCAGCAGGGTTGCTGAGCAGAGGAAGCAGAGACCAGACCAGCATGTGGGGTGGCTGGAGTGTGTGGGGCAGAGATGCAGACAGGAGGGGCTGCACTTAGAGCGCTCCACGGGTCTGCAGGGAACCCCCTCGAATCTACTCATCTGTGCACGTGTGGCATAAAGTTCCATAAATCCAGGGGGAAAGTTTCCACCAACCAGGGTGGAGAGACCTGGTTGTACACGGGTATTGGCGTGGAGCCCTCAGAAGGGTCTCAGCTCGGCAGTGGGCTTCTCTTACCCTAGTATGGAATCTAAAGCTAAAAGCAAGCCTAAGAAGGATCAAACTGGTCCTAAGTAACTTAACTGCCTGCTGGAACAGAGTCCAACATTCTTTTAGAAGAAATACGAAACCATCCCACACTAAAGTAAAATTCAAAATGCTGGAATCCAGGCAAAAAATTAGCAGGCCATCCCAAGAAGAAGGAAAATATAAACCATAAATCGGAAGAAACATCGAACAAGCAATAGAAACAGAACCAAAGATGGTGAATTTGCAGGCAAGGACTTTAAAACGACCATTACAAATCTTACGACTGCGCTGAAGGATATAAAGGAAAACATGAACAAGAAGGAGAACTGGAAGATGTATAAAAGATCCAAATCCAAAGGACAAAAGATAACAATATCTGAAATGAAAAACACTACAACAGCAGATGAGAAACGCTGGAAGAAAATACCTGTGACCTTGATGGCATATAAACAGAAACGACCAGAAATGAAGTACTGAGAGAAAAGAGACTGGGGGAAAAAAATGACCTGTGGGAGGGAATCCCCTGGCAGTCCAGTGGTTAGGACTCCAAGTTTCCACTGCAGGGGCACGGGTTCGATCCCTGGTCGGGGAACTAAGATCTCGCGTGCCGTGCGGCGCAGCCAAAAAATAAAGACCTGTGGGACCATATCAGGCATTCTAACACACATGTAACTGGAGTCCAAGAAATGGGGGGGGGGGAGTACTCATTTTAAAATCAGTTTGTCATAGAGGCCGATTGGGATTGTGACTGAGATTGTACTGAGTCTATAGATCAACTTGGGAAGAACGGGCATCTTAAGGACTACTGAGTTCCCAGTCTATGAACATGGTATCTTTTATTTGTGTGCTCTTGAATTTCTCTAAGCAATATTTTACAGCTTTTATTGTAAAGGTTTTGCACACTTCTGATAATTTTCTCCTAAGCATTTTAGGTCCTTGACATTACCTAAGTAGAGTTATGCATTAGTTTCCTGGGGCTCCCATAAAAAAGCACCCCAAACTAGGTGGCTCAGGAATTTATTCTCTCAGTTCTGGAGGATATAATCCAAGATCCAGGTGTCAGTGGAACTGGTTCCTTCTAGAGGTTGTGAGGAAACATTTCTTCGTGCCTCACTACTGGCTTCTGGTGGTCGCTGGCAGTCCTTGGTTTATACAGGCATCACTGCAATCTCTGCCTCTGTTTTCATACGGTATGTTCTCACCTGTGTCTGTCTCTTGTCCTTTTCTTGTAAGAACACCAGTCATTGGATTTGGGGCCCACTCTAATCCAGCAGGACATCACCTGAGATTATACCTGCAAAGACCCTATTTCCAGATGAGGTCACATTCACACATTCTGGGGATTAGGACTTCAGCATCGTTTTGGTAAACATATCTTTTGGGGGAGACACAATTCAACCCACAACAGGTTTATAAGTTTTCTTTTCCAATTGTTGCAGATATACAGGAATACAGTAGATGTTTCATACATTGTCTTTGTATCTTGAGATGGTCAACTTGACTAATTCTAAACTTTTTTCTTAAGATCCCCTAGGGATTTTCTATATCCACAGTCTGTCATCTGTGAATAGCGATAGTTTGATCTTTTTCTCTTCCAATTTTTCTGTCCTTTTTTCCCTTTTATTGCCTGATTGCACTGGGTATCTCCTGTACAGTGTGTAATTGCAGCAATAAGAGTGAACACCTTGGGGCGTCCCTGGCGGCACAGTGGTTAAGAATCCGCCTGCCAATGCAGGGCACACGGGTTCGAGCCCTGGTCCGGGAAGATCCCACGTGCCGCGGAGCAATGAAGCCTGTGTGCCACAACTACTGAGCCTGTGCTCTAGAGCCCGCGAGCCACAGCTACTGAAGCCCACATGCCTAGAGCCTGAGCTCCGCAGCGAAGAGTAGCCCCCGCTCGCCACAACTGGACAAAGCCCGCACGCAGCAACGAAGACTCGACGCAGCCAAAAAGTAAATAAAAATTTTAAAAAGTGGACACCTTGCCTTGATGGGATTCAGCAGGGGCAGCACTCAGTATTTCATCGTCACATAGAAAGCTGGCCATAGGTCTTTTGGACACATACCTTGATCAGATCGAGGAAATCCCTTCTATTCCTAGTTCGCTCAGTGTTCTCATGAGTGGGTATTAAATCGTGTCGTAAGCTTTTTCTGCTTCTGTTGAGATGATCCTATGGTTTCTCCTCTGGCAAATTAGTTTTGTGGGTTTTGTTTGTTTTTGTTTTATGTCAACCAATCCTGTATTCCTGTAATAAAAATTCCACTTGGTTATTAACGTATTATCCATTTTATATTGCTGGGTTCAATTTGTTAATATTTTGTTTAGGACTTTTGCCTCTATGTTCAGGAGAGAGAGTGGTCTGTCATTTTCTTTCTTGCCTTGTCCTTGGGTTTTGGTGTCATAAAATGAGATGGGGAGACATTCCCACTTTCTGTTTCCTGAGTGTAAGATTGGTATATCTTTCTTAGATGTTTGGAAGAATTCACCAGTGAAGTCATCTGAGACTGTAATTTTCTTTGTGAAAAGATTTTTAATTACAGATTCAATTTAATGGACATAGAGCTATTCGGGTTTTCTATTAATTATGTCAATTTTAGTAAGTGGTGTGTTTCAAGGATTTTATCCATTTCATCTAAGTTGTCAAATTTATCAGTCTTATAAATTGTTCATAGTATATACTCTTTTCAAGATCTGAGAGATCTACAGTGATGCCCACCTTTCATTCCTGATAATTAGCAATTTGTTTTCTATTCTTCATCAGTCATGCTGTGGGTTTATCAGTTTCATTACTATTTAAAAGAACTAACTCTTGGCATTGTTGATTTTTGTCTGCTTTCCATTTCATTGATTCTGCTCTTTTATTATTTCCTTCCATTTTCTTTGGGTTTAATTTGCACTTTTTATTTTTTAAATTTTATTACTTGGCTGCGTCAGGTCTTTGTTGTGGCGCGCAGGCTCCAGAGCACGTGGGCTCAGTAGTTGTGGCGCAGGGACTTAGTTGCCCCACAGCATGTGGCTGGCGTCAGCTCCCTGACCAGGGATCGAACCTGCATCCCCTGCATTAGAAGGTGAATTCTTAACCACTGGACCACCACGGAAGTCCCTAATTTGTGGTTCTTTTCCTAGCTTCTTGTGATGAACACTTGGATCACTGAGGTTTAACCTCTCTTCATTTCCAATATATGCCTTTGGAGCTAATACATTCCCCCTAATCACTGCTTTAGCTGCATTCCATAATTTTTAGCAAGTTGTATTTTCATTTTTAACTCAGTTCAGAATACTTTCTAATCTCCATTGCGTTTATTTTTCCCATGGGTCATTTAGAACTGTGTTGGGAATTTAGTAGTTATCGTTCTGTTATTGAGTTGTGGTTTAATTTCACTGTGGTCAGTGATCATGAATTCAATGATTAGGTTCTTTGGAGTATGTTGTGACTTGATTTATGGTCCACAGATTTGTCTCTTTTGGAAGCATTCCATGTACACCTGAAAAGAATTATAGTTAACTTTCCTTGGGTGTAATTTAGGTTCTACATATGAAATTAGGCCAAGTAGATAGGTTTAATCTTCTGTATCCTTACTGACTTTTTTCCCTGCTTCTATCAGTTACTGAGAAAGGTATGCTAAAATCTCCAACGATGATTATGCATTTGTCTAGTTCTTTTGCTTTATATTATTAGCTCTACACAAATTTAGGTATATTGTATATTCCTGATAAATTCACCCTTTTATTATGCACTGTTGCTCTATATTTCTGGTAATATTTTTTGTCTTAAAAGTCCACTGTGTCTGATTATCACTCTCATTTTCTTGGTTAATGTTGGCATAAGTGTATCTTTTCTAATGAGCACACAGGTGAGACTTTCATCCAGTAAGACAGTCACTGTCTTTCAATCAGAGTGTTTGGTCTGTTTATTTTTTTAACATCTTTATTGGAGTGTAATTGCTCTACAATGGTGTGTTAGTTTCTGCCATATAACAAAGTGAATCAGTTATACATATATCCCCATATTTCTATCTCCTCCCTCTTGCGTCTCCCACCCTCCCTATCCCACCGTCCATTTATTTTAATGTAATTACTGATACAGTTGGTTAAGTCTACCATCTTCCAGCTGCTCTTTGTCTCGTCTCTCCTTTATCCCTTTGGTTCTCCTAACTTGTCTTGCTTTGGATTAATAAAAACATTTTTCTGTTCTATTAACCTTCTAATTAGATATTTTCATTACTTCTTTAGTGGTTACCCTAGAGATTATGCTTCCTTAGTTCATTAGTCCACCACAAATCAATGCAAAAACCCTACACTTGTATAAGTTCATTAAACACTCCCGTCCCTCACCTAGAAAGTTCTTGTGGTCACGTTTGCATGTTTTAAAACCCTCAAGACATTATTGGGGGTTTTTGTTGTTGTTGTTCTTTTGCTGCGTTGGGTCTTTGTTGCTGCACATGGCCTTTCTCTAGTTGCGGCGAGCGGGGGCCGCTCTTGGTTGCGGTGCGCGGGCTCCTCACTGCAGTGTCTTCTCTTGTTGCAGAGCACGGGCTCTAGGCGTGCGGGCTTTAGTAGTTGTGGCACGCAGGCTCAGTAATTGTGGCTCGCGGGCTCTAGAGCGCAGGCTCAGTAGTTGTGGCGCACGGGCTTAGTTGCTCCACGGCATGTGGGATCTTCCCGGACCAGGGCTCGAACCCATGTCCCCTGCATTGGCAGGCAGATTCTTAACCACTGCGCCACCAGGGAAGTCCCAACATTATTGTTTTAAACAGTCAATATTCATTCATATCTACTCATTCCCATGCTCTTTTTTTAAAAAAATATTTATTTATTTGGTTGTGCCAGGTCTTAGTCGCAGGCTCCTTAGTTGTAGCTTGCCAGCTCCTTAGTTGCGGCACGTGGGCTCCGTAGTTGTGGCATGCGAACTCTTAGTTTCAGCATGCATGCGGGATCTAGTTCCCTGACCAGGGATCAAACCCGGGCCCCCTACATTGGAAGCATGGAGTCTTAACCACTATGCCAGCAGGGAAGTCCCCATTCCCATGCTCTTCATTCCTTTCTATGTTTGTTTTTATCCAGAATCATTTCCCTCTAGCCTGAGTAATTTCCACAGTATACTTTTTTCTTGTCCTACAATCTGCTGGATATAAATTTTTGTTAGCTTGTACTTGTGTGAATATATCTGTGTGTGTGCGTGAATATATCTTCATTATGCCTTTTTTCCCATATGTCTAGTATTTTTTACTGTGTATTGGACTGTGGTTAATATAGTACAAGGTCCTGGCTCCGAAGAAAGCCGGATTTTGTTCCAACAGGCCAGTGAATTACTGGTTGGCTGCCTGGAAGAGCAGGGCTGTTTTGATTTGGCCCTAAGATGTCAACTTTACTCCTAAAATGTGGCCCTTTGAGGGTTTCAAAGGAAAACCAAGGTTTTCCAGCCCCTCTAACCCCAAGGGACTCAACTTCGGAACTGCCACCCTATGGTGGACAGCCGCTGGGAGCTCTCCTCAGCACATCCTGCCCTCCAGCCGCTGTTCCTGCCCCAGGATTCTTGGAGTCTTACGCTAAGCTCGCACAGTTCAGGGGTCAGCCAAGGATTTGAGGGCTCCCCCTTCTGCAGCTCCCTTCTCTCCGGGAGGTCCCCATCTATTTCCAAACTCCTCCAACTCCTCAGGACAGTGAGACGGAGGCTTCCTGTGACGTTCTAGCACCCACGCCGCAGCGACTGATCCCTTCCAGTCGGGCTCCTGGAAAGTGGGGTGCGCGGGGATCCTACAGAGGAGTTGACGCCTGAACTACAACTGGAGGAGGACCTACTTAGCCAGCGGAGAGGGTGAGCAAGTGTTCCAGGCAGGAGGGACAGCACATGCACCCAATGCTGGCCCTTCACCGTGCCGGCAGCTCCTGCACGTTGGGAAGTAGAATGTGGGCTCAGGAGCCAGATGGCCTGGGTTTACATCCTAGCTTTGTCCCCTGCTACTGTGATCTTGGGCAAGTGACCTTACCCCTCTGTGCCTCATGTTCCACACCTGTGTTGAGGATGATCGATAGAAGTACTTACCTCCTGCGACCGTTCTGAAGGTTAACTTGAGTCACACAGCCCTGACCCCACCAGGACTATGCACGCAGTCCTTGCCCTGCAAGCCTCTCTCTTGCCTTCGCCAGGCGCCTGGTTCCTCCCGCCTCACCCCCAGCGCTTCACATCCTGGCTGGAGCTAAAACAGGCCGACGGCAGAGTGCTGGGCAGGCTGGCCTCCCGCTGACCACCCCCTCGGGATGCCCTAACAAACAAACAGGTGACAAACAGTAAGAAAGTGTGTTTCTCCTCCCCGGCTGGTGTAACTCAGGCCCAGATGGAAGTGGTGCCGGGTGCCTGCACCCCAGCCCCCAGCGCACACTCGCAGCAGTCGCTGTAGCAAGTGCATTTATTACAAAAATAAGTAATGTGACATAAACACGTTTAAGTTCCGGATATGCAGCACCCACTCTTGCAGTGCAGCCTTATTTCGGCGCAGGCACAGTGCTCAGCTGTGCACGCCTCCTGGTGGGCGTGGGCGCACTTCCCACGGGCAGCCACCTTGTCCCAGTGACCTGCAGCATCCCCAGGTGCGGCTGGGACAGGTCTGTCCTGCGGGCCCGGGAGAACCCCGCGCCATGTCTCGCACGGCCTCAGCCTGACTGACAGCTTCGGACGTCAAACTCCACACCAGAGGCGAGGCTGAGCCCTCCTGGGCACGAATGCTCCCAACCCCACCTCTCCCTCCAGCCCCACCGGAAGTGCCCCCTGACCCAAGGGGGACCAAGGGGAAGGCTCAGAAGCACCCCCAGCCTGTTCTGGGGGCCCCGCGTCTCGCTGCTGCGTGCTGGGAGCACCCCCGGGCCCCGGGCCGCCGGCCAGCAGGGCTCACTGGCAGCAGTCGGCCACGTGCCGGAAGAGCTCCTCCCCCTGCTCGTCGCTGAAGCACTGCAGGCAGTGAGGGCACTGCAGGTCCCCCTGGCCTCTCTGGGTCGCTCCGGGGCTCCCGGCCTCTGCGGGGAGTTCTGGCCGCTGGGATCCCGTCCCAGGCCTCCAGCCACCGGGTGCCACGAGCTCCGAAGCGTCAGTCTCTAAGTACCCGGGAGTTTTGCCCCCAGTATGAACCCGGCAAGAGCCTGGCTCTCGAGGATCCTGGAAAAAAGGCAAAGGGTCAGCTTACGAGGCTGGCCTCGGGCTCCAGCAACTAGAGATACACCTGCTGCACAGTGGGACGTGCACCTTCGCTCTGCCTGCTGCTGGGGCCCAAATGAGGACGTGCTCCGTGAACAGCCTCCTGCCTGTGCTCACAGAGGAACAGGCCCGAGCTGGGGGGGTGGGGGGCGGCACTCCCCCCAACCCCCGCCGCAGCCCCAGCAGACTCACCCCACACGCCGCCGTGCAGAGAGGGAGCCTGGCAAACTGCGTCCCTCCTGGGTGGGTGGGTGGGGGGGTCTCTGGAGGCAGCAGGGGTGCCCGTGGCACGGCCGATATGATCGCCCCCGACGTCAGCCCCGAAGCGCCGTGACCCCCAGTGCTCATCACGCCTCGTGTGGGAGCCGCAGCCCAGGCGGCGGGACCCTGGCTCCTGGCCCACAGCTTCACCACCGCCCGCCCCGGGGTGTCGCCCAGGGGCCGAGCAGTGCTCCCAAAGCTCGACGGCCACAGGCCGCAGCTGAAAGGGGCTCAGAGGCCACTCGGTGCACAGGCCCCGGGCCTCGGCAGGCCGGGCCACCCTTCTGTCCACCAGTGGGGTCCACAGCCACGCAGGATGGGGCACTGAGGATGGCGCCCACCAACCACGAAGGGTGGTTCCGGGGTAAGCTCGGCATCCCCGCCCTGCCAGGGTGCTAGCCCCTCAGGAGGATGTGTATCGGGTGCTCTGGGCGGAACCAGGGAGGAACAGGGAAGAGGCGTGTGGGCGCCCGGGTCCTGCAGTGAGAAACCGTCAGTTCCCACCCAGGCCCGGCCTCCCAAGAAGCACCCCCTGTGGCGGGGCGGCACGGAGCCCAGACTGAGCTGCGGGGCCTGCCCGCCTGCACGGCCCATCTCCGTGCACGGGGGCTGTGAGCTGGGGGGCGCCAGCAGACGCCTGGAGCCTCAGGGGCTGCGTGTGTGTGACAGGGCGACCAGGGTCCCTGCAGCACAGCGAGGAGGGGACACACGTGCACGAAGCTCCCAGTAGGGAGCCCGAGGCCCGGGACGCGCCCTCTGGGTGCAGGACAGGCACGACAGCCACCCCTGAGGTCACACGCCACCACGCCAACATCCTCTACAGACACACACGGTACGACAGGGAGGTTTTCTGCCACCAGGCCCCAGGCACCGGGCACCACGGCTCTGCCCGGAGCACAGAATCAGGGTCTCGGCAGACGCAGAAAGGGATTGAAACCGATGAAAGAAACACAAAGAAAACGCCCAGCCTGGACCGGGGGAGATGGGCCTCCGTTCTACCTGTTTGCAGGGTACCTGGCGCTGCAGCAAGGCCACCCGTTCCTCCAACTCCTGGATCCTACTCTGAGCCCGCTCCCGGTCAACCCTCTCCGACGTGAAGTCATCCTTGTACGCGAGGATCTGTGAGGAGACAGACACTCAACCGGTTGTCAGACGGCAGCGCCGTTTCTGCTCAGAGAAAGGCCCCCAGCGCCCCCCAGCACCCGGCCCCGGGGTGGGGGGCACCTGCTGCTCCAACATCTGCACGCGCTCCAGCGCGGCGTCCCGGGCCCTCCTCACGGCCTCCAGCTCCCGCCTCGCTTCTGCACAGTCGTTGATTTTCTCCTCCAACTGTGTGTTGAGCCGGGAGATCTCCTTCCTCATCAGCTCGGGCGGGGAGGGCCTCTCAGGCTCGAGGGGGGCCTGCAGCCCTCTCAGCTGTGCGTGGAGTCCCCTCACGTACTCATCCCTGCTGGCGTCGTAGCGCTGCCACTTGGCATTGAGGTCTTCCACCTGAGGAGGCCGGAACGCTCACGGTGGCAGCGGCTGAGAACCTGCTCTCAAGCCAACCTGAACTGTGAAGCTATTCACTAGCAACAAGGAGCAGAGTGAGTCTCCCCTTAAATGAAAGTTGCCTCAGGAGACCTCCCTGGTGGCACAGTGGTTAAGGATCCGCCTGCCAACGCAGGGGACACGGGTTCGAGCCCTGGTCCGGGAAGATCCCACGTGCCGCGGAGCAACTAAGCCCATGAACCACAACTACTGAAGCCTGCGCGCCTAGAGCCCGTGCTCCGCAACAAGAGAAGCCACAGCAATGAGAAGCCCGCGCACTGCAACGAAGACCCAGCGCAGCCAAAACTAAATACATTAGTTAATTAATTTTAAAAAAATAAAAGGAATGAAGGCCAAAAAAAAAGTCTCAGTTTGCTCTGTGCAGAGGGGACACTAGGACGTGGCAACAATGGCCACAAACAACTGCCGTAGACAGAAGCAGACTTGCTACAATTTCCCACCGTAAAAGCTGTACTTGACAGTAATTCTTGTACCTCATTTATCCACATGTGAATTAACTTGGGGCCGGAGAATGACAGGCGTGTTCTACGTGTCCTTTCAGGCAAATATGTCGGGCCTACAGGGACTGCGCACATCAGCCGGAGTGGCCTGAGGGCAGGGGCAACCCCTGGGCACAGCCGAGGAGAGGACCCTCATCTGCGGGCCGTGAGGGGAAGTTCTTCCCGAGGGGCATCTAACAGACACTCACGTGAGTCACCTTCTGCTTCAACAGTCGATTCTCCTCCTGTAACTTCGCAACAACCGCGTGGACAGAGCCGTCCCCATCTGCACACGCTGGCTGCATAAGAAAGGGACGGAGAGCAGACACCGTGTCACCGAATGTGACTGTCGTGTGCGGCAAGAGGGTAGGAAGCCACACCTGGAGACTGAGGGTGCAGATGGTCACTGCAGCCCGCACTGCGGCAGGTGGGACGTGCCCCTTCCCGAGGGTGGGGGAGGGGTGGTCCTCGCCCCGCCCGAGCCCACCCCACGCTGGGGCCAAGCCTTGCTCAATCTTCTCATGCCTGAGACTTTCCATCATCACGGGAGTCGGGAGGGCAGGAAGCTTAATCTCACCGTCCAGAGAACCAGAGAACCTTCCAGCCCAGGGCCACAGGGCCGCCAGGAGCAGGCCCGGCCAGGGACCTGGCTCCCTCCCTCTGGGCCCACCACACTGTCGTGTCACGTCACGCAAGCAGGGTTGACCTCAGTGATTCTGTACACGGCAGTCCACCCGTGCCTCACTCGGGGTCTTGGGACTCATGCCTGGAAACCCACGTGCCAAACCAGCCCTAACGGCGGTGGGCAGAGCTAGCCGAAAAGTCCATCTGAATCCTAGGAATCCAGTGCATTTAACAGTACGGTGGGCTGTATGCTGGTGCCAGTACTTTTGAGAATTCCCCTCGAATGACAAGGGAACTACACGTCCTAACCCAGCGGGCACCGGGAAACCCCGGTGACTCAGCCGAGTCCAGGGCTGAGAAGTGACGCGGATGTAGAGCCTGTTAAGAGCTCCGGCCCCACCCCTGCCCGGGCCAAACACAACGTGCGGCTGTGTTCAAATCCCCAGAGGGAAATGACACAGTGACTCAAAATCCCAGAGTCACAGCCTGCCCCCAGAGAGCACTGTGGTATCTGAAATGTGCCTGTGTGCTTTCTGAGGTTCCCTTTTCGTGGAATCCACCCGCGGAGACGGGCAGTTCTCAGACCGGTTCTCAGACCAAGGTTCTCCCCAGCGGGCTTCCCAGTGGAGCTGCTGCTAAGGGGCTGGAGGGCCTGTCCCCGCCTCCCCCGCGTTTCTGAGTCAGCCTGGTTGCAGCCCCTGAGGATCAGAGAACTGCCTAGAAAAGAGTAATCTGGGCTGGGCGGGGCAGGGTGTGCACTGCGTGGAATCAGACAGGCAGGGAAGGCAGCCTCGCCCCGTGCTCCCAACACCCCCAGCCAGGAGCCCCCTGATCTCCCAGGTAGGGAATTCCTGATGCTGAAACCACACTGTCCCCTCCCCGACCAGACCGCACACACAGCCACAGCCCAGCTCCACGCAGTCCTGTAGGCCGCCTGCCCCTGACCCCGGGCCCCCCCGGCCCCGCCCCCTGCCCGGCTCCCTCCCTGCTGGCCCCACCCTGCCTACGGCCTGGCCAGGGGTCACAGCGCCAGGTACACAGAAGGGCTCCGTGTCCTCCCTTCACTGCAGGAGGGCCCCGGCGAGGCCAGCCCTGCTGAGACACATGGAGCCCTCCCCCGCCCCGGCCCGCCCAGCAGATTCCTCACCACCTGCGGCCTTTGGAGGCGCTGCCCCTCGCCCGCCTGCACGCGTGCCAGCACCTGCTCAGGACACCCCTCCCGCCCCTGCTCTGACTGCTTCGTCCTCAGCGAAGGCTGATGAGACCACAGTGCCATCTCCCCACGAGGACCAGGGTCACCTGCAGGTCTGGGGGTGGCAGCTGGTGACGCAGGCCACCTGCTTCCCTGTCACGTTCTGCACCTCCCACCGTGCTAGAAGAAATCCCCGGATGGGCGGGCTTTGCTGCAACCCTCACTATGGAGAGCAGGGGGGGCCCTGGGCGCCCCTCGACCTCCATGACGGCTGAGGGATCCTGAGCGCGAGACGAGGCCTCCTGCTGCACCTCGGTCCGCACCGTGGCGTGCTGACACCGCAGCCTACCTCGGGGCTCCTCTCCCCCGCGTCCCCCTTTGCGCGCTGGCGTGCATCCAGACACTCGGCCAGGTGCTGGCACATGTGGGCGGTGGCGGCCAGCGTCCTGCGCAGCTGATGCGTCTCGTCGGCCAGGGAGCGGCACAGGATGTCGCTGGCAGCCGGGGCCCGCCCCTTCTGGGCCGCGCCTCTCCTCAGCAGGGCCACTTCCTTCTGCTCCCGCTCCGGCTGGCTCATCAGCTGCTTCGTCTCCCTCTCTTTTTCTTCTAGTTGCTCGGAAAGTCTCTCGATTTCCTAAGGGGCAGATTTAAAAGCACAGTTGATTTGACTATAAGAAGCAATATCAGGAACAAACATTCCTAGAGCAGAAGTCCAGCACGGACACCCATCAGGAGGTGATAAACGCGCTCATTTGGAGGTTGGCTTCTGAACGAATAATTAACTTTGGAGTTTTCAGCCCATAAAGTTCTAACTGAAACTTCATCTAAAATTCTATTTTCATGAGCAAATTCATAATGTTAGATCTTACATCATCAAATTACTAAGTGCGGCAATTCCAAATACTTCTTGATGAGAAGGGTAGAAACTCCACTGCAGCGGGTAGCCCCCCAAAAGATATGCCCACGCCCTAACCCCCGATACTTGGGAATGTGACTTTACTTAGAATTAGGGTCTGTGAAGATGCACTGAGCTAAAATGAAGTCATACTGGATTAGAATAGACCCTAATCCAATGACTGGTGTCCTCATAAGAAGAAGGAAACATGGACACAGATACAGAAGACGGCCACATGTCGACAGAGGCAGAGACTGGAGTGATGTGTCCGCAAGGCAAAGAAAACCAGGGATGCCGACAGCCACCGGAAGCCGAGAGACAAAAAGAAGGCCCCTCCCCCAGAGCCTCGGAGGGAGCACATCTCTGCCAGCGACACCCTGATCTGGGGCTTCCGGCCTCTAGAACACCGAGAGATGAAGCATCTGCTGTTGTGAACCACCCAGTTTATGGTACTTTGTTACAGCAGTTCTAGGAAACTAAGATACCCAACCCCACTTAATTTTTTTTAAAAAGTCCTTAAAATTACAATTTACTTTAAACCCAGCCTTAGTTTTGTGCTTTCCCATTTTCAAAGTAATCACCAGCATAAACAGTACATAAGAGGGGTGAAGCAGGATGAACCAGTCCATCCTACAAATGAAAAAACAGCTTCAGAAAAGTCAGGGTTGAGCCTGAGCTCCACGTGAGGAAGTGGCAGGAGAAGGATCTGGGCTCCACTCAGGGAGGCGCTCAAGCTCACCTCCTGCGTGCTCACGAGGAGGGATGGACCCCAGGAACCGAGAAGCTTCTTAGCACAGTGGAATGGAATACAGGGCCAACATTACTAACGGAACCCTGAATTACTACTCTCTTACCTGCTTTAAAATGAAAACATGTGCATGGTTATAAAAAATTCAAACATACAGAAGGAAAGCAAATGAAAACTTCAATTCCTTTCTCCCAGCAGCTCCTCTGCCCCCAGCTTCACTCGCCAGAGGCAACTACTCACTATTTGGGCACGGACCTTTCCAGAGTGTTTATAAGCATCTATAACACACGTACTTTTACACAGACGGATGCTACAACACGCTTTTCTCCTCCTCAGCAATATACCTTATTCCACAGCAGCACAGAACCTGCCTTGTTCTTTTCAACCACAGCCTGGAGCTTCACGACAGATTCCAGATTTACTGAACACACACCTCCAGCTGGCAGACATGTGGCTGCTTCCTTGTGCCCTTATGCAAATACAGCCACGGGATAAATGCCCAGAGGTCACATGGCTGGGTTAAGACTGGGGTTAAGAAATAATTCGTGGGGTGGACCTAGAGATGATCATACTAAATAAAGTCAGAAAGAGAAAGACAAATACCATATCATACCACTTTATATGTGGAATCTAAAATATGGCACAAATGAACTTATCTACGAAACAGAAACAGACCCACAGACGTAGAGAGCAGACTTGTGGTGGCCAAGGGGGAGGGATGGATTGGGAGTTTGGGATTAGCAGGTGCACATTATTATATAGAGAATGGGTAAACAACCAGGTCCTACTGTATAGCACAGGGAACTATATTCGATATCCTGTGACAAACCGTAATGAAAGAGAATACAAAAAAGAATGTATAGATGCATGTGTGTGTGTCACTGAATCACTTTGCTGTATAGTGGAAATTAATGCAACATTGTAAATTAACTATACCTCAACAAAATAAATTAATAAAACAACAAGTGGTGGATCTCAGGAACACAGCCAGTCTCCGGGTCCCAGCCCGGCTCCCTGGGCCCGCACGCATCCACGAGGCAAGGGCCGCTCCCCGCGCTCCTGCACCCAGACACCCCGTGCACCTGTGATAACCAATCCATGGATAAGCCCAGCGTGTGACCGAACCACTCCAGCCAGGTGACCCAGAAATCATTCCGGAAACCTCTCCCTCTCTCAGGAATTTTTTTTTTGGCCGCACTGTGTAGCTTGCGGGATCTCAGTTCCCCAACCAGGGATCGAACCCAGGCACTTGGCAGTGAGAGCGCCGGGTCCTAACCACTGGACCGCCAGGGAACTCCCTCAGGGAATGTGTAAGATTCCTCTCCTTCCCATTTTCCTTGGACTTCGCTCTAGAAATGAACAGAAAGAGAGGAAAGAAGAAAAACTGCAGTAAGAGTGACCGGTTTGGCTCTCTTAGCAAAGGCCTAGAGGAAGAGGCTGTTCTAGATCTGCACTTCACAACAGGGACTCAAAACAGGAAAGAGCAGAGGCCTGGCAGATGGCGAGGCAGACCGTGAGGGCGGCGGGGGAGATGAGGAGGTCAGGCCCCGGCAAGTGGGAAATGTCCACCACTGAGTGCGGAAGAAGTAGCAGGACTGGTGATGACGGGTGTGACACATCACTGGGAATGAGCCTGTCAACTGGGACTTCCGCTCCAAGGCGTGTGGCGCTGGCACTCCATCATCACGCCATCACACCTCCCTGCCCTCGACTCACAGATGTCACAATCTCAGGGGTACCAGTCAAGCCAGGTGAGACCCACTCTTGGAAGGTCATTACTTTCATTTTTCCACCTTTTGGCCCCGACGACCTCACCCCTGAACCAAAGGAGGAGAAGAGGCGTCTCTCTGCAAGCTGGCCGGTCGGCATCCATACCTCCTCCCAGCAGACGGCCCTTCGGCGCCAGGCTGCACCTGCAGGACTGGGAAGGGGGCGCTGGGGGCCACCACGCGTGGCCTTCTGAGCCTGTCCACATAGCTGGGGCTGCCGGCTGGTGCAAAGTCACTTGGTCTGGGTGAAGCCACGTCCACACAGTGCGATGGGGCATTCACAGAGCTGAGAACCAACTACAGCCTTCTTAGCATAAAATACCATAAACAGGAAAAAGAACACCAAACCCCAACGAAAGCTCAGGCTCTCACTGCTGATTGTTTCCTGGCCTTGGATTTATTTGTTCTCTTTAAAAACTGGCCGCTTCTGAAGGCAGTGCCAGCTGGTCAAGGCCCATGTCCCACGTCCTTACCATGGAAAACGCAGCAGGAGCCCCTCCCTCCAGTGTCAAAGATGCCAGGCCCGCCACGGCCCACCCTTCGCCTGGACTTGTCTCCCCCTGCCAGCATCACAGCTCTGGGGTGGCCTTGTCACTACTGGTGGGATAGACACGCCACACTCCCCCGAGCTGGACCTAGTCGCCCTCCACAGTGGCTCAGAAGTGTACCTGGAGTAGACACGGATGGTAAAGAGAGACCTGCCCTGAGAGTGGACTTTCACTACATTTTAGAGTTATTCAAATCAAAAGCTGTGATTTCAGGGCTTCCCTGGTGGCGCAGTGGTTGAGAGTCCGCCTGCCGATGCAGGGGACACGGGTTCGTGCCCTGGTCCGGGAAGATCCCACATGCCGCGGAGCGGCTGGGCCCGTGAGCCATGGCTGCTGAGCCTGCGTGTCCGGAGCCTGTGCTCCGCAACGGGAGAGGCCACAACAGTGAGAGGTCCGCGTACCGCAAAAAAAAAAAAAAAAAAAAAAAAAGGAGGCATAGCCTCTTGGACTTCATCCCTTTATTAGTCTGCTCGGGCTGCCGTAACAAAGTCCACAACCTAGGTAACTTAAAACAACAGACATGTATCCTCTCACAGGCTAGAGGTCCAAAATCCAGGTGTCAGCAGGCCATGTGCCTTCCGGGACTCTAGGGAAGAATGCTTCCTCGTCTCTTCCAGCTTCTGCTGGTTGCTGGTAACCCTGGGCTTGTAGATGCCTCCCTCCAATCTCTGCCCCCAACTTCACATGGCTGTCTTATAAGGACACCAGTCACTGGATTAGGGTCCACCCCAGGCCAGTAGGACTTCATTTAAATTTATTACCCCTGCAAAGACCCTACTTCCAAATAAGGTCATAATCACAGGCTCCAGGTGGAAAGGAATCTGGGGGAGACACTCTCCAGCCCAGCACAGTCCTCTCCTCTCTCCTCCCCGGGCAGCTCTCAGTGGCTGGCCATGTGCAGACTGCAGCAGCAGCTGAAGGGGGAGTAAGATAACAGGGGCAAGCAGGGAATTTAAGAAAAGTCAATTCACTGGGCCTTCACCACAAGTGCCATGCGCTGAAGGTGTAGCAGGGGAGGCACTGATGAGGACGCAGCACACCTCCTCCCCACTGGAAGAGTGCAGGGGGGGGCAGGCAAACAGGTAGGACAAAAACGAGCACGGCCTGGAAGGTTCTGGGAATATGGCAGAGGAGGGAGCACCGGGAATCTTCTCCTCACCTGAAAAACAGTGCACTGGCAGAAATCTGTCTAGTGTGACTGTTTTGGATCTCAAGTCCTAAAGACTTGCAACTTCCATCTGAGCACTTGGACAGTAAATTGAGGTTAATTTCAGTCAATTTCAGCTCTTCCTACAGTAGCAGCTACCCATCCCACCCCTAGCCATGCCACTGGAGGCCATACACCTGTTTCTGGAACAGCCTACACACAGCTTGCAGGAGCCAAGGTGGGCAAAAAAGACCCTGTCCTCCAAATACTGGGTATCTGCTCTGACCTCTGCGTCCCACTTCCGATCACAGAGGTGTGGCCAAACAGGCAGGTGGCCATTGTTGCACCTCCCCCATTGCTATAGGACCCTCCCCCTCCAACTGAAGTGCTACTGGATTTAATGGGCCAGTGCCCTTTCCTTCCCCTTTTAATTTTTCTTTTTCTGCTTCAGGGAGCCAGACATTAAAGATTATGATATTCAAAAGCAACTACATAAAAGGGGAAAACTTGAAAGTGACCACACATTCCCAGTTACAGGCTGAGAAAACCTTAATTTATGCCTCAGGCTGATCCTTGGTACAGAGACGATCTACAACAACCAAAGAAAAACAAAAACAGCAAATCCTAGGCAAGGAGAGTAATCTGATTTCCAGAGATACCACATTACTAGATCCAAACGTCCAGTTTTATTTATTTATTTTAGATGTTGGGGGTAGGAGTTTATTAATTAATTTATCTATTTTTGCTGTGTTGGGTCTTCGTTTCTGTGCGAGGGCTCTCTCTAGTTGTGGCAAGCAGGGGCCACTCTCCATCGCGGTGCATGGGCCTCTCACTATCGCGGCCTCTCTTGTTGCGGAGCACAGGCTCCAGACGTGCAGGCTCAGTAGTTGTGGCTCTCGGGCCTAGTTGCTCCGCGGCATGTGGGATCCTCCCAGACCAGGGCTCGAACCCATGTCCCCTGCATTAGCAGGCAGGTTCTCAACCACTGTGCCACCAGGGAAGCACCCAAATGTCCAGTTTTAAACAAACAACAACAAAAAAAGCACAAGGCACTCAAAGACACAGGAAAATATGGCCCATTCAAAGGAAAAACTAAAACAGAAGCTGTCCCTGAAAAAGACCTGATGGTGGATCTTCTAGACAAGGACTCTAAAACAACCATGTTAAAGACGCTCAGAAAACTAAAAGAAGATATGGAGAAAGTCAAGAAAGCAAGGTAGGAATAAAATGGAAATACAAGTAAAGAAATAGAAAACCTAAAAAGAAACCAAAAAAATTGTGGAGCTAAAAAGTACATTAACTGAAATTTTAAAATTCACTGGAGGTACTCAAAGGCAGATTTGATCAGTAGAAGAATCAGCAAACTTGAAAACAGGACAATGAAAATTATCAAGATTCAAGGAAAGTAAACAGAGCCTAAGGGTCCTGTGGGACACCATTAAACAGACCAACATACACATTGTGGGAGTCCCAGAAGGAGAAGCGAGAGAGAGAGGGGTAGAAAGAATACTTGAAGAAATAATGGCTGGGGCTTCCCTGGTGGCGCAGTGGTTAAGAATCCGTCTGCCAATGCAGGGGACATGGGTTCAAGCCCTGGTCCGGGAAGATCCCACATGCCACAGAGCAACTAAGCCCATGCGCCTGCACTCTAGAGCCTGTGAGCCACAACTACTGAGCCCATGCACTTAGAGCCTGTGCTCCACAACAAGAAGCCACAGCAATGAGAAGCCTGTGCACTGCAATGAAGACACAACACAGAAATACATATAAATAAATAAGTAAGTAAGAAATAATGGTTGAAAACTTCCCAAATGTGATGAAAGATATGAATCTAAACATCCAAGAAGCTCAATAAACTCTAAGTATGATGAAGTCAAAAAGACCAAGACACATTATAATCAAACTTTAGAAAGCAAAAGATAAAAAGAGGAATCTTGAAAGAAGAGAGAAGCAACATGTCACATAGAAGAAATCCTTAATATGATTAGCAGATTTCTCATCAGACACTTTGGAAGCCAGAGGCAGTGGGCCTATATATTCAAGTGCTAAAAGAAAAAAAAACAGCTGGGGACTGCCCTAGTGGTCCAGTGGTTAAGAATCTGCCTTCCAATGCAGGGGACACAGGTTCGATACCTGGTCAGGGGACTAAGAACCCACATGCCGTGGGGCAACTAAGCCCACGCGCGGCAACTACTGAGCCCATGTACTCTAGAGCCTGTGTGCCACAACTGGAGAGCCCACGTGCCACAACTACTGAGCCCACGCACTCTGGAGCCCGTGCACCACAACTAGGGAGAAGTCCATGTACTGCAACTAGAGAAACCCGCACGTCGCAACTAGAGAAGCCTGCACGTCACAACTAGAGAAGCCCATGCACTGCAACAAAAGATCCTGCATGCTGCAACAAAGATCCCACGTGCTCCAACTAAGACCTGATGCAGCCAAATAAAATAAATAAATAAATAAATAAATACTTTAAAAAAGAAAAAATACTGTCAACCAAGAATCCTATATCCAGGCCTTCCCTGGTGGCGCAGTGGTTGAGAATCTACCTGCCAATGCTGGGGATACGGGTTCGAGCCCTGGTCTGGGAAGATCCCACATGCCACAGAGCAACTGGGCCCGTGAGCCACAACTACTGAGCCTGCACATCTGGAGCCTGTGCTCCGCAACAAGAGAGGCCACGACAGTGAGAGGCCCGCGCACCGCGATGAAGAGTGGCCCCTGCTTGCCACAACTAGAGAAAGCCATCGCACAGGAACAAAGACCCAACACAGCCAGAAAGAAAGAAAGAAAGAATCCTATATCCAGCAAAACTGTCTTTCAAAAGCAAGGGAGAAATTAAGACATTCCCACATAAACCAAAGCTGAGGGAGTTTGTTACCACTAGACCTACCCTGCAAAAAATGCTCAAGGGAGTCCTGTAGCGTGAAATGAAATGACACTAACTCAAAGCACAGTAACTCAAAGCTATATGAAGAAATAAAGATGTCAATAAAGGTAAAGACTTGGGCAATTATAAAAGCTAGTATTATTGTAACAACAGTTTATAACTCTTCTTTTTTGTTTTCCACATGATTTAAGAGACTAATATAAATATATATTTTTTAAATTTTTAGTCTACAAGTTAGTATTACTGTAATTTTGATTTGTAACTCCACACGTTATTTCCTACATAATTTAGAAGACTAATGCATTTAAAAGATTAATTTATGTTTGAGGGCACACAATGTATGAAGATTTAATTCTGTGACATCAACAACCAAAAGGGGTGGGGTTTAGCTATAAGGGAGCAGGGGTTTTGTATGTTATTGAAGTTAAGCTGGTATAAATTCAAATTAGAGTGTTACAACTTTCGGATGTTAAACGTAATTCACATGGTAAACACAAAGAAAATAGTTACAGAATATACCCACAAAAAAATGAGAAAGGAATTTAAATATTTCACAATTTAAAAAATCAAACCTAAGACATAGTGGGGCTTCCCTGGTGGCGCAGTGGTTGAGAGTCCGCCTGCCGATGCAGGGGACACGGGTTCGTGCCCCGGTCTGGGAAGCTCCCACATGCCGCGGAGCAGCTGGGCCCATGAGCCATGGCCGCTGAGCCTGTGCGTCTGGAGCCTGTGCTCCGCAACAGGAGAGGCCACAACAGTGAGAGGCCCGCATACCAGAAAAAAAAAACAAAACATAAGACATAGTAATGCAGAAAATGAGAAACAAAAAAAGCTATAAGGTATACAGAAAACAAATAGCAAAATAACAAGTATTTCATCCATATCACTAATTAAATGTAAGTGGATTAAAATCTCCAATTAAAAGACAGAGATTGGCAGTATGGATAAAAGCATATGATCCAACTACATGCTATATACAAGAGACTCACTTTAGATCCAAAGACATATATAAATTGAAAGTAAAAGGATGGGGACTTCCCTGGTGGCACAGTGGTTAAGAATCCTCCTGCCAATGCAGGGGACGTGGGTTTGATCCCTGGTCTGGGAAGATCCCACATGCCGTGGAGCAACTAAGCCCATGCGCCACGACTATTGAGCCTGAGCTCTGAAGCCTGCAAGCTACAACTACTGAAGCCCATGCACCTAGAGCCCATGCTCCACAACAAGAGAAGCCACCACAATGAGAAGGCCATGCACTGCAACAAAGAGTAGCCCCTGCTCACCACAACTAGAGAAAAGCCCACGTGCAGCAATGAAGACCCAACGCAGCCAAAAATAAAATTTTAAAAATTTTGAAAAGAAAAAAGAAAGTAGAAGGATGGAAAAATATTTACATTCCATGCAATTAGTAACTAAAAGCGAACAGGAGTAGCTATACTAATATTAGACAAAATAGACTTTTTTTCAAAAAACGCTACAAGAGACAAAAAAGGATGTTATACATTAATAAAAGTTTTAATACAGCAAGAAAATATAACAATTATATACACTGACGTACCTAATAACAGACAGGCAAAATATATGAAGGAAAAACTGACAGAACTGAAGGGAGAAATAGACAATCCTGCAATAACAGCTGGAGACCTCAAAAGCCTACTCTCAATGATAGAACAACCAAACAGAATATACGTAAGGAAATAGAGAACTTAACACAATAAATCAATTAGATCTAACAGACATCTACAGAACGCTCTACCCAACAACATACACATTCTTCTCAAATGCACATGGGACATTTTCCAGGACAGACCATGTGTTAGGTTACATATTAAGTCTCAAAAGATTTTAAAAGACTGACATCATACAAAGTATATCCTCCCCAACCACAACAGAATGAAGTCAGAAATCAACAACAGAAGTAAAATGAAGATTCACAAAACTGTGGAAATTAGAAAACACACTCTTAAACCAATGGATCAAAGAAGAAATCACAAGGAAATTAGAAAATACTTAAAGGCAAATACTTAAAGTGAAAACACAGCATACCAATACTTGCAGGATCCAGTGAAAGCAGTGTTAAGGGGGAAATCTAAAGATATAAAACTTACGGGCTTCCCTGGTGGCGCAGTGGTTGAGAGTCCACCTGCTGATGCGGGGGACGTGAGTTCGTGTCCCAGTCCAGGAGGATCCCACATGCCGCAGAGCGGCTGGGCCTGTGAGCCATGGCCGCTGAGCCTGCACGTCCGGAGCCTGTGCTCCACGGCGGGAGAGGCCACAGCAGTGAGAGGCCCGCGTACCGCGAAAAAAAAAAAAAAATTTTATATATATATATATATATATATAAAACTTACATTTAAAAACAAGAAAAATCTCCAATCAACAACTAACTTTACAACTTAAGGAACTAGAAAAAGAAGAAAAAACTAAACTCAAAGCTAGCAAAAGGGAGGAAGAATAAAGATTTGAGCAGAGACAAATGAAATAGAGAACAGAAAAACTACTAGAGAAATCGATGAAACCAAAAGTTGGTTCTTCAAAAAGATCAGCAAAATGGATAAACCTTTAGCTAGACAGACTACAAAAAGAAATACAGAAGATTCAAATTCCTAAAATCAGAAATTCAAGTAGAGGGAATTCCCTGGCGGTCCAGCAGTTAGGACTCCACGCTTTCACTGCCCAGGGCCCGGGTTCAATCCCTGGTCAGGGAACTAAGATCCCACAAGCCACGTGGCATGGCCAAAAAAAAAAAGAAAAAGAAAAAGAAATGCAAGTAGAGACATTACTGACAATTCTACAAAAATAAAAATGATTATAAAATGAGTACTATGAACAACTGTACACCAGCAAATTGGATAACCTGGATGAAACAAATTCATAGAAACATAACACCTACCAAGACCAAATCACAGAGAAATATAAAAACTGAAAAGACCTCTAACTAGTAAGGAAATTGAATCAGTAATTAAAAATCTCCCAACAACAACAAGTCCTGGAACTGATGGCTTCACCGGTGAATTCTATCAAACATTTAAAGAAGAATTAATACCAATTCTTCCTAAGCTGTTCCAAAAAAAATGAAGAGGAAGGAACACTTCCTAACTCATTCTATGAGGCCAGCATTACCCTGAGACCAAAGCCAGACAAAGACACTACAACAAAACTACAGACCAATATCCCTTATGAATGTTGATGCAAAAATTCTCAATGAAATACTAGCGGGCAAATTCAATGGCATATTAAAAAGATTATACACCATGAACAAGTGGCATTTTTTTCACAGACTGCAAGGGTGGTTAAACATACAAAACATGATCAATGGATGTTAACTAGACTTATTGTGGTAGTCATTTCACAATATATACAAATATTGAATCAATGTGCTGTACACTTAAAACTAATATAATGTTATATGTCAATTATAGCTAAAGGAAAAAAATAGCAGTTGACGCTATGATACCGGTGTTCTGATTTGGAGACTTAAGTTGGCTTAGTTCCATACTTACACTACGTTCAGTATTTCCCCACTACACATCCCTCCAGCACTTTTACAACCTGCTTCAAGCAGTGATCATGTATGTCCATGTATGATTCCACAATTTGAGGGCAAGAATTGGATACTGATCATCTTTGCATTCCCCTAGCCTAGTGGTTAATAGAATGTGCAATTAACAACTTTATAAGGTAGTAAAGGCCATCATAATTTGCCCCCAATCTAATTTTATAGCCACTTCCTGTGTTATTCTCTACGCACTCTTCACTCTAATGACACTGAATTAACACTGCTATAGATTAACACTGCTACTGGTGCAACCCTGATAGTGTACACATCGTTGTGAAATGAATGTACTATACTTATTGGGAGAAATGGAAAAATACAACCCACGATGCCTGCTTATACATATTCCCCTTACATACGGAACATGCCCAATAAATGCAAGCTCAGTAAATAAACACCTGAGTGGCTATGGTAGGTGACATTCACATCTTCTGAGTCCCCATTATGTGCATGAGATTATTATATATACATATATACCTGTTAAATCATGTGTTCCTCACAATATCCCATACATGTGTTCTATGTCCTATTTTCCACAAAGGCAACGGATTATTTCTCCAATGTCTATTTTCTCAACTAAGATGTAAGCTTCATAAAGATAGGAATCTGCCTTTCTCAATCCTTTCTGCATTTCCAGGGCCTACCAAAACATCTGGCATACAACAGGCATTCAACAAATAACTATTGGCTGAATGAATGAATAAATAACCCTATGAGCTATGTATTATTACTTCAGTTTTACTGGTGACAAAACTAGAATACTAAATGACTTGCCCAAATTAACATGGCTAAGAAAGTGGCAGAACCAGATTTAAGTGCACAGCTTTTCAACATTCAGTGTAATATCTGCTTTTCATTGGTGCCTAATAAAGAGCCAGTTTTGTTGCCCAAAGTAGTTCTACAAACCCCTGTGAACTTCTCACAAGAAAATTTTAGCAAGCTTCATCATGGTTTCTTCTTAAAGACAGTGAAAAGGTAATACTAAATACATGACTAAGGTTATCCTTGGCTGTTTAAAAGAATAAGAGGTGCAGCATATTTATCTTCTGGGCAGCCGTATAGAAGGTTCAGAGACCAATTTTAGCAAAGTGACTAGGCCGTTCTTGAGCATCAGTTTCATTATGTATGACAGGCCTTGAATTATTTCCATCTGTACTTTGGTTCTACTTTCTAGATGTTGCAAATTGATCATGTTCTTGACATTCCTAACTTTATCATTAGAGTCTCACTTACAATATCTGAAGACAATTAGATAATTGTTGATAAATATCTAGTAAACAATAATGATAGGAGAATGAGGCCTTCTGAGGGACATGAAGCACAATTATGTGTTTGATGTTTGTTTTCTATGACTCAGCATCAATCCCTTGGAATGAAATGAAAATGATATTAGACTTTTCTAATCAGAAAATTTTTCACCAGATTTGTTCCACATAGATTTAGGTAATATACTACTCTGCTGTGGTTAAGTTCACAAACATATTTCATCAAAAAGAAAAAAAGGAAGGGAGGGAGGAAGGGAGGGATTGTTCAGTGTAATACACTACATTAACAGAATGACGGGGGAAAAACACATGATCATATCAATTGATGCAGAAAGGCATTTGACAAAATTCAACACTTTTTCATAATAAAAACACACAACAAACTAGGAACAGAAGTAAACTACCTCCACATAACAAAAGCCATAAGAAAAACCCATAGCAAATATCATACCCCGTGGTAAAAGACTGAAAGCTTTTCCTCTAAGATCAAGAACAAGACAAGGAGGACTTCCACTGGAGGGGGCATGGGTTCAATCCCTGGTCAGGGAACTAAGATCCTGCATGGCGCAGCTGGGGAAAAAAAAGAACAAGAAAAGGATATTGGCTTTCATCACTTCTATTCAACATAGCCCTGGAAGTTCTAGCCAGAGCAATTAGGCAAGAAAAAGAAATAAAACACATCCAAATAAGAAAGGAAGTAAAACAGTATCTGTTTTCAGATGATATGCTCTTACATGTAGAAAACTCTTAAGATTACACACACACACACACACACACACACACACACACACACAAAAACCTGTTGGAGAGAATAAATGAATTCAGCAATTGAGCAGAATACAAATCAACACATGAAAAACAGTTGTATTTCTATACAGTAACAATGAAGAATCTGCAAAAGAAATCACAAAAACAATTCTACTTACAATAGCATCAAAAAGAATAAAACACTTAGGAATTAATTTAATCAAGGAGGTGAAAGACTCGTACAATGAAAACTATGAAATACTACTAAAAGGAATTAAAGAAAACATAAATAAATAGAAACATATCCCATGTTCACAGATTGGAAAACTTAATATTGTTAAGATGTCAATATTATTCAAAGTGATCTACAAAGTCAATGCAATCCCTATCAAAATCCCAGGGAATTCTCTGGTGGTCCAGTGGTTAGGACTTGGCGTTTTTCACTGCCGTGGCCCAGGTTCAATTCCTGGTTGGGGAACTAAGATCCCACAAGCTGTGCAGTGCAGCCAAAAAAAAACCCCAAAAACAAAAACAAAACAAAAGCTCAATTTTTTTGCAGAAATAGAAGAACTCATCCTAAAATTCATATGGAATCTCAAGGGACCCCAAATAGCCAAAACAATCTTAGAAGGAAAAAAAACAAAAAAAAGAACAAAGCTGAAAGACTCACATTTCCTAATTTCAAAACTTCTACAAAGCCACAGTAATCAAAACACTGTGGCACTGACATAAAGACAAACATACAGACCAGAGAGACAGAATAGAGAGCCCAGAAATAAACCCTTGCATAGATAGTCAAATGGTTTTGACAAGGGTACCAAGACGATTCAGTGGGGAAAGGACAGTCTTTTTTAAAAATGGTGCTGGGAAAACTGGATATCCACATGCAAAAGAATGAAGTTGGACCCTTATCTAAACCATACATGAAAATTACCTCAAAATGGATCCAAGACTTAAATGTAAGACCCAAAACTACAAAACTCCTAGAAGAAACACAGGGCAAAAGCTTCATAACACAGGATTTGGCAGTGATTTCTTGGATATGGCACCCAAGGCACAGGTAACAAAAGAAAAAGCAGACAAATTGGAAAGTTTTTTAATGAAAATAAAAATGAAAATTTTGCACATCAAAGGACAAGTAAAAGCAAAAAGGCAACCTACAGAATGAGATAAAATATTTACAAATCATATATCTGATAAGAATTAGTATCCAGAATGTAGAGTACTCATAAAATTCAACAACAAAATAACCCAATTCAAAAATGGGCAAAGGACTTGACATTTCTTCAAAGAAGATATACAAATGGCCAGTAAGCACATGAATTGATGCTCAACATCACTAATCATTATAGGGAATTGCAAATCAACACTACAATCATTTTGTACTAAATTACCATGCACCTATTAGGATGCCTTCTATCAAAAACACAGAAAATAACAATATTGGTGAGGATGTGGAGAAATTTGAACCCTTGTGCACTGTCGGTGGGAATGTAAAGTGGTACAGCCATTGTGGAAAAACAGAATGGAAGTCCCTCAAAAAATTAAAAATAGAATTATTATATAATCCAGCAATTCCACTTCTGGGTATACACCCAAAAGAATTGAAAGCAGGATCTCGAAGAGATATTTGCACACCTATGTTCATAGCAGCAGTGATATTCATAAGAGCTAAAACATGGAAGCAACCCAAGTGTCCATCAACAGATGAGTAGATAAGCAAAATGTGGTCTATACCTATAATGGAGTATTACTCAGCCTTAGAAAGGAAGGAGATTCTGACACATGTTACAATATGGATGAACCTTGAGGACATCACGCTAAGTGAAATAAACCAGTCACAAAAAGACAAATACTGCATGATTCTACTTATAGGAGGTATCTACAGTAGTCAAAATCATAGAGACAGAGAGTAAAATGGTGGTTGCCAGTGGGGGGTGGGGAGGGGAGGGGTCGGTAGGGGACAAAGTAGGGAGGTGGGGAATTATGTTTAATGGTATAGAGCTTCAGTTGTACAGATCAAAAGAGGTATGACGATAGATGGTAAAAACAAACACACAATAAACACACAATACATACACACACACACACGCACGCAAAACCTAATATAACCTACTGTAAAGAGTGTACGCTGTTCCACTTACAGAGGGCATGGCAGCATAGGGAAAGAAAAGCCACAAGTTGCTACATCAGGACCAAGCAGGGTCCATGAGGCTAGTCCCCAAGGCAGTGGTGAGACGGGGTTGAGCAGTTACAGCCTGCACAACGAATCAGTGCCATCATTCCAGAAAATCTTAACTGGAAGAGCTTTGCAGAGTCATCCATCCAGGCCTCATGGTACAAATAAGGCAACGTCTTGAGTCCCACTGTGGTGGCAAAAAAGACCAGAATTCTCAAGACTGATCTGGTCCCATCACACACTGGCTACACCTTGGCCACAGATGCACTGGTCACCTGGCAGTCCATCCACACCTGTGAGCCTCAGCATCTTCTTTGGGAGCCCTCAGTCCTCACCAATCCAGGGTCCCTGCTCCTAACCAGCTGGCTGACATGGCCACTGATGAGACCAACCTGTTGACCAATTCCTCTCATTGTTTTCACGCTGCACAGCTACTTCAGTGAATCCAGGGCCTCTGGGAGGTGATAAACATCTCCATTCCTCCCCAGGTTCTCTGACCAACCCCAGAAAGATGTAGGGGTAAGCAACAAATATTTAATTGCATAAGACATCAGATATTAAATTGCTCCTGAAATAATTTAAAATCCTAAAACAAAACTTATATTGAGGGACTTCCCTGGTGGTGCAGTGGTCAGGAATCTGCCTGCCAATGCAGGGGACACTGGTTCGAGTCCTAGTCCGGGAAGATCCCAAATGCCGCGGAGCAACTAAGCCCGTGCGCCACAACTACTGAGCCAGCGCTCTGGAGCCCATGAGCCACAACTACTGAAGCCTGCACGCTCTAGAGCCCGCATGCCGCAACTACTAAACCCGCATGCTGCAACTACTGAGGCCCACACTCCTAGACCCCATGCTCTGCAACGAGAGGCCACTGCGACGAGAAGCCCGCGCACCGCAACGAAGAGTAGCCCCCGCTCGCCACAACCAGAAAAAGCCCGCGCGCAGCAACGAAGACCCAACGCAGACAGAAAAAAAAAAAAAACCTACGCTGAAAGGACCAATAGTACTAGGATGACAGACCTGGCTCTGTCTGGGTTTTGGTTAGAGGCTCTGGGGCCACAGGATGCTGGGGACACATGTCAACTGAGCACCAATGGCCACCAGACTGCAAGCGGAGTCCTGTTCTGGGTAGGATGTGCTCTGGTCCCCAATCTACACTCATCTATGGCTCCTGGTGTCCATGACACTAAGATCAGGGGTGCAGACCAGGTGACTTCCTTCTGCCCTGATGAGTAATAATCCACCTTGCCCAGGAAAAGGGAGACAGCTGGAGCGAGGAAGACATCTGGCTTCTAAAGGCGTTTAAAATGATGCAGATGAGAAAATATTGACATGACATTAAGTAAAACTGTATAGACAGCTTGAACTCTAACACGCCAAGTCGATACATACCCTACGGTTAAATGAAAGGCAGGGAAGAGGCCACGAGATTATGCTCTGTGGTCATCTCTCTGTGGTGGGATGGTGGTGGTTATCTTATTCTTTATTCTTTCCTCTATTTTTCAGATATTCAAAATTACTTTTATTAAAAGAAAAAAAGGCGTGCCTCTTTTTCACTCTAAAATCCGGCTGCAGGGTCAAGCCTGGAAGTGAAAATTGTCTTTTGCAGGCCTAATTCCTTTCCTGGGAAAACCCAGATAATAGCTATGCACCGAATGGGATAACAGACCAGAGTTCACCAAAATGTTTGGGGCACTTCCAAACTGTTGTAGAAAAATACTGTTACTCTCACTCCTGATCTGGGTGTTTAATATTTCACACAGATAGACATAATATCGCTGACAAGGATATGAAGGAGGAAAAGTAAGGATTTAAGTCTATTATCAGACACTCTGGCAGGCTCCCACTCTGTCACCACTCCCAGCAGAGCAGGAGTGTTACTACTGAAAGATACATTCACAGCTGGGGCTAAAGGAGATCCAGAACATAACTGTGGCTCATGTGGCCCTGAACCCAACACAACACAAACACACCCAAGAACCCAACTCAGACACACACACCAGGAGCCTATACGCATGTCCTACACACACACCCAGCCCCAATGTCTGCGCACACAATGCAGAACTCAACACGAACACACACGTGCACAGAACCTTCCAGGTGCACACACGCCCCAAACACAAATAACATGCACACTCATCCCTAAGACCCAACACAGGCGCACACCCCTCAGAAAGGTACACACACCTTTCAGACCCAGCATGGACACACACACACCCCTGAGAGCCCAATGTAGGCACTCGCACTCTTCAAAACCCAGCACGGCAACAGACCCCTCAGAACTGATCATGCACACACATCCTTCAGAACCCAAAACGGGCACAAACTGAAGACCCAACACAGGTGAACACACCCCTCAGAACCCAATTCAAGTGCTCACACACCTCATATACCACACAGGTACACACGCCACAACCCAACACAGACACACAACCCTCAGACCCAAGAAAGGTACACGTTCCCCTCCTCCCCGACATGGGAGCAGACCCCTCTGAACTCACCTGGTACACAACCATCAGTTTTAACACCAGCACACACACAACCCTCAAAACCATCAGACAGACAACCTTCAGAACCCAACACACATACACACAGAGTCCAAACAGGCACACATACCCTCAGAACTCAAGACAGGCGTGCACGCACGCGCGCACACACACACACACCCCCACACACCACTCAGCACCCAACATGGAGGCATACACCCTTCAGAAACCAGCGGGGTACACGCTCCTCAGACTCATACGGGAACACACTGCTCAGAACCCAACACATGCAGAGATGCCCTTCAGAGCAGACACACACCCTCAACACCCAACACAGACACACCACTGAGAACCACTCAGACACATAACCCGCAGACACAACATGAACACACACACCCGAGAACCAACAAGGACTCCACTCCTCAGACTCCAACACACACAAACATGCCTCAGAACCAACACAAACACATACGCCTTAGAATTAACATGGACACGCGTAACCCTCAAACACAACACAGGCACACAGCCCTCAGAACCAAAGTGAGCACATAACCCTCAGAATCAACACATACACACACCCCTCAACACGACTGAGGAAACACACCCTTCAGAACCCACCATGGGCGCAGACACAGCCCCAGACTCTACACAGGGGCACACACACAACTCAGACCCAACAGGGATAAACACATCCGGGATCAACACAGACACACACCACTCAGACCCAATACAGACACACACCCTTGAGAAGCCACACAGGCACAAACCTCTCAGAGCTGAACACGGGAAGACACAGCCCTCAGACCTAACATGGGAGCAGATCACTCGGACACCCGAGAACCAACGCGGACACAGCAACCCTTAGACCCAGGTGCACAACCCCCAGAACAGAAATGGGCATACACACCCTCCAGCACGCAACTCAGAGACACACACTCCTCAGAACCAACGCAGAACCAAAACCGACAGGCACACCCCTGAGAACCGACAATGGCAAAACAAGCCTCACACCCACAGGTACACACAGCCCTCAGAACCCAACGTGAGCCCACACGACACTCAGAACCCACACGGACAGACACAACCCTCAGAAGCCAGCGAGGGAGCAGACCCTCTACGTAACCCAAACACACACCCCTCAGAACCAACATGACACACAGCCCGTAACTAACGCAAGCGCACAGACCCCTTAGAACCCAAGACAGGTGCAAAGCACACCCTAGAACCCAGCACGGGCACACACGCTCCTCAGAACCTTCACGGACACACGACCAGCGGACCCTACACAGGCACACATACCCCTCCGAAGCCAGACACACGCAACACTAAGAACCCAACGTGGCCGCACCCACCCCTCAGACCCAACATGGTAACACCGCACACACACGAACACGCGCACACGCCCCTCAGATTCAACTCGACACACCTCCCTTATAACCGGAAAGGACACACAACCCTCGGACTGAACACTGGCACACACACCTCTCAGCAATACACACCCCTTCAAACGCCACAAGGGTCAGACCCCTCAAAACCCAACAGGCACACACTCCTCACACCCAACACAAGCGCACGACCCCCTCAGAATTCAAACAGGCAGACAGCCCTCAGACCCAACGCGGGAGCAGACCGCTCGGAACACAACCCAGACACACACCCTCAGAACCCCACACGACACACTCAGGCCTAACGCGGCGCGCACCCGCCCAGAACCCCCCAGACACAAACCGCTCAGACCCAACCAGACCACACAGCCCTCACGCCCGACGGGCGCACGCACTCCGGGGACACGGCGGGCACGCGGCCCGCGCGCCGAGGAAGCGTGGCTCGCGCGGCCCCCTTGCGGCCTCTCCGCCGCCTGCGGCCCCTCCGCCCCGCACCTGGCGCAGCGCGGCCTCCGCGGCGCCGCCGTCCCGCTGCCGCAGCTGCTCCCGGAAGCGCGCCACCTGCTCCAGCAGCGCGTCCACGAGCGACGGCGCCGTGTCCCCCTCGAGCGCGGCCAGACGGGCGCGGAGGCGCGCTATGAGGACGTCCCGGGCGGCCAGCTGGTCCTGCAGGCGCCTCAGCCTCTGCCCCGCCTCGTGGTACAGGCCGCAGAGCGCGGCAGCGGCGCGCGGGGCGCCCTCCCGCCCGCCAGACCCCGCGTTCCCAGACGACATGGCTGCGGGCCTGGCCGACAGGGTACTGACCACCGGCAACTTCCGCGCCGGGCCTGGGCGGGAGGCCCACCTTCCCGGAACTTTTCCCGGCGCGCCCCGCCCCCCGCGGAGATCCCGGGCCCGCCCGCCCCGCCGAAAGGCCAGGCCCCGCCCCCCCGCCGAAAGGCCAAGCCCCGCCCCTCGCCGAGATGCCAGGCCCTGCCCGCCGCCGGGAACGTGGCCCCGCCCCAGTCCTATCCCGCCCGGGGTCCGCGGCCTCTCCGCCCGCGGGTGACTGGCGTGTCCCACCGGCCCCATCGCCTCGAGTCGGGGAGCTTTCGGAGACTCGGGCCCGGGCGAGGAGAGGGGTCAAACGGCCTGCGATGTAGTTACTGATGGAAGGGAAAGAAGGGGCCAAAGACGACCCCAAGTGTTAGTCCCGAGCGTAGGTCCGAATCCCCGGGCTGCAGGCCGGCTGGCCACGCCGAGCACCAGGAAAACGGCGACCTTCCACGAGCTGAGCCCAGCGAGGCGCTGAGCATGTTCAGACCGCGCATCCCCTGTCTAAGGTCGCAAGAACTATTCTTAGGGCGGAAGGCAGGAGGGAGCTGGCCCTTTCCCGTCCTCGTTTCTCCATCCCTTTCCTTCCCCCCAGCTCCCCAGACCAACTCCGAGGGTTCTTCCGTGGCTCCACGGCTATTTTCTTTTTCAAAGTCTGAGTGTCCTCGGCAATGATGCCTAAGCACACGTGTGATCTTTCAAAGGTTCCCTCCCACAGACTCCTCTGCCGGCCCCTACCCAGAGCTGCCCTCCTCGCCAGATCCCCTGAGAGCAGCATGGCGTTTTTTCCCATTTTTGTAACCCATACCAAGCTTGGGCTGAGCCCGGGGAGACACCCGCAGACTGGTAGAATCAGACAAGTATAAGCGAAGACAGCTCACACTTCCTCCGCTGCAGAGGGAAGGTCAAAGGCAGTTGCCCTGCTTACCCCATAGGTGTGCTGTAGGGATTAGAGGATGGAGTGCAGAGTTCCTGCCCCTGCGAGCCCACAGTCCACGTGACTAAGGTTAGGAATGACACACTCTTGTTGGCTGGAGCAGTGATGGAGAAAACCAAGTAGCACTGGCCCCAGAGCTGTTAGAGATAGGTGAGTTGTCATTGCTATTGATGTAAGTGTAACCTCCCACATGTCACTCAACTGCTCTTGAACCTGGTTCTCACCCGTAAAATGGGCATCCCAGTCTCTCCTCTAACATTCTGGGGGTCACACGTACTTCGAAATTCAGAATCTTTGGATTTGAGATAGGTACATATAATTGGAGTCGCCAACATCCAGAAAGGATCCCACTCCTGGGATTCGTGCTCTTGTGATCTCACCCTCTGACACAGTGAATAGGGCTGACCCGTGTAAGCAAGAGGATACTGCAGAAATGATGGAGTGATTTCTGCAGCTGGGTCCCAAAAGACATTGCCTCGCCCTCTCTTAGATCGTCCCCTCTGGGGGGAAGCCACCCGTCGTATCGTGAAGACACTCAAGTAGCCCTGTGAAGAGGTCCATGTGATGAGGACATGAGACTTCATGCCGGTAGCCAGCATCAACTTCCCCACCATAGTAACTGAGCTACCTTGGGACCACCCCCAGCACGCATCTTAACCGCGACCTCATGGGAAACCCTGGGCCAGAAGCACCCAGCTAAGCTACTTCCACACTCCTGGCCCACAGAAGCTGTCTGACATAATAAATGTTTATTGTTTTAAGCTGCTAACATTTGGAGTCGTTTTTTACACAGCAATAGGCAACCAGCAAATAGTATATTGCTCAGTGCTCCCACTGGGGCATTGGACAGCACCCCAAAACCAGATACATTAACATTGCTGCAAAGACAGGATGACCATTCAAACTAAGTGCGATAAAGACCATGAAAAGCCTTACAGCTGTTCAAGTCAGATGTCGACCCAGTTTGAGAAAAACATTTTGGGTTTCTGAGCTTTTTGGATTTCAGAATTATGGATGAGAGATGGCAGAATTCAAACAACATCTGCCTTACAGGACATTGTGAGGATTCGGTAAGTTAAGGTAGGAAGTACCCAACATGCCTGTGCCTTCAACTAATATCCAGGGACTGAATCAAGCACGGGGTTAATGGGCAAACAAACATTCTAGGGGCAGAGACAGACCTCCCTTCAAAAAAAAAAAATTACACGATAAGGAAACTTTGTATAGGAAAGAAAGGGGGTAAAAATTCTTTAAGAAATAAATGAATCTTGGGACTTCCCTGGTGGTCCAGTGGTTAAGAATCCGCCTTCCAATGCAGGGGACGCAGGTTCAATCCCTGGTCGGGGAACTAAGATCCCACATGCCTTGGGGCAACTAAGCCTGCGTGCTGCAGCTACTGAGCCCCTGTGCTCTGGAGCCTGTGCACCACAACTAGAGAGAAGCCTGCACTCCGCAACAAAGAGCCCACATGCCTCAACTAAGACCCATTGCAGCCAAATCAATCAATCAATAAATATTTTTCTAAAGTAAGCAAAGGGGCTTCCCTGGTGGCTCAGTGGTTAAGAACCCGCCTGCCAATACAGGGGACACAGTTTCGAGCCCTGGTCCAGGAAGATCCCACACGCCGCGGAGCAACGAAGCCCATGCCCGACAACTACTGAGCCCGCATGCCACAACTACTGAAGCCCGCGCACCTAGAGCCTGTGCTCTGCAACAAGAGAAGCCACTGCAATGAGAAGCCTGTGCACCGCAACAAAGATCAGCCCCTGCTCGCCACAACTAGAGAAAGCCCATGCACAGCTACAAAGACCCAACGCAGCCAAAAATAAATAAATAATTTTTTTTTTTTTTTAAGTAAGCATATAAGAGGCTTAGGAGGAGAAACAGGACGATGGGACAGAAACAGAGAGGAGGGGACTCTCAGCTGCAACCAGAATGATGAGAAGGAGCCCACACAGAATTGAGTCAGTGGGTCCTGAGCAGAGGGAGGACACGTAAGTCGGCCTGGCGGGGAGTGCTGGTGCTGATGCCCTAGACTGCGGCCTAGGGTGGGCAGGGAGGGGGTAGGGGCCAGATCTGGAGGGGTCAGGCCCTACACAGAGGTTGGGTCTTATTCTAAGAACAGTGAGAACCACGGGGTTTCCTGCAGAGGTGACCAGGAAGGAGGGAGAGGGGTGAAAAGTACAGGAAGAGACTGGGGATGGGTTGCTTCTTCAACTCTGGTTCCTCCCCTGATGGAAAACTACTAAATATAAATTCCTCCAAAATTCTCCCTCCCCTGGCGTCTTACTTTGGGTCCTATCGGGGCCTGCGGCCTTTTCCTGGCCTCCTTCCCCCACTTTGTCTGGATATTGGGACTTCAGCCCTTGCTGTGATCAGCCTCTGGAAGCAGCTGTGCCAAGAAGCAGGTGGTGGAGGGGCCAGGGGCCTCCCCAGGAGCCAAGCCCATCCACTGAATAGTAGCCAGTGAGGTTGACCCCTGGCACACCTATGCCGGCAACCACCCTCACACATGCATGTACCTGCTGTCATGTTCCCCTACCCAGCTCTTCCCTTCTATGGGTCCCAAGGTATTCACAATGCAAAGTTCCCAGTTGTAGGAAAGTGAATGGATTAGTCAATTCAGGCTGCCATAACAAAATGCCACAGACAAGGAGACTTAAACAACAGGCATTCATTTTCTCACAGTCTGGAAGTTGGAAGTTCAAGGTGCCAGCAGGTTTGGTCTCTCCTGAGGCCTCTCTCCTTGGCTTGCAGACAGTTGCCTTCTTGCTGTGTCCTCACAGGGCCTCTTCTCTGTGCACATCCCCAGTGTCTCTCTTCTTACAAGGACACCAGTCCTATGGGATTAGGACCCACCCTTATGATGTCATTTAACCTTAATTACCTCTGTAAAGGCCATACATCAAAATACAGTCACAGTGGGGGTTAGGGCTTCAACATATGAATTTGGGGTGGGGGTGGGGGACACAATTCAGTCCCTAACAGAGAGGTTGCTGCTGAGTAGCACAAAGATTTTTTTAGTAAGGTCTCTGACATATGAAGGTATGTCCCCTCTGCCCTTGGAAGAGGTGGAACACAGAGAAGGACTAGGGGACAGAGGGTGGTCCTGGAGAGCCTGGGTGGAGCCCATTCCAGCTCCTGTATGGAACTGACATACCTGCCATGGCAAATGGAAGAACAAGCAAACCTCAGTCTCCCAAGTGTCTCCACGCCTTCCCAGCCAAGACGGCACAAGTGATGAGCTGTTCCACTGGGTACTCTTTTTACCGTTTGCTTTTTGTGTGTGATGTCCTTGCTTCTGGTGCACTGGAGCGTTAGAAAGGGCACCAGGTTGAGGAAAGAGTCCTCAGTTCTAGGGGCAGCTTGGCCACTGCCCACCATTCTTACCCTCTCTGTGAGTTGGCCTCCCAGTCCAGCCACTTTCTCCGACCCTCTCCAACTCCTCACCTGCTACCCAGGTTCTCCTACGTCCAGAACCAAATCCACTGTCCTTCCTCAGATAACCTGAGACAAAGATATGAGAAGCCTGCTCCACAAAGGGACCCAGAGTGAAGCTGGGTGGGAGCTGTGGATTTCCACATCCTACACCTCTGCGGTGTTTGGATTTGTGCAGTAAAGCGTCAACTCTGCAGGTTTGTTGTGTTCAAACCCTGTTCACTCCAAAGAAAAAACTGGCCCCCCCCGTTTTTAAACAACAAAATATATTTTACTTAAAAATTACCCACCAATAAACTTTCTTTTGTACATCAGAAGTAATGGATTAATTACTGTTAACCTAAAACAATAAAAGTAAGTTATTTTTACCAGTAAAATGGGTTTACTCATGAGCAGCAAAGAATTGCAATTCAGGATACGCAACTATGGCAAACCACATGCGAGTCTAGTGAAACGAAGGAAAGGACACTATCTTATAGAGGAGAAGGGGAAGTTGGGAGGGGCTGTTCTAAACAAGCAGTCCATTGGAGGGAACTGGGAGTTCAAAGTAAAGTGACTTTTCATTGGCTGAACTGTGACAGCCTCTCAGTAGCTGAGGTGTTGCCAGGTGAGGCGAAAATCTTTCCTCCTCCTGCCTGCAGTAGAAAAACAGTGTCACTTCCTGCCAGAGACGCAAGCTAAGCCTCTTTCTGTTGGGTTCTGTGCATTCATAGCTTGTTTTGTTATGCTTTGCTTTACTTCACTTTGCAGATGTTGTCCTTTTACACATTGAAGGTTTGTGGCAACCCTGTATTGAACAAGTCTATCAGCACCACTTCTCCAACATTATTTTTTTAGATAGAATGCTATTGCACACTTAATAGACTATAATTAGTGTAAACGGAATTTTATATGCACTGGGAAACCAAAACATTCATGTTACTCACTTTATTGTGCTATATGCTTTATTGCAGTGGTCTGGAACCAAACCCACAATATCTCCTAGGTCTGCCTGTATTGATGTTAAGTGTTACGTGTGTGAGAGCTTCCCCTTCTGTCTTCCTGACTCCATGTTTAGTAAGTTTCATTTTATTAATTTTCACCACTTCCCCCCTTTGATCAAGATCTTTCTCTGAGGGGCTTCCCTGGTGGCGCGGTGCTTGGGAGTCCGCCTGCCAATGCGGGGGACGCGGGTTCGTGCCCCGGTCTGGGAAGATCCCACATGTCGCAGAGCAACTAAGCCTGTGCGCCACAACTACCGAGCCTGGGCTCTAAAGCCTGCGAGCCACAACTACTGAGCCCGTGCACCACAACTACTGAAGGCCGCGCGCCTAGAGCCCGTGCTCCACAACAAGAAAAGCCACCGCAATGAGAACCACGCGCACCGCAACAAAGAGTAGCCCCGCTCGCCACAACTAGAGAAAGCCCTGTCGGCGCACAGCAACAAAGACCCAACACAGCCAAAAATAAATTAATTAATTAAATTAAAAAAAAAGAATCAGGGGTTTTGTTTGTTTTTTACCAACATTCAGTGGCCTTTTGTCCATTGATACCAGGAAGGACCTTTCCTGGTGTTGTGTCCCATGTAGGAGTGAAAGTGCACAGATTGGAAACCTATTGTGGTTACATTTTAGTAACAAGGATGGGTAGGACAGAGATCTCTCGGGCATTTCTCATCTAAAGTCTGTACCTTAGAATAGTGAATACAGCAAGGGCACACCAAAACTGCAGGAATTAAACAAGCACTTTGGGAAGACAATGCCGGAATAAACATGGAGTGAGTAAACAGTATTGTTATCTCAAAAGACACTGTTTGGAACTAAATGTTCTATCAGAGAATATAGCCTGTAGTTTGCAAATTCAAAGACTATAAGTTGGGATAAAAATCCAGAGTCAGTTTATAGTCCAGATGAAAGAGAGAGACTTCTGTGAATTCTGACCTTTCTAACAGGCTTGATCTCGACACCTTGGGAAAGCTGTCTCATCAGATATCATCTGCTTCACTTCCAGGAACTCTTTACCTTCAGGTCACCAAATAGTGTATGGGTCCAGTCAGGGCTTGATACTTTCTTTCGATGTGTCGCATGAATCCAGGAGTCTATTCCCTGGAGTTTGGTGGCACAAGGGTGGGTTAGCAGTACTTGCTAAGGGCCTCTCCAGTGAGACTGAGGAGAGTCCTTCTGGAGATGCCTTTTCCAATAGAAGAAATTTCCAGGTTGCACGGTGTGATGCTGAAGGTATTCGTCTCCTGAGACTGAAAAGATTGCTCGACAAGAGCATGGCTACTCTCAGAAGAAGCAATTATGCCTTTACAATACTGAAGCATATCTCCTTTTATCAGCTGCAGGTCAAAAGAGGGAGGGGCCTGGTACTTTGGGCATCCTTTGACTATCTCAAAGGGTGAGAGTTTACGAGCTCCGAAACGGGTGGCTCTGAGATTTAGAAGGACCAACAGCAATGGCTTTGGCCAGAGTCTTTGGAGGGTATCTACAAATTTTGCCAATTGGGTTAGTTAGTTAGTTAGTTATTTTGGCGGCGCCGGGTCTTACTTGCGGTACTCGGGATCTTCGTTGTGTCATGCAGGATCTTTTGGTTGCGGCATGCGGGCTCATAATTGCGGCGTGCATAGGGGATCTAGTTCCCCCACCAGGGATCGAACCCGGGCTCCCTGCATTGGGAGTGCAGAGTCTTACCCACTGAACCACCAGGGAGGTCCCACCAGTTGGGTCTTAATAGCACTGTTAGCACGTTCAACTAACCCTGAGGATTGCTGATTGTAAGCACAATGAAAGTATTATAAAACCGGCCAAACATCGCAAACTTGCCAAAGTACTTGACCAGTAAAATGGGTTCCTTGATCACTACGAAATTCAAAAGAGTTTCCCCAGGTAGGGATAATCTTTTCTAACAAAAATTTAACCACAGAGAAGCAGTGGCCTGTCTACAACGGAAAGCTTTAGTCCAATCAGAAAATATACAGACTATGACTGAAATGTTTGCATGCATACCTTGGAGATATTTTGGGTTTGGTTCCAGACCCCCACAATTGAAGCAAATATCACAATAAAGTCACATGAATTTTTCTGGCTTCCCAGTGCGTATAAAAGTTACGTTTACACTATACTATAATCTATTAAGTGTGCAATAGCACTATGTCTAAAAAAATGTACATACCTTAATTTAAAAAATAATGTTGTTGGGAAAATGGCGCTGATAGACTTGCCTGACACAGGGTGGCCACAAACCTTCAATGTGTAAAAAATGCGGTATCTGTGACGTGCAATAAAGCAAAGCATAATAAAACAAGGTATGACTGTACATCCATGAGATGGGGCAGCTGTAATGAATTCCATTTGCCAAATCTCGAATGACCCATAAGGCAATTCAAAATGAGAGCAGGTTGCCCTGGACTGTACTTGGGCAGGTGAGACCGGCACTCATTTTGACCTTATTAATATTTCCTACCAGCGACTTCCCTGGCAGTCCGGTGCATAAGGCTCTGTGCTCCCAATGCAGGGGGCCCAGGTTCGATCCCTGGTTGCAAACTAGATCCTGCGTGCATGCCGCAACTAAAGGATCCCGCATGCCAAATCGAAGATCCCACGTGACGCAACTAAGACCGGGCGCAGCCAAAACTAAATAATATTAAAAAATATATATATTTCCCACCAATATTAGTTCATGCATGCCATCATTTGTCAGTGGACCAACAGTTCAATGCATGAACAGTGCCAAGGAGTGGGAGTCTTAGAATTTCTGGTAGGACCAGTTTGTTATTTGGCCCGAACCAGAGTTCTCTTTTTTTTTATCAAACCAACAGTTACTAGAGCTCCAATATCATTTTTCCATTTCTGGGGCCAATTTTTGGGCATTCCTAGTCTGTTATCTTGGGGAGCATCTCTTTGGATGACAGAGGTTTGGCTACTTCCTTTGAGAGTAGCATTTTTGTTGTTTTTTGTTTGTTTGTGTGTGTGTTTTTGCCACAATGCACAGCTTGTGGGATCTCAGTTCCCTGACCAGGGGTTGAACCCGGACCCCGGCAGTGAAAGTGCTGAGTTCTAACCACTGTACTGCCAGGGAATTCCTGAGAGTAGTATTTTGGTAGGATTATCAGTGACGTAGGTTTTTATCCTCTATGTCAAGCTGATACGCCAGGGATCTTAATAACAGCCAAGGTTGCCGGCAAGAGCGTGGCATCTAATAGATTTTGGATATAAGAGCCATTTTTAATCTTTTCCCCGTTAGAGGTAAGGAAATCTCATTGTTTCCACAGCATCCCAAGCTCACGGTCTACCCCAAAGGCATACTGACTAATGGTATAAACGTTGGCGGCTTTGCCCTTGGCTAAAGTACAAGCCCAAATGAGAGCGTATAGTTCAGCTTGCTGGGTTGAAGTAGCCAAGGATAAAAGTGCCGGCTTGACAATTTCAAGGGGAGGCGTAACAGCACACCCAGCTTGGTGTTTACCTTCGTCATCTTCAATAGGAGGCATCAGTAAATCGTGAAGAATCCGCACTGGTTAGAAGAGTCCCCTGTAAATTACTACGGGGAGTCAGAAGGCGACCTGTCAGTGTTAGACGGTCCTGAGGTGTTTTGTCAGAGAAGGGGGGGAGAAGAATAGCAGGGTTGAGGTTGTTACGACGTGAAAGAGTCATGTGAGGAGCTGTTAGCAGCAGGACTTCATAGGAGCTGGGGCAACTGACCGGCAAGTGTTAGATGTGATGAGAATTCACGAGGGTTTCTACTGCATGGGGTGCGAAGATGGCTAAAGGGGATCCCATGATTAACTATTCGGTGGCCTTTCTGATTAAGGCCTAATTCCTGTCACTGTCTTTCTGCCTTAATCAGAAATGGATGGGTGGGTGACCTTGCCCATGTTTTGGGGTGAATATTCCACGGGCATGGCCTTCCCTCTCCCATGCAAAAAGGAAAAAGCAAAGCTGGTAATTAGGATACCCAAGGGCAGGTGGTCTCATTAAGCTTTTCTTTAAGGCTTCAAAAGCTGTGTCATCTTGATCCCTTAATTAGGGTCAGGTTTGCTGGGTCTTAATAAGGCACACAGGGGCAAAGCCGTCAGTAGTAGCCCGCTAGCCCGAGAAAACCTTGTAATCGGCACTTAGTTTTAGGTTTGGGGAAGTTCGGGACGTCACGAGGCCTGTCCAGATCCAGATGTCGTCCTTGTTCCAAGATCAAGTGCCCTGAATATCCATGCTGAGTTTGAGCAAACTGCAATTCTCTTTGGAGACTTTATGTCCCTTTAAAGCCAAAAGTTTTAGCAGGTGGATGCCGTCTTCCTGCAAGGAGGTTTGAGAAGGTGAACATAGACGCAAATCATCTGTATATTGTAAGAACATAGAACCTGAAGAAAACTTTATATCATCCAAATCAGCTTTCAAGACCTGTGGAAAGTAGGAAGGGCTTTCTGTGAAACCCTGGGGCATTACTGTACATGTGTATTGTTATCCTTTCCAGGTGAAGGTGAAAGGATACTGGCTAGCCTTATCCACTGGAACACAGAAAAAAAAATCACTGCCTAGATCAATTAGAGTGAAAAATTTGCTTCCAGTGAGAATGGACGTCAGTAGTGTGTCGGAGTTGGTAAAAACAGGTTGTTGAGGGAAAACAATGTTGTTTATTGCTTGGAGGTCCTGGACAAACCTCCACCCTTGGCCCTTGGGTTTTCTTGCACATAAAGTACGAGTGTTGCAGGGACTCGTACAGGGATAATGAGACCTTGAGCCTTGGAATCTTCTGTTACAGGCTTTATACCTTGAAGGACTTCTTATAGGGTATTGATTAATTCTAGTTTTGAGAGATCTATTCGAGCCTAAATGGAAGGTGCACTGTGGATTTTGCCCATAAGGAGGGTGGTAACAGATTCCATGGGGATAAATGATCGGTGTTTCCCAGCGGCTCCGGGGCCATCAGAGACAGAGCAAGTAAAAGAGGTAGAAGGGTCATTTAATTCACCTGGTGGGCTATTTGGATGGCTATTGTCATATTCTACAATTGTTTTCCCCTTTTGGGAGAAAGAAGCTCTAGCATGATATTTTTCCAAGAAGTCTCAGCCAACATAATGAATAGGGGCAGAGGAGCTAAGGAGAAAAAGATGCATCTCTCTCAAAGGGCCTAAACGAAAGGGAATAGGTTCACACGCAGGAACCTGTTGATGCGTATTGGAGACCTCCCACGATTTGGGTCATTTTAGTACTTCAAGGCAGGGACTGTTTTATAGCAGGGGGGTTGAGCACCAAGAGTGTGGTTCTGGTGTCACTAAGGACACAGAGACATTCCTCCCCAATCTGGAGAGTTGTTTTTCTGAGCTGATTAAGAGGGAGGGGTGAGAAGAGCCCCTGTATTTCCTCAAAAACCCCCTTCATTAGGAGGCCACTGGAAAGGCTGGTTAAAGGGCTGAAGATGCCTGAAATGCTTTAATTTATAACAATAATCTTTTTTATACATATAAATTATTTATTTATTTATTTTGGGCTGCATTGGGTCTTCGCTGCTGTGCGTGGGCTTCCTCTAGTTGCGGCGAGCGGGGGCTACTCTTCGTTGTGGTGCGCGGGCTTCTCATTGTGGTGGCTTCTCTTGTTGCAGAGCACGAGCTCTAGGTGTGCGGGCTTCAGTAGTTGTGGCGCACGGGCTCAGTTGCTCCGCGGCATGTGGGATCTTCCCGGACCAGGGCTCGAACCCATGTCCCCTGCATGGCAGGCGGATTCTTAACCACTGTGCCACCAGGGAAGCCCCAGTAATCTTTTTTTTTTTTTTTTTTTTAATGTCCTGGTTCTTTGCAATTACAGCAGAAACTAGAATTTTGGTTTCATTTAGGAGCCTTCATTTGCTGGTGTTGAACACTAAGAATTTTGGCGGTCTTTCCTTTTGGTGACTCATCCAGTGTTGGAATGAGCTGATTTGCCAAATTAACTAAATCTGGAGTGTACTTAGTTTCCCATTCCACCCTGGTCTTTTTTTATTAGAAATGATCCCAGTTCAGCCCGTTAATAAACATGGCGTTAAAGGCTATCCTAAGGGACTCAACATCTGAAGGAAGATCAGAATTTTCTTTAAAAGTAATCTGAAGTTGATTATAATAGTCATGGGAAGGTTCATCAGATTTTTGTGTGCAAGCCTGAATTTGGTTCCGATCAACCGCCTTGGGAATAGTTACTGTAAGTGCTGGTGGAGTTCTCCAGCAAGGGTTCCAGCCTCTTGCCAGAAGTTAGGGGTTTGCTCTTCTAAATCCCCTCCAGAGTGTTTCCTTTGGGCTAATTTCACCCAATATTTGACTTGACCTTCACCAAAAAGCACGTGGACTGCCCGATATAGATCTGAGAAACCAGGTTGGTAGGTTTGAATAACCATGTTAAAATCTTCAGCAAACCTATAGGGTCCTCCGTTACTTTAGGAAACTTTAATTATGATTTGCAATTCAGCCTTAGGCCGGGGGATGTAAGTAATCTCGGGTTTATTTGGATCCTAAGAAGATTTAACTTTAAAGGCAGGTTCTGATAGGTTCCGAGGAGGAAGACGGCACCAGAGTGGAGCCTGAGGCAAAGAAATTGGAGAGCTGAACATGAAAAGCCATTTTGTCTTTTTTTTTTTTTTTTTTTCTTTTTTGCGGTCCGCAGGCCTCTCACTGCCGTGGCCTCTCCCGTTGCGGAGCACAGGCTCCGGACGCGCAGGCTCAGCGGCCATGGCTCACGGGCCCAGCCGCTCCGCGGCATGTGGGATCTTCCTGGACCGGGGCACGAACCCGCGTCCCCTGCATCGGCAGGCGGACTCTCAACCACTGCACCACCAGGGAAGCCCTTGTCTTTCTTTAATTCTTTCTTTGCCTCAGTGAATTTAATTACGGCATTTTATAGAAAGTCCATTTTAAACTCTTGATAACGTCTGGAAGCCTCAAAATACAATCAAAATAGGCATCCAATTCAGTTTTGACTCCTTCCGAGCCATGGCTATCTAACACAGTTTTAAGAAAGTTAAGTTTGGGGAGTTCAAAAGTTCCTCATAAGAGCCATTGATGTGTAACCGAGTAGATCCTGTGGGGCCTTCCTGGGACACACCCACCCCCGTGTCCTCAACCTGCCTCTTGTTTGTAGAAAAACTTTAGCCTCGTAGGCCTTCCCCCCCCCGCGTTCCAAAGAATAAATTTAATCACAGAAGTGAGAAATGTAGAGAAAGGAAATCAGTCAAGCAAGACAAAATAATAATAGTTTAGCCATTAAACAAAGTCAAGGACCTTTAGTCCCTCCTCAAGGGCTATAGATAATATTCTGAGCCATGTCCTTTGAGCTGTTTTGCAGATACAGAACCCCCACCAGGTGGAAGAAGTTAACTGTACGCTTCTCATAATCACGTAGACCCCAGAGCAGTTGAAACAGGAAGGTTGACGATGTTGACTCCTAGTTACCTCACCGCCAACCAATCAGAAGAATGTCCACCAGCTGATCACAAACTCCTGCGACCTGCCTCCCTCACTCTGTCTTCAAAAACCTTTCCCTGAAAACCTTTGGGGAGTTCAGGTCTTTTAAGCACCAGCTGCCCTAGACTCCTTGCTTGGCCCTGCAATGAACGCTGCAGTTTCCTTCACCATGACCCGGTGTGAGTAGATTGGCTTTACTGCCTGGGCAAGCGAACCCAAGTTTGATTCGGTCACAGATATTTTAAATTACTTTTGGTTAAATCAGTCAATTTAGTTAGAAATGCACACGGGAGGGACCGCATTTTCTGAAGATAAAATTGGCTGGAGGAATTGGCGGTCCAGTGGTTAGGATTCCACGCTTCCACTGCAGGGGGCATGGGTTCGATCCCTGGTCAGGGAACTAAGATCCCACAAGCTGTGCAGTGCAGCCAAAAAAGAAAACAAAACTTGCTGTGGTCCCTGAATGAGGGGTGCTCTCAAAACATTTAAATAACTGGAATCCCATTTTTCAGAGGTTTTTCTCTAGAGCATAAAATAATAATAATAGTTCTTAGCCTGCAGGCTGAATACCAGCACAGTTCCAATAGGAACCACCCAGTTCCAAAAGGAGTCGGATCGAAGGCTGTCACAGTTCCAGTAAAAACAGCCTGATTTCAAGAGTCAGGCCAGGGACTTCCTTGGTGGCACAGTGTTTAAGAATCTGCCTGCCAATGCAGGGGACACAGGTTCAATCCCCGGTCTGGGAAGATCCCACATGCCAAGGAGCAACTAAGCCCGTGCGCCACAACTACTGAGCCTAAGTGCCATAACTACCGAAGGCCGTGTGCCTAGAGCCCGTGCTCCGCACCAAGAGAAGCCACCGCAATGAGAAGCCCACAAACCACAACAAAGAGTAGCCCCCTCTCACCGCAACCAGAGAAAGCCCACGTGCAGCAACGAAGACCCAGTGCAGCTAAAAATAAATAAACAAATACCTACATACATACATACATGTATTTAAAAAAAAAACAAAAAAGAGGCCAAGGTACCAAACGAGTAGCTACGGACAAAGCAAGGCCTTAACAGAAAAGACAAAGCCTTTAAACAGATCCCGAACAACACCTGGAGAGCTTCAAAACACAGCAAGAACGGACTCAAATCCAAAAGAGAAACTTACCCTCCAACTCGGGGGTCGGCGAGAAAGCTGTGAGCTCCTTGGGCTCTGTGGGTACCGCACCTGTTTGCTCGTCCGCCTCTGAGTTGCCCTGGGGCCTCCGTATCATGTTAACCCAAAACATGAAACCGCCAGTTATTTTTACCAGCAAAACCAGTTTATTTGGGAGCAACAGGGAATTGCAACTCAGGACACGTAACCTGGCAAACTACATGCAGGTGCAATAGAGCAAAGAGGAAACTCTTTTATAGAGGAAAAGGGGAAGCTGGGAGGGGCTGTTCTAAACAAAGAGTCCATTGGAGGAAACTGGGAGATCAAAGCATGGTTGCTTTTCTTTTTTTTTTTTCTTTTATGATTTATTTATTTATTTTAAACAGTTGACTTTTTAAAAAATATATATATATATATTTTTTAACATCTTTATTGGGGTATAATTGCTTTACAGCATGGTTGCTTTTCATTGGCTGGGTTGTGACAGCCTCTCACTGGCTGTGTTGCAGGGCAAGGAGAAAATCTTTCTTCCTCCTGCTGGGGGTAAAGTAGCGTCCCTTCCTGCAGGAGACTCAGGATTCCTCTCTTCCCTTGCGATCTGTATGGATGTCCAGTGGTTTGCATTTGAGAGCTCCCCCTTCTGGCCTTCTGACTCCAGTTTAGTGAGGTTTCCCTTTATCAATTTTCACACTACCTCTTTAGAAATCCAATTCATCTCTCTCGTTTGCTGATTTTCTACTTGGGTTCCCTCTTTGACAGCCTTACAAGATTTAAAAAAAAAGACTTTCACCATCAGCTTCCCCATATCCATTATATTTAGCAGACTGTTACATGATTTCCATTAGCCCAAATCACAAATAGGTGAAGTCCACTTGTTTTTAGCAAGTTCAAAATCCACACAAAAACTGGGTGATTTGGATGTAATTTTTTTTTTTTTTAACTTTTGGCTGCATTGGTTCCTAGTTGCGGTGGTCGGGCTTCTCTCTAGTTGTGGCACGTGGGCTCCAGAGGGCGCAGGCTCAGTAGTTGCAGTGCGCGGGCTTAGTTCCCCCACCAGGGATTGAACCCAAGTCCCCTGCACTGGAAGGCAGATTCTTAACCACTGGACCACCAGGGAAGCCCCTGGATGTAATTTTATAGACGGACTTCTTAGTGTGTAACACCGCCTTCCAGCTTCTGGGGTACCAGAGCCTCGTGGGGAGCAGGAAACAGGGTTCCCATCAAGACACCCTATCCACCAAGCAGAGCCATCTGGGGGGCAAGTGCTCTCAGGACTGGCCCTGGACCAGCTCCTGGGAGACAGCCCCTAAGCCCCGGGAATATCCTGCCTGGCAAGAGTATGTTTGCTCACCTGGAGGCCTCGGGTCACATCAGATAGTCTGTGCTAGCAGTGTGATGTATGGCAGGGGCTGTGGGCCATGATGTATCATCTTGACCTCCGGAGGGGCTGGAGGTTGAGTAGCCAGGGCCAGTCACATCAGCGCTGCCCACCGGCATCGAGACCGGGTGATTTCCCCGGGCTGGCAGCTGGGTGATGCGGCTGAAAACCTAGGGGTGGGCCAGGCAGCTGCACCCAGCCTGCACCAGGCTGGCCCGGGCCCTCCGTGTTTGGTTGGTGACGGAGTATGCTTCTTGCCACCTCTACCCTGGTCCCCCTGCCCTCTTGCAGCTTGAAATGTTTCTCCCATGAGGTCGTGGATCCCCCTTCGTCCAGCTTTCCTGGCCAGCAGCAGGCATTCTATGACACGATGCGTCCTCTGAGCAGCAGCGTGGGTCCTCTCTGCAGTGGGTGGGAGTGGCCCCCCAAAAGGCAGGTCCGCGTCCTATGACCCCCAGAACCCGCGAATGGGACCTTGTGTGGAAAGAGTCTTGCAGATGGGATTTAATTTGAGGATCCCAAAATGAGATCATCCTGGATTTTCTGGATGGGCCCTAAATCCAATGACGGGTGTCCTCATAAGGGAACAGAGAGGAGAAGCCCAGACACGGAGGAGAAGGCCGTGAGAAGACAACGTCATGGAGTGATGCGGCCACAAACCGCGGAAGCGGGCAGACACCAGCAGCTCAACCGGCACAGTCCGCGCTGCCCGCCTCGGGCCCACTCGTGAGCCCCACCGCCTGGGCGTGGCACCCCTCCCCACTCTGTCAAGACCCCTGCTGAGAATGACAGCTCAAGAGCCCCCCCCTCCGTCACCCAGCGTCCCAGAGGACGCGATCCTTCCTCCGCCCACAGCTCCCCACGCGCCCCTGGATCCCAGGTGCCCTGTGCCCATGTCACAGGGTGTGACCGTGAAAGGGGGAGGGGCCTCGGCCTCCGCGCTACTGGCTTTGTTCACCGTTTTGTATTGTTTTGCCCTGATGCGTGGGATCTTCGCGCATCGGAAAGTGGTGGCAGACCGTGGGGTTGGCACGTGTGTCACACTGGGATTGGGGGCGCAGAAGGAGGGGTGGCGCGCCCAGGGGGTGGGCCTCACAGAACTGACCGTGCTGGGTCAGCTCCCAGAAGAAAGGCCCTTCCAGGCCCAGCGTCCCCGCCCCCGTCCACAATCCCCACAGCACCCCAGGGCTCCCCAGGTCCCGCTCAGCAGGGAGACTGCACTAGGGGCAGGCGGGGTCCCCACCGCACCCACCCTTTCACGTCCCTCGCCCCTCCTTCTCTGACCCCCGCCAGGACTCCCAGCTCTACCCCTACCACTCTTCCCGGCCTTTGTCCAGAGAGGTCAGGACAGGCAGGTGACCTGTCACTGGACACCAAAAGGGAGGAGGGAGCTGTGCAGGATCTGGGGATGGAAACTTCTAGGCAAGGGGACGGCCAGGGCAAGGCCTCAGCGGCCAGTGCTGGGCCTGATCAAGGGCCGGCTGGCGGGGAGCAAGCGGGAGGGGCGTGGGAGGGACCAGACAGGGTGGGCATTAGGCTCCGGGCCTGGGTCTTCCCCAAAGCCCTCCGCAAGCCATGTGCACACAGGGCTCCGTCGTCTAATTCCCGCTGTCCCGCCCCTGGCTCCAGAGGGAAGCTTCTTCTCCTTGTCCTGCCGATGGAACCAGGACAGCAGGGGAAGGACACGGAGGTCACCCCAGTGCCGTGTCTGAGCAGCTTGCAGTGACCGTCTCATTTGCCCCTGAGAGGCCGGCAAGAGAGAGGAAATGCCAGCCGCTTAAAGAGTCTAGGCCCCTGAAGCTGAGCTGGGTGAAGCACCATCGGTGAGCCGGAGGCGGCCTCTTGCTTCTGTCCCCTTGGCCCCCTCTGTGCACGTGACCTCTCTGACCTCACCCCCTCTCCCCATCAGTGGGTATGGGCAGTGGGCAGTGGAGACTCAGCAGGGAGAGCCGGAGGCCTGAGAGCACAGGACCCTCAGGGTGGGTACAGGCCCTGGGAGGGCCCTCCGGCCACCTGACCTCTGGCCACACTGCCCAGGGGCCCACCAACGGCCCACCTGGAGGAACGACCCCTGACCAGGTGCCCACAGTCGTTTCTCGACTGAGTGATCAGAATGCAAATTCTGAGGGATTCCGGTTCGGTTCCGGTGGGCACAGGTGCCTCAGGGCAACCCGGCTCCTGGGCAGAGCTCAGGGCCATCTGACACCAAGGAAGGGGCCAGGCGCAGTGGAGGAGACCCAGGGCCGCTGTCCTCTGGGCCACCTCCTTCCTGAGACCACTCTCTGGGCCCCAGGAGGCCTGGGGCGGCACCCTCAGCCCTGAGGGCGGGAAGGGGCCCTCCCGCGAGTGTCCACAAGGGGGTGATGTGGCCCAGCACTTCCAGGGGCCAGCGGACTGGGGACCTGAGCTTTAGACAGAACCAGAGTGTGTGTGAACACCCCTCCCCCACGCCTGAGCACTGGGGCCCGCACCCCAACTCCTGGCTGCGGCTGGGCACTCGGAATCCACCCCTGCTGGCCCCGAACCTCTCCTCATGCCACTCAACAATCTTGTTCATCTCCAAGCTCACCTCAGAGGTAGAGACACCAACCTGCTCTCCCTCGTGGGCCCAGGTACACTAGGGGGAGAATTTGACCTCGGTCCTGTTGATCTAAAGTGTGGTTCAGAACTTACGGTTATTTTCTTTCTGACTTACTTCACTCTGTATGACAGACTCTAGGTCCATCCACCTCACTACAAATAACTCAACTTTGTTTCTTTTTATGGCTGAGTAATATTCCATTGTATATATGTGCCACATCTTCTTTATCCATTCATCTGTCGATGGGCATTTAGGTTGCTTCCATGTCCTGGCTATTGTAAATAGAGCTGCAATGAATATTTTGGTACATGACTCTTTGAATTTTGGTTTTCTCAGGGTATATGCCCAGTAGTGGGATTGCTGGGTCGTATGGTAGTTCTATTTGTAGTTTTTTAAGGAACCTCCATACTGTTCTCCACAGTGGCTGTATCAATTTTCATTCCCACCAACAGTGCCAGAGGGTTCCCTTTTCTCCACACCCTCTCCAGCATTTATTGTTTCTAGATTTTTTGATGATGGCCATTCTGACTGGTGTGAGATGATATCTCATTGTAGTTTTGATTTGCATTTCTCTAATGATTAATGATGTTGAGCATTCTTTCATGTGTTTGTTGGCCATCTGTATGTCTTCTTTGGAGAAATGTCTATTTAGGTGTTCTGCCCATTTTTGGATTGGGTTATTTGTTTTTTTGTTATTGAGCTGCATGAGCTGCTTGTAAATTTTGGAGATTCATCCTTTGTCAGTTGCTTCATTTGCAAATATTTTCTCCCATTCTGAGGGTTGTCTTTTGGTCTTGTTTATGGTTTCCTTTGCTGTGCAAAAGCTTTTAAGTTTCATTAGGTCCCATTTGTTTATTTTTGTTTTTATTTCCATTTCTCTAGGAGGTGGTTCAAAAAGGATCTTGCTGTGATTTATGTCATAGAGTGTTCTGCCTATGTTTTCCTCTAAGACTTTGATAGTGTCTGCCCTTACATTTAGGTCTTTAATCCATTTTGAGTTTATTTTTGTGTATAGTGTTAGGGAGTGTTCTAATTTCATTCTTTTACATGTACCTGTCTAGTTTTCCCAGCACCTCTTATGGAAGAGGCTGTCTTTTCTCCACTGTATATTCTTGCCTCCTTTATCAAAGATAAGGTGACCATATGTGTGTGGGTTTATCTCTGGGCTTTCTATCCTGTTCCATTGATCTATATTTCTGTTTTTGTGCCAGTACCATACTGTCTTGATTACTGTAGCTTTGTAGTATGCTAACACATATATATGGAATCTAAGGAAAAAAAAAAAAAAAAGGTCATGAAGAACCTAGGGGTAAGACGGGAATAAAGACACAGACCTACTAGAGCATGGACTTGAGGATATGGGGAGGGGGAAGGGTAAGCTGGGACAAAGTGAGAGAGTGGCATGGACATATATACACTACCAAACGTAAAATAGATAGCTAGTGAGAAGTAGCTGCATAGCACAGGGAGATCAGCTCGGTGGTTTGTGACCACCAAGAGGGGTGGGATAGGGAGGGTGGGAGGGAGGGAGACACAAGAGGGAAGAGATATGGGAACATATGTATATGTATAACTGATTCACTTTGTTATAAAGCAGAAACTAACACACCATTGTAAAGCAATTATACTCCAATAAAGATGTTAAAAAAAAAAAAGGAAGCCCGCACACCGCAACGAAGAGTAGCCCCTGCTCGCCACAACTAGAGAGAGCCTGCGCACAGCAATGAAGACCCAACGCAGCCAAAAATAAAAATTAATTAATTAATTGAATAAAATTTAAAAAGATAAAGGCTTTCACATATCAGTTTTCATTAAAAAAAGAATCCGCCTGCTACTGCAGGGGACACGGGTTTGAGCCCTGGTCCGGGAAGATCCCACATGAAACTAAGCCGGTGCGCCACAACTACGGAGCCTGCACTCTAGAGCTCGCGAGCCACAACTACTGAGCCCACGTGCCACAACTACTGAAGCCCGCGCACCTAGAGCATGTGCTCCGCAACAAGAGAAACCACCGCAATGAGAAGCCCGCGCACTGCAACAAAGAGTAGCCCCCGCTCTCAGCAACTAGAGAAACCCGCGTGCAGCAGCGAAGACCCAGTGCAGCCAAAAATTAAATAAATGAATAAATTAATTAATTTTTTTTAAAAAAAGAAAGAAACAGGCCCTGGCACACTGCCCCCCCGCTCCCCTGCTCCTCCCTCCAGGATGGTGTCTAGGAGGATTGGGAGGGGAACTCACGGGTCCCAAGGCTTTGGGGAAGGCGGCCCCTGCCGTGGCGCAGACCTTGGGTGAGCTGGTTTGTGTTGACTGGTCTCCATGGTGATGACACTTGTCCTCCCGATTGCAGGCGTCCTCTGCCCTGAACCCCACTCTGCCTTCCTCTGCCCATGCCCTCCCTCTATGCGAGGGGTCCATATGGTCATTCAGAGCCTGCTTTTCACTACTAGACCACCCTCTGGGGGGCAGGACGTGGAATTCCCTGGGCAAATGGCCCTGGGCAGGCCTCGTCCCCAGCTCTGTCACACTGAAGGTGGATTACACCGCTGGTTGTGTGGCCCTGGTGAGCTGTAGGCAGAGCTCAGCAGGGAGCTGGGGTGGACACTTTGGGGGTGTAGAGTGGGGAGCCTGAAGGTCACAGAACAGGGCCCACTCTCCTGCTCTGTTGGAGGTTCGTGCAAAGAACTCAGGGAGCCCAAGACTGAACACAGACCTGGCCTTGCAGGGTGCTGCAAGCTGGATTTGCTGTTAAGCAAGGAGAGAGTATGTCTAGTTCATGGTTTAGAGCTTGACGTGTCGCTCTGAAATACTTAAACACGTGGACTGTGGCTCTCCCTGGGCAGCCTGGTGGGACACGCCTCTGGTACTTCCCTCCCCTCAGCTGTCCTCTCTCCCCCCACAATCCGTGACCTTTTGTTTTCCTGATGCTCTGCTACTGAGAGCATCCCGGCCACACCACGGGAGAAGTCTTCGTTCTGCCCTGGCTCAGCTATGGCTTCACTAATGGGGGCGAGAAAGGAGCGTGAACAGTTACTCCCCAGGCCTTGGCAGGCCCGGGGCTGCTGCCTTGCAGCACGCCCTGGTGTTGGAGCACTTGCTCCCTCCTCAGCAGGCTAAGAGGGATAGTGGTGCTGGAACAGAGGTTGGTGGTAACATGAAGGAGGACCTTTGAGCAAGGACTTGTAGGACGCGAAGGCGCGAGGAATGCAGCTTCTGGGGTAAGAGCGCTCCAGGCAGAGGGAACGGCTGTGGAGAGGCCCGGACTCAGCCCGCTGTTGCTGGCCTCCTGGATGCAGGAAGGGCAGAAGGATGTGGCAGTCTCTAGGATCTGGGAAAGTCAGAGCCTCCGGAAGGAATGCAGCCCTGCAGACACCTTGATTTCAACCCGTGTCAGACTTCTGCCCTCCAGAACTGTAAGATAACAAATTTGTGTTGTTTTAAGCCACTGAGTTTGACGTAATTATTACAGCAGCCAGAGGAAACACATACAGACTAGGGTGGGGTGAGAGGGAAATTGGAGGAGGACCTGGGTTCATGGGCCTGAGCGAGGAGGGTAGCGCTGCCCTCGCCTGGGGCGGGGGAGTGGGGTGGGAGGTAGCCACCTTGCCAGCTCTCGGTTGCAAAATGAATGAATGTTTAGGCGCTCAGTAAATACGTATACCATGCATGGTTGAGTAATGATTTGATGAGGCTGACCTGGGACCCCCAGGCTCAAGGGGTAGCTGGGGGTGGGGGGACGGGAGAGGGTCTTGCCAGTCTCTGGAGCTCAAGCAAGCTCTAGTGGCCCCTGTAGGATTGGGGCTCCCTCCGTTTTGTCCTGTCCAGCCAGCATGATAGGCATCCCCGGGCTGGACCGCAGGGTTAGGGTTAGGCCCAGTGAAGGTGTGGCCTGCCCCCTCCTGCTGCCTTCCCCCGCAGGCAGCCTCCTAGCCCGGTCCTGCAGGCACCGCCCTGCCCAGCACACGCACTATATCCCTGAGAGTCCTCCTGGGAACATCACTTGTCTCTATCTTGCTCCATTTTCCAGACACGTTTAGTGCTGGGACATCTTCCCGAACCCTCTGGCCCTGGAGAGAGGATTCAGGAAGGTTCTAAGCCTTCCTATGGGAGCAGAGGGGCCTGCACAGCCCCACCTTGGGCCAAGAAGCCCACTCTTGGGACCCTCAGTCTGCCCTTCCAGTCCTGGGCAGTAGGAGTCTTCTCAAGGGGTTAGCAAGGCAGGGATCTCCCCGTCAGGGTCCCCAGGGCCAGGAGAAGAAGTGAGGACCCCAGCGGGGAACTTGCAGGCTGGGCACCTTTGGCAGCCTCCAGGGGTGGGTGGGTACGGGACGTGGCAACGGAGGATGGGCAGGGCGGGAAACCATCGCAGCCCTGGAGCAGGCAGCCTTGACACATCTCTCCCCTCTCTGGCCTCATTTTTTGCATCTGTTCAACGGAGAGAAGCCGTGTGCAGCCCGCTTTTATAATTTATTAAACACACTTGTATCGAGGGCCTACAGTGTGGCTCGTGGCCCCTGCTCCCAAAGAGGCCGTCCCATCTGGATGAGAGTAATGTGCCTATACACTGGAGGTGACCTCACCTGCGAGGGTGATACCCACCAGAGCTCCCAGTGCCGTGGTCCCTGGGCTACATGGTGATGGTAGCTCTTAGGCATTTTTTTTTTAAACAAACCTTCTTTTTTTATTTTAATTAATTAATTAAATTTTTTTATTTTGGGCTGCACTGTGTCTTCGTGGCTGTGCGTGGGCTTTCTCTAGTTGCGGCAAGCGGGGACTACTCTTGGTTGCAGTACGTGGGCTTCTCATCGCGGTGGCTTCTCTCGTTGCGGAGCACGGGCTCCAGGCGCCTGTCGATAGTTGTGGCACGTGGGCTCAGTAGCTGTGGCTCAGCGGGCTCAGTTGCTCCGCGGTATGTGGTATCTCCCCGGACCAGGGCTCGAACCCGTGTCTCCTGCATTGGCAGGCGGATTCTTAACCACTGCGCCACCAGGGAAGCCCGCCTCTTAGGTCTTTGTTGCCTCTATTCCTTGTTGGAGCCATTTTCCTCCTCCCAGGAGCCACCCGCCCACACAGGGGAATGTCTGTATTTCATTCCCAGATAGAGCCTCTTTCTTGGTTATCAGCAAGGGTATTGGCTAATATTTGAGGTGTCCACTGATAACCAAGCTGTTACCTGTTAACTCTGGTGCTGAGTGACAGCAAAGTGTTACCTTTGAGTTAAGATGTTTGATGTTAAAGCTTAACGCTGATTGGAGTTATCCATAACAAAGAGATTTTTGAAGACAGAGTCTGACGAGGGCAGGCAAACCCAGGGAGGGAAGCTCTTAGGGTGGCGAGTCAGGTCACAGCAGGCTGGGCTCCGCAGTGCTCACTGAGGCTCCTGGGGAAGCTCCTCCCTGGCTGTAAAGTCCCTTCTGGAGGGAACAGCCCAGGAAAATACCATCCTCGTGAGCACCTGGGGAGCTGGGGCTCAGAGGGAGAGACTAACTCTAGCCTCGGTGACGCCAGGGTAGAGGCAGGGCTCCCCATGTCCCCATGACCCCAGCGCCTCACACTCCCCTGGAAAAGGCTCAGAATTGATGGCCCTGGGAGCCTCTATAAGTTGAGTGAAACGGACACGAATGAGCAGGGCTGGTGGGAAATAGGGCAGAGAGCCAGATCCTCCCACAGCCCTCATCCACAGCCAGGCCTCTCGACCACCCCCACCCCCAGGCCACGCACTGAAGGCTCCTTCCCTGGGTGGGCCAACAGAGGGTCTCTGGACTGGCGGACATCAGTGCACATTTACATAACGCTGAGACACCAGCTGTGTCCCAGCCACCCACCCTCAGTGTCCAGAACCCTGGAAACCGGGTCTTGCCTCGAGACGGGATGTCAGAGGGGTTTTCTTGGGGGAACCTGATCATCCAGGAGGTCCTACCAGGTCACCGCTTGCTAAAGCTCACAGTCAGCGGGCCCAACCCTCCAGCCTGAGCAGCCAGCCAGTTTGAGCAGACGTCTGAGGGACCTCTGTAACATGGAAGATCGGGATAAAACAAGGAAAATGGGAACTGGGAGGAAACAGAGATGGCTGGGAGAAGACGACTTAGAAAATCCGTCGTTAACATCCCCAGGAAGAAAAGAGAAAATGTTGTACTCATGAAACAAAAACCAGGTGCTATAAAGAAGGAACATTACGGAATATAAAGAACTTTTGGAAATTAAAAATACAATCATGGAGGGCTTCCCTGGTGGTGCAGTGGTTAAGAATCCGCCTACCAGTGCAGGGGACACGGGATTGAGCCCTGGTCCAGGAAGATCCCACATGTCGCGGAGCAACTAAGCCTGTGTACCACAACTACTGAGCCTGCGCTCTACAGCCCTCTAGCCACAACTACTGAGCCCGTGCGCCACAACTACTGAAGCCCGCATGCCTAGAGCCCGTGCTCCGCAACAAGAAAATCCACCATAATGAGAAGCCCGCGCACCGCAACGAAGAGTAGGCCCTGCTCATCGCAACTAGAGAAAGCCCGTGCGCAGCAACGAAGACCCAACGCGGCCAAAAAAAAAAAAAAAATACAATCATGGAAATTGAAAACTCAGTAGAAGAGTTGGAAGATGAGGTTAAGGAAGTCTTGAAGAAAGTAGAGCAAAAAGCTGGGGGAAAAAAGTTGAAAATAAGAGAAAAACAGGAGAGGGAAGTATTAGAGAACTGGTCTAGGAGATCTGACATCTCTACAATAGGAGTTCTAGAAAGAGAACTGGAGGGAAGAAAACAATCAAAGAAACAGTGGAAAAGATTTCACAGAAATTTGGGACTTCCCTGGCAGTCCAGTGGCTAGACTCCATGCTTTCACCACCGAGGGCCCGGAATCGATCCCTGGTCAGGGAACTAAGATACCACAAGCCATGTGGCCAAAAGATTTCACAGAAATTAAACCTGAGTTTCCAGATTGAAAGGAGCCACTGAATGCTCAGATCCAAACACGAAAATAGATGCACAGTAAAGGCACAGCAAAGGGGAATTTCAGAACACTGGACACAAAGAGAAAAGAAAAGACTGTACAAGCGTCCAGAGAGAAATGACAGATGACGTACAAATGACTAAGATCAGAATGTTCAGACTTCTCACAGCTGGAAGGCGACGGATAAAATCTCTCAACTCTGAAGTTAAATGCTTTCTAAGCCAAAATGCTATAGTCAGCCAAACCATTAAGAGTGAGGGTAGAAGAAAGATATTTTCAGAACGATAAGGTCTCAAAAAATTTACAGCCCTGCACCTTTTCTCAGGAAGCTACTTGGTGTGTTCCACCAAACAGGGGGAGGAAAGCAAGAAAGAGGAAGTCGTAGGAAGCAGGAAGCAGGGGATCCTGCCGGGGAGCAAAGGATGAAGGGGACTTCAGGGTGCTGGTGTGGTGGTCCCAGACTGCAGGCTGTGCCCCCGCTGAGAAAGCAGAGTCTACTTCCAGGTGATAGAATACCTGATACACCGGGATGCCTCTGGGGAGATTTGAACTTTTGGCAGAATTTGGAGTTGAATTAGTACTGAGAATTAAGCAAAATAAAAATATGACATTAACTCCAGGGAAACGAGAAGTTGAGCAAGGAAGGAAAAGTTATCACAATACATTATGTGGCTCAGACATGAACAGTGTTTATGTAGTAACATGAAGATGTCAGCCATGGCCATTGATCTGAACAAAATGAAGGTATGATGATTTTCGAGGTCAGGAAGTCGCAGTGTAAGTGTGTGGTCTGGGGATACAAAGGTGAAACCAAAAGAGTGAGTTAAAAGTTGCACTGGAAGATGAGGGTTGGGGGACTGCTGTGTTTTGTAAGAAGGCTTGTAAAACTCGCTCTTTAAATTGCATGCATGTATAACTCGGATAATGAGTAGAAACTAAATTTAAAACACACCCCCTAGGGACTGCCCTGGCGGTCCAGTGGTTAGGGCTCCGTGCTTCCACTGCTGGGGACCCAGGTTCGATAACTATCCTGCAAACTGCATGGCAAAAACAAGCAAACAAACAAACACACACACACACTCTCATGAGTTACGCGCTCAATTCTACCTTGTTGGTAAATCAGCAGGATGTGAACTTGTGCTTCAGGGTGGACTCATTCTGGGGCAGCCCTGGAAAGAGTGAATACAGATTCTCCTTATAATAGGGGAATACGTGAATGTATATTCATGCTGCTGTGGGCTATTGAGGTGCCACGTGAGAGTTTTATCTTCAAAAACAAAAAATGCTATCTCATTTTTCCCATTGGTATTTATTTAATTACTAGCGAGGTAGAACCTGTTTAAACGTGTCTTACTGGTCACACATAGCTCTTTGTTATGAATTGCTACTTGTGCCCATTTTCAAGTCAAGGTAGAAACTTGTAAATAACTTATAAAAATGCTTTGTAGATTTACCCCTGGTTAATGCATGCACTTTGCATGTATTCCTTCCCAGTTTACAGTTTTCCCTTCAATTTTGTTTGTGGTGTTTTTGACATTCACCTTTTTGGGGTCACTTTTATGCTGCCATACCTACTGGTTCTTTCCTTTATACACTCAAATGTTAGTTATTTTATCTTTGGTACCTAGAAATCCTGCCTCATCTCCATAGCATAGAATCATCTACATTTTCTTTTAATAAGTTTTTGGGGTTTTTTCCCTTCGCATTTTAAGTCTCTGGTGTGGCTGACGTTTATGTTGGCATAAGATGTGAGGTAGGTCTCTTTCTCTACCTAATGATCAACAGGCGTTCCAACACTATTTACAGATGAGTTAAGCAGGCACAACTTGAGATAAGCAGGCTCTGAATTTTTTGAAACATGTAACAAAAAAAAAAGGCGACCTTGTGTTTCTGAGTGGTTCTGTGGGAGCTGCACACAGGCTCTGCAGACAGACTTGCTGGGCTAAAGCCCCACTCCCCCACGGGAGTCCCAGGGAAGGCCATGGGTGCGCCCCCCAGACTGGGCCCAGTTCAGTCCCACCTCACTCCCCTCCGGGCCTTCCTCACAGGCTGATCCCAGCTTCCCTGTGACGGAAACCTCTCTGCTCCCGAGTCTTCATTGTCAGGCAGACTCTGCCCACTTCCCCTGACACCCTAGGACTGCACCTCCTTCCCCCCGCCAGGCCGGTCCCGGGCTGGGCACTGCTCACAAGTTCTCTGGGGGTGGACCCTGTTCATCCCACCGTCAGAGGACAGGAGGAGGCGGGCTGTGGGCAGGGGCTCAGAAGCAGGGCAGGCTGGACCGAGCCATCCTCAGCTACTGGGCTGGGTGCTGGCCCGGGTACTAAGCTGGGGCACAGGGGACCCCCAGCTCAGTCCGGGTGGTGATGGAAGCACAGGCGGGCATTGTGGTGTCAGGCTGCCTTTCACAAGTTGGGCTGATGGGCCAGATGGTGGCATGTTTAATAGGGCAGTGACCTAGGGCGGCAGCTGGGGGCCTTCAAGCGGCCTACTGTGGTTTGAGGGACCCACAGGAGTGGGAATGGAGGCCAAAATCCACTCTTGAGGCTGGACGAGGGAAAGTGGGAAGGGGGTGGCCCCCTGGGGCCCTGGGCTGAGCCACTGGCTGAAAGTCTGGGGACACCCACCCAGAACCAGAGAGGGGGCCAGCCAGGTAGTGGGTTCCGGAAGCCTGGTGGGCTCCTGCCAGGCAGCCTGACGTCGCCTGCAGGGCAGGCCTTGGGGAGCTGAGTCCCTCCTGGGGGTCCGTGTTCCTGGGAGCCGCCCAGGCTTACCCTTGTTCCTCCCACCTCTGGTCCAGGCGGGCTTCACAGCTGCAGAGGCTACCTCACCCCCTCTCACCTCAGGCACCTCATCCCAGTGTCCAGCACTGTCCAGGGAAGGGCTGGCTGCCCCTGACCCCGGGCTGGGGAGGCCACTGGGGCCCCCTGAGGGTGACGTCAGGCCTTTGCATCCTGAGGGCCACAGCTTCCCCTTCCCAAGCCCCACATGGGCTTCCCCTTCCCGACCCCAGTGCCTTCCTGGAAGTCACGTGGTCCACGGGGTGGGGGGGCAGGGGCTGCCAGGACGTGAGTGTTTGGGAGGGAGGAGGGCAGAGAAGGCTCCTGTGTACAAAACACCCACCTCCCCGCCACGAGGGCGGAAGCCACCCGAAATAGAATGGGTTGCTTTCAAGCTCCAAACTGGGCTCCGGAGGCAGTAAAAATAGAAACACGAGTGTCTGCGTGGGCCCCGCATCCTCCACCTGCGGGGCTGGTGTTTTAAAATAGATCTTCCTAGTGGGGCCTGCCTGACGCCTGGTAGGTAGAAAATTCACCCAAACAAACCTCTCAGAGAGTAAAAGCAGCAGCTGATCCGGGCTTGGGGGTGCTGATGGAGGCCCGCAGTCAGGGTGCAGCCTGTGGGGAAAGGGGGGGGGGCACTGGCCAGCCCTTGAGCTGGCCTTACAGCCCCATGACTCCATTTTTCTCCTGCCCTGGGGCTTTGCAGAGGCTGGGCCCCGGCCGGGGGAGCCCTTCCAGGTCACCAGGGCCAGCTCAGGCCCGCTGGCCGATGGCGAGGAGGTGCTGACCCACGCACTCAGGCCGGGCCGGAACTGGGCAGGAGGTGCAGCAGGCAGGTGGGTGCAGGCCCTGCCCTCCGGGTGCTCACAGCGGGCCACCGACTACAAGCCCACGGGCTGGGCCACCACCCGCTGAGGGCGGCCTCCGAGCAGGAAGGAGGACCCTGTGCTGGGACCCAGAGACGGCTGACAGGTGCGCCCAGAAGCGATGCAAGAGGGAGGAGGCCGGGGAGCAGAGGGGAAACCAGCGGCAGGAGCTATGGCTCGGACGGAGGCTGGACGACACGCCCCATATCTAGCCCAGCGCACGGTCATCCTGTGAGCCATCCTCCGCTGCCCACTCTCTGGCCCTGGTGCCCACTCTGCTGCCCTCCCCTTTGGTTCCAGCAAAGGCAAAACACATCCACCTCCCGCACAGGGCAAGGCGGTGCAAGAGAGCACCAGGGCCGGGCTGGGATGTGGGAATGGCCCGGAGCCCAAGGTGGACGGCCCCTGCCCAGCCTGTCCTCCCTGCCAGGGCACAAACTGGCAGCGAGTCCCCTGGAGCGGGTCCCAGCCCCGGGCCCCGGCCTCACAGCCACCGCAGCAGCCTTTCTGGCCTCCCCACGGCGCAGCAGGCAGAGCCCCTCAGCCTCACTCACTCCCCTCCCTCACCAGCTGGGCTGTGGAGCCAGAGCCCCAGCCCAGGGCAACTCCCAGTGGCCTCCCCTTGGAGGGTCTGGGGTGGGTGGGAACTCGCTTCCCGCTGTCCCCAGCCAAGCGGGCAAGCTGCCAGAGGGTACAGTGGTGTCTTTTCCCAGTGGACACAGCCACTTGGTCTGGCCTTTCCCACCTCCCCCCACCCTCAGTTAACTTCTCTGACCCCGAGTGTGCTGCTGCAGCCAGGTCTCCTCTTTCTGGGGTGTGGGACCCGTTGCTGGGCAGCTCTGGGACAGGTGGACAGTGACATGGCCCAAGTTCTGTCCAGCTGCAACTCTGAGCACCCCCCAGGGACCTCAGCCTCAGCATAACCCAAGTCCAGCCCCTGGATGCCCCCCACCCTGCTGGTTTGGAGTAGCTGGTCCAGCCCCTGCCGTTGCTGCCCTGCTGGACTCTGGCCCTTTGTACCCAGTGCAGCACAGAGGGGCAGACCTTGGCCTCCCACCCGGACAAGGCTCAGCCTCTGCTGGGCTGGCCTTCTGCTCTCTCTCCCAGCCCCTTCAGGCCCCAGCCAGATCCTGTCCTTCCCCTGCTCACAGCTTCCTAGGCTCTGGGACCAGGGATCCCATCCCCTCCACCGCATCGTGCCGCAAGCCATTGACCCCTGCCCTGGAAGGCTCCAGTCCCCTGCAAGCTTGCTGGCCTTGTTTCCTCTCCCAAGAATACCTTCACTCTATCTCCACCACTTACCCCACCCCTTGGGGCTCCCCTCAGGAAGCCATTTCCTCCCAGAAAGCCCTTTCCCCTACAGGATCTGACAAGCCCCCTTTTCCCTAGGCCCCTGCCCCTTAAACAGGGTAACCTGGGTCTAAAGCTGGACTTATGTCCCCCCTCCCCCCATGGCTGTGGGGAAGGGCCTTGGATGGGCACCTCCCAGGAAGTAAAATTTAAAGTACCCTGTTTTCTGGGCCTTGCACTCTTGGAACCAGAACCCTGGGCCCTGGGAGTCCAGACCTGGTACAAGGGCTGTGTCCCCGTTTGGAAGTGGCTGAAAAGTGCCCTAGAGACCCTTCTGAAACAAGGGCGAGGTTCCAGAGGTTCGGTTCCCAGCGAGCCCTCTTCTGCCGGGGGCGGGGGAGGGGTCATCCGCTGCCCCTGCCCCTGGCCTCCTGACCTGAGTCAGAGGCCGCCTCCTGCTGCAGGATCAGGATCAGTGGGTTGGGGGGGCAGCGCCTTCTCCAGTGGGGCCACCAGGTGCCACTTGCATTTATTTACGGCGCATCTATCCTGTGCCGTGCAGGGATGGCTTGTCCACACCCGCAGCCAACTCCCGCCTTCTCCACGGGACCAGGAGTGGGGAAAGGTGGGGATACCCCGGACTCCGACGTCTTGACCCCCCACCCCGCACCCAACCTCGAACTCCGAGGACGGCAGGCTGCGTCTGCGACCTCCGCATTGCAAAAGGAGTTGGTGGGATGGGCCCAAGGAGTCCGAGGAGGCGGGGCCAGGTTCTTTGGGAGGGGAGTCAAAGGGCGGGGTAGGATAGAAGGGGCGCGGCCCAGAACCTCGGGCGGGGCCAGGTCGAAGGGGCGGGGCCGGGAGGACGGGGCGGGGCACGGGGCCGGGGCGGGGCCAGGCAGAAGGGGCGGGCACAGCTCCGGGCGGGACCTGGCTCCTGGCTACCCGCCGGGAGGGCGGGAGCCTGGCGGCCCAGCCGGGAGCCGCTGCCGGGACGCAGGACCCGTGGGCTGGGAGCAGAGCCTCGGCAGGTAAGGCACGGCAGCGGGGCGCGGACGGGCGGGGCGCGATCGAGTCTTCCGGGCTGGCCGGAGTCCCCGGGGCCGGGGTCATCTACGTAGGGCGGGCGGGGGGCGGTCAGCTCCAGCTCGCGCCAGGCCTGGCGGCGCCACTGCCTGAGGAAGCGCGCGGGCTCGAGGGTGCGCGGGGTGCACCCTGGAGGCCTAGGGGCGGGGGCGAAGGCGTCGCGTCTGTCCCGCGTCCCCCTCGTCCCTCTGGCCTCCGCTTTCCCAGGCCCCTGGGGCTCGCAGACCGCCGCAGGCCCGCATTACACGACCCACACATCCCGGCCTCCGAAGGCCCCGGGCGGGGAATTTGCTTCCACCTCCTCCCGGTAATCCAAACTTTCCTTCCCTCAAGCCGCGCAACGAAGGGTGGAGAAAAGCTGCCTGTTGGAGCTGACTCACACTGAAGTGTGAGTGACTGATAGCCCAGTGGCTCTGGGGGTGTCTGCGACTCTTATTCTGGGGGACAGCGAGTGTCAGAGAGTTGGGGGTCAGGGACAGCTGTCCTTCCACATGTGGGCCGGCCCCTCCCAGCAGCCCGGCTCTTTCCTGCTGCTCTGGGCCTCCGCTTCCCCTGGTGAAGTGCACACAGTGTTCCCACTGGGAGTGTTGAGGGGGCCTGAGCCCCGCTGCAGAGCCTGGAGCTCACTCCCCCTGCCGCCCTGCTGCAGCCTGAGCGCCTCACATCCTCTCTCTGTGCCGCGGTTTGCCTACCTGTCAACACTGATGACGTCCGTGCCTGCTGGTCAGGTCACGCGGAGTAAAGGGCCCCTCTAAGTGACCCTGGCCTGGGGCGGGGTTCCGTGTGGGACCCCCTGGATTGCCGAGTCGAGGACACGCATGTGATCTTGCTGACGAGGCAGGTAACCAGGCCCTAGCACAGAGGGGCTCAGGAAACGTTACTTGCCGTGATGATGATGTGTAGAATTTTTTCACGACAGTTTGACAGCCAAGGGAGCATGGCAAGTCCTGGAGTCAGCGGAGATTTCCAGGTTTAAGTCTAGCCCAGCATTGACTTCAGTGTAACCCTGGGTCGGCCCTCTGCCCTCTCTGGCCCAGGCTCTGCGAGACCAGAGGAGGGGGCTGGGCTCCATTATCTCCTGGCTCTCCTCCCACTGTGTCCGATACCCAGGGCACCCACGCAGAGGGCCCTCTGGGAGTCAGGGCTCCACTCCAGGTAGACCAGGAGGCCAGGATGGGGGCTCCAAGGTGAGAATTCTGTCAAATTCCCCCTCCCTCCCCCACCCCCCCCCCAGCCACCACTCCATTACTTGGCTCTGTTCCCCGTGTTGGGGCACACCCTGGCCAGAGGCAGCAGGCAGAAGGACAGATGGGTAGATGGCCCAGGCTAGTCCCTGTTGGCCATCAGGAAAGAGGGGTGCTGACAGAGGGCCTGGCCTTTCTGGAGAGTCCCTCAGGCCTGCAGAGTCAGGGAGGAGCCCAACAAGGAGGCCAGCCTGGGAGAGATAGGAGGGTGGGCGGCTCCAAACCTCCCTTGGCCCTTCCTGTTCACATGGACAGAGGAAAGTGAGATGCTGAGTCAGCCACCACCATCCCTCCCCTTCCATGGTTGCCCGCAAGCTTGCAGGCCTACATGGGGGAAGCCTGAGGGAGCACAGAGAGACACACAGAGTGGCTGGGTCCTGGCTTTGAATCCGGCTGCCACCATTTACTAGCTGTGTGATCTTGCCCAGGGGGCTTCACACTGCTGAGCCTCAGTTTCCTCATCTGTAAAATGGGGGTAGAGAACCACTTTCTGCCTTATAGGTGGTTTTGAATGTCCAGGGGCTGGTGGTGGCACATGATTGGTGTTCAGTAACTGTGAGCCACTGGGGGTGATTTCCCTGGCCCTCAGGGCTGGAGAGCAGGGATAGCTGGGCCACCTCTGCTTGGGAGTGGGGGTGGGACTGGGCCTGGAGAGATCTGGAGCAAAGGGCAGGCTCCTAGGTCCCTGCCCGCTTGGGTCTCATGGCAAAGGCTAGAGTGTCTTAGGAGTGGCCGTGCTCAGGGAACCACCTGGGTCCTCCTGGTTTCTGTCCTTGAAGCTCTATCATGGGACACCAAGGGTCAGTGACTGGCAGGCCCCACTCTCCCCTCATTGGCTGGCTAATAGATGGCCTCAGTAAGGCCTGGGCATGCACATATGTGGTTCTCTAATAATCCCAGGTAGCATGGTCAGCAGTCGGCAGCCTGGCTGAGGGAGGTGGGCGGCAGGTGGCCAGTGAAAGTAGGGTTTGCAATCAGAAGGAGGGCTGTCTGAGCCAGGCGGACAACCATGAAGGTAGGAAGAGACTGAGCCAGAGGCTGGCAGCGGGGAGAGTGGCAGACCAGTTTGACCAGAGTGGCCTGGTGTGTACCGGATGTGGTGAGAGTGTGGATGGGGGCATGGATGAAAGTGCACAGGGGCCTAGGCAGGGAGAGGGGGCTGTCAGGACGCTGGAATCTTACCCACAGGTAGGTGGCCTGTCTCCAAAAGGCCTCTGGATCTCTCCAGTGGCCCTGACCAGTCATCCAAGGGCTGGGGACAGTCCCACATGTGGGCCACTTAAGTCCCAGAGGTGGGGAGGGGGAGCATTCTGGGCTCTTTGTAGCCTCAGGCAGGCAGGCTCAGCAGCGCCCACCTCCTGGTCCTTGCCTGCTGGCCTCCGGGAAGGGGGAAGGGTGTGGGCTCGGTAGCTGAGGCGGGGGCCTGGGGAGGTCGGCCGGGCCTGAGGGGTTGGCAGGGCACTCTCGTGGTGCCTCCTTACGACCCCTGGGCCTAGGCACCGGAGGGCAGCCAGGATGATGCCTAGAGAAATGGAGCTGCCTCTCAGCCACGGCCAGGAGACCTGAGCCTCCTTAGTGATATAAGCCCCTGGCTCTGGGCCACACTGAAGGATTTGGGCTCGGGAGCCAGGCTCCTGAGCTGCCCTTGAACTCCAGGCGCCATCCCAGTGAAGTGCGAAACAAGTCTGGGCCCTCATCAGGGAGAGGGCCTCACGGTGCTTGAGGTCCCCCCACTGCCCAGCTTCTCCCTGGGCAGCAGAACTTCTGAGGTTCCAGCTTTTTTTTTTTTTTGCGGTATGCAGGCCTCTCACTGTTGTGGCCTCTCCCGTTGCGGAGCACAGGCTCCGGACGCGCAGGCTCAGCGGCCATGGCTCACGGGCCCAGCCGCTCCGCGGCATGTGGGATCCTCCCGGACCGGGGCACGAACCCGTGTCCGCTGCATCAGCAGGCGGACTCTCAACCACTGCGCCATCAGGGAAGCCCTGAGGTTCCAGCTTTGGGGCCACCTGCAGTTTAGCCCCTGCCCGTCCCCGTCCCAGGTCATGAACCATGCTGGAACTTGCTGGCAGGACTGGGCTTCTTTCACCCAGTCTCCAGGTCCAGAGGCGACTGATCCTTGGCCCCCGTGGGCTAGGCACAGCGGGTCCCAGTCAGTGATCCTTGCCTGCCGGCCTCTGGGAAGGGTGTGGGCTCAGTGGCCGAGACACTGGCTTGGGGAGGTCGCGGGGCCTGAGGGGTTGGCAGGGCACCCTCCTGGTATCCGTACTCCTTCCCCTGCAGCTGTGCTGCAATTCCGAGAAGTGCTCTCTGCTTCCTTGTGAATCAGATGTTTATTGCATGCTGGCTGCAGTAAACAGGGTAGGGGCGGCCCACTGCCAACCATATTCCAGGCCGCTGGTTTGGGTGTGGGGCGTCTGCCTGCTGGAACCTGCAGAGGCAGGGGAGGTCCCTGTCCCCAGGAGCTGCCAGGCTGACGGGTGAGCACTCCGAGTTGGCTCCGTGCCTGCTGGGAGGAGGGTGGGCTGCCCCACGGCTGGGGGCTGGGCCGGCCCAGGGAAGGCTTCCCAGGGGCTTCTTGGAGCCAGCACAGCTCCTCCCAGGAAGTAGTCGGGGGCCGCATTCCCAGCACTGGAGCAGCCTGTCCCCTTCAAGTCTCAGTGACTCTCTGGACTTCACGTCCCTCCTTGTGAAATGGGGTTAAAAACAGTTACAACTCATGGTGTCCTCGGAAAAGTTAGACGAGATGCTGCAGAGGAGCCCCCACTGTGGGATCCGGAGCCCTGTCCCAGGCGGGGCCTCCCTGCCCTCGGCCCTGCAGCTCCATTTGGGGGATTTCCTCTAGCCTTGCCCAAGGGGATGTTGTAATCTGGCAACATTGCTCTGTGGCATTAGAGAGCTCTGTGTCCTCATACCCCGGCTGCCCCTGTGGCCCCAGCCCTCACTGCTGGATGCCCCCTGCAAGGTGATGTGGGGTCAGGGGTCGACCTAGGGGCCTGGAATACCAGGGTAGGCCTTGGCTTGACCCCAAAGCCTTGGGAGCCAGGGGCAGCACCCACAGTCCACTTAGGGCCCTGGCTGGGCACCTGGGCCCGTGCCACCCCACTCCGAGCTCCGCTCCTGGGGCAGCTCTCCCTGCCTAGGCCCCTGTGCCCTTCAGAAAGCTGCTGCCCCCAGACCTCTGCTCCTCTTGTTCATGCTGGGTGCCCTGTGTACCAAGCCCAGGGCCAGGCGTGGATAGGCAGCAGCTCAGCCTGTCTGGCCCACCCTGCCACTCTCTCCCTCGGAAGCAGTTTAATAAAAGGCATAAGTGTCTGTCCTGCTTGGTGCTCAGGGACCCTCCCTGGCCCCTGCCCCTGCTTCCCGGAGCTAGGTGCCTTCTACAAGCCCCAGCCCGTTCCCTGGTCACCTTGTCTACTTATCTGCTTCTCCCTGCCCAACCGGGGACTCATGAAGGACAGGGACACAATTGAGTGCCCTTGCCCAGCGGTGCCCACGTGGGTCTGGCCCAGAAGAGGGACGACCCCCTGTAGAGCATCCCAGGAGCTCCCAGAGACCTGAAGCCTGGCGTGTTTACCTCCTGCTTCCACATCAGAGACACAGGTGCCCCGTTATCCTGGAAGGAGTCTGCCGCCCGGCTGGTGACGTTTCCAATCAGATCACAGTGGGTAGTTGTGCTCTGGCCTTGTGTGAACCCCTCCAGGTTTCTATCACGGCCCCAGGCCGTGGGCTGCAGCAGCCACAGCCCTTAATAGTCACCACTGAGGTCACCTGGTCTCAGGGGCCCCAGCAGTGGTTCAGACGAGGAGACAGGCGAGGAGTCTGGGGCGCTCCACCCTAAGTGGAAGCTGTTCCTTTCTCCGTGGCTGTTCTTTCCTAGAGACACATGTTGGGGCCAAGATTGGGGTCAGCCTGAACTCCCCTGACCCACCGGCCACTGCGGAGACCTGGTCTGTGGGTCCCAGAGACCCCGTGCCCCAGATGGGGCCTGGCAAGATTAGATCTGCCACCAGTAGGAGAGTGGTGGGGAAGGAGCCAGAAAAGCGGGCCCGGAGCCCTGCGTGGACAGGTGGGAGGGGGAGGGAGGCCTGCCAGGAAACTCACCTTGTCTCCTGAGGAATGTCCTCCGTAACCCCAGCTGCTTCCTCTCCTCCTATTTGAGGCCAGAAAAGGAAGACCCTTTCTCAAGGGGCAGCTGGCACAGAGCCGCTGGGTCCCCTGATGGCCAGGCAGACACAGTGCTGGGGGCCGGGCCCTGGCAGGCAGGTCAGTGATCAGCTGGTGGGTTTGACCACGGTAGGCAGAGGACGGAGTGACCGCGCCCCCTGCCCTTCAGCACAGGACGAGAGGCGGCTTCCCATTGCCATCGCCATCTGGCCCGAGACCTCTAGGAGCGCAGGGTGGCCGTCGGGTGCTGGGCGGGATCCATGGTGGTGCCCGGCTGTGAGCTGGATGCACGAGAGGGCCTCAGAGCCCCCAGGGTCAGCGCCAGGCCACTACAGCCTCCCTGCTGACCCACCCAGATCTGGGCGGGGCCGAAGGCACTTGGGGATAGAGCCTCAGCCTCCCACAGGAGGTATCACCACCACGTACCCCTACAGCCCCCACCTCGGGAGCTCGTCGATGCTGTGCTGCAGCCCCACTAAGCAGCCAGACCCTACGAAGTCCTCCCCCAAACCCCCACCTCCTGACTTCTCTGGAAGCTCACCCAGGGGGAAGGATGTGCTGCTCCAGGGGACCCCACCCTGCACTTTGCTGCACCAGGGCTGGGGCCCCCAGTGCCGGCTCCTTGCCACACAGGGGAGCTGCTCAGGGGTGGGCCACGGGGGCAGGAGACTCTGGAATCACTTCCCTTCGGGGCCTCACCAGGACCCAGCCTAATTTGGTTCCAGACCTTGGGCTGCAGCTGCCAGAGGAGGCCGATGCCCGGTCCTTCTGTCAGAGGAGGTGTGCCGGGCCTGAGGGTGGGGTAAGGGGGAGCCCCAGGCTGCGCTCAGGGCCCGGGTTCTGGCCCAGCTGGGCCTCAGCGCCGGTGGCCCTGGTGTCCACTTGTTATAAAATGGAGTGAGGCATGGAGCCCATCCCTGAGTTGCCCAGACATCCTGGGGTTCCTGGGCACCAGCCTTGGAAGGTTTGCCACCTGGGACGGGAGCTCTCTGAGATCAGCCTTCCGTTCTCTCGAGAATGTGACTAGGAGGGTGAAGTTCTGTGGTCAGTGGTGGCCGTGCCTGCTCTGGGGCAGGAAGTCGCGGGGGAAGGAAGAGCGTTGAGAACGAGATCCCCCGCACACACGCAGGACCTAGGAGGCCCCAAGCCCAAGGTTCCTGCCAGCCGGGCACCAACAGGAAGTTGTTCCAGAGTGAGGCCTTGGGAAGCAGGAGGGGATGGCCCCACCCCAGTGGCCTCCGTGTTGATGCCCCTGCTGCCTGGAGGACCCGCGGGGGCCCCCCCCACAGGCAGCCCCAGGCCCAGCCCTGCAGAGGCAGCAGGCATCTTCTCGCCCTGCAGGGGGGCGGCCCCCAAGAATGGTGTAGGAGGTGCCATTTGGGGTAGGGCCTTCTTGGGTTGGAAGCAGGAAGGGGGCAGGAGGGGCCAGGCTGAGAGGTCAGGCATGGGAGGGTTTTTTTTATAAATTTACTTATTTATAAATTTTTAAATTTATTCTGGGCTGCATTGGGTCTCCGTTGCTGTGCACGAGGGTTTCTCTAGTTGTGGCGAGCAGGGGCTACTCTTTGTTGCAGTGCGGGGGCTTATTGCGGTGGCTTCTCTTGCCACCGGAGCACGGGCTCTAGGTGCACAGGTTTCAGTAGTTGTGAGACGTGGGCTCAGTAGTTGTGGCTTGCGGGCTCAGTAGTTGTGGCTCGCGGGCTCTAGAGCGCAGGCTCAGTAGTTGTGGCGTGTGGGCTCAGTAGTGGTGGCTCACGGGCTCTAGAGCGCAGGCTCAGTCAGTAGTTGTGGCACACGGGCTTAGCTGCTCTGCGGCATGTGGGATCTTCCTGAACCAGGGCTCGAACCCGTGTCCCCTGCATTGGCAGGAGGATTCTTAACCACTGTGCCTCCAGGGAAGCCCCCGTGGGAGGGTTTTGAGCAGGGGCTGGTTTGTGGTTTGAAAGCTCACTCTGGGGTCTTAAGACTGCCTTCTGCCCCCCACCGCACATACCGCACCGCAGCAGGGGCTGTAGGAGCTTGGGCAAAAGCAGGTGAATTGGACCTGCAGGAGGGCTAGGTGTGCCGTGGGCGCAGGGGTTCAGCTGACCAGGGTGGAGTCAGTGACTCTCGCTGAGGGGCCGCCAGGGCCGGGGGAAGGCAGACGTGGGGTAGCACCCGGCTCTGGTCGTACTGCCTCTGCCCTCCGTCCCCCGCACACCCAGTCCTCATTGCTGGCTTTTCTGGCGAGAGTGGTGTGACCCCATGGCTGTTTCCCTGGGGAGGGGAGGGTGTCCCTATAGCACCACCGAGCCGTGCCCCTCCCCCACCCGGTGCAGGCGTCCCCAGCCCGGTGGCAGGTCCCCAGCCAGGAGGAGGCCTTAGGGGCTGGCACTCGGGAGCTTGACCCCTGGCTCTGCTGACCATCAGAAGCCACCTTGCCTCTGGGAGGCTTAGTTAGGCTGAGGGTTAGATGAGAGCGTTTGCCTTGTCCACAGGGGCCCCGCGGGCACTTTGCCTGTGGGATCTGGGGACGCTTTCTAAGGCTGCTGTGCCAGTGGAAGGGGTGGGCCTGGAGGAAGGGAGCGGGGGGATGGGCCTCAGCAGGGGCCCTCTCCTCCAGCCCTGCACTGGGCTCTGAGGTCCCCTGAGGGCACCACTCCCCAGCCTGACTGTGGGGCATCAGGGTGTCCCGGGGTGACCTCAGTTTGCAGGGTGGGGACAGCACGAGGCGGTCAGGGAAGGCGGTCAGGGAAGGCGTGCGAGCCGTCCGTCATCGTGGCTGAGCACCAACGGGGTGACGGCCTTGAACCTGAGACTGAGCCCAGTTGCCTTTGAGAGTTGCCTCCCAGCTGTGGCTGGGACAGCGGCTCAGAGAGAGGGGCCGGGGCGCAGCATCCTGCAGGACCACCGGCCTTGGGAGGATGGCAGCGTGGCTGGATGGAGACAGCCCTCCCCCACCCCCTCCTGTCCCCTGTCCTGTCTGTCAAGGCTGCCCAAGAGGGGCAGGAGAGCTGGGGCTGGGCCCCTTTCCCGCCATCCTGGGCCCACCGCCAGACCCTTCTCCTCACTGGGCCTCTGAACAATGGGGCAGTGTGAGGGCGCCTGGGAACAGTCAGGCCAGCCAGGCCCCCTGTGGGCCCAGCTGAGGGGCTCGGAGGGGAGCCAGGGCTGTGAGTCATCCATCCAGCGCCCGGCCCAGGGCTCCCAGGCTGAGGAGGAACAGCGTTCTCGGGTCCCCACACCGCATGGGGAGCCGGCCTGCTCCTCCTTCCATCTTTTGCCCCCCCCCCCAAGTCCGTGCCTCTTCCCGTGGCCTCTCTCTGGCTCCCTCCCTTCTGGGTGTGTCTCTGTCCCCCTGCCTCTGTCCAGCCAGAGACCCAGGCCTGGGAGTGGCTGCGGCCTGCTCCCCCAGCCCCCATCCACCGCAGCCCGGCGGAGGGGCTGCCCCGTCACGGGGCGCCCCCCCCAAGCCTGTGGGGAACCCCAGGAAGTAGCCAGTGAGAGGGCAAGACCCTCCTGAGGCCAACTTAAAATTGACCGAGGAATAAAAGGTGAGCAAAAGCAGAAACAATGCAATAAAATAAAAAACTCAGGGGCTTCCCTGGTGGCGCAGTGGTAGAGAGTACGCCTGCTGATGCAGGGGACACGGGTTCGTGCCCTGGTCCGGGAAGATCCCACATGCCGTGGAGCGGCTGGGCCTGTGAGCCATGGCCGCTGAGCCTGCGCGTCCGGAGCCTGTGTTCCGCAATGGGAGAGGCCACAACAGTGAGAGGCCCGTGTACCGCAAAAAAAAATTAATTAATTAAAAAAATATATATATATATAAAAATAGAAAACTCAGAGAGTGAAGGTTAATCTACAGCGTCAAAGAAAAAAATGTTTGAAAACAGCCTAAAAATATTAACATTAGGGGGACTTCCCTGGTGGTTCAGTGGTTAAGACTCTGCGCTTCCACCGCAGGGGGCGCGGGGTTCACTCCCTGGTCCAGGAGCTAAGATCCTGCAGGCCGTGCGGCCAAGAAAAAAATGAACATTAGTGATAAAAGGATAAAAATAAATGGATTAAAACTGAAGAGACACCAAACCCTAAATTGCTGAAGTGAGAAGAAGGAGGGAAGGGACCTTGTGGTATGGACTTGGACTTGACGGGCTCCAGCCTGTGGCAGGGTGGGCAGGAGACCAAAATACTGCTGGACAATTGGTGAACCAGGTTCCTAGGTGAGTGAGTGGTCCAGGGACCCCCAGAGGTATATGGAGCAGCTGATATGCGGGGCCACACCTCATGCCCCTGGGTCCTGATGCCCTTTGTCCTGTCCTGACCCGGGAGCCCTGACTTGGTGAAATGCTGTAAGGCACTCAGGAATTTTCTGGTTCCTGTGGTCTGAGGGAGGCCACCATGGCACGAAAGACCCTAAAGAGATGAGTAAAAGAACAGATGCTACTGGTGTCAAGGTCAGTGCCCCTGGTGGCCTACGCTGGGACGCCCCAGCTGGTGGTTGCCAGTGTGGAGGGCTCGTACAGCTGCCCTGGCCTGGCACCAGCGGACAGCAAGTGTCCCTGCAGCGTGCCTGTCAGGGCCAGCCTCTGGCCTCCACCCTCGGCTCCTGCAAGGAGCAGTGGGGCCAGGTCTCTCTGGATACCTCCTCTCTCCCCAACCCCAGGCCCTTTGCACAAGCTCTTTGCTACTCAAGACACTTTCCGTGTAACCTTCTTGCTTGGCTATGGCGTGCGGACGCTGCCTGATGTGTCACCCCATCTGGGTGGAAGCGTTGTCACAAGCATGTGAGTCAGAGGTGGCTGCCTCCCCAGCAGATCGGGAGCCCAGCTTGGATCCGGGGGTGAAGGGTGCGGCGTTTGCTGACAGGTGGCGATGCCCTGATGGCCTCCCTCTGTCCCAGCACCGGGGACAGCGGTGAACAGGGTTCAGGGTGGGGGCTTGTGGCCGGGACAGTCTCCTGACGAGCTCCCCCTGGGCTCCGGAGATACGTGTAAAACAGAAGCAGACTCTGAATTCACGAGGACAGGCTGGCATGTGCCGCATCCCCAGCCCCGTGTGCCCCAGCCTTCTGGCCGGAGCCTGGAGCCCTCCTCTGGGCTGCTGGGTTCTCTGCCGGGTGGGAGCTGGCATCCTTCCTGACAGTAGGCCCTGGGGCTCCTCCTCATGCCCCTGAGACCCAGGCTTGGTGGGAAGTGTCAGGCTGCATGTGGCGGGTGAAGTGGCCCTGGCTCTGGGCCACATGGGTGGTGCTGGCTGTGTGGCCACTGCTGCAGCCCGCTCAGCCTCAGCTTCCTCATCGGGAGAGCAGGAGACGGGCCGCCGGGGACTGAGTGGGCCATGGGGGCTGACGGCTCGGCACTGGGCGGACATTCCCGGAGGGTGCCCCCTGCCCTGGCGCACTGACTTGGCCCTCCTGTCACGAGAGGTGGACCGTAGACAGGAAAGTACCCCCAGCCTTTGTGACCCCCCTGCCTTGGCTTCAGCAAGTGGGGACGTGGCCCCACAGGATGTGACATGTACATGTGTCCCCAGGAGGGTCTGGCTGGTGGTAGCCTGTGCTCCTGAGGCCTGGGGCTGCTGTCGGAGCCCAGACCCTCCACTGAGGGCCAGGCTCTGGAGTGCTGAGGGAGGCACGGTGACGTGACCCAAGGAGCACGCACGGTGGCCGCTGGGAAGACGGTGGAGCGGGCTGGGTTTGGGGAAGTCCTGCCGTCTGCGTGTTCCTCGTCTGCCAGGAGTGACCTCAGAGGAGACGGTCTGTCCCCTTCTGGGCGACCTGACAACGGGGCTCTGCAGATTCCAGCCCAGCCACACCCCCTTGGCCCCTGGAGGGTGGGCAGCAGTGTCGGGCAGCCTGGTCTGCCTGGGGCTCAGCCCACCGGGCGCTCGGGGTGTGAGGGTGCGTTGTCCAGGCCCTACACCTGCCCTGCCGGTGCCTGCTGGTCGCTTTGTGGACAAGGACAGTGAGACTGGGAGAGGTCAAGCGCCTGGCCGAGGTCACTCCCGGGGTGTGCAGGCCTTGCTCGTGGGTGGCAGAGCCCCCGCACTAGGCATTGTCATTGCAGCCAGAGGCCCCCCCAGGGACAGAGCAGTGGGGGTCTTAGGGAGAGATGAACAGTTTCATTCAGTGAACGAGCTCCGTGATGGGACCCCATGTGGAGTCGGGAGTGTCCAGCTAAGGAGGTGGGATCTGTTCATGCTGCGGGAGGTGCCCAGGGCAGCTTCATGCTGGGGACACTGCAGGGGACAGACACAAGGAGTGGCTGTCATGTCACCCCCCATCGAGCTGTATCGAAGAAGGGTCAGAAAGTCAACAGACAGGCTGAAAATGCCGCAGTCGGTGTGGCCCTGCACGTGGGCGGAGCCTACGCAGGAGAAGGGCAGGGGCTGTGTGTGCAGGTAGTGGGTCTGGACGTGGGGCGGAGGTGGCAGGGGTGGGACCAAGGGGAAGGGAGATGTCGCTCCAGGCTGAGCACAGCACTGGGCAAAGGTATCCGTCACCTTCAGGTGGAATTTTCAACCCTGCAAGCCTGGCTCAGATGGGGCCAGTGGTGAGCAAGGAGGCGGGAATACTCGGGGCTCCAGACCCACGGGGGCAGGATAGGAAGGTGTCGCCTGGCTTTGTGCAGGGGAGGTTCAGGAGAGCGCTCTCCCTTCCTGACGCGACGGTGATGACGGCGTGGCCCACGGAATCCCTGGAGTCACCCTGACCCCCAGCCATGCCCGGTGGCCCTCAGGACAGCCCCGCACAGGAGCTGTGGGCCTCAAGGTTAGGACTGAGCCCATCCTGTCCCCAAGGAAGCCTGAGCCATCACCACCGCGCCGTCCTGCCTAGCGAGGTCCCATGGTGGAGCAGCCCCGTCCTGGCGGGCAGGGCTGGGAACCTGTGGTGCCTGCTGGCTGTGATGCGCAGCAGTGAGCCTCTGCGGGCAGGCGAGGGGCCAGGAACACGGGGGCGGACCTGGCCCACACGTCAGCACTCTGGAGAGCTTTTTCCTCAAGCAATTAAAAAGTGGAAACTTGTCAGTGTCATGATGAACTGAAGTGTGAATCCTGAAACGCCTCTGCTGGCTTGTGGTTTGAGACAAGAGAGTGACGATGCTAACCTATGCTTCCCCCGGACCGACCTCTGCCCACCATGGCCATATCCAAGGACAGGGACCCTGGGCCTGGAGCCCCTGCCCAGCCATCCTCCCTCCCACCCACGTGCTGCTCCTTCCTGGCCAGGCCCCGAGCTCCCTCCTCCCCAGGGCTCTGCTGAGTGTGTCCCGCACCTGGTGTGCGGTGCGCAGCAGCCCCGACTCTTTGAGGGGCCCCAGCTCTGCTCCCCAGGCTAATCCAGCCCTCGACCCCAGCCCTTGAGAGATGCTGCTCAGTTTGGGAATGTTTGCTAGAGGCAGAGACGCCAGGCCTGGAGAGGAGGGCCCCAACTTGCTACGGGGCGGGGTGGGGGGCATCCAGGGATACGTGGGCTCTACGAGTCCTCTATGGGGACAGAGCTCGAGGGCCGAGGGTCCCAGAGTAGAAACCCCATTTGGCCACCACCCTCTGAAGCCCAGGCTCCATGTGGGCAGCTGTGCATGTGGGCCTCTTTCTGCTTCCCCTAATTCCCTTTGCCGCCGACACGGGAGTGGCTGGACTGCCTCTCGCCTCCACCCTGGGTAGCCCTGAGAAGCCCCTGGGGGCCTCCTAGACCCCAGCACACTGCTGTCTTCGGGGGATGCTGGCCTGTTCTCTGTTTTGCAATGAGCAGACTCCAGTGCTCACCCAGTGCTGGCTGGCGGCTTACCTCACTAGGCGGTGGGGGGGTCCTGGGCCATGGGACTTTGCCACAGCCACTGGGCGTCAGTTCTTGGTGGGGGTCAGATTAGTGCTTCACTCTGGCTCTGAGGTCCAGGCATGTGCTTGTATAGCCACGTCAGGGGTATGGCTGTGTGTGTAGATGTGACGCTGAACCCACCTGTCTACCCATCCATCGGGCTCTTGGCCCCTTCTGTGGGCCAGGCACCGGGCTCTGGGGCTTCAGTGGGACCCAGGCCCATGGGGAGTGCTAGGGATACAAACACATGTGACACCCTGGTGGGCAAGGCTGTGCCACTGACTTGGAGATTGCAGAGGAGGGGGTGAGGTTCTAGATGGTTCTGTTTTCAGAGGATGAGGGAGCATTTGTTGGAGAGGATATAGTTTCCAGGTGGAGAAGATTGCGCGTACTCAGGGTGGGGCACGGTGGTCCTGTGTGACAGGCCCAGAGTCGAGGGCTCAAGGCAGCAAGCAGGGGCCAGACCCCGTACACTCAGCCAGGGAACCAGCCTGGCCTCTGCTTCGTGGTGGAAACGGCTGGACAGAGCCAAGGAAGGGCTGGCCGGGGGTGGGAACCAGGGTCCGGAGGTGGGCCCAGCAAGTCTGGTGGGTGTAGGCTGGGTGTGGCCTCCGACCCCGTGCGCGGGGAGGGTGGGAGGTGGTGAGGCTGTGGAAACGCGCTCAGATTTACCCTATCCAGCTGGATGCCTCACACAGAGCGAGCCTCGCCCTGCTGGCACGCCCAGGACTTCAAACTGACTGTGAATTCATCCAGGGGAAGAACTTCAGCCAGGGCAAGAACTTCAGCCAGTCCCCGTGTAAAATAGTTTCCCACGGCTGCCCTAACAAAGTACCACAAGCTGCGGGCTGAAAAAAACAGAAATTTATTCTCACAGTCCTGGGGCCAGACTCCAAAATCAAGGTGTCAGCAGGGCCACGCTCCCACGGGAGGCTCCAGGGGAGAATCCTTCCTTCCTCCCTTGTCTTCCAGCCTCTAGTGGCTGCCTGCAGCCCTCAGCTTCCTTGGTTTATGGCCACATCACTCCAATCTCTGCTTCTGTCTTCACATCACCTTCTCCTCTGTGTCTTTTCTCTCTCTCTTTTAATTTTTTTTATTTTATAATTTTTTTTTTTTTGCGGTATGTGGGCCTCTCACTGCTGTGGCCTCTCCCGTTGCGGAGCACAGGCTCCGGACGCGCAGGCTCAGCGGCCACGGCTCACAGGCCCAGCCGCTCCGCGGCATGTGGGATCTTCCCGGACCGGGGCACGAACCCGCGTCCCCTGCATCGGCAGGCGGACTGTCAACCACTGCGCCACGAGGGAAGCCCTCTCTTTTTATTTTTAAGTTTAAGGCACACAGCATGATGGTTGATTTGCATATACTGTGAGATGATTCCCACAATAGGGTTCAGCTAACATCCACCTTCTTATACAGAGACAATAAAAAGAAAAGAAAAAAGGGAAAAAAATGTTTCCTTGTGTTGAGAACTCTTAGGATTTACTTTCTTTACAACTTTCCTGCACATCATACAGCACTGTTGGCTACAGTCACCGTGTTGCAATTCCACCCCCAGGACCTATTTATTTCATAACTGGAAGCTTGTACCTTTTGACCACCTTCCTGCAATTCCACCCTCCGCCTCTGGTAACCGCAAGTCTGATCTCTTTTTCCGGGTTTTTTTTCCCCCTTCTCTTTTGTCTGTTACAAGGATGCTTGTTGTTGGATTTAGGGCCCATGGTAAGATCCTTAATTACATATGCAAAGATCCTTTTTCCGAATAAGGTCATGGTCATAGTTCCCAGGGTCTAGGACTTGGACATATGTCTCTGGGGGCCCCCACTCAGCCCACTACACTGGGTGGCGTGACCAGGACCCTGCCCTCTATGCCACCCGCTCCCTCTGCCCAGCTGGATGGCACCCAGGACCAAATACCCGGGAATCCTTGCAGCCCTGCGCAGGAAGGCAGCTTACAGCACCTGTGCAGGGAGGAGTGAGGCTCAGACAGGGGAAAGGCTGGTGGCCCTGGCCCCGGAGGGTGGGGACTAAGTAGGTGGGTGGCTGTGGGTGGCCTTGGGCCCTTCCTTTGTGAGGGACTGATGCAAAGCGTCTTATTTTGAGAGCTTGAGGTTTTCACACGAATGGAGGTGCCAGCCACCCTTCCCTGGCCCCAGGGCCCTCCCTGAGCCTGGCAGGCCCTCCTTGGCATGAAAGTGACAGGTGGGCACTGGACTGGGCACAAGGCTCTGGGAGACTGCGGGAGACACCGGGCTGGGGTTCTCAGGGACGTGGTTCCAGTCCCCACACCTCTGTTCCCTGACCATTGGCCCGGCCAGTGCCATGCTCTTTGAACCCTAGCATCCCCAGGGTCACCGCAGGTGAGTGGGCTGTGAGCATCAGGGTGGGGCAGGCTCCATGGCCTGCTGCAGAGGTGGTGGGCATTTGCCTGGGCTTTTGCCTGGCTCCAGGGCAGGCTGAGGACCCCTGGAACCCAGAAGGCTCTCCCTTCCACTTTTTCAGGCCGACTCTTGGCCCCTGCCCCGCCGCTGTCTAGTCCCACCCACCCTGCTAAGTGTGCTGCGTCCGGCATGGTGGGTGGTCCGCAAGCCTGGAACTTAGAGGCAGCCGCCCTGGGAGCTGGGGGAGGAGCTGCAAGTTGGGGAGGGTTGGGTGGAAGACCAGAGCTGCGGAGGGCAGGGGCCCCAGCCCCACACAGCTTGCTGCTTGGGGGCTGGTTATTCTCAGCACAGTGTGAAAGGTCGTGGAGCTCCCACTATTGAAGGAGGGACCCTGAATGTCCTCTGTTTGAGGAATGTGAATCGCTGCGTTATTTGCTGCAGGGATGAAATGCTGCCTCGGGAGACGGGAGGGCACAGGGAGGAACAGAGGCCTGGAGTGGCGGGGCCTTCAGAGGTCGCAAAGCAACCCCGGGAATCCTGACCTCAGACTCCCAGAGGGAGTAGGGCTGGGGAAGGAGTCGACGCAGGTCTGACTTCCACGGAGACCCCTGTTCCTCTGCTTGGGCGTGACTGCCCCTAGGCCTCTTAGTGCTGAGCCGGGGCTCCAGCGGGTGTGGCCCTCTGCCTACTCTGCCTCTGCTGTGGATAGTACTTGGTGGCCCTCCTGGGGCAGGGGCAAGGGGAGGCTGTGGCTCCTAGACCCCAGGCCTCCTGATCCATCCTTCTGTCTCTCCAGTGAGGGATGGGATGTCCCAGTGAGAGCCTGGCGGCCTCCCGTTTCGGGCAGTTCTCATCTGCAGGCCTGTGCCCACACCCTCCCCCTCCCCCCCTGCCGCCCGCCCCCCCAGCCTCCCCCGGCTCTGGCCACTTGCTGCTGGACTTTGACTTCCTCAGGCCACCCCTGCCCCAGCAAACTCCTTCTCAGTCAAACCTGGCCCCTCGTCTGGAGGCCTCCCCTGATCCAGTGCCTGCTGGGCACCTCCTCTGGACTTCACGGCCCCTTGAAGCCCCTGCCCCGTCCCAGAACTGCTCCACTGGCTTGTCCTGGCTGCCCAAGCCCCAGGGGCTCCTAACCTGCTATTTTATCTCAACCCTCAGCACTGATGAAGAAACTAAGGCTCAGAGAGGCTAAGTCAGTAGCTTGAGGCCCACAGTTGGCAGAGGATAGAGGTGGGCGGGGTGCCCAGCTGAGTCTGACTGGGAGCCCTCTCCCCACTCTGGGCAGGCTGCGAAGGGGAAGGGCAGGGGGCCCCACTGAACCTCCCCATTGCCACCACCCGTCCATCTGTTGTGGTCAGCTTTCTCCTGAAGGCATGGCCTGCCCACTGCCGCCGAGGGCACTGAGGCTGCGGAGGCCAGGGTCCCGCCCTGAGGACAGCTCGTACACAACAGCCCCATCCTCCAGGAGATAGCAGGTAGTCTCACACCCCAGACTGGCCCCCAGGTGGTGCGGGGACCTTGGCAGGGGTCTGGGGCTGTGCACACATTGGGAGATGGAGGCCCCCCAGCCAGGGCCGGCCTCCCTCAGGCCCCGACACACAGGGATGCAGGCTGACTAGGCACTGGCACAGCTGGCTGTGGGGCTATGCCCTGGTAAACCTGGCGGGCAGGACGAGGCCTTTGCAACGCCCGTAGTCTGCGGCCTGTGTCACCCTCAAATCCTGCCGTGGCGTGGCCCCAAAGCACTCCTTCCTCCAGCTGGTCTTGTCCTCCCTGGGCGAGGTGTGACCTTGAGACCCAAGCTCGGGGGAGGAGAGGCAGGGGGCCTGGGGGCTCAGCACCGAGCAGCCTGGGCTTGAATCCCTGCTCCCAGCTTCCTGGCTGTGGACCCGGGCGGGGGAGGAAGACCGGCTTGGTGGGGCAGAGCAGGCTTGGGAGGGACCCGATCAGGGACCAGGGAGTGACAGGACTGTGCTTTGCCACTGGGGCTGTAAGTGCTTTCTAGCCAGCCAAGTGTTCACAGAGGCAGCAGAGAGTGGCGATCACTGCTCTGTCACAGCAGCTGTGTCACAGAGGCTGTGCCTGGTATGGGGGGATGGGGTGGGGCAGAAGGCTTGGGGGACGGAGGGAAGGTGACGGGCCGACGCCTGGGCCCAGGCTCGGAACCCATCCCTTGGTCCCTTGGTGTCAAAGGGCAGAGAGGTGGCCACCTTGAAACGCAGAAGGCTCTGGTGCCAGAGGCACAGCTGCGCCGTGTAGCCTCGGAAGGCAGAACTGGGCAGCGGCGCCCGTGGTGGTGGTGGGAGCACGCCCGGGTAGTAGTGAGCTCCCCGTGCGGGGCATAAGCACCGACTTCTTGTGTGGCTGTCTCTGGGGTCAGGGAGGCCAGGCCTGGCGCCCTGGGCTTTGGGGCTTCAGCGATTTGCTGGGAAGAAGTCAAACGTACAGAGGTGGCCCTGGGGGGGACCGGCAGGGAGCTGCCTCCCGGGGGCATAGCTGGCCTCATCCCGGGGCCTGGCGAGCTGTGGTCTCTGGCCACAGTGGGCGTGGCCCAAAGCCAGCAGGCCACACGGCACTGACTGGGCACAGCGCTGGGCCTCAGGACCTCAAAGGGTGGAAGGCAGGAAGTCCTGGCTACCCGGGGCTGCCCAGGGGCCCGGCAACAGGAAGCCCTGGGCGGGGAGGAAGCCCTGGAGGCCACGGGCCCCAGATGCAGCAGGCGGCTGTCAGCAGGAGGCTCCGCGGGCGTAGCCGGCCCAGCACTCTGGGCTGCGCGGGGCACCGCACCGCGCCTGCCTAGGGGAGGCCGGCTGAAGCCCCGCCTCGTGGCCCCTGAGCCACATGGCCTTCCTGGGCCCCAGGACACCTGCCCCCAAGCCGTCGCCAGGCAGGAAGACAGTCATGTGCTGGGTCAGTGCCACCAGGTCAGCAGGGCGGTCCTGGGGCTGGGGGGCTCGGGAGGTGGTGCCGGCCCAGCACCTGTAGAGCCGCTCAGGGAGTCCCCGTGACGAGTCAGAACCCCCCTCAACGGGGCCCGCGGTGGGGCGCACAGGACGCTGGCCCTGAGCCGCGGAGAGGAGAGCCCTCAGCTGGACGGGGCAAGTGGGAGCCCAGAGAGGACAACCCCGCCCCCTGGTCATGTGCTGCCCTGCCTGGGTGGCCTTGGCGTTTGGGTCCTGGGTGCACACATTGTGTGTGTGCGTGTGTGAGTGTGATGATGTGTCAGCGTGACCGTGCCTGCACTGCGGGGACACGGAGAGCTGTGTGAGCTCCCACTGCCTGCCTGCCCTGGGAGCGCAGTGCTGGGGGGCCTGGCAGGGAGCCGAAGAGCCTCAGGGTCTCAGGGACCCCAGCCCAGGTCGTGCCTCCCTCCCTCCCTCTGGCATGGCTCGTCACTGGCCTTCACTGGAGATTTTTGGTTTTCATTCTTTTATGGAGAAAGATTCTGGGAAGAGGAAGGGGGAGGAGAAACTGAAAGGAGAGACGGAACCAAGAGGCGCTGCGGCCCCGCCCCTCCAGCGCCACCTAGCGCCCGCTCTGTGCCGGGCGGGACAGGCTGAGCGCGCCACTCTTCACTGGCTGTGTGACTTCTGAGTTATTCAGCTTCTCCGAGCCTTGGTGTGTTCATCAGTGTCGTGGGGGTGACACAGGTTCACACGTCAGGGGGTGTTAGGATGGTGACGTGGGGTGGTCCTCGAGAAGCACAGAGTCTGGTCCCCACGGTGAGTGCCCGGTGCGCTCCATGCGAGTTGACGACTCGCTGAGCTTGTTCATTACTGTCCTAGTCTGTGAGATGGAGGTAAAGCAACGCCTGTGGGGTTTAATGAGCTGTCGAGTCAGACTTGGCTCTGCACCAGTGCAGGGCTGCGGGGTAGTGATGATTACTCTGACCTGTGCCCAAGCTGCCTGCCCAGGGCACTGGGGCCACCCATGAAAGGTCCTGCTAGCCCCTGGAGGCTGTGTGTGTGTATGTGTGTGTGTGTGAATATACACGTGAGTCAGTGTGTGTGTATGAGTACATTTGAGTGCAAGCAGGCATGTGTGAAAATGAGTGCATGTATAAGAATGAATGTGAGCGTGTACATGTGCGATGAGTGTGTGCATACGTATGCGTGTGAGCCTGTGTGAGCGAGTACATGTGTATGTGCGAGTGCATGTGTGTACGTGTGCACGTATGATTATATGCAGGTGGGTATGTGAGAGTGTGTCTTCGGGCGTGAGTGTATAAGCGTGCATGCAGGCCTGTGACGAATGAGTGTGTGCATAGGTGTGAGTGAGTGCACTGGGGGACCTGGTCTCTTCTCCCTCGGGGCTGGGACCCCCCAGACCCTCCTCACCCTGCAGCTCCCACACATGGGCGGCCTGGTCACCACTGACGGAACCCCGACCCTGTGGTCCCACGAGGTGCCAGCTCCCTCACCACAGCCGAGACCGCACCTGCGGGTGCAGGAGAGGAGAGCCGAGGGAACCCTGCCCTCCAGCGCCTTCCTCATGCACCTTCCAGGCAACCTGGTGCACAGGCTCACACCGGTACACACGCGTGTGCACACACAGAACCTTCTGCCTTCGGGCCGTGCGGCTCATACACACATCCTGTCTGGGTGCACCGTGTGTGACAATGACCGAGTGTGCGGAGCCACGGCTCCTGTGTGGGCCTGTGCAGGGGATGTGACCACACGCCCCAGAGGCTCGCAGCTCCAAGGCAGATGGAAGCCACAGAGCCTGCGCTTCCTGGAGACCAACGGAGCTGTCTCTCTCTGTGGGAAAGAGCAGCTTTCTCCGGCCTGTTCTGCCCTCACCCCTACAGCCTCGGGCCTTGGGTCACACAGACCAATCGCAGCTGGGAGAGAAGGTGGGGGTGGGCACGGAGCAGAGACTGGGGAGCGTGCCTAGCACTGTGTTCCTGGGCAGGTCCCAACCCAGCTCACCCAGTGGTGCAGGGCAGGGCCGGGCGGCCAGAGGATATCCGGCCATCAGGATGAGCTTCCCCTTCGATGGTCCATTTTCTGGAGAAGGGCGGTGGATGTCTGTTCCTGAAGCAGGGACATTCCCAGGGGAGGTGAAGGTGGAACACGACCAGGCCTGCTACAACCCACCTTCCCCACCCAAGGTCAGCCCGTGGACACCCAAGAGCCCTCCTCCTGCCCGCAGAGGGACGGAGGCTAGGTGAGACTGAGCCCCTCACAGGCCTGCACCTGCCTGGCCACCGAGCTGACCAGGGTGGGACCGCGCGCCACCCCGGCTCCTTCCCCATGCTCGCTCAGGTGTGGAGCCAGGACGAGGGGTGGGCCCCATCATCCTCAGCTCTGCCTCTGGCACCCCCTGCCCCACACAGATGCCAGGTCTCCTTACAGATGGGGGAGGAGGCAATGGAGCAGGGTGGGGCTGTTCCAGCTTCCTGCGCCTTCCAGGCAACGTGCAGTCTCCCGCACCCAGCGGGGTCAGCATTCTACACCTCCTTTGGGACTGCCTGGGTGCCCCCTGTGTGCTGGGCCTGAGCTGGTGGGACCACCTGAAAGAAGGGGCACTTGAGTTAACCCTCTTCCATTTTTGGATTGTTCGTTGCTAGTGTAGAGAAATAGGACTGATTTTGGTGTATCCATCTGGTATCCTGCCACCTTGCTGAGCTTGTTTAGCAGTTCTAATCATTCTTTCTTTAGTGGATCCCTTGGATTTTCTAATCATCTCATCTTTGAATAGTTTTACTTTTTCCTTCCCAACCTGCATAGCTTTTTTTTTTTTTTTTTTTTTTTTTTGCGGTACGCGGGCCCCTCACCGCTGTGGCCTCTCCCGTTGCGGAGCACAGGCTCCAGACACGCAGGCTTAGCGGCCATGGCTCACGGGCCCAGCCGCTCCGCGGCATGTGCGATCTTCCCAAACCGGAGCACGAACCCGCGTCCCCTGCATCGGCAGGCAGACTCTCAACCACTGCGCCACCAGGGAAGCCCATGCATAGCTTTTATTGCTTCTTCTTGCATAATTGTCCTGACTAGAACCTCTGGTACAATGTTGAATAGAAGTGGCAAGAGCTGATGTCCTTGCCTTGTCCCTGCTTGTAGGGGAAAGCTTTCAGTCACTCACCATTGTTTACGACGTTAGCTCTCGGTTCTTCGTAGATGTCCTTTACCAGGTTGAGGCAGTTCCTCCCACTCCTAGTTGGTTGGGTGTTCTCATTATGAAGGATTGTCAAATTTTGTCAAATGCTTTTTCTGCATCTGTCAGCATAAGCATGTTCTTTTTTTTTTCTTTATTAGATTGACATAATGTATTACCTGCTTTGAGTTTTGTTTTTTGGGTTTTTTGTTGTTGTTGTTTTGGCTGTGCCGTGAGGCTTTTGGATCTTCGTTCCCACACCAGGGATTGAACCCAGGCCCTGGCAGTGAAAGCGCTGAGTCCTAACCACTGGACCACCACGCAATTTCCTACATTTTTTGAATTTTGAATGTTAGATCAAACTTGCATTCCTAGAATAAATCCCACGTGGCGTAGAATCCTTTTTATATGATGCTGGATTCAGTTTGCTAGTATTTTGGTGAGGAACTTTACGCCGACATTCATAGGGATATTGGTCTGTAGTTTTCTTTTCTTGCGAGGTCTTTGGTTTTGGTATCAAGGTAACGCCGACCTCTTTTTTTTTTCTTTTTTTGCGGTACGTGGGCCTCTCACTGTTGTGGCCTCTCCCGTTGCGGAGCACAGGCTCCGGACGCACAGGCTCAGCGGCCATGGCTCACGGGCCCAGCCACTCCACGGCATGTGGGATCTTCCCAGACCGGGGCACGAACCCGTGTCCCCTGGATCAGCAGGCGGACTCTCAACCACTGCGCCACCAGGGAAGCCCACGCCGACCTCTTAGAATTTCTGAGTGCCTTGCTCTTCGGTTTGGGGAAGAGTTTGTGAAGGACTGGTGTTCATTTGAACCACCTCTTGAGGGTGAGTTAGTTCAGTTGTAACAGCAGGCAGTGGGAACAGTGTGGACAGAGGCCTGAAGGGGGGAGCGCAGTGGATTTGAGTAACAGGAGCCACGGGCCTGGCTGGTGCAGGCACACACACGGGAGGTGGATGGCTGGAGGACAGCCCGTGAGAAAGGTCCACAGGGGCTGGATCCAGAAGGGCCAGCTGGACATGAGCAGGTCCTGGAGCTTTAGAACAGAGCAGTGATGGGCATGGCGTGTGTGCTGGAGCCTGTGCTGAGGGGAGGGTGATGGAGGAAAGAGACTGGAGGCCAGGGAGGGACTTGAGGAGGTGGGGTGGGGCTGCCCGGAGGTGGTGGAGGGGGGCACAGGCAGGGGGCTGCGAGGAGGCAGCCTAGAGGGCTGGGAATGCTGGGGGCGTGGGGCTGGCAAGGGCACTGGGAACAGGCACAGAGGCTGGCTGGAGCCTCAGTGTAGGGAGGCTGCTGTAGAGGCGTGAGAGGCAGGGGCTGGTTGCAGCGGGAAGGGGCCAGAGCCCTGGCCTGAGGCAGAGGCCTGGAAACCAGGGACCTCCCGCTGGGTGGGAGCAGGGCGGAAGCTGTTAGACCCACCCTCTGCTGCAGGTGGCCCATCTCGGTGGCAGCCTGTATGCAAGTGGAGGTAGAGAAGGCAGCACGCTTGGGAGGCCAGCCTGTAGCCAGCCTAGGGGGCTCCTGGGAGAGGTGCCCACATCCTTCCAGGCAGAAGGAGCTGCCAAGGACCGGAGCCCTGACCCCTGCAAGGAATCCCGGGTCAGAGAGGCGACGCAGCCCGCCCAGAGTGGGCCACGGGGGAGGAACGAGGGAGGAACGAGGGAGGACCGGCAGCCCCGACCGGGAGCCTGAGTGCTCGCGCCCCGGGGGGCCGGGGGGAGGGGAAACTCGCCAGCCAGCCCCGCTTCAACTCCAGCTCAGCCCCGGGAGGCGGGGCGGCCCGCACCACCCTTGACAGAGCTGCGGGCCGGGGCTCCGGGAGGAGGAGGAGGAGGCACTTTCCCAAGGTCTCGGCCGCCAGGAGCCGGAGGGGCTGGGGCCCGGGTGTGGGGGCGGTCGGGAGCCCTCCAGCCGCGCGGGGTCGTGAGGCCGGCTGCCCGTTTACCTCCGTGGCTTCCCGACTTCGGGCGGCCCCTCAGGCGTCCGCCCCGCGCCCCCGCGTTCCCGCGCCCCCGCAGCCCCACCCTCGCAGCGGCCGGCGGGGAAACTGAGGCCCCGCGGGCTGACGGGCGGGGCGGCGCCTCACCTGCGAGGGGCGGAGCCGGCGGCCGGGCAGGGGGCGGGGCGGGGCGGGGCAGGGGGCGGGGCGGGGCGGGGCGGGGGGCGCGGCGGCATGGCGGGCGAGGGGCCGCGGCCGCGGGCCAGGGGCTGGCGGGAGGAGGGCGCCGCAGGCGAGGCGGCGGCCCGGGCGCGCGGCCCGATGCCCTGTCGGTGCGCGCAGGGGAGGCGGGCGCGGGCCGACCCCCCGAAGCCGGCCGTGCCCATCGCGTGGACGCTGTGAGGACCGAGCCGGCGCTTCCGGCGGGAACAAAGGCGGGCGGGGGCCGGCTCCGGCGGGTCTGGGGGCTTCGGACGGGGCGGGGGCCTGTCCGTCTGTCAGCACCTCCCGGGGCGGGCGGGCGCGGGGCCCCCTCCTCCCTACGCCCGCGGGGTTCTGTCCGGTGCGGGCCGCCGGGCGGGCGCGGGGGTGGCGCGCTTTGTCGGAGGCTCCACTGTTGGTTGGGGCGCAGGCCAGAGGGGTGGCTTTGTGCTTAGGTGGAGCTGGAGCGGGCAGCCCGAGCGACCTGGGCAGGGGCCGAGGAGCAGGCGTGCGGGGAGGCGGGAGGCGGGAGACGGTAAACATCTGTTGGAGCCTGCCAGTTTGCTGAAAGCGGAGTGGGTTTGTGTGTGTGTGTGTGTTTGGGGATGGGGCAGGAGTTCCAGCAAGGCTGGGCCTCTGGGTCTGACCCGAACTGCTCCTCCAACTCCACTGGGGCCCCCGGACGGACCATACCCCGGGTGGGGTGGGGGCAGGCACTGGATAAAACAGTGCGGGGTGGGTGGGTGCTGTTCAGAGGGACCAGGGGTGCGGTGCGGGAGGCCCCGAATGTGACTGGGCATTGAGGTGCGTCACAGAAGAGGGGAGTCTGAATCTGGGTCTTGAAGGGCGAGTAGGAGTTCTCTATGTGAGAAGGGGTGGCAGTCATTCCAGGCAGAGGCCGGAAGTGTGAAACTGAAAGAGCCTGCCAGGTTTCTGGGAGAGCAGCTGGAACATGAGTAAGAGGCTGTTGAGCAGCGGGGCCTTACAGCCGGGCCTGGAATGTAGGGCCCTGAGGGCCTGGGTTAACCCTGAGGCAGGCAGCCTGCCCCTGGAGACCGTGCACTGGGTGGCCCCTGCCCGAACGATGCCCCAGGCTGACTGGGACACTGTGGATCCCAGCCAACCCACCAAACGATTGTTTGGCGAGGGTGTGGCCCCCAACCCTGGCTGAGACATGTCCCCTTCCCTTTTTATTGTAGCTTCATGGCGGCCGAGGAGATGCACTGGCCCGTCCCCATGAAGGCCATTGGTGCTCAGAACTTGCTGACCATGCCTGGGGGTGTGGCCAAGGCTGGCTACCTGCACAAGAAGGGCGGCACCCAGCTGCAGCTGCTCAAGTGTGAGTCCCCTGAGTGGTGGGGAACATAATGGGAGGACGTGGGGACAGGGCTGAGCCCCACTGGACCTTCTTGGCCAAGCACCCTTCCTTTCTGAGCCTCTTTTTCCTTCCTTACCTGGTGGGCCCTCCAGAGTTTCCCTTCTCTCCCTGCCGGCACCCCCTCGGGGCCCTGAGGTTGGCCTCCCCAGCCCCCAGGACTGTGGAAGGGTCTGGGGTGGTGCAGCGGGTGGAGATAGGAGGGCATTTGGTGCACAGTGCTGACCAGCTGGACAAGAGAGCTTCAGCCTGTGGCCAGGGGCGGGAGCCCTCGTTGGCCTGGTAGGTCTGGCCCCTGGGTGGTGCCCTCGCCTTATCAGGTGTGTGTTCAGTGAGTCAGGCAGTCACTCTGTCTGCAATGAACCCACGTACCAGGCCAACAGCCATCTGGGTGCTGGACCTCCAGAGCTTCACGAGACCGGGGCTCTGGTGCCTAGGACAGCAGGCTGGGAGAGGGAGAGAGCCCCCAGGCCTAGGAGATGCTGAAGCCCAAGAGCATCAGGGCCTCGCCCACCCCTCTGACCAGCCACGAGCGTCCCGTGCCTTTGCTCAAGCTGTGCCCTTTGCCAGGGACTCCCTGGCCCTGTGCTGCCTGGTCGAGGTGCCCCAGGCTGACTGGTTTGGTTTCTCTGTGGGCTCCGATTGGTCTGCCCTCCTCTTTGAACAGGGAGCCTCCAAGGAGGGGCTGTAAGTGAGCCGCCTCCAGGCCTGGGAGGGGCTGCTCGGGGATGGGGCAGTAGCCCCAGGGGTTCTCACCTTAACTGGCTCCACACCAGTGGCTCTTGTTGGCAAGATCTCTGGGCATCTTTGCCCCCAGCCTCGCTCCACCCAGCAAGGCGGCTCTGTGGCCTCCCTGGGCCTCTGGCCCTGGCTCTGCCCTTCCTTGAGCCACTTTAGTCCCTTGTCCCTAGGGCCTGCGGTAGCGCCACACAGCCCCCTGAATCTCCCCTGCCCTGGAGGGACCAGCATGCCCATCCATCTGTCAGCATTTGGCCCCGTGGTAGACTCCTGGGGAGGGGGCAGGAGGCCTGGCCTGGAGTCGCCCAGGGCCTCCAGGCGTGGTCCCTGGAGTGGGGCCTGCCCGGAGGCTCAGCCCCTGCCCTCACCCCGCTCCGCAGGGCCCCTGCGCTTCGTCATCATCCACAAGCGCTGCATCTACTACTTCAAGAGCAGCACGTCCGCCTCCCCGCAGGGCGCCTTCTCGCTGAGTGGCTACAACCGGTAAGTGCCCCACTGACCCCCAGCCCCACGGCCAGTGGGTTCGCCCCCGGTTCCCACCCAGGGCGAGTCCAGGCTTTCCTGAGATGGTTCACACCCCCAGCCCTTCGGATGGGTCCAGCCTCTGCCGCTCCATCCTAGCCTCAGGCCGTTGCCGAGGGCCTGGGGTCGAGGCTGGGGCATCCTGCCGCTTTATCAGCCTCAAGGGTTGCAACAGCCTGCTCTGCAGAGTCCCCATTCGGTCTCAGCCCAGTGACTTCTGCGTCCCTCCTTCCTCTCCACCTTTTCCCCCTCAACCATCTCCGCCTCCTTTTGGCCAAGAGCCCAGGCCCTGCCCCAGGCCCCCTGGTTCCCGGGGCCTCCCAGGCTGGGGCCAGTTCCCTGCTGCGGGCTGCCAGTCTATCATTTGGCCAGGAGCCTGCCCTCAAGGAGCTCTCTGACTCATGGGCACTGGGCCTCCCCCTCCCCCCCTCCCCGGGGAATGGGGCATGTTGGCACGTGTGGGCCCACCCACGGCCTCGCCTGCACGCACGGGGGCCGGGGGGGGGTCAAGTGTGATTCCTGACTCTAGGTCTTGGTGTCACACCACCCAGGCCTTGCACCCAATGGCATTAGTCTGTGCCCCTGCCCACCCTGGGAGGGCCCAGCCCTTCCTGCCTCTGAGAACCTGAGGGTCCCGTGGTGTCAGTGGCAGGACTGGCGCCCGTGGGGGGGGGTGACTCTAGGCCTGCACTCACATGCTGGCCGCAAGCTCTGTAGGGAAACTTCCCCCAAGCACCCAGCCCAGTGCCCATCCCCCAGGTGGAGGTCAGGGGAGGCTCCAGGGCCCTGTGGCTGCCAGCAGGCACTGGTGGGTCAGACTCTGGGGTCCCCTGGGGAGGGACATTTCCTTCCCCCAAACACACCACCCCTGGCCTGGTGGGAGTGCAGCCTTGCAGCAGGGGATGGTCCAGGCCGTCTGATGGGCCGGAGGGACACACCTGCCCCAGGCGCCCAGCCTGACAGCGCCCCCCATGGTAGAGTTTGTGATCTCTACGCAAACTCCATGTCCTGGCTGCAGGAGCGGCCGCAGTGAGTCACTTCCCTGAAATGTTCTCAGGCCAGCCACCTGGCAGCAGGGGCAGGGCTGAGGGTGACACGAGCCCCATGAGGGTCCCCAGGAGGTAGGCCAGGGACCAGGCGGGGCCCGAGGCATCCAAGTAAAGTAGCATTGGTGGGCAGCGAGGGTGGCATGTCCTCGTCTCAGAGCCCTGCATGCGCTGCTCCCTGGAAGCCCTCCTGGACCCCTGTGCCCTCCGCTCACTGCCCACCCTTGCCCACACGCTTCCTTCTGCCTGACGCATCCAGGCCTTCAGCCAGCAGCATCGATGGGCCAACTGTCCAGATCTTCCCATGTCCCTCGGGGCGTGGTGCTGGGTGCCAAGACCTGTCCAGGGGCGGGGCTGTGCTTGGGCCGTCCCTGCGGGCATGGGCCGCATGGTGACCACTGGCACTGCCCTCAGGGTGATGCGGGCAGCTGAGGAGACGACGTCCAGCAACGTCTTCCCCTTCAAGATCGTCCACATCAGCAAGAAGCACCGCACGTGGTTCTTCTCTGCCTCCTCTGAGGACGAGCGCAAGGTGATGGGGGGCCGGGTTGGACCTGCCTTGTGGGGACGGGGAACTGTCAGGGCCCCCGTCCAGGCCCTGAGGGGCCGTGGCTGGGGCATGGGCAGCTGGGTGGGTGCCGTCCCCCGGTCTCCAGTCCTCACGCCCAGGGCCTGGCGCCAGCCCCCTCACACTCAGAGCACGCTGTCTCAGGAGGAACCCTGGGTTGGCTGAAGGGGGGCCGCGGCCCCAGAAGGGCCAGCCAGGGTCGTCTTCCCCAACCTTGGTGGTCGGCACAGACCAGCCAGTGCAGGCAGGGGAGGAGGGATGAGGGGGGGCTCCTCCCCTGGGCAGCATCGTGCCCGCTGAGGGCCTGACTGACCCGCAGAGCTGGATGGCCTTGCTGCGCAGGGAGATTGGCCACTTCCATGAGAAGAAGGAGCTGCCTCTGGATGCCAGGTGGGCCTGGGGGTGTGATGGTGGGTGGGTGTCACTAGGGCCCTGGACTTGACACGTGTGCCTGCCTCCTGACCCCTGGGGGCTTGGCCCAGAATCCCCTCCTCGAAGGCTTTTCTGAAGGTGCCAGCTGGGCCGCGTGTGTGCGGGGTGTGCACCTGTGTGTGTGCACCCGAGTGTGTAAGCATGTGTGTGCGTGCACCCCGCTGGTAGTTCCTATTTGGGGATTACACGTGCTTCTACTTGCGCACCCAGGAAGCCCGGCGTTTCTAGCAGCTCAGGCCTTCGGGTTCCCAGCGCCCCTCACTAGGGAGTGAGAGCAGGCTGAGTGCCCGGGGCAGTGGCCCAGCCTGTCTGGGCGTTGATGACTGCACGGTGAAGGTGGCTCAACAAGCAGCGGGGGCTCTCTGGGCAGGAGCTGCATCCATCTGGGCCTTTCAGACATGAGAATAGGGAGGCCCAGGTAGGGCTGGGTACACCTAGGCGGTCCCGCAGGCCCCTGCCTCAGCCCCCAGGGCAGGAGCAGGTGGGGACGTGGGCCCAGCCTTGAGGCCTGGCACCGTCTGGGCGGTCGGGGTGTACTTGTAGCGAGAACCACGGTGGGGCTGAGGAGGGAGACACCACAGCCTCCAGTCCCCTTGTCTGCCCTTGTTTTGTGTGTAGACGTGTGTCTAGATCTTTCTGTGTCCGCACGTCTCCGTGCGTGTTCTCGTGTTTATCTGTGTGTGTCTGCATCCGCGTGTCTGAGTGTGCACGTGCGTGTGGCTGCGTCCTTGTCTGTCTGTGTGTGTGTCTGTCTGCGTGTCCGAGGGTGTGAGTGCAGGAGACCCCCTGCCCGGTACTCACGGCCCTGCCCGCCCTGCGCTCAGCGACTCCAGCTCGGACACAGACAGCTTCTACGGTGCCATTGAGCGGCCCGTGGACATCAGCCTCTCTCCGTACCCCACGGACAATGAAGGTGAGGCGCGTCCCCATCCTCTGCCCGCCACCTCTCCATGCCTGGCTGCTGCCCCGGAGGGAGACGTAGCTGGCTGTCCTCCCTGCTCCGTCCCTTCGGCTTCCCCAGCCAGCCTGGGTCTTGGGTTCCCATCCTGCCCACCTCATCCTGGCCCTGGACCCCCCTGAGGGAGCGAGGTCCTGAGAGCCCCGCCCGGCCACCCCGGCCTGGGTGCAGCTGGCCTGGGTGGCCCTGAGTCCGACCCTCCATCTGCCCCACAGACTACGAGCACGACGATGAGGACGACTCTTACATGGAACCCGACTGCCCCGAGTCCGGGAAGCCCGAGGGTGGGTGGGGCACCCGGTGGGCCTGGGGAGCGCTGGGAGTAGAGAACAGGGGCTGAGGCCTGGAGCAGAGGCTCCCCCACCCTGGGCTGGGGCTGTCAGCCTGGGTATGGCTCCGGGTGGCCTGAGGCCTGACCGTCTCCACCTCGGGCCTCAGTTTTCCTCCTTCAACCCAAATATTGGGAGGAACGGAGCAGAAGAGGCTGGCTCTGCTCACCTGCTCCTCTGACCTCCTCCAGTTCGCCTGGGATGGGGGAGGGGCGGTGCAGAGGTAGGTGAGGGGGAGCCCCACACGTGGGACGCTGAGCCAGGGCTGGCCCTGGGGGCTGAGAACAGGGAAGGAGGATAGCTCGCTGTGAGCACCTGCGGCCAGATGGTCACTCAACTGCCCCACCCTGCCCCCACCCCCCAGAGCCCTCGGCCAGGCAAGGGGACAGGCTTGTACCAGGCATCCCAGGGAAGCGCAGGGACGGGTGGGGGAGGGCCACGCCTCTGTCCTGCGTCTGTCGCATCACTCACTGTTCCTTCCGCCCCCAGCTCTCCTCCCCCAGCTCCTCTTGTTCTCGTTGATTTCATCATGGTCCGGGACTCCCTGTTCCCTGGCCTCCTCTCCAGCCACCTTGTCTTCTGCCCCCCCCAACTCCTCGTGGCCTCCTCTTAGCTCTGCCTCCCTCAAGTGCGCCCGGTGCCAGCCCTCTTCCCTCCTACTGGCTCCCTCCCTCTGGGGCCCCAGCTCCCACGGGCCTTCAGCCCACCAGGACCTGCAGGCCAGCACCGAGCCCACATCAGACCCTCATCCGTTCTCTGGTCTTTGCGCCCTCGCTCGCCCGCTTCGGGCTCTCATCTCTCGGGCCTGTGACCACAGCCCTGGTGAAGCCCTGCCTCGTCTGCCCCACCCCTGGCTGGAGAGAGCCCACGGAGGCCTCACCCTCATCCCCACCTTGGACCTCCAGGGGCCCAGTGCCCCTGCACACCTGCTTGCGCATTCCCAGCTCCTCACCCAGAACGCCTCTCGTCAGGGTTCCCACCCCAGCGCCCGAGGGTGGCACTTGGCCCAGGGCCCCCTCCCTGCCCCCACCTGCCTCGCCAGCCCCAGACACCTCGTGCTCCAGGTCCCCTCCCGCCCAGCCCTGTGCTGCCCGGGGTGCCCACGCGCACGACCCCGGGGCTCAGGCCTGGCCCGCTCCTCTCCCGTCACTCCTGGGCCACGGCCAGTGTCATCGACAGGCTGTTGACTCCTGACATTTCCAGCCGGGGCCCCTCCTCTGAACTGGGCCTGGGCCCCTGGAGTCCACTCGACGTCCCTTAGGTGTCTCGGGGCACTGTCAACTTGTTAGGAGCAAACCCAACCCCCAGCTTCCCCCAGCCTGCTCCCGCCTTTCCTCCTCACCTCTGTTACTGGGACTCCCAGCCGCCCCAGCTGAGGCCCGGTCCTGGGAGACTTCCTTGCCCCTTTGTCCTTCTCGCCCCGACCCGCTCCCCCGGAAGCTGAAGGCTCCTGATGTGACACCTGGGCTTCAGGAAGTTTGCACAGGCTGCCGTATGGGGGACAGATCGGGAGGGCCGGATGGCCTGGGGTGGGCCAGCGTCCCAGAAGGAAGGCTGCATCGGGGCTGTAGGCCGCGTGGCCGGGCTGGGGGGCTGGGCGCTGGGGGGTTGCATGCCTGCTTGGCCCTGGCCGGCCCTTGCCGGCAGAGGTGCTGCTGCTCTGGCCTCCAGCAGGGGACACTTGCTCACCAGATGGGTCTCCTCGCTCTGCAGATGCCCTGATCCACCCACCGGCCTACCCCCCACCTCCGGTGCCCACGCCCAGGAAGCCCGTCTTCTCTGATGTGCCCCGGGCCCACTCCTTTTCCTCCAAGGGTCCAGGCCCTCTGCTGCCACCTGCACCCCCTAAGCGCAGCCTCCCCGATGCCGGCCCGGCCCCCGAGGACTCCAGGAGGGAGCTGCTGGGCCCGAGGTGGCTCGAGCCCGGCCCCAGGGTGCCCGCCCCCTCCCGGAGGGTGAGTGAACCCCCACCGGGCGGCCTGCCCGCCGTGCCCAGCCGGAAGCCACCTTGCTTCCGCGAGGACGCCAGCTCCGGCCCAGAGCCCCGGGTCCCTGGCCACGGCGCCAGCTCTTCCTCTAGCTCTGCCAGCGCAGCTGCTACCACCTCCAGGAACTGTGACAAGCTCAAGTCCTTCCACCTGTCCCCTCGGGGGCCACCCACACCTGAGCCCCCTCCCGTGCCGGCCAACAAGCCCAAGTTCTTGAAGGTGGCTGAAGTGGCCCCCCCGAGGGAGGCAGCCAAGCCCGGACTCTTCGTGCCCGCCGTGGCCCCCCGGCCTCCCGCACTGAAGCTGCCCACGCCCGAGGCCACAGCCCGGCCCGCGATCCTGCCCAGGCCAGAAAAGCCGCCCCTCCCCCACCTCCAGTGAGTCTGTGCCGCACTGGTGCCACTGGGACACCCCCCCAGCCTGTCTTCCCACCGGTGACCCAGCCTCCCTGCCTCTGGCACACAGCCCGTGACAGGCACCAGGCGGCCCTGGCCTGGGTGGGGGGAGGAAGGCGCCTTGATGGCCCTGGGCTGCCTAGGCTGAATGGCCTCCCCTACACCTGACGCGGGGGTTCCCAGGGGTGTCCCGCCTGGCCTTTGAGGTCCAGCCCTGTGGGTGGTGAGCCTGGAGCCCGTGGCTGCCTTGGGGAGCAGTGGGCGAGGCGGGACTCTGGGCACCCCAGCCTCCCAGAGCCCCTGCCGTGCAGTGAGGGCCCTCCGGGCGCTGCCAGCCTGCCCAGGGACGGGCGCTCTGGGGAGGTGTGGGACTGAGCCCTCCTGAGCCAGAAGTGCCCTTCCTGGCCCTGTCTGGGGCTCCAGATGCCACCCTGGCTCTGACGCCACCTAGGCTGCCTTTGTGCCCTTCCCGACTGGGAACCTGCCAGTTCCCAGTGGAATGTGGGACGTGTGTGTGACTCACCTCGAGGCCTGCTCGAAACACTTTCCGCTTTATTGCTGGGCAGTGCCGGGAGCCTGGTGTGTCCTCACACCCACAGCCCGCAGGGCCCTCAGCAGGGAAGGCTCCGGGAGCCCCAGCGGGGAGCCTGAGTGGGCATACTAGTACGGTTCCTCCTGAGTACTCTTGACCACGGCACCCTTCTCCCTAGGGCTCTGTTAGCACTGCCACCCGTGCGGGAGTGCCTGGGAGAACCCCTTGGCACACTCATGGTTCTGTTTTGTGAGGGGCCACAGAGTTGTAGGCTGGCTCATGTGTTCGTGCTCTGGGTCTGGACCTGAGTGCCACGGGGCTGCGTGTGGCAGAGCTGATCGTCCACAGCACAGCCTCACCCACAGCCTGGCAGCCCATCCCAGGGTGGCCTCCTTTAACTCTCCCTGAAGCCCTGGAGGCTCGGACCATGTGGCCACAGTGAGGGGCGTGTCCCTTTGGCTCGACCCATTCACATCCGTCCCGTGGCTCTGGGAGGAGTGCAACGTGGCTGAGGTCACAGAGCTGGTCCATGGCAGCACTGGGCCCTTTGCCCACAGCGTCTGGAGCCCAGGACCCCCCTTGCCGGTGATGCCGGCTCAGGCGGCCAGGCTTCAGGCGACTGCTGCCACCCCAGGGCGGTCAGCGTGGAGCCCCCAGAGCTCTGTGGTCCTGGGCCTTTGACAGCCGCCAGGGCCGCAGGCGCCAGACCTCATGGGTCCCCAGGCTTGGTGTGGTCACTTGGAGGCGCGGGGAGCAGCGTCTGGGGGGAGCAGAGGGGGCCTGTCCCACGTCTGGCAGCGACACGGCCTTCCTCCGTTTGCTTCCCGTCCAGGAGATCACCCCCCGACGGGCAGAGCTTCAGGAGCTTCTCCTTTGAAAAACCCCGGAAACCCGCGCAGGCTGACACGCCGCAGGCGGACGCTGGCGGGGAGGACTCTGATGAGGACTACGAGAAGGCAAGGCCGTGTGGGGCGCCCAGATGTCCGACGGGATGGGCGGCCGCGGGGGAGCTGGGGGCGCGGGACACGGTGCGCAGCCCTGGCTCCCGGCACAGGCTGGCAGCCAGCGGGGAGAGCCCCACCCGGGCCTTGACGCTGACCATGCCGGCCTCCCTCCAGGTGCCACTGCCCAGCTCCGTTTTCATCAACACCACGGAATCTTGTGAAGTGGAAAGGTCAGTGTGAAGCCCTTCTTTCTCCAAGGCCTTGTCTTGGCAGACCTGAGGTTCTCTGCCGCCCCCCCCCACACACCTGCACACACACACACACACACACACATACCTACACACACACACGCATGAATGCACGCCCTCTGGTCTTCCTGCTCTTTGGTCCCCCTCTCCAGCCTCGGTGCTGGGCAGTTACTGGCACGAGAACACAGCTGAGTGCCACGAGAAACCCGGCGAAAGAATGACTCCTGCCAGTTCAGCCCCTGCTCTGGCCTCGCCCTGGGCTCTGTGCGGCCGGCCCTCGTGGTCCCCAGTGCTCTCGGAACCTGAACTGCAGAATCTGGGACGACAGAAAGCCACGTGGTGGTGGGGGCTGGAGGGTCCTTGAGAGAGCTGTCCGAGGGGGGCTCACCTGTTCACACGGCTGTGTTCTTGTAGGCTGTTCAAAGCCACGAGCCCCCGGGGAGAGCCCCTGGACGGCCTCTACTGCATCCGGAACTCCTCCACCAAGGCGGGGAAGGTAGGCACCCAGGGAGGGTGCTCAGCCGCCACCCTGCTGTGCAAAGGCCCCCAAGACGGCTGCGTGGTGGGGTCTGCCGCCCTCTACATAACCCGGGCTGACAGGCGAGCACAGAACTCTACAGTTCGCAGCTCATTTCCCCACGCAGCCTCTTACTTGGCTTCTCAACCAGGTTTCATCCTTGAGGTCTACAGCCCCTTCTCCCCATCCGTTTTCAGGAACTCAGCACCGTCTGCAGTGGTGCCCACTCCCCAGCACGGGCGTGAGGCACAGGAAGGGTTGGGGGGCCCGGGGCTCTGACGGGGTAGGGGGTTCCCCTTCCTGCTCTTTGAAGGGGAGGCTGCCTGGGGCCGTGGGAACGTTAGGAGGTCTGCTGGCTCTGCCTGGGCCCCTCCAAGGGTGACTCGTGTGACCTCACTGAGCCTGTTTCCCCTTGAGTGTCGGAGATGGTCCTAGTGTGGACCAGGCACCTGCTACTGTCATTCGCGTCTTAGCAGACGCTCTGAGGGCAGGAGTCCCGGGGCAAGGGGCCGCCCATCCTGACCCTGCTGTCCATGGGCAGGGGGACCCTCTCCCAGGGACCCAGCCTCGACGCTGCTGCCCCCGCACCCCGAGTCTGTGTCTTTCCTGAGGGGAGTGAGCCGTCCTCTGCCCGCTCCTCTCCCCGCAGGTTCTGGTCGTGTGGGACGAAACCTCCAGCAAAGTGAGGAACTACCGCATCTTTGAGAAGGTGAGCGGGCTGGCCTACCCGAGGGCCCTGGGCAGGAGGGGAGCCCTGGTCCGGGGCTCGGCTGGGGTCGGGGCAGAGTCTCCCTGGGAGAGCATAGGTAGTGGGTGGTCTGAGGCCAGCACCCCCAAACACTCCTCCTCCGCCGTCCCCTCTCTCCGTGGCCCCACCTCCCCCCGCTCCTGGCTTCTCTGTGTCCTCCACTGACCCTAGAGGAGATGGGATGATCAGCCCTCGGCCCTAGGCTTATTTACAGACCTGGCCTGCGTCCCCTGGGCAGAGCGTTACTGCCGACCGCCCCGTCTTACAGCTCAGGGGGCTGGCCGGCCCCTCTGACCCTGCCCCACTCCCCACCCAGGAGGCGAAGTTCTACCTGGAGGGCGAGGTCCTGTTTGTGAGCGTGGGCAGCCTGGTGGAGCATTACCACACTCACGTGCTGCCTGGCCACCAGAGCCTGCTGCTGCGGCACCCCTACGGTTACGCCAGGCCCAGGTGACGCCTGTGCTTGCACGCTACTGGGCAGAGACGGCCACGGGGCCACAGCCCTGGGCCACGCAGAAGGAGACCGGCCTGCACGGGAGAACACGCGGGAGCCAGCACCGTGCTCTGACCCGGGGCCTCCCCGGTGGACACCTCACAGAGATTGCCAGGCCAGGCCCCGCCCAGCAGGCTGGGTCCCCCGGGGCTCGGCCAGGCCCTGGGCTCCAGGGAATTGTGTGGGGCTCTCCTGTCTCACCCCGCCCACCTCCCAGGAGCCTAGGACTGAGCCCAGTCTGGACTTGATTTACAGAAATTCTGGTACCCCCCGGCACGCCCCCCCGGCACTGGGCTGGGAGCTGGGCAGGGCTGAGGTATTTGGGGTTGGGCAGGGGCTGGACCCCCAGGAACGCTACAACACAGGCTCCGAGAGGGGCCGGTGCCGCACAATAAAGCGCAGATGACCTTTGCCCCGGTGGCCAGGGCTGCACTGGGAAGGGGGCACGTCAGCCTCCAAGTGTTGACTGTAGCAGGTCAGCTCACGGGACCTCTAGGAGGTGGTCTTGTTTTCTAGGCCACAGGGCGCTAAATGACTTACCCTTGGGTCCACAGCTGGTAACAGAACAGGACCCAAAAAGTTGGACAATCTGGGCCCAGAGCCTGTATCCAGAATGCCAGGTTCTGCTGCCAGAAGTCAGGTCCAGGGCAGTGAGGCTACAGAGCTAAGAGGCCCCTCACATCAGTAACCGGGTCATTCGTTGGCTTAACCAGTGGTTACTGGGAGACAACCGGGCAGAAGGTACGCACAGCGCCCACCGTCTGTGGCAGCGGGGTGTGCAGGGGCTGGGAGCTTGCAACGCAGCTGGGGGCTCCAGGAAGACTTCCTGGAGGAAGTGATGGTTACAGTGCTGCAGGAAGAGTAGGCCCTGTGTCGGCCAGGGGTGGGTGGGGACAGTGGTACCCAGATGCCCAAGTCGTCTGGTTCATGCCTGGTGCAGGCCCAGCACCGATCATCCCCTTGCTTCCTGTCACGGAATCCCAGCAGCCTGCTCTCCCTGGCGTGGCCATCCAGGCTGGAATGTTTTCTTTTCCTCATAAAAACAGACTCAACTGGGTGTCAGGGCTGCCAGGGAACCCAGGGTCATTTGCTCCTCACTGCACTTTGTGTTGGGAATGAGGAATTTGCGATGTAAAAGCCAAGCCACAAGAGCCTATGTGCCCACTAGCCATTGATTAATGGTCCCAGAGGAAGGCCCTTTGGACGTCCCCTCCTCTGCCCTGGGCGTGTCCCGGGGTGAGGTCGTTGGAGGAGGAGAGAGAAGTCCAGTCAGGTGGGAGGCTCCTGGAGGTGCAGCAGGGAAGACAGCAGCCGTCTCCTCCCAGGAACCGAGTGTCCAGCACCACCTCTACAGATGTTTCTTCTTCAGCCACCCGGTGGAGTTGGGGATACCGGAGCCCCTGGTGTTCCTTCCGCAGCATCTGTGGGAAACCAGCAGTTCCTCCTTCCTGCAGTTGCAGTCCACTGCCCTGAGCCCAAGTGACGCACACCAGTCCCCACTGTGGCTTGCAGTTTCCCTTTCTGTGAAATCAGAGAAGCATTTCCAGCAGTTTCTGGGGTCTGCTGTGCTGCTCATTGCTGTAGGACACATGACACTAATGCTTTTAGCTGACACGCAGCCACTTGGCAGCCAGCTCATACTTGAAGACCCCTGAGCTGGAAGGTTGGGGGGTTCTGGTGTCCAGAGCCAGGTGATAGGTCCTTCTGGCCACCTGGACAGATGAGACCTGTCGCTACTAGAGGCCCACCCCAGAGCCCAGCCCAGGGCCTGACGGGACAGCTGCCCTCCTCTGAGTTCACACCCCAGGCCCAGGGCCTCGGTTGCTAGAGTGTGTGTGTGGAGGGTAGTGGATGGGGCCCCAGGCACGGTCCTGCAGCACACAGGAGGGGCTGGAAGGGGTCCCACTCCCCCGAGACTTGCCATGAGTGTTCTATTCCTCACGTAGGGCTGGAGGGTGGTTACCACTGGCTGAGCACTTCCTGTACTCAAGGTGCTGAGCTGCACACTTGACTTAGGTCTAATAGCAGCTGCCCTCCAGGCGAACTGTTTTACAGGTGAGAAAACCCAGGCTCAGGGAGGCCTGGATTCCAGACGCAGCCCTGCGATCTGTCCTTCGCTGCTGAGCCCAGACCCTGGCCCCCGCCTAGCTCCCTGCCACCCGCGTGGCCTCGGACAGTCATTTTAGGGTGTCTGGTTAGCCTGCCTCCCGGGGTTCTGGGCATGCCTTCACCCAGCGAGGGGGCCACAGCTCGGGGTGGGGGGGACAAGGCTGACCTGCCTCACTGTTCTGTCCTCCCAGCCGCAGTCTGTGGGTAAACTGATGGGGGCCCCACCCGAGGTGCTGTGCTGCTCCCTCACCTTACAGATAGGGAAACTGAGGCTCAGAGAGGCTTCGCTGACCTGCCCATCCTGATGGTGAGTCCAGAGATGGTTCAATTCCTGTGCCAGGGAAGAGGGCCCTGGACGCTTTGGGAAGCTTCTCCAAGCTGAGCCCTGAACATGGTTGTACTTTTCCTGCAGTTCATCGGAAGGAGTGCAGTGAGCCTCTGTACCTTCTGTTCATAGAGAGTTTTATTGTCAAAAGATGTTTTTAGAACCAGAAGAGACCTCACAAAACAAGCCAGGGTTGCTCCAGTCCCCACGCCAATTCTGGGTCCCATTGCATGGACGCCCCCTGCTGGTCCGAGGGGGAACTTCTGGCACCCCAGGCTGAGCACCAGAGGCCTGGGCCCAAGGGGCTTCTCGTCCCGCTGGGCTGCACTGGGCTGGCCTCTGCAGGGCATGGCATAGAGGACAGCAAGGCCACCCGGGGAATATCAGGCAGAGCTGGCCCTTGAACGAAATCTGTGTGTCTCTAGAGAGGCAGTGAGGGGCAGGCCGCAGCCTGTCTCTGCCTGTGACTCAGAAGCAGGGAGCCCCTGGCTGGGCAACCTGCACACACATCGGGCCCCCCTGTCTGTGCCCCGGAGATGGTTGCTAGTGGCCATCCCGCATCAAGCCACCAGCACTCTCTCGCGAGGGAGAGTTGTGGGATGCAAAGCAGACCTGACCCGTCTGCCTCCCTCAGACTGCTCCTCAGAAACTGCAGAGGCTGCCTGACAGCTGCCCCTGCGTCGCCCTCCAGCTGCATCCCTGGTCACGCTCTGAGCTACTCAGAGCTGAGGCACCTCCTTTCTCCTTTCATTTCCGGTGGAATGAAACACATCCAGAAAAGTGAACAGAACACAAATGTACAGCGTAACAAATTGCTATGAAGTGAACCAGGCCCCGTGTGCCCTCCCCAGCTCAGCGCCACCCCCTTCCTCTCTCACAACCCCTGCCCTCGCTTTGGGGAGGCTCACATTCCTGTTTTGCTATGAAGGCTTCATCCATCACAGTGCTTTCCTGTTTTCGGACGTTATGTGAATGGAATCATACAGATGCAACCTTTGGCGTCTGGCTTCTGCTCGTTACATCTTCGAGATTTGTCCAGGTTGCTGTGCGTAGCTGTAGTTTGTTCAGATTCATCGCTGAAAACTGTTCCATTGACTGTATTGTAGTTCATGGATCCATTTTACTGTGGATGGACGTTTAGTTTGTTTGTAGTTTGGGACAATCACAGACAGTGCTACTAGGAACAGTCTTATCTGTGTTTGTGATGCATGTGTGCACAAGTTTCTCTAGGGTATGTACCTAGGAGTCTCACTCCTGAGTTCTAGGGCCTTTCACTGTTTTCCAAGAATTTTGCAGTAAAAGAGACTTCCCTTGGTTCCACATCCTTGCTAACACTTGGTATTGTCAGACTTTTCTTCATCTTTGCCAGTCTGGTGGGTGTTTAATTATGGCTTTAATTTGCATTTAGCGAATTACTAATGAGGTTGGGCACATTTTCATGTATTTACTAACCACTTTGATTTTCTCTCCTGTGAAGTGTCTATTCAAATCTTTTGCCTATTTTCCTGTTGTTTTCTTATTAGTCTATAAGAATTCTTTATATAGCCTCAATATTGTCAGCGAAATGTATCATATATATCTTCTCCAACTGTATAATTGTTTTTTGCACATAGCAAGAGATAAAGATTCACTTTCATCTTCCCCCCATAGGGTTACCCCACCTACCCCTGCATCATTTATTTATAACCTGTCCCTTCCCCAACCATCTGCAACGCCACTTGCCATATATCCATATATGTGTAGGTTTGTGGCTGGACTCTTTGTTCTGTTCTATTTGTCTGTCTGTTTCTATACCAGTGCCAAGCTCTCTTACTTACTGTTGCTTAATTATGTCTTTTTTTTTCTTTTCAAATTTAGTTTATTGGATGACACCACCCAAATAACACCATGCCCACTATTTTTTTTAAATTAATTTATTTATTTGGTTGTGCCGGGTCTTAATTGCGGCATGTGGGCTCCTTAGTTGTAGCATGCAAACTCTCAGTTGTGCCATGCATGTGGGATCTAGTTCCCTGACCAGGGATGGAACTCGTGCCCCCTGCAGTGGAATTACAGAGTGCTAACCACTGGACCGCAAGGGAATTCCCTTCAGGTGACTTTTAACTTCATTGAGCTCCTCATTACTTGATATTTATTGTTGTATGTGTCTAGTTTTCTGGGGTTTTTTTTAAACTCCTACATAAGACAGTATTTCTTTTTTCTTTTTTTTCTTGGAAAAGGAAGGTGTACTTTAATAGCATTTAAACTTTTTTATGATGATAAAATATAGATAATATAAATTAACCATTTTAAGCATACAGTTCTGTGGCATTAAGTACATTCACGTTGTTGTGAACCATCACCACCATCCATCCCCATAACTCTTTTCATCCTGTAAAACTGAAACTCTGTATCCATTAAATAGTAACTCCCCATTCCCCCCCTCCAGCCCAGACAACCGCCATTCTACTTTCCGTCTTATGAATTTGACTATTCTAGTTCCCTCATTCAAGTGGAATCATCATTTGTCCTTTTGTGACTGGCTTATTTCACTTAGCATAATGTCTTTAAGATTCATCCATGTTGTAGCATGTGTCAGAATTTCTTCTTTTTTAAAAAAAATATTTATTTATTTATTTATGTTTTGGCTGCATTGGGTCTTTGTTGCTGCGTGAGAGCTTTCTCTAGTTGGGGCGAGCAGGGGCTACTCTTTGTTGTGGTGCGCGGGCTTCTCATTGCGGTGGCTTCTCTTGTTGTGGAGCTCGGGCTCTAGGCATGTGGGCTTCAGTAGTTGTGGCTCGCGGGCTCTAGAGCACAGGCTCAGTAGTTGTGGCGCATGGGCTTAGTTGCTCTGCGGCATGTGGGATCTTCCCAGACCAGGGCTCGAACCTGTGTCCCCTGCACTGACAGGAGGATTCTTAACCACTGCGCCACGAGGGAAGCCCCAGAATTTCCTTTTTAAGGAAAGAAATAATATTCCATTTTATGGATGGACATTTTGTTATCCATCTGTCAACGACACTTGAGTTGCTTCCATCTTTTGTTTATTGTTAATAACACTGCTATGAACATGGATGTACAAATAAGTGTTAAGAGTCTCTTTTCAGTTCTTTTGGGTATATACCAGGAATTGGAATTGCTACGTCATATGGTAATTCTTTAACTTTTTGAGGAACCACCATATTATTTTCCCCAGTGGCTGCACCATTTTATGTTCCCACCAGCAATGCACAAGGGTTCTAATTTCTCCACATCCCTGTCAACACTTATTTTTTCTTTTCTTTTTAAAAGATAATAGCAATCCTAATGGATGTTAAGTGGTATCTCATGGTGATTTTGACTTGCACTTTAAGGCTTAGTGATGTTGAGCATCTTTTCTTGTGCTTATTGACCATCTGTATATCTTTGGAGCAATGTCTATTCAAGTCCTTTGCCCATTTCTTTTCTTTTCTTTTTTTTTAACGTTTATTTATTTGGCTGTGCCAGATCTTCATTGCAGCGTGCGAGATCTTTAGTTATGGCATGCAGGATCTTTTAGTTGCAGCACGCTGGCTCTTAGTTGTGGCATGTGGGATCTAGTTCCCTGACCAGGGATCAAATCCTGGTCCCCTGCATTGGGAGCACGGAGTCTTACCAACTGGACCACTGGGGAACTCCACTTTGCCCATTTCTTTTTTTTTTTTTTTCGGTACGTGGGCCTCTCACTGTTGTGGCCTCTCCCGTTGTGGCGCACAGGCTCCGGACGCGCAGGCTCAGCGGCCATGGCTCACGGGCCCAGCCGCTCCGCGGCACGTAGGATCTTCCGGACCGGGGCATGAACCCGTGTCCCCTGCATTGGCAGGCGGACTCTCAACCACTGCACCACCAGGGAAGCCCTGCCCAGTTCTTAATTGGGTTGTTTGCTTTTTTGGTGTTGACTTGTAGACAGTATTTCTTTTTTGTTGTTGCTTTTTAGATATTTATTTATTTATTTATTTTTGGCTGCCCCGGGTCTTAGTTGTGGCATGTGGGATCTTCCTTGTGGCATGCGGGATCTTTAGTTGCAGCATGAAGGATCTAGTTCCCCGACCAGGGGTTGACCCTGTGCCTCCTGCATTGGGAGCGCGGAGTCTTAACAACTGGACCACCGGGGAAGTCCCGACAGTATTTCTTATATACAGTTTTCTTAGATTGGGTTCTTTAGAAGGAAAACCTGAAACAGGGATCTTGTGCAAGTGATTTATTGCTCTTGTGCAAGTAGTCTCAGGATAAGCTGAATGGAGGAATCAGGATAGTGCAAAGGAAAAAACACAGGAAAGAGGTGGTCTCAGCTGGAGACTAGCTTTAGCCTGGTTCTACAGGAAGCTTTGGAATGCGCCTTGTCCTACAGAGTTGGTTTTGCTTTGAGGGGACCAGACTTGTGTGACCCTGGATCAGCATTATTGGCCAGGGGTTGTCTGGGTAGGGAGATAATCTCCTGGGCAAGGGCAGCACTCTGGCAAAAGGGGCTCTCTGGGCAATTAGTAGCTAACATTCACAGCACCTGGAGAGGGGGCCACTTTTAGCACCAACGTGGAACGGGGGTCTGGACCGGGCATCAATGGCAATTACCAAGTCCACCCCTTGAAGTGCTGAGATCCACTTGTTTCTCATATTAAGTTCAGTCCATTCAGACACAGACTCTTCAGTATTCTCACTGGTCCCAGTATCTGGGAGAACTTCCGAGAGATGGGTAGAGGGATGAACTGTGTGGCCCCCACTGCTGCAGTTGGACTCAAAACCACAAATGATACCCAACACCTCCCTTTTCCACCACCCTTTCTAGATTTCTCTTCTTGATGGCTAGGCTTTTGGCTCTTCGAGTCCCTGGGAGCCTGTGCTCACTGGGCCATGTTGCCATGCTTGCCTGTTTACAGTCACTGGGTATGGGAGAACCAAGAGCTACCCTGCCCCTCGGAATGCCTGAGTGCCAAAGGCACTCCTGCCTGCCCCCATCATGAGGCTGGCAGCCCTACATACAACAACGAGGGTCGGTTACCCCTGCCAACGTGGCCACTTCTTTCTGTGCCTACTGATCTACTAACATAAGTTGTCCCACGTGACCAGGTGGCAGCCATAGCTTCAGCTTTACTAGGTCCATGGGTAGAAATGTCCTCTTTGGTAATCCAAACCTCTAGGCTCAGTACCTAATGTCGCAGAGCAGGAAGTGCAAGTTCCTCAAGGCGGTGACTGGGTAGTCCACCTGTTAGGGACGGAGCCTCGTGAAGTGGTTACTTCTTTTTTTTTTTAAGATTTTTTTTTGATGTGGACCATTTTTAGTCTTTACTGAATTTGTTACAATATTGCTTCTGTTTTATGTTTTTTTTTTTGGGGTCGCGGGCCTCTCACTGTTGTGGCCTCTCCCGTTGCGGAGCACAGGCTCCGGACGCGCAGGCTCAGCGGCCATGGCTCACAGGCCCAGCCGCAGCGGCGGCATGTGGGATCTTCCCAGACCAGGGCACGAACCCGTGTCCCCTGCATCAGCAGGCGGACTCTCAACCACTGCGCTACCAGGGAAGCCCTATGTTTTGCATTTTTGGCTGCGAGGCATGTGGGATCTTAGCTCCCTGATCAGTGATCGAACCCGCACCCCCTGCATTGGGAGGCGAAGTCTTAACCACTGGACCGCCAGGGAAGTCCCAAGTGGTTACTTATTGGTACAGAGTATGTACCACTTCCTGGAGGACAGTGCTCTGTCCTCCCAGGATGCCATCTCCAGGTTGGAGCCTCATTTGAGCCTTCATGTGCCTAGTCCATCTCTAGTAGATCAGCAACTTCTAGATGGTACAGTTTGTGGTAGAAATGGTGGGTCCCAGGTCATGTGCCCATTGCCATACCTACTTTGCCATAAAGCAGGTCCTTTAGTGCTAGGCAGTTATGTGGGATTTCAGGTCAGCAAACCAGATACATTGTGAGCTCTTGATAATGGTGCTGGCTTAATTACTGCAGGCAGAAAAGGCAAATCCACACCCAGATACATGGCAATCTATCTTGGTGAGTATGGGTTATTGCTTTTTCTCGGGTAGAAGGGATCCAGTGTAATCAACTTGCCACCAAGTGGCCGGTTGGCTCCTCCAGGGGCCTCAGCCTTGGTTTCTGATGCTGACAGGTTAGACACTGGCAGTGGCAGTAGCTGGATCAGCCTTGGTTATGAGGAGCTTGTGCTGTTGGGCTCATGCATAGCCTCCACCCTGCCACCATGGCTACTTCACTGATGAGACAATTGTGGTGGCAGAGGACAGATCCCAGCTGATCCCCATTGGCTGAGCCATTCCATCTGCTTGGTGTTTAGAGCCTCTGTGGTGGATGCTCACTGGTAGACATTAATATGCCATACAAAGATCTCCATCCTTTGTGCCAGTTCTCACAGGTCCATCCAAATGCTTCTTCCCCATACCTCTTGTCCCTGAACTTCCATGTTTCTCCGTCCAGGCTCCGTCCAGCTAAATCATTTCTCACTGCCCATGAGTTCAGGCCATGTCTCCCTCCCACAAAGTGAGTGGTCAAGTTCACTACTGCAAGCTTTGCCTATCGGGATGATTTCCCTTTGCCACCTTCTTTCAGGGTGACCACTGAATGGGGATACAGTGCAGCATTAGGCCATTTTCAGGCCACACCAACATATTTAGCCAACCTTCCCATGGACCAAGCATATACGTTTTCCTCCTCTGTCACTGTGTCACAGGGAATCCCCTGAGACCACAGGTGAGAGCTAAGGGAGAGGTATCACAGCTATAAGAGTAAGTACATGAATCCAATCCTGGATCAGATGCTTTCAGATGATGATTTATCTACCTGGCTTTATGCCTTGGTGGTCTGACAGAACCAAGTGATGGGCAGTTCTGGCCTCAGATGTCCCATAGAAACACTGCATTTCTACCGGAGCTCAGTAGCAAGCCAGAAGTTACAGCATGGGGGAAGCCATGCTGCATGTCATGTGGGATCTTATACCCCGACCAGGGATTGAACCCAAACCCCCTGCAGTGGAAGCACAGAGTTTTAACCACTGGACCACCAGGGAAGTCCCCAGTTACTTCTTGAGCTGCTTGGATCTGGGTGGGTTTGTAGTTTTCATGAAATTAAAAGAATTCAGCCATTATATCTTCAAACAGTATTTCTGTCCTCCCAACACTCACCTCTATGTTCAGGGACTCCAATTAACATCTATACTAGCCCTCTTGAAGTTGTCCTACAGCTCATTGGTACTCTGTTCATTCTTTTCCAAGCTCTTTTCTCTCTGTTTCATTTAGTTTCTTTTTTCATGTCTTCAAGTTCACTAAGATTTTCTTCTGCTGGGTCTAATCTGTTGTTTGTTTTGTTTTGGGTTTTTTTTTCTGGTTTTTTTTTTTTTTTTTTTTTGGCTGCGTTGGGTCTTAGTTGCAGCACGCAGGATCTTTCCTTGTGGTGCGTGGGCTTCTCTCTGGTTGTGGCGCATGGTCTTCTCTCTAGTTGTGGCGTGTGGGCTTCTCTTTAGTTGTGGCGTGGTTTTCTCTCTCTAGTTGTGGCCTGTGGGCTCCAGGGCATGTGGGCTCTGTAGTTGCGGTGCATGGGCTCCAGAGTGCATGGGCTCTACAGTTTGCAGCATGCAGGCTCTCTCGTTGAGGCATGCGAGTTCAGTAGTTGTGGTGCGCAGGCTTAGTTGCCCCGTGGCCATGTGGGATCTTAGTTCCTTGACCAGGGATTGAACCCACACCCCCTGCAGTGGAAGCACGGAGTCTGCATTGGAAAGCGGATTCTTTACCACTGTACCACCAGGGAAGTCCCTGGGTCTAATCTGCTGTTGATCTCACCCAGTGTATTCTTCATTTCTGACATTGTTTTTCACCTTTATGTTTGACTTGGGTCTTTTTTGTATCTTCTATGTCTCTACTTAACATGCTCAGTCGTCTTCTACTCCTCCCTTCCTCCTTCCAGCAAGCCCCCACTGACACCTCTTGTGGGCCAGGCCTTGTTGCTGGCTGCAAGGGAAACAGAAGTGATAGATGCAGAATTGTGGAGTCTTGTCAGAAAAGTCTTCTGAGAAAAGCCAGTGTCCAGGAGATCAGAGGTTACTGTCTATTATCCATAGACAGTATCCCCGACCCTCTGTGGATAAGGCCAAAGGGGACCCTGCTGGGAGGGAAGGTCTGGATTCCACACTATTCTTCCATTGCTCAGCTCTGGGCCTCAACTTTCTATGGGTATAAAGGGAGCTAGCCCATATGTCTCCCGGGTCTTTTGGGGACTCGGATGAGACAAGGAGGGGCAGTTTTGGGGCAGGTGCTGATGTGATCTCTAGTCTTGCCTTCAGGTCACTGGCAGGTGGCCTGGTCTCACCAATGCCCTGGTTCTGCAGCAGTGACTGTGCTCTTTCAAGCAGCATCAGCAGGCCAGGCTCCAGGCATCAGGCAGCGGCCGCGTCGATGGAGCCTTATCGGGATCCACAGGCCCCGCTCTTCGGGCCCCGCCTGGCTGCCAGCCCGACCCCAAACTTTGCCCGTGGTCCCGGGCACCCTGGCAAGGGCTTCTGGATGCAGACCAGCACAGGGCTGGGCACAGGGGGCAGGGGGCAGGGTCCGTCCGCTGGAGGAGTGGGCGAGGAGGGCAGGGAGAGGCCCCCAGCCTCAGGCTGAGCAGGGCCTGCAAACTACCCTTTGGTAAGCTCTCCTGCGCATCGCACGAATTTGGCCCGCAGGAGACCTCCACGAGCCTGACCAGCAACAATGAATGAGTGACGGAGCGGCTCTGGGTGAGCGGGCGCCGCTGGCACGACGGCCCGGCCTGCTTCAGCGACGAGGCATGAGGGGCTGCAACTGGCCGTCCCCACTCTTTGGACCCTGCTTCGTCCGCAGGGGGAGGGCGCGGCCCCCGAAGTCCGTCCCCGGAAAAGCGGTGGCCAGAGGCTGTAACCCCTCCCGCCCAGGCCCCACCCCACCTCTCCCGCCCTCTCTCAGCCAATAGCAGCACGCGTTGCTGGGAGGTGCAGCAAGGGCTGGGCCTATGGGGTGGTGCGTTGTTGGGCTGCGGCGCCTCAGGCCGCACCCAGCTCGGGCTTCTGGGGCTGAGCGGAGGGCTGAGGGGGCGGGAGGCCGGGCAGGCCGGTGGGGGCAGCCGGCAGGGTACGCGCGGCGGACAGGGGGCGGAGCCGGAGCGACGGGCGGCGGCCGCGCTCAGAGCTGGTAGCCTGTCCGCTGCCCGCGATTCGACTCTGAGGTGAGGCCCGTGTGCAGGACGGCGGCAGGCCCGGGGCTCCAGGCCGGGCGGCGGGGCCTGTGGCGGCGGCGCGGAGGGTGGAGGCGGCCCCGGGGGTCTGTCCTGGGCGGGCGGGGGTGGGGTCCCCGTCGTTCGGCCGTCGGCCTTGACTGGCGCAGAGGGGCCGACGCCCTGCAGACCCTTCGTCGCACGGGCTAGTCTGTGGGAGCGCCTGGGCAGCTCGTCGGTGGACTGGGTGGTGGGCTTCGGGCGCCCGTGTGGGAAAGGAGGATCCGGGCCGGACGTTGGGTCAGCGCGGTGCTCGCGGCCGCCGGGTCAGTGGCCCGCAGGGCTGACGGCTCCAGGGTTCGAGCACAGACGCAGATAGACGCGGGCATCCGGGTTCTGCCCGTCTGCTCTCGTGTTGTTGAAAAAACGACAGCTTCTGCCCAAACAAAAGCCATATCTGCCTACGGATGGTAATAGGGTTGTCCTGCAACTTTATTAGAGAAGGAGCTGTTGGTCATCTCGCCCTCTCCTTCCTTCCTTTCTTTTTCGTTTCTTTTAGTGGGGCGGGGGGGGGGGTGTCAGAGGGTCTCTGCCTTTAGCAATTACTTTTATTTTTGCTCCTGTAATTCATGGCTCAAGATATTTACCAGGTCTTTGTGTTCACTTCATGCAGTCTTACCTTAAAGTATTTTGGTTAACCTCCAACGGCTGGTGGTGTGACCATATGATTTTATGCCTAAATGACATAAAGCAATTTGTCCTATCCCCAAGAACCAAAAACATAGCTGAGAGCGGTGTGCAGTGCTGATAAGTTGTTACAGAAAGGTTTTTTTGCGGGTGAAAAATAGGTTAAATCTTAATGGGGATAGGAAGTAGGCTGCTGTCCTCTTTGCTGAACACATCAGTAGAAGCCCCCAGTGAAAACGAGTCGGAGTCAGTGAGCTGGGGTTCAGCAGGCAGCAAAGAGGGGAGGGCAGGCATCCCAGGCAAAGAGGGTGAATTGTATGAGGGTGGGATTGTAATAACTGCAGTCTTTAGTTAATGGGCAGGTGCCAGCCCACGTGTAAATTACTTTTTAAAATCCAGAATCTTAGTATTCTGACTGTGGGTTAAACTAGAATAGTAAAGTTGGTTTTTCTTTTTAGCATCTTTATTGAAGTATAATTACTTTACAATGGTGTTTTAGTTTCTGCTGTATAACAAAGTGAATCAGCTATATGTATACATATATCCCCATATCCCCTCCCTCTTGCGTCTCCCTCCCACCCTCCCTATCCCGCCCCTCTAGGTGGTCACAAAGCACCGAGCTGATCTCCCTGTGCTATGCGGCTGCTTCCCACTGGCCGTCTTACATTTGGGAGTGTATATATGTACGTGCCACTCTCTCACTTTGTTCCCAGTCCATTTGCAGATCTGTTCCAGTCCATTCGCAGAAGGCGCAGTAGATCTGCGTCTTCCCGTCTTGCCCCTAGGTTCTTCATGACCATTTTTTTTTTTTTTTTTAGATTCCATATATATGTGTCAGCATATGGTATTTGTTTTTCTCTTCTGACTTACTTCACTCTGTATGACAGACTCTAGGTCCATCCACCTCACTACAAATAACTCAGTTTCGTTTCTTTTTATGGCTGAGTAATATTCCATAGTAAAGTTGTTATTTAGAGAAGTGGATGGTTTTGGCAGTCCCAACTGCTTTTCAGAGTTTTTTTTTTGTTTGTTTTGTTTTTTTTTGCAGTACGTGGGCCTCTCACTGTTGTGGCCTCTCCCGTTGCGGAGCACAGGCTCCGGACGCGCAGGCTGAGCGGCCATGGCTCACGGGCCCAGCCGCTCCGCGGCATGTGGGATCTTCCCGGACGGGGGCACGAACCCGTGTCTCCTGCATTGGCAGGCGGACTCTCAACCACTGCGCCACCAGGGAAGCCCTTTTCAGAGTTTTGACGTGGGTTACAGCAGGACAAATGGTATGATTTGTTTTACTGCTTGTGTGGTTTTAGTTACAGAGGCTCACTGAATGACAGGAATCTAAATTCCACCCAGTCTCCAAAAGGTGGGATAGTTTCCTTTCTAAAATATAATTTATACTCCTCACCGTTTCTCCTTTAACTCTTTGATGCTATCCGATATTGGTAAGGTTTTGTTTGGTATTCAGTTTTTTGTTATTGATTTTACTATAAAAACTGTTTCTTTAGATCGGTTATTAGTTTTTAGTTAGTTCTTTCAAGTAGTCCTTGTATTGAATCAGAAAATACTGAAATGCTTTAAAAGATACTTAAAAAAAATTAAAAATAATCAAATATCCAGCCAGTGTTAAAATTTTATTGATCATCATAATTTTTTAACAGTTTGACAGTTAATATAAAAAAGACATTTTTATTATGTGAAACTTAGAGTTTAACTGGACTTGTTTATTTATTTATTTATTTTGAATTTTTGAGTTTTATTGTATTTATTTTTTTATACAGCAGGTTCTTATTAGTTATCTGTTTTATACTTATTAGTGTATACATGTCAATCCCAGTCTCCCAATTCATCACACCAGCCCCATCACTTTCCCCCCTTGGTGTCCATACGTTTGTTCTCTACTTCTGTGTTTCTGTTTCTGCCCTGCAAACCGGTTCATCTGTACTATTTTTCTAGGTTCCATATATATGCGTTAATATACGATATTTGTTTTTCTTTTTCTGACTTCACTCTGTATGACTGTCTCTGGATCCATCTGTGTCTCTGCAAATGACCCAATTTTGTTCCTTTTTATTGCTGAGTATGTGGACTTGTTTATTTATTTTTACATGTTTAATTCTTCCCACACATGTAGAGAGACTAGTATAGTAAACGTCTCTTTACCCTCATCCAGCTTCAGCAGTTATTAACTCATGGCCAGTTTTGCTTTATCTGTACCCCCAAACCCAGATGTCATATCATTTTAGCCATTAAGTATTTCTGTATGTATATCTATATACTTTTTTTTTTTTTTTTTTTTTTTTGCGGTACGCGGGCTTCTCACTGTTGTGGCCTCTTCTGTTGCGGAGCACGGGCTCCAGACACGCAGGCTCAGCGGCCATGGCTCATGGGCCCAGCCGCTCCGCGTCATGTGGGATCTTCCCGGCCCGGGGCACGAACCCGTGTCCCCTGCATCGGCAGGTGGACTCTCAACCACTGCGCCACCAGGGAAGCCCTATATACATCTTTTTAAAAAGATAAATACAGATATCACTATCACAGAATTCCTTATTACCTTCAAATATCCAACTAGTGTTGAAATTTTCTTGATTTTAACAGTCTGAATCAGGATCCAAATGCTCTTCATACATTGTGGCTTATTTTAATCCATAGGCTCCTCCATCTTTTGTTATCTCTTGTAATTTATTTGTTGCTGAAATTGGTGGTTTGTCCTGTGGAATTACACACAGTCTGGATTTTATTCTTCTGTAGTTTACACAGAATTTGCTGTAAATGTAATCTAATTTAGTTAGAGCTGAAGGAGTAGTCAGATTCAGGTTTGATTTATTTTTGGCAAGAAGACTTCATAGGTTAGTAGGCAGGTAAGGATTAGTAGTCTTTTTTTTTTAATTGAATATAGTTGATTTACAGTGTTTCAGGTGTACATCAAAGTGATTCACATGTACTTTTCAGATTCTTTTCCAATATAGGTTATTACAAGATACTGAATATAGATCCCTGTGCTATCCAGTAGGCACTTGTTTATCTACTTTATGCATAGTACTATCTGTTAATCCCAAATTCCTAATTTATCTTACCCCATCCCCCTTTCCCCTTCGGTAACCATAAGTTTGTTTTCTCAGTCTGTGAGTCTCTTTCTGTTTTGTAAATAAGTTCATTTGTATCATTTTTTTAGATTTCACTAAAGTGATATCATATGCTGTAATATGTGTGATATATGATATCATACGTCTTTCTCTGTCTGGCTTATTTCACTTAGTATGATAATCTCTAGGTACATCCATGTTGCTGTAAGTAGTCTTTCTTCTTGTTAGGAGCCCTTGATGCTCAATGTTTAGAGTCATTATTTCATGAGGCATTAAAAAATGTTGATAATTTAATTATATAACTTCATCATTGATTAGCTGAATATTTCTATAAAGAGTAATTTCCCCTCCTTCGTAATTTGGTTATCTTGAATTATAACTCTTTAAGGAAAGGCAAGATAAATGCTTAATTCTGCTCCATTTTTTATTAGTTTTCAAAATAATGAGTTGGTGTCCCCCCAAAATAGCCAATGAATTGTGTATATGTATTTGTGTTCTTGTGAATTCATGGATTTAAACGTATTTGATATGGTTCAATTCATTGTAGACCCTTATTGAGGCTCAACTTGTTCCGTCGTTGTCCAATAGGAATCTGTTCAAATCGGCTCCTAAATCCTTTAGACACAACTCTTAATGGTCTTTGATTGCTCTTCTTTCTGGTATGACAAACTGCACCAGGCTCACCTTGTACATTTTCTGTCCCAGCCCTGGAATCATCATTTCTCCAATGGGCCTTGGTTTCTTTTAATGAAAAAATAGTATTTAGTAATCACAATCTGTGCCCTGGAGTTGTTCATTGCTACTAAGTTGATCATTATTTCTAGGTCTTTTCAGTGCACACATCATGGATTACTGATACTTCTAGTTGTAAAGCAAGAGGACAGAATTCTATTTAACCTTCTTAATCTTGCACCTGTACCTTTTTTTCTTCTAAGACAAACATCTTGATTCTAACTACTCATTGTTTTATCCCACACTGTACATATTTCAGTATCAGAAGAGTAATATGAACACTACCACCAACTGATATAAAGTATTTAAGAGGTTTTTTTGCATCCTTATTTGGAATATGTAGTCAAATTACCGTGTTTTAAAGTCACTTTGAATAGTTACTCCATGATTTTGCCACCACTGGATGCATAGTGTTCGTTTTTTATTTTGCTTTCAATGTTTAGGAATTGCTTTTTTTTGATCTTTTTTCTTTTTTTTTAATTGAAGTAATTTGATGTACAATATTATATAAGTTATAGATAGTGATAAATAATTTTTAAAGGTTATACTCCATTTATAGTTATTATAAAATACCGACTAAGGAATTGCTTTTTGTCTTGTTTTGTTTTTAGATTCCATGTATAAGTGGGACCATACGGTATTTGTCTTTCTCTGTCTGACTTATTTCATTTATCATAATGTTCACGAGGTTCATCCATGTTATAGAATGTATCAGGATTTTCTTCCTTTTTAAGGCTGAATAACATTCCATTGTATGTAAATACCACATTTTGTTTATTCATTCATCCCTCAGTAGACAGTTGGGTTGCTTCCACATTTCAGCTGTTGTGAATACTGCTGCTCTAAACATGGATGTACAGATATCTCTTTGAAACCCTACTTTCAGTTCTTTGGGATATATACCCCGGAGTGGAATTGCTGGATCATATGGTAATTCTGCTTAAAAAATTTGGGAGAACCACTGTACTGGTTTCCACAGTGGCTGTACCATTTTACATTCCCACTAGTAGAGCAGAAGGGCTCCAGTTTTTTCACATCCTTGCCAACATTTGTTTTCTTTTTATTGATAGTAGCCATAATAGTCATCCTAATGCGTGTGAGGTGGTCTCTTGATGTAGTTTTGATGTGCATTTCCCTAATCCCACCAGGCTTTTTTTCACTTACCATTTGGCATCCATGCCAGACTATAATATAGACATATTTCTCATTCCTTCTTCCAGTTGCATTGTGCTCCTTTATGTGGTTGTACCATACTTTATTCAAGAAGATATGACTGCTTTTTAATGAACATTCAACACAAATATCTTGTCTGATAATGGCATTTTTTTCTTTTTTATAAATTTATTTATTTATTTTTGGCTGCATTGGGTCTTTGATGCTGTGCGTGGGCTTTCTCTAGTCGCAGCAGGCAGGGGCTACTCTTCGTCGTAGTGCGCGGACGTCTCATTGCGATGGCTTGTCTTGTGGCGGAGCACGGGCTCTGGGTGCATGGGCTTCAGTAGTTGTGGCTCCTGGTCTCAGTAGTTGCGGTTCACGGGCTTTAGAGCGTGGGTTCAGTAGTTGTGGCGCATAGGCTTAGTTGCTCTGTGGCATGTGGGATCTTCCCAGACGAGGGTTTGAACCCGTGTATCCTGCACTGGCAGGCGGATTCCTAACCACTGTGCCACCAGGGAAGCCCTAATTTTTTAAGAGCTTATTTGTGAGAAATAATGTTCATGGCAAATTATTAAAGGTTCATCTGTTCCCTTAAAGCAGGGGTTAACAGACTTTCTGTAAAGGGCCAGATAATAAATATTTTAGGCTTTGAGGGCTGTATGATCTCTGTTGCAACTACTCAGCTCTGCTGTTGTTGCATGAAAGCAGCCATAGATGATATGTAAGTGAATGAGCATGACTGTCCCATAAAACCTTATTTATGGTTGCTGAAATTTGAATTGATTTTCGTGTCTATCATATATTTATGTTTCATACAATTTTTTTTAGCCTTTAAAAATCAAAGCTTGTGACCCTTTTAAGAACAGGCAGTGGGCTGGATTTGGCTTCAGGCGGGGCATCATTTGCTGATTTCTGCCCGGAGTTTAAATTTTATCATTAGATCAAACTAGACATCTGCCTCCTGGACTTAATTGTTTTGTCTGCCAGTGGACTTTCTTTCGTTGCATCCTGCTTTGGTCTACAGTAAGGAACTATGTAGGAGAAATACTGTCCTGAGATGCCACATGGTATTGGTTGCAGGGCTATCACTGGGGGCTTTGTCCATTATAATAAATGAAATAAAGACTGTTCATTCTTCAAGAAATCTTCTTTACTCTTCTTTGAGTAGAATTTTCAACTTCATTATTCTAGTTCTATCCCAGAATGAATTTTTATATTTCATGTTTGTCCTTTACTGTATTTCAGCTGTGGTTCCATAGTAACAGCTACTTGGAGTTAGAAACACCTGGTTACACCTAGCTGTATAACTTTCTTTGCCAAATTAATATTTTTTAATTTAATTTTTATTTTATTTTGGAGTATAGTTGATTTACAATATTGTGTTAGTATCAGGTGTACAGCAAAGTGATTCAGTTACACATATACATATATCCTTTTTTTTCAGATTCTTTTTCCATATAGGTTATTACAGAATATTGAGTAGAGTTCCTTGTGCCACAGTAGGTCCTTGTTGATTATCTATTTTATATATGGTAGTGTATATGTTAATTCCAAACTCCTAATTTATCCCTCCCCCGACCTTTCCCTTTTGGTAACCCTAAGTTTGTTTTTGCAGTCTGTGAGTCTGTTTCTGTTTTGTAAATAAGTTCATTTGTATCATCTTTTTAGATTCCACATATAAGTGATATCATATATTTGTCTTTGTCTGACTTACTTCACTTAGTATGATAATCTCTAGGTCCATCCATATTGCTGTAAATTTTGCCAAATTAATCTTAAGCTAGCATTAAACCTGGCCCAGAGGAAGAACCCAAGAAATGGCAAAGCCCCTTTCCTATCCTTACCTCCATCACTTCCTCCACCTCTTATCCTTGGGCACATCACTTCCCTTTTTCTGAACTTCAGTTTCCCCATTTGTGCAGTGATGATAATACCTTCCTTAACTACTTCAAAGAATTTGTATGATGAGTAAATGAAAAAGTACTTTGTAAGTGATAGGTGCTGCTCAAGTGTGTGATTTATTATCACATATTTAGAATATACTTGGGGGCAAAAAGGAGAGAGGAACCATTGCTGATGGTGCAGTAACTTCTCTTAAATTCACCCCCAACAATTATTTATCTCATGCCTTTTGCGTGTGAAACATTGTACTGAAAAAGCAGATGCTATGCATATTGTAGCTCATCTTGCCAAATGAGATGATACTGTTTGAGAAAATGTAATGCTTGTAATTCAGAGGTACCGTTGCCACAGAAGCTTACTACACAAAATTGTAGATTTGAGCCAAAGGTCTGGAAGCTCAAAACCTTGGGGTAAAATCTTTTAGTTTTACTTTAAAGATGTTGCTTCACTGTCTGTTTTTTGTTTTTTTAATAAATTTATTTATTTTTTGGCTGTGTTGGGGTCTTTGTTGCTGTGCGTGGGCTTTCTCTAGTTGCGGCGAGCGGGGGGCTACTCTTCGCTGCAGTGTGTGGGCTTTTCATTGTGGTGGCTTCTCTTGCTGCAGAGCACGGGCTCTAGGCATGTGGGCTTCAGTAGTTGTGGCACATGAGCTCAGTAGTTGTGGCTCACGGGCTCTAGAGCACAGGCTCAATAGTTGTGGCGCACGGGCTTAGTTGCTCCGCGGCATGTAGGATCTTCGCGGACCAGGGCTCGAACCCATGTCCCCTGCATTGGCAGGTGGATTCTTAACCACTGCACCATCAGGGAAGCCCTTCACTGTCTTCTTGCTTGCATCACCTCCTACAAGCAGTCTGCTGTCATCCTTATGTTTGTTCTTCTACATAACATGTGTTTTTCTTTGGCTGCTTTTAAGATTTTCCCTATCACTGGTTTTGAGCAATTTTATAGTATTTTGATGTGCTTTTGTATTCAGTAGTTTTTTTCATGTTTCTTGTGCTTGGGGTTCATTGAGTTGCTTTCTTGGATCTGTGGGTTTATAGTGTTTGTCAAACTTGAGAAAATTTTGGCCATTATTTTTTCACGTTTCCTTCTCCATGTTGCCTTTGAGGACTCCAGTCCCATTCATGTTAGAGCATTTAAAGTTGCCCCACAGCTCACGGATGCTCTGTTCATTTATTTGTCTTTTCTCTTTATGTTTTGTTCTGGTTGTTTTTTGTTGCTCTGTCTTTATATTCACTACTCTCTCTTCTACAATGTTTAATCTATCATTGATCTTGTTCAATGTAATTTTTCATCTTACATGGTGTAGCCTTCATCTTCAGAAGTCCAATTCATATCATATTTATAGTTTTCATCTCTCTACTTGAGATTTTGAACATATGTAATACAGTTGTACTAACTGTTTTAGTGGCCTTGTCCACTAATTTTAACTCCTCTTTCAGTCCTGGGTTGGTTTGATTGATTTATCTCTTCAATATGGGTCATATTTTCCTGCTTCTCTGCTTGTTAGGTAAGTTTTTATTGGATTTCAGACATCGTAAATTTTACATTGTTGGGTTCTGAATCATTATTTCTTCCTATAAACGTTCTTAAGCTTTGTTCTGTTATGTTAGCAGTAGGACTTCAGAATTTTTCCTGCGTTGGAGATGGTGAATGGCAACATTTTCTTTTTCTTTTTAATATATTGAATTCCTAGCTTCCTTGAGAATCTAAAGTTAGTGAAACAACAACAACAGCACTTTACCTTGAATCATATTTATCCTTTTGTTTTTTATTTCCCCCCATGCTTTGGCAAGTTATTTTGGCAAGTAGAAGGGATGTCTTTTTTTGAATTTTCTATCGTCTGAGGTTTTAAAAATTGAATCTAAGATTTGGTTAAGTAGCAGACAGATTAAACATGCTAATACTTGCTTAGTTTGTTCAGTGCTTGCTGGTTAACACATGGCTCCTTAAAATATTTAGGTTATCTTAACATAGCATAATGTTAAACTTTAACAAAACTGTTTAATAGTTAATGCTTGTTCTGACCTACATGCAGGAAACTTGAGTTGGAAGGAATGAAGGGAAGCAAGTTTAACTCAGTTTTGCCCTTTGAGCTTTATTTATTCCAGAAGTACCTTTTTAAACAAGTGTTATGACTAATGTATAATATTGTCTTTGATATCTGTTAGCTTCAAAGTGTTGAGCATATTTTGACATGATTTTGTATGAATTTAAGCTACATAGGAGAAGAATAGCATTTTTAAATACAGTAGGACTGGAGTGTGGAGGACACTTATTTTTAAATTAGTTAATTTGTTTTTATTTTTGGCTGTATTGGGTCTTCGTTGCTGCTCATGGGCTTTCTCTAGTTGAGGCAAGCAGGGGCTACTGTTTGTTGCAGTGCGTGGGCTTCTCATTGTCGTGGCTTCTCTCGTTGCAGAGCACGGGCTCTAGAGCGCGGGCTCAGTAGTTGTGGTGCATGGGCTTAGTTGCTCCGCGGAATGTGGGATCTTCCCGGGCCAGGGATTGAACCCGTGCCCCCTGCATTGGCAGGCGGATTCTTAACCACTGCGCCACCAGGGAAGTCACTTAACTTTTAACTGAATAGTGTCTTGAGAACGTAGTCTGCCAGGATAAAATGACAGTAATTTTTAAAATGTTATTTTGCAAGCATGTTTTCCATTCTGTAGCTTTCATTAACTTGCAGTCCCATCTCTTCACCTATAGTTATTGAGCACCTACTGTACTCTGGGTACTATTCTGGGCACTGAACAGAGCAGGGAATGAGACACATTTTCCTTTCTTGGGAACTTATATTCTAGAAAGAGAGGTTATGTAATGAAGAAATACTGTAATGTCAGATAGTAACAACTGCTGTGAAGACCATGTAACTGGTTAAGGGAACAGGATAAGGGAATGGACAATGGTGGCAGCAAGGATCTGTTCCAGATTGGGGAGGGAGGTAGGCTTCTCTAAGGAGGTGATGTTTGATCAGAGATCGAATCTGTGTGCATTTGGGGGAAGGCATCTGGGCAGCAGAGACCCGTCTCACTGTACATGGTTTCTTGTTGCCTGTTGGTGGGGGCAGGCCATGTAGGCTAGACATCTGGAAAAGAAAACCCTCGTGGGCTGTGAACTCGATGGGGAAGCAGAGCATGTGCTGTTTGCCCGTTTCCCTATACTTGGGTAAGGCCTGGCGCTGGGTAGTGTAGATATGACATTGATTGTTTTGGTGGAGCCCATGTAATAATGACAAAATTATTGTTATTATTAGTAGTGTCATAATTAAATCATGAAGTTTAATAATAGCCACAGTTAATTTTTATTGAGCACTCCATGGGAAGTATTGTTGTTGTCCCATTTTGCAGATGAGGGAGCTGTGAGACGGGTTAAGTATTACAACTTGTCCAAGAGCACACAGCCAGAGTGGTGGTGTGTACCTATACCTCCTTTAAAAAATAAATTGTTACGCATAATGATATTGATTTTACTCCTCCTTAATACATCTTGGCGAATACTCCGTAGCAGCACAGATAAATCTATTTCGTTCTCTTTAATAGTCTCAGGTATTTCGTCGTAACAATACAATTTGTTTAATCACTGCTGTATTGATAGGTATTAGTTTCCAGATTTTTACTGTTGTAAACTTTTTCAGTTAATATTCTTTGTCTTTGAGCACTCTGAAGTATATCTGTAGATATAGTCTCAGAAGTGAAATTGCCTGGTTCAAGGATATTTGTACTTTTAGTTTCCATAGCTGTTTCCAAATTACCCTCCTAAGGAGTTATGCCAGTTTATATTCCCACCAACTACATGTATTCCCCACATAAGAAAGTGTTGACGTGTAACATAGAGGTAATCACAGTACTTATTTTACACAGTTATTGTGAAGATTAAATGAATTAAATGCATAAAAGCTACCTAGTAAGTGGCTGTTATATATTATTAATATAATTATTAACCGTGTTTCTGAACCTTATTACCAAAAATATTATAAGCCTAGGAACTGTTTGAGGAGGTTGGAAAAGGGGGTTTATACGACTGACCGTATATGCTCCCCAAATACTGTCCCCGTTTCAGAACAGCTTAGCTCTGCGTCAAGGCCTTGGGAGCTGTGGGGACCTGGGAGCTTCAGGCTGATGTGGGAATTGAGCCCGCAGGCACATGCAGACAGGACCGGGGTGCCCTCAGAGGCAGCGCACAGTGGGTGTTGACTCCACGTGTGCCTCCGCAGCACCCTGCAGTAGCAACCTTCAGTGTTTCCATGGGGGGGAGGAGGCCAGCGCTGGGAGGCACCTGTAGAATACCGTGTCTCAAACCCTTTTTCTCCCCTTCTCTTCATCTGATAAGGCTTAGTTTAAATTTGCCTTTTGCACTGACTTACGGAGAATGATTCAGGGAGCTCCTCAGCAAAGCAGGCGGTTTTTCTCATCCGCATGCTGTTGCTTGAAATGTCTTGTGGAGGAAACAAAGCAGTGTGGTGGTAAGGAATGAGCAGGTCTTCAGCCAGAAGGTGCGAGTTTACTGCAGGTTCACTGAGGGTTACCCAGCAGTGGGTGGCAAAGTCACTTAACTGCTCCCAGCCTCAGTTCTCTCTCACAAAATGAAACAGTTATAAGATGCAAAGGAGAGAATGTTGCGAAAACCCTTTGAAAATGCAAATGCTGAAGAACATATATGTTCACACAAAAATTGGTATGTGAATGTCCGTAGCAGTATTACTCTTAATAGCTGAAAAGTGGAAACAAACCCGGTAATAAAGAATGAAATACTGATACATGCTGCAAATGGATGAACTTGGAAAAGGTTTTGCTAAATGAAAGAAGCCAGAGAATCAGAGGTGGTAGGGGAGGGGAGGAATAGGATTGGGGACTGACTGCTAATGTGTGTGGGGTTTCTTTTTGGGTGTTGAAAATGTTATAAAATTAGATCGTGATGATGGTTGCACATCTCTCTGTATATACTAAAACCCACTGAACTGTACACTTTAAGTCGGTGAATTTTATGATATGTGAATATATATCAGTAAAGCTGTAAAAATGCGAATGCTGCATTAGGCATTTTATTCTCACTGAAGTAAGTTAGTTGTCAACTATTGGTATAGTGCTGGGTATTAGGGATATAGTGTCTGGATGCAATTTGCCACTCAAACTGTGTAGCCCTGGATCAAGCTGGTGAAATTCTCTGAACTCATTTTTTTCTTTGGTTGAAACAGAAGTAGTAATAGTAACAGTCTTGTCTAACTAGAAGTGTTGTGAGGCCACAGTGAGAGAACTTCTGAATGCATATGGTACATAGGTATGCTGTCAGTGTGCGTTTCCTCTCCTTTCCTCCTTTTCCAGTGTATAGACCAGGGAGAAGCAGATGTTAAGTGGGAAAGGCACAGAAAGGCAATAAAGAGTCCTGTTTACTAGCTACTCCCACTCTTTTTTTTTAATAAAGCTATGTGCAGAGATATTTTTGTTTTGTTACAGCTGTATGTATTTGCAGCTTAGCAAGAACTTTGTGGTTAAGCCATGCTTTCCAAGATTAGAAAATGTTTTAGTTAATAGGCCAACCTTGTTCCCAGGTGATACCATTAATCAGGTTATTATTGTATAGAGCTTCAGGCAAGAAGGGAGGATAGAAATGATTCTTTTTTTTTTTTTTTTTTCTTTTTTGCGGTACGCGGGCCTCTCACTGCTGTGGCCTCTCCCGCTGCGGAGCACAGGCTCCGGACGCGCAGGCTCAGCAGCCATGGCTCACGGGCCCAGCCGCTCCGCGGCATGTGGGATCTTCCCGGACTGGGGCATGAACCTGTGTCCCCTGCATCGGCAGGTGGACTCTCAACCACTGCGCCACCAGGAAAGCCCTAGAAATGATTCTTGAGTCTCATAGAATGAACTCCTTTTAAGACTGAGTGTCTACTTCAGTAGGAGAGATGTGAAGGTAGTCCGTCCATCTTTAGGGGAACTAGATGACCCCTCCATCCAGATACTCTCTATCTCAGTTTATTCTGAGAATCGTCCTCAGGAACTGAAGCACAACGTACATTGACAATGTAACCACTGGGAATGTCTCTGACCCAGGATGTCTGGAATATTGAATGTGCTCCGTTTTCTGCATAGGGTGTTTGACTAATTGTTTTGGAAAGCAGGGAATTTCTTCAGGGAAACATTTCTTTTCCAGCATTTCATCAAGCGATAATAGTATGACTTTTCTTTTCTCTAGTTTGTAAATGACAGTAGTCACATTTAGGAGATTTATTAATTCACTGAACTTTCAGAAGGCCTTTAGTGTGCCAGGCATTGCACTGGGCATTGGGAATCAAACATAACAAGAACACAGGTCCCACTTCAAGGGCTCTTGGCTCTTCAGGTCAGACAGAGAGGAAGCAAGCCCATGAGGATGAGTACACAGGAACTCCTGCTAGGGCCTTCTCTGTAGGGACACGAGGTAGATCTCTGTTAGAGGTGTCCAGATCACTGAGATGTTTCATATCACTCACTCACAGTTATTTTTACCATTTCTATTTTATAAAAATCAAACTAGCAGTTTTAAAGTATATTTTACTTTTTCTTGGTGGATAGTTTTCATTTTGATTGCTTTGTGATGCACTAGGGTGAAGTAGAATCCTCATGAAAATAGTGCGGATTTTGCTGACTACAACTATGGCAGGTTGCCAGTACCTTTTTCATAAAATGAGTTACTTGTACGTTATTTCAGCTCTTGACCCCAGATTTATTGCGCTGTGAAAACAGCCATGACATCATCTTTTTTTTTTTTTTAAAGGCAAAAAGGAAAAATCCAGTTTTGGGTATATTGCCTTTCTTTTTTTTTAATATTTATTTTTTGGCTGCATTGGGTCTTAGTCACGGCACATAGGATCTTTCATTGCAGCGTGTGGGCTCTCTTGTTGTGGCACGCGAGCTCAGTAGTTGTGGCACGTGGGCTTAGTCGCCCCGCAGCATGTGGGATCTTAGTTCCCCAACCAGGGATTGAACTGGCGTCCCCTGCATTGCAAGAGGGATTCTTAACCACTGGACCACCAGGGAAGTCCCCCATGACATCATCTTTATTCTCAGTAAAAATCAAGGCTGAATGATAGTTGCAAGAATAGATAAACATGAGTTACATCGTATGTGATGTATGTTTTTTTTTCCCGTGAAGGAGCATGTGGTTTGTGCTTTTATTTTTTATTTTTTGGCCATGCCTCACAGCTTGCAGGGTCTCAGTTCCCCATTCATTTCTGGGCCACAGCCGTGAAGGTGCTGAATCCTAACCACTAGACCACCAGGGAACTCCCATAAAATTTAATTGTTTTGGAAAGCAGGGAGGTGCAAGGTTCTCTATACTTATAATGATCTTTTGATTACATTATTCTTTTTTTTTCTATTTACTGTTTGCTAATTTTTTGACTGCTTTGCCTGTTTTCATAATTGAGCAATGTTTTGGTGTTAATCTACCCATTATGGGTTAATCTATCCATTATGATGGTAGATTTGTCAATTTTTCTCTGAGTTTTTATAGTTTTTGCTTCATATGTGTTGACACCATTTTAATAGGCATATATATGTATCTTCCTGTTGAATTGAAATATTTTTTCGTTACTTAGGATAGCACTTCCATTCTTAAGTAATGCTTTTATTTTCCATGGTCTTTATTGTCTCACATTAATATAGATACTCCAGCTTTTTTTTGTTGTTGTTTGCGTGGTATACCTATTTTCATCCATTAGCTTTCAAACTTTCTATGTTCTGTTCTTACGTTTTATGGGGATGTTAGCTTTTTTGTGGCTGCTATAACAAATTACCACAAACTTGGTGCCTTAAAACAAGAGAAATTCTTCTCTCACAGTTCTGGAGGCCAGAAGTCCAAAATCAGAATCACTGAGCCAAAATCTGTGTTGGAGGGAACATGCTTCCTCTAGACCTTCTAGAGGAGAGAATTTGTTCCTTGACTCCTACGGCTGCCAGTATTCTTTGGCTATAGCTGCATCACTCCAATCTTTGTGTCCCTGATCAAATTGTCCTCTTTTATGTCTGTGTAGCCAAATCTCCCTCTGCCTCCTTTTTGTAAGGATACTGGTGATTGCATTTAGGGTCCACCCAGATAATCCAGGATAATCTCACCATTCCCAATACCTTAATCACATTTCCACAATCTTTGCAATGTAAAGTAACATTTACAGGTTCCAGGGATTAGGACTGATTTCTTTGGTGACCATCCTTCAGCCTACTACAGTGGGTATTATGTCTGGCTTTTAACTGGCATAATACATTTACATTTATTGTGATTCTGATAAATTTGTACTTCTTCTGTCATCTTACAATTTGTCTTCTATTTGTAATTTTTTTCCCTGCACTCTTGCCTTTTTGAACAACCAAGTAGTTTTGTTTGTTTTTCATTATGTACTCCCTTTGTTTGGTTTGGAAATTACATACTCTATTATGTTCTTTTAGTGGTTGCCCTTGAAGTTTTACCATGCATATTTAACAAAGTGAAATTAATTTCATATTCCACTACAAGAGAAAACAAAGATGTTAAAATACTTTAATTCCAATTAAACTCAATGATCAAGTTACATGCTACTCTGATCCAGTATTTTAGTCTAGCCTTTTTTTTTTTAGCCTCATAAATTGGACAGCATCATCACTATGTTTTTCAAAAACATTTTTAGATTTACTTTCCCGTTTTCTTTACTCACAATGCTTATTGCATTTCTCATTTTCTTCCTGGGATCATTTTTTCTTCTTTAAAAGCTCCTGGGCTTCCCTGGTGGCGCAGTGGTTGAGAGTCCGCCTGCTGATGCAGGGGACATGGGTTCGTGCCCCAGTCTGGGAGGATCCCACATGCCGTGGAGCGGCTGGGCCCGTGAGCCATGGCCGCTGAGCCTGCGCGTCCGGAGCCTGTGCTCCGCAACGGGAGAGGCCACAACAGTGAGAGGCCTGTGTACCGCAAAAAAAAAAAAAAGCTCCTTTACTATAGGTCTGTAGGAGGTACCTCTGTTTTTGTTTATCTGGAATGACCTTATTTCACATACATTCTCGAAAGATAGGCTTGCTTGGTATAGAAATCTAGATTGACAGTTATTTCCCTTTCAGTAGTTTCTCTACTTTTGTTGTTTCTGTTACAGGTTTGCCAACAGTCTAATTGTAATTCCTTTGTAGGTGATGTCTTTTTTTCCTCTGCTTTTATTTATTTATTAACATCTTTATTGGAGTATAATTGCTTTACAATGGTGTGTTAGTTTCTGCTTTATAACAAAGTGAATCAGTTATACATATACATATGTTCCCATATCTCTTCCTTCTTGTGTCTCCCTCCCTCCCACCCTTCCTATCCCACCCCTCTAGGTGGTCACAAACAACCTAGCTGATCTCCCTGTGCTATGTGGCTACTTCCCACTGGCTAACTGTTTTACGTTTGGTAGTGTATATATGTCCATGCCACTCTTCCTCTGCTTTTAGAAAAAAATTTTTTGCCTTAGCTATTCTGAAGATTTGTTACAGTATTTATGAGGCATGGATTGCTATTTATTTTGCTTGGTATTTGTGGATTCGTGTCTTTCAGTTATGTAAAATTGTCAGCCATTCTCTCTGGATACTGACTCTTTTCTATTCTTTATTATCTCTGCTTGTAACTCAGTAAATGTGTAGTAGATTTTCTTATTCTGTCCTTCATATCTTTTCTGTCATAATTTGCATCTCCTTGTCTCTCTGTGCTGGTTTCTGGATAATTTTTTTCAAACCTGTCTTTTAATTCATTGATTCCTGTATGTAAACAGGAATCTCTCTCAAAGCTGTTACTAATTCATTAGTTGATTAAACTTTTTTTTTCAAATTATTTCATTTCTAAAAGTTCTCTGTGGTTTCTTTTTCAGCTCTGCCTGCTCATTTTTGGTAGTCTCTGTGACTTGTCGTATTTATGACTAATTTGTTTTTTAAACATTTCATACATAGTTATTCTGTGTTCTGTGTTATAATTCTAGTATTTGAAGTCTTTGAGGGCTTGGACGTATAATTTATTTTTTTCAGTGCCTGTCACTCATGGAGATTGTTTTTGGGTTTACTGAATTTTTGACTTGGACCTCTATTTGGTTGATCTTAACCTGTGGAAGAACCTGGGGAGTCAACACTGAGGATGTTTTTTCCTGAGAAGATTGTATTTACTTCTACTGTGAGCCAAGGTTATTCAGCCTGAGACCATTTCCATCCCCTTGCAGAGTTCAGCTCGTCAGCTCCTCCTTTTTTGCCTCTACCAATGCAGATTTTTGTTGTTTGACCTCTGGTAGTGTCACTTTCTGTGAGTGATTCCAATTCAGAGTTCTAGTTTTAGTCTCAAGGTTTTGGCTGTTGTTGTTGTAGTTGTTGTTTAGCCCTTGGAGGTTTTATGTATTTCGTACTTGCAAATCTTATTTGAGTGGTAGGGCCTCGCATATTTCTTACTTGAGATCTCCAAGTGGTATTTATTAGTAATGGAAATAGTGGTTGTGCATTGGTTTAAAACTTAAGAAAAGCATGTTTAGTATGAGGTGATTCTAAAATGCACAGTTAGAGTTCAGTGGAGTGAGTGAGGTGTTGATGTTCTTGGTACAGGAAGGAGCTGGCTACAGGTTGGCCAGCATATAAGACTTGGCTAAAGTCATTTGCTCAGTTTCGTCATCTGTAAAATGATCAGGTGGCTTCTCAAGTTCTTTCTGGTGCTAAAAATGTATACTGCCAAGGTTTCTTCTTACTGCTTTTTATTTCTATTATATTAATTTAAAAAGCATTATTTAAGATCTGTGTTCAGAGCATTGTGTTAGGAATTTTGGAAGGTAAAGCATTGTAATAGCTGCTGCCTCAGTAAGCTTGAAGTCTAGGAATTGTATTAAAAACTGACAATAAAGAGCAGTGATATAGTCTGTGAGAGGGAACTCTAAAAAGTGGTGCGGCTGTGTGTTCCCTGTGCACGTTGAGGAAGACAGTTAATTAGTGCCCGTCATAGAATGTTCTTCCAGGGTTCTTTTGAAAGAGCTTCAGTCAGTCTTTAAAGATGCTGCTGCTGCTTATAATAATAACGACTACCATTTATTCTATTGTTTACTGTGTGCCAAGCATTGTATGAAACTTTTGACATAAATTAACTCATTTAGTCTTTTTTTAAACTTTATTTATTTATTAAAAATATTTATTTGGCTGCGCCGTGTCTTCGTTGCAGCATGCAGGATCTTTGTTGCAGCATGTAGGCTCTTAGTTGCAGCATGTGGGATCTAGTTCCCTGACCAGGGCTCGAACCGAGGCCCCCTGCATTGGGAGTGTGGAGTCTTAGACCCGGACCACCAGGGAAGTCCCAACTCATTTAGTCTTAAACCAAGGAAGTAGCTAATAATATCATTCCCATTGACAGATGAAGAAACTGAAGCATCGAGAGAGGTAACATGTGCCTAAGGTTACATAGCTAGTAAATGGTAAACTGGGATCAGAACCCAGGCGGCTTGGCTTTAGGGTCCAAACTCTAGATACGAATTGAGCACATTTATTAATCAGTTAGCATTGAGAGGCTAATGGGATTTTGATGAAGACCCAAGCCAGATTCTTTCTGTACCAGTGTTATCTCACATATTTTGGAAATATAAACAGGATAGGGTGCATTAAAGTTCACTTAAATTTGTTCAGTTGAACAGATGTTTGGTTGACTTATCTTTAGTTGCCTCACCCAGAGTTGTTTTCAAAACCACATCCAAATCTCTTTCAGTAAGTTACAGTGCAGTAGTGGTTTAGGGATTGAGTTAGAGTGAGAAACTTCACTTATTAATTTGTGCTCCATGTGTTGATAGAACACGATAGTGTTTATAAAATGTTATTTTTAATTAAAATGATGTTTTTTAACTTTTAGTTGGTTAAACTTAATGTTCTTGAAGTTTTTAAAATGAACTTTGTTTAGCATGTTACTTTTACATCCTCATCAGATACTAGATAATTAAAATATTTCCTGTTTATAGGGTACCCACTATGTGCCAGACATTGTGCTAGATATTTCACACTTATTATTTCTGATTGCCCCAACAACCGTGGAACATGACTGGAGTGTATTTTATTACAAATGAGGAAACTGAGGTGGAAAAGGTGATAGGGTAGATGACAAGGCAGTCGTGGGGTGCTGCTGGTGCAGAGTTGGAAGGTTCATCAGTGGGGCCTGGTGGGGGGTGAAGAAACACACCTCTAGGTTTCCAGGGAGAAGGGATTATTGGCAATGAGATAACTGGAAGACATTCATCAAAATAAATTCCAGATGGATTCAGGAGAAATGTTTAAAATTATAGAGACTGTAGAGAAAAAGCAAAGTAAAATGTTTTTCAGAGTAATGCCTAAAACTTTCTTGGAACATTTTATTAGACATGTGCCTAGGAAGCAATGATAACTTTCTCTTTAAAAGCAGAAGAATTCAAAGGAAAAGGTCTGCAGACCTAAATATGTAAAATGTTAAAATATTTGCTAATTGAAAAATAAAATTATAGAAGGTAATAGTCTGGGAATGTCAAATATGATAAAAGGTTCAGTGTAGGTATGCTATTTTTTTCACATTTGTAGGAATAAATACATCAAGATTTCAATAGATAGATAGGTAGACAGAGAAATTAATAGACCCTAGTGGAAATTTCAGATGTAAATAAACATATAAAAAACATTCATTCTTACCTACTAATCAGAGAAATACCAAATAAAGCAGCCACTTCCGATCCATCAAAGAAGGGAAATTTTTCTGATACCTCTGCTTTCTTTTCAGAGTATGTGAGCCAAAAAGGAAGTGAAACTTTATATTTAATCCTAACCCATTTGGAGGGTTTCTTATACTGTAAACTTTCCTTTCCAATGTTCCACTGTTTCGTTTAGCAACTGCTGTTTGAGCTCCCACTCTAGGCAAGGTCCTGCAACTAGGATTTTCTAAAAGGGTCACATTTTGGGGGATATTTATTTTATTCGTGCTGTTACAGTTATTTGAGAGTGTGCTTTGCATTTTTATTGGCTTGATAAGATATGCTGTAGTTTTTCAGAAGTGTTCTGAACTGTGTGGAGATCATTTTGAAGTATGTCATGGCTTTGGCACCAGCGGAGAATTACCTCCCCTAAGTAAATGAAGCATTATTATTCATTTGAGGCTTGGGGTTGGACACTTGACTAGATGGACCATTTCTTTCCTGTATTAACCCCAGAAGGTCAGGCTGCAAGGCCAAAGCGCCAAGATTTTCCTAGACACACAGTGTACTATATTTGGGAAAGAATGAATTATTTGTTCATTTCAAAACTGGATCAAGTTCTGGTTAGGTGTGACAGTATTGCTTAGCTAAGTATGAATTCAAGGTAAAAACATTCTCATCTTAGGCTAATGTTGTTAGTCCCTCCTGATGTGTTTAACTAGATTGCAGAGTGGCTTTTTTCTTCCTTATCAAATCTGCGTAGAATTCTCTGTACTCACATGTGGCTGGTCAACCTGTGCTTCCTACTTGCTCAGCTGGGTCTCTGCAGTCTTTCTGGGCCTGACTCTAGTACCGTTAAGTCTAGAATTCTCCTTTTCTTACTTCCTGACCTTTGGGAGTTATACGTGCTTGAGTCTCCAAAAGCAGTCAGCTAGACACAGATACACCTTTAGCTTTGTGTACCAACTTTGGGAATTGACGTAATTCTTGGAAACGTAATACCCAGGTAACTCAAAACACAAAACCCAATTTGATATACAGATTGTTGGTGTGCAGTCTGGAACCACCTTGTGAGTGGTAGACTGGGATTTGGAGTCTGTTCAGTAGCTGCTTGTACCCCCAGAGTCTCTTCAGTTGTACGTCAGTTGTGATTGAAAGAGGCAAAGTGATGGCTTTTCTTAGTCAGATGCCTCTGGAATCCAAACTTGGATTAGCATTGCCAGTCCAAGATGTGAGACCTGGATGTGTATTTGGTCCTTAGTGTGTGTTTATTGAGGGACTTCTAGGGGTTAGCCTTGTGAAAACAGTAGTGACTGAGACAGGTGAGTCTGCTGCCCTCTGGGGGGTTACAGTCTACTAGGGGAGACCGACCGTGAATTTCTGAAGGTAGTACTAATAACTAACACTTAGTGTGTGTAGTTAGTGTGTCAGACACTGGTTCTAAGCATTTTACATTCATTAACTGTTTGAGGGGGTACATTTGTTAGCCTCATGATTTCAGATGTGGAAACTGAGACCAGGGGAGTTAAGACATTTTCCCAAGCTTACAGAGCCAGTAAATGGCTGAGCTGGAATTTGAACTCAAACAGTCTGGCTCCAGAGTCTGTGCTCTGAAAGTAGGGATAAATCCTTGAAGGGAAAGAAAACCCAGGGTGATTTGAGAGGGCTGGGAGTGGGGGCTACTCTAAATAGGGGAGTAAGGGAACCTAATCTCAAAATTTGGTCTCAGAATTTGGAGGTGAAATTTGACCTGGAACTTGACCGATAAGGAGTAGTGCGCTCAAAGGAGCTGGAATAAGTTTGTTCTGGGCAGAGAATGGTCTAAAGGCTCTGAGGCAGGAAGGAGCTGGGTGTGTTTGCAGACCAAAGGAAGGCTAGTGTATCTGGGACAACAAGGCAGAAAGGTGTCTGGAGGCCAAACTGGGAAGGTCCTTGCTGGCTGTGATCAAGATTTCAGATTTTACTCTGGGGACTATGGCAAGTCCTTGATAAGAATTAAGCAGGGGCAGGACCTGATTTGATTACATTTTTATGCAGAATGAGTTATAAGGGTTTGAGTCCAAAAAGGGAGACTAGGCTGGGGGAAGATTAGGAGTTCTGTTTTGGACGTAAGGTATGAGTGGCCCTCCTTGTATCTTTGTTTGCTTATTTACCAAAATATAACTGAAATATCTCAGTGCTTAAAGAAAATGATGATAAACGGATTTAGTTTTGTCCCCCTCTCCCACTCCAAACAGAAGCCAGTCCTCACTCCTGGCTTGGCTCTAGCTGTCCCTCTGCTGGAGTGCCTCTCGCCCTTGCCACCTGTGATGTCACCTCTGGGAGCCTTTCCTTCTTAATGTTGCCACTGACCCCCCCCCCCCCCCCCGCGTCTTCCCAGTCCCCTTCCATGGCACTATGTGATTTACTTATGTGGCACGTTTATTGCCTGGCCCCCTCTGCCAGCATATACATTTCCTGAAGGCAGAAATCTTTGTTCTGTGCGTTGCGTCTCCCAAGCATCCAGATTGAAGAACAGTGCCTGGCCTGTGTTAGCTTCATGGTAGGAGCGCAGTAGGCATTTGATGACGTTATCCTTTGGCTTCTACTTCAGTTACATTTGAAAAATTATGTGGGATCTGTCGCTCTGTCTGTGGCCCAAGTGTGGATGGAGCCTTTTAGAGTTTGAATTCTCCCCTCTACCTCAGTAGTGTCATGTTTGTTGAAATGGTGCCATTTTGATTAAGTAAAAACTAATATATGGGGCTTCCCTGGTGGCGCAGTGGTTGAGAGTCCGCCTGCCGATGCAGGGGACGCGGGTTCGTGACGGGGTCCGGGAGGATCCCACATGCCGCGGAGCGGCTGGGCCTGTGAGCCATGGCTGCTGAGCCTGCGCGTCCAGAGAGGCCACAACAGTGGGAGGCCCGCGTACCGCAAAAAAAAAAAAAAACTAATATATGCAATTTGAGGCATGATTTTCCTTTGTCTCAATTTGTTTTTGGCCATTTTTTTCATATGGTTTAAGACTTCCATAATTTTCCCCTTCAAATATCATTTGGAATTCTTAAAGGCTTCAGAAGTTATTTCGATATTAACATAGGAAATTTCTATGGTGGTAGTGATAATGAGAAATAAATTATATATACTAGAAATTTTTTTTTTTTTTTTTTGCAATACGCGGGCCTCTCACCGCTGTGGCCTCCCCCGTTGCGGAGCACAGGCTCCGGACGCACAGGCTCAGCGGCCATAGCTCACAGGCCCAGCCGCTCCGCGGCATGTGGGATCTTCCCGGACCGGGGCATGAACCCGCGTCCCCTGCATCGGCAGGCGGACTCTCAATCACTGAGCCACCAGGGAAGCCCTAGAAAATATGTTTTAATATATTTTTGAAACCAGTTGCAGTTGTGACAGAGATCAGAAATTTTTAATTATTTGTCACAAACAATAAAAACCATGTTAGCAAGAAGCAGTTTGGTGTTGTGGAATGTCCATAAGCCTGGCCAGGACACTTTGGCCCTAGCCTTGCCCAGGAATCATAGCCACCCTTTAATGTGTGTCCACTGTCTACCAGACACTCAGCTGAATGCTCTTCAAATGGCATTTCTGATTCTTACGATAACCCTCAAGGTTGCCATGACAACACCCGTTCATAGGTGAGGAAACTGCGGTCCAGAGAGAAGTTAAACAACTTCAGAAGTTCAGGATCACAGTAGTAAGCAGCGCAGTGGACATCAGACTTGGCCTCAGCCTGACTCCAGACACACCAGGCTGCTGCTTTCCGCCTGTTATACTCCCTGTGTGCCCAGGGCCGTCTTCTCCCTTCTCCAAACCTCAGTTTTCCTAATTTTATTTAATTAAATTTAATTAATTAATTAATTAATTAATTTTTGGCTGCACCACGCGGCATGTGGGATCCTAGTTCCCTGACCAAGGATCGAACGCCCCCCCGCCCCCTGCATTGGAAGCGCGGAGTCTTACCCACTGGACTGCCAGGGAAGTCCCATCAGTTTTCCTACTTTTCAAATGAAGGGGTTAGATTTAAACTACGATGGAGATGTTTACAGCACTGACTCAGAAGGGCTCTAAGGGTCCTCATGGCTGCTCTGCTGCTGGCAGCTCTTTAGTTCATCACACTTTTATTGAGCACCTCCTGTGCACCAGACAGCAGTGTAAGATGCTCAGACGACGAAGGGCAGAAAACCTGGTCTGCCTCTTGGAATTAGCAGGATGGTGTGTTCCCCTAATAGCTTCAGACTTTGAGACCAGTGTGCTAAGTGCCCTGTTCTTCAGTAGTAAACCTTGCCTGTCGTACCCTCACGTGCAAAGGGAAGTGCATCAAAGCCCCTTGATTACTTATAGGATGAAGTGCTCTGTTGTGCTTAGAAGCCAGGAACTCCACTGCTTTTTGTAAGATGGAAGTACGTAGCGGCTGCACAGTAAAGCCAGTACTGATTTATGGAAATATTCAGCCGTAAATGCTTCTGATACGAACAGAATCATTTTGGAGGACTGACTATGAGGGGCTCATTAACCCTATACATTCTTAACTCAACTTGAGAGTTTGGTTAACTTACTATCTCTGCCTTAGGGTAAAACAGTCTCTTAGAGCCTACATTTTCTCACCTGTAAAATCAGGATAGGGCCACTCTAGTAAAGTACTTAACAGAATATATATTAAACTTTAAACAAATGTTCGATGTCATCATGCTGCTGGAAGTACAAGGTACTGTGTACTCTGTTCATTTATACCTTCAAGGATGCTTATGATTTTATTTATGTTCTTAATGGTGTTTTATTTTTAAATTTTTCTTTTTTTATAAATTTAACTTTTAAAAAGTATATATGAACAGTAAAGAGTCTCCTGGCCATCTCTGTCCTCCATTCACCCAGATCCCATTCCTTACAAGTATAAACCAACATTTTAAGTTTCTTGTACATTCTTCCTACATTTCTTCATGCAAATACAAGCAAATGTGAGTATTTTTCTTATCCCTCCTTTCCCCACCAAGTGGTACTATAAATACATCATTCTCTGTATCTTGCTTTTTTTCACTTGATAGTATGTCTTTATTTTTGTGAAAATGAGACCATCTAAGAATTTGTGTGCTCATAATTATTTCATAGCATAAAGGGTTTTCAGTCTCCATCAGCTGACCTGATTACTTTTCAGAGAAATTTACCTTTGGCAGATTTTTACTTAGACTAATTGTTGTGATTTCATTTTATTTTATTATTTATTTATTTATTTTTGGCTGCATTGGGTCTTCGTTGCTGCATGCGGGTTTTTCTCTAGTTGTGGCGAGCGGGGGCTACTCTTTGTTGTGGCGCGCGGGCTTCTCATTGCAGTGGTTTCTCTTGTTGCAGAGCACGGGCTCTAGGCGTGCGGGCAGTAGTTGTGGCACGCAGGCTCAGTAGCTGTGGGTCACGGGCTCTAGAGCGCAGGCTCAGTAGTTGTGGCTCACGGGCTCTAAAGCGCAGGCTCAGTAGTTGTGGTTTGCAGGCTGTAGAGTGCAGGCTCAGTAGTTGTGGCTCGTGGCCTCTAGAGCGCAGGCTCAGTAGTTGTGGTGCACGGGCTTAGTTGCTCCACAGCATGTGGAATCTTCCTGGACCAGGGCTTGAACCTGTGTTCCCTGCATTGGCAGGCAGATTCTTAACCACTGCGCCACCAGGGAAGTCTGTTTTTGTGGTGTTTTAATCTTCCTTACTTACAGCCCTGCCAAGGTTTCCCCCCTTCCTCCTTCCCAGAAAAATAAGCAAAAATCCAACTCAAACCCTTACATTGTAAGCACCCTCATGGAATGAAATTCAGGAAAAGTTTTGTTTCAATAAAACCATAAATTTTGAAAGTCTTCATTAGTTCAGCAAAAATATAGTTAAAAAAATAAAAATAGTAAAGTAATTGAAGGACAGTAACAGTATCATGAAGGATCTAAAATAGAGAAAGTGGTTGATGCTGTCAGAGGATAAAGTTGAATTCTACTTTTTTTCTACATGTAGCTGTTCTGGGCGTGGGTAACTCAATATGTGCATCAGTATAGTAACTATAGTGGAGACCGTCCTGTGTTGTGGTGCTTATTTGTTAAATTGTGAGACACCATGTATAAAATTACTTCTCCCAGATTCCTCTCCTGAAATCTGAATTGCAGTTTCCTTTGTGGAATTTCTTCTTGAAAGCACTTAAGAGTATACTGATCAATATTTGCTCACGTGCTATCTGAAAGTAGTGGATGTTACTTCAGATACATTTTTTTTGGATGAAAGCAGAATTTTGTGAAATTAGTAATGGAGAATGATTGTGTATTCCTTTCTACCATTCACCCACTTACCCGATGTTTATTGAGGCCTGTTAATGTGCTAATTAGTGGGGAGATGGTGCTGAGTTAGACAGTAGACCCCGGTGTGCTACCTGCTCTCAGCCAGTATCCACATTTTGACTTCCTGTGTGGCAGTTGATGGATGAGCGTGGTTTAGGCGGTCTTGGGTTCAGGTCCTGATTCGGCCTTTTATTTATCTTGTGGCCTCAGGAACTTGAAACTCAGAGTCAGCTCTTCCTCTGCAGGTTGGGAACTCGCAGGGTTGTTTGAGTGAACGAGTCTGTGTGGAAGCGTGTACTCTACAGTGGCCTGTGGTACTGTCCTCATAAAATTCACGTGTTGGTCACTCTTCTGATCCTTTGCATTTGCTAGTTGCATTCTCCTCAACTGGATTTGGGGAATATTTGGTTTGGAGTTTGTGAGTCATGGAGATGATGACTATGCCTCTATCCTGTTTTATCATGTTTTCCCTAAGGTGCTTTCAGATACATTGTCTCATTTAATCCTTAGGTTAGGGAGATATTTTTACTTTATAGATGAGGACTTCGTAAGTGATGACATTATACAGTGGAACAAGTGGGACTAACCACTGATACCTAGCCCAAGGGCCTGTCCACTACCCAGTACTGACCCTTGGACTGGAGAATCCTCTCATCAGCACAGGAAGACCATCTGGTGAGAAGCAATTAAGAGTGCAGTCTCTAAACCATAGTCTTTTTTTTTTTTTAATAATTTTTATTGGAGTGTAGTTGCTTTACAATGTTGTGTTAGTTTCTGCTGTACAGCAAAGTGAATCAGCTGTATGTATACATATGTCCCCTCTTTTTTTGATTTCCTTCCCATTTAGGTCACCACAGAGCATTGAGTAGAGTTCCCTGTGTCTAAACCAGTCTTAATTTCAGATTCTTGCTTCTCCACTATGGCTGTGTAACCTTAAGCAAGTAACTGGAATCTCTGTAATAATACACCAGAAGATTGATTAAGTGCTATAGTAAAAGAAAAACAACAGCTGCTATATAATTATATAAAAACATAAAATGTGGAAGATTTAGGCTGGGAATCTGTTAACAAATCATTTATCCTAAAGGGGAGAGGAAGCAAGAGGACCCACCCAGATAATTCCTCAATGAAAGGAGCATAAGAGCAGGCGACAAGGCTAGGAAGCACTGCTTTGATTCAATTTTACCTTTTTTGTTTATTTCTTTCTTTTCTAATTTGAGCTTCCTGGACATATGATGGTGAGAGGTAGTGTGTGGCAGAGTTAAGAGCAGGTGCTCTGGAGCTGGGCAGCCTGGGTTCAGATCCTAGCAACCCCACTACAGGCTCTTAACTGCATTGTGCCTCAGTTTCCTTATCCTTCGGAAAAATGAGTTAATACATGTAAAAGATGAGCTTTAGATCAGTAATTACCACTTAGTAAGCAGTGCTTATCTTAAAGGGAACTTTTGAGCAGTTTCATCTGCAAGAGAACATCTGGAGACACAGGAATAGAAATGATCCGATCAGAGCAATTAAAGGCTTTTACTGAGCTGTGAGTCCTGAGCAGGGCACACTCAGCTTGAAGCTGTGAAGAGGAGTCTTAAACATAAGGTAGGTGTTTGTCCTTTAGGGGAACTGGAGAACTAGGCTAGTAATGTTGGCAGTGAGGGTTGTAACACATTATGGTTGTATTCTGTTTTATTTGGGAGAGGGCTCAGTGTTGGGCTCCTTTGTCAGGAGATTTAGAGACTCCCCTTTCATTGACTAGCTGGGCACCCCTTCCACAATTGAAGGTTTCTGAGAATTTGTAATGGATTTCTGGCGGGGACTTCCTTGTTTCTTCCACTTTCCTACCTGAGGTGCTGGACGGGGTGTGGACTGTCTCTGCAGCACTGTTCCCAGCCCTTTGCCTAGGCTTGGCCATCACTGTTAGCTCTGCCAAGCTTGTAGAAAATCTTGTCACTCTTCCCAGCAAAGGCGCCACTCTATTTTTTACGCTTTTTTCTGGCTTTATTGAGGTATAATTGAAAAATAAAATTGTAATATGTTTAAAGCACACAACGTGATGATTTGATATGTGTATATATTGTGAAATGATTCCCACAATCCAGTTATTTAACATATCTATCACCTCACCTAGCTGCGCTTTTTTATTTCTATTTTTTCTGGTGAGACCACCTTCTGTTTAATTAAGTGTGGCCTGATGGTGCCCTTTCATTCTGGGTGCAAACCTTATGGAGCCCTCCCAGAGATGTTCATTCACCAGGTGACTGCCACCTGCCCCAAGCCAACCTGGAAGCACCTGCTTAGCTCTAAGCGTCACTTCCGTGAAGCTTTCCATCAGCGTCCTGGGGCAGCCCGCTCCATCAGTGTCCCAGGGCTGCCATGACTGGGCGGCTTGAACAGCAAAAGTTTATCGTCTCAGTTCTGGAGACCAGAAGTGCAAGATCAGGGTGTCAGCAGGGCCAGTTCCTTCTGAGGTTGTGAGGGAGCCTCTGTTCCAGGCCGCTCCCCTGGCTGCTGGTTTGCTCGCAATCTTTGGTGTTCCTTGGCTTGTAGATGCTTCACCTCAGCTCATCTCTACCTTCATCTTCACATGGCCTCTCCCTGTAGTCTTGTCTGTGTCCAGATGCCCTGTTTGCATGAGGACACCAGTCATATTGGGTTAGGGGCCCACCCTTCTCCAGTATGACATCATCTTAACTAATTACCTCTGCAGTGACCTGTTTCCAGATAAGGTCACATTCTGAGGTGCTGGGAGTTAAGGCTTTAACATGAATTTGGGGGCGTACAGTTCAACCCATAATACCCTCTCTCTGCTTTTTCTACCTCCCCCTGGACACTTTTGGCCTGCTGATATGTAAGTAGATTTCTCTCATGGCACCAAGAGTATCTGGTTACATTTATTTATCTGTGGTCTCCTACTCATTTTGTGACTTTTTATCTCTGCTGCCTTGTACATGATGTGGAAAGTAGCTCTGGTGGAGATATATTAAGTACCTGGGGTTACAGAAATAGAGGAAGATACTGCAGAGGTCACCTCTTACCTTGTTTTCCTATTGACGGTACCAAAGGCTCTCTGGAGTTGGCTGTGAGGTGGCCAGGGACACCAGCAGAGGCTGCCACTTCTGTTACCGTATGAGCATGTTTGATACCTCCTGGTTTATTTTCCATGGCGTGATAGCTCAATATCACCTGGCAGTCTTTATGCTCTCTGAGATTGTTTGAAGAACATTTAGAAACGGAGAAGACCCTCTAGGTCTTCAGCATTCGCCTGACCCAGAGAATTTTGTTAACGGCCACCTTCTTGCTTCAGCCTTTGGTTTGAGTGTGCTGTTTTTAGGGATTCCAAAGTAAATCATGTGAATGGTTGGAATAGTTAGCGGAATGTCTGTGCCAGAAGGGAGATGCCAAGAAATAATTGAATCTGCTCCCAGAGCTTTAGAATTAGCTCATTAGATACGTTAGAGAAAAGAAATTTGTCTGGGTTCTGATCTGAGGTTTAGTTACATGTTAGTGAGGGTGCGTTGTCCTGGGACTGGAATACCTTTGCTAAGAAAGAATATTCCAGGGCACGCTTTTTGTTATTTCCAGAATAAATAACATTCTAGGCAGAGTGGTATTTTCTGTGGTGTTAGTAGAAAGGGGAGGTTAATCTTAAAATATCGTTTCATCCCGTATCAGTCATATCTGTCTGAAAGAACATGCTGAAATTTGTTCATCTGAAGGCAGACAGAGACCAGCTTATGAAAGGTCTGGAGGTACTTTATTCTATGAGCAAGGAAAATTATGGAGCATTTCAGACACATACGAAATAGAATAGTATAATGAGCCCTGCTTTATCCTTCATCCAGCTTCAGCAGTTATTAACTCATGGCTGGTCTTGTTTATTTTGTGTAACCCTTACTCTCCCTCGACCCCATATAAGTTTTAGGCAAATTCCAGATGTCATATTATTTCATCCATAAATATTTCTGTATGTATCTAATACAACCATAATAATATCACACCTAAAATTTTTAACAGTAATTCCTTAATGCCATCCAAGTCCACTTGGTGTTCAAATTTCTAATTGTCTCGAATGTCATTTTTAGATTTTTATTTTACAGTTTACTTGAATCAGGATCTGGCAGAGATCCTCCTATTACCTGTTGGGTTTTAAGCAGGGGAATGAATGACATGATCTGACTTATATTTTGAAACTCTCTCTGGCCTCACTGTGAAAAATGGATCGGTGTGGGGGTTGCTAGGAGACTGGAAGTGGAGAAACTAATTAGGAGGCTACTGTGTGTCCAGGAGGTGAGTCGTAATTATCTAGATTAGAGTGATGTGGTGGAGATGGAGAAAAGTGGGTGAATGTGAGATGTAACCCGGGCAGGCCGAGCTTGTTTGTCATGGCTCAGCCAGACTTTTGGGTTCTGCTGGGTGTGTATGTTTGTTTATTTGAAAGTATTGTTCCCAGAGATTTCATTGATTTCAGTATCAACATTTTAAGTTTAGTGAAATCTTAACATTTTTACACAGGTTAAATTACAGCAACTTTATGGAATGCTGAGATAGAGGAACATTAATCCCTACTTCTCTTGAATCAATTTATTCAACTTTAATACAGCTTATTTGCCATTATTATCATCTTGTTTATATGTGACTACAGTGATAATATTGATAACTTTATATAATAGGAAATTTATAGTTTTTCACTTAAACATGTTACAGTCTCATGTGTATTCTGCTAAAGAATATTCATAGTTTCATAATACTGTATTGAGCAGATTATGTTATAGCCATTCATGTATTATTGGATGTTGATCTTTTAAAATTATTCTAAATAATGTTGCAGGAAGTTTTTTTGCATCTGTATTTTTTCCATTTCTTTTTTAAAAATCTGGATTAAGTAATGACTTCTTTGTAGAGATCTTCCTAGAAAAATTTGCTGTCTTAACACACACTTAGAAATGACATCAATGAAACCTGAAGCCGTAATTGACGAAAACCAAGTACAGGCTTTTATTTTTTTAAAGAGTGTCTCTCTCTCTCTTTCTCTCTCTCTCTCTCTTTATTTATTTGGTTGAGCTGGGTCTCTTAGTTACGGCAGGCAGGTTCCTTAGTTGTGGCACACGGGCTCCTTAGCCGTGGCATGCAAATTCTTAGTTGTGGCATGCATGTGGGATCTAGTTCCCTGGGCAGGGATCGAACCTGGGCCCCCTGCATTGGGAGGGCAGAGTCCTAGCCGCTGCGCCACCAAGGAAGTCCCCAAGTACAGGTTTTGTACGTTAAAAGTTGGAATTATGTTTATTCTTGGTTATTGGGCTCAGAATATGTATACTTTGATTTAAGTTTATAGACTTCCTTATTGAAGGGAGACCACATGCATATCTGGTCTTCAGTCTTTATCTTCTCCCATTCATATGGCAATTTGTAATAAAATGAGAGAAATCTCTGCCTTATCATCAGCATGTTGGTTTTACAAAGATTCTTTTCTTTCAGTCAGCTCTGGGAACCAGGAAGAAGCTATAGTTGCCTCTAAAATGTTCCCCTGTGTCCTTATTTACTGATGAAAATAGCTTAAAATTAGGACTCATTTGATAATAGAGAACTCATAATACTGTATATCCTATTGTCTTTTTTTTTTTTTTTTAATTTTTGGCCACACCGCATGGCATGCGGGTCCCCAACCAGGTATCGAACCTGAGCCCCCTGCAGTGGAAGAGTGGAGTCTTAACCACTGAACCGTCAGGGAGTCCCTTTTTTGTTTTTTTTGAAATGCTGAAGTGGAACATTTTTATCATGGGCTCAGAATGGTCAGCTTCTTTTATATCTAATGAAGAAATGTCAGATAACCATTAATAATGTTTTTGTTCTTTGGGTCCTTCTTTTAGAACAAACTAGGTTAAAGTAAACAGATGACACTAAACATTTTAAAGGATATGTTCAGAGAAGGGTAAGTTTTAAAGACTATGTTTTAGGTCATTGGTTCACTTATTCTGTTTTATTGCCTTTTAGTCACTGATTGTTTTCATACTTTGTCTTTAAGTCCTTGAAATAGTGTCACTTCAAGTATGCTCTTCTATCATATCTTTAGATTTCAGAAAAGCAATATCCAAATCGATCTTTTTCTTTAAAAAAATGTTCAACTGATTCTTTGGCTTTTGGTACCACAAAATATATATTTTTAATAAACTATTCTTTAAAGCCTTACTATTCAAATTGCTGTCTGAGTCCAGTGGCATTGGTATCACTTGGGAGCTCATGAGACATGCAGGATCTCAGGCCCCATCTCAGACCTACTGGGTATGAATTTGTATCTTAACATGATTCTTAGGCGATTCATATGCACATTAAAAAGCTAATAATGCCAGCCCCAGATTCCTGGTTGGATCCTCCTGTTCAAGGCATCTATGCCCTCAATTCCATCACTTTGGGAACATTGTTTCCTCTCACTGTCACCATCATCATCATTTACAACATAGCTTAGAGGTTAGGAACAGGAGTTCTGCATCCAGGAGGGCTGCATTAGAATCCCAGACATGTTAACTTCCTAGCTGGGTGACCTAAGTTCCCTTATCTGTAAAGTGAGAAAAACAGTAGTATATTGACAAATAGGGGAGATGAGAGGATCAAATACAGGTAAAGAACGAAGTCTAGCGTACAGTTCTGGCTGCTTTCATTCTCCTTCCCCTTATCACAAACATTATTTTAGATATCTATTGCAGCATAACAAACCATCCCAGGACTTTGCAGCTTAAAATAATTATTTTATTATTCATATTTCATGATTTTGTGGGTCAGGAATTTAGGCAAGGCACAACTGGGCAGTTCTGTTCTATGTGGCATCTACTGAGGTCACTTGATGACTTTCAAGTTTTTTAATTGTTATTTTAATTAAGTTGTATATTCTGGATGTAAACCTTTTCTCAGATATATGATTTGTAAATTTTTTTCCATTTTATGGGTTGTCTTTTCACTTTTTTATGTATCCTTTGAAGCACAAATGTTTTTAATTTTTAGGAAGTCCAGATTATCTTTTTTCTTTTGTTGCTATCTTTTTGGTGTCACATAAGACTTTGCCTAAACCAGGGTCTCTTAGATTCACTCCTTTACTTTCTTGTACGTATTCTGTAGTTTTTGCTGTTACATTTAGGTCTGTGTTCGGTTTGGACTGAATTTTTGTACACGGTGTAAGAAGGAGCACCATTTACTTTTTTAGTTGCTAGTTTAATCACCTCTTTTAAATCCCCACGTTGCTTATCCTCTGTGGCTTGAGGAACTGTTGTTCACTCACTCGCCATTAAAACTCTCTGCCGGTGGGTTCTGAGACTATTTCTCACCTTGTGTCTTTATCCTTTCTTTCTTGTTCTTAATTTATTCAAGACTTTTTAGTTACATACCAGCTATATGGCAAAATCGGTTCTGGGTGCTGGTTCTGCTCCATCTTCTCAACTTACATGCTTCTGCTGGCCAGTTTCCTCTCCTCTCCTGGCCCCACCTCTGTGCTGATGACTTCCACATCAGCACCTCCGCCTTTCTCAGTGAGTCTGTCTCCACTTCTGGACTGTGAGTCCAGCTTCCTTAGAGTGAGGACTACATCTGATTAATTTTGTGCCCAGCACAGTGGACGTAAAAGATGCTCAGTAAACATTGCATATATATATTGTTAAAGCTGTCATTCAGTGGGTTATAAAAGCAGAATGAACTATTTGTATGATTAGTAAAGGTGCTATTTAGAGATTTATAGTTAAAAGATGAATATAATTTAGTGTGTTCAAAACAGCATTTCAAATAAAAGATTGGGATTAAAAAGAGTGTAAAGTGGGACTTCCCTGGTGGTCCAGTGGTTAAGACTCTGAGCTCCCCAGGCAGGGGGCCTGGGTTCAATCCCTGGTCAGGGAACTACATCCTGCATGCCGCAACTAAAAGATCCCCCATGCCGCAATTAAAAGATTCCCCCATGCTGCAACTAAAGATCCCGCACGCTGCAACAAAGATGCCGCATGTTGCAACCAAGACCTGGCGCAGCCAAATAAATAAATAAGTTTTTTTTAAAAAAAAAAAGACTGTAAAGTAAGTAGCCATATTAGCAGATGTTTAAATTTGAGCCATTTGGGCATCTTTTCAGGTTATTCACAAACTCAAGGACATGCTGACATTTTCTGAGCCTACTATTATTGTTCTTTGAACCAAGAAGGTGATGTTGATGAAGAGCATTTTCCATTTGCATGAATACAGATGTGTGAGCGGCTTCTCTCCTTTGACCTGTGTGGCAAATCCTTTGCAGGGTTGCCACCAGTACTTTTTGGGGACAATATCATGAATCACATTTCTCCAGAAATGAACTGTGCTGCTTTTAGAAGATCCTGTCTGTTTGGGACAATATGTTGACTTGAAACTATCTTGTGGTCAAAATTTTCATATCTAATTATATTTTTTCAGTTTGTCAGAGGATATACTAGCTTTGTTATTGTTTTCTTGTTGTCTGCTGAAGAACAGTGGCAAGGACAAAAACTGCCCTTGTTGGTGGACAGGTGGGCGATGGCTGACCAGCCACATGCCTCAGAAGCCACAAAGAAGCATCACACGTCATGGCTCTGACTGGTCAGTCAGTCAGGGCATCCTCATGCTGGAGACTGTATTTATCAGGCTGATGTTCTCATTATGAAATGCTACTGGACATTGATTCAAAAACAATACTGTCTTTTGTTTTGATTCTGTAGGAACCTAGAAAGATTGTGCAATGAATGGTGATACTCGGGCTGCAGTGGTGACCTCACCACCCCCGACCACAGCCCCTCACAAAGAGAGGTATTTCGACAGAGTGGATGAGAACAATCCAGAATACTTGCGAGAGAGGAACATGGCACCAGACCTTCGCCAGGACTTCAATATGATGGAGCAAAAAAAGAGGGTGTCCATGATTCTGCAAAGTCCCGTAAGAGAAGCTTTGTCTCTGACCAAGTGTCCTCTTCCTTCTTCCACTACTTCAGCTCTTATGCTCTGTTGTATGTGTCATAGTCCGTTTACCTTAACACAGGAAATCAGTGCCTCGTATATATGTATGGCTGTTAAAGAGTTCAGTTTAGTTCAAGTTATCAGACACACAAATGAAAAATCTTCCTTATCGTAAAGGATAGGAGGTGTTCATTTCTCCTTTTCACTCTCTCACTGCTTCGCCAGAGAGTCTTTATAACGACCATTTGAAAATTACTCTTTCCTCCAAAACACCTAGCTTGGTGCTGGGCACTTAGTAGGTCTCAGCAACACCTGATTGTTGATTGATTCTACCTTTAGTTATGGTCGGCATTTGAACCACAGTCACGCCCAACTGTCTTCTGTTTGCATCTTTAGGTAAAGTAGTGCTGTTTTCATAGTTTTTTCATGTTGATGCTGCTGTCTTTATGTGTGCTTCATTCTTTTTATCCTTTTAATCTGTTCTTGTTTTATTTCCTTAATATTTTGGGGTATCACTTGGCAGATAATTCATTTGAGTTATTTTTTTAAATGTTGATCATCTCTGTCTGCAAGGAACTGGGTACTTAGCATACAAAGCTTATTTGTTTGGTTGTTATTATTATTCATATATTATTCCTCAATAATATAACTTACAGTAAAGTACACAAGTCTTAAGTGTACAGCTTGATGAATTTTGACATATGTATAACACCTGTGTAAACGCCCAGATCAAGTCTCAGACTTTACATTGTAGTCGAAGGAGATAACCAAGGAGCAACAAATAGAAGCACAGTGCAGGAAACAGCTGGATGATTAGATTGAGTGTGACTGGGTAGAACAAACCTCTCTGAGTGAGGAAGATTTGACCTGAACTCTGAATGACAGGAAGGAGCCGGCCATGCAGGGATGGGGGAGAAGCAGACATGAAATTCCCAGGACAGGAATGAGCTTGAAGAGTCCAAGGGCAGCCAGTGTGGTCTGGGCATAGGAAGCGGGAGTGTGGGGTGTGTGAGATTGGAGAGGGAGGAAGGGGCAGTTGCCTCAGAGGCTGTGTCAGCCCAGCTCAGGGTACGGTGCAGATGGGAACGGCACGCTTCAGTCTTTGAGTAACTCATTCTGGGTTGGTATACAGAGAGCACCGTAAAGGGCAAGAGAATAAGGTGTCTTTCCAAGCAAGAGGTAGTGGTAGCTTGGGCCAGAGTGGTGGTGGTAGAGGTGGAGAGAGGTAAACTCATTTGTGTTCTGTTTTGAAGGTGGAATAAATAGGACTTGCTGATGGATGGGGAGGAAGAGGTGAGGGAAAAAAAAAAGAATCAGGATAACATCTAGACTTGGCTTGAGCAGTTTTCCTGTGTAAAAGCAACAAGAAACCAAGTGAAAATCACTAAGGATAGAGTGAAGAAGCTAAACTTTCAGTACCGAGTATGTGCCAGGCACTGTGCTGGGGGCACTGGGGATGCCAAGTCCCTACCCACAGGGGTCAAGAACACAGTCAGCATCAAAATGTTACTGATCCACATGCACTGTGGGGTCTGGGAACAGAGAAAGAACCCTAGAGGAAAGACTGGTAAGGCCTGGGCTTTACTGAGTAGAATGTACCCGGTGTTGGTTTTTTGGTTTTAGGAGCGTGGATCGTTCAACTGCAGTAAGGAGTGGGAAGGCCCACCCTGTGTGTACAGATGCTGACAGTTGGGAGATGTGCGAGGGAACCTGTGGAAGTTTCCTTCAGACTGATTCTCTGTTCTCAGTGGAATAACAAGTGGAGGCATCTGCTTAGAATGGGCACGGGGCGTGGTGTAGAGAAGGCATGGAGAGTAGGCGAGAGAATGGGCAAGAAAGGTCAGGAATGATCCCTGGGTTAATGTCAAGGGTGCACTCAGGTCAGTGGTCATGGATTTACAGTGAGACAGTGCGGTACGGTCTTCGTTTTTGCCCCCCAGCCACTTTCAGCAGCGTGAATAGAAAGGGTGTGAAGAGTTGAACTTAACATGGGGTTGGGATTTTGCCAGATGAAATGGTAGAGAGTTGAAGTTGTAAGCAAGGGAATGGCTATAGTTTTAAACCAAGGGCCTAAGCTGAGTGAGAGAGGTCAGGACACAGGGAAGGTACGGGATGGTGATAAGGTCTTAGGATCAAGACGGACACTAGGAGAGGGTGTTTGGAGAGCATGTGCTTGGCTCCGAGACTGAAGAGGGGCCCAGTTACTAGAAATGAGCAGGTCTCTAGGGCATGACCATGGAAATAGGAGGCCGGGGTGAATTGGATGACACAGTCGTCGGAGCAGAGGCGATCAGGGAGCTGAGAGGGGAGGGTGTGGATATTTAACCATCCGGAGTTAGGACCAAACAAGCAAGCAGGCAAGGTCATTGGCTGGTGACTGCTGGTTGAGGAAAGAGTCTGGGGTCCAGATGGGTGGCTCCAGGCCTCACTCACTGGTAGTTGCTAAGCGCAGCTCCATACTGTGCACATATAGGTCATCTGGAATGCTGTTGATACAGAGGGTCCTTTGTACTGTGGATTTTTTCTTTTTGTGTTTTCCTTACTAAGTTTTAAGTTCCTGATGGCAAAGCCATTTTCTTCCTATGTGTCCTCAGTGCCTAGAACAGTGTCAGGTGTTGTAAGGTGACTCAGGGTATTTAATCAGTCCCCTACTGTTTAAAATGTAGACTGTTACCTGTTTTCCCTTTTATTGGTAATAATGCTGGAATGAGCATCCTTATGAATAAGTCTTTGAGCACATCTGTGATGAGTTCCTTAGAAAAGATTCCTAGGAATAGGATGCCTGTTCAAATTTTTAAGCTTTTATCTTGTTAAATTACTGTCCAAAAAGAATGTACTTATTTATGCTCCAGGTAGTGACATATTGAGACTATCCATTTGCCTTTCCAGCACTGGATGAAAACAAACAGAAAATTAGTCTATGCGATAGTTACCCTTGCCTTCCCAAGGAACAGAAAAGAAACGATATCTCATTGTTTTAATTTGCCTTTTATTAGGCTTTCTGTGAAGAATTGGAATCAATGATACAGGAACAATTTAAGAAGGGGAAGAATCCCACAGGCCTATTGGCATTACAGCAGATTGCAGATTTTATGACCACGAATGTACCGAATGTCTACCCGGCAGCTCCGCAGGGAGGGATGGCTGCCTTAAACATGAGTGAGTAGTTCCTGACTTGGTATACATTCTTTGTCATTTTCCGGGTAAAATTTCCTAATGTTTTCCAATGTGAAATAGATGAGCACACACTATGTAATACATAGAATTGAGGTTTTTTTAAAAATCGAGTTTTAGTTGTAGTAAAAGATAGGCCTAAAAATGTCTTGACTATAGAGGGCTCCTTTTTTATGAGCCAGTGGGACTGTTATTTCTCAGGCAGGTAACTTTTTATGTGGCTTCTCAGACCCTTTATGAATTAAAAAAAAAAAACTAATTAGAAATAATGCTTGGGGAGTAGCACATTGATTTTGATTTTGCCTGAACTTATTTCAGTCAAGCCAACATTTCTTTTTTTTTTTTAAATAAATTTATTTATTTCATTTTAAATTTTTGGCTGTGTTGGGTCTTCGTTGCTGCACGCGGGCTTTCTCTAGTTGTGACGAGCAGGGGCTACTCTTGGTTGCGGTGCGTGGGCTTCTCATTACGGTGGTTTCTCTTGTTGTGGAGCACGGGCTCTAGGCGCACGGGGTTCAGTAGTTGTGGCTCATGGTCTCTAGAGCGCAGGCTCAGTAGTTGTGGTGCATGGGCTTAGTTGCTCCGCGGCATGTGGGATCTTCCCGGACCAGGGCTCAAACCCGTGTCCCCTGCATTGGCAGGCGGATTCTTAACCACTGCGCCACCAGGGAAGCCCCAAGCCAACATTTCTTATCCACCATTCCTCACTGCTCTTCGCAAATGAATGAGAAACAGAAAAATTCCAAAAGAAAGCTAGAAGAAAACTGTTGGGTGGGTGAATGTGAGCAAAGTTAGTTAGCAAAGATAGTTGTGCAGAGATGACGCTTTGCCGTGGCTGTTGAATTTGTAAACGTTAACATGACAAGGTGGAGCCCAGGGTACCTTGAGCATCAGCTAATGTGACCTGCTGTGTACTGTGCCCTGGATCAGTCTCTGATGTTTCTAGTTGGTTAATCAGCTTCTGACTACCAACTTAAGGTATTGGTTTGCGTTAGATCACCTGCCATGTGCTATTTACCTGTCTGTTCTCTGGTATTCTTAGAAGTTGATTGACATTCACCTGAGTGATAATATCATTAATGTCCAGAGAGTGTTAAAAATCACATGTAATTTACTAGCTCACACTTCCATCCTGAAGTTGAATGGTAGTCACTAGGTTTTCATGTTTTCACATGGATTCTTTTTTATTTATTTATTTATTTATTTAATTTTATTTTTGGCTGCAGTGGGTCTTTGTTGCTGCACACGGGCTTTCTCTAGTTGCGGCGAGCGGGGGCTACTCTTTGTTGTGGTGCACAGGCTTCTCATTGCAGTGGCTTCTCTTGTTGCAGAGCACAGGCTCTAGGCGCATGGGCTTCAGTAGTTGTGTTGCGTGGGTTCAGTAGTTGTGGCCCACGGGCTCTAGAGCGCAGGCTCAGTAGTTGTGGCGCATGGCTTAGTAGCTCCACGGCATGTGGGATCTTCCTGGACCAGGGGTCGAACCCGTGTCCCCTGCATTGGCAGGCGAATTCTTAACCACTGCACCACCAGGGAAGTCCTCACATGGATTCTGAATGGATTCTAGTGATATTTATATGAATTAGATAATAAAGGACAATGTAATATATTTACTCACATATTGTTTTCTAGTCAGAGATAAAGGAAATTTTAATAGTGCCACACCAAAAAAAGAAGGAAGAAAAAAATCTAGTTTTAATTGTATCTAATAGTTTACTTCTCACATATAAAAAATTTTAATGTGAATTTTAACCTTTGTTGTGGAATATAATGTATGTAGATGGCATAGAACAAAAAGATATATAACGTATGAGTGGTTTAAGGTGAGCGCCTTTATAACCAGCACCCTGGTTAAGAAATAAAGTTTTATCAGTTGCTTGCCCTCTTAAAAGGAATCACCGTCTTGACTTGAATGGTATCACTGCCTTGCTTTTCTTTATAGTTTTATCATCCAAATGGTTATACTTAAATATATTATGGTTTAGTATTTGTCTTTTTTTACTTACTGTCTCTTCAGCATTTTTAAAGCTACAAGTTGCCCCTCCATCTCTCTTTTTCTCCTCGCACTTTAAAGGAAATGGGTTTTGTTGACCTGTAGAGTTTGCTACAGTCTTGAATTTTACTGATGCCATCTCCATGGTGCCCATTATGTTCTTTTTTCTTTTGTATTTACAGTAAATTGGTAGCTGGGTCTAGAAGCTTGGCTGTATTTGGATTTTGTTCTTTGGCAAGCTCACTGCATAGGTGGCACTGTGTTCTACCCGCAGGCACATAAGCCTGCTTGTTGCCATTTGTGCTGTAGCAGCCATCATTGCTCAATGCCTAGATCCGTTAATTTAACAAAGGTTCCAAGATGGTGATATTTTAATTTTGTCATTCCTTCTTCTGTATTTACTAGTTAGAACATTTCTGTAAAGAGAAACTTCTCTGGGAAATGGGGCATGACCAGAAAGGGGGCCGCCTCATTCTCTGTCACTCAACGCATGATTGCAGGGAGGCTGGTGCTAAACCATTCATAGATGACCTGCTTGTTGGTCAGGGTTTCATACGGAGCAGAGCAGCTTCCTTGCTGAGATCTATTGGAAGTCAGCCCTCAACCCACACGCACAAAAAGAAACTTCCTCTCAGCTCTTTTGCTTACCCCGTGGTACGGTTTGTATAAAGGTAACCATTCAAAACGAGAAGTTGGTTTCCTGTCATCTTCTAAAGTGACCAGTTACTATTTCTTTAATATTATTTTGAATGCATAGGTTTTTAAAAAAATTTATTTATTTGGTTGTGTCGGGTCTTAGTTGTGGCAGGCAGGCTCCTTAGTTGCAGCTCACAGGCTCCATAGTTGAGGCTCGAGGGCTCCTGTGGCTCGCCGGCTCCTTAGTTGCGGCACATGGGCTCCATAGTTGTGGCATGCGGGCTCCTTAATTGCAGCTTGTGGGCTCCTTAGTTGCAGCTTGTGGGCTCCTTAGTTGCGGCTCGCTGGCTTCCTTAGTTTTGTGGCATGAGAACTCTTAGTTGCAGCATGCATGTGGGATCTAGTTCCCGGACCAGGGATCGAACCCGGGCCCCCTGCATTGGGAGCACAAAGTCTTAACCACTGCGCCACCAGGGAAGTCCCTGCAGAGATTTAAATATATTTAATGTGTTTCAAAACATTGCAGTTATCCTTTTTGATACTACTCACATTGTCCCACCTTTGACTAAAGAGAACCTCTCCAAGTTGACTCCTGAGCCTAGTAGTCTTTGACAGCTTCCAGGCCACCTCCTGTAGGAGATGTTCTAGGCTCATCTTGTACATTTCCTGCCCCAGATCTGGAGTCAGCCATTTCTCTAAGAAACCTTGATTTCTTTTTGTGAGAAATGAAATTTTAGTCTGGGTGCTAGAAATGCTCTTTGCTACTGACTGGTTAGTTATTCTTTTTAGACCTTTTTAGTGGATAGAGCTAGGAAATATAAATTACCTTTTGGAGATTTCCTAAGAATCCGCCTGCCAATGCAGGGGACATGGGTTCGAGCCCTGGTCTGGGAAGATCCCACATGCCGCGGAGCAGCTAAGCCTGTGCACCACAACTACTGAGCCTGCGCTCTATAGCCCGCGAGCCACGACTACTGAAGCCCGCGCAACTAGAGCCTGTGCTCCCCAACAAGAGAAGCCACCACAGTGAGAAGCCCGCGCACTGCAACAAAGAGTAGCCCCTGCTCACTGCAAATAGAGAAAGCCCACGCACTGCAACTAGAGAAAGCCCGCGCACAGCAACGAAGACCCAATGCAGCCAAAAATAAACAAATAAATTTATTTTTAAAAATTACCTTGTGATTTGTATACTATATTGATAAATTGGAATTGTAAGTATAATTATAAATATATTGGAATTATAATTCCAATTAAAATTCAGGTCTAAGGGGTTTTTACTTAACCTCTTCTATCTAACATTTGTTTTTCTTTCTTCTACAACAAGAATTCTGGTTCTCCAGGACACCAGGAATAACAAAACTAGAATATTAATAACTCATTTGCTTTCTCTCACATACCCCACACAGTATCAATCCTATACCAATAATATGTTCTCTCTTCATGTTTTAAAATAGTTATATTCTCTGTTGTCAGAGCATATAACCAATATATGTTATGGTCTTGTTTTTACATTCATTTTGTGTTACAATTAATAACTTAATTCTGTAATAAATATATATTTAATGCTCACCACCAGTCCTTGTATCAGTGCCCCTTTAGTCAATTTGGTTGTCTGAAGTTGCTTTTATAGTAGATTTCCCAGAAAACACTTGTGGAAAGGATTTCTTCATTCTTGCGTTGTGGCCTTTATATGTTTGGTTTAGTTAGTTTGGGTATAAAATCATTGGCTCACATTTTCCTATTTTGTGTATCTTAAATGCATAATTCATTTTCTTAGAATTTGAAGACAATCTTTCCATATAAGTTACTTGGTTTCTTTTCCTTGATGCTCATAATCTATTTTCCTTTTTCTTTAGAGTCCAGAAATTTTACCAGAATATGTCTTGGTGTTTGTCTTTCTGGGCAGTTTTCTCAGATGATGTGCCCTTCCAAACCTTTTTTATTTTCAGAGTGTTTTCTTGAATTGGTTTTTAATATTCATTCTGTTCCCTTGCTTTTGTTTCCTGGTATGCACATGATGGATTTTCCTTGTCTGACTTCTTTAACTGTCAACGTTTTCTCAAGTTCTTTTTATCACTTTCTTCATTTCTTTATGATTTAAAAAGTTTTTCTCCTCTTTCACCTTTACGCTGTTTTTAATATTTATTTTTAAAATTATTTTTCATTTATATCTAATTCCTTTTATATTCTAGCCCTCATTTCTGAATTTTTCTAATTATATTAAACATTTTTCTTATCTTTTATTATTAATGCCTTTCTTTATCTTTTATGAAATAATAGGTTATAGTTTTCATTTGTTTTGTGGATATGTTTTTTGTGCTTTTGTTATGTGTAGGAATGTGATTTTGCTCTTTTTTCTTTTAATAATTTATTTTTAAAATTTATTTAATTAATTTATTTTTGGCTGCATAGGGTCTTCGTTGCTGCGTGCAGGCTTTCTCTAGTTATGGAGAGTGGAGGCTACTCTTCATTGTGGTGCGTGGTCTTCTCATTGCCGTGGCTTCTCTTTTTTTTTTTTTTTTTTTGCTGTACACGGGCCTCTCACTGTTGTGGCTTCTCCCGTTGCGGAGCACAAGCTCCGGACGCGCAGGCTCAGCGGCCATGGCTCACGGGCCCAGCCGCTCCGCGTCATGTGGGATCTTCCCAGACCGGGGCACGAACCCATGTCCCCTGCATTAGCAGGCGGACTCTTAACCACTGTGCCACCAGGGAAGCCCCCGTGGCTTCTCTTGTTGCGGAGCACAGGCTCTAGGCGCATGGGCTTCAGTAGTTGCGGTGCGTGGGCCCAGTAGTTGTGGCTCGTGGGCTTTAGAGCCTAGGCTCAGTAGTTGTGGCACATGGGCCTAATTGCTCCACAGAATGTGGGATCTTCCCAGACTAGGGCTTGGACCCGTGTCCCCTGCATCGGCAGGCGGATTCTTAACCCCTGTACCACCACGGAAGCCCTCTTTGAATAATTTTTGTGTGGTATTTGATCATGATATTTTTCTGTTCATTTTTACATGAAATTAGTTTTCCTGGAGGAGTCCAGTTCAGGAATCCTGACTCTAGAGCTCCCTCTTCTGTTGTTTTTGTGAAGTGCTAAAAAATATGGCAGCTTATTTAATTCTCCTCCCTTGCTTTTATCTGGGTCTTTTCTCTTTTCTTCTTTTCTTTTCTCTCGTTCCCAGCCCCATATTCCCCTCTCCTCCCCTCCCCTCTTTTTTTTTTGTAATAAATTTATTTACTTACTTATTTATTATTTTTGGCTGCGTTGGGTCTTTGTTGCTGCATGCAGGTTTTCTCTAGTTGCGGTGAGCGGGGGCTACTCTTCGTTGTGGTGCGTGGGCTTCTCATTATGGTGGCTTCTCTTGTTGCAGAGCACAGGCTCTAGGCACGGAGGCTTCAGTAGTTGTGGCTCGTGGGCTCTAGAGGGCAGGCTCAGTGGTTGTGGTGCATGGGCTTAGTTGCTCCGCTGCATGTGGGATCTTCCCAGACCAGGGCTTGAACTCGTGTCCCCTGCATTGGCAGGTGGATTCTTAACCACTGCGCCACCAGGGAAGCCCCATAATGTATATGTTTAATACTGTAAATGTCCTTCTAAGTTTTGCTTTACTGCATGCTACAAATTTTATTACCTTTCTGTTATTGATTTCTACCTTAATTGTATTAATGTTGGGGAACTTGGTCTTTATGAAATAGTCTTTGACGTTTTCAAGACTTACCTTATGGCCCATTGTGGGACGATTAATATCTCAACTATTATTTGATTTACATTTGACAAGAAATATTAAATCTTTGAGTCTTGTTTCTTTTTTCATTTCAGGTCTTGGTATGGTGACTCCTGTGAATGACCTTAGAGGATCTGATTCTATTGCCTATGACAAAGGGGAGAAGTTATTGCGGTGTAAACTGGCAGCGTTTTACCGACTAGCAGATCTCTTTGGATGGTCTCAGCTTATCTACAATCACATCACAGTGAGTATTAAATGGGGTAGTAACTGAATGATAAGTGGAGTAGTATGTGTCTGGCACCACCTGTTTTCATTTAGGGGGAGAGGGAATCTGGCTGAGCTGAAGTAAATCTTGGAACACCTTCCTTCTGATTGCTGACTGCAGAGTATAATAATCTGAGAATTAGCCAGTTTGAATTAAAAATTATGAGAACAGTAGTTCTTTAAAACTCCTTTCTTGCTTGCTCACCTAATAAATGAGTGTTTACCAAATTATAGGCAGTTCCTAAAGTTCTTTTTATGCCTAAAAAATCAAGAATGAAGATGTTTTCTTTCCTACTTGGACCAAAGCCTTCTATCTCTCATATTTATTTCTTCAGATATTCCAGTTTTAGCCATTTTTCAACATTATCAGGACCTCTAGTTTCTTCAATTCATTCTTTTTTTTTTTTTAATTTGTTTTTGGCTGCATTGGGTCTTCGTTGCTGCGCTCAGGGTTTCCCTAGTTGCAGCGAGCAGGGGCTACTCTTGGTTGCAGTGTGCATGCTTCTCATTGCGGTGGCTTCCCTTGTTGAGGAGCACAGGCTCTAGGGCACATGGGCTTCAGTAGTTGTGGCGCACAGGCTCAGTAGTTGTGGCTCAAGGGCTCTAGAGCGCAGGCTCAGTAGTTGTGGCTCGTGGGCTCTAGAGCACAGGCTCGTTAGTCGTGGCACACGGGTTTAGTTGCTCTGCAGCATGTGGGATATTCCCGGACCAGGGCTCAAACCTGTGTCCCCTGCATTGGAAGGAGGATTCTTAACCACTGCGCCACCAGGGAAGCCCCTTATTGGATATTTTAAATTATTAATATAGTGTGTGCTTATTGTGGCAAGCGTCCCTTACACAGACGTTGAAAGAAGAAATCATAATCCTGTGAATACTCTTGTCCCCCTTGAGATAACCAGCATTAACAGACGTTTAAATCGTTTTACCCTTTTCTCCATACTCAACACACTCAGTACACACAGTACTTAATACACATGTGTAGGTGTTTTTTACTTGTGGACTCATAACCAGCAGTGCTTAGTTCAGCTTCATTCATTTTTTTTTTTTAAGTATTTATTTATTTGTTTTGGCTGTGAAAGGATCTTAGTTGCTGGATGTGGGCTTCTTAGTTGCGGCAGGCATGCTTTTAGTTGTGGCATGCATGCAGGATCTAGTTCCCTGACCAGGGATTGAACACGGGCCCCCTGCATTGGGCGCACGGAGTCTTACCCAGTGGACCACCAGGGAGGTTCCCAGCTCCATTCTTGACTCCAAGGAATGCTCTTTGATGGTAGTCTGAAGCCCACCTTTGTGACTAGTGCACTGTGCTTCTGGGATGTGGTAGGGATCTTTGCCAGATATACCGAGTTACCCTCCCCTCTTTTCTCCACATTGCCGCTAAAGTGAACCTTTCAAAACGCAGACCTGACCCTGTTGTATCTATGCTGTCTTGCCTGTGGAATGTCACTTCCACCCTAGAACACCTGCTTTATTTCCCCCACAGCAGTTACCATCATCCATACTGTACGTTTGTTCGTCGTCCACATCAGCTCCATGAAAGGAGCCTCCGGCTGTGTCCTGGGAAGAATTCCTGTGCTGGGCACAGAGGAGGCGCCTTTTGATATTTGGTCAGTGGATCCAGTTAGCCTCCCACAAGAGCTGGCTCTCTTCCTTGTGCCTGCGTGGAAATTGCTGGCCTCTGTGGCTAATTATACTTGACAGAACGTCTATGTAGATTTTTTTTTTTTAATAAGTTTATTTATTTATTTTTGGCTGCATTGGGTCTTCGTTTCTGTGTGAGGGCTTTCTCTAGTTGCGGCGAGCGGGGGCCACTCTTTATCGCGGTGCGCGGGCCTCTCACTATCTCGGCCTCTCTTGTTGCGGAGCACAGGCTCCAGATGTGCAGGCTCAGTAGTTGTGGCTCATGGACCCAGTTGCTCCGCGGCATGTGGGATCTTCCCAGACCAGGGCTCGAACCCATGTCCCGTGCATTGGCAGGCAGATTCTCAACCACTGCGTCACCAGGGAAGCCCCTGTGTAGAGATTTAATGCTAAATGGTTGCCTAAAAATTAGTTCCATGAAAATATTACATCGCTAAGAGGAAATGTAATCCTTGGCTTAATGCCAGCCTTACATTCTCTGGGGATTTTAAAAGCTGTTTACTACTAGTCCTATTATGAATGCTATTTAAATAAGTTTGAATTGCTTAAATTGATCATTTTTTTCCCCCTTTAATTATTTAGGACTTGGCAGAATTAAAACATTAGTTAGGGGCTTCCCTGGTGGCGCAGTGGTGGAGAGTCCGCCTGCCGATGCAGGGGACACGGGTTCGTACCCCGGTTCGGGAAGATCCCACATGCTGCGGAACGGCTGGGCCCGTGAGCCATGGCCGCTGAGCCTGCGCGTCCGGAGCCTGTGCTCTGCAACGGGGGAGGCCACAACAGTGAGAGGCCTGTGTTCTGCAAAAAAAAAATTAAAAAAACATTAGTTAGGTGTTTACTTTTCTGTAAGTGATCTCTTTGGGACTTAACACTGAATAAAAAAGAAATTCAAGTTACAAAACATATTTCTTATATCTTGTGAACTAGAAAATCTTTGAGGAAGAAAGTTTTTGTTTTTTTAACTATTTATAGCATCCATATTTTGGTTTCACAGTCTAGGCGTTATCATATATAGATTTAACAGAAAAGAAATATTAATAGTATCAGTGCAGCCAAAAAGTGCCAACAGGTCATCGTGCCCTTTCTTTGAAGGAGGGCAATAGGGATTTTCTGCTAAAGGGATTTAAAAGTGCTAACAGGTGTTAGAGGATTGGAGATGATTGTCTGAATTAATCTCTGTCTTAAGATTGCATTGGATTTAGAGAAGCTTTTGAGCGGGGGTGTCAAAAGACAGGATAGCCCAGTTGGCACATGAGGTGGGCTTCCTCTCTTGGTGGCTCTTAGCCAATGGCAGGGTCTTTCCATCCCTAAATGCCTCTGGGTGTCAGTGGAATGCTAGGTTCACCTCCATTCTGGATTCCAAGGAATGCTAACCCTCCGAGGTGGTGGGCTCCAGAGGTGGCAGCGGGTCCACAGTGACTGTGTTCTGAGGACATGATAGGGATCTCTGCCAGAGATAGTGAGTCGGGTGTATTGTGTTTTCGGTGAATGACGTTAGCGCTCATTCCTTGTGCACAGAGAAGGGGCATTACATGTGGGAAGACTCGCAGTTAGACCAGTGCTACGCCATCAGGGACTAGAAAACTTACTTTGAAATGTCCTCTCTTTTTTCAGTCTACATCAGTATTTAGCACTTTCTCCTTTTTGTTTCAGATTCTGAAGATTGTATATTTTAAGCTTTTCCATTATAATATGTAGATCTGTTAAGCTCACTCTTGGAAATATATGTTAAAGAAAGAAGTCAAAGAAGAAAACATGATGTATAAATATATTTATTATAGCATTATCTGTAATAATAAAAAAATTTGAGTCTTAATATCCATCAGTAGGTGGGAAATGGCTCAGTTATTCAACATCAGCTTGAGGGAATGTTACATATTATGAAAAATAATTGATAAAGACCATCTGAAACCATGGAAAATAATTATTATAAAAGAGAAAATATAAAATGTATACTGTTTATAGCTATATGAATTATGTGTGTGTGTATATATATATATATATATATATATACACACACATAGACAAAGAAAAAAGTGAGTAAAACTGGCTATGTAGTATTTTTTTAATGTGGGACCTCATAGCATGAGCGTGCTTCTAAAACTTATGTGGAGGAAAAAAGGCCTAGAATAGATAACTCCTGAAGAACTAGGTAAGGAGATATTTTTTCCTATCAAGTGTCAAACTTATAAAGTGATGGTAACTAAAATAGTGTGCTTTGGGGAAAGGCAGAAACAGATAAACCAGTGGGACAGAGCCCAGAACTAGATCTTTATGTACTGAAATCAGATATACAGGGACTTCACTGGTGGTCCAGTGGTTAAGACTCCACGGTTCCAGTTCAGGGGGCCTGAGTTCAGTTTCTGGTCAGGGAACTAGATCCCGCATGCTGCAGTGGAGATCCTGCATGCCTCAACTAAGACCCGGTGCACCCAAATAAATAAATAAATATTAAAAAAAAAAAAAAGAAATCAGATATACAAAAGAGTCTGCATTGCAGATCATCAAGGGAAGAATGATGGACCAGGCTGTAATTGGTGCTGGCACAATTAGATTGAAAAATCAGAATTGGAAAATTGTATTGGATTCTTACCTTATACTGTATAGAGTCACAAAGCAATTCCAATGAATTAAGCATTGAGTGTGAAAGATAATACTTAAAAAATTTTAGGATCTGTATAAGTGAAAATCACTTACCTTTAACCTCTGACTTAAGGAAAGTTGTCTTAAGACACAAAAGCACTTATCATAAAAGAAAAGATGAATAAATCATTTGACTACATTAAAGTAAACAAATTTCTCATCATTAAAAGACACCATAAAGAGAGTGAAAATAAAAGCTTACAACCTAGAAGATTTTGCCTCACGGTTAGCCAACAAGAAATTAGTATCCAGAATAGATGAAGAACTATCAGTAAGCAACCAGTATAAAATGGACAAAAGACAAGGCAATTTACAGGAATTTCACAGAAGGGGAAATGAGACTGGCTTATAAAAATATGAAATGTTGCTCAACTCAGTTGTAACTGGGAAATTATAAAGTCACGATGGAATACCATTTCACAGACATCAGATTTTAATTTTTAGGAAAGATGGTTGTAGAAGCACAGAACTATCATATACTACTAGCAGGAGTGTACATTTAATTAGGCCCTTTGGAAAATAATTGGCTTCACCTCCTACTTTGTTACCCTGGAGAAACTTGTACCATGTACACTAGGAGACAGGTATAAGAATGTTCATAGCATTGTTTTTAATGGCAAAATGAAAACCACGTCCATTGACAGAAGGTGGATACATAAATTGTATATTCATCCAATAGGCACTATACAGCAATGAGGATGAATAAATTATTGCCATGTTGTATATCATCTGCAGGAATCTCAGAAACAGTGTTGAGGAAAAAAAGTCACCGAAAAATACAGTATGATTGCAATTACATGAAGTTCACAAACAGATAAAAATTAAGCAATGTATTGCTTAGGGATGAATATATATAAAGTAAAACTGTAAGGAAAAGAAAGAAAATGCTTAACACATAACTCAGGATAGTGATTACTTATGGGATATGGGGAGAAAGAAACAGCTTCAGAAATATTAGATTTATTTTGTTTCTGAAGCTGGTTGAAAGGTACATGGACATTTGATTTATTATTTTACTTAAGTTGTACGTATACCTGCTAAATACTTTTTTACATGCATGTTTCAAAATAAAAACTTTTAAAATAAGGAAAAATTATCTGACTTGGGACTTCCCTTGTGGCACAGTGGTTAAGAATCTGCCTGCCAGTGCAGGGAACACTGGTTCGATCCCTGGTCTGGGAAGATCCCACATGCCACAGAGCAGCTAAGCCCATGCACCACAACTACTGAGCCTGTGCTCTAAGAGCCTGTGAGCCACAACTATTGAGCCCGCGTGCCACAGCTACTGAGCCTGCGCTCTAAGAGCCTATGCGCCGCAACTACTGAGGCCCGTGCACTCTAGGACCCATATGCCGCAACTACTGAGCCTGCGTGCTGCAGTAGCTGAAATCCGCGCACCTAGAGCCCGTGCTCTGCAAACAGAGAAGCCGCTGCAATGAGAAGCCCGCGCACCGCAACGAAGAGTAGCTCCCGCTCGCCGCAGCTAGAGAAAGCCCACGCGCTGCAACGAAGACCCAGCGCAGCCAAAAAAATAAATAAATGAAATTAAAAATATCTGACGTTTAATTTTTCCCTGTTTCCAACCTTATTTTTCTTCATCCCAGCCAATAAATACACAGTAATTCCTTGTTTAAGTTTTGTTTTGACCCAGTTTGGGAATTGGGGAATTTGCATAGTTTTGATTTAGATAGTTAGAAAGATCAACATCTTTTATAAAATAAAAGAACTGACTTCAGCGTTAAAAAACCTGGCTAACTTAAAATTAATGGGAAAATATTTGGGGGAAAGGCCCAAAATTATGGAAAGGCCCAAATATTTCTGGCCCCTCGGTAGTGAAAGTGTGGAGTCCTAACCACTGGACTGCCAGGGAATTCCCAGCATTTCTGAAACAACTAAAAAGGAGTAGAGACCTAGTAGTAGAGATTTATAGAGAATGGATATTGTAGAGATGGCTTTCCTACCACCATTAATAATACTGCAGTAGTGTAATAGTTAAGAGATGCCATTTATTGAAAGCTTTATTGTGAGCACAAGCCCCTTTCATCCCCACTTCATGGGTGAGGAGGCCAGGAGCCCAGGGTCCCCAGAGCAACATAGACAGTTCTGGGTTCTAACTCAGGTCTTATATGACTGTGGGTCCGCATTCTAGTGTGCTGAGGAAATCCAGTGAGTTTCGCGTGAAGGTGACATGGAGGAGATGGGATAGTTTCAGATGTCCCAGGACTAAACTACAGTTTAGGGCAGAGGTAGACCTCGTTCTGTGTTGCACACCACAGACAGATTTCTGTTCAGTGTAAGAGAGAGTGTTCAATGATTAGGCCTCTCCAGCTTCTGTTTGTTTACTGCTGTACCCTAGCCTCCAGGTGCAGAAGGCCTCCGGGACTATTTGCTGAATGAAGGAACGAGGCCGGCCGTGTGAGGGCATCACTGCACTGTCCAAGCAGACACCCCTCCGCCCCGTGTGTGTTTCTTTTGGGCCACTATAGAAGTCACTGTGCTGGTTAGGAAGTTGGACTAAACAGCATAAGGCCTTTTCAACAAACATTGAATTCCACCTACCTGACCCTAGTTAGAATTCTTAGCCCAGTAGTAAATGTGTTCCGTCCTAATAGCTTTGGGAAGTCTTTTGAGTCTATCCCCAAATCATTACATTGATAAAAATTAGACTAAATTTTTGTGAGGGCAGGACTCCCCCCGACCCCGCACTACATGACTAGCATCTAGCACATATCCATCATATGTGACAAATCTGTATTGTTGAAAGAAAACTATATTGTGGAAGGAAGAAAGATACCAGGGGAGTAAGGATGTGATGTGTAGAGACTTTTGGTCAGGCAGAAAGGAAGAACGCTCTCTTATTTGTGATTTTTATGATTGTTCACTATCCTATAGGTTTTGAGTACTTAAAAAAAAAAAAAACATTTTGACTTTTAAAAAGTAAGGTTTGGTTTTCATTATTACACCCTTGAGGAGTGTCACCTTTTTGCACGTGATACTGGCTTGGTAGCCACCAGAAGGTTTTTTCTTTATAAAGTTAATTATCATGAATGTGACCAAGATGCACTTCATGTACCCAGTAAGTTACTACAACATAATAACAGAAAGCTTTCAGTACCCCTTAGCTTTGTGATAGGCACTGTATTTAAGTGAGACCCTATGTAGCTCAGTTAATGCTCACAAAAAAACCGTGAGTCTGTGGACTGAAAGAGATGCAAATAATTTCAATAGGATTTTTGAGCTAACTCAGTAATTCTCCGCACAGACCAGAGTGAGCTCCGAGCAGGAACACTTCCTCGTTGTACCTTTTGGACTTCTCTACAGCGAAGTGACTGCATCCAGTTTGGTAAGAATGTCCTTCTCTTCTTGGGCATCAAGTATATGTAGGTCATGTTAGGTAATTAAATACTGTCTAATCTCGTTAGACATGTAAAACCCAAGAAAGAGGAAAAACTCTATGTTTTGTGTGATTAACTCAGGGAAAAACTTTTATAATTAGTTATAAACACTTTAAACTTTGGTTTAAGTAATTTCTAGTTAGGATAACATGAAATCCTCTTGATATTTAAGATTTTGCTTTCTTATTTCAGGTTAAAGTCAGTCTACAAGGAGAGGCAGTGGACCGTGGAAGTACTAATCTAGGGGTAAATCAGGCTGGCTTCACGTTACATTCTGCCATTTACGCTGCACGCCCAGACGCGAAGTGCGTTGTGCACGTTCACACACCAGCAGGGGCCGCGGTGAGTGCGCTGCCCTGGTAGAGACTTCAAGTTTAAAGCCGTTCAGTGAGCGGCACTTCACATTTCCTCCAAATTGCCCTCTCTTGTTGCACCAAGTCAACAAACCTCATTTTGTTGGATTAGAAAAATCTTTTTTCCTCACTACATTTGACTTTCTTAAAAGAATATATTTTAAGGGGTCCATTTACTATCTGATTTTGAAAAACATGTAATAAGTCTGAAAATGTTGTAAGACTCAACGATTAGAAAAATCAGTGTTGAAGAGGGGAGTGAGATTTCAGCGTATGGGAGACTGGGAAGTGCAGAATGACAACAGTGAATTGAGACTCCTTGGTTGAGAAGAGAAGTGGGAAGAGGAGGGAGGGTGAAGTGAGGTGGTAAGTGGGGGACGCTGGGCTCAGGCAAGGGTTTGTGGGATGCAGGAGACTTGAACCTGCTTGACGGTCTGAGGGGAAGGCGCCAGGCCTGTGATGGAGAGGTTGAGGCTGAGAGACACACCGGCCAGCCTCCACAGATGATCCGCCTGGATTTAGCGAAACCCAGGCTGGATTGTGACTGGGGAGAGTAATACCGGGGAAGGGAGTTCCCTGGTGGTCCAGTGGTTAGGGCTTGGCGCTTTCACTGCCCTGGCCCGGGTTCAGTCCCTGGTTGGGGAACTAAGGTCCCCTCAAGCCGTGTGGCGCAGCCAAAAAATAAAAAAAGAAGGGGGAAGAGGGCACAGACGCTGCAGACTCTTAGGAGACTTGGCCGTTGAGCCCCGAGCTTGCCAGGAGCCTGCCCCATTCTGATCACCAAGCCTGGACCCTGCTGGTGCACACAGGCCACCTGACCAAGCCTCGGACCCCTCAGTATGTATGAAAGTGTACTTTCTGGTTGTTGGCACAGCCATGTGAAAGCGAAGCACTCAAGAACTGTCTAGAATTGTCTTTTTTATCACCAGTTTTATACTTTAATGACTTCCTGGGCTTATTTGTTTGACAGATGACCTCATTGATTAAGTAATACTGAATTTCACTCTGTCTTGATGTTTTAATATCATAGATCTTGGGTTGTTGGGATGAATGTTGGATCTGGTTGGTTTGTTTTACTTTGAAGATATGGTTCTTGATGTCAGCATCAGTTTTATTAGTTATATCATTCTCCAAATGATGTAATTTTTTCTTAAAAGAATGCATGCTCTTCCAACCCCAAAAAATCCATGCCAAAAAAAAAAGAAAAATCCATGCATTTTAAAGAACCGTTAGAGGTACCTTTGAGACTGTGGTTATCACAAATAGCATGTAATTTGTTTTAAAAATTATCAAAGTAACTTTACTTTGTAAGGAAATAACTTCTTATAGAAAGGCTGATATTGTGAAAGGAATTAAATATGGTACTGCCTTTTTTGTGGTATTGTCTTTTTAGATTAACTTTTCTGTAAGAAATTGTTACACTTACATATGTATTATTTAAATCTTTGGGGCCTGTTAGTCTAGGTAGAAGACCTTTAACATTAGCATATTCTAAAGTCAGTTTGGGAAAGTTAAGGAAATTAAAGGGCTATATGGACACTTTGATTTTTCACTTAAATAAATGTAGAGAATTTATACAGTATAATATCCTAAATCTTTATAAATCTCCTTTTATCTGACTTTCAGGTGTTCCTATCTCACCTACAACCTAAGATGAAAAGTACACAAAACCTTAAAGCTCTTCAGAAACCCCTCTTTGCAATGTTGTGACTCATTCAGAGGAAGCCATTGTCTCTCCTTGCAGTAGATCCAGGACTCATCTTATTAAATCTGAGCTCACTTGGTGTTTACAGTCAGTGTGGGAGAAATCCAGAAATATGTGGAATTTCTTTTGAGGCCTTCCTTGACAGTGGTGGCTTTGATTTTTAAAAATAGATTGGTGGTGAGCCCCAGAAGTAAGGTTTATCTTAAATTCATGGGTTCATTCATTTCTGAAAGGAGAACAGAGTAAAATATGTTCCCCCCATTACGTTTTTGAGGAAAGCATTTGCCGTGTCGTCAGTGGAGCTCCTGATTCGTCTTCGTTGATGGTGCTGCTTGTTCTCTAGGTCTCTGCGATGAAATGTGGCCTCTTGCCAATCTCCCCAGAGGCACTTTCCCTTGGAGAAGTGGCTTATCATGATTATCACGGGATTCTGGTTGATGAGGAAGAAAAAGTTTTAATTCAGAAAAATTTGGGGCCTAAAAGCAAGGTCAGTAGGCATCTAATCTGGTATTTAAATTACAGAGGAAAGAAGAAAAACGTTATCTGTCTTCTTGCCTAGGTCCATAGAGCTTTCCTGTTTCCTCCCTTTAGGTTCTTATTCTCCGGAATCACGGGCTTGTATCCGTTGGAGAGAGTGTTGAGGAGGCCTTCTATTACATCCATAACCTTGTGGTTGCATGTGAGATCCAGGTAGGTGGTGGCCGTTCCGTTTGGTCTATAGTATACTTAGGTGTTTGTGGGGTTCCCATAGATTTTCTTTTTTTTTTTTTTTTTTGCGGTACGCGGGCCTCTCACTGCTGTGGCCTCTCCGTTGCGGAGCACAGGCTCCGGACGCGCAGGCTCAGCGGCCATGGCTCACAGGCCCAGCCGCTCCGCGGCATGCGGGATCCTCCCGGACCGGGGCACGAACCCGTGTCCCCTGCATCGGCAGGCGGACTCTCAACCACTGCGCCACCAGGGAAGCCCTCCCATAGATTTTTGATACTTGTTTTGCAGCAGTGAGTCTGTGAGCGATTTCTTTGCTAAAGATGAGCTCATGGATTTGGAAGATGACCAGGGAAAATGCCATTTCACTGATTTAAGTTGGCAAATGATTATTGGGCTTTTCATTTCTAACTTTTAATTTTTCAAATACATAAGTCACTGCCATTGATGGAGTACTAGCATATGCCAGCCCTGCTATCAGGTGCTTTATTTATGTTAACTACATGTCATTTCATTTGAACTCCACACACTCTTTTTGAAAAAGTGGGTGCAGGGTGTAGAGATGTGCCCACAGTCTCACAGCAGTGGGCTCTGCTTATGCTGAGTCTGCTCGGCCCCTATGTGCGTTCCTCACTGTCACTCTGGCTTGTGTCTGTGTGGTGATGCAGCCCCCAGTCCCCTTCATATGGCCTTGGGAGGGCTTTGTCTTCCCTTTTGTCCTTCTAGTATGAGTGCCCAATATTTTTTCATGCTAAAGAAAACCTTCTGAAGATTACCTTGTGATTTGTCTATCAGTGTCTGTCTCACATTTTTTATTCTTATAATGATTTGGTTTCTTTTGAAACCTACATTTCTGTTGAAGTGATCTCTCATGGGCATCTGACCCCGTTGATCAGCAAGGAACTCCAACTGTAGTGTTTGCTTGTTTTGGAAAAGGTTCGAACTCTGGCCAGTGCGGGAGGGCCAGACAATTTAGTCCTCCTGGATCCTGGGAAGTACAAGGCCAAATCCCGTTCCCCCGGGTCCCCGGCAGGGGAGGGCAGCGGATCGCCTCCCAAGTGGCAGATTGGTGAGCAGGAGTTTGAAGCGCTCATGCGGATGCTGGATAATCTGGTAAGAATGTTGCCACCACTTGATGATACAGCGCTCATCCCAGCAGCACAAATGTTAGTGTTTTCATAGTGAGTGAAATAGTATTGTGAAATTGCTGTCTTCATGCATTCATTCATCAGAATGCTTTCACCCTCAAGTCATGAAGAAGCACCAGGGCAATTTAACTTCTAAGCTAAACTACGATGGAATATACAGGTGAGGGTTTCTTGTCTCCTTTTGTTTTTTAAAGGTAATCTTGTTTGGACTGTGTGGGGTCAGGAGCACAGAGAATGCTCTGCTCTGCTGGATGAGTAACTCCTCGAGTAGCAGGGTCAGCCCTGTACCCGTCATCCCGCAAGCAAGCTGTCGAGGGGACTTTCTAAATCAGTCAGCCGAGTGTCTTGTTTTTGTTTTAACAGTAAATTCTAGCTATTCGGGGCCTGACTGCTGCGTTCCACACACTTTGCTGCCAATTTATTGCGTGGGAGACCCTCTGCTGCTTCCTGCGGGGACGTGGAGCCCAACGTGGTACAGGAGCATGGCTGCGGGGCTTTTAGCATAATAAGAACGTTCTAATAGTACATGGCAGGATGTGGTCTGTTAGGTGGCTGCAGTGAGGGATGTCATCCTTTTGCAAGGATCAGGGAGGAAATTTATGTAGAGGGTGGCACTTGAGAAGGACCTCAAAGAAGAGGTAGAAGCATGGCAGGCTGAGTTGGGGGAAGGAAAGCATCCGTAGCAGAGGTGAGGGCACGGCTGGAGACATGGCAGCACGACAGGGTCATGTCTTTTAGGTCCATCTCTGATCTCGCCAAGTTCTCTAAATATTCACAACAAGGCACTTAGGGTCGAAGCAATCACATTAAAAGACAAATGACTCTGTGATGGGGCCCTTTTCCTGCTGCAGTGTCATACCTCTTCAATAGGATTCAAGAGAGTCTCCTACTGCCACATGATGTTAGGTGCTGGAGGAAAAAAAGACCTGTCGTGGGCATGTGGGACAGAGAAGACACTGGAAGGGCATGTTGCCAGCTTCACATTAAGAAAGTCGCCACAATTGGACCAGGTCACGGGTGGGATGGGTGGCTTCAGGAAGATCTTGGAAGAAAAAGAATTCATGGATCTGATTCAGGGTATGCTAAGTGTCCTCAGAGGGTTCTTCTCACTGAAATTCTTTGGACTTAGGAGAATGTTCATTGCTGGAAAGGGAGAGCTGGGAGTTAACTGCCTAGAAGTGATGGTCACAGGAGTAGATTTGATCAGTGGGGGAGGGGTGAACCTCCCATAACTTCTGCATTCATTTGCTCAGTAAGTGGGTTGCATTAACTGACCACCTAGTCTTGAGCCTGTAGCCGTGACCAGGACACAGTTCCTGCCCTCAGGGAGTTCATGGCCTAGTCAGGGAGATGGACAAACAAGTCCCGGATGCAGTCCGGCACCTGTGACGTGTGCACTGACGGAGCACGAAGGCAGCTGCAGGGCGGAGGGGGCGCGTGAGCCGGGACTGCTTCCAGGGAAGCAGCCAAGAGGAAGAAAGCCCACCGAGACGCTGAAAGAGGCAGGCCAGGACAGTGCAGTCTCAGGGAGGTCACACCCGGAGAAGGTTTGAGAGTGGGTGGTGATCGCTGAGGCATCTGTATCCGGAGTCCGATACCCCAAGGGGCCCGGCAAGGTGAGGAACGCTGGGGTGACCCAGGCTTACTGGCCCTTCTTCTGTCCTCTTAGCAAATACTTTGACGTTCACTGCGCTTATACCTAAAAGGCGGGGAGCGGGAGGGAGGAATAAAAATCAGGAACACCAGCCTGCCACATCTTGTGCACTCAGTACATTCTGGAAGGTGGAGAGAGAGAGAATTAAAATTAGTGACTCCAGTTTGATAGGGGAGGAATATAAAGGATGAAAGATTAATAAGCGAGATGACAGGAAGGGTGTTTTATTCAGTGCGCTTAACATGCACAGGTTATTTCTGACATTAGAAGGCTGTGTGGTTTATAAGAAGTAAAGTTGGATGGCGGTCACTGATGCTAGTCCCTGTTTTAATTTAACATTCTGATCAACTGTATGTGTTTGCTAATAATTGAGTAGGGTAGAGAATAGTTGAGGGTTCTCACACTATAAGGAGTAGGTCATATAAAGTCCATGAACATTTCTGACATAGAAAGTCAGAAGAAATGCTAGTTTGTTTCCCGATCAGGATATCATTCCAGCTTCTCAAAGAAGGGATGAATCCATATTTTTAACTATAAGCCATATAGGAGGTCTGAGGGCTGAGTATTGCTTCTGATTTTGGTTTGGCATTTAAAGGAGAAGAATAAAGAAAAAGCCCATCCCCCCTCAGAATAAAATTTTGTGATGTCCTGGATGGTTTATTCTGAAGTCATGAAGATTACTCAAGAGTCCCAGCTCTCTCAGCAAGAGGACACTTCAGTTAATAAGAACTGTATTTTTCTGAAGATTGTCTTTATAGCTGAGTGGTTATCTTTTATTATTCTTCAGCAAAGCATGTTCATAAATGGAGAAGTTGCCAGTGCAGACATTTACCTGTCTTCCTGAGGGTAGTTACGAAACAAGAGTAAACAAAACAACAACCAACTCCATTCAGGGGTTATTACTACCCTTTTTTGAATGTATTAAGGGAATGATTGGTAATAAAGGTGGTGACCCCCCATAGAGGGCAATCACCCAGAGGGGGAGAACTCCCGAATTGAGAGGAATGCTTCTACAGTACTTGGCAAGCAGAGCGCCGCCACTGACTCATCCTACGTGACTAGCCCTGTGTAATCCTTTCAAATCTTAATTCTCTTGTCATTCATTGTGAAGCTGCCATAAGTGACCTGGTCGAGGTATGAAACTATGGGTCAGGAGTCCAGGCACAGCTGAGCTCGGTCCTTGGCTTAGGGTCTCACAAGGCTGCAGTCAGGGTGTTGGCCTGGGCTGGGTTCTCATCAGAAGGCTCTACTGGTGGAGGATCCAATTCCAAACTCCTCACATCATGGGCAGAATTCATGTCCTTACAGCTCAGGAGTCATGGCAGCTTGCTTCTTCAGAGCCAGCGATGGGCAGAGAGACTTTCTCAAGACGGGTGCTACACTCTTATGTAACATATCCCATCACCTTTGCCCAGTTCCGCTGGTTTGAAGCAGGTCGCTGGTTCCCCTCACACTGCAGGGGAAGGGCTTTACAGGAGGTGGGGGCCTTTGGGGGGCCACTGTAATGTCTGTCCGTCACAGCTTCTGAATGCTCAGCTCTGGAGAGGAAGGATGAGTGAGACATCATCCTTGCCTTGGAGATGCTGTCTGTGGGCTATTAGCACGCAGGTGGGTCAGCACGGTGGGCTCAGTGCCGTTACAGAGGCGGGAATTAGTCGGGCAGGTGTTTTAAAGCACAGCAAATGGTCGTGAAACAGGGTTGAAGGTTAATGCAGATATTGTTATGTTCAGAAGTAAAGTAATTTCTCCAGGTACCAGTTGTCATGAGGTGTACTTGTTTGGTCTTCCTGAAAGATTTTCACTGTGACTTAACAGGTTAAAAAAAAATGTTAAGTAGGCTGATTAATATAACTTATACTGTAACCAGCAGCAAGTAAACCCTGGTCTTTTAAATTTTAACTCTTTGTTGATATATATATATATATATACATATACATATATATATATGTATATGTATATGAATAGGAGAGAGTACCTGTTTAAGTGTTCAGTTTATTTTTAAAAACTGAACACACTGTGTAACCAGCACCCATATCAGAAAACAATACCAGCACCTCAGAACCTCGTATCCCCCTTTGAGTCTCTTACCCCATCCCAAGGGTGACTGCTATGCATCCTTCTAACAGCAAAGATTGGTTTTGCCTCTTTTTTACTTTTTATAAATGGAATCATACAGTATATTCTCTCACATTTGGTTTCTTTCACTCAATACCGTATTTGTGAAGATTCACCCACATTTTGTCCTAGTAATATTCTCATTGCCGTGTCATGCTCTGCTATGTGAATACACCACCGTTCATCCATTCTACTGTTGATGGACTTCGGGTTTTTCTACTTGGGGCTTTGGGAGTAGTGCCGCTGTTAGCATTTTCATACCTGTCTTTTGGTGAACATATTTGCGTTTCTCCTGGGCGTGCATGTACATAGGGTGTGCATATAGTCAGCTTTTGTAGATATTTCCACACGATTTTCCAAAGTGAAACTCTTGTTTTCAGATCTGAAATATTGACTGTGTCTCTCTCTCTGGCCCCTAGGGTTACAGAACTGGCTACCCTTATCGATACCCTGCTCTGAGAGAGAAATCTAAAAAATACAGCGACGTGGAGGTTCCTGCCAGTGTCACAGGTTACCCCTTTGCGAGTGACGGTGATTCGGGCACTTGCTCTCCTCTCAGACACAGTTTTCAGAAGCAGCAACGAGAGAAGACAAGATGGCTGAACTCTGGCCGGGGTGACGATGCTTCTGAGGAAGGGCAGAACGGAAGCAGTCCCAAGTCGAAGACTAAGGTGTGGACGAACATTACACACGATCACGTGAAACCCTTGCTGCAGTCTCTCTCGTCCGGTGTCTGCGTGCCAAGCTGTATTACCAACTGCTTGGTCTGTGCCTACTTACTGTTCATAGTTAGATGATGTAGAGCACGTCTGGCAGCTGGGGCTTCGGAGGCTTTGGGAACCTGGCCCTCTGACCCGGGGCTAGGCGAGCCTTCCCCAGTAACCTTCCTTAGCCTGAACCCAGACCCACTTTCGCATCAGATATAATTCAAGTAATACTGTCTGCTTGAAACTGCTTAAGATATGTTGTTCCTCTGCAGTCATTCCAGCATTACCTAACTCCGTACACAGCAAAAATGCTACATAACTTACATGGATTAACCTAAAAGTAGGAGCTGTCATTCAGTTCAAATTGTATTTGAAGACTCTTTAATACTTCAGGACAAAAAGATGGGTGAAGCATAACCTCTTACTTTAATGTCGTAAACTCAGCTGTTTCATTAAGTCACTAACTTAAGTCTGTTCTTTAAAGTCTTAGTGTTTTCTTAAGCAGTTTTCCCTCGTGGCTCGTGGGCATCTTCTCAGCTGACCCTCGTCCTTTCTCGTTAGCCTCCTCCCCTGTTTGCTGTCCCAAAGCCTCCGAACGCTCTCAGCCAGCTACTTTCTGCATGGACTGTTGCATGTGAGTAGACGGCCATAGTGGAGAGTCTTCTGACTCCTGCTGGGTGTGGCATGACCCAAGTGCAGCCAGGCTATCCGCAGGCACCAGCGACAGGCGCTGAGGCGAGCTTCGTGTCAGGAGTAACGCTGCCCTGAACGCTACTTTGCCGTCTGGTGCTCAGACGTCCCTGGGCAGCGCTAGACCTGGACAGGCCACTGGCCCCTGCATCAGAGTAGGAGAGGCCCTCAGTGGAGCCTCTTGTGAAGAGACGGAGGCTGGGACGCACGTGTCTCTGCATGATTAGTTCCATAGGAGTTGAGGAGAGATCAGCCTAGTTGTGCTGAAACAGGACACCAAGTAAGCAAAGCGGGCCTTCCTGTTTCCCTTGTAACAGTGCTTTTGCTTTATAGATTTATTTAAAAGAAATAAGTTCTGTCTTCCCCAGGTGGTTCTGGTGTTTTCCTGATGCACAGTTGTTGAGACAGCCTCTGTGCTCCTAAGGAAATGTGTCACGTGGCAGAGACTCTGCGTGAATATGGCCGGGGTCGGTCGGTGTTTGAGCCCGTCTCCCCTTTCCTGCTCCCTCTCACCCACTTCCTCTCTCTCTCCCTCTGTCCCTTATTTTCTTTTTTCATTTTATTTGTTTAGTTTGTAACTTATTTCACTTGTTAAAGGGAGTGGGCCTAAAAACAACTTCTGCTGACCACATACATATGTAGTGCTGAATTGCTGTGATGAATTTTTCCAAAGTGTATGTGTAGCAGCAGCTTTGAGCCTTATTTACTATTAGCTTGAAAAAAATATTAAATTGCTTTAGGTATTTTAGTCACTGTGTGCATTGAAGGGGAGACTTTGTTCAACTTCTAAATTTGTTTCTTACTGTTCTGGAGTAATACGAATTCCATGTGCTGTTTTCAGGTTGGTATATTAATTTATAATAATTATTCTTAAGTTTTCAAACTTGTTCAAGTTTCTGAGGTTGTTGTTTTAATGTTTTAACTAAAAATTATTTTTAATAAGAAGCTGGAGTTATTTCTATCTGAGGAGATAAAGCGTCAGTGAGTATCTCGCAGCTCATGCCCATCCCACGCTGCCTTCACAGCGGCCCAGCATTGGACGGTTTTGCTGCTTTCTTTAAAGTCTCGGTTTATGGCTATCTTATTGCCTCTTGAAAATATTCTGAAAGGCATAACATTTGCTCTCTACGATGGGCTTGTTTTAGTGTTCAGTGCCTACTCATGCCTAAGAATTAGAATTTGATTAAAAATCTCATACTTGGCTGGAGGTCCGAAAACAGTACGCGTGAAAGGTGCAGCATGCTGGTGTAACGCGCACTGGCGTCTAAAACAGCCTTCCAGGAAGGGCCCATGAGCGCTTTACGTTCGTTTGGGACACCTTTGTAACACTCAAAAGTATTAATTATATAAAGTGTTGACATCACCAAACTCCTCCGCAGGTAGCTGCTGTATAAGTCTTCACACAGTAATCTTCTTGGGTTGAAATAGCTACGCAAACAGTACATTCTGGTGCGGTAGTTTATTTTAATGCAAAACTTTGGTGATGCCCACTCTTGCCTCACCGCACAGAGTCTCCCCTCACCTGGACAGCAGCATCACACCGCTTCTCATGACCCTGTCATCTCATGCTTCCAGCTGGCTTTGGTGTTGAGGACTCTCAGAGTGGTGAACCAGTGTGCTCTGAAGGGTCCCCCACGGCTTGTCCGAGGGAGTCATGGGGCATAGCTCTGTCGTCAGCCCGTGTCGCGCCCTAGATGTCAGCTGGGCACTCTGGCTGGCACTTGCCAGTCAGTCACAGCTCTGGCTTCCAGCATTACTGGTTTCCAGCCACTGCAGTGACCCAGGCGGTGTGGTCATTGGTTCACTCTCTGTGAAGTTCGGTGCATGACCAGATGTGAGAGGAGTTGGACAGACTGGATGCTGTGGTGTCACTTACTGTTGTCACGATTCTGACTTTTCAACTGTCCTTGCTATTACAGTGGACTAAAGAGGATGGACACAGGACTCCCGCCTCTGCCGTCCCCAACCTGTTCGTCCCACTGAACACCAACCCAAAAGAGGTCCAGGAGATGAGGAACAAGGTGTGCACTGACTGCCACCAGCAATCGGTGGAAGCTGACATGTGTGCGGGAGGAGGCAGCCCTGGGTGGGGCAGGAGGCCTGCGGCTGCAGGGGGAGAGGGTGTAGCTCCAGGAGGACCTCTGCTGCCACCACGTGACTGCCGAGGTCCTCCCTTCACACTGCTTTGCTGCCGTGCTGACGAAGTGCAGTGGCAGTGCGTGAGCAGCAGACGCTTTGGCCCTCGTTGTTGAACCAGCACCTGCTCACATAGCAGGGCAGAATTGAAGGTGCAGAGCCTGTTCCTGGCAAGAACAGCCTTTGCCCCCTGCCTTGCAGCGTTCATTTGAAGAGTTAGAACGTTTGGTATATTGGAACATGAGATCCACCAGTGTTCACAGTGTCACTAAAAGATGGGCACACAGGGGGTGCCTCCCCTCAAGTTAGTGAGTTCAGTGAGGTCTGTGCCTGCCGAAGTCATCTGGAAGGGGCCCTCCATCTCCTCAGACCCATGAATTACTAATCGGGCTGGACCAGCACCGTTAAGCGGGCACGGTGGTCACGCAGGACCCACTGGGGTGCAGGGCAGAACAGAATAGCAGCTTGTGCTGGGGGCCCAAGAGCACAAACGGTGACTTTCAGCCACAGCGAGGTTTCTCTGTACTGTTGATGTGTGTTTCCCTTCTTGCAATCCTCAGATTCGAGAGCAGAACCTACAGGACATTAAGACCGCGGGCCCCCAGTCCCAGGTGTTGTGTGGTGTAGTGATGGACAGGAGCCTCGTCCAGGTGAGAGCTCAGAATGTCTCTGACGGTAGTGGGTGGTGGCTCTAATGACTGCCTGCTCCAAAATTATTCTTAAGCTGGGAGAGAATGACTATGAGGTAAGTGTCCTAGGCAACCAGTTTTCTTTGTTCAAAGTCTTCATGATAAGAAGTAACCCAGCCACTTTTCCTTGAGTGGTAGACCAAGCATAAGCATGCCCAGGGCCGTGTCCCCCTCCAGCCCAGCTCCACATCGTGCATGCCTGGCTCAGGGCCTGGGTTCGCCCGGTGTTAGCGGTGAACTGTGTACAACGCTGGAAGAGGGTGGATGTCGTGGACTTTGGTTCTTGTATAGATTGCTGTCCACAACAAAGTGCTGCTTGGGGAAAAGTGCAGAGGGTTCCTGTAAATGTGGTCCACATTTACACGCATTTCTGTAAAAGGATTGTACCTCATGGCACATTGAAGATAATTGTGTAAGTAGTTATCTCTGAAAATGAAGTTGCCACCGAATGTTTTAAACATGACTCACCGGGGTTGGTGATTGTTGTTGCATTTTCTGACGTTGGCCAGCTGTGGTCCTGGTTCTGTGGCCCGTGTTTGCACGTTGCACCGCCATCACCGCTGCATCGCTGTGGACGGCTGTCCCGCTGCATGCTCTCAGCTGGCTCCATCCTGTGCTCTCGTTGATGTTCCACAGCCGGGCCTGGTGGGCTCTGACGACTCAGTTTACTGTTGCAGGACGCGCCCCTCTCTGACTGTACGGAAACAATCGAAGGGCTCGAGCGTACAGAGCAGACCTTTAGTCCCGCTAAGTCTGTCTCTTTTAGAAAGGTACTCACCGCCCCGTCCTCAGCTACCTGTCGGCACACCCTGCTCTTTACCCCCCCCCCGCCCCCACCCGTTGCTCTCGCTAGGTATTGTCTTAGGTACCGCAGGAGCTTTAAACAGATCTCTCAGTTATTTGTGAGATCGTCCAAAAGGTTCTGCTTCTTTAAATACAGCATTTTGTATGAGGTTATTTTTACAATTTTTAGCATTTTTATGTTGTGCTGAGAAATGGCTGACCTTAGGGATGTTTCTGAAGTTCTGCATGTGACTTTGGCTGGTGCATGCTTTGGGGATTGAGGAGTTTGCCTTTTCCAAGGTGCCAACTGCAGAAGGCTCACGGGTGGGCCACGAGCGTGTCAGCTCCCCCGCGAGACCTACCGCCTTCGCTTCTCAGCTGTGACCGCGGGTGAAATGAGCGTGGCAGTCAGAGGATGTAGGATTGAAAGACGTCGTTTCAGAGGGATGGGAAATGAAACAGGACAGTCTTTGCCAGCCCTGGTTGAGGAAATGTATTTTTACCTTAAAAAAATAGAAAATAATAAAAACCTAGATTGTTTTAAATGTTGCAAGGGGGAAGAAATACTTATGAAAATTTGAAACCCAGAATTGTAATTTCTCTGTGTACGTGGGTGCCTGACATGTACAATAGGTGGAAAATGTATCTGGTGTAACTTGCCCAGGTGGAAGGAAACCCTCTACACACTCAGGCTGCTGATGTGCAGAGCCAGAGTGGCTGCCCACGTGGCTGAGTGTCTTAGTGGTGTGTACCCTGTGTTCAAAGGGAATTTTCAGGGTCTCTTTCGATTAATACACCCCCAGTGAGAGGCAAATATGATTTTATCAATGTTCCCATTGCCAGAGAAATCAGATTTGCACTAATGATCCTACATTCCTGTCTGGAAGCCCTGCTGATAAAATTTTCTTGCACATTTATATATTAAATCAGTGGGCCCCATTTTTCCTTGTCCTTAGAGAGTACTTCCAGCTGCCATTCTTAGAGGAACTGCTCAGAGCAGGGGAGAAAGATGGCTTCTTACCCCTGGTGCTTGTTTCTCATGTTGCTCCTTTGGACCAGAAGCTGTTGTGATCTTGTTAGTTCATAATTCTTTCTCTCAGATGCGTCCAAGTGTGTTGAGTCCATGACCCCAGGGTGCTTACTGTGAAAGCCCCAAACCACCTCCAGCTTTGTGGGCTCGAGCCAAATTCCTAGCCATTGCTGTGCAGTCTCTCCGGCATTACACTGCACTTGGTGGTTTCTGCGTGCTGCTGTGAGGGCTGTATGCAGGGTGGGCCGGGGAGCTGCACTGGAGGGAGCTCTCGTGGCTCCAGTTACAGTCTGGCTCTCGCTCTGCCGAGTGGTGTTCGGATTTGGGGGCGCGTCACAGTCACCTGCGACCGCTTCCCGAAGAGGTGTACGTAGGGCCCCCCTCACGCCTGGCTGGGAAGTTGAGAGTCTGTGGGAGTGAGACTCGTGGAGATTGCGGCGTCCTCCCCGCAGCAGATCTGAGCGGCGTGCCGCTGTGAGTGCCGTGTCCAGTGAGGTTAGCCGAGGAGACTGCTCCCAGCTGGGGGGATGTCGACATCCCCAGACACAGGCTTCTGTCCCTGGTTTTCCTCCCCCATCCTCCTGGCGCTCGCGTTCGCAGCCTTGGTCTTCTTCCCGCGGCGGGTGTCTCCCTCCAGCGGTGAGAGTGTGCTTTGACTCCACCAGCGTCCTGGGCCGGGTCTGTGTCCACGTCCTTTCGTGTGGACCTCAAGTGCAGATGGCGTTACTCCTGGAAGATGGCACTGCTTGCTGGCGAGTTGAGTTCTAACTCGACCGGGGAAGGCCTGGGCTTGTTAATGTCCTAAACGCGTCCTCTTCCCGGTAAGGCAAGTGTATGGATACGTGCTGCCCGTTGGAGAACTTGAGGAACAGGTGTTTGGGACTCGGGAAGTTGGGGCTTTTCTGGAAGGACTTTGCTTTGCCTCCATCTCTCCCTCATGGTGATAGCTGTTCACACAGGGCAGGGGGTGTCTTCTGACGGAGGAGGGGCAGTGCGTCGCCAGCCACACCCCGACACTCCGTTTCTGAAAGGAACGCTGAGCCCTGCTGCAGGCGCGCTTGGCTCCAGTGCCGCACAAGCCAGCATGCAGCCCTCTGGACCTCATCACGACTGAATCGAGTCGTTAGAGACCAGGGTGGGAAAGTCTACGCCGAAAGTTGTCCAGCGCGGGGGAGAACTCTTGTGCGATTTGTGTAGCGTAAGCGTCCCTGTTGGTGCGTGTGCCTGCAGCCGCCTGCCGCATGGTAGAAATGCAAGGAGGCCTGCGGCCCAGCTTGTGGACTCGCCCGGTGCACTTGGTGTTGAGCATCTAGTGTGTGTGTGGCCCGGCACCTGGAGTGTAAATTCAAACCTGAGTAGGTTTTACAGGTGAAAACCTGATGCTCAGAGAGGTCAGGGCACTAGACCAGGTTTGCACAGCTTCGGAGCTGGAGCTGTTATCCCACACAGGTGGTGTCAGTCGGGGCAGACGTAGTTGCTGGGCGTCTGTCCTGCTTAGAGCCCGTGGTGGTGGCTCCAAGTGACGGCAGCAGCGAGAGTCTCCGCGGGGCCTGCTGGCGGGAGCAGCCGCTGCGCGTCCTGGTTTCTCGGCCTCGATTGCTCCACAGCGGGCCTGCGTCCCTCTGCATCTCAAGCGTATCTGTGTCTCCTTCCCTCCAAATAGCAGGGTCCCTGTGTCCCTGTATCTGTTAAGAGCTGGTCTGGAAGGCAGCTCGGCCCTCGGCTGAGGAATCTGGAGGAGGGAGCTCCCTGCTGGTGGGGGCAGGAGCCGGCCATGCTGCACCTCGAGGGCCAGGTGTTCCAGACAGAAAGGACCTTGCTTGACCACAGGGCATCTCTGTGGCAGTTGACTGAACATTTGATTTAAGTGATGTAAACATTTCTCTGAAAGCTCGAATCTCCATCTCATTTTACTGGCGGTGATACCAGGATGCAAACGCAGTTCCCTAGTTGCCGTAGATCCTAGAATGTTAGTGCTCAGCACGTCTTAGCTGTGGTCAGCCCGGCAGGCCCCTCTTGAGGCCTGTAAAACAGGCCCATGGACAGGAAGGCGCTTGTCTTAGGCCACAGAGCTAACTCGTGGCAGACGAGGATCCGATGCCTGTCCGGGGAGGCTGGGCTACTTCTGAAGGAAAAGCCGGTCGACCTGGGGTCGGGCCCGCTCAGAAGGAGCCCCCTCCCCATCTAGGCAGCTGACTTCCGATCTCGAGGCTCCTCTGAGCACAGGCTGCGGACTTCAGCCTTTTCCTTCTCTCCCCTGGGGTCCGTGTCGCTGGACAGTGACTGCTCAGCCCAGGTTCCCAGGGGAGCAGTTGGCCGGTGGGCTGAATTTCCTGGGACTCGGCCTGGCCCTGTCTCTCGTGCACGTCGCTGGCACGCCCTCTCCCTCTGGGGTTCGCCCACCGAGGAGAGCGCTGCCGGGCCAGGCCCGGCATCGAAATGATTGTGGGTTCTCCCGTTTTCACTGGCTTTCAGGAGTTCTCATTAAGTAACGGGCACGTGCTTGGGTTCTGGTTAACTTTCTCAAAACTGAGCCCCAGAGGGTGTGGGGGCCAAGCTGGCGGGCTGCGGGGCACCGAGCTGTGCTGGGCAGGCGAGGGTGGGCGGGCGTAGCGCCCGAGGGCTGCCCGCTGCTCCCTGCCTGTGCGGCCTGGCTGCGTTGGCCTCCTCCTCGAGGGCCGGGCCACCTGTGTGCTTCGCCTTGCTTAAGCTTTCTTTTTTCTTTTGTATACATTCTTACACTTTTCCAAATTCCTCAGACAAGTGCTGGCGTTTTGTGACATTCTGTTACCTCTGAATGTTTTGCGGTAAGTTACCAGGATCTAGCTGTAGATCAAAGGCACAGTCAAAAGGACAGAACTTGTCTGCGCTCTTGGGGCATGAGCACGTTTCCGAGCACACCCACCTGAGCGTTGTGGTCATGCCGTTTGCTCATTTGGGAGGAGGGTAGTCGACTTTAAAAGTCCCCTTTTCCATCCATCCCTGTCTGTCTGTGAGGGGATGGGCCTCTCCCTGGGGTGCTCTACACACTAGATCTGCACGTTGGTGCCTTTGCTTCTGAAATCTGAAGGACTTTCCTAGGAGTCTCTCCCCAGCTGCATGTGTTGCTCAGTCTTCTACTGCTGAAGGCTGCCGCTCAGCCTGAGCCTCAGGGCCTCTCAGGGATGTGTGTGCGCCCTGCCCCACCCTTGCCCGGGAGGAGGGACAGTCCTGGAGCGGCAGGGCTCTTGTAGACCAGCCGTCCCTTTCTGTCCGCAGGGCGAGCTGGTGACAGCCTCCAAGGCCATCATTGAGAAGGAGTACCAGCCCCACGTCATCGTGAGCACCACGGGCCCCAACCCCTTCAGCACGCTCACCGACCGCGAGCTGGACGACTACCGCAGAGCGGTGGAGCGCAAGCACAGGGGCCCCGAAGGTGAGCAGCCCCGTGGGTCCTGGGTGCAGGAGGAGGCAGGAGGACGTGCTCCGCGGGCTCCTCTGTCCTGGGCCGACTGTAGGTGGCCATGGAAGATAAGCGCAGCACGCCATTCCGTGCGCATTCTGCTCTGCTCCCGGAGAGAGCGGAATAGAGCAGTCTGTTCCCAAGAACAAGGCCGCGTGTGGCGGAGGCCGGCCCGGGTCTGTGACCTGCGCCCCTGCACGCAGTCTCCTCCCACCTTCATCTCAGCTGAAGTCACGGCTTGGAGTTTTCTGACGGACTCCTTTCCTCCATAAGCCCGAGAGCTCCCTGGCTGGGCCTGGTCACAGGCCCAGGGACGAGCGAAACCCTGTGAAGGGTGTGGCCAATGCTGGTGCAGCCTTTGTTTCTCTCGGTAGCTCACTGACATAGGAGGTCATATTTTTGCAAAACATGTTGGGACTATTTTACAACAAAGGAAAGTAAACGGCTCTGAGAGCCAGAACCTCTGGGAGCAGCTTGTTTCAAACTTCAGGGTTTTTTTTTTAACATCTTTATTGGGGTATAATTGCTTTACAGTGGTGTATACTTCAGGTTTTTAAAAGCACATCCAGACATTTTGAGAACTAAGAGAGAAGCCAGCCTCCCACTGCCTCTGACACGAAGGCTCATGGGTCTGAATCACTGTCCCTGAGTGCCCTGGGTTGGTTACCACGAAGACCCTGGGGCATGACGTCCCCTCCAGGAAGTTCATGCTGCTGTCCCCGGGACCTTAGTATGGACCACGCTTCTTCCTCTTGGGAGCAGCCCTCCTGGAATGGAAATCCCACAGTTACCCTCCAGGTCGATGGGGGACCATCCTGGGAACTATTCCTGCTTCAAACGCAACCTCTGATTTGCCCCAATTTAACTTTTTTTTTAGTCTTGTTTTAGACCGATTACATAATGCATCACATAGCTGCTATTGGAATTTGAGTTGTGCAAAAAAACTGCTGCTGAATTGTTTTTCAGTGTGTTACACCATCACTGCCTGTCGCTTGGTTATATATACATTAAAATTAAGGCTTGCTGCACATAGATTCAGAGTGAGCCTGATCTTCTGGTCACAGCACTGATTCTGATCATCTCCTGAGCAGTGCATGCAGCCCTGCAGAAAGCTCTGTCTGAGCTGTGGCCATAATTACTTGCCTTAGAGTAAGAACTGGTGTGTGGGCCTGAGCTATTGGTCCTGTAGCCTAATCCCAGTTCCTGGGCACATATATGTGTGTCTTCCCTTTGGACTCAGACCCTTCCAGTGTCTGGGAAACCTGGATTTTTTTTTTGTTTGTTTGAGTTAAACCACAAGATACAAATATTTCCTCTATATGTGAGGCTCCATGAGGAGTGATGTCACAGCAAGTGAGTGGATGTGCATGGGGACAGCTGTGATCATGCTGTGCGATCACAGAGCTGTCAGCAGTGGGAGTGGCAGCCAGGGGCCACTGCCAGGAAAGCCCTGCCCAGCACTGGTGCTGGCTCTGGGCACGGCGTGGGGGGCGGGCAGTGTGTGCCGCAGTGATCGCAGGCTGTCTGCGAGGCAGCACCTCAGGCACGAGGAAGAAAGCCCCTGGCCTTTGGCTGCTTTTCCGGCTGAAGGAATTTGTTCCCTCAGGCAGGAGGTGTGAATGCCTCTGTTTAGAGACACCTGGCTTCAGGAAGGGAGCTGCAGGCTTGGGGGACTTGGGGAGGCAAGTTGGTCCGAAGCTATTAACATGAAAAGTTTCAATGAGAGAAGGAGATTTAAGGCATTAAGATAATACTGGTATATATTTTTCCCTAAATGAGAGGTGGACTTGGAATCTTCTGGGTCCTGAGTCCTACCTAGTTCTTGTAATTTTTCCTCTGGTCCTTAGCATACTTCACTATAGAAAATAGAAATACGTGTTACAACTGCCAAGTTTAAATTATTGGTAGAAAATGCTCTAAATAACAAATTAAAACCAAGGTCACACTCCTGTAATGTTGCCTGAGGTGGCAAGTAGGGCGAGGGTGCTTGGGACCCTGGGCTCTTGCCCAGCAGTGGGAGAGGCAGGATGGTGAGGACATGGGGAGGGGCCCCTCACTAGAGGACAGGAGAGGACAGGCGGGCGGTCACGGGTCACAGCCCGTCACAGAGGCAGCTCTGGCAGATTCTCAAACCGAGATCCACAGCCCAGTCAGGAGTGGCTTCCTTTGTCCTCTTGGGTAGGGATGGGGAAAAGGTTGAGGCCAGCGGCTGCGAGCCCTTCCCTTCTTGGGCTCTTGCTTGCGGCCTGAGCAGCGCCCCCGCCCCCCCGCCCTCCCCGAGGCAGCCCGATGGGCAGGGCGGGAGGGCCCGTCCGCCCAGGAGGGGGCGAGGGGAGGCCCGCCGTGTCCAAAGGCCTTCACCGTGCTCTTTCCGCCCTCTGTGCACCTGCAGAGAATCTGGACGAGACTAGAGAAGACAAAGAAGAGAGCCCTCCAGAGCCCCCTGCTGCCCCCCACGCTCCCCCGAGCGCCCCCATCAAGCTGGAGGAAGGTGAGCCCTGGGGTGGAGGTGGGTGTGCGGCTGCCCCGTGTGGGAGGGTGGTGCACGGCCGCCTGGGGCGGCATCGCCAGGAGGGGCCGAACTTCGTGGCTTTGTGTAAGAAAAGCAGCTGAGTGTGGCAGTAGTTGAACTGACACGTAACAGCCGAGTGCGTTTGCATGGAAACCAGTACATCATCCGCTCTGAGCTTGCCCAGCCTCCTCCGCTCCCGTGTTGGTTCTGTCCGGGGTAACTTGAGGCCACACAGATTCGTTAGCGTGACGTCACAGGTGGGAGGACAGTCGTTGGGGATCGGAACCTGCCTTCATTCTCGATGTCAGTTTTGCCCACTGCTTGCACGTTTCCTAAACCTTCCTGTGCTCGGATCAGCCCCGGAAACGTCCTCTGTTGTGTCTGGGCCACAGGGCTGCATTCTTTGGCCATATTTCCCAGTCCGTGGAGAGTGCCCGCCTCCCCTGGCCTCCCAGACCACCCACCGTGTTTCTGTGACGTGTGGCCTGCGTGTCTGTCCCTCGGTCTTGTACGTTGTGCTTCCCGTGCCTGTCGGGAGCCTGTGGCCCACCTCCTGCCCTTTTCTGTGTCCACAAGAATGGCCTGGCCATTCTCCTTCTGTAACCCGATGGCTGTGACTGAATGCATAGATTCTCTACCTGTGCTTTTCTCTTCCTGTGGCTGCGTTACAAACAGGAGGTGGATGTGCTAAAGAGTACCTGTTACCATAGTAAGTACCGCCTGCTGCCTGGCCCTCTGCTGTTTAATTGGAATTTCCCTGTGCTTTGCCTCATTCCTCTGCTTCTTTGTTGCTTATTAATTTTTGTTTTTTGTTTATTCAAAATAGAAACAAAGGCCCTTCTTCTACCCAGTTCCTCCATTCTGGGCAGTGGCCTTCCTGGAAGGGGCTGGGTCCCCCTGAGCTGTGCGGTGGGCAGCCTGTCCTCGAGTCCCCCCAGGGCCGAGGTGGCACTGCTCCAAGCACCCTGGGTCTCAGAAGTTTCAGAAGGACCACATGGTCCTGCTGAGCCTTCGGGACAAGTCTAAACTAGACTCAGGCTGGGATTTTGCCACCTGCTGCACGGGGGTCGCATGTGTTTGGATCTCTGCTTAAACTGGGTGCGTAAGCTTAATTTGAGGGGGTGGAAGAGTGACATTTAGTGCTGTTTTCCCAATGTGACATTTGTCAGATGGTCAGAGTTCCCCTGAGCACCCACAGGCCACCTCTGCATGCTTCGCGGAGTGAGTCCTAACTGCTCCCGCCCAGTCCCGTGCAGCCGCGCCTCCGCAGCTCAGCTCAGCCCAGCCTCTGGTCACCTCCGGGCGTTTGGCTAGATTTCCAGGCACTGAAGGTTTGCTGTTGCCTAACCTGCCAGTGGCTGGTACCCTGGTGGACTATTTTAAAAAATCTACAAAACTGGTTTCCCCCAGGGTCAGTTAGAAACCAGTCCTCAGGCTGTTTCTTTAAAGTAAGTTCCATTTGGTTCTTTTATGTTTCCATGTTCAAATTGTTAAGGGGGCTTGAATTTTTTGTCCCTTCCCTTAGCGTTCATCTCTTTTTTAACTCTCCAGCCTAAAATGGCCTTTGTTTGGTGTTGATGTTGGTCTGGGAATCAGCTCGTAGTTTTCTACCAGCTGCCGCAGCTTTACATAGTTGTCTCCTTGGGGGAGACCAGGTGTGGATACAAATTTAGGCTTGATTTCAGGATTACTAACACATGTCCTTTAAAAGCGTTCAGGTGTTTAGCGCAGACGTTGCAATACTGAAAATGTTTCCACTTGCCTTCGTCACCGTCTCTGTGACCGGGGACCGAAGCCCTGGGACGGTGTCTGGCTTTGTCAGCACGTTGTCCATGAGAAGGAGCTAAAAACCACCCTGAGGTTGAGCCCCCGTTTTGCACTGTAAGCTGCAGCCAGCCTGAAGCAGAGTAGATCCTGCTGACAGCTTCTCACTCTTGTTTGGTGCAGGGCGCTGGCCATCCCCCTGGGAGGTCCAGGCAGTCGCCCTCTAACCCCGCCTCTCCCACCCCTCCCCCAGACCTGCCGCAGGAGCCGGCTTCGGGAGACAACAGCGATGCCGCCACCTTCACGCAGACTCTCCCTGACCTGTCCCCTGAGGAGCCTTCAGAAGCGCTCTGCTTCCCGACACTGGAGGAGGAGGAGGAGGAAGAGGGGCTTTGTGAAGCCGGGGGCCCTGCGGGCCCCACCAGGTCCCCTTCAGCGGCCATCCCTGAGCCAGTCACAGCTCAGGCGGCTGACGAGGCCGCCGCCCCGGCTGCCGAGGAGGGGGCTGCTGTGGACCCTGGCAGTGATGGGTCTCCGGGCAAGTCCCCCTCCAAAAAGAAGAAGAAATTCCGCACTCCCTCCTTCCTGAAGAAGAGCAAGAAAAGGAGTGACTCCTGAAGGCCCTTCCTGCACAAACCGATGCCACCAGGCTGTCCCCGATTGTGTCTTGTGCCCTGTCTTCTTGTGTAATGGAATGCAAAAGGCCCACCCCTGCATAGCTAGCGCTCCCCTCGCGGCGTGACCGAATCCCCACGGAGACCGGTGCTAACCTTGTGCGCGCGCAGCGGCCCAGCCGGCAGCCTCAGGTGCTGGGGGAGACTTGGTCTCTGCGTCCACCTCCGAGCCCTGCCCTGCAGGGACCAGCATCTCGGCCCATCTCATGAGCCCTTCGGGGACACGCTGTCCCCAGGGGCTTAGCTAAGTCCGGGTTCTGGCTGGGTCGGGGGTGGCCCTGCCAGCTCTGGCCTCCACCGCTCTTGCTGTCCTTCTCTTGTGGAGTAATCCGCGGCCCACCTCTGCTAGGCTCCCTTCAGCCCGAGGTCTCGGGTGACTGCATCACACCTGTAGCTTCTTGCTGGCATTATCTGCTCAGTGATCTCATTTGTTCGGATACACAAAGCCTTGGTCCTGTGAGAACACTCGTGTCCCCGCCAATGGCCCAGGCCACCGTGGCGGACTTTTTGAGAGGTGGGTTTGGGCTGAGCCGGCAGTCCCAGCAGCGGACAGGCCTGTGTACACCCAGGTAACCTATGCATGGTCTCACCGGCCCCCCGCAGCCAAAGCCAGACTTGGGGCTCCGTTCCTTACTCACTGGGGGCTCTCGATTCCCTGTCATAGGGAAGGTGCATCAGGAGGGGAAGAGAGCTTTCTAGATGTTCTTTCAGAAAGTCTGCAGTTCACCCTACACACTGTGAGCGAACGGTCTGCGTTGTGCTTCGTTTTCTCCCCAGGGCCTGTGGCAGAGCGCAGCAGGGCTCCACGCGCTGTCCTGGGGGGTCTGCTCTTAACCGCGGCTCGGCTCGGCCTGGAGGGTACCCTCACTTTGACAGAAGGCAGTTCGGGGTAGGAGTTGGCCCCAGGGGTCCCACCTGACGCCCTGTGCAGTCACTAGTGGAGCCCACCTCCTGCCCTCCAGCGCCACGGTGAATTTCACTGCACTCACATCCCTGGAAGATAGCGGCTAGCTGCTTAGTGGGAACTAGTGGGTGGCCAGGTGTCTCTTCGACAGTGACCTGTCCCAGGAGCTCCAGTGCCAGCCTGTCTCCCAGACAGGTCCCCAGGAGGGGGGAGGGGCCCTCGGGGGACCCAGTGCCCGACGTGGGCTCAGGTCCCACACACTCGACACCCAGGCAGGACCTGAAGCGGCTGCATGGCGCTGACCTCTGCTTTGAGCTTACTGGCAGGCAAGCCACTTCTCTCCTGTGTATCGTTCCATTGCCAAGATGGTGGTAGAGCTCTCCACCCTCACCCTGCACCTCAGTTAACCATGGGCTCTTCCTTTCATCCCTTCTTCTGACCGACCCCAGGTATGCAATGACTTTAATTTCATTTTTGTAGTTTAACTCTTTGTATTACAACATGAAGTTTAGTTGCATATACAGACACAGGCTCGGGAGGACAACTTCTACAGCCTTTCTTCACTGTAACATGTTTTACTCACAAATAAAATTCTTTAAGCAGTTTCCTTGTCTAAACTTGGGAAGCAGTCTTGCATCTTAATTCCTTTTCTTTGTTCCTTTAAAATAGGACTTCAGAAGTTTATCTTATGTTCTAAAAAAAGTTCCCACGCAGTTTGTCACTTTGGACCACGGAGGACTCTCTACCTGGAAGTGCCCTGCCCCAGTGCCCGCTTGTTCTTCCACAGGGCGCGGAGGGCAGGGTCCAGGCGAGGTGGGGGGGGGGCAAGCGGAAGGGTCGCTCCTCCCCAGTCTGCTAGGGTGCAGGACACCCCCCATGTACCACCTGGTAAGCGCTGACCCCGGGGCGGGGGCAGGGGCAGCCCTTCATCTGCCTGTCCACCCCTCCCTACAGTGCAGAAGGGAGGGAAACGGGCCTGGGCAAAGCCTCGTGCTCTTCCGGACCGTGGAGCTGTAATGTGTGTTCAGCTCAAGCTGCTTCTCCTGGTGCCTGGGGGGTCTCCCTGGGCAGTGGGTGTGTCGAGGCAGAGCTGTGCACTGGAGGAAGGCACTGGGTATAAAACAAACAGCTGCTTTATTTGGTCATTCAGAGGCCTGGCTGAACGCTGTGTGTCACTAAGTATAAAAGACAAGTGAACAGAAAGCCTGGAAGGTTTCGGAGTCTGATCCCAGCAGGCAGGTCCACACAGGAGTGTCACAGGCACAAGTGCGAGTCCTGGGCCGCCCCAGGCTGGGGGGCGGGGAGGGAGGGGTCAGGCGGGCAGTGGGGAGCCGTCCTGGCCCAGGCCTCCCACTCCCTGCGTTGGCTGCCCCGCTCTGGGGTAGGCGTGGCTCAGCTACTCGGCCTTGAGCGTTGCTGCCGGTCTCAGCTTCCGCAGGAGGGAGAAGGGGAGCAGGAAGAGCCCCGCGCACACGGTGTAGCAGCCCTGCGCCCCGGCCAGCCAGTACGCTGTGGAGACAGCAAGGGGTGATGGCGACGGTCCCCGCCCAGGTCCCTGCCCACAGGACAGTGGGGCTGAGCCAGGGGTTCAGTAGCTGGGACCAAGGCCGCCAGCAGGGGCTGTGTGGCCTCCAGCTCGGGCCAGCAGCCCCCTGGCCTGGCGGGGCCTCTCCAAGCGCCTAGCACGCCCCGAGTGCTGTCGCGCGGCCCTCACCTGAGGCGGCCACCATGGGCCCCAGAGCCCTGGCCAGGGCGCCCAAGCTTCGCAGCGTGCCCATGACCACACCCTTCTGCCCGGGAGAGCCTGTGGGGGAAAGGGGAGAGGCCGTCAGGTGCTTGTGGGCCACCCAGGGTGACCTCAGGCAAGGGAAGGGCCTCTCACCATAGCTGGCGACCACAGAGGACAGGCAGGGCACCACGATGGCAGCGGCTGGTAGGGGACATCAGGGAGGCGCCCGTCAGCCTGGAGGAGGGGCCGACAGGGGTGCGACCCTCCAGGATTCCCGGCCGCCGGCCCCTGACCGCACCCCTGCCAGCCTGGGCAGGGCCACTCACCGAAGGAGTAGAGCAGCAGCCCCAGGCCCAGCACGGGCAGCGTGTGCCCCCAACCGATGAGAAGGAAGGCGGGGACGAGCAGCAGGATGGCCTGCGGGCGGCACAGCTGGTCTCAGGACCACCCCGCTGCCTCTGCAGAGCTCGGGGCGCCGCCTGCCCCCACGCCCAGGGGAGCCCCCGTACCCGCTTCACAGCTGCGATCTCCCCGCCAGGGCTGATCCGCCGGGCGTAGGCGCCCTGGATGGTGGCCATCGTGAGGCCGATGAAGAAAAACATCTTTCCCTGCTCTAGGCTGGGAGGGGCGAGCTGTCAGCACCCCTTCCCTGCTGCGCCCGTGCTGCTCACACGGAGAGCCAGGCAGCCTGGGTGACGGCCCGTGCGTCACCCGTCCTCGGCGCGAGGCACCGCCCGCCCCGGGATCCCGGGCTGGGCCCCGGGGGACAGGCCAAGGTGGGAGTCAGCCCTGAAGCAGCGGGGCTGCGGGGCCTCGGGATGGGGAGAGGGCAGGGCGTGCCCAGGCAGGGTCCTGGCAGGGGCCCCACACTCCCACCTGCTGAACTGGAAGCGCTGGTGCACGAGGAAGCTCAGCGTGAACTCCAGGCCCGAGAACAGGAAAAGATAAAGGAAGTAGACCAGGCCCAGCAGGCGCAGGCTGCCCAGCCCTGCGGAGCAGCGGAAAGGCACGTCAGCGGAAAGGGGGCCCCGAGCAGCTGGCGGGGGGACGCTGGGCAGCCCGAGGGAGCCACAGCCCCACCCTCACGAGGGGGGCCTGCTCCTTACTGACTCCGGTGGGCGGGTCCGGGCCACGTGCCACAGCTGAGAAGCAGAGCAGGGCCAGAGGGCTGAGCAGGTCAACAGCAGCTCGGAAGCCCAGCGTGATGGACGGTGCCTGGAGGGGACAGGATTGAGGAGCCTGTGACGAGGCTGGTGGCGTCCCCAGGCCTCGCAGCCTGGGGGGAGGGGGCTTGACCCGAACCTGCTTGGCCCCTGCCCCCTGCAAGGCCCTGGCAGGCCCGGCCCCCAGTCTACCTGCCAGGCTTTGGAGGTGTAGGGGGTCTGGGGAACGCAGGGGCCCCAGGAGGCACTGTGGTCCCAAGAGCATCTGGACACCAGAAGCGGGCAGCTCGGCCTCCCCAGCACCTGGGCCCGCGACGGGCCTCCCCGCAGGCCCCGGAAGCGAGCCCCTGTGCCTGTCTGGCTCCCACCTTACCCGCTTCTCCGGGGGCAGCGTCTCTGGCAAGAAGCAGCAGATGAACAGCAGATCGGAGACCGCGAAGAGCAGGGCCAACCAGGGCGCCGTCTCCACGGGCAGGGAGGCGCCGAGCATGGGGCCCAGCGTGAAGGCCAAAGAGAAGGCCACCCCGATGACTGCCTGGGGAGAAGACTGCCTGAGCCAAGCAGGGAGACCCAGGCCCCGGAGCCCCTCCACCCGCTAAGCCCCCCAGAGTGCACTCACCATGCCCCTGCTGCGGGCAGGAGACGAGCCCAGGTCGGCGACAATGGCGGTGGAGAGGCTGACGTTCCCCTTGCTGATGCCCCCAATCATCCTGGAGGCCAGGAAGGCCGCAAAGCTCTTGGAAGTGGCCCACACGGCATACGAGGTGGCCAGGCCTGCCTGCCTCAGGGCGGGGACCAAGGGCAGGCATGGTCACTGGAGGCCAGGAGGAGCCCACAGCGGGGCCAGCGAGCCCAAGCAGTGCCCTGGGACCCTGCCCTGTTCTGCAGCATCCAAGGGCCACTTGTGTTCCCAACGTCCCCGTGGCAGGAGCAGCTCTGGCACAGCCTCACTTAGCCACAGAAGCCACTGCCCCCCCAAACACCACCCCCAGGGGGCAACGAGGGCCAACGAGGGGCCCTGCTGGTGGGCGGGAAGAAGCTCCTGTCTGTGGGCACCCGTACCAGGGACAGCAGCATCACCGGGCGCCTCCCCAGACAGTCAGAGATGGCCCCCGTGAGGGGCGCTGACAGGAACTGCAGGAAGCAGAAGATGGAGCCAATCAGACCTGGAAGACACAGAGATCACAGTCACCACACTGCCCAGTCCCCAAGAGTCGGACCATGCTGGGCCCTGCACCCCCAGGCCGTGGACCTTGAGCTGAGACGGCCCCAAAACCGCCCACCTGGAGAAAGAACAGACAGTACCCAGGAGCGAGAATATGAGAACCAAGACCTGGGACTGAGAAGGGAGGGACCAGGAAGGCAGGACCCGAATGGGCCCCCAGCCCCGGCTCAAGAACCATACCTCCGAACAGGACGCTGTTGTACCTCTTCTCGGCTGGCATCCCAATGGCTGAAGCAAACCAGTCCACCCCGCGCTGCCACGAGCCATAAAGAGGATCCTAGGGCACAAGGAAGTGTGACGGGCTGGGGAGTCCCTGAGGGGCTTGGAGCAATGGACAGCCATCGGGGGTGAAGTGGCATCGGGACCGGGGGTGCTCACCTGCGCACGGCCGTGGCTCTCCAGCAGCGCAGGCAGCAGGGGCAGCAGCAAGGTGAAGGCCAGGAGGTCCAGCAGGAGGCCGAGGAACACCACAGCGACCACCCGGGTTTCGGGTGCCGGCTGCTGGTGGATGGGCGGGCGCGGGGTGCAACTCCCGCCGGCTCCCCAGCCCATGATGGGGGCCGCTCCGATCCGGCCTGGCTGAGCGTGTGGCGGCTCTGCAAGACGGCACGTCGCACGAGGGCACGTTTGGGTACCCCAGCCCCACACCCACCTACCTGGGGGGGAAACAGACCCCAGCTCCCGCCGTGCCCCAAACCCGCGAAGAGCTAGCGAGCGCCTAAAGGGTCTGCCTGCCCCGTGACCCAACACAGGAGTCCCTCTGTGCACCCTTCCCCCGACCCTGGGCAGCAGGAAACGCAGGCTGCGGGCGTTACGCAAAGAAGCCGCAGCCCCGGAGGCCAACCGTCCCAGGGGCCGGGGTGGGGCATCGCGGCTCCGGTACCTCCCCGCCCCCGCCGCCACCCCACGGTCCCGGGCGGAGCGGCTGGGGAAACTGAGGCCCGGGCGAGCGGCGGGGGCGGCCCCGCGAGCCGGAGAACAAGACACCCGCCCATCCCTGGTCACGCGCCCCGTCCCGTCCTGCACCTGCGGGTTCCGCGCTCCGCACAAACGGACGGACGGAAGGAAGCGGAATGGACCGGCGGGCGGACAGCGCACGCCGACCACGCCACGCCCGCCCGGAAGTGGGCGTGTCTCCCAGTCGGAAGGGGGCGGCCCTGCGCGCCCTCTTCCGGCCGCTGGGCGGGGCCTCGGCCGGTCCTCCAAGGCCGCGCGACTTGGCCCTATAACGGGTCCGGCAGCGGCTTACCGGTGGGAAGGGATCCAACCGGAGGCGCCTGACAGGCCACAGTTCCATTTGCCCCCGGACACTGCGCCCGAGTGACGACCCGCCCGCTGAGGACCTCGGGGTTTTGGGCGCTCCGTCTGGAGGGCCGTTGGGCGGGGTCCACCCTGACCGGACCCTCCTCACATCGTCCACTCCCGTCCAAAATACGCCCGCAGATGCGCGGGGGCGCGGGTTCGCCCACCCTGGGGCCTCGGCCGGGCCGGCGAGGAGGAGGGGGCGTGAGGTCAGGACTTTCCGGTGCCCCGCCTGCCCCGGGGTCAGCGGGGAGGAGCAGGTGCCCCCAGGGCGCGCTCGGTCCTGGGGCCGCGCCGGGGGAGACCCCACGGCAGCTGGAGGTTCTGGACTTCTGGACCTGCCAGCACCTCCTGCTTCCCTTCCGTCCCTTGAAATTCAGGCGTCTGTGGCCGAACTATCCCGAAGGACAGTCCACCCCGTCAGCTCAGCACTCATGCACCTCTCCGAAAACGACACTAAATTTCAAACATCCAAGCAGTCACACTTTGCCTAACATATAATTGTTCCACCTACGACCAAAGAGAACACGTGTTAGCTCTCCCTGAGGACACGCGTTCCTTTATGGAGGCTCAGGGGATGCTCGCCTCTTCCACCTGAGCCGTGCTACCCCCCCTTAGAAGCCTGCACGTGACACAGCGGAGGTAAGAGCTGGTGGGCGCGCGGCAGAGGGGAGGAAGAGCTGGGCAATATGTCGGCAGATGTACTCACATGGAAACACTCTGGCTTCATAACCACCTTCTTCCACGACCCCTTCTACACACGCCCCTTGGCAAGGAGTAGGAGGCAGGGTTGGGACGGGCCATCCACATGGATACTGACATTTCCAAGGACTGTCCCTGCAGTGGAGTGGAGAGGCCAGGGTGGGCAGAGGTGGGTGTGCTCGGGCGACCCAGGACCCAAAGCTGGGGCTTTATCAGCTTGTTGCTGGCACGTTCCACCGCCACCCGGGATCAGCGGCTCGGCGAATTTAAGTAGCAACAGCTGCAGGAGGGTTTACGTGAGGGTGGAGTCTTGAGTCTGCACGATGTTAACAGCAAGCCAGGCCTACACAGCGAGGTGAAGCCAGCCCCGTTTGTGGCCCCGACACCTGCTAGGGCCTTCGAGATCTGTGGAGCCACGCACCTGGCAAACACCTATCTCTGAACAATCCTAGAAAAAAGGTAAAGATGCAGAAATCTCGTCCAACGTGGTCTCATCTGTCCCTTCCGCCTGCCACCAGGGGGCGCTCTGGCCCTGTCCCTCTGCCCTTCTGAGCCCCAACACGGCCTAACAGCGCCCCAAATCAAACTCCCGATTCTCCCCACCAGCCTCCCTGTTGGGGGAGCCAGAATCAGTTACCCTCTTCCCACATGTCCAGTCTCGCTAATCCTTCAATCTCTCCGTGGTCACTTCTGTGGCTGTGACCTCAGGGATGGGCTTCATTTTCTAAAATTTATTTCTGGCTCTGTTGGCTCTTCGTTGCTGCGCGGGCTTTCTCTAGTTGCGGCGAGCGGAGGCTACTCCTTGTTGCAGTGCATGCGCTTCTCATTGCCGTGGCTTCTCTTGTTGCAGAGCACGGGCTCTAGGCGCGCAGGCTTCAGTAGTTGTGGCTCGTGGGCTCTAGAGTGCAGCCTCAGTAGTTATGGCGCACGGGCTTAGTTGCTCCATGGCATGTGGGATCCTCCCGCACCAGGGCTTGAGCCCGTGTCCCCTGCATTGGCAGGCGGATTCTTAACCACTGTGTCACCAGGGAAGTCCCAAGGATGGGTTTCTTGATGTGAGTGTTAGGGCCACCCGGCAGGGCTGCCAGCTGAGGGTGAGGCCTCTGCCACGTGCCGCATGGTCACCTGGCGTGTGAGGACCAGTGCCTCACTCTCAGAGACTGGGGGCAGGGCACAGGGGCTGGGGGACTTGCCCACCTCTGCACCCCCGCAGGGAGGCAGCATTCTGTGCAAGGCCGTAGCCCCCAGCGCCGCGAGGGCGGGCAGGTGGCTCCTGTGTCTTTATGAAGCCTCCTGGGTCAATGCAGATGCAGCCCAACCCCATTTTGCAGTCGTCAAAATGCTCCGACTCAGCTCCTGACACGTGAGGAAAGCGGCCTGGCACTCCAAAGCATTAATCAAGACTGGGTATGGATTGGGGCAAAGCCGATCATGGCTGCTGGGGTGCCGGGATTACGGGTGATTTCTAAACTATGTGCAAACTTGTTTCACTGATGACTGAAAATTCATGTAACATTAAGTAACACTGAATTCTACACCTCAAGGCAAATACGCTTGGTTGACCAAAAACATTAGCCTGAATCCCATCAGTCCCAAGCCTCGTGATTAACTGAGGACTGTCTGGAAGTGAGGAAGAGAGGTGATTCTCAGTTTATCCGCATGTAGCTCCCACAGAAGCTTGGCCGTGTTCCCAAAGTGCAGTATGTCAGGAGAGGCGTTTTAACATGAAGCGAAGTACAGGAAAATAACTTGACGTTACAGCACCCCTTACGGCATTCATTACATAGCATCTCCTTGTCTGATTCATAAAACATAATTTATTTTTTGAACTTCTTCCTCTTCAGAGCCTTCCATTCACCTTCCTGTGTGGCCAGGCTGTTAAAAAGCTGCTTCACTTTTCGTTTTCTTTCCGCGTCCCTTTAAAAAAAAAAAAAAAAAAAAAGCCCATTTTTGGATACATTTTGGAGGACATCTTGCCCTTTTTCCTATCTGACCCAATAGCAGTTCACATCCGCGTGGCCCGCCCTCACCCCGGCCCAGCACCCACACCAGCCCCCGCCAGACCCCGTCGCCCCTCACCGTTCCATGATCTCCGAGAGCTGCATCCGGGCCAGGAACTGGTTGTCCTTGCGGATCTCCCGGACGGCGCCTTTAAACTCTCGCCTGTGCTTGTGGATCAGTCTCTTCCTCTCCTGCTCCTCCTTTGTGCAGCCCTGCTTCTTCCCAAACTCGAGGCTGAAGGTGCAAAGCCGGCCTTGAGGGCGCAGGGTCTGCGCACCCAGAGCCTGCCAGGCCCCGGTCAGGGCCGCCCCCAGCCACAGCCCCGGACTCCCCAGGCCCCTCTGGGGCTGGGGTGCTGGGGGGCCTCCGTACTCACACTTTGACCAGCCGGGGGGTGAACAGCTTCAGCGGCACCGGCTTGCTCTTCTCACAGACCAGCGGCCGATAGTGCTTCGGCTGCTTTTCCATTTCCGTCAAAATGCTCCGACTCAGCTCCTGACACGTGAGGAAAGCTGACACCGCCGGGCCTGCCCACCGTGGCCTCCGGAGCTCCTCCCTCCGGGCCGCCCCTTCCCCTGGGCCCGGCGGCTGCAGGTGCAGAGCCACTGTGCCCAGACGGCCCAGCTCTCACGAAGCTTCCACCTTCCTGCAGCGTCCTCGTGGCATCTGGCCTGGTGGGACTTCAGACCCCCAGACCCATCGAGCAACAGAACGGTCTCTCCCAGAGGAATGTGGGGAGCACACGATGGGGACCAGCCCATTCGTACAGAGGGGAGCCCCCAGGCCAAAAGGCAGGTGCCCCTCATGGCTTCCTGTCGCCTGGTGCAGGGCAGTGGGACCATCCTCAGAACCCGAGTGACCTGGGAGGGGCGCGGGGCCTGGAGCCGCTGCCCAGGCTGAGGGGGGCGGCTGGCCTTGATTCCTAGCGCCAGAACCCCGGTGACAGAAACGCCCGCCAGCCTGCCCCAACTCCGGGACACGGCCGCGCCATGGGAGGCCTCACCTGGAGCTCGGGCGGGCAGCTGCGGGCTGCCAGGTGCTCCATCAGGAGGGCTCGCAGGGGCTGCACGATGTCGTGGAAGGAGGGCAGGGTGCCATAGACGGTCACACAGCGCTGCACCAGAGCCAGACACACGGCCAGGCAGGACAGCCTGCATGGGTGACACCCGGCCTCAGGCAAACAGGAAGGAAGGGCCCCTCCCCGTCACCAACAAAGCCCATCATCTTGGCAAAGATGAAAACCTTCCACTCGTGGGCCTGGGCCGCAGGACCCTGAGGTCAAACATCTGCCCTGGGCAACGGCTGCAGCCCGATGGCTGATGGGATCAGGAGTTAAAGAAAACATCCTGCTTCCCTGAATAGGAAAGAACGTTGCGGGAAATGCAGCAACAACTTGGAAAGAGTACTCGGTGTTTTTTGTTTTTTAAACAGAAGAAAAAGTTTAGTAACACATATACATTTCTTGGGAGAGACCCAAGAAAACTGACTCACTCACTACAATGGCTGGAGCCCTCATCTTAAATAAACCCCGTTGTAGTTTTTAAATTACTAAAACTATTTCCAGTATCAAGCAGATACACTTTGAAAATCACACACATTCTGGGAAAGTTAGGTTTTCATGGAAAAAAACGGCCATCAGGATGTGAACAGACATTTCTCCAAAGATTATGAACGTGCAAAAGCACGTGGAAAGATGCTCATTACTAATCATTAGGAAAATCAAGGCAGAATCGTAATGAGACACCGCCTCATACCCATGAGGATGGCTACCATCAAAAATCCAGAAATTACTAAGTGTTGACAAGGATGTGAAGAAATTGGAACCCTCATACGCTGTTGGTGGGAATGTAAAATGGTACAGCTGTGGTGGAAAACAGCATGGAGGTTCCTCAAAAAGTTAGAAATAAAACTATCATCTGACCCAGCAATTCCATCTCTGGGTATAAACCCAAAAGAACTGAAAGCAGAAACTGGAATAGATACTTGTACCCCCATGTCCACAGCAGCCTTATTCAGAATAACCAAAAAGTGGGAGCAACCCAAGTGTCCACTGATGGATGAATGAATAAACAAAATGTGGTCCATCCACACAACGGAGTATGATTCAGCCTTAAAAAGGAAGGAAATTCTGATACCTGCTAAACATGGATGAACATTGAGGACATTACACTCAGTGAAATAAAATAAGTCACAAAAGGACAAATCCTGCGATTCCACCTATATGAGATGCAGCAGAGGAGTCAAATCCACAGACAGAAAGGAGGATGGTGGGGCTTGGGGTGTGGCGTGGGATTAGTCTTTAATGGGGACAGAGTTTCAGTTTGGGAAGATGAGTAAGTTCTGGAGATGGAGGGTGGTGACGGTTCCTTAACAGTGTAAATGTACTTAAGATGCCACCGAACCATACATTTAAAAATGGTTAAGATGGTAAATGTTATCTGCATTTTAACACAACAAATAAATGTCAACAAAAAAATTCAAATAACCATAATTTTTTTAAAAATCAGAGGACTTAGGAGAAAAAGTCCTAGTCCCCTCCTCATTCTACTTCTACAGACTGAAGGATGTGACCCCACAAAATCCCCCTGTTGAAACCGAACCCCTATCGTGGTGGTATTTGGAGGTGATTATGTCTACCAGTCCAGGAACACAGACGTGTTTCCATTCATTCATGTCTTTGTTAAGTACTTTCAACAAATGTTTTGTAGTTTCCATCGTACTAGTCTTCCACCTCCCTGCATAAGCTAATTCTTAAGTAATTTTATTCCTTTTGATGCTATTGTAGATGGGATCGTTTTTGCAATTTCCTTTCAGACTGTTCATTGTTTGTGTGTAGAAATACAACTGACTTTTGTACGTTGACTCTGTATCCAGCTACTTTGCTGAATTCACTTATCAGATCTGATAGCTCTTCTGTGGAACCTTTAGGATTTTCCACATATAAAATCATTTCATCTGCGAACAGAGATAACCCGGGTGCATCTTCAAGGCTGGGTGCTGGGTCACGTCTGGCTTGCAGCCTGGCCCCTCGGAGGTCTAAGCTGGCACCACGGCCCGGAGCCCCAGGCCCGCACGTACCTGGTGTGGTTGGCCTCTGTCTCAGTCTGGGCTTTCAGTCTTCCTGCCCACTGGAGGGGGAGGCTTCTCCTGTGCCACGTGGTCATGGCCTCCTCGTCAGAAACCACGAGCAACTCCGAGTTCTTCCCAAGTGCTCTGAAAGGGTGCACCAGAGTGTAACCTGGATTCCAAGTGGGACAGGGACAGAGTCGGCCTCTGAGGCTACCGGGCTCGCAGGGCAGGCTCTGCAGGGTGAAGCCTTTGGAAGTTCATTCTAACAAACATGTGCTGTGCTTACCACCAGAGACGAGCGACAGCTTTGACAGGGGTGTGTGGGCCAAGTCCAAGCTCAGACTAGGCCCCTGCCCTCGTGGGCAGACTAGACTGAGTATCAGTAAGAAACGACGGACAAAGGAAAAGCAGAGGAGGGTGAGGTGGGTTTGTCAGGAGAGCTGGGGCGGTGGGGCAGGGTGCAGAGCTCACCAGGCCAGAGAAGGCCTGCTCCAGAGACCCGGGGAGCGAGCAGGACTTAAGCCCACCGTTACTCAGAGGAGCAGTCGAAGCAGACGGAAGGGACTGCCGGGGAGGGTGCCAGGCCGGGTGCGGTCCAGGCACGGCAGAGTGGGCGGTGGCTGGGCAGAGGGTGGGGGGCATACGGGTGACAGCCAGTCTGCTGACCAGTCCCGACTCCAGCGTCCAGTGCCCTCCACCGGGGCCCCTCCTCCAGCACTGCAGCCACCCTGACGTCTCCCTGGGGTGTGGCTGTCCCCCCCGTGCCCATCCCCACGGCTGGCAGAGAGGAGCCCACAGCGTGGGGCTCAGAGAAATCAGGCAAGTGTCCATGTGAGGTTACGAGGAGAAAGTGGAAGGGCAGGGAAGGGAAAAGGAGGCCGGGAAAGCAGCCCCTCTAGACACGGAGGAGCGAGGGGACAAAGGTGGGCAGCTCCTGGAGGGCGAGGGAGCCGTGAGTGGGCAGAAGCGTGGGGAAGAGTGTCAGCATCCTGTGTGGGGGAGGGGAGGGGAGGGTGTGATAGTTCAGAAGAGCAACAACTGCTGAAACCCTGTCAGAATACTGCTGTCCACGATCTCCTTCCAACATTCAGAACATTGTAGGAACTACAGGAGCGGTGCTGCTGACTAGAGATAGACCGTGAGCTACGCCAGTTAAAGTGTTCTTGTTGCCACATAAAATGAGTAAAAACAAAAAGGTAAATCTTTTTTTTTTTTTGGCGGTACGCGGGCCTCTCACTGTTGCGGCCTCCCCTGTTGCGGAGCCCAGGCTCCGGACGTGCAGGCTCAGCGGCCATGGCTCACGGGCCCAGCCGCTCCGCGGCATGTGGGATCTTCCCAGACCGGGGCACGAACCCGTGTCCCCTGCATCGGCAGGCGGACTCTCAACCACTGCGCCACCAGGGAAGCCCCCAAAAAGGTAAATCTTAATGGATGTATTTTATTTACCCTCCCCCCCAAATACTGTTTCAACACACAGTCAATACAGTAAACCTCAGTATTTTATATATTTCTGGTAGGTAGTCTTGCCACCTGGGGGGTACTTTACACTAAGCTCAGACTCCCCACACGTGGAAATGGGCTACTGTGCTGGACAGATAAAGTGGGATCCTGATTGTTTTCAAAATGTGGGTTTACACACATCCACACAGAGGGAAAAAAGGATGCTACTCTGGAGGATGAGACTTGAGACTCTTGTCTTCTTTCTAACTTCCCCACATCCTAAGCTTTCTACAATGAATACCGATTCCTATTAAAAGTCTAAAGTACAGTATATTTGCAAACGCTGCCTCCCATCAACTCACCTTGGCTCTGCTTGTTGGGAGTTGCGATGTAAAGAATCCCAACAAGAAAATTGATGAGCTCAGGTATGAACCTCTGGGACAGAGACACATAGTCCAGGAGCACGCAGCACACGAAGAGCCCCTTCACCACGTCTTGGAGGGACTGGATGGGACACTGGCAAAGGAACACAGGGCACAGTGTCCACTTGGGAACAACATTCACAACACTGCGCCAAGCAGACAGCCTGGCTTCCGCGGGAAGCCGCAGGCCCCGACCTTCCTCTGCACGGAGGGGAGCACCGCCCCCACGGCAGGATCGAGGCGCGTGGCATGCAATCAGGCACAGAGCCCTGTGACCGTAAGGTCCCACCCTTTCGGAGCGGAACGCTGATAACTGCCACAGCAAGTGGGTACCGATCACACGCCCCCTCAAGGAAAACGGAGCTATTTGGACTTTTAAAGCCAAGAGGGGAACAGAACCCCAGATCAGACACGATGCCCTCATGCGCTTTCTGGGGTCACACCCTCTGCCACCTCGCCCGGGAGCTCTGGGAAGGAGCTGCTACGCAGGCCTCGCTGACGAGCCTTTCCTACTCCTGCCCCAAGGAGCGCCAGTCTCCGCGGCCCCGCTCAGCCCCTGGGAGGGCTGGCTCCGATGGGGAGGCCCTGACGTACCTTGGTTAGCAGCTGGCTCAGACACAGCAGCGCAGGCGTGACCACCGGGTGCCGGAAGTCAGAGGTTGGAAACAACATCCCAGCAATTTTCAAGTAAACGAGCTGGAAAGAAAGCGCCACCACACGGGCTAAAGAAGGGAGACAGCCTGACGCGCACCTCTGGGCTGTTCTGCGGAGACCAAGACCACCACCCGCCGGGGGCGGGGACTGCAGGCTGCCCGCGAGCACCAGGCCCCAGACGCTGGGAGCCAAGTGGCCGAACATCACCCTGTCAGCTCACCACCAGCCACTCAGAGGAAAGCCCACCAGCTGGTCACACACCCTGGGACCCTCACCCTCGATGTTGCCTTTAAAACCCCTCCCGAGGCCCTCAGGGAGTCCGTGTCTCTCGGGCACGAGCTGCCTGCAGTGAACGCTGCACGTTTCTTCCCCACAACCTGGCACCAGTCGGCTGGCTTTGCTGTGCGCCGGGCAAGGGTGGGCCCCAATTTGGTTCAGTACCAACATCAACTCATGAATCCTCACGCCAGCCTACGGGACAGGTACCACTGAGCCATCACTACCGCCTACAGCCGGGAGAGGCCAGGCCCGCGCAGCCCAGGATGGAAGCCCGGGCAGCCCGCCAACCCCCCTGGCCTCCCCACTACTCCTCGCCAGGGACAGGCTCCGGGGAGGCAAGGCTGGATACCCTCGGCCACAGCTCGGGCACCCACCTACCCCAGGTCACACAGAGAAAGGGGCCGAGGCCACAGACACTGGCTCAGATGCCTTCCCAAGGAGTCTACTGACCCACTGACATAAAGCCGAACTTTTTTTTTTTTTTTTTTTTTTTTGCGGTACGCGGCCCTCTCACTGTTGTGGCCCCTCCCGCTGTGGAGCACAGGCTCCAGACGCGCAGGCTCAGCGGCCATGGCTCACGGGCCCAGCCGCTCCACGGCATGTGGGATCTTCCCGGACCAGGGCACGAACCCGTGTCCCCTGCATCGGCAGGCGGACTCTCAACCACTGCGCCACCAGGGAAGCCCTAAAGCCGAACTTTTAAGTTCCTGCCCGTCGCCGTTAGCTCATTTCAACACGAAGACCAGAAAATGGAACGGACTGAGCAGTACTTCTTCAGTGACCAGAGCTGACGACACGGCCCACGGCTGTCGTGAAACGGTCAGAAACCTCAGAGAGGTCAGAGGTCGCTGTGCACAAGCAGGTGGAGCAACCAGCCCACAGGTTCAGGTCCTCAGGAAAACACACCCCGGGTCTGCCATCAAGACTAAACACGGCACCGTTCACGGAGAAGTCAAACCAGGAACTTTGCTCCTGAGCCCACATTAGCTAGTTGTTAACAGGTCAGCAGTCCTTCCAGGTCTGGCCCAGCGTGCCCTCCAGATGGCTGCGGAGGCTCTGGGGCAGACCACCCTCTTGAAGCCCCCAGCCCCTCCGTGCCATGGCAGCACACTGGACAGATGGCGGCCGCGGGTCAACGGCCAGATGAGACACGCCCCTGGCTTACCACGTCCAGGCCCGGGAAGGCCGCCCGGCCTGTGGTCTCAACCATTCCTTCCATGTCGTGCATGGCATCTCGGAGGACAAATTTCACGGCGCTGCTTGCGGCTTCAGGAAACATCTGGCAAAGGTTATACAACTGCCTGTTCATCAGAGACATGTCAGGGGAGAATGTCCGTAGGTAACAAAAACATAGAAACCCCCTCAAACCACCCACGTTTATCATCTTCCTGTGAAGTCACCTGCCGGCTGAGCTGGAGCTGGAAGCCCCTGGATGAATGCACTTTTCCTTACTGACACCTGGCTGGCCGTCTCGGTGATCCAGGTAGTTTTTCTAATAGTGTTTTATAATAACCTATAATCATTTTTGCTATTTGCTAAGAACCTGGTCGTAACTTCTCAGTACTGGTGGCAGAAGTAGCTCTGTTTATACAAGTAACAGCACGGGAGGCATATTCTAAGGGCCAGACGTGGCTGACAGTCCTGAACCCAGTGGTACCTCACAAGCACTCCTGGGGGCAGAGGCTGGCACGGGGTGGAGGCGTGTGCAGGTGGCCAGCCCGAGGGTACCACCAGGCACCTGCTCTCACGGACCCTCCCAACTGAGCACCCTGCCCGCTGCGCCCTGCTCCAGCCACCACGGGGCCAGGAGCCACCATGCTGCTCTGCTCTCACGGGGCCTGGTGCAGAGCCCGGCCCGGGGACCCCGCGCAGGACAGCAGCAGGTGGGCGAATGAAACAGAAAATTTGCCGTCAAATATTAATAAACTGACGGGGCCCTACTGTCTTAAAGTCGATTCGTTTGCAGTTAAAAGCAGATCCCATCTCTAGGGCAACGGGAGCAGCGCGTCAACACGACTTAGGAGCAGGATGGCGTACGGAAGTCACCGCAGCTGTGCGAGCTGTGGGCCCGCTGGCAAGGCTGCCTTAATAACTCCGAAGTTACTCTACAACTTTACTAAAGGGCACAAAATCTGTTCAACTCAGCCCCACGTTCCAGATAAGGCACCCCGTTTTCACTTACACAACCAACTTGTTGATTCCGCTGAGGTCTGGAGGATCACTTGCAGCCAAATCTCCGACGTATTCCAAAAGGAAGCCAAACAGTTTCTGCAGGAACAGGGTTGGGGCCAGAGCTCAGGGCTGAGCCCAGAACGGAGCTGCGGCACAGCACGCCCTGCCCCCTGTGCCCCCGCACCGGCTGGGGCGAGGGCCTCAGGGCCAGCGAAGGGGGCATGTGACCCAAGGCAGGCACACGGGCGAAGAGCACAGGGTCTGGGTGCTGCCTTGGCTGGCGGGCAACGCCTCAGTCCTAGACCAGGAGCGCGCCGGCCGGGCGCCAGAGGACGAGGCACGTTCCTAGCTATCTACTTCCCCAAAGCCTGGCTTTGCTGCGTGACGGTGTGCGCGGTGGACTCAGTGTAAACTGAGGTCAACAGCTCGGCCTCCTCCTGGGCCTGCCGTGGCCCTGGAGCTGACGCACACCCAGGCCTGGCTCTCTGCCCCCTGACCCACACCCCACCGTGAAATCTCGCGGCCGTAAGCACGGGGTGCACTTCAGGACCACCAGCTTCACGGTTACGACGCCCACACAGACCCAGGGCTCTTCCCTGACACTCCCAACACTGCAGACAAACGACTCAGCGTACTTCTAGTTTTGCTTTGTTTCCCACTGCGAGACTTGGATGGTTGCATTTCTGAATTCTCTCCACAACCAAAAGCTGCTCTTCCGTCGATCTTCCCGATAATAAAGACTTCAGTTCCTCGTAGGATTTGGGAGCTATCAAAATAAACACAAAACACACTCCACGCTTAACTTGTCAAATGAGAATTACGTTTCTGGTAACAGAGATAAAAACTGAACACAAATTAAATAATACAACTTCTTTTACTTCATCCAAAGAAATACTTCCGCCTGTTTTATAGAACCACTCATTTTGTGTAATTACCACACTGCTTCTAACGTGTGCCCGCGTGCCCGCCAAGGGTGAGGCTCGAGGAAACTGGGCTGCCTGCAACAAGCCTCGACGAAGAAATGACCCCAAGCTCCCCTCCAGGAGGAATCCCGCCAATGCCCGACACGGGGAGGGAGGAGGGGACAGTGCGTGGGCGGGGTGGCCGCCAGGACCGTTCAGAACAGGCTGGAAGCTGGAAGGAGCCCCGCGAGCAGTGCAGCGTCACGCCTGAGATGCCCCCGGCAGCCAGCTCCACCCGCCGGTTCAACCGCTCTGGAAACGCCCTTAAGTCGCAGGACAGCTTAGGCCTGCGGACTGGAACCGGATGGGGTGTCTGCACGTGGGACAGAGCAGCCCACCGTGTGCTACATGCCATGTCACGAGGCCTGAGCCCGACTCCGCGGCCACCCTTGCCCACAAAGGGCTGACTTGTCAAGCGGCAGGGACCTCCGCCGGCGGCCTGCAGAACTGCTGCAGCCACATAGCAGAGGCTGACGTGCTGCCCAGAGCACTCGGGTCAGATCCCAGGGGCGTCGCGGAGAAGGATGACCGTGCCTGTCTGCCAGCCAGGACAGCACAGACGGGCTGTGCCCGTGTGTCCAGGCCCGTACCCTGTCCCACTCCATGACGCATCCCGTGAGGCAGACGCCACCAGGTCACTGCGGTCACTCCCCAGTTGTCTGTCTACCTGCGAACATATAGGGCAGCTCGGCCCTGGCAGCCTCCCGGTCGTCGGCTGCCGATCGCTCCCCGGGATTCGGACGCTGCTCCTCCTGGGTCCTCTCGCTCCCGTCCTTGCTCTGCACGTCAGACTCCAGGCCTGAGGGGCCGTCCGGGCCATCGCTCTCCTCTGGGTCCCCCTCGCTCGAGCCTTTGCCCTCTTCCCCTTCGCTCTCACTGCTACTGGCTTCCCCGCTTGGCTCTTCCTCGACGTTCATCCTTCCATCCTGGGAACAGAGTGTGGGAACCAGCGGCATCACTCCTCAGGGGACAGCAGCTGGCACAGCCTGTGACCGTGTCTGAGGGCCGTGCACGTGCAGACGCTTTATGCTACTTGTCTGCCAGGAACACGCGGCCCGGTGCTGCACCGTACACGGGCGTGGGGCCTCTCTCCCACCTCCTTCGGGGCTGCTACGTCACGGGGCTAAAGGCCTGGGAACCGCAGTCCCCACACCCTGCCGCCAGGACTCTGGGCAGGGCTTGTCTCTGCTGGGGAGCGGCGGGGGTCCAGGATGCGGAAGGCGCCCCAGCGGACAGGCTCCGGCTGCTATGAGTGTCTGGCAGCCCCAGGAAGCTGGGGCTTCCTGGCATGTGGGCTGCACACGGAGGTGGTGGGACCTCAACATCGGAGGGTGACCCCTGACGACTCCCCCAGATAACCCAGTGTTTTGCGAGCACCCGGTTTCCCGTCTTGGAACCCTTTCTGCTCGAGACCCCTGGCCTTCTCCTATCTTCCTGCCCCGAGTGGGGCTGATGCTCTGAAAGGGGAGAGGAGTATAGAGCTAATGGGGCTCGCGGATGAAAAACCTCACCAACTTTAGAAAGAGCCCCAGAGAAACTGCTTCTAAAAAGACTCACAATTTCCACCTGTGGTAAACCTATCAAGTGAAAAACCAGGAAATGTGTTGCTTTAAATTAAAAAAAAAAAAAAGGAAACGAAGGCAAACATCTTACTTTGTAAGAAAGCAAACGCCTGTCATCTTTGTCTAGTACGAAGCCATCACTTAAGTCATCCGCCGACATGTGTTTCGGTCTCTTAATACGTTCGTCCTCCTCCTTTCCAAGCATCCTCCGGAGTCTTTCAGCCTGAGCAGGAAAGACAGAAAAGCTGTCTGCCGTGCTGTGAGCACGTGGCAGGGACGCACGCTCCAGGCTCCCTCGGCCATCACAGCTGCTTCAGGCCTGCCTTCTGCTTTCTTCAACCAGACACGCAAACCCTTGGCAAGCAGCGTGTGGAAGACTTATTTTAACAAAAATAAAAATACTGCGGCAGAAACATGTTCCCGTCACAAGGAAGGAAAAGCTGTCACCCTGGGGGCTTTCTGGCCAAATGATGGTGGCCAACCATCGGCTTCACTCACCACCAGGCCCCAGAAGAGGAACAGGACACCTTACACTGAGGTCTGCATCCATTTAACAAGCAGCTCAGCTACTCTGTCCCTCTGAGCCATGCAATGGCCACAGGAGACGGCCCACGAGGGGGTACTGAAAAGGCCAGATGCACGACAGTATGCCTCCACTTCATTTTTGTTTTGTGACGTAAGGAAATTTAAAAAACCTTTAAGAGAAAAGAAGTGAAAAGGTAGTGCACTATATCGCTAGCAGCTGTTCTGAGGTAAAGGGATTAGAAAGAAAGTCATTTTTAATTTGTTATATTGGGTATTATCTGCATTTATTTTTCCTTTTATAGTTAAAAAAAATAAAACAAACTTGTTTAGAGACTAAAAAGATTTCACTGGTAAAACACAGCACACCTCCAGCCCATTGAACACAACAAGGTGGAAAGGGCCTTTCCGGTAGTAGCAGCTTCCCAGAGCAGCCCTGCCCCTGCTCCTGCCTCGCCCCGCCCCCTAGACACCTCCAGGCACTTGAGCCGCTCCCGCTCCTCCTGGGCCAGCTCCTCCTCCGTCTTCATCCTGTTAGAGGGCGGCGCTTTCATTTCAAAGCCGAGCTCACGAACCATCATGTCGTATGCGTCAGGCTAGGGCAGAAAGAAGAAATTGTTTTTTTAAAGAAAAGACCTGCATAATGAGCTTCCTGCACATCCCAATTGTGGCTGGACATCTTTATGGAAGAAGCTAAACCACGGCCTAAGTCTTTTCTTCTTGTGTGACAGAGGCCTGTTCTAATCAGTCTCGAGGACGCCTTTAGGTCATATACAACTATTTGCTCCTCGAAAATTCTTAAAGTATGTCTGCTTTAAGAAAACTAAAACTTGGGCTTCCCTGCTGGCGCAGTGGTTGGGAGTCCGCCTGCTGATGCAGGGGACACAGGTTCGTGCCCTGGTCTGGGAAGATCCCACATGCTGTGGAGCGGCTGGGCCCGTGAGCCATGGCCGCTGAGCCTGTGCGCCCGGAGCCTGTGCTCCACAACGGGAGAAGCCACAACAGTGAGAGGCCCGCGTACCGCAAAAAAAAAAAAAGAAAACTAAACTTTGCTCATCTAGGCATTAAGCCTCCAAATGGGATTTTGGGGGAAGCAACAGTAAGGTCGACTCACAGATGTGCAGATGGCCACACGGCAAGGTAATCTGGTGAAATCCAAGTATTTTCTAGAAACCAGCAACTCAAACGAATGCACCTTCTCTGACAATTTAGACTAAAAGCAATGTGGTAGGAACCAAATATTGTCCAGGGGGAAAAATAAATAAATGTATATATCAATACACATACCAAGTCTTCTCATACCAAGAAACAACCATTTTCTTTACTTTCATTATTCTGGAGTAGATAGTGAAGTAACTTTTAGTCTATTTCCACCCTGATGTAACACACGTCAGATACCTCAATATAAAAGTTTAACAGAAAACTTAAGTCCTAAAAGGGAGAACAGATGTCTGGCTCCCCCTCTTCTGCAGAGAAAGGCTGGGTCAATGGTCGTGAGCCCAGGCTGCCTGTGAGGTGCTGACCCCACCTTGGGTTTCTCCTTTCCACCTCTGCTCTCGGATGTGGGTGTTTTACGGGCCAGGAGAGTCTGGATTTCTTTCCAGTCTTGGTCTAGCTTCTCTGTGAGTTCAAGGGCGTCTTCTCGTTGAGCCTGTCTCTCCCTCTGGGGAAAAAGAACAGAAGGCACCCCATTACTGCCGGCCTCCAGCAGACGTCCAGGCCCCACTGGACAACCGCTCAGCCCAACATGCCGACGGGGAAAGAGACCACGAGAAATCAGCATCTCAGGATCCCATCACGCAGAACGAACTTCCTGCTGTAAAACTGCTCTTCTAGATGCTCTGAGCAGTTTGCCTTTAGCAGAAGCAGTGATGTTTTGCGACTCTTGATACGTGCCACAACACTAAAACCAACCCTCCCCCCAAACCAAAACCAAAACCCCAAGAAACCATCAGAAGTACATGCTTGGGGCTTCCGTGGTAGTGCAGTGGTTAAGAATCCCCCTGCCAATGCAGGGGACACGGGTTCGAGCCTTGGTCCAGGAAGATCCCACATGCCACGGAGCAACTAAGCCCCCGCGCCAAAACTACTGAGCCTGCACTCTAGAGCCTGCGTGCCACAACTACTGAAGCCCGTGTGCCTAGAGCCCGTGCTCCGCAACAAGAGAAGCCACCGCGATGAGAAGCCCGCAAACTGCAACGAAGAGTAGGCCCCACTCGCCACAACTAGAGAAAAGCCCGCGCGCAGCAGAAAAGACCCGACACAGCCAAAAATAAATAAATAAATAAATAAAATTAAAAAAAAAAGAGGAAGTACATGCTTGATGAAACTTAAAATGCATTTTGTATTCCTATTCAAAGTGAATGCTTTTATTGAATTCATAGAAAATATTAGACACAGCCTAAACCGCACAGGGAGGAAAGACTTGAAAGTGTTCAGCAGCGAGGCTGCGGGCGGTGCTGCTCCGCAGCGAGAACGGCAGCGGACGCACCTTCTCCTGCCTTGATTTGGCGATGAGCTCCTCGATCAGCTCTTTGCGTGACTTCGGCTGTTGCCCCTCCTCGCCATGCTGTTGAGAGGTCTTCTTGTGAAGCGGCCCACCACCTCCTCCAAAATGGGCCGCCGTCAACTCAGCTGCAGACAGAGAGCAGAAAACCCCTCTGTGAAGCCAGGCCCGGCTGCGAAGTGGGTTTTGCAGTCGCTCTGCCAACGTTTCTCCAAGCACGGTCCTAAGAGCAGACTCCACGTTTAAGAGAAAACTCTCACCCACGGCAGGTGAGACTACAGGCACAGCGACACAAACCCCCAAGATGAGCCCCTCCGAGAAAACCCAGAGGCATAAAAAGACCAAACAGCTGTGATCCAAGTGACTGGAAACACCAAGAACCTGTTTTCCAATGTGTTAACGTCTCACAGAAGATGGGCAAACGCAAACTAGCTCGTGCCTGAGTCCTAAGCGGGCGTGCCCAGGACCAGAGCCACTTCACACCCTCCCTGTGTCTCACAGAAAGTCCCGGGGGCAGGGGGCGGAGCCAGCTACTAGAGTCACCGATTCCTAGGCTGCCTGAGCTACCAGGGAAGAAGAGAGAAAGAAAACATTGGGAATCGTCGATTTTGGAAGAGAAAGAAATTTTAAAAAAATCCAATTTCTTGGAAGAGAAAACAGAGGCTTAGATGCTAAGCAACTGACTTCAGATCTCATCCAGTAAGAGAAACAGCTCCTGCCTGTGGCCCTCTAACCCCGTCAGGCCCACAACCCGCCGTCTGCGCCTGCGCTCCGCCACCCCCATCATGCCTCCTTCTGGAAGCTGCTCTCGCTCTCCCTGCAGTAGACTCTGGCCCGATTTAAAGGCCAACGCTCACTCCTCTGGGCAGCAGCTCCCTCCTCCAGGCAAGGCTGTCTGCGGACTTGGGCGCCCACTGCCCTCCTGATGCCTCCCCTGGGCTAACAGGTACCCCAAACACCCCTGCGCATCCTGCTTCCTCTCTACCACCCTCGCCTACAAGAGAATTTCAGGAAGACCTCTTGGCCTGCCCTAGCCAACTCTGTCCTTCCCCACTCAAGTCCCTCCGGCTCCCGTTCCTGAGTAAAAGCCAAAATTGCTCCCGTGGCCCCGGGGGCCCAGCCCACCTGTCTGTACCATCGCCCCCTCCAGTTGCCAGGCTCCTGGCTGGTCCCAGACTGTGACACCACCAGAGGCCTGCACGACAGCCACCTCCTTCGTGACCCTAATCAGGACTGCCTGGCGTGTCCCAGACCGCTCCAACTTCATTTCCCCCACAGCACTTCTACTTCCGACCGGCCTGCGGGATTTAGTGATTATTTAGTTTACTGTCTGGGTCTCCCCAGAAAACTGAGCTGCAGGTAGGTTTTACTCACTGCTATTTCCCCAGAACCAAGCGCACTGCCTGGCACATGCTGAATAAATGAATCAGTGAATGAGTGACTCCTCTGCTTCCTGCAAAGTTCAGCATATTAGAAAACACTATCATTTAGCATTCTACTAATTCAAGATTGTTTACAATATTTTCTGAAAATAAAATTTACAAAACATTAACTAACGAGGTGGTAGTATATAAAAGATTCCAAAAAGGATTCTCGGAGAAAAGATAAAAAAAAAATCCATCAGTGTGTTTATACTGATGATAGGATTTAATTAGAAAACTAGGGTTGATTTTTAAGATGAAATTCTCCTAATCTAGGAGAACATATAAACTATGTAGTTGAACAAAACAGAATGTTTCCTAATGATTCATTTTAAAAGGTACGGCAAATATATTTATTTTCAAATATAAGAGGTTACCTGGAAATGTGCAAGTCCCCTGGATTCTCATGAGCTCATACTAAACATCAGAGGAGGATAGGAAACCTCAAATAAACAGTTGAGTCCCCAGGACCCAACACCTGGCAGAATGGGAATCCAACTTCTCCTCTAGTCAGCCAACCGTCACAGCCTATCATACCAACGAGGCCGAGGCCGACACCTTGTGATGAATGACCAGGCCGCCAAACGTTAAGGTGCCACGGCAGTCCCCTTCGGTGACAGTGAAGGTGAACGTGTTTAAAGCGAGGCGTGCATAAAAAGTCCTGAACAATGGAAAGTGCGCAGAGAAAGGCCCTCAAGGTGAACTATGTCCCCTCCTCAACCACGAAGCCTCAGCAGAGTTGAGGTCCGCCTCCCGGTGCTGTGGACAGAACCACGGGCTGCCCTAATTCCTAGGCCTTCTGCCCCCGCATCACCCAAATACCAAAAAGCAGTCATGGGCTTAACGGCTTGGCTTTCCACACACCAGAAAAACCGCTGAGTCAGTTTCAGTTTTGTGCAGCTTTGTTCTGAAGATGCTGACTAGAGGATATTCTAAATCATAAGGATGCTAACTTACGACATGACCGCAACTTTACAAAAGGGCCCAAGATGATCAGACCTGAACCGAGTCCTAACTCAGTTCAGTTGTATATCAGTGTTAACTAATGCCACGGTTTAACCTGCTTTGTTATTATCTATAAATAAGAAGCTCAGGACTTCCCTGGTGGCCCAGTGGTTAAGAATCCGCCTGCCAATGCAGGGGACACAGGTTCGAGCCCTGATCTGGGAAGATTCCACATGCCGAGGAGCAACTAAGCCCGTGAGCCACAACTACTGAGCCCACACGCCTAGAGCCCGTGCTCTGCAACAAGAGAAGCCACCGCAATGAGAAGCCTGCGCACCGCAACGAAGAGTAGCCCTGGCTTGCTGCAACTAGAGAAAGCCTGTGCGCAGCAACGAAGACCCAACGCAGCCAAAAATGAAATAAGTAAATAAATAAATTTTAAAAAAGAAATTAAAAAGAAGCAGCTCAATGTTACTTCCCCCACAAAACTGTCATAAGCGGTTCCAGAGAAAACAAAGACTAAAAGAACTAAGTAAACACTGTTAGTGCACACATTGGGTCAGAACTGGTAACAGTGGTAGCAAAGCACTGTGGGTTAGTACAGAAGAGCTGTCCTAGGGGTTAGCGAGGTGGGTTTTATCCACAACTCTGACTCACGGGTTGGTCAAATCATATTGTTTCTCTGAGCTCACCGGGTAAAATAAGCTGGGGTGAAGTTCAAACAAGAGGAGGGACACTGAGGTGCTTTCTGTGACAGACAGACAGCAGGCTGTCTATCTTATCTACATATACACATTCTTAGAGATCTACACCTGCATTTTCTAGGTGTGCAAGCAGGGCAGAAAGAACGTCAGTGCTAAGCAGACTGCCCCTGATCCCAGGCCTCACCCGACAGCACTCCTCGGTCCTCGGCATCGCTGTCGCTATCGACAATGTCATTATGCTTTTCAATGTCTGCCAAAGACTGGCCGTAATGAGTCAGTTCTTCATCTTCATTTAGGTTGTAGATGCTTTTCTTTTCGTGTTGTCGCTGACAGAATAGAAAAAATGAAAATCAGTCTCCTAAAATTTCCACATCCATTTAACATCAAAAAAAGAATGATTTTTTCCCCCATTTTTGTGCAATGTGACGGTGTAGCTTTAAGATTATTCTGGGTCATTTGAGCAATGATTCGGATGTAAACAGAACCCACAGAAGGTAAATAAATCAATGCGCCACCCTAAGGCACTGGGAAATCGTGCAGCTCTACCCACCAGGAATGCTCCACAATCCACTCGACCCAGCTGAAGGCAGCAGTTTAGTCCAGAACCCCAGGACGCATCACTGCCGGGCACTCTGGTTAAGATATTTATCCACCTAACTGGTATGTGCAAGAGGCTGCTTCCCCCTTGGTCTAGACAGGCAAGATACACGACTGAAGACCCATCCACTGTGCACTCACAAAAGTATAAACAAACAAGGGGGAAACGGCCTTCTCTTTGTATTTGACTTCTGTGTAAAACTACAGCAAAAGACTGTTTTCCATACCTGTTGTTCCAGAGCAAACCTCTTCATCATCTTCTCCTCCGGGCTTATGTTGCTATTGTATTCTCCAAAGCGTTTATCTCTAAATACGTTGGACTTATCCCTTTCTTTGTATTCCTTTAGCAAAGTCTGGGTGCGCTGAAAAACAGATCATAGAACAATCTCTCACCGGTCCTGGCAACTCTGAGCTCTGACGGCCTGGCAGTCTTAGTCACCAAAGGGGAGGTGCTTCCACAAGGGGACACAACGCTGGCTCTAAGGAACTGGAAAATGCCATTTTCTATGCCTCAGGCCCCTGAGACAAACAGTCCAAAAAAGGCCAATCTACTGGCTGGAAAGATTGATCTCAATTACCAAGGAGAAACTGGGTCGCTGCCATACAACGGCAGCAAAGAGGATGATGTCTGGAACCCAGGGGATTCTCTAGGGTGTGTGTTAGTACTTCCATGCCTAATACCAAAGGTTAAAGTAAAATGATGGCAACCAAAAAAAAGCAGACAATCGAGCAGAGGTCACTCCACCCAGGTGAAGAAGCCAGAGGAGTTCAGGTTCTAGCCGAGTAAGGGGAGCAGGGAACAATGATCTGAGAGGCCATTTATGTCAATGACGACGTCACGATCAATTACAGACACAGACTGCAGCAGCACTGCCTATCTGCTCTTTGCTTGTTACATACGTGCCATTATGTGTATATACAGTCACTCTTTGCTATTTGCAGATTCCGTATTTATGTATTTGTCTATTGGTAAAATTTACGTGTAGCCCCAAACCAATACTCTCAGCACTTTCTGGGTCATTCATGGACATGCATGTGATGCCCAGGAGGTGCAGTCGAGAGTGAGGACTCAGAACCCCACCAGCTGCACCACTTCCCAGCAAGGACTTTGGGAAGCGCCTACAGCCTCACCTGTAAAAAGGAGAGAATGGCAGTTCCTACCTCAGGCTCTTAAGGAGAAATGAGAAAACTGAGGCTTACATGATAAAGGAAAACATGTCTAGTCTGGAGCCCATGCAATGCCCATCCCCACATCTGCCCCCACAAGCCTGCCCTGGGGTGTGTGATGCAGGGGTGCATCGGAGTCGGCTATAAGTTTGTCTTGTCTACTATTACTGCCAGCTCCTTGCAATAAGGACGATGTTTGATTCAATTCAAAGATCAATTGGGGGGACTTCCCTGGTGGCGCAGTGGTTAAGAATCCGCCTGCCAATGCAGGGGACATATGTTTGAGCCCTGGTCCGGGAAGATCCCACATGCCGTGGAGCAACTAAGCCCGTGCGCCACAACTACTGAGCCTGTGTTCCACAACTACTGAAGCCTGTGCTCCACAGCAAGAGCCTGTGCTCCACAGCAAGACAGGCCACCGCAATGAGAAGCCCATGCACTGCAGCGAAGAGTAGCCCCTATTCACCACAACTAGAGAAAGCCTGTGCACAGCAACGAAGACCCAATGCAGCCATAAATAAATAAATAAATTTATTAAAAAAAAAAAAAAAGAAAAGATCAGTTGGGGTTTCCCTGGTGGTGAAATGGTTAAGAATCCGCCTGCCAATGCAGGGGACACAGGTTCGAGCCCTGGTCCGGGAAAATCCCACATGCCGTGGAGCAACAAAGCCAGTGTGCCACAACTACTAAGCCTGCGCTCTAGAGCCCATGAGCCACAATTACTGAGCTCACATGCCACAGCTACTGAAGCCCGCGCACCTAGAGCCCGTGTGGTCTATAACAAGAGAAGCCACCGCAATGAGAAGCCCGCGTACCGCAAAGAAGAGTAGCCCCCTCTCGCCGCAACAAGAAAAAGCCCGCGTGCAGCAACAGACCCAAGGCAGCCAAAATAAATAAATAATAAAATAAATAAATTTATATATAAAAAAAGATCAACTGGATTACATGCTGTGGGACAGAACACAGATTATGAGCCCATGAAGGCAGGGCCAGGTGTTACTTTACCTTTACCTCTCCACCTGCTAGAACACAGCTTAAACGTTAAGTGCTCAGTGGCACATAAAGGCTTCACAGGTGTCCAAACCCAGTGCAAACCCCAGCCTTTACCAGCTGTGTGACCCTGGGAAATTTACTTGACCTTTCTGTGCTTTAATTTGTTCACTAACTTACTAATGTCTCCTCCTCAGAGTAACAATAAATATCGTTAAACAAACCAATGAGCATGTCTCAGAAGCTGCAGAGAGAATGCCACCCGAACTGAATTTCAAAGTACAGAATACTCTGGAACCGTAAGCACAGGAAAGCTGGAGGCTACGAGACTTTCCAAGAAGGCAGCATTTCAGTTACCCTGCAAGGGACGAGGTTGTGCGCTTCAAAGGACCGATACATTCCTTCTTCAAACATCTACTGAGCATGTAATCCCCTATCCTGTCCCTAACCAGCGGAGCTCAAAGTCTCAACGAGGGCAGGTTTTAAGAGGTTCGCACAGGGGCCGCGGCAGCGCGGAAGTGACGAACTCTGCCTGAGCTGGACTTGTGTGTGGGTCTCCAAGGAGGGACGGCGGTTTTGCGGGGGAATGTCGTCCCCGCCCACGCAGAAGCAGAGGCACGAAGATGAAAACAGTCCAGCTGACACATGGCATACACGATACACGACGTCTCACTACTCCAGGCGCTGTCCCGAGGACTCTAAGTGGACGCTTCCCATTCTCCCGGCGGCCCTAGGATGTACGTACCACCATCATGGCCGATTTACAGAAGGGAAAAAGGGCACCGGAAAGTAAGTCCGTAGCTCGCCCAAGCCTGCCGGCGGCCCCTCGGTGCCGCAGGGGTTCGAGGAGCAGGGCCGTGGGTGGTCCCGGCCGGCAGGTGGGGCCGGGGGGACCCACCCCGGAGGGCCCGGCGCCCCGCTCACCTTCTGGAGGGCCCGCGCGCGCGACACCCCGGGCAGCCCCACGTCGTGGCGCGTCTTCCTGCCCAGGACCTGGAACTTCTGCCGGTTGACTTTCACCTCGAACGGGTTGGCGCTGGGCCTCGCCCGGCAGCCCCGCGCGCCCGCCGGGGCCCCGGGGGCCTTCCCGCGCGCTCCGGCAGACCTGGTCTTCCCCATAGCAACACGCGCTGCACCTCGGGGCGCTGACGAGGAGGTGGCAGCTACAGCGCGCGCTCCCTCCGGAGCTACCGCGCGGCCCAGCCGCCTAGGAGTCCCGCCCCCGTCTCGCGATAACTGAGCCAGCGAGACGTAGGAACGTTGGGTAAAATACTGACAAGCCCCCGCTCAGCTTTCCCGCCCATAGGCTGAGCAACTACAACTCCCAGCAGGCCGCGCTCGCGCCCCACCGCCTCCGCCCCGTGCGGGGCCTTCTGGGAGCGGTCCCGGCCCGCGCGGTAGCGCCCCAGCTTCGGGGTCCGTGGAGCGCAGCGCTCTGGCTCCCTCGTCTGGGGAACCGTTGACCGGAGCCGTCGTCGCCGGGGGGTGGTTCCCCGGCCAGTGAGCGCCTCCCCGTGCGATGGGGCCGACAGCCCGGGCCACGGCGCGGCAGGGGTGACCGCGGGGGCTCGGCCCGACCCCTCCTGGGCCGCAGTCCCGGGTCCCGAGGGCGAGGCGTCGCGGCGCCGGCAGCGTCCGACGCAGCGGCGGCGGCGGCAGCGGCAGAAGCAGCAACAGCAGCAGGAGGACGAGGAGAAGCGGCGGCCCAGTGCGGGACCGGACCCGGCGTTGGGCGAGCGATGCGCGGAGGCTGCCCCACCGCCGCCCCCGGTCGCCACCTCGCCTCCTCGAGTCCACAAAGCTTGGTCGCGGCGGCGGCGGTCGTCCATGGAGCTCGAGAACCTCTTGGCCAACTCGATGCTGCTGAAAGCGCGCCAAGGTGGGTGCACAGCGGCGCCCCGACCCCCGCTGGAGTCCTGATCCCCTTGGGACCTGAACCCTGGTCCCAAGCAGAACCCCGACCCTGCTGCGGACCCCAAATTTTCTGTGGAATCCGGACCCGGGGTCCGCGCAGCCTCACTCTCAGCAGTGGTCAGTCGGCGAGTGGTCAGCTTGGGCACGTAAAGCTTAAGCCGCCCCGTCCCCTTTCGGCGCCTCCGGACGCAGGTGAAGGTGGCCTGCGCTCTGCTCTTGTTAGTGTGAGCTTGTTCCCTGTCCTGCTCTTCCTCCGGAACCTCGGGTCGCAGTGTGGCTTCAGCACCAGGCGAGCCGTGTTCTGTCCCCGAGGGAGGAAGCCGGACCGGCGAGCGAAGCCAGCAAACAAGAACCGCGCCTTTGTGCTCTTTAAAGGACCAAGAAGAAAATCCTGTAAACTAACCCGGGAGACCCTTCCGTTAGTGTTTTTAGAGTGTTACTTTAACATCGATTCTTGGTTTTGAGGTTTAGTGGTGTCCGAGACTTTACGGTGTGTGGAGTGGGTTTTAGCCCGACTTAGAGATAGATTGAGCACGTTAGTTACAATACACCCTGATAGCAACGTAGAAGCAGCAGTTGGCGCAGCCCTTCTGCTCAGAGACCCCAGGAGTAGAGTTCTCTGTGGAATACCGAGCGTCCCCTCTCCGGCCTCCCGAGAGATGGGAGAGCGGGCGGCAGGGACCACCCGTAGTTCTTCCGCAGCTTCCCTCTTAGGGAGTCCGGGTGGGAGCAGCTGCTTCATGTTTGTGCTGAGAACAGCGTAAGTGCCCACCGAAGGATGTATATTTAAGACAACCTGGAAGAAGTGTTTTATGCTCCATCTCCCAGGGCTTCAGGATTCCTGGGCGCAGATGTCGGCCAAGTGGTGCTCCTGGTGACTTGGATGCTGTTGAGAAGCATCAATAAGTTCATCTTGTGCTTAGAATAGTGTATAACGTTCTGTGAGAGAAATTAACCTGGAACACAGCTATTTCAGATTTGGGGGGTTTGTTTTCTTTTTAAGCTCCCCCCCTTCCCGTTTGTATCCCAAGTGCCTTTCAAGAGGAAAGGTGTTGATTAGGATTGGCTTGATACGGAGGGAATAAAGCATGTTCAAGTATGGCTGCAGAGCCTCATGATTGATAGCTAAGAATAGCTACCGTTAATGAGGGATTGCTTTGTCCAGGCATCGTGCTCAATTCTTTATGGACGTTATCCCAGCTAGTTCCTAGGCCTAATTCTCCTGTTCTGTAAAGCTGGACTTACAACCATCCTGCTTCATGGTGTTGACGAGGGGACTGCATGGAATAACGTGGTACAGTGCTTGGCGCTTAGAAAGTGCTCAGTAAATAAGCATAGTAGTTGTGGTTGTAGATTTTATCATGTCCAGAGTCATGATGAAAAGCTGGCATTTTAACATTGCAGTTGTGATCATTTAATTGACCTTGAACCTGATTCCTTGTCTCATTCTTAGACTTTCCAAAAGCATAGCTTTTCTCTTCCTGAATTCCCACATGCAGGAGGTCCTTGAATCTTGTTTATCCTTAAGCTTCATTATTTCTGTTGTCCATTTCTTTGTCTCTGTCTTCACCCAGTACCCCCTTAGATGGTTCTCGACACCTCGTAAGTTGACTGAGGGCAGTGGTTTCCTAGCTGCTCTCTACTTCCAGAGCTGCTTCTCTTTTATCATCCCCAATGCTGCTAGAACACTTTCTAAAACCCAGATTTGTTCTCTGTTTAAAATTTGGCCCTGGAGCTTCATTCCAGGTCAAGAACAAACGCCTTAGTTCATCATGGCCCACAGGGTCCTGTCTGACCACTGGCCTGCTCTCCTCTCCTTGTCCACAGCAGCTGAGCGTGTCACACCACTTCACGCCTCCAGGCTTTTCTTTTCTGCCTGCAGTCGTCTTCTTCCTTCCTGTTCCAGCTCCAGAGTCTTTTCTGGGGAACGTCCACATTCCTGCAAGAGGCCTGGTCACTCCATCCCTTGAGCTCCGTCCCTTGAGCCACTGCTGTGCCCAGGAGGAGCTCTTGCTGCACTGGGCATCCCCCGGGGCAGCTTTGGGTCTCCCCTTCTGTGTCACTGGCACCCAGCGCTGTAATGGCACTCAGTCTGTTCTCTGCAAATTCCAAATGCTGGCTGAAGGACAAAAGAGCACATCTTAGGAAGTCTCTCAGTACTGGTGATAACCGGAAATTGAAGTTTCAAAATAAGCTATCTTTTTAGACTAGCAGTCTGGAAATAGGGAGCAAAACCTGAGATTTTATTCAACTTTGGGATGTCAGTTGGCTCCATACTTGTAAATGCTAAGTGCTTTTTATTTTGTTTTGAATGAACGTTTTTATTGTTTTTATTAAATCAGTATTATTTTATTATTCATTTTTTTAAAATTTTATTGAAGTATGGATGATTTAGTGTTGTGTTAATTTCTTATTAAGTCAGGATTAAGTGTTTAATTGTATCTGCAGTGCAGCCGGTAGGTTCCCTCTCCATGTTTACATGTTCATCACTAGCAAAGACAGCAGGGCCAGCCAGCACTAGTTATGAGGTTAGCCAAAGGCCAGGCACGCGTGCGTTTCTTTCAGAATGTAAATCTTTGTCTCTACCGAATTGAAAGAGAGTCCTAGTTCAGAGGACACAGGACAGTGTTACCTTTGCTGCCCCCTTACTGCTGTGCTAACTAGTCTCACTTCCTGGCAGAGACACTGTGCTTGAGCTTTTGCATTGTAAACCTACATCTCTTTTTCTGAGTGTTGTTTTGAAAAACAATGCTCCCACATTCACGTGGGCTAAACATGGTGCAGTCTTGTAGGAGTGCCTCTCGTAGAGCCAAGGACAAAATCAGCTCCACCGCTTCTGTTCTATGTGTTTAAAAACACATTTCCAAATAACCAATAATTTTTGAAAATCAGAGAATAGAAGGACTTTTGATAAAGAGCCCTAACCTTCTCCATTCTACTCCTTCTACTATAGACTGAATGTTTGTGTCCCTGCAGAATGCATATGTTGAAGCATAATCCCTAGTGTGATTGTATTAGGAGATGATTAAGTCATGAGGGTGGAGCCCTCGGAATGCTACAAGTCCCTTTTAAACAAGACCCCAGGGAGCTCCCTTGCCCCTCGTGCCACGTGAAGACACAGAAGACACCGTCTATGAGCCAGGAAGCAGGTCCTCACCAGACACCAAAGCTGCCAGTGCCTTGATAAATAAATTTCTGTTGCTTATAAGCCACCCAGTCTGTGGTATTCCATTATAGTGGCCCAAACAAAGACACCTCCCCAGGTGCACCACATTGATCCTTTTCTTGGGTTCTATTTTAGTTATCTTCCTGATTACTGCTGCGTTTCTAAAGTATAGTGTTGATCAAATTCAGACTTTTCTGAGCCTCATGAGGAGATAGCTCACTTAAACCAACTCCATCTTCTTTTCCCTTATCAATATAATTACATCACTGTTTTTAATTCTTGTATTGGTTATCTTTATAACTTAAAAAATTAAGCTTAGGGGCTTCCCTGGTGGCGTGGTGGTTGAGAGTCTGCCTGCCAATGCAGGGGACACGGGTTCGGGCTCTGGTCCGGGAGGATCCCACATGCTGCAGAGCAACGAAGTGTAGCCCCCGGCTCGCTGCAGCTATAGAAGGCCAGTGCGCAGCAATGAAGACCCAAAGCAGCCAAAAATAAATGAATAAATAAATAAATAAAATTAAGCTTAGGGCTTCCCTGGTGGAGCAGTGGTTAAGAATCCGCCTGCCAATGCAGGGCACACGGGTTTGAGCCCTGGTCCGGGAAGATCCCACATGCCGCGGAGCAACTAAACCCGTGCGCCACAACTACTGAGCCTGCGCTCTAGAGCCCGCGAGCCACAACTACTGAGCTCACGTGCTACAACTACTGAAGCCCGCGCACCTAGAGCCCATGCTACGCAACAAGAGAAGCCACCGCAATGAGAAGCCCGTGCACTGCAACGAAGAGTAGCCCCTGGTCACTGCAACTAGAGAAAGCCCGCGCAGCAACAAAGACCCAATGCAGCCAAAACTAACTAAATAAATAAATTTAAAAAATAATAAGCTTAGATTTTTCATCTTTGATTTCTTCTGGTAATGATAATTTTAGCCAAAATGTTTTCCAATAAAAAAGAAAAAGTATGGGAATTCCCTGGCGGTCCAGTGGTTAGGACTCTGCACTTTCACTGCCGAGGGCACGGGTTCGATCCCTGGTCGGGGAACTAAGATCCCACAAGTCATGTGGCATGGCCAAAAAAAAAAAAAAAAAGGGAAAAAGTATTTTCATTTTTGACAATTGAAACATTGATAAACATTTCTGATTTTTTTCCATTGAGGCATTTTATTTGCATGAATGTATTTCATCCCTAGAAAAAGAATCCCAGGATTTTCCCTCCTGTGTGTTTTCATCTTGCTTCATGGACCATGTTGCTAGCTGAGGTTGTCAGTCCAAAGGGACCAAACTGACGGGACGGGAGCAGGTTACTCTGCCGTTTTTCTAGATCTTTGAGTTGCACATCGAATCTGGGCTGATCACTCCACACTTGTTTGGCCTGCCTGAGAGCTTCACGACAATTTTCCCAGCTCTGTGATCATGGGATCACAGGTGATCAGATTCTCCAGTGGAGCCATGCTTCATCATCACAGTTGGAAAGTGGACAGTGAGTTTGGAGGACAGCCTAGTAAGAACCTGGCTTTGGCGTCTATTTTCGGCATTGTTGATGCTCTTGAGAGCATCGGCCGGGGCATTCGTGCCCACTGTTATGGTGGCGCGGAAAGATGGCGGAGAGAGCATTTCTAATTTTTTTTTGAAGTATAATTGACTTACAGTATTATATTAATTTTAGGTGTACAACATAGTGCTTTGGTATTTCTGTACATTACAAAATGATCACCATGATAGACCTAGTTACCATTTGTCACCATACAAGGATATTAAAATATTCTTGGCTGTATTCCTTATGCTGTACATTACATCCCTGTAATTTATTTACTTTATACCTGGAAATGTGTCCCTCTTAATCTCCCCCACCTATTTCACTCATCCCCCCAGCACCCCCTCCGCCCTGGCAACCACCAGTTTGTTCTCGGTGTCTATGAATCTGTTTCTGTTTTGAGAAACGTTCCTAATTTAATGTGAATGTGGTTTCTTTAATTGTGTAAGAGTTCAAAGTGTAGAAGATAGTATAACAAGCACCCCAGTGCCCACTGCCAACAGACCTTAACATTTTGCTGCATTTCATTTCTTTAAGAAAAAAACATGCAGATATACTGGAGACACTTTGTGTATCTTTCCAAGGTCCCAGGCCCTTCCCGCATTCCCCGGAGATAACCAAGGTCTCTCTGCACTTTGGCTGTTTAGGTTTGTAGGTAACAATATGGAGTGTATTGTTTTACGTGATTTAAACTTCAGGTCGGTGCTGTTGCTCTGTGTGTGTGTATGATTTTATTATCCTTGTTGATGTATAAGTCCCCTTCCTCCTCTTTTCCCTCCCTCATCTTCCTTCCTTTCCACTCTTGCTAGCACGTGGAGTTATCAGACTCTCAAACTTTTGTTCCTGAAGGGCATGAAATGTTATCTTACATGTATATTAGTCTGCTTGGGCTGCCATGACAAAATACCGCAGACTGGGTGGCTTAAATGACAGAAATTTATTTTCCCACAACTCTGGAGGCCAGGAGTCCAAGACCAAGGTGCCAGCATGGTTGAGTTCTGGTGAGGGCTCTCTTCCTGTGTGCTCACATGGCCTTTCCTGTGTGTTGGCTGAGAGAGGGGGAGATCTGGTAACTTACTCTTACAGGGACACCTATGGGATTAGGGTCCTAACCCTCTGGCCTCATTTAACCTTAATTACTACCCTAAAGGCCCCATCTCCAAATACAATCACATTGGAGATCAGCGTTTCAACATGTGAATGGGAGGGGGCGGATACAGGTCAGTCCATGTAACACTGTTTCAATTTGTGTTTTCCTAATTACCAGGGAGATTGAACATCTTTTCACATTGACTGGTGATTCAGCTTTCCTCTTTGTGAATTGTTTCTTCACATCTTCTGCCCAGTGAGGGGAGAGTATCTCATTGATTTGTAGCAGCTCTTTATATAATCTGGATACTAAATATGCTTGCACAAGTCTCCCATTTTCTGACTTGCCGTATTAGTTTTCCTGTTGCTGCTGTAACAAATTACCACAAAACTTTATTATCTAACAGGTCAGAAGTCTGAAAAGGGTCTCTCTAGGTTAAAGTCAAGGTGTCAGCAGGGTTGCGTTCCTTTCTGGAAATTCTGGGGGAGAATCCATCCATTTTCTTGCCTCTTCCAGCTTCTAGAGGCTGCTTGCGTTCCTTGACAATATATCAGGTGTTAGCAAAGATGCCGAGTAGAAGCAACTAGAACTCACACACGTTGCTTGTTGGAGTGTAAAATGGTCGGACCAGTACAGGAAAATAGCACTTTCTAATAAAGTTACACACACACCTATGCTATGGCCCAGTGATTCCCCTTCAGGATATACCCAGGTGAAATTCATACAGACGTCTACAAAAAGTCTGGTTTATACCAGCTTTATTCCTAATAGTCTCAAACTGGAAACAGCCCAAGTGTTCTCAGTAAGAGAATGGATCAACACATAATGAAACAGTATAATACTACACTGCAATAGAAAAGCGTTGGCTACTGACACATGCAACAGCCTGGGCAAATCTGAAGAGCCTTATGTTGAGGGGAAAATCAGAAGAAACTATTCAGTACAATCCTCAGTGATTTCATGAGCATGAAGTGAAATTAACCCGCGGCCATCTGAATGGGAGTCATGATTGCTTCCAGGAAGGGGGGTGTGACACAAAAGAGGCAGGAGGGAGCTTTGGGGAACAGCGAGGATGTTCTATTTATTGATCCAGGTGGTAACTGTGTGCATACATACATTTGTAAAAGTTCATCAAGAAATAGCCTTAAGATTAGTGCATATTATTGTGCAGATTATATCTGGTAAAAGTTTTGTTTTTAAAGGAAAAAAAAATTCATTAGATAGTGACTCTCTGTACCTTAAAGGATTGGTGAAACTTGCTTGTGAAATGCCTAGGTTTGGTGCCTTTTCCTCTCTGGAAGAAGGGATGGGAACGGTTCTTTTTATTATCTGTCTGGTTTCTTTAATAGTTATTGTGATATTCAAGATTCCTGTTTCTTCTTGAGCTATGTTTGGTAATGTGTGGTTGCTGAGAAAAATATTTTCCTCTAAGTGTTCAAATTTATTTGGCATAAACGTTATTTGTAACGTTTTCTTACTATTTTACAATTACAATTGTGATCTTTTTCATTTGGAGTATTATTTGTGTGTGCCTGTCATTTTTATTAGACTTGCAAAAGATGTTTCTATTTTATTAGTCTTTTCAATGAACCAGCTTTTGGTTTCATATGCTATTGTATGTTTGCCTTCTGTTTTATTAATTTCTGCTTACATTATTATTCTATTTTGATTGGCTTCTGCCGCCTTGAGTTGAATGCTTAATCCATATCTCTTTTTCTTTTTTTCCATTCCTTCATCAAGAATTTATTGGCCATTTATTTTGTGCTAGGAACTGTGGGAGGTACTGGAGTGAACCATGAACTCGGCAGAAAATTTGCCTTTGATGAGGTGACAGGCAAGTGGAGGAAACAAGTATCTTATGACTAAATGCAATGTGATTAACTAAATTTCAATGATCTCTGAAAGAAAAAAAAAGAACTGAGACCAGAAACTAATAAGCTTCTGCATCAGGTCACCCATGCCTAGACATATTTGTCAGTCTCTTACTTAGTAGAACTTTGTGAGTAGTGTACTGTTCTTACTGATAACTGTTAGATGAACTAAGACTTAATACAGTTTACTTTTTGGTTAAATTAAACACAGGTCTATAGACTAGGCAGCAATCATAGACATACATATATTTCCAGCTCCTGTTCAGATCTAGTTGCTATTTCTCTTCTGCCTGGACTGACCCCTCACTGGAGACGGTCATCATTCTTGTTTCATGTTGGCTCTTTTCCTGGGTTCCAGGCTTTGTCCTCCGCCTCTGCTTGTGTCATCATCACCTGCATCGTCAGGGCTTTTTCCCCTTTCCAGTACCCTCTGCACAATTTCCACTGCCCACCACTGGTCACTAGGGAATGGTCCTCTTTCCAGGCGAGGGACCCTGCAGCCCTCGGACTTCCCTGAATCTCAGCACCCTGGGTCTTCTGTGTTCTGTCTGCACTTGACGAGCTGGGGAGTGGCTTTTAAATGCTCTCCTTTGACAGAATAACAACAGAGATTGAGTGCTAAAGTGTTAAAGTGCTAAAGTTTCCAGACCTGCAGCTGTTCAGGTCATTTTACTGTTTGACCTCTTCAGACCAACAGCCATGTCAGCTATGTTAACATTCACCTTAACCTTATGGTTGAAGTAACCCTTAAGATTTCTCACCAGTACAGTAATGTGGTTTCACAGCTTGTGGAAATTCTGTTTCCCTTCCATTTCTCACTGTATATATTATATTGTGAACATTCACTTTTAGCCCAATTGACATTTTTAAGTGTTTTTACTTTTGTGCATAAAACATCAAATCAGGGACTTCCCTGGTGGTCCAGTGGGTAAGACTCTGTGCTCCCAATGCAGGGGGCCCAGGTTCGATCCCTGGTTGGGGAACTAGATCCTGCATGCATGCCACAGCTAAGAGTTGCATGCCGCAACTAAGAAGCCTGACTGCTGCAACTAAAGAGTCTGCATGCCGCAACTAAAGATCACGCATGCTGCAACTAAGACCCTGTGCGGCCTAAATAAATTAAATAAATAAATAAATAAATATTTTAAAAAACAAACAAAAAAACCCCATCAAATCATATTCTGTTATCCAGAGAATAGGGATCCATGTTTCAAATGAAACACATCTGAATGTATTCAACTAACTCATTCAAAACAAAACAAAAATTCTCATTGTCATACTAGTTAGTCAGAATCTGAATCAGCACTTCTCCATTCAGATTGGCCACACATCCAGAGCTCAACGGCCACATGTAGTGCTTATGCTGGACAGCACAATTCTAGAAAACCGATTTGTTCATGTTGACGAGCTTATCAGATGAGGAGAAACACAGGTCATTAAATAAATTGTTTCCTTCACAAACTGGAAAATATTTTTCTAGAGGCAATAAAAATGCCGAAGAAGTAAAGTCTTTCCTCCAAACGAGTAAGTATTAATTTCTAAGCTAAATTATTTTATGTCAATATAAATTACAATTAGCAATCTAATAAATTCTAGTACCCTAGATTTTTAGAAAAATTCTCTAACACCCACTGTTTGTCTGAGTGTGGGAAGTGTAAAGATTATCCCTGTTCTTTGGCGCTCACAGTCTGGTGAAGGAGTAGACCTGACAATGAATAGTTGACATGCAGGACAACGTGATAAGGAGGACAATGGCCAGGGCTGCTTCAACAAGTGAAGGGAACACGGAAGAAGACTTCACATGAGAGGAGACACTGGAGCTGCGTCTTAGAGGATAAACAGGAGTTTTCTGGATGAACAGAAGAGGAGAGAGCACTGTGGCCAGAAGAAAAGTATGCTTACAAAGCACAAAGGGTGGAGGATGCTGGCAGCACTCAGGGGACTGTGGACGTTTGCATAAGTGGTGCAGAAGGAGAATACAGGGAGAGGAGAGGTGAGACAGAGACAAGTAGGGGTGCTTCATCATCAGGTTCATGCTTGATAAGGTCACTTTGACTGTAGTTTGAGAAATGAAATGAAGAGGACCAGACTGAAGGCAAGGAAACCAGGGCTGAGGCTCTTGCCCGGTTCAGCTTAGAGTTGCTGAGAGTATGGACAAAAGGAACAACACGATGAGGAGGGGAGGGAACAGATGCAAGAAGATTTTGGAGGCAGAATCAACAGGACCTGGTGACAGATGGGATGTGGTGTGAGTGAGAAAGCAGGACCCAGGAAGCCTCCTGGGTCTCTGGTTATAACAGATCTCCCCCCCACAAAATTCCCGTTCCCTGGCTGTGATGCCATCTTCTAACCTTCAACCCAAATTTCATTTCCAAAGCAGATCCACCCACAAACAGAAATAATTTCTAACTTACAGGATATCAGATCCTAAACTTATAAGTGACTGACACACAGAACAGCAGAGATGGGAACAAATCAGTCAAATTAAAATATTTAAATCATAAAAGGTTTCAGGCCATTAACCATCAAAAGCTATATGGGTTGATCAAAAAGTTCATTCGTGTTTTTCCATAAGATGGCTCTAGTAGTGCTTAGTTGTCTTTAACTTCATTCAAAACAATTTTGTGGGCTTCCCTGGTGGCGCAGTGGTTGAGGGTCCGCCTGCCGATGCAGGGAACACGGGTTCGTGCCCTGGTCCGGGAAGATCCCACACGCTGCGGAGCAGCTGGGCCTGTGAGCCATGGCCGCTGAGCCTGCGCGTCTGGAGCCTGTGCTCCGCCATGGGAGAGGCCACAACAGTGAGAGGCCCACGTACTGCAAAAAAAACCCAAAAAAACAAAAAAACCAATTTTGTTAGATTGTATTGTGACAGTTATCATATCAGCGTGCATTAAAAAAAACTTACCAAAATTGGTGAATTTTTGTGTAACCATTTTAATATTGAAGATGGAAGAAAAAAAGCAATATTTTCAGCATATTATGCTTTATTATTTCAAGAAAGGTAAAAATGCAACTGAAAGGCAGAAAAAGATTTGTGCAGTGTATGGAGAAGGTGCTGTGACTGATCAAACGTGTTAAAAGTGGTCTGTGAAGTTTCGTGCTGGAGATTTCTCGCTGGACGATGGTCCATGGTTGGGTAGACCAGTTGAAGTTGTTAGCGATCAAATCGAGACATTAATTGAGAACAATCAACATTATACCATGTGGGTGATAGCCGACATACTCGAAATATCCAAATCAAGCGTTGAAAATCATTTGCACCAGCTTGGTTATGTTCATCGCTTTGATGTTTGGGTTCCATGTAAGTTAAATGAAAAAAAACCTTCTTGACCGTATTTCTGCATGCGATTCTTTACTGAAACGTAATGAAAACGTTTCATTTTTAAAACATTGTGATGGGTGATGAAAAGTGGTCACCGTACAGTAATGTGGAACGGAAGAGATTGTGGGGCGATGGAAATGAACCACCACCAACCACACCAAAGGCGGGTCTTCATCCAAAGAGGTTGATGTTGTGTATATGGTGGAATTGGAAAGGAGTCCTCTGTTATGAGGTCCTTCTGGAAAACCAAACTCTTAATTCCAACAAGTACTGCTCCCAGTTAGACCAGCTGAAAGCAGCACTCGATGAAAAGCGTCCAGAATTAGTCAACAGAGAACGCATAATCTTCCATCAGGATAACGCACGACCACATGTTTCTTTCATCACCAGGCAAAAACTGTCACAGCTTGGCTGGGAAGTTCTGATTCATCCGCCTTATTCACCAGACATTGTACCTTCAGATTTCTGTTTATTTTGGTCTTTACAAAGTTCTCATAATGGAAAAAATTTCAATTACCTGGAAGACTGTAAAAGGCACCTGGATCAGTTCTTTGCTCAAAAAGATAAAAAGTTTTGGAAAGATGGACTTACGAAGTTGCCTGAAAATTGGCAGAAGGTAGTGGAACAAAATGATGAATACATTGTTCAATAAAGTTCTTGGTGAAAATGAAAAATGTGTCTTTTATTTTTACACAAAAACTGAAGGAACTTTTTGGCAAACCCAATATAAAGTGTCAGACATAAAATTTCAGGTTAAGTAAGTGAAGCCATGATGAAAGGGTGTAATATTCTTGGGGAACTTTGTATGCAAAGCAAACACCAACAAGTCATTTAATAATTGCTGAGTCTCCATATGCCTGCCAGACTGACCCAGGCCCATGACAGGACTTAATGAAAGCGTCTACTCCCCATGAATTTACTTTGCCCTCACACTCTGAGTTGGAGCCTAGTGCTTCATAAATATTTAACTTAAACTGCAAAGCAGAAAGATCAACCTGGGACGTTAATACCAGGAAGTTAATCTGAAAATCATATGGTGATAGCCTCCATTTTAATTAATGTTCTATTACTCATACCGCAATTGATTTTTTAAAATGGTTTCATGTTAGGTATCTTATAATTACCCTAAAACCAATACAGCCTATATTCACATTAGTGTGCCATTTCCACTAATCCTTTTTATTTTAATGTATTTTATTTATTTCTTTTTGGCTGCGTTGGGTCTTCGTTGCTGCGTGTGGGCTTTCTCTAGTTGCTGTGAGCGGGGGCTACTCTTCGTTGTGGTGCACGGGCTTCTCGTTGAGGTGACTTCTCTTGTTGTAGAGCACGGGTTCTAGGTGCACGGGCTTCAGTAGTTGCAGCACACAGGCTCAGTAGTTGTGGTGCACAGGCTTAGTTGTTCCACGGCATGTGGGATCTTCCCGGACCAGGGCTCGAACCCGTGTCTCCTGCATTGGCAGGCAGATTCTTAACCACTGTGCCACCAGGGAAGTCCCTCTACTAATTTCTGACAAGGGAAAATACACATATTTGGCTTTTCTCTGGCATAAAGCATTGATTATTTGGCTGTAGTCATCAGGACTTAAGATGCTGAGGAGTCTTGGGCTTCCCTGGTGGCAAGGGGGAAACAGAGACTCCACTCTTGGAGGGCACACACAAAGTAGTGTGCACATTGGGACCCAGGGGAAGGAGCAGTGACCCCATAGGAGACTGAACCAGACCTACCTGCTAGTGTTGGAGGGTCTCCTGCAGAGGCGGGGGATGGCTGTGTCTCACTGTGAGGACAAGGACACTGGCAGCAGAAGTTCTGGGAAGTACTCCTTGGCGTGAGCCCTCCCAGAGTCCACCATTTTAGCCCCACCAAAGAGCCCCAGTAGGCTCCAGTGTTGCGTCACCTCAGGCCAAACAACCAACAGGGAGGGAACCCAACCCCACCCATCAGCAGACAAGCGGATTAAACTTTTACTGAGCTCTGCCCACCACAGCAATGCCCAGCTCTACCCACCACCAGTCCCTCCCATCAGGAAATTTGCACAAGCCTCTTAGATAGCCTCATCCACCAGAGGGCACACAGCAGAAGCAAGAAGAACTACAATCCTGCAGCCTGTGGAACAAAAACCACATTCACAGAAAGACAAGATGAAAAGGCAGAGGGCTGTGTACCACATGAAGGAACAAGATAAAACCCCAGGAAAACAACTAAATGAAGTGGAGATAGGCAACCTTCCAGAAAAAGAATTCAGAATAATGACAGTGAAGATGATCCAGGACCTCGGAAAAACAATGGAGGCAAGATCGAGAAGATGCAAGAAATGTTTAACAAAGACCTAGAAGAATTAAAGAACAAACAAACAGAGATGAACAACACAATAACTGAAATGAAAAATACACTAGAAGGAATCAATAGCAGAATAACTAAGGCAGAAGAATGGATAAGTGACCGGGAAGACTGAATGGTGGAATTCACTGCTGAAGAACAGAATAAAGAAAAAAGAATGAAATGAAGACAGCCTAAGAGACCTCTGGGACAACATTAAACGCAACAACATTTGCATTATAGGGGTTCCAGAAGGAGAAGAGAGAGAGAGAAAGACCCGAGAATATATTTGAAGAGACTGTAGTCGAAAACTTCCCTAACATGGGAAAGGAAATAGCCACCCAAGTCCAGGAAGTGCAGCGAGTCTCATACAGGATAAACCCAAGGAGAAACACGGAAACACATAGTAATCAAATTGGCAAAAATTAAAGACAAAGAAAAAGTATTGAAAGCAGCAAGGGAAAAACGACAAATAACATACAAGGGAACTCCCATAAGGTTAACAGCTGATTTCTCAGCAGAAACTCCACAGCAAGAAGGGAGGGGCATGATATACTTAAAGTGAGGAAGGGGAAGAACCTACAACCAAGATTACTCTACCCGGCAAGGATCTCATTCAGTTTTGATGGAGAAATCAAAAGCTTTACAGACAAGCAAAAGCTAAGAGAACTCAGCACCACCAAACCAGCTCTACAACAAATGCTAAAGGAACTTCTCTAAGTGGGAAACACAAGAGAAGAAAAGGACCTACAAAAACAAACCCAAAACAATTAAGAAAATGGTAATAGGAACATACATATCAATAATTACCTTAAACGTGAATGGATTAAATGCTCCAACCAAAAGACAGAGGCTTGCTGAATGGATATAAAAACAAGACCCATATATATGCTGTATACAAGAGACCCACTTCAGACCTAGGGACACATTCAGACTGAAAGTGAAGGGATGGAAAAAGATATTGCAGGCAAATGGAAATCAAAAGAAAGCTGAAGTAGCAATACTCATATCAGATAAAATAGACTTTAAAGTAAAGAATGTTACAAGAGACAAGGAAGGACACTACATAATGATCAAGGGATCAATCCAAGAAGAAGATATAACAATTATAAATATAAATATATATTCACCCAACATAGGAGCACCTCAATACATAAGGCATCTGCTAACAGCTATAAAAGAGGAAATCGACAGTAACACAATAATAGTGGGGACTTTAACACCTCACTTACACCCATGGACAGATCATCCAAACAGAAAATTGATAAGGACACACAAGCTTTAAATGACATAATAGACCAGATAGATTTAATTCATATTTATAGGACATTCCATCCCAAAACAGCAGATTACACTTTCTTCTCAAGTGCGCACGGAACATTCTCCAGGATAGATCACATCTTGGGTCACAGTAAATTTAAGGAAATTGAAATCATATCAAGCGTCTTTTCTGACCACAACGCCATGAGATTAGAAATCAATTACAGGGAAAAAATGTAAAAAGCACAAACACATGAAGGCTAAACAGTACGTTACTAAATAGCCAAGAGATCACTGAAGAAATCAAAAAATACCTAGAGACAAATGACAATGAAAACACGATGATCCAAAACCTATGGGATGCAGCAAAAGCAGTTCTAAGAGGGAAGTTTATAGCAATACAAGCCTACCTCAAGAAACAAGAAAAATCTCAAATAAACAACCTAACCTTACACCTGAAGCAATTAGAGAAAGAAGAACAAACAAATCATAAAGATCAGAGCAGAAATAAATGAAATAGAAACAAAGAAAACAATAGCAAAGTTCAACAAAACTAAAAGCTGGTTCTTTGAGAAGATAAACAAAATTGATAAACCATTAGCCAGACTCTTCAAGAAAAAGAGGGAGAGGACTCAAATCAATAAAATTAGAAATGAAAAAGGAGAAGTTACAACAGACACCGCAGAAATACAAAGCATCCTAAGAGACTCCTACAAACAACTCTATGCCAATACGATGGACAACCTGGAAGAAATGAACAAATTTTTAGAAATGTATAACCTTCCAAGACTGAACCAGGAAGAAATAGAAAATATGAACAGACCAGTCACAAGTAATGAAATTGAAACTGTGATGAAAAATCTTCCAACAAACAAAAGTCCAGGACCAGATGGCTTCACAGGTGAATTATATCAAACATTTAGAGAAGAGCTAATACCCGTCCTCTCAAACTCTTCCAAAAAATTGCAGAGGAAGGAACACTCCCAAACTGATTCTACGAGACCACCATCATGCTGATACCAAAACCAGACAAAGATACTACAAAAAAAGAAAATTACAGACCAATATCACTGATGAATATAGATGCAAAAATCCTCAGCAAAATACTAGCAAACAGAATCCAACAACACATTAAAAGGATCATACACCATGATCAAGCGGGATTTATTCCAGGGATGAAAGGATTCTTCAATATATGCAAACCAATCAATATGATACACCATATTAACAAATTGAAGAATAAAAACCATATGATCATCTCAATAGAGGCAGGAAATGCTTTTGACAAAATTCAACACCCATTTATGATAAAAACTCTCTAGAAAGTGGGCATAGAGGGAACTTACCTCAACATAATAAAGGCCATATGTCAGAAACCCACAGCAAACATCACTCTCAATGGTGAAACACTGAAAGCATTTCCTCTAAGATCAGGAACAAGACAAGGATGTCCACTCTCACCACTATTATTCAACATAGTTTTGGAAGTCCTAGCCACGGCAATCAGAGGAGAAAAAGAAATGAAAGGAATACAAATGGGAAAAGAAGAAAATCTGTCACTGTTTGCAGATGACATGATACTCTACACAGAGAATCCTAAAGATGCCACCAGAAAACTACTAGAGCTAATCAATGAATTTGGTAAAGTTGCAGGATACAAAATTAATGCACAGAAATCTCTTGCATTCCTATACACTAATGATGAAAAATCTGAAAGAGAAATTAAGGAAACACTCCCATTTACCATTGCAACAAAAAGAATAAAATACCTAGGAATAAACCTACCTAGGGAGACAAAAGACCTGTATGCAGAAAACTATAAGACACTGATGAAAGAAATTAAAGATGATACCAACAGATGGAGAGATATACCATGTTCTTGGATTGGAAGAATCAATATTGTGAAAATGACTATACTACCCAAAGCAATCTACAGATTCAATGCAATCCCTATCAAATTACCAATGGCATTTTTTACAGAACTAGAACAAAAAATCTTAAAATTTGTATGGAGACACAAAAGACCCCTAATAGCCAAAGCAATCTTGAGGGAAGAAAACGGAGCTGGAGGAATCAGACTCCCTGACTTCAGACTACGCTACAAAGCTACAGTAATCAAGACAATATGGTATTGGCACAAAAACAGAAATATAGCTCAATGGAACAGGATAGAAAGCCCAGATGTAAACACATGCACCTATGGTCAACTAATCCTTGACAAAGGAGGCAAGGATATACAATGGAGAAAAGACCGTCTCTTCAGTAGGTGGTGCTGGGAAAACTGGACAGCTACGTGTAAAAGAATGAAATTAGAACACTCCCTAACACCATACACAAAAAGGATTAGAGACCTAAATGTAAGACCGGACACTAAAACTCTTAGAGGAAGACATAGGAAGAACACTCTTTGACATAAATCACAGCAAGATCTTTTTTGATCCACCTCCTAGAGTAATGGAAATAAAAACAAAAATAAACAAATGGGGCGTAATGAAACTTCAAAGCTTTTGCACAGCAAAGGAAACCATAAACAAGATGAAAAGACAACCCTCAGAATGGGAGAAAATATTTGCAAACAAATCAACGGACTAAGGATTAATCTCCAAAATATATAAACAGCTCATGCAGCTCAATATTAAAAAAACAAACAACCCAATCCAAAAATGGGCAGAAGATCTAAGTAGACATTTCTCCAAAGAAGACATACAGATGGCCAAGAAGCACATGAAAAGCTGCTCAACATCACTAATTATTAGAAAAATGCAAATCAAAACTACCATGAGGTATCGCCTCACACCAATTAGAATGGGCATCATCAGAAAACGTGCAAACAACAAATGCTGGAGAGGGTGTGGAGAAAAGGGAACCCTCTTGCACCGTTGGTGGGAGTGTAAACTGGTACAGCCACTATGGAGAACAGTATGGAGGTTCCTTAAAAAACTAAAAATAGAGTTACCATATGACCCAGCAATCCCACTACTGGGCATATACCCAGAGAATTATGGTATATACCATAATTCAAAAAGACACATGCACCCCTATGTTCACTGCAGCACTATTTACAATAGCCAGGTCATGGAAGCAACCTAAATGCCCGTCGACAGACGAACGGATAAAGAAGATGTGGTACATGTATACAATGGAATATTACTCAGCCATAAAAAGGAATGAAATTGGGTCATTTGTAGAGACGTGGATGCATCTAGAGACTGTCATACAGAGTGAAGTAAGTCAGAAAGAGAAAAACAAATATTGTATATTAACGCATATCTGTGGAACCTAGAAAAATGGTACAGATGAACCGGTTTGCAGGGCAGAAATTGAGACACAGATGTAGAGAACAAATGTATGGACACCAAGGGGGGAAAGCAGTGGGGGATGAGGGTGGTGGTGTGATGAATTCGGCGATTGGGATTAACATGTATACACTGATGTGTATAAAATGGATGACTAATAAGGACCTGCTGTATAAAAAAATAAGGAAAGTAAAATTAAAAAATTTAAAAAAATAAAATGAACATGCGTTTTATTTTCCTCATATGTGAGTGAACCAAGCAGATATTATGATCCGTTCAAAGGAAAAAGTCAGAAGGCTAAAATTTGGGACTTTCCTGGAGGTCCAGTTGTTAAGACTCTGCACTTCCACTGCAGGGGGCACAGGTTTGATCCCTGGTCGAGGAACTAAGATCCCGCATGCTGCACGTGGCTGGGAAAAAAAAAAAATCAATAAAAACCAAGTTTATATTAAAAAAAAAAGGCTAAAGTTTTTATGGAGTAAAGGAATTGAATTGCAAATGGAGGCAAAATGATTTTTCTATAGAAGACCATGGAAACTACCAGATAAGATGGCTCGAATGTCTGCCCGTCATCACCTGTGATTTACAGACAGCTGCACGACAGCTCAGAGACAAGGAAGCCTAGAATTGGATAACCTAGCCGGAGGTGCCAGGTGAATACAACGTATAGCTTTTTACTGAAACACAACTTTATGTTTTCTCCGAAGACTTTACGTACATCAGCATTAAATCAAGTACATCAGAATTTCACTAACTTGAGTTCACGTGAATTATCAAGCCAGTATGACTCAGTGAAAGTCTGAATTCGGGGCCTTTCCTAAGAAAATGACAAATAAGATGCTTACCTTCTGTGCCAGCTCCGTTTCTGTCACAGCCCTGCTGCTACTAGTCAGCGGATATCCTGTGATCAAGGTTTCTCAGGTGCAAAGGGAGGACCCGGCCTGGCAGGTATAGGCTGCCTCCTCGTCAGTATGTGGAGCTGGAAATGACCTACTGTCACCCTGTGCTCTGGCCCAGAAGTCAGAGGCCAAGCAGAGCCTTGAGTCCTGGCCACCGCTCTGCAGCACCTGCACCTCTGGCCTGTGACCCTCCCTGGGAGGAGCCTGTCCACTTCACTGGCTTTTATGCATCAGGAACACCGGGGCTGTGACTTTGCTGGTCTCTTCCTTCCTCTTTGCAGGCGTTTTAGAGAAACACTAAGGAAAAGGATTACTGTTGGGCGGTATGAGGGGAAGGGGCTCTTTCAGAGCCAGAAGATGGTGAAAGCGCTCAAACAAGGGAAGCCCCGTATGGACAAGCAAATAAAGGTAGACAAGCAAAAGGAGCAGAGGGTCTGTCAGCTCCATTTCCCCTGGGACAGAAGTGCCAGAGCACAAACGGTGTAGTGGGTGCAAGTAAGAAGCCCACCCTTTCTTCTGAGATTGTACAGCGATTCTTTTGCATCAGAATCGCCTTTCTCAGGAAGTACTGTGATAACGAATGGGCCGGAGGCGAGGTGTTCTTTTCCCCTCACTTGGCCAGGTAAGGTACTTAGAGGGAAATCTGATGTATCTTCTCTCATCCCCCCTGGGATTTTCTCACGGGATGAGGAAGGACTGAGAGGCATTTTTTCCTGCGTCTTTGCAGTGACTGTGCTAAGGTAAACACTGACACTGGATGCAGGAAGGGAAGAGAGATAACCCCGGAGCGGCGTCCAGGAAGAAGCTGGGGCCTGGTCTGCCGTTTCAGCAGTTCTGGTCACGTTCTGCCCTGTGCTTGGAGAGTTTTCTACGGCATTAGTCGTCACAGCCAACAACTCCCTCACCAAGGCTGCTGCATCTGCACATCATCTTCACTTCCGGTGGCGTATGAAGTGGAGAGCTGGGTGATACCTTTTCAGTACTTAAACCGCAAATGACTTTATGTTGTTTGACTAGATCTCTCTTTTTTTTTTTCAAAAAAATTTTTATTGTGGTAAAATACACACAAAATGTATCATCTTAACCATTTTAAGTGTACAGTTCAGTGGTATTAAGTGCATTCACATTGTTGTGCAACCATCACCACCATCCGTCCACAGAACCCTTTTCATCTTATACAACTGAAACTGTCCCCGTTATTAGTAATAACTCCCCATGCTCCCCTCCTTCCAGCCCCTGGAAGCCACCATTCTGGTTTCCATCTCTTATGATGCTGACTATTCTAAATACCTCCTATGAGTGGAATTGTACAATATTTGTCTTTTTCTGACTGGCTTATTTTACTTAGTATAATGCCCTTAAGGTTCATCCACATTGTAGCATGTGTCAGAATTTCCTTCCTTTTTAAGGATGAATAATTCTAAGTATGTACTTCTTTTGCTTATCCATTTGTCTGCTGATGGACATTTGGGTTGCTTCCACATCTTAGCTATTATGAATGTGCTGCAGTGGACGTGAGTGTACAAATATCTCTTCGAGGTCCCGCTTTCAGTTCTTTGGGGTATGTACCCAGAAGTGGAATTGCTGGATCTTATGGTAGTTCTATTTTTAATTTTTTTGAGGAACCTCCGTGCTGTTTTCCACTCCCGCCAACAGTGCATAAGGGTTCAGATTTCTGCACACACTCATCAACACTTGCTATTTTCTGTTTCTTTTGATTTAGCCTCTCCATGGGTATGAGGTCGTACAACGTTTGATATGCGTTTCTGTAATGATTATGGATGTTAAGCATCTCCTCATGTGCCTATTGGCCATTTGTATATCTTCTTTGAATAAATGTCTATTCAACTCCTTTGCACATTTTTGAGTTGGTTGCCTTTTGTTGTTGTTGTAGAATTTTAGTTCTCTATATATTCTGGATAATAATCCCTTACCAGATATATGGTTTGTAGCTGTTTTCTCACATTGGGTGGATGTTCATACAGTAAATTGCTGTATAGTAATGAAAACGAATTCATTTACTCATTCAACAAATGTTTACTGAGTGGTTATTTTATGCCAGATACTCATCTAGATATCGGGGGTACAGTTACGAATAACACAGGTAAAACCCCTCTCTTCAAGGAGTTTATAATCTAGTGGGGAGACAGGTCCTCAGCAAGGTACGTAAAATAGATTGTGTAGTAGATAGTGTTAAGGGCTAAGAAGAAATAGTGAAGCAGAGAAGGGAGATGCTAAGGGTTGGACGTGAGGTGGGGCATGACAGTTTAGGTGGGGTGACCAGGAATAAAGGCCTGAGGCTGGGGGTCGAGGAGGAACAGACTGGGACGGAGTAAGCCAGTTGTGTCAAAATGGACCGAATTGCTTGAAAAAATACTAAATTGTAGAGTGATGTATGCAGTAACACACCATTCCTGTTAATCTAACAACCTCTAGAATAGGGCTTCTTAATCTAAATAAAATTAATTACCTACAGTTGTAAAGGAAGCCAATTACATTAAAATAATTATAAAATTTTTAATGGATTCGTGTTACAATATGTGCTTTCTTATTCGAGCATTAAGTGACAGGGCAATACATGTAGAACATAGGCAAGTTAAGGTGTCGTCTTTTAAAGATCTGTCAGCGTGAGGACTCTTGTTGATCAGCTCAAATGGGGATTGTAAACTGAGGGATGGCCTTTGACTTACCTCCTTCTGTGCGTTGATCAATACAGTTGTAGGGAATTGTAGAGAGTAAAGTACATAGCTAGACCGCCCATGTGAGAACTTGGGACCTGGCCACTCGCAGTCTGAACGATTAACTGCCCGGCACAGAGCTGCCTACGAGTCGGTTGGCCGTGTTGCATGAGTGCTTGTAGACAGTCTGGCTGCTGGCCTGGCACCTATACTGTAATTTCAAAGTCGTTTGAGATACGAGATATTTTGAGTTACCTCTAATAACGATGATGCGACACGAAAATCTGAATTCTGGTGATAAAGTCGCAGACACTGCTAATATGATTGTACTTTTGTCTATATTTATAGCCGAAGGAAGTGATGAATTTTGCTTGGAAGTTTGTGAAAATAAAGATGATTTCTTTTTCCAGTTTGAATTCAGGGACACCCTGATATCTGCTGTGGATCCCAGTTTAAGAATCTTGTTTTAAAACAATACGATATTGTTCATGGCTACACACACACACACACACACACACACACACACGCAGATATCTACAAATGGATTGGAATAATACACACTAAATTCATGATTGTAGTTGGATGGTGTGTAACGTCACAAAATATGTTATAAAAATAATCATGGCATTCAAGGTATAAAACCACGTCACAAGCCCCTCAATATCCAGGACCCACTGGGGCCGGCTCTTCCTCACATTGCGCATTTATCTTGGCAGTCCTGGTTCTTGATGGAAAAACAGCTGCTGTGACAAAGGTGGCGTCCCCATCTGTCCAGGGCAGTTACTTGGGTTCAAATCCCAGCGTCCCTGCTTACTGGCTGTAAAGCTTTGGGCCGATTATTCCACACATCTGTGCCCTCGTTTCCACACCTGTAAAACGAGGATTATAACAAGTGCTCAGCAACAGTAGTCGCCTTGTAGGGCTGATGGGAAGATTTAGTGAGAGTAGACTTGTGAAACTTCTAGAAAAGTATCTGGCTTTTAGTAAATGCTAATAAGGGCTACTCATTATTATGGCCATCACCATAACCATTTCTGACATCTTGGGAGTTTTGGTTTACTCTTATTTTCATTTCACACATACCTTAATATCTTTTTCGTTTTTTAATATTTATTTATTTGGCTGCATTGGGTCTTAGTTGCGGCACGCGGGATCTTCCGTTGCAGCGCGCGGGCTTCTCTCTAGTTGAGTTGGCGCGTGGGTTTTCTCTCTCTAGTTGAGGTGCGCGCGAGCTCAGTAGTTGTGGTGTGTGGGCTTAGTTGCCCCACTGCACGTGGGATCTTAGTTCCCTGACCAGGGATCGAACCCGCGTCGCCTGCATTGGAAGGCAGATTCTTTACTACTGGACCACCTTTACTACTGGAAGTCCCAACATACCTTAACTTCTAAACGTGTTCATGGCAAATCTTTAGTTTCGATGCTTTTGCGCTTCAAGAGAAAAGAACAAAACCAAAACGGCTTTGGTTGCAGCTTTACTGCTTCTTAATAGACAGGACTGTTTAAGCGGGATTCCTGGAGTCAGGCAGGCCCGAGTGTGTCTCGGTTCTTCTCTCGCCAGCTGTGTGACAGTGGCAAGTTATTTACTCTTAGCTTGGGTCCCTTATGTGAGAAAAGGGACTAACTAGTAGCAGTACCTACATCCGAGGGGGCGATTGAACAAGTCCATAGGTGGGAAGGTCCTAGAGAGGTGAGGGTATTCTGGACCTGTCCTAACTCTCCTCCTCCTTTCAGCCCTCAGGGTGGGCTTCCTGGAGGGGGTCCCGCTTGAGCCGAGTGGAGGTTTTGTAAGTGGCGTGGCTTGAGCACGGTGTGCCTGGGGATGGTGTCAGGCAGGGCTGCGCTCTGTTCTCACTTCATCCTCAGACTCCGCGACACCTTCAGGGTCTGTAGGCGGTGGAGAAGTGAGCTTGTATATGCATGTTAGGAAGGTGACCCTGAGAAGCAGTGGGGAGGGTCTGGAAGGGAGGAAGAGGTTGGAAGGCCAGTTAGAAGGGAGGTGGAGGAGAGTGGTGGCCCTGGCGTGAAAGGACAGTAGAGAGGGTGGGGGGGGGGCAGGAGCGCCTCTGAAGGCCGGGCTGGCCTCCGTGATTCTGCACGGTGTGCCTGGTGCCTGACAGGGCCCTGCACGCAGGACCACAGCAGCGCACCCCTCCTGAGTGACTGACAGCGGTGCTTAGCAGACAGAGGTAGATGGTGCCCCAGTTTCCTGCTTCCTTGGCCTGGTAGATGGTAGCTGTTGGCAGGAATCTCAGTGTGGAAAGAGGACTGGATTGCAGGAGGTGATGAGTCTAATTTGAAGCTGACCTTGAGGTGCTCTGGGACGTCCGGAGAGTGGGTGCAAGTCCAGGGCTCACGATCTCAGTTGAAATGGGGGGAGTAGTGGAGCAGAAAGGAAGGCTGAGGAGGAAGGCCCCGTGTCTCCCACCTGCACCCACTAGGCAGCCACTGTCAAATCTCTGTCTGCAGCCAGGCCTTCCCTCCTGAGCCTAAAACAGCCCCCCGTCTTCTGGTGTCTTCCTCTCCAAACTGGGAGCGCGTCACTTCCCCGAGAAACAGGACCTTCCTCCTGATTTCCCTGTTCCTCCCAATAGTCCTGGAGGCTTTAGTCACCGGCCCAAACTGTGATGTTTTTAGATAACCAATGAGAACCTACTGTATAGCACAAGGAACTCTCCTCAGTGCTCTGAGTAGGGTTCAGGAAGGAAATCCAAAAAAGAGGGGATACATGTATACATATAGCTGATTCACTTTTCTGTGCAGCAGAAACTAACACAACATTGTAAAGCAACTACACTCCAATAAAAATTAATTAAAAAAATAATCACAAAACCAAACCAAACCAAACCAAAACAAGAAAACTGTATGTCTTCTCTTGGATAAAATTCAGTAAAACTTCAGTTCCTCAGAATGCTTAAAATCGAAGGTTCTAATTTCTCGGAGTTAAACTTTTTTTAAAGGTCAGTTGTTTAAAAACCTCTTTCTAAAATATCATGTAATTGCTTTTCCCACCATTCTTGTCTCGCTAGGGACAGTCGTCTTCTCCCAGACCTTCCCGAGACTCACACCCCAGGTCTCTGCCTAAGCGTGACCCTCCAGAGGGGTCTCTCCTGGTCCTACCTCGGCCCAAAGAGCAGCCTGCGCCTGTGCCTTGCTTGATTTTGTTTCACACCGTTTATCACGATATGATTGGCTAATTTTTTTCTTATCACTTGTCATTAAGTGATTTTTAATCTCTCTCCCTCACTAGAATGGTCTTTTTTTCCCACTGTATTTCCTGCACTTTGAAGGTGTTTGGTATATAGTGGGTGCTTCGTAAATAATTGTTGAACGGATATTTATAAGCAGCCCTTTATGATATTAGGTCCGCTTTACAAACTTGGATATAGGCTTAGCAGAGCTGCTTACGAAGGTCCAGGTTACCTGATTTCTAAAGGACAGAGCCAGTGACTGATTGCCTCGGTGGGATTTTCACACTTCATCAGGGTGCCTTCCAGATCCCTCATCGTAGGTACCCAAGCTACTCCAACAGAATACATGAATGGAAGAAGTTGTCAGAAATGGAGGTTTCTGGGACTTTCTTGGTGGCGCAGTGGTTAGGAATCCGCCTGCCAATGCAGGGGACATGGGTTCGTGTCCTGGTCCAGAAGATCCCACATGCCGCGGAGCAACTGAGCCCGTGTGCCACAGCTGTTGAGCCTGAGCTCTAGAGCCCGTGAGCTACAACTACTGAGCTCACGTGCCGTAGCCCACCCGCCTAGAGCCCGTGCCCCACAACAAGAGAAGTCACCGCAATAAGAAGCCTGCGCACCGCAGCAAAGAGTAGCCCCCGCTCGCCACAACTAGAGAAAGCCCGTGCGCAGCAACGAAGACCCAAGGCAGCCAAAAATGAATAAATAATTTTTTTAAAAATGGATGTTTCTGATTGTTACAAAAATGCCTTGCTTTTTTCAAATTTAGGAGGATATGGCAAAAAAATCGGTCGTAGTAAAAATTGGAGGGAGATGCTGAAGCTGCCCCCCGGCACCCAGTGCAGCAAGCTTCGACGTTCGATTGGTGAGTAAGGAAGCCGCACCTGCTCGAGTCCGGAGGTCATGGCTGGCGTTGTGCTGTTTCGTTTGTTAGATGTTGGTCTTTCCTTAGTCCCTTATTTGCTTCAAATGCTATTTAATAGATTCTCCATATATCGTCACGATTCTTCCCAGGAAAAAACCCTGTAGATTTTCTAATGTGCAGTTATAAAGTATGGCTATTGACTTTTTCATTAAAAACCTTTTTTAAGAACTGGGGCTTCCCCGGTGGTCCATTGGTTAAGACTCCGCGCTTCCAATGCAGGGGCTGCAGGTTCGATTCCTGGTCGGGGAACTAAGATCCCACATACTGTGGAGCACGGCCAAAAAAAAGAGTGATATATACCCATTGTTCTAGGTAGAACAGAAGAGAAATGCAGCAATCATCCTCTCTAGAAGTGAACACTGGTAACCGTTTCTCGGTCTCCTTCCAGACAGTTCTCTGTGCGTATGGACAGGAATTACTGGTGAGAACTTCAGGAAAGGAATAGTCAGATAAAAAATAAGGTATGGCGGGGTCATGGGATACTCTGCAATGTAAAGAAGGAGAGAGTTAGCTACAGGTCCTGACATGAGCACAAGAAGTCACAAGTAGAGTCATGTCTAAGGGCAATTATAACTGTATTTTTTTAGAGACATGATTTCCAGTTCAAAGGGTATGTGCATTCAAAATTTTGATGTTCCCAAATTACCCTTCAAAAAGGTTGTATCGCTTTACCCTTGCCTATGACCTGGCTAACACTGGTCGTTATCAATGTTTTTAACCTTTACTAAACTGTAATTTGCAAAATGGTCTCTTGTTTTAACTATGGATGGGGTTGAGCATTTTCATTGGGTTTTTTCAATTTGCTTTTTTCTAATTCATTTTTGAAAGTTCTTTATGTATGAAAGGTGTTGTCCTTTTATATTCATTGTGAATACATTTTGTATTTATGCTTTTTGCCTCTTGGCTTGCAGTATTTTTCAATATGGCAGTTTTAATTATTTATATAGACAACTATATCAATGTTTTTCTTCTTAGTCTCTGAGCTTTATGTTGTACTTAGGGAGGACACCTTTACTCCCTAAGATAATTTTTTTTAAAATCTATCTTTTCTTTAGTACTGTTATAGTTCCTTTTTAAGAAAGTTTAAATATTTTATCTATCAAAATTAATTTCAGATAGTATAAAGTGGGAGTATTTTTTCCCCAAAGACCTATCCAGCCATTTTAATGTCATTACATTTTTTTCCTCATTATGTTTTAAAAATAGCAGTTTTATTGAGATATAATTAACATGCCATACAATTCACCTATTTAAAGTGTACAATTCAATAGTTTTTAATACATTCTCAGAGTTGTGTGACCATTATCACAATCAGTTTTTCAATTTACAGCATTCTCATCACCCAAAAGGAACCCCATACCCGTTGGTAGCCACTCCCCGTTCCCTCCCCCACCTCTAGCTACAGGCAACCACTAATTTACTTCTGTCTCTGTGGACTTGCCTATTCTGGACATTTCATATAAATGGGAAACATATACTATGTGATCTCTTGTGACTGGCTTCTTTTCACTTAACGTAATCTTTTCAAAGTTCACGCATGCTGTAGCATGAATCAGAACTTAATTCCTTTTTGTTGGCAAATAATATTCCATTGTATAGACATATCACACTTTATTTATCCATTCATCATTTCATAGACATTGAGTTGTTTTCGTTTTTGGTCTGTTGTGAGTAAAGTGACTACAGTGATTCTCGTACAAATGTTTTTCAAATTGTGGTAAAATACACATAACCAAAATGACCATTTTGAGAATGTAGACTCCCTCCTGCTGCCGTCTCCTCACCACGAGGGGACTCAGAATTGGAGTGAGTCGCCTTCTGAGATGCACTTGTCACCGGAAGCTGGCCTCTCCGTCCGACACTCACCACCTCCCTCTGGCAGCAGCTGCTCGTCCGCTGGCTGGTCCCCTGCCCCGTCCCCCTGTCCCAGCCCCACTGCCCCCGTCTCCTCCACGGCCCCAGATCCAGACGGCCCTCAGAAGTGAGCAGGTCCCATAAGGTCTCTGCTGTCCTCACAATGCCCAACTTGTATTATTGTGAAGTTCAAATGAAATAATACACAGAAAGGACTTAAATCATAGTGGCACGCAGTAAGAGGTGAAAAATATTACGTGTAGTTATTATTTTTATCTGTTCCTTCTAGGAGAGAGAGTAACTCCTTAGTCTGGCACCAAGGCTTTTTGAAAATCTGATCAGTCTTTTTAAATTTTAATTTAATTTATTTATTTTAAAAAATTTATTTATTTTTGGCTGCGTTGGGTCTTTGTTGCTGTGTGCGGGCTTTCTCTAGTTGTGGCGAGCGGGGGCTGCTCTTCATTGTGGTTTGCGGGCTTCTCATTGCAGTAGTTTCTCTTGTTGCAGAGCATGGGCTCTAGGCATGCGGGCTTCAGTAGTTGTGGCACGTGGGCTCAGGAGTTGTGGCTCGCGGGCTCTAGAGTGCATGCTCAGTAGTTGTGGTGCACGGGCTTAGCTGCTCCTCAGCATGTAGGATCTTCCTGGACCAGGGCTCGAACCCGTGTCCCCTGCATTGGCAGGCGGATTCTTAACCACGGCGCCACCAGGGAAGTCCCTGCCATTCATTTTAGGAGATTTCCTTATTATCCAGATAAACGTCCATGCTTTTATGCACATGCAAAGCACTATCCAGCCCATCCCACAGTGTTTTGTCATTAATCATATTTGTATTTAATTTCTAAGCCCACACTCTTGTTCTGTGACTGCTTCTTTCATGCTTTATGTTCTAGCAGTCCCTTCAGTCTCTAGTCTAGAGGATACTAATTAGGGTTTTAAAAGGTAAGTTTTCTGTTGCCTGAATTACCTTTTCTCCTGGGTCAGTTTTTCTGCTGGCTTTTTTTGTTTGTTTATTTGGTTAGTTGGTTTTGGTTTTAGTTTTTACCTGCTGCTTTCCCCCTGTATCTAGAGAATGCGATTATTTATTCAGGTTTATGTTAAGGGCTGTGTTTCTTTGTGCGGTGGCAGCCTGGCTTCCTCTGTGGTTGTACCCCTCTCTTGAATGGCGTTCTGGAAGGCGGGTGCGTCAGCGGGGTGCCGTCCAGACAGGGCCTGCGTTCCAGTGGCCACAGACAGCATGGCTCCGCTTTGCCAGTAGAGTGTGTAGTTCTTCAGTTGTGCTCTGCCACCCCCCTGGGGTCCCAACTTTCTGCCAAGTGGCTTCAGCCTGAAGAAGTCCCTTGGTCGGCAGTTGTGTCCAGGCCTGGGAGGGGCTTCTGGGACCCAGACACCCGGGCAACCTGCTTATCTCTGCAGATTCAGCTGGTGGTTCCTTTAACAATCCAGCCCCATAGGCTTTCTCTCTTCCAGGTAATCCTCAAATTTCTCACTCTTGAGGGTGCCCCGTATTCTTTTTCCAGATCACGTTTCATTCTTTTTGTTGTGATTTTGTCTTTGTTCCTTTCAGTAGGAAGCTGGGTAAGAAGGTTGGCAGACCTATGCTCCATCTGCTACCTCAGTGGAAACCAGGAACATTTCTGAACCTTTGAGTTCGGGAGGAAAGAGTTAAAAACTCTCAACTCGGGCTTCCCTGGTGGCGCAGTGGTTGACAGTCCGCCTGCCGATGCAGGAGACATGGGTTCGTGCCCCGGTCCGGGAAGATCCCACATGCCGCGGAGCGGCTGGACCCGTGAGCCATGGCCGTTGAGCCTGCGCGTCCGGAGCCTGTGCTCCGCAACGGGAGAGGCTACAACAGTGAGAGGCCCGCATACCACAAAAAAAAATTAATTAATTAAAAAAAAAATCTGGCACAAATGAACCTATCTACAAAACAGAAACAGACTCACAGACACGAACCCGTGTCCCCTGCATCGGCAGGCAGACTCTCAACCACTGCACCACCGGGGAAGCCCCATAACATAGTTTTTTATTATTTCCTTGACCCTATTACCATTTGTTCTTTAGAGAAAAACTCCGTATTATTTGTCTGTTGTTGTCCCTGTGTATAAGCCTCTTGGTATTCCGACAGGGAGTGTTTATTTGCTGTTTCATAGTTGATATAGTATCCATTATAGTTTTTTTTTTAATTAATTAATTAATTTATTTTTGGCTGTGTTGGGTCTTCATTGCTGCGCATGGGCTTTCTCTAGTTGCGGTGAGGGGGGGTTACCCTTCGTTGCAGTGCGCGGGCTTCTCATTGCGGTGGCTTCAGTAGTTGTGCACAGGCTCTAGGCACACGGACTTCAGTAGTTGTGGCATGCGGGCTCAGTAGTTGTGGCTCGTGGCCTCTAGAGCGCTGGCTCAGTAGTAGATCCGGATTTCAGATCTTGGTTTAGCCATGGAGATCCCGGAAGGGGAGACCATCCAAGGAAGAGTCGGAACGCTCAGCTACATGGGTACGTAATGTACCACCCCGGGGTGCTCGCGCCCCTGCCCTCAGGACACAGAGAACTGAACACGGGAAGGGACCTGGGGTCCGCCCTGGCCCGCTGCTGGGGAGCATACCTGGCCCCCCGGCCTGCGCTCCTCTCTGCTGACGGGCCAGAGTAGGGACAGGGCAGTGGGCCTCTCCGCTGTGCTCACTGGCCCCGCACACCCCCACAAGGTTGTCAGAGTTATGCGCGCAGCTCCAGGGCAGTGACCCAGCCTGACGCAGGGGGGCCTCTGACATGAGGGACCCTGAGGGCCTCTGCTGAGTCCCGCACTTACCCTCCCCCCATTCCACTGTGGCTGCTGTCACCTGCTGCTGGGGTCTTACTCTGAGGGAAAAGGGGCGCCCGGGGGCCTGGCTCTGCCTGTTTGGAGGCGGGGTTTCCCCACGGTAGTTACTCCACGAGCAGCAGGAATGGTTTGTAATAACAGCTTTACTGAGATGCAGTTCATGTGCCATAAAACCCACCAACCCGAAGTGTGTAGGTCAGTGGATTCCGGTTTGTTCACAGAGGTGTGCAGCTATCACCACTGTCTGATTCCAGAACTTTCTCATCACCTCAGAGAAGGCCCGCGCCCGTCAGCAGTCACTCCCCACTCCTCACGTCCGCCCCCAGCCCTGCAGCCCCTCATCTGCTTCCTGTCTCCGTGGACTCGTCTCTTCTGGCTGTTTCGTACGGGTGGACTCACGCGCTCTGTGGCCTTTTGTGTCTGCCTTCTTTGGCTTAACATGTTGGCGAGGGTCATCCACGTGGTGACAGACATTAAATTTACAGTGTGTTGTTTGCAATTAAGTATGAGGGCATTTAATTTGATTTAATTTACATTTCCTGTGTTTGTTATGTAGCTCCCGAAGTTCTCAATCATGAAAGGTACACATTCAGTCCTGATTGGTGGGGACGTGGCTGTCTGATATACGAAATGGTTCAGGGACAGTCTCCGTTCAGAAAATTCCGAGAGAAGGTCGATAGGGCGGAGGTGGAGCGGAGAGTGAAGGAGGAGGCAGAGCGGTACTCGGAGAAGTCTTCTCCGAGAAGTCGCACTCGGGGAGGGCGGGAGTGGGGCTAGTCTTCCGACCGACCGCTGTTCAGGCTCAGGAGGGGCCACCTGGTGCTCCGCGGTGCCAGGGACAGGGCTTTCCTTGGGGGTTCTGATCACGCAGAACAGAGTTCATCGTTTGCTTTCCCCAGAGGTGCAGCTGAGAGGGAAGGGTGGTGTCGGGTCACTGTTTAGAGCACAGCTGGCCAGCTTCACAGGACGCTAAACATGAAACAGAATCTTCGGGGTGCTTTGCAGCGGTAAGGTTCTTCTCTCTGCCCACGTTCCTCAGAACTCCCTTTAACTGGTCGCCAGGGACTGTGGTCCTATCGACACCCTGCCCCGATGGCCTGCCATGCGCCTGGCACTGTCAGTCCCAGGCCATCCTGGATGTAAGGGGATGAGAGAAGCTCTCCTTGTCGCTTAACTTCTCTTAAGCCAATACTCAGGATTTTCTGAGCACATTTTAAACTTCATCTGCAGCCAGCGAGAATGTATTGCGCGTCCCCCATGGGACCTTCCCCGGCACTGAGTAAAACAGGCAGTAATCCCAGCCCTTCTGCCCCCAAGCCCGGTGCTCTCACCCACTCAGGGGAGGCGGCCTGGGAGACGGGCATCTTCGGCAGGGAGGTGGGAGGGGCTGGCCGCGGGGCGGGGTGGGGAGGAGGGGCCGCACCGGGGCAGGAGGCCGGGGGCTGATGCGCTGGGACTCCCGGGAAGAGATCCACGGGACAGAAGGAGGGGGGCCGGCCCGGGTTTTGTGGAGATTCAGGTGGGAGTCTGAGCCCTGGGTGGTGGCAGAGCGAGTAAGAAGCCTTCGGACTCCGGGTGGACGGCAAGGCCGCGCCCGTAGGATTTGAGAGCCGTGCACGGAGCGGGGAGGGGCTGCAGCAAAGCCCCGGCGCGGAGGCGGGGACTCGGTGCGCGCCGGGCAGCTTGTCCCGTCCTCCTGTGGCGCGCGAGGGTGGGAGGGAGCCGCTGGAGGTGTGCGGAGAAGTGAGGGGCTTCCGGCGCGCCAAGGGCCGCGTGGGCGTCCAGGGAGATCGGTGGTTGGTTGTGTGCAGGCAGGACGCGCGAAGCTCGCAGCAGGCGGGGAGTCGGGCTTGCTTAAGCGGGTCTGAAGAAGCAGGAGAGAGGCCGCGGGGCTGGGTGGGTGCAGAGGGACGGTTGGAGGAGCGACTGTGGGTGTGAGCGGGTCACAGAGGAGAGTGCGGACACGGGGCAGGTGGAGGCGGGCTCCTTGCCGGAGTTAGACACACGGGGGCGCGCGCTGCGGGGGGAGGGCTGACGGGGTGGGGGGGAGTGGCAGGATGGAGGACGGAGGACCAGGCCACTGCACTGCGGCCACAGAGCGCGGGGCGTGGTCCCCCAGGGGGTGCTGGGGTCAGCCGGTGTGTCTTGCGGGAGTTGACACTGGCTGGGGATGAAGTACCTAGGGGTCCGTCTCCTCTTGTGTCCACATGTGAAGGGACGTGTGCTGGTGGCCTTTCTCGGGCTGCTCACCCTGCTTGGAGCTGACGGCGTTCAGTCAGCTCCTCCGTAACCGCCTCCTGGCCACCCTGCTGTTGCTGTTCAGCTGGTAGATGTTGACCCAGTGTCTGCTGGCACGCGACGGTCCGATGGGGCTGCAGGAGCATACAGATGTGCGAAGTGAGGCCGGCCCCTCGGGAGCACACAGTTGAATGGCAAACCTAAAGTAACACGAAAGAAACTAGGGTCAAAAGCAGAGCTTGACGGGTACAAGATAGAAGCGAAGCCTAAAGGGTTTTCAGGATGAAGGGGTGCTGTTCGTGGGAAAGATGGTGGTGTCTGCGTGAAGCCCAGCCTGTGACTCAGGGCCCGGGGTCGAGGCCCAGCCTCCCACCACCACGCACTCACCCCTCCGGGTCTCGGGTTTCTCATCTAGAAGATGCAGACGGTGGATAACTTCTACCTTATAGAATTGCCAGCAGGATAAAATGAAAGCGTGCGTGTGAAGTGTTTAGTCCCACGTGAATCCTCGGTAACTGCTGAGCAGAGCAACAGCTAGTTCTTAGAGAGTCTGTGAAATTCCAACAGACGGCCTGGAGGAGGGGCCACCTCAGGTGCAAGGTCGATGTGAACAGGGCACAGAGGGGGGAGCGTGGGCAGCTGCGGGGTCCAGGATGTGGCCCAGCGCTGACTGCACGCGAAGGGGACAGCCCGCCTCTGCCCGTCCCTGCCGGGCCCCCGCCGTGACACCTGGTGTCGGGTACCGCTGGGTCATTTTCAGAGCTCTCTGTTTTCATTTCAACCCCACGGTGGCTTTCTAGGATATTCTCAGAGCTGCACGGTGGAAAAATTAAAAGTTGATTTCCGTGGTGTCCCATAGTCAGTGGCAGCAGGCAGCACGGGCACAAGGTGCTTTCCGCTGCCCGGCGGTGCCCGGTCAGGCCCCTGGACCGCGTGAGTTGGCAGCAGGCTTGACAGAGGCATGGAGTCCCTGCGGTGCGGTCATTGCATCTGGCCTGACACAATGTTCAGGTCTGGTCTTAATTAAGGAAGCCTGTGTTACTGAGCCCCGCCCTGGCTCCGTGCTGGAGTTCCCACGGCAGCTGCCTGCAGAAGCTTGAGTCCCGCGGGAAAGCCCGACACCGCGCCAACTACGCAGGTGTATTCCCATCGGTGGTGTCTGGTAGGAGTCAGCTCGGCCGAGAGACCAGACGGCCTCGGTGTGTGTGCGCGGCACGGCCGAGCGGGCGGGGCCCGGCCCAGGGGCGTCGCACACGAGCCGGGAGCCACACGTGGGTGCTGGCTGGGAGTCGAGGCCACGGGTCAGCCAGCGTTCCTGTGACGCACCAGGTGGTGTCACTAGGGCTTTGCAGGTCTCTCTCGCATCGTTCAGTTCACCATTGCAGCGCAAACAGCCACAGACCCCTGAGCTAACAGCCAGCTCTGCTCCCACAGAGCCTTATTTACAGAAGCAGGCACCGGTGCGGTACAGCCCTGGGCTGCAGCTTCCCAGCCCCTGGCCTAGGCTAGGTTTTGGAGGCCCAGACCTTTCCTGTGTCGCTCTGAGCAGAGGCAGACCTCTTTGACTGCTAATTGTGGAAGAAGGCCTATCTGAACTTTTGGCAATAGGGGCATACCTCATCTTTATTGTGCTTCACAAATAGTGTGTTTTTGACAGATTGAAGGTTTGTGACAGCCCTGTGTTGAGCAAGTCTATTGCCACTATTTTCCTAGCAGCTTTATTCTTTAAATAGGTACAATTTTTTTAGACATAATGCTATTGCATACTTAACAGACTACAGTAGAGTATAAACGTAACTTTTATATGCACTGGGAAACCAAAAAATTCGTGTGACTTGCTTTACTGCAATAATCACTTAACTCTGATGGTCTAGACTCGAACCCGCGGTATCTCCGAGGTCTGCCCGTTTAAATGTATAAGTAAGGAATACTTTTGAAAGAAACACTTTCTATTAATTTTAAGAATATACAACTTTTAGAGCTAGGTTTGCTAAATTTTTGCCTCATCTGAGGTCCTTAGTGATCTGTTTAATTAATAGATTAAAATAGTTTCTAATAATCAATATAACTTGGCATGAAAGTGGTGTCTGCGAAGTTCCCAAGAGCTTCTATTTCTTGAAAAAAATCCCCTAATTTTTACGTGGGTAAACTTTTCTTAAGGATTTACTTAGCCACCTCTTTTTTTTTTTTCTTTTTTTTTGCGGTACGTGGGCCTCTCACGCGCAGGCTCAGCGGCCATGGCTCACGGGCCCAGCCGCTCCGCGGCATGTGGGATCTTCCCGGACCGGGGCACGAACCCGTGTCCCCTGCATCGGCAGGCGGACTCTCAACCACTGCGCCACCAGGGAAGCCCTCTTAGCCACCTCTTTATTTATTGATAGCTCAAAGGCAAAACTTCAGTTTCAACTCCTTTTTAAAGCATTGCGTATTCTAAATCAGTAAAATCTGAAGTAACGGGGTTTGGTTGATACTTTGAAATTTAGTGACTTTGTTTAGATGGAGGTGCTCTTTGCCACCCCGATTCTTTGGCCATTTTTGTTATGGAGCTTTTCTGGGTTTTCTCTTTTATCCTTGGAGCTTCCATTGACTCCATTTTCACTCGTCCACAGCTACTCACCAAGGATCCCAAGCAGCGCCTGGGCTGCAGGGGCGAAGGAGTGGCTGAAGTCAAGGGACACCCTGTGTTCAGGGACGTTAACTTCAAGAGGCTGGAGGCCCACGTGTCAGACCCCCCTTTCCGTCCTGACGTAAGTGTGTTGCCAGAGAGCAGCGGGGTGTTGGGGTGTCTGAGAAAACGGATGTTTTCCAGGTAGGTTCAGGACCACCCGTCCCGCCCCCGGTGCCCCCTGGCCCGTCCGCACAGGCCCTCCCGGCCCGCTGCCGCCCTGGCTGGTGGAGCCCACCCAGGTCACTGCCCTGCTCAAAAACCTCAGCAGCACCCGACACCCTCCCCAGGGTGCCCCGCCAGGGTCCCCACGTTCCCGCGGCCCCTTCCCCCGCCCGGAATGCGCTTCCCCACGCCGGGTCTCGCAAGGTCCTGGCTGCACACTGAGGGCCCTGGAGTGGCCGCTCGAGCCTCCTGGTGAGCGCGTGGCGGGGCCACACGGGGCCACGTCCCCAGGGCCCAGCAGGCCCCGCGAATGTCGGAGCTGGGCCGGAGCAGGCCCCTCTTTGGCCTTGAGCTGCTGCAGGCCTGTGATGGAAACGTGGAGATTCGATCATTCCGCAGGATGTGATGGGGCTGAGACGTGCGGTTAAAATAGTTTTAGTTGTACAGTCAGGATTCATTATGTTTACGTGGAATGTGTTGTGGCAGCAGCTTCTCCCTTTGAGCTCGTTCTCGCAGCGCCCTCCCACCTGCTCCAGGCACTAGAGTCACGGGGAGGACCAGCTCCAAGACGAGGAAAACCCAGGTGGGGCTGCTCAGAGCCTTCTTTCCACCAGGCCCTGTGCGCCGCGGGCCGCAGCCTTCCCTGATGAGGGCGCCGGCTGGGGAGTGAGGGGCAGAGGCGCTGGGGCTGCTCCGGGGGCTCTCCTGCATTTAACCAGACGGTCCGGGGGCCCGCTGTCAGCAGCGTCTGAGGGCGTCAGGCAGCCTGGCAAGGGCGCAGGATGGGGTTCTGGCCTGGGCTCCGGCGTCCCCTGCACCGTCTCCTGAGGGCCGGCCCCCCACTGGCGGCTCCCACCTCTCCACTGCTCTCAGAAGTTCTGACCAGGGGCCCGGGATCGGCACGCTCCTTCCTTGTCGTGCACGCATCCCTGAGCCCTGGCTTCCCTGCTCCAGAGGCGGCGGCCCGGGCTCCACACGCCCTGCCTGCTGGCCTGACTCTGCGCCCGAGGATGCCAGTGCCCGGTGGGGCTGGGGGCCTGGGGGCCTGCCCAGCGCAGATGGGGGCCAAGCAGGTGGACAGCACGTGCGCGAGGGAGGCCGAGGGCTGGAGGCTTCCTCTGCCGTGTCCCAGCAGGGGCATCCCGTCCGCCCTTCTCCACCTGCAGCCTCTGCCGTGGCCCGTTTCCGTGCAGGAAAGAGAAGAGGGGGCCTCGGGGGGCTTGTGGGCGAGAGAGTGGGGAGCTGGAGCAGACGGGCCGCGGGGCCTGTGGCTCTGGAGGTTGCTAGAGCAAGGATTGGACGTACTCCACGCCGGGAGGGATGGCGAGGAAAGGAGGGTGCAGGTGTGCGTGCGGCGGCTTCCCAGGTGTCCTGAGCGCCGCTGAGGGAAACAAACGCAGCGGCGGCCGTCTCAGCCGCGCCTCTCTGTGCTCTGTGACAGCCGCAGGTGGTTTACTGCAGGGACGCCCTGGACATCGAGCAGTTCTCCACGGTGAAGGGCATCCGCCTGGACAGCACCGACTGCACCTTCCACAGCCAGTTCATCACGGGCTGTGTCTCCATCCCCTGGCAGAGCAAGGTACTGCCCGTTGCAGCACGGCCCACCTAGCTAGTTACAACGACCAAGAAGAACCTTATGTGTGTAGAATGAAGTTTCCTCTTTAAGATATCTTTTTAGCTATTTTACATACACATCCATTTGTGTGTGCGCGCACGTGTGCATGTTCGGAGGTAAAATTATATGTGGCAGCTGCCCCTGGTCCCTTCACGGGGGGTGGACAGAGGTGGCCCTCTCGGGTCTGCTGGGCTTCTGCCGCCCTGGGCCCTGCTCCCTGAGCGGGGCTGGCTGGACGGGAGTTCACTGCTTTGGGGGCCACGTTGGCGGCAAGAGGAGGTCAGGAAGCAGGGGAAGTAGGAGCCGAGGACGGGGGCCAGAGTGGCTGCCGAGCACTGGGCTGGGGGCCGGGCGGGCGGTGCCGGCCGGCCACACGGGGCCTCCACCACTCCTCTGTCCTGCCCTTCTGTGGGTGCAGATGACCGAGTCTGAATGTTCCAAGGACATCAACGAAAGGGGAAATGTGGCATTAGATCCAGAAGAGAAGACATATCAGCCAGCTCCCAGACAGAAGAAGGCTTCTTCCACAGACTCTTCACTCGAGGGGTAAGGGTGACACACGTTCTGTTATTATTATTATCACATTATAATGTGATGTGTTAAAAGGAATATTTCACCAAGGTAAAACTTTCTTTGTTCAGCTTTCTTTTTTCAGTGCCTCTTACATAAGATAATTTACATAGTTTGAAAGCCAGCCATAAGGTACAGTTTGAGCCCAGCGAGAAGCATCCTCACAGTGATGTTTGTCATTGCTGTGAAAACTGTTCTGATGCAAAAAGAAGAAATGGCTTACAACACTCGAAAGGAGATCGTCTGTCCACGGCAAAGCATTTCACACTAGACTCAGAAATCAGCATCTTGCAGAACAACCATAAAACAGTGCACATCATTTCTATTTCTGCCTTACGTGTTCTGATTCTTTTTTTTTTTTTTTTTGGCTGCATTGGGTCTTAGCTGCGGCACGCGGGATCTTTTGTTGGGGCACACAGGCTTCTCTCTAGTTGTGGCTCAGTAGTTGCAGCACGCAGGCTCAGTTCCCCCGTGGCGTATGGGATCTAGTTCCCTGACCAGGGATCACACCTGCGTCCCCTGCATTGGAAGGTGTCATCTTAACCGCTGGATCACCAGGGACGTCCCTGTTCTGATCCTTAGAGCTGTCACATCATTCGCCACGATCACAGGGAAAGATGATTTTCTTTTGAACATGGAAGAGTGGTTTGGAGAGACTTTCTGTGGTAGCATTAAATTTAGGAATTTTTCCCAGGTCTCCTTGGACCAGTGGATTATCCTGCCGTGAACCCCGTCTGTTCCCGAGGGATTTATGCCGAGGTTGTCCACTAACATCCATGGTTTTTCAGTATAGACCCAGAGTGTGTGACCACGTTTCCTCTGCAAACTGGGGGCTGGGCGGGAGTTAACCCCGTCCTTCTCTGGGGCCGAGTGTGTCTCGGTGCGAGTCATCTCCGGTCCACACCGTGGGGGCCTTCAGTGAACCTGTGGCCGGTGGAATCCATACGGTCGTTCTGGAAGGAAGGAGGCGTGCACCCCGCGCTGCTGAGCTGGGTGGTGAGCGCGGGGTGAGGTACGCAGTGCGAGTGCAGGACGCATGGGCGACGCCGTCTCTGTGTGAACCAAGCAGCCCGCAGGACGTGAAGCACACGGGAGCGAATTTAAGGGTTTCCCTGCCTTGAAGTCAGCACCCTGCGCCATGTTTTCATGTCCACTTAAGGCAGGTCAGCGACTTGCATCAGAAAGGCGCCTGACAGGCCTTGTGCCGGTCTTGCGGGCTGCATCACTGCCAGCCCCAGCGAGAAGGAGGGGCTGCCCTCCAGACGGCGAGCCCTTGCTGCACAGCTGGCTGGCGCCACGGAGCCCGTGCCCTGGGCTGCATCCTGCCCGTGAACTGCAATAACCGCGCGTGACTCACCCTGAAACGTGCCTGATGAGTCTGTCCATTTCTCTACTTTCATACCTGAGTTGTCTTTTCACTAAAGCTGGATTGAGGAAAAGGCCTCTTGAGGACTCGTGACGCCCAGAAAGCCCCAGCTGCAGACGCCTTGTGGCAGGGACTCCGCGTGTCCCCGCGGGGAGGAGGGGAGAGGCCTGGGTGCCAGCCCTGTGGCGTCTGCACCGAAGGCCCTGCTCCTCGCCCGAGGCTCCTCCCGCGCTCCTCCTGTGGATGGGCGTCGGTTGGAAGCTCTTGGCCCCTTTCCCTTCGTGTTCACCGCCCCGTGCCTCTCATCGAGATTCCCCCCACCCGCCCTCGGGCGTCTCCGCAGCGCTCCTGTCCATCCTCTGAAGGAGGGTGTTGCCAGGACCCTGAGGTCAGGGCTTGGCTGTCGGGGGCCGCTCTCCCTACCCCTGCGGTGTTGGACGGGTTTCTGTGGCCGTGGCCTGTGAGTCTCCGGGGCTGGGATCCCGGAGCCAGACGTGCGGGAGGGGCCCTGGCGTCGGGGCGAGGGGGCGCCCGGGGTGCACGGGCCTCGGCAGGGCCTTCTGGGGCCAGAGCGGCCTTTGGCAAGGTGAGAGCTGGTGGAGGGAAGAGCCGAGAAGCCTCCTGTGTCCTGCGACCCCGCTGGCTGCCCTGCCTCCGCGGTGGGCTGAGGTCAAGGTCACTGTCCCTTGGCTTGCTGGGGAGCCTTTGCCACCTGCCATGTGGGATCCAGGGGCCGGGCCTCGGAGACTGTAACCAAACAGCAGGGACTTGGTCCCGATGCTGTGACACCCGGAAAGCCACCGCCAGGGCCTGGTCCCGCGTCGCTCTCCCCAAGGGTCATCTGCCCCACCCAGCGCGTTCCAAGGTGTGGTTTGCATCTGTGCTGATGAAGCTGTATGCCGCATGCTGGCTGCAGTGGGGAGCCTAGTTGCCTGGAGGCCTGTGTCTAGAGCAGAGTCCCTCCCAGGCGACGTACCACAGACCAGGTGAGGGGAAGGGGGAGCTATCTGGGGTCTGGGGCCTTGATTTTGGCAGGAGGGAAGTGGCTCGGCCTCTCCCCCACCTCATCCTGCCTCTAGAGGGAAGGTGGCAGGAGTTCCCACCTCCTGGGGGCTGGGAGCACAGGCAGCAGGGTTTGGTCCACGCTACCTGCTCATAAAGAGGTTACTAATCGTGGAAAAGGAATACGTGCTCATCGTAAAAAACACAGGAGAGCGTAAAGAAAATAGGAATCACCTTTATTCCCACGTCCTGTTTACATTCTGACTTCTTCCAGGCTTCCTTCCTCCCCTGCTGGGGCCCTCCTGCCTCCCGCTGTGGATCATCTGGGGGACGTGGGAGGGCCTGGCCCGTCACAGGTGGGGAGGCTGGGGTGCAGCCCACCTGCCTGCAGAGTGAGGAGAGGGGGACCGCAGGGACGGCCCGAGCCTGGGTGGTCGTCCGCACCCGGGGGCACAGCTACGGGAACCAGTCAAGTCCTTTTTCTTTTCCTTTCTTTTCTTCTCTTTCCTTTTTTTGCTTAAGCTAGTCTGAGTTGCACGTCTCCATGCCCAAGTGAGAGCCCTGACAGAGACAACAAATCCAGGTAAGAATTTTCACAGGGTGTCTGGCAACTTAGTAGATTGAACATGTCTTTTTTTTTTTCTTTGTTTCTGGTTATAAGCAAATGTATATTTATTAAAGAGAATTTTGAAATTAAGACGAGTACACAAGGAAAATTTGTGTTTAATGTCAGCCACTGTCCAGGGATAATCCCTATCCGCATTTTATTCTGTAATGTATATAATTGATAGTTGTTTCTTGCCATGTCGTTTAAATAGATCTGACTGCTTCACCTCTTATGGCACATTTTGACCATCATTTATTTAAACAGTCCTAACAAGTGTCGTTCCCACTTTTCTTGTCAATATGAATACCAGTGGGACGGACGCCCCGCACCTACGTCTTTGTACCCACACCTGATTATATTTCTAGGGTAGCTTCTCACCAGGGGATCCCTTAGTAAAAGGGTATGAACAATGGACATAAATCCTCCGAGAAAGAGCTAAAATGGTTAAAATGGGTATACCTAGAAAGCAGGTTCACTGGGATGGGCAGAAATGGAGCAGAGGAATGCTGTTTGCTTTATAAGCACTGCATCTTGACTTTTCTCTGTTGACCACGTTCATGTATTATTAAGATAAAAATAAATGTGACCTTGTAAGGATTATTTACTTTCCCCCCAATAAAGCACAGCTATGCACTAAAAAAGGTATAGGATCATTTTTAAAGAATATATATGATTTGCCTTTATGAACAAGTTGCCCTCCTGAAAATTTTTAACCATTTGCCCTCCCACCAACAATGTTTAACAGTTCCTTGCTAAGTTTCACCAAAAACTCAGTTTTGATGAAGAGTTTCACCAGAAACTAGGTATCTTTCATTTCTTTTTTGTGGTAACATACACATAACACTTACCATCTTAACCATTTTTAAGTGTACAGTTCAGTGGTGTTAAGTGCGTTCACGTCGTCGTGCAGCCGTCACCACCACGTGTCCACAGAACCGTTTCATCTTGTGAAACTGAAACTCTGTCCCCATTAAACACTAACCTCCCTATTCTTCCCCTCCCCCAGCCCCTGGCCCCCACCATTCTACTTTCTGTCTCTATGGATTTGACGACTCTTGGGACCTCATATAAGTGGAATCATGTGGCGTGTGTCTCTTGGGTCGGGCTTATTTCACTCAGCATAACGTCCTCAGGGTTCATCCATGTTGTAGCAGGTGTCAGAATCCCCTTCCTTTCTAAGGCTGAATCAGATTCCTTTCTGCTTCTCCATTCATCTGTTCATGGGCACTTGGATTGTTTCAACGTTTTAGCTATTGTGAATAATGCTGCTATGGACTTGGGGGTACAATATCTTCTTGAGACCCTGTTTTCAATTCTTTGGGGCATATACCCAGAAGTGGAATTGCTGGGTTGTATGGTAATTCTTGGTTTAATTTTTTGAGGGGCCACGATACCGTTTTCCACAGCAGTGGCACAATTTTACGTTCCCACCAACAGTGCACAAGGGTTCCAGTTTGTCCATATCCTTCTGAGCACATCCTTTTTAATGGCTTTTTGGCATTATTCCAATATTTTATTAATTTTTTCTTTTTGGCCACACTGCACGGCTTACAGGATCTTAGTTCCCCAAACAGGGATTGACCCCAGGGCCCCTGCAGTGGGAGCGCAGAATCCTAACCACTGGACCACCAGGGAAGTCCCTCCAATATTTTAAAGTATTAATGTTTCTACCAATTCCCTATTGTTGGACATTTACGTTGTTTCATCTTCTTGATACTATTAATATTGCTTCAATTACCATCTTTGTAGCTCCATCTTCGAATGCTTGTCTAATAACGTCCTGAGTGACGGTCCATAGGTATATATGCTAAGTCAAATGGTTCAGGTACTTAAATCTTCTCATATCATCTCATTTATTTATTTATTTTTTGGCCACACCACGCAACATGTGAGACGTTAGTTTCCTCCACCAGGGATCGAACCTTTCCCCCTGCGTTGGGAGCCCGGAGTCTTAACCACCGGACCGCCAGGGAAGTCCCCTTTAATCTGCTGACGGATCCACATCTTTTGACGTTGCCAAATTACTCTTCAGAAGAATGACAAGACTGTATTATAACTAGCAGTTCTTGCAAGGCCTTGCTTCCTGTGTCCTTATCAATCCTGGTTAGCACTCTCTTTACTCACCTTTTCTCCGGTTCTTGCTGAATCTTACTGAATCAACTTACGCTGTTTTCATACGTTGCTAACTCAAAGTTTCCCGCCTTACCCTGGAGCATCTGAGCCAGGACTACAGAGCCTGTGATGAAATGCCACCCAGGGTCAGACGTTTCCCCTCCTGCTCTGTGCTTTGTCATCCATGAAGCGAGGCATGTGGAGTGAGAGTGTTCCCTTTGTCTCATTCCTTGAAGTCAAACTTTCCCCCTCTTATGCCCTTTGAATTCAGCGCTGAGATCTCAGAGGACCTCTGCTTGGGTAGGTCCTGGCCTCTTTCTCTTCTGCTTCATTGTGTTATTCCTCTTAACTGCTCACAGCTGAGTGTGAGTGAAATTCTTTAAACACTGCTTTATCACTGGGGCTGAATTCTTACTGTTTTCCATCACATTTCTTTCCCTTCTCAACTGGAAGATGAGCCCAGCAAAGGGCCTGCATTGTGTGGCAGGGAGGTGGGGGGTGGGGTGGGCTGTGCTTCTGCTTTTTGTATTTCGTGTCTCTTACTTTGAGGGCCAGGCAGCATTCAAGTTGTGGTTTTAAATAGGAAGGAGCACTTCCAGTCTTGATTTTCTAATAAGGAAACAACTGGGCTTTAGAGTGGAGGAATGTCATACCCCATGTAGACCTCATTTTAATTAATATAGCAGTCAGTGCTGGCCAGGCATCTCCTTCAAGAAGTCCTCTTGGGACCTCCCTGGTGGTCCAGTGGTTAAGACTCCATGCTCCCAATGCAGGGGGCCCAGGTTTGATATCTATTCAGGGAACTAGATCCCACATGCATGCCGCAACTAAAGATCCTGCATGGGGCTTCCCTGGTGGCACAGTGGTTGGGAGTCGGCCTGCCGATGCAGGGGACGCGGGTTCGTGCACCGGTCCGGGAAGATCCCACATGCCGCGGAGCGGCTGGGCCCGTGCGCCATGGCCGATGAGCCTGCGCGTCCGGAGCCTGTGCTCCGCAACGGGAGAGGCCACAACAGTGAGAGGCCCGCGTACCGCAAAAAAAAAAAAAAAAAAGATCCTGCATGCCGCAATGAAGATCCCGTGTGCTGCAACCAAGACCCGGCACAGCCGAATAAATAAATGAAAACAAAAACACGTCAATCTCAATGCTTTAAAAAATATATATAAAAGAAGTCTCCTGACCCTCATTCCCAGGCCAGGTGAAGGGCCCCTCCCTGGGCTGGAGCTTATACAGGGGATCAGTTGTAGCCTTCATGTTGTTCATATTCTAGTTACCAATAACTAAGGGTAATGTCTTTGTTTGGGCTGTTATATCAGAATACCATGGACTTGGTGGCTTATAAATGACAAAAATTTCTCACATTTCTAGAGGCTGGAAGTCTGAGATCAGGGTACCAGCAAGGGTGGTTTCTGCTGAGAACCCTCTTCCGGGTTGTAGACTGCCAACTTTTTGTTATACCCTTACATGGCAGAGAGCAGAGAGAGGAAGCAAGCTCTCCCATGAATCTTACAAGGGCACTAATCCATTCATGGGGGCTCTACCATCATGACCTCATCTAATTATCTGAGTAATGGACAAATAACATGATGATTGAAAATGAAAGTAGAGTGAACCATAGAAAGATACTGAAGAAAATCTTCATCTTATTACTGGAGACTAAATTACCAGGTTCCCAAGAGATAGAACTTACGACATTTTGGTCACAGTACAGTACAAAGTACAGTAATAGAGGCGGCAAAGAGGGGAGGAATGGAAGCAGTCAAGAGAACAGAAAATAGTAAATAAGAACAAAAAGGATCAGAGAGAAAATGAGAGCTACTCTGATTTTACATTCTTTGTGGGATACATTTTAAAGACATAGAGAAACTTGTAGACGTTTGAATTGGATGCACAGCAATGTGAATGTGAATGTACTTAATGCCACCGAACCGTATACTTAAAGACGGTTAAAACGATCAACTTAGGGACTTCCCGGGTGGTCCAGTGGTTAAGACTCCGCACTCCCAGTGTAGGGGGCCCAGGTTCGATCCCTGGTCAGGGAACCAGATCCCGCGTGCTGCTACTAAGAGCCCGCATGCCGCAACTAAAAAGATCCCACAAGCCACAATGAAGATATTGCATGCGGCAATGAAGATCCTGCGTGCTGCAACTAAGACCCAGCACAGCCAAATAAATATTTTTTTAAAAATGGTCAACTTTATGTACTGTATATTTACCATAATAAAAAAGAATGAAAAAAGTTGAATTGAGTTTAAACTCATTATTTCCCAGCTCTGTGCTCTAAAAGACCTACAAGCAATGACACCCCGGTAGCAGGGAGCCCACCTGCTGCCTGGATCTTGGTTTCTAAATACCATTCTCCAGTAAAAGGAGTCAGGGCTCCTCGAAGAAATGGCTGGGTCCACATCTGAGGAGGCAAAGATGAGCCTGGAAAATCTTGTGATATAAAATAAGAAAGTGCTTTAAAAATAATGGGCATGTCAAAAGGACACAGAAGTCACCTTGAAGTGGCTTCCAACGAATTTGGGACAATTCGAGCATTAATAAAAGAATAATGATGAAATTGATAATGATATATATATTTTTAAGTGTCTATAGTAAGATTCAAAGAAGTAAAGGAATAGATGTGTATGGGG